>NW_023425344.1:50865853-52115853 GCF_014108415.1 Molossus molossus
GTTACTTGATATGCAGTTGATGCCAGAAGGGTACCTGGACATCTCATGTCTTCTTTAATGCAGGAAAGAAATCTCCAATGTGAAAGATGTCCTCCCCACACATGCAACACACCTCGTATTACTAGAGTTAAACTCAGAGCTGAACATTCCTTTTAATCAAATCTTATTGCCTCTTTTCTAACTTGCTACTTGGTTTACATTCTTCACTAATGAATATCCAAATCTTGCTTAGCATTGATGGTCTTTGTCCTGTAAATTTCTCACAAATTTATTGTTTCTTTGTCAAAAAGAATAAAGGTGCCTGATTCTTTCATTTCTTTGTGCCTCATTTTGTAAACTGAGCATCTTACTGTGATTCTTCCATCTACATGTGTGAAATTGTTTTTACTCCTATTAATCTAGACTTGTGTTAATTTTATTATTTTGTTATTAGCCCAGCTATAAGAACTAAAGAAGGGGTATGGAGGATTCTCCCCATCCTTGACATTGGGTAGTGAGTCAAAGCATATCTGCATCCGATAAAATAGAGCCCCATTCTTCAAGGATATGCATTCTCAACTGGCCTCATCAAGTCTTCAGTACGCCATTCTGCAGTCCTAGTAGGCTATCTGCTTTTATGTGAAGGAGTATGTTGTAATAAGAACAAATTCAACATGCATGAGCTCATTCTACACTTTTTTGCTTGGAAATGAGTGATTTTTTTCTTTCAATTTTATTTTGTATTAGTTTCAGGTGTACAATTAGTTAGACAATCATATATACTTTATATAGTGTTCACCTCAATATTTCCAGTACCCCAACTGGCACCATACATAGTTACACAACATTATTGACTATAGGGAAATGAGTTTCTTGATCTGAAAAACATTGTGGTAGAACATCACTGGTCTTATATGGGTAAATCTCTCAGTATCTGGGTTAATTTTAAACATAGAATTATCTGATTTACTATATCCTTTGCCATTAAAACTAAGTTGTGTAATTTTCCATACCTACCATCTTAATTAGGATAGTATATATTATATCCATTTATATTGTTCAGATAATGGAGATAACATCACATACTTTACAGAACCAAATACACCTTGGAATATTTTCTTAACCTTTAAATAGCTGTTCATTAGTTACAGGAAAATCTATTAAGTAGTTTCCATATTTGATATTTTAAGTAGTTCAAAAGCCTGTTTACAGTACCTTTAAATAAAATTATATCTAATTTTAAATAAAATCATATCTAGGAAGAAAATATCAAATTAAGATCAAGAAACTATAAAGACCATGTTTCCTAAGTGTATTCCCAACACGAGATCTTTCTTTTTACTTCCAAAATTAAGAGAAGGTATTTATTTTAGCCATGTCCTTTCTCATTCTTCAATTTTTTTTCTCAAATAAGCCAACACTTACTTGTATACATGTCAGTTCTGATACATACGCCTAGACATGTGGAAACTCCAGAGTCAAAACTCTGTTGTAGCAGTGGTTCTCAAACAAGGTTTTGTTTTGTGATCACTGAAGGGGAGTTTTAAAAATATTTTTGCCTGCCTTTCTGCCCCATCAATTCTCTTAAAATGGTCTGGGGATACGATCTAAGAAATTAGAATTTTGTAAAAGCTACCCAGGTAATTTTACGGTGCAGTCAAGTCTAAAAAACACTGTATTCGACCATTCTGTATGCGTTTTCAAGGCCTGTTTGACAGAGACTGGATCCTGGTTCTATGGATGAAGTTGCCAAATTGGCAACTGCAGCTGTTATTTCTTTGTTAAGTAAAGATAATCAACCCAGAAGAATTACCTTCCCCCAACCTTTCTCTTAACTCCAATAAAAATCCAGACACAGCTATTTAAGAAGTGATATTTCTGTGGAAGTTCTTGAATTTTCAGACTGTGGGTGTGTAAACTGGCTACCTGGCAAGGGGAAGACTGGACAACAGTTCGATTATTCAAGGAAGAAGCATCTGCCTAGGTACGTACTTAGAAGTATAGATGTAAATATTTTTACTTTAAAATTCTAACTTTTGCTCACATTCTCAAGCCTATAATTCTCACAGTATCATATAATGGAATAGTATCCAGCATTTAAAATGAAGGGCATCTGTCATATACAACCACATGGATGAACCTGGAGAGCATTATGTTACTAAGTAAAATAAGCCAGACAAATACTACATGAAATTACTTACATGAAGAATCAAAAAAAAACAAAGTCAAACTCAAGAGCAACAGAGAGTAGATAAATGGTTTCCAAGGGCTGGGGGTGGGGAAACAGGAAGCAGTTAGTAAAAGGGTATACATTTTCTGTCATAATATGAGTAAGGTCTCAGGATCTAATGTATAACACAATGACTATAGTTGATAAAACTATACTGTAAAATTGAAATTTGCTGAAAGAACAGAACATAAATGTTCTCTCAAAAATGAATAAAGATAAGAGGGTAATTGTATGAGATGATGTATGTTAATTAACTCAAGGGAATCTTTTCATAAAGTATTCATATATCAAGCTATCAAGACCCTTTAAATAATCTTACAATTTTTTTGCCAATTATATCTCAATAAAGCTGAAGGAAAAATAGAAAAAGTCATATTACTTAAAACACTTAGGTGGTTTTAGGGAGGTTGTTTGTTTGTTTGTTTGTTTTGTTAATCCTCACCCGAAGATATTTTTTCCATTGCTTTTTAGAGAGAGTGGGAGGAAGGGAGGGGGAGAGAGAGAGAGAAACATCAAAGTGAGAGACACATCTATTGGCTGCCTCCCACTGGGGACAGGGATTAAATTTGCAACCCAGGTATGTGCCCTTGACCAGGAATCAAACCCGAGACCCTTTGGTTCGTGTGCTGACGCTCTTACCACTGAGCCACATGAGCCAGGGCAACACTTACATGTTTTTTAAGACAAAAATAATGCCATGTGCCAGGCCATTGTGGCTTAGTGGATTGAGTGTCAACCCATGGACTGAAAGGTCACCAGTTCAATTCCCAGTCAGGGCACATGCCCCGGGTTGCAGGCTTGATCCTCAGTAGGGGGCGTGCAGGAGGCAGCCCATCGATGTTTCTCTCTCCCTTCCTCTCTCTAAAAAAATCAATAAAAACATATTTAAAAATATATATGTATATATACATATTACAAACATAACCATATTGCTGTGCGTATATGCTTCTTTCTTTCCCCCAGATTTCAAGCATATCTTTAAAAGGCCGTTGTTCTTTTCCTTTGTCACATTATGTAACATGTACTAGAATCCTCTCAATTTTTATTTTAAATTAAGAAAAATAATGTTATCAATTTCACTAACCACCAGTATCTTGCCCTGCTTTCAGGGGCAACATTAAAGAATGAAAACATTAATTTTCATCTTCAGCCTGTTGGCTCTTACTGCATGTTCCACGGTAAGTTCCCCCCAGTCCTAAATGCTCTTGATATTCTTCATATAAATTATACCTGCAAACAAAGATACCAAGGATGTCCTCCTTCTTAATATAACAATACGATGTCAACATGGTCATTATACATTTGTTCCTATTTTCCTTTTTCTTTCTCTTTTACTAATGACCTTCTGGTCAACAGTTGTGAGCATGAAGGTACAGAGGGCAGGCAGGGTCTGGGGGAAGTATCTCTTATTAGGAATATCTCTTTTTTTCTTTTTCAAAAGCACTACAATCAAACTGTCAAAAAATATAATTGAAACTTACTAAATGTTTTAAGGCTACAGGAAATTGGAATATATAAAGTTCAAGATAAATTTTCTAAAAAAGACAACATGATTTATCAATGCATAGATCATTGATTGTGTAATTGCTTTCATTGAAAATATTTATAAAGACTTTAACATTAGAAAGACTTTCTAATGTCTAAAAATGCATTGGCTATAGCTAAAATATTCCTGTTAATTGACTGGAGAGTAAAGTCCTACTTTACTCCACTCTTTATATTTTCACTTAAGGAAAAATAAAAACAGACAAAGAAAAGTTATTCACTGAAAAAACACTTCCATTCATACTTTTGAACAGGATTTGGTAGGCTCCAAAATATATAATGCAAAGAAGGAAAGGATAAGTTCATAGCCAAAAACATCAATGGAATAATATGAACCTCAGAGAAAGAAACTTACTCTTGAGATTGGATGGGAGTTAGGAGAAAGAGTGCTCAGAGTATGTTTCACTTTCAATAATTACTGACAATCCACTGTGTGCTGAGCCTAGTGCTGGATGGCACAAAAAATACCAATGTTGAATTGAAATTTGGGAGCTTCATAGATTAGGTCTTCATTTCATAGTACTTTCCTGAGAGAACGTATTTAGGAATCTGTCTACATTACACAATGAACAAATGTCAACATTTGTCATCAGGCATATGTAATAATACAAGCAGATAAAGTAGAATTATTATTCTGGTACATTTAATGATATCTCTATAAATATTTTTGGACAAGTGATTCATTTTCATTCAGCTCATATTCTTATTTATAATATGATGTTGAAGTGGAAATATATGTTATCTCATGAGATATCTGTATCAGAAATATGTGATCTGATTATTTAGAATGTATATTTTCAGAACCTATCCCAGAACTGAATATATATATATTCATATAAATATATATATAAATATATATATTTGGTCTGGGAAACTGCATTCCAGAAGATTCTATGCATGCTGAAATTTGAGTCCACTCAAATATATTTTCTTCAAATCAATTTCTTGTATTATTGTGTTATAACTGCATAAGGTATATAATACAAGATTTTAAGGTTAATTGAACTAAAATAGATACATCAAATGAAAAATTCTTAGGTCAATGAGTATACTTAATTATCAAATTTATCATGTTAGAATGAACTGCTTTTTTGGAAGCATTCCCTCATACACTATGACAGATATGACTCCTCTGGCCACATTAAAGCAGTTTGCTCCAGACTTTCCAAAAATGTTAATAGATTGGAAGATAAAGAAATTTCTGTGGACAAGTAAACTTGATAAAGTTAGGTGAAATGTTATCTAATGTTGTTGACTAAACAATTTTCAGAGACAACAGCAGAGAAAATGCTCTTTGCTCCCCTTCCTACAACCCTCAGTCTCATACTGACAATAAGCGACTTATAAGGAGCCGTATACAAAGCATCATTCTTAAAGATTCTTACACATTAATGGCACATTTCTATTCCAAAAGTCTGAACTGCAAGACTGATGCAACTTTAGACAAATTATTTTCTAGTTTAAAAGATGACACAATCCCAGTTATATAAGAAGCAGAGGATTCTATGTCCTAAAAAATGTGAACTTAGTGCAAGGATTTTCTCACATTAGAGTTAAACTTTGCAAAACCCCTGGAAGGCCAGACAGGTATTGGGATGCACCAACACCCAGCACAGAGCAGCAAATGAGGTAAGCCCTAAATAATGAAACAAATGACTGAATTGCCTTCTGTAGCTGACTCCATGAAAAACAAAGAGGCTTCTGACCCTTACCTGCTAACTCATGCCATTTTATAAGATGAGTGCAGTAAGGCCTGAGGATGGATTAGTGGCCAAGTCTAAACTCAAAGACAAAGGGCCTATAATTGATGGGGATGTCTGCTATGTACACAGGATGGCTAGGGCAGCACATTTGTCCACAACTGCCGTCCCTAACACAGAGAATTCTTTGTTTGCGACACAATCTGTCCAATAAACTGCTCTGGTTATGCTGTCAGTCTGGCAGTTCCTAATTCCTAAGAACAAAAAGTAAAAGTAAGGGGAAAAGGTAATAAGAAATTACTAAAAATGTACTAAACCCTTAATATGAATCAAACTGACTATAAGCAGTTATCAAAGAAACTAGGCCAGTCAATACTTCTCAAAATTTTATAAACATAATAGGATTTTGTTGAAATGTAGATTCTGATCCAATTGACCAGCATGGTGCCCAGAAATCTGCATTTTTTTTACAAGCTCTCAGATGATACTGAAGATACTGGTCAGCAAAAATTTTGAATAGCAAGGTTCTGGTCAGTGAAGTCCATAAAACCAAACTGAGAAAAACTAGGAGTCTTAAGGTTTTCTTCCCTCAAATGTCTTCAAGTGAAAAGCCTTATGCCCCTTGCCTTGTGCAAGGCAGGAATTAGCAGACAATTCAAGTTAGAGTAATTTCTGAGTGTCACTACCTCATATCATTCATATACCTCAAAATATTTATTGAATATCTGCTGTCTACCAGGCACTATTCCAGATGCTGGGTAAATGGCAGTGAGCAAAACAGACCAAACCTTACAAACGCCATGGAGCTTATACATAACGCAGGAAAGGGAGGAGGGAATGTTGAGTGTTAGGAGGGGTGAGAGGTCCCAACGTTAGATAGGATAGCCGGGTAGAAAATGACATTTGATTCAAGACTTGAAGGAGGTGAAAAAGCAAGCAGGAAATGTCAAAATTGACAAGCGTGTGTCTCATGAAGAACAAGGTTAGTAGGCCTGGTACAGAGGGAGAGGGAAGACAGGATCAGGAGGTGAGACCAGCGGAATAGAGAAGAATTAGATACACAGAGTCTCATGAGCCATCCACTAGTTTGGGTTTTTACTCTGAGTGATGTGCAAAAATAATGCAAGAAATACATGCACAGTCGTAATCTCTTCCCACACATCCTCACTTCCCATATTCTGTGATGTTTGTCAGAAAATAAAACTTCTGCCCTGGCCGGTGTGGCTCAGATGGTTAGAGCGTCTTTCACATACACTGGATGGTGAATATGCTTTTCTGTTTGGTTGAAAAAGACAGGGGTCCATTCAAGATATCTCAAGAAAAGGAAAGTCAATGCTAGAATAAATGTTAATTATCACTGGAAAAGCAAACCCAGGCTTGAGAACCAGTCTCTATTCTCAGGGCAACCCTGCTTCTCTCTGCACTGCTGTTCTCTCAGAGTAGACCTGCTCTCTTTACGCGTAGCTTTTGTGTCCTCACAGATTAGTTTGCACATGGCTCTTATTAACACCTCAGCCTCTATCTGGTTCCTTTCATCTTCACAATATAGGCATTTTAGTTTCCGCTTCTAAATAAGAAAACACAGTATGTCATAGTGCAAGTTACAAAGAAAAAGAGAATTTTATAAACCTGGTTTATTTTCCTACATCTGGCCAAGGTTGTAGGATACTGGGTAGCAAATAGTATAAAAGATCTTAGTGAAGTATCTAGAAATAATCCAGTAACTATCCAGAAAACCAGTTATGTGATAAAAACATGGATACAATTACTTCTCAAATGACTTCAAATTTTAAAGTCGTCACTGGTCTTTGTAGATGAGACTAAGTTGTATATTAGGGATAGAAACCAGGATAATAGCAAATTAGATATTAGGAAGTAGAAATTAAAAAACCTAGTCTAGCCTACTTTCCTAATATCTGGCCAGGAATGGAAAGGAATAACCTAGTGATGATAGTGCAGGGATACACTAGGTGGTCAGTGGGCTTCTTCAGTATATGAGATGTAAGTTGTTATCATATAACCTGAGATCAGAAAGCCAGGGATAAAAAGAGGTTGAAGGGAAAAGTGATGATTAAGAGAGGAAAGGCCCTCGGAAGGATGAGGGGATCAATCCACACAGAACACAGGTAAAGAAGTTGGTTGTCAACAGGAGGAAACAACTAGATACAGGTGAGTTTTTATAGGTGCATGGACAGAAAGCAAAGTCCTCCGTGTGATAGCCTCTATTTTGTGAAATAGAAGGCAAGATCATCTCTCTAGGGGTGGGAGGGAAGAGCGGTAGAGAAGAAGTGTGGATACTGAGAAGACAGCCAGTTGGGGAAAATGGATTATCACTGCTGAGGTACCAGATGAGGGTAGACACTGTGCATTTCTAGTGTTTCTAATTATTAGGGATTTGTGGCATTCTCCAGCAATGTTCACCAGCCTGGATGTAGAAACACAGAAGGTAATTTGTATAGAGTTCATCTAGAAGTTTGATGTTTCCTAAGTCAATATGGTAGAAAGACAAAGAGGTAAGAAGTTGAACGTTAAAAGAGAGTGACCAGAGTCTTGCACCTTCCTGAAACTTCTGTTTAAAAAACTGGTCTGGTTTTTTCTAGAATGTGATTTGTATTTCCCTAACACTGTTCCCTGGCTTACAACATTCATTTCATTCAATTTCCCCTCCTCATTTCCTCTCTATTAATTAAGTCTCTTTTTAAATGCTATCTTTTCTACTAGGCAATACTTAATCTTCTCTCTTTTGTCAAAAATAAACTTTCCCTCCAAATTGTTATTGCATCTAGAATTTTTTTACACATTTATCAATTATTACTTGAACTGCTGTCACATATGCAAGCTGACCATTGCCACCCTGATATCAGAGTATGATATAGCTCAAATTTACTTGAGTCCTTACCTTATTCACTATGTCTAATGCTATACATAAGTTATATGTAATCTGACCAACCACTAAATAAGATAAGAACTATTTTTAGAACTATTTCAGAAACCAGGAGACAGAGGCAGAGACAGTATAAGCACTTCAGCTGGCTTGCTGCAGCAAAAGTATTGGGTCCAATCTAACAGTCCAGTATCTCTGTCTTAAACAACACCCTATCCTGCTTCTCACAGACTTTTTATTGTATTGTTTTGGATTGTAATTTGGGAACTTATAGTTTGTACTAGATTTTGGACTCTTATAAAGAAGGGTTCATATCTTAAATGTGTTGCCCTTAGCCCCTAAACGGTATTGTATATAATAGTTTATCAATAAATAGTTACATAATTAATGGTCTGACCACACAATCTCACTGAATTCTTGGAATTGGGAAGAAAGAAAAGAACATTCCCAAGCAGTTTCACAACTGTGCAGGACATTTGGTCCTATGCCAAACCTCCATGCTAAAGGTCCTTAAAATTTAATCTTACCCAAAATGTTCATGCTTAGCCATAATCTTCACACAAAAAAAAAACAAACTATCATGTTTTATTGGTTCCATACTTGTGTTGTGGCTCTATTGCCAATATTAACCCTTCTCACTTTAGGAGCCCCGCTGGTCACGGCACACGGGGTGGGGTAGATAGGTCAGCGTGGACCAAATGTCTCAGTGGACATTTTGGAAAGGTCTAAATGTATGCTACTCATTACACTGGAGTATTTACTTCAATTTGTAAAGGTGTAATTGTAAAGGTGGCCTGCCTCATTATACCATCTAAAAACCTGTAGATCAGAGAGTAAAATTGTCTTTTCTTTTTTTCTTGATATTTCAGCCTATCCTACTTTTATTGAGTACCCAGATTTCCAGAAAGAAAGGAAAATTTTCTATCCCTTTTTTTAAAACTATGTGCTCAGTGAAATATGTAACTGTATAACTTTTTAAAGACATATACTAATGTTTTAACTTTAAATTCTCAAATATAAAAATATTTTTTGTTTTGTTTTGTTTTATCTCCACAGTCCAGTGAAAGCAAAAAAGTTCCCTGGGAACCAAATCCTCTCGGCAATCTGCCAAAAACATCTCCATTCCAAAATCTAAAAGAGGATCTATCAGTCTTTCTTTCTAGCCATAGCGCAGGACATCTTTCACAACGTCCTCTTCCTCCTCCTCTTCCTCCTCCTCCTGTTGGTCCAAAAGGGGACACTAATCAGCAGCCTCTTTATGCCATTTCCCCAGTGAATATTTTACACCAACACCTTCACTTAAAAACGGTTATACAACATGAACCCTCTTCAAAAACTACAACTAACACTGCAAAATCTGCCAACACTATAACAGCAACTTCCAAAGAACCCACCACGACTATCATCACTTCCATAGAACCCACTGCAGAAATCAATACCGACACTTCCACAGAACCCACTACAGTAGCAACCACAGTAGCTTCCACAGAATCCACCACAATGGCAAAAACCACCACTTCCATAGAACCCATTACAGGAACCCACACCACCACTTCCACAGAACCCACTCCAGTAGCAACCACAGTTGCTTCCAAGGAATCCACCACAATAGCAAACATCACCACCTCTACAGAACCCACTCTAATAGGAACCACAATGGCTTCCACAGAATCCACAACAATGGCATACATCACTGATTCCACAGAATCCAAAACTATCACCACTGCCATATATCCCACTACAGAAACCAAAACCAACACTTTCACAGAACCTGCTACAATAAAAAATACCATTGCTTCCACAAAAACCAACTCCATAACAGCCATCAACGCTTCCACAGAACCTACCACCACCAGCAGCATTTCTACAGAAACAATCATCAGGAAAACAGATGCCTCCTCAACAAACCTACCTCTTCATCAAGAGATTTTACCACCACAAGATGAGCAGAAATCAAACAAGCATGTACCACAGCTACTAATCAATGTGAACTCCCTCTACCATATTGACCAGTACCAATATCCAAGTGACAACCACCAATCAAACTCTATCAAGCAGTAAAACTTTAAAGCATTTCTGGAATAAACTCCTTTCCACATTTGGTCAAAATTGTGAGAAATGATATTTTCCAATATGTTTTGAGCTTTTAGGAGAAATGAACTTCAATTATTTCAGTGGAGCAAACGCTAATGTAACTAGCACACCAAAATAATAAAATAAAGTACTGTTTGAGCACCAATAAGCACCTATTGCTGTCATAATAACTACCACTCTATCCTATATTTTATTACCTACAAAGAGCTGATCAGTCAGTTTCCCAGAAGAAAACAAAGACTCTTATTTTTTATAAGACATAAAGGATATACTTAGAGGGGGCAGAATTAAGTGAACCAACAAGAGATATTGAGGTATTTAGGGTCTAGCCACAGTGGAGCTCGTAGTGTGCCTAGGCTTGATGGGGCAGAAGGATCAAACACAAATACCAAAGCCTGAATGAGAATTGAGACAGTGGAAAAACAGACACCAGTGGCACCTGTTGCTGTGAAGGGATGTAACTGCTACAGGATAATGCAGCCCACGGCAGGGCAGAGCAGGAGAGTACCCATACCTCTCCCCTTCTCCTATTGCTTTCATCACTGGGCTCCAACCAAAACCTCACAGGCAAGGGAACCCATGTAACAAAGTTTGTGTGGTCATTCTCCCAGGGTAGACAGCTAAGCAGAGCTAATGAATTGCTAACGAGGAACTGTTAGCACACAGTGGCCCTGGCTCATCATCTTGAAGCCAAATAAGTAGGCAAGGAGACATATGAGAGTTCCTAGCTTCCTGCACAGAAAAGGGAAGGGTAGTAGCAAGATAAATTATAAAATTATATCAATTTTTATTGACTTTTCCTGGAAATGCACATATACATGGGGATACTAGGTAATAAAAATGTAAGTAAATACTATAATTTAAAGGAAAAGAAATATAAAATAACATTGAAATAGAAATAATACATACATAAATATATCAATGTAAACACATATTAATAGATAAGAAAAACTTTAAAGATGGTCTCTTAAGTATAGCAGAACAGCCTACAAATAGAAAACATCTAGTAATATCTTAATGAATTAATCATTTTACATCCCCTCAGAATATTTCTCAAATTATATAATCACTTTTTATAGTGATGGCATCATTGATATATTCATTTGTGTAGTGAAAAGTCTATTCTATCTATTCTAGTAAATCTACATGTCTAAAGAAACATAAGGCAGTATTTTGCTTATTTAATAAGGTAGAAGTAAAATAAATTTTGGTGATAGCAGAAAATTACTTTTCAGAATGCAACCAGTATAAATATATAGAGATTAAATAGAAAAATAAATTTTAAAAAAAAGAATACAATCAGTAAATACAGTTACAGACTTACTTGTGCTCAATCAACCTAATAATATCTCTTAGGAATGTTGCTGTCACTTCAAAATTTTATTTGTCTCTATTATTCTTTGATTCTTTTACACAAAAGATTATGCCAACTCTTTATGGCATGTATGAAAAGTCAGTTATATGTATTTGTATCTATGTATAGTTGGCCTTTTAGAACAGCTCTGAACTCCCATCTAAGGTACTACATGCCAGATTTCACCAGTCTCCTTGTCAAGTATCATTAACAAAACCTCTAAACCTTGGCGCTGCTTAAACATTGCAAATAAACCCGCTCCCCACCGAATTTTCCAGCATGGGACCATCAGAGTCTCTGCACAGTCAGCTCTCTCTCTCTGCAGCCTTTCCTGCTCTGCTAACAACTGGACAGAGTCATGCCAACTTGTTTAATCCTCAACTTGATGTCCTTTTGGCACTTTACTACATACAACCTGTGTGCAAATGTAGTCAAAACAAATTTTCTGTCATCAAGAGCTCTTTATCCCTTCAACTTTTGGCAGCCATCATTGTATTACTCGATAAAGTTTCCAATACAGACAATGCTTTCCATTTCTGGTATATGCCCTATTTTGGTTGCTAGGTTAGGTTGGCCACCTGAAGGGACCATTTTGACAAGAAAGGATACCTGTCCATTCCTCCCCATTCTCCCATGAGCCCTTTGCAAAATGAATTAGCTGAGTAACACCACACTGACACTTCAATGAAACGTGGGCTCATCAGTTTTGCATGTCAGCCATCAATTTCATTTCACATTCAGCATACCCTTTCCCTAGTATTAACTTTTCTCCCAATCTTCTGCTTCCCTCATCTCTGTTAGAAGCAACTTCCACCAGACTCAGAGCCCTCCCCACAACCTGTTTCCCCTCACTCATCTTCCTAAGCTCATGCCAGGCATGTTGTACAGGGATCCCTGTCAAGTGAAATCGCTGTGGCTGCGTTGACCTGCAGTGATTGGAAGCACTGGGTTTGTTACAACTCAGCAGTCACTGTTGCACAGAGTCTGGGTGGAAAGTGAAAAGTGCTCCACCTAAGATGTTTTGTGCAATTCAGTGTAATTCACTTCAGCAAATGTCTACCATTGCCAGGTACTGTGCTTGGTGCTTGAATTTCAGCAATGTACACAGGGTTGACACTTGGCTGGGGTGACACATTAAACGAATTATTGCAAATGTTTTACAAAGAGAAACTACAGGGAGCTGCATCATCAAATAGGAAGGAAACAACCCATTCTAGGTGAAATTCCCTAAGCTGCTGATGGCCCAGAATAACAAATAATTTACTTTAAAAATCTTTACTAGCACGTTCCAAATAATAAAATATGATAGGTCACACATAAAACTCTGTTCAGAGATCCAAAATGGGGGTCATTGGGCTAAAACCAAGGTCAGGACTGTGCTCCTCCTGGAGGCTCTAGGGGGCCTCCATTTCCCTATCTTCTCAGGCTGCTCGAGACTCCCTGGATCCTGTAGCTGTGGCCTCTTCCCCCATCTTCTCAGTCATCGCTTCGCCCTCTCTTTCTACCACCATGTGTCCTTCTCTGGCTCTGCCTCCCTCTTCCACACCTAAGAACTCCTGTGATTACACTGGGCTCACAATAATCTGATTATATTAAAGTCAGTTTATTAGCAACTTCCATTTCTTCTGTCATCTTTTTACCATATACCAGAAACATTTACAGATTTCAGGGATGTGGATACGGACATGCTGGCAAGTGGGGAGGAAGTATTATTCTGCCTACACAAATGGGTAAAGGTCAGGGATGACACTAAGCATCCTACAGTGCACAGGACAGGCCCTCCAAGTGTCAGTAGTGCTGAGGCTGAGAAATCTGGTCTAAGGTGAGTAGGGATAATGATGGGCAGGTTGGCCAGAGAGGCAAAGGGAGGCCCTGGGGAGCCAGAAAGCCTTCCTGTCTTGACCTGGGCTCTGGGCACATGGGTGTATACACATGTAACATGTAAACATTTGAGATGTAATGTGTGAATACTTTACTGGAAGTATGTTATACCACCTTTAAAAGATCACCTTTTTTTTCTAATCCTCACCTGAGGATATTTCTCCATTTATTTTCAGATAGAGTGGGAGAGAGGGGTTGAGAGAGAGAGAGAGAGAAACATCGAAATGAGAGAGACACATCAATTGGTTGCCTCCCGCATGATCCTGACCAGGGCCAGGACCAAACCACAACTGAAGTTTGTGCCCTTGATCATAATCAAACCTGTGACTCCTTGGTCTGCCGGCCAACACTCCAACCACTGAGCCAAACCAGCCAAGGCAAAAGACCGCCATCTTTAACATAGCTGTTAAGCTTATGGTTTTAACATAAGGAGGCAAATAGAAGAAACAGATAAAAGAGTTGGAAGCAGTTGCCTCTGGAGAGCAGGCTGAAATGTGAAGGGGTGGGACTGAGGCAGCTTTGTCTTTTTACAATAGCATTTGATCTAGGATATATATTACCTTGATAAAAATTAATAATTAAAAAGTGACAAGATGGAAGAAAAAGTGCTCTGTCTGCATTTAGCCTGAGAAACCCAGGAGCCTCATCTAATGGAGACAACTCGGTGCCGCCAAACTGGGTGTCGACGGATGGGACAGAGAATCTACATGAGCCATCTCCGGCACAATTTTTTAATTTAACACTCATACAATACTACTGGTGCTAATAATTAAGAGCTTTAAACTCATTTAATCCTCAAAACTATTATCATCCCCCATTATGCAGCCTAACAGTGTCAGAGCTGAGATTTAAACCCAGGCCATCACATGTTTTATCTAAACACTTGGTAGGCCATAAACCTATGGATAATAAAACTATGAAATGCTCACTTTCTATATTAATCCATTTTGACCAGGCATCAATGCAAACTAAAGCTTCTGTTTACAATTTTACATATTTGATAAGTGAAGAAATTTGCAAAGACTCACTTCTGGCTCTGTACCTTTCAAAGGGTATTTCCCTTCCTCTATTCACATTTCTTTGGGTGCTTGGTCCCTTAAGATAGGTTCTTACTCTGATATGACCTTTGGCCCTGTACAATCATATCACAAGGCCAGGTAGGTTAACACAGTGGGCAATATAATTATTTCTAGGAGCCTCTCCTACACTGGAAAAGCTGGCAATAAATTAACTATACCTAAAAGTGATCGCAACTCACATAAATATGTCCTACTATATCCTAAATAAATAGATTCCCATCCCAACTTCTCATAATCTGTCTATAAATGGCTGCAAGCCTCCTTTGCAATGCCACTAGACACAAGGGGAAACGAGACAGAAGGGAAGTTGAAGAGGGAAAATGCAGTGGTCTTAGCCAATCACTGTTAAATATATTATTTCTGCAAATATTACTAAACCATATGACCATATGATCACATTGCTAGGTGTCCTACTGTAACAAAGAGCCTGACTTCATTTTTGATGTGTGACCATTGACATCATTTAAATCTTCATCCTCTTTCCTATCTACAGCATATCTAAACAACCAAGATAAGAAGACCAGCGTGTACGCCATGTCTTTCCATGCTTGAGGGCAGCCCAAACTTCACAACCCTCAAGCCTCCTATGAACTCTTCTCCACACTCACCCCTAATCACCATACAGGTCCAACTAACTCTTTCTGCCTTTATCAAGCCAGCTGGACCAGCTTGCACCTATGCCAACCTTCCTAGAAAGGCTCACTATATGAGTAATAAAACTTGCTCATCCTCTTGGTGTCTGTGATGTCATCAGACTTGACATCCTACCAGTTGGCACGTTAGAAGGGCAGTGGGGGTCATCCCCAAACAGTGAGAATCCTGTGCAAGTTACCAGCCTTGAAGCTTAACCATTATTAACTTCACTGTGAATCTACTTCTGTGTGTACTCATACAATTTTCTCTCTAAAACCTCCACTCTGATTTGAGTAGGCCCAATGCACAAAAATTCATATTTTCACAAAAATGTGAAGTAGGAAGGGAGCTCTGCACTTAAGAATTTTTATGCACCACCTTAAAAGCATTCAGATCTATCTCCAAAATATTTACTGGTTAATCCAAGTCTAGAAAAAACACACTGAACACATCAGCAAAGTAAATATGTTGAAAGGCCAAGAAGTAGAGGACAGCCTGAAAGGCTTTGTGTCCTTCAGCTGGAAAACAAGCAAGATGCTGCCACAGAAGACAAAACACAACAAAGGCTTCAGCTCCACACTGACAAGACGTTTCTGCTGCAACAGGAAACTGCTTCAACAGAACAACAGGATTTTATGAGCCTTGAAGATCAGTGTGCGAAAGACCATCCAGCACAAGAAAAACCACAAAAATAACTTCAAACATCACGTTCCAAAAAATAAAGCATTCTAGAAAGCCAAAAAAAATAGCTCAATAATCCTTAGAACATGACAATTCAGAGCTTCTCACCTCTCACGGACACAGGTGACGTCAACTGTCCATGAGGTTAATTGAAAGGGAAAGAATTAAAATTTCAAATGAACCTTTTACTGCTAAGTACAAATTTTTTGTCTAATCGTCTTATATACACTCTTAAGGATATTAATTTTGAGACTGAGTAAACTTTATTTCTTAATCCCAAAAACTGTACCGTGAACCAAATATAAAATGTCTCATCTCCTTACATCACCAAGCAATTAGATTATTTAAGAATCTTTTCATTTATGTACATTTTAACTAACAGATAATGTGTCTTAATTAAGAAATACAAAAGATAATTCCAAATCAATTCATTAACTTGGCTAAGTTTCCATACCCAGGTTTTAACAAACCGTCAAGTTCTTTTGGAAGGAAAAGAGAAAGTTTCATTTAGACACTCTTTTCTAAATTGGAAAACAAGTCTAAGGCATGTGATACCAGTGCAAAAACCAAAATACAATAAATAGAAACAGAAATAAATGTTTAGTCCTAATTAAACAGAGTATAAGTTCAGACAAAAGAGAGGAAGAGTTTGAAAAAGGAACGCCCTGGACATGAGCAGCTTCACAGAGCATGAGTCTGGGAAGCTTGAACTATAAGGACAAGGAGCCAGACAGTGTTTGAAATTAGTTGGGCAGGATAGAAACAAATACCCACAGGTGAGCTATTGTCCAAGATAATATATTTAATATGATTGCTTAAGTATTTTACAATTCATATATTAAGGATTTTAATATATTTCCCAAAAGAAGTTTAATTCATATAAGGCTAATGTGCCATTTCATCTGAAAGAAATACAAAATTTTATTTTTATTATTTTGAAAGGTAAAATAAAAATCATTTACAGCAAAATGTGTTGAGGGCTTGCTTTTTACAAAAGTGTCACCCTGGTTCTATGGAGGGAGGTTGCAGAGAGGTATACCCACTTCAGTGGGATGACAGGCTTGTGATGAGCTAGGTTACAATAGAGGGCTGTGCCCTGGCCAGTTTGGCTCAGCAGTCAGAGCGTCGGCCTGAGGTCCAGAGAGACCCGGGTTCAGTTCCTGCTAAGGGCACATACCTCGGTTGCAGTTTGTCCCCGGCCCTGGTTGGGTCGTGCAGGTGGCAACCAATCGATGTGTCCCTTTCACGTCAATGTTTCTCTCTCTCTCTCTCTCTCACTATATCTGAACAAAAAATGGAAAAATGTCCTCGGGTGAGGATAAAAAAAAAAAAAGAGAGAGCACTTAGAAAGGATCCTTATCAAGAGAATATTAAAAACAAACATCTAGCCCTGGCCAGTTTGGCTCAGCGGTTAGAGCGTCCGCCTGTGGTCCAAAGAGACCCGGGTTCAGTTCCCGCTACGGGCACAGTACCTCGGCTGCAGTTTGTCCCCGGCCCTGGTTGGTCGTGTGGGTGGCAGCCACTCGATGTGTCCCTTTCACATCGATGTTTCTCTCTCTCTCTCTTCCTCTCTCTCCCTCCCACTCTATCTGAACAAAAAATGGAAAAATGTCCTTGGGTGAGGATAAAAAAAAATAAAAAAAAAAACATCTAATTCAATTCAATCAGGTTGAAAAAATGAGATCAATTAATTATCCTATGCAGTCAATATGTAATCACGATTAGTGGCTAGTACATAATAGATGCTCAATAGATGTTAAATCAATAAATTAACACATAAGAAGGGAAGGAAAGAAGGGAGGGAAGAAAAAGAAGAAGGGAGGAAAGGAAGGAGGCAGGAAGGAAATTGCTTTCAGTTCTAAGTTTTTTAAAATGTGTAATGAATCCTTCAGGCATGCTGGTGAGCCAAAGTTCTTTCAATTACAGTTGACATACATTATATTAGTGTCATATTACAACAAACATTGTGATTAGAAAGTTATATAACTTATGAAGTGATCACTCCAATAAGTCTAGTACCCATCTGACACCATAGATACTAAGATATTTGTTACTATATTCCCTATGCTATATTTTACAGCCCCATGGCTATTTTTATAACTGTTAAAATTTTTAAGCTTCTTAATCCCTTCACCTTCTTAAACCCGTCACCTGAATTTCCCTCCCATCTGGCAACCATCAATTTGCTCTCTATATTTACGTGCACTCATTTAATGGATTTTTTCTGTTTAAGGACGCAAGGAAAGCTTGGCCCTAGTTACGCCTGTGGTACAGAAGAGTTAATGCAGTAACCCTATCCAGAGAACAAAACTTACGCATTCGGAGAACAGACCTTACAGAGGTATGAGGTTCCCTGGGAAGAAATAGCTGTACCAAGAGGAACTGCCCAACTCCAAGTGTGACAACTATCTGTTCTTTGAACAAAAGCTGCAGTCAGGATGTGACAATCCGATCCCCAAAATGAATAGCCAAGGTCAGCTACACCAAATATCCCTGCCCTTCCCTGCCTTTTCACTTCTGTCCTGTATTGTGAAGATATCCAAACACAATAGTTGAAAACAATCCACTAGACAAGTAGTTTGAAAGAAACTGCGAAGTAGCTCCTGTATGCAGGTATTTAGAAATTCTCGATTTAATTATTTTGTGTTTAGATCCAGGAGCGGGCCTTGATTTTACCTTTTTTTTTTTCTTTTTTACAGTTAATGAAATATTTGTTCCGCTTATATCAGTTTAAGTAGGCTTTTAGATAACAATGATGCTGTTTCCGATCTTCAAATATTCGTTAGACAATGTAGCAGAGAAAAATATGCTTTCAGGCCTTAAAAAACAATTATTTCTTAAATAGCCATGTCCCATGTTAATGACCATGTCTGATCATTTCTTCCAAACCATTTAATGCAAAATAATACAAATATGACTTATAATCAATAAAGGATGGCTGATTATCAGACCTAACGTAACTAGTGAATCTTGGATTACATACTATTTTTTCTGGAACTGGAACTATTGATTTACTTTATCTATATCAGGGTAAGATTAAATACAGAATTTTTTTTAAATGGGCTATATTTGTGTCTTTTTATTTCACAAACATTAACCTGTAATCAAGAACCTTCCCAGAAGTAAGGTCTTAGAAGTAACAACAGCAAGAGCATATTAAAGAGTTGACCACAAAAATTATCCTCACTGTATTACAAAATATTTTCAGAAAAAAGCTTCTTCTCAGACTTGTCAGAGTAAAGTCTTTTAGGGAGCTCTCTAGAGCTGAACATGCCTGATTCAAATCTTAACATTCCCACGTTTTGGGCATTGGACAACAGCTAAATAATTTAAACTCTTTTTGCCCCAATTTTATCCCCTCTCTGTGTGAGGCAATGTATCAAAAGTACCTAATGAAGGTCCAAGGAGTGGTTGACTATGTATATGACATAATCATGGTTATTCTAGAAAGGAGTGGCCTTATAACTTAGTGGGAACATGGGTCAGAAAGGGAAATTTCTAACACTCCTCATATCTCTAGCATTTGAAGAATTTATGAAATAAAAAAAAATTAGTTCAATGGGAAATATGCTTTTAATGTCTATTTTAACTATCATCAGTTCTTGAAAATGCATAAGTTAGAGATGATAAGGTGATTTAGAAAATTCAATATTCAAAGTTGCATATAGTTTATTCTATAATGTAGTTTATGTGCTATTTGAATGATAATAGGATCCGATGCAAGCTGTTTAACATTATATGTTTTCTCTTACACGTGCTTAGCCCAATTTTTTCATTTGAATAATAGAGCAGATGTTTTATAAAATTGTTAAAGTCCTAATTCTAACCTTGGTTTTAAACTATGTCATTAAATTGATCTTTTATATTTGTAACTTTCTCTGAAATAAAAAATTAAAGATCTTTTTATTCACTCTGTGTTTCTCTCTGTCACAATCCAAATAATATTTTATTTAAAATTATTCTAAATCATTACTTTTATACTTTTATAAATAAAAATACTTGTCAGACATATTCTACCTTTAAATATTTTATGATATATATAATTTAATATTATACATGTATAGTAATGTCATATACATGTTCTATTACTGTATATTGTTATACATTATAGTTGTATATATTATATATTAACATAATAATGTTTATCAATGTATAATACACACACACACACACACACACACACACACACACACACATACACATATGTTTATTGCCTTTTGTAAAGAACTATCCTTTTGCCTGCTTGCAGGGAACAGTGAAGAATGAGAGAAATAAAGCTGCCCACTGACCTAGATCAGCCATGTTGAATCAAATAATAATCCTCTCTTGAATAAGAGCCAGTATACATTTTGGGTTCTATTTATCCTAGCAGATAGCATCGCTCTGATATGTGGAACATCTACACTGCCCAATAAAGTTTAATGCCAAGTGCTACAGAGCTACAGAAGACATGAAGACGAAGATGACAGAAAATCTTACCAAACTAGTCGGAGAAGTAGGCACATGTAAATTACTAAAAGCAAATTACCATAAGTGTCACTACTGGACAAACATGTTTTTTTAAAAAGGAGAGAATTCTATGAGAAGACAGATGAAGCTTAATTTTGAGAGGGTATCTTGGTCAAGTACTTAAAAGATTACATAGCAATGTCTAAAAGAGATAGCATGGAAGATCCTTTTTTTTAATTAATTTATTTTTATTACAGATGTTTCTCCTTTTTCCCTCATTGACAGCCTCCTCCCTGTCCCCACCCTACCCCCCTTCACAGTATTGTGGTCTATGTCCATTGGTTATGCATATATGCATATAAATTCTTTGGTTTATCTTTCCCCCATCCCCTCCTCTGAGGTTTGGCAATCTGATCCCTACTTCTATGTCTCTGGGTCTATTTTGTTTATCAGCTTATTTTGTTCATTATATTCCACAAATAAGAGAGATCATGTGATCCTTTTAAATATAAAGCTTTAATCATGAGAGAACAAACTGAAAGAAATGCCATCAAATAGCATGGCTGAGAGAAATATACGAAATACATGACATGTCAATAAGTGCTTGTTGCATAAATGAAATAAGTTCATCAGTCCTGATAACTTTTTGTAGATATATAAAAGCTAGATTTCCTGGTATTAAATAAGATTCTGGAACAATTGGGTAATTCTGTAAGGAGTTTTGTCTGATTAAGACAACAATGTCTTCATCAGAAAAGAAGACAGTTGGTATTACAGATACCATCAATTGCCTAAAAGTATTAGTCCAGAAAATAAAAGCTTGATGCAAACATAACTCCAGACAATATGATCCACTAAGACACAACACAGTTCTTTGGGAAGAATGAATATTCGAAGAACAAGTTCCAGCAGGAGCAACTCTTTGTTCTTTCTTTGAGCAAAAGACCTCACTCCAGACACAAGCTTTTTTCTCAATGTCCAAATTAATCTGTGAAAAGGGCTTTTTTTTTTTTTTTTTTTGTGGTATGTGCCCCTAGCAGGAACCGAACCCGGGACTCTCTGGTCCACAAGTCGACGCTCAACCGCTGAGCCAAACTGGCCAGGGCTGTGAAAAGGGCTTTAAGAGCCACTGTTCTCTCATAGCTCCTCACTTGTCTCCTTGTCATTCTCTTTCTCTGGGGCTTGCAGCGGCCCATGGACGGGGGCTGAAGGGTCTCTCACTAACGAGTGTAGGAAGAAGGATGCCACTCAGGTAGAACCTTGAGGTCCACACAGAAGTCTTGGAATACAGATCCAAGCTCAAACCTTTAAATGTGTTACTTCCAGGGGCTAGTATATCAGCAATGCTGCAGTTTTTTACACATGCATACATATTAGTGTGAAAGAGAAAAGCACTCAAGGGAAAAGCATTTAAAGCCTCATGGGGGTAATTATTCATTAAGAAACCGTCTCCAGTAGGTAAACACAGTACTCACCTCCTCCCACAACAACATCAAAATTACAACTAAACTACAGAACGACCATCATTCAGAACCTCCTGAAATAGAGCTGAATAAAGTCCTACAACTTCAAAATGAAAGAATGAGCCACATGGGGACTGGTAGGAGGGGCAGAAGCACAGATGGGCTGGTCCCACACCCATGCGTGGCAGATAAAAATCAAGAGGGATACTTGGGCTGTGAAGGTCGACCCTGAGGAGTGAGGGGTCCCATACCAGCCCCCCCCAGCTCAGGGTTCCAGTGCCAGAAAGAAGTCCTCATAACTTCTGGCTGTAAAAACCAGTGGGAATTGAGGCTGAGGGAGGCTGAGGCTGCTGGAGCCCCAAACAATTCCTCTTAAAGGGCTCGCTCACGGACTTACTCAGATTTGTCCCTCTGGGTTCCAGTGCCCGGAAGGCAGCTTGAACAGCGCCAGAGACACATGGAGAAGAACTGAGTTGTTTAGCATCAGGGAAAAAGCTAGAGAGGCAGATTTCTCCTGATAGATGTGCTGTGGAGGCCATTGTTCCTTTTGTGAACTCTACTACCATGGGGCTGGCAGACGGCCACCATATCTAGGACTCCAGCAACCTGGCTCATACTGTTTGCCCTGCCCTGGTGATTCCCTGAGGCCCTGCCCCACCCAATGTTCAGGCCCACCCAAGCCATTTCCAGTGACTTTACCAAAGGATTGGCCTGTTTTGGCTCCTGCTTCAGATTTTCCTAAATTCTCTCAAACAAGCAGCATCTGGTCTCAGCAAGCCCCAGACCTCTCGATAAGTGGCCCCAAGCCTGGCACTAGGAGCACCCAGCCTTGGTTCACAGCTTGACTTTCCCTGGGGATCTCCACGCCCAGCACAAGAAACAGCCATCTGCAGATCGCTTTGTAGCTTATGCCTGGTGGCCCCGGGTAGAACACAGGCAGTGGCTGACCTTGCCCCAGAGCCAGCACACTCAGTGGACAGCTTCAGACCACATCAAAGCAACACCACCCAACCACCTCCACAAGCGATACACTCAAAGAGTGGACTCAGTGGGTACCAGAGCTCTGCCGAAGTAAGTCTTGCTCTGTGTGGTGGGCCCCTACACAGCTGATCCTCCAAGATAGTCAGAGGCCAGTGGTCAGTGGGCACAGCTGATCAGCCTGAGTAAATCCGCCCCATTGCTGTGCCAACAGCAGTCAAGACTCAATTACAACAGAAAGGTGCATAGTCCACACTAGGGGTGTACCTCGAGGGCCCAGCTGGATGATCTGGGAGGCTATGCCACTGGATCCTACAGGACACCTACTACAATAGGCCACCGTACAAAACTTAGAAGACATAGAAACTCTACCTAATTCATAGAAACAAACAGAGGGAGGCAGCCAAAATGAGGAGACAAAGAAACATGTCCCAAATGAAAGAACAAAACAAAACTCAAGGAAAAGAGCTAAACAAAATGGAGATAAACAATGTAACACATGTAGAGTTTAAAACAATGGTTATAAGAATGCTCAAAGAACTTAGCCAGAACTTAAGGAAGTTAATGAGAACTTCAAGGAACTTAGTGAGAACATCAACAACATAAAAAAGGACCAGTCAGAAATAAAGGATGCACTAACTGAAATAAATAATGATTTACAGGGAATCAATAGTAGAGTAGGTGAAGCCAAGAAGCAAACCATCAATTTGGAATATAAGTAAGCAAAAATCACCCAGTGAGAACAGCAAAAAGAAAAAAAAATCCAAAAAAATGAGGACAGTGTAAGGAGACTCTGGGACAACTTTAAGCATGCCAAACATTCGCATCATGGGGATGCCAGAAAGAGAAGAAAGAGTACAAGAAATCAAAAATCTATTTGAAAAAATAATGACAGAAAACTTCCCTAACCTGGTGAAGAAAACAGACATACAAGTCCAGGAAGCACAGAAAGTCCCAAACAAGATGAACCCAAAGAGGCCCACACCAAGACACATCATCATCAAAATGCAAAAGGATAAAGACTACGAGAAAATCTTAAAAGCAGCAAGAGAAAAGCAGTTAGTTACTTACAAGGCAGCTCCCATAAGACTGTCAGCTGATTTCTCTAAAGAAATTTTGCAAGTCAGAAAGGAGTGGCAAGAAATATGCAGTCCTGGCCAGTTTGGCTCAGCAGTTAGAGCGTCGGCCTACAGTCCACAGAGACCCAGGTTTGGTTCCCCCTAAGGGCGCGTACCTCAGTTGCAGTTTGTCCCCGGCTCTGGTTGGTCAGGCGAGTGGCAGCCACTCGATGTGTCCCTTTCACATCAATGTTTCTCTCTCTCTCTCTCTTCCTCTCTCTCCCTCCCACTCTATCTGAACAAAAAATGAAAAAATGTCCTCAAGTAAGGATAAAAAACAAAGAAAGAAATAAAAAAGAAGTATTCAAAGTGATGAAAAGCAAGGAACTAAAGCCAGATTACTCTATACTGCAAAGCTATCAATTATAATCAATGGACATATAAAGAGTTTCCCAGACAAGAAAATGCTAAAGTAGTTCATCACCACCAAACCAGTATTACATAAAATGTTGAAGGGTTCACATTCATTGTTATGGACACTACAGCTCCCTTTACCACAGCACGGGCTTTCGCAAGCATCCCTGCTACTACCACCTATATCTCTACAACATATAAGCCAACCACCAGCTCTACATCCATGGCTTCAGAGGCTGCTAACACTATCCCTGCCACTGAGGCCACAGCTGCCAGGAAAGCTACTTCTGCTTCTATAACCACAGAAGCAGCCACCATAGATGCTCAGTCTACCACATCTGCTGCCCTAACCACAGCAACATCCAGAATGATCGTCCCTGAAACCATCACAGATCTTACTTCCACCAATACCACTGTCCCTGTTGGACTGCATTTGACTACCAGAATAGGTGCCACATCTTTATGCACAGGCTCGGTGGCCATGACACTGGTCACTGCAGATGACACATCAACATTGTACTCTATCACATTTCATGACACTTCACTTGATTATCAACCGGCCACTGCTGATGTCACCTCTACTGCTTCCTATACATCATTTGCCACCACACAGCCCTCTACCTCCAATGATGTTCTCTGCCGCACCCACTGCCACCACTGCTGTCTCTACTGCTCTTCCTGCTTCTGTTTCTATCCCAGTTACTGTCATCACCACACCTGCTGCCCCAAGCACTTTCACTCCTTCCAGCACCACTCAAACAGCCACCTCCATGGCTGTGGTTTCCACTACCACTGCTATTCCTGGTGCCATTAGTCGACCAGTTTTGTCTACCTCACCTGGAGCAGCATATTCGCAAGTATTACCTCTACTGCCACTAACACACCTGCCATGACCACAGAGGCCCCTACCACAGCTTATTCCACAGTCACTTCCTCTTCTGCGGCTTCTGTCACTGTGAACGCAAGCTGCCATGAGCATATCTGCTCCACCACACAGGCAGCCACAGGTACTGCCTGCCCATCACTTCCACCGAAGCCACCAGCACTTTCCTTGCCACCACCACCACTGCTGCTCTTGACACTTCTCCTCAGGCTGATGCTATCATTTCTCCAGGCCCAACACCTGCTCCTTCAACCCCTGCTGCCACCAGCTCTCTACCTGCTGCCTCATGTCTTCTAACACTTCACCAGCTTTCATTATATCTCGTGTTCCCAGCTCACCAATATTTACTGCAACCACTATTGAAATCACCATGAATCCTATTTCCACTACCTCATCCAACCTCATCTAACCCCTTTGCTCTTTACTACCACAGAAGACATCAGTTTTTACTGACACTGTACCAAGTGCACTGGCCAGTGTAGATGATATGGCAACATGAGGCTCTAGCACATTTGATGACATTACTATTGACTATGACTCTGACACTACCACTGTTGCCCCTGTCACCACTCTTCTGCCACAGCCTCCTCAGCTCCTTCTACCACCTCAGAGTCCAGCACTACCACTGATGATTGCTTCAGTTCACCTGGTGCCACAACCATTTCTTCTCCCTCTTCCAGTACACAGCCTATAACTACTAGTTCAGCCACTACCACAGCTGCCACTACCACGTCAGCTCTTGAGACCACTACATCTTTGATGCAACAGCAGCTTGTAGGCTTGAGGGTTTGGTGGATGAACAAAATGTATCCTTGAGGTATTCATTCTCATGGCCTGGCCAGCCAAGGATCAAAGTATGTGTGTGCATAGATAAGGTATGCATGAATATGGGTTGGAACGCCACCTTGAGTGTAAAGTATATGTATAGATAAGGTATGTGTGAATTGGGTTCAAAAGCCACGCTAAAAGCGACAATGGGTAATGTGCCCAAGCATGAATGTATTTGTTATGATGTATCTCTGCTGAAAACAGTGAGAGACAGGAAATATGCTGGGATTGGCTGTATGGTCAGCAGAGATGCGATCTCAAGGACTTAATTACCTAAAACACCATGTAACCTAGGGAACCACTTTGCAAATAAATTGAGCTGCATCCAGATATCTGGAGCATTGCAATGCTCCTCTTCACTCCAAGCAGTGTCTGCTTGTAGTTTATTGTGTTGCGACGACCCCCGGCAGGCTGAGAGAGTCAGCAGTAGCTGACCCAACTAAAAAGTTGGTTAGTCTCATCACACCTGGAGCATCTCCAACAGCACTTATTAAGTACCACATCAGTGGCCACCAACACCCTGCTATTTCCACAGAAGGTGCTACCACAGGTGCTTCCACATTGGTTTCCACCACAACCAAATCTGTTCCTCTTACCATCTCAGCTTCCACTTCTACTTCCTCTGTCACTTCTAATACCTCACCTCCTGCTACAACCACTTTTGCCTCATCTACCAGAGCCAGGATATTAGCATCCTGCACTGCCACCAGCACATCATCCACTGCCATGACAACTTCAGCTCCATCTGTCACCACCAGGCTAACACCACCACTTCTGCCACCACCACACCTGTCTCTACCACTCTCCCCACAGCACCCTCCACACCTCCCACATCTGAGCCCATCACCTCCACAGCAGAGGCCTCCTTATCGCCTGCTACCATCACAAGTACTCCTGCCCTCCCAGCAGCACACAGAGTGCCACTACCATGGCTCCTCCTGCCAGGTCATCTTCTGCAGCCACCAGAATGTTCCCAACCACCTCAACGACTTCTTCTTCCTGAACACCATGCAGTCTATCCCTACTACTTCTGCTGCCACATCTGTTTGTACCACAGCTGTTCCAAAATTCACCATGGTCACCCCAGAGACAAGCACCACCATAGCTAATCACTATATCAGCTGTCACTTCATTGTTTGAGGCCTCTTTCCCTACCACTGAGGAATCTCCTTCAGCCTCTACAACCGCTACATGTAGTGCCATTCATACCACTGTGGCCCCTGCAGCCAATTCCACCACAGCTACCTGCACAACCACCCCCACCACTTCTGCAGGCGCACAGGCTGTCACTACCATGCCTGGTCACCCCCATGTCTGCTGTCACCAGCACCACATCTGCAGCCAGACTTCAGTTCTGCTGACCACCACATCTGCCCCCTCAACCACTCCTTCTACTAGTACCTCAATCCCCACCATGCCTGCTGCCACTGCAGCAGTGATCACAGAAGCACTCTATACCACTTCAGCTGATGCACCCAGCATCCCTGTTTCCACCACGGAGATTATTTTTTACCTCCTCACAACTCCTATTCCCACTAACACATCTGCTTCCTCCACACTAACGACACTGCCCCTCTTGACACAATAGCTCCAACTACTGACGTAACAACCAATACGGTCATCACAGCTGATGACCCTTACCACTAGCACATTTTATGACACTATGCTTGGTAGTAATAATGGCATTGCCGAGAGTGACACCGCTGAGCCTACATCAGATGTTTCTCCAGGAAGTCAGACTGAAACAGAAGCATCTTTTACAGCCGAACTACCATAGATCATGATTTATATGAGTGGAACTTCTGAACCAAACTTACTCTGAGAACAAAATCTTAAACCTACTACTTTTTCTTACAAACATGCTAAATATTCTTCCAACTAAAAATATTTTCATTTCTGCCTGGCCGGTGTGGCTCAGTGAACTGAGCATCATCCCATGGACTGAGACATCCTGGTTTGATCCTGGCTCAGGGCACATGCCCTGGGAGCAGGCTCAGTCCTCAGCAGGGGGCGTGCAGAAGGCAGCTGATTGATGTTTCTCACATCAGTGTTTCTCTCTCTCTGTCCCTTCTCTCTCTAAAAAATCACTAAAAATGTATAAAAATATTTTTAAATTTCTATTCTTAATATCAAAAAGTAACAAATAGTATAAGTGTATTTCATTTTAGTATAAAAACCAAAATTATCATTTCTAATGTCTATGAAATTATAGACTTTATCTTATACTATATATGAGGTATAAATATAGATATTTATTTGATATATAGATAAAGAGATATAGAGATAGAGATAAAGAGATGTATATGTATATATAATATATATTGTGGAATACTGGTCAGCCACTAAAAGAAATCCTTTCATTTACAATAACATGGATGAACCTGGAGAGCATTATGCTAAGTGAAATAAGCCCCAGAAAAACACATACTTATTGCATGGTATCACTTATATGTGGAAAAAAATTAGTCAAGCTCATAGAAACAGAGAGTGGAAAAGTGGTTGCCAGGGGTTGGGGGCAGAAATAGGAAGAGACTGGTAAAAGGGTAAAAATTTTTAAGTTACAAGAATAATAATGTCTAAGAATCTAATGTATTACATGGTGACTTAGGTGATAACACTGTATTGCATAATTAAAATTTGCCAAATAATCTCACCAAAAAAAAAAAAAGATGCATATATGAGGTGATGGAAGTATTGGAAGTATTAATAAACTACATAAAGAGAATCGTTTCACAATGTACAGATATATCAAATCACCATGATGTACACTCCAAATATCTTACAATTAAATGTCAATTTTAACTTAATAAAGCTAAAAAATTTTTTTTAATCTCTTTTCTAAGCATAGCCCCAAGGCCCAGCCCAGAATGGGCAAGGCTAATGCTCACAGTGTACTCACTAGATAACGGCTGCTCACCTGTTGCATTCTAGGAGCTATACTAAGTGCCAGAGATGCTGAGGTGAATCAGAGAGATATGTCCTGCCCCTTTGAGCTTGTGATCCAGTCAGGAAGTCAGCCAGGAAACAAAGAATTATAGTAAGCTTTAATTACACTGCAATATTCTATGAAACCATAATAGTGGACCTACCCTTGCATGGGACTATCAGAGAAGTGTCTCTGAAGAAATAAAATGTAGGCTGAACCAGGAGGAGATGTGGGTAAAACTAGGGAAGAAACAGCCTTGCAGAGGGAACAGCATATTGCCCGGCTGTCCATCAAGTTGAAGGCTTTTGTAACACATGAAAACACCAAGCAGAGTAAAGCTCCCAGGGCCACCTGGGGAATCTGTCCTTGTCACTGCAATGGAAGCAGAAAGGTACTGAGGAGCCTCTTCATCTCCCTGGGGTCACGGCACTATGGGATGATGAAGAATCCCAGGCATGATCACTCTTTCCAAAGTCGTCTGTGCACATGAAGAGTCTGATCAGCTTCCTCTCATTGCAGACATAGGCACAAGCAGCAGTATAAATGTAGTGTCACCTTGCCAACTCGATGCTTGAAAGCTAAACATAGTGCTATTCACACAAGGAAGGAAGGAACTAAAAATCAGAGGAAATTGAAGAGTCCAGCAGTGGGGAGGTCACTCTAATTGGCAGAAGTACTTCAGAGACTGTATTATCTGTGGATCTGAACACTGTTCTCTACTAGTTTTGTGGTTTTGAACACTACCTAGTCTCCTGGCTAGAAGTTACCCTTCTCAAAGTAAAGATAAATCATACACTCTCAAAATAAATAAATAAACTCTATTGTTCTCAAGAAAACATATTCAAACTTGCTCACAGCTGAGTTAAAGCCTTGAACTTGAACAGTAATTTAAAAGAGCAACTATTAGCCAATAATAGTTGGTTTTATTTTGATCATAATGTTTGTAATTGAATTAATGAAAGAAACAAGGGGACAAAAGAATAAAGATAAGTAAATTTCAGAGAATTTTTAAGCTTCATTTTTTTAATCAAATCCTTCTAGTAAATGTGTTTGCTTTATTGTTTTTCTATTTTTTCTCAGAGCAATTTAAAAGGTGCAGTATGCTGCGGTCCGGAGAGACCCGGGTTCGGTTCCCGCTAGGGGCATGTACCTCGGTTGCAGTTTGTCCCCGGCCCTGGTTGGTCGTGCGGGTGGCAGCCACTCGATGTGTCCCTTTCACATCGATGTTTCCCTCTCTCTCTCTTCCTCTCTCTCCCTCCCACTCTGTCTGTGCAAAAAATGGAAAAATGTCCTCAGGTGAGGATAAAAATAAATAAATAAATAAATAAAAATAAAATAAAAGGTGCAGTATGATAGAGTAAATAACAGAGTAAAATGGCAATCAGTAGACCAGGGTTCTAATCCAGTTGTAGCCACTAAATTTACTTTGTAATTTGAATAACTTACTTAATTTCCTCATAAGTAAAATGATTAATTGACTCATAATTTGTAGGGTTTTCTGCTGCTCTATGATTCTAACCTAATCAAATACATATTCATTTCTTGTTTATGTCATCTTTTAATTATTAACTAATTCACTTAAGCAGGATTGCTATTTCCAAAAAAATATAAGCTGACTAGATAGTTAAATGAACCTTCTTACTGAAAAACAATAAAAAATGCTGAAATAAAAGCACAGAATTATGGATCAGATATAATCCGGCCAAAATCAAGGTGAAAGCAGAAACTCAGATATAGGCAGAACATCAACGATGATTTGGCCTAAAGGGAACTTTGCATACCTGGAAAACTTAAACATCAATTTTCAAAGTTTTCCAAATTTGGGGGAATAAAATGTAGAATAAAAGGCACTCGCCCTGGCCAGTTTGGCTCAGCGGTTAGAGCGTCGGCCTGTGGTCTGGAGAGACCGGGGTTTGGTTCCCGCTAAGGGCATGTACTTCGGTTGCAGTTTGTCCCCGGCCCTGGTTGGTCGTGCAGGTGGCAGTTGCTCGATGTGTCCCTTCACGTCGATGTTTCTCTCTCTCTCTCCCTCCCTCTCTTTCCCTCCCACTCTATCTGTACAAAAAATGGAAAAATATCCTCGGGTGAGGATAAAAAAAAATTAAAAAGGCACTCAAGTAGTTTGAACTACCAAAATGCAAACATTCTCAAAATAAAATGAACTGGAAATATCCAACTTCATCTCCCCACTACTTACAGGAAAATGCAATAGATCAGACCTGGTTAATGAAGAAAGCAGAGATTAGAAAAAGACTCCAGAGAAGTTGTAACTACAAACTATCCTTGCCCAGATCAGCAGTCTAAAGTCTTGCAACTTAGGTGTTCTATAAACACTACAAATCCTTCATAAAGTAAATGGTCAATAAGGAATATTATGATCAACTTTATGTCAATAAATATGAAAACTTAAATGGAATACAACAATTTCTTTGAAAGATACAAACTAACAAAGCTTAAACAGGAAGAAATATATATTCTGAATAGATAGCTCTATATCTATTAAAGAAGTTGAATTTGTTATTTTAAAAAATTTACTGCAGTAAAACTACAGACACAGATTGCTTCATAGAAGAATTCTACAAAATATTCAAACAAGAATACCAATTCTACACAAACTCTTCCAGGAAAAGAACACTCTTTAACTCATTTTATTTATTTTTATTTTTATTTTATTTTTTTTATTAATTAATTTTTGTTACAGATGTTTCTCCTTTTCCCCCACTGATTCCCCCCTCCCCCTCCCTCCCTGCCCTGTCCCCAGCTCTGTTGTCCATGTCCACTGTTCATGCATACATGCATATAAGTTCTGTGGTTTATCTCTCCCCCACCACCCCCTCTTCTGGGGATTGTCAGTCTGTACCCCACTTCCACATCTCTGGGACTACCCCATTCCTCAGACTGTTATGTTCATTATATTCCACAAATAAGTGAGATCATATGATACTTGACTCATTTTAGAATGCCAACATTGCCCTGGCCGATTTGGCTCAGCAGTTAGAGTGTCAGCTGGCAGACCAAAGGGTCACGGGTTTGATTTTCATTCAAGAACACATACCTGGGTTGCAGGTTGATCCCCGGCCTCAATCAGGTTTGTGCAGAAGGCAATCGATCATTGTGTCTCTTTCACATGGATGCTTCTCTTTCTCTCTCTCTCTCTCACTCTCTCTCATTTCCTGTCTTTCACTCTGTCTAAAAATCAATGGAAAAAATATCCTCTGGTGAGGATTAACAAAAGAAGAAAAAGAAGTATGCCAACATTGCCCCAATACTAAAATCAGACCAAAACATTATTAAAAAAAAAAAAAAACTCCAAACCATTATCCTTTGTGAGCACAGGCCAAATCAAACAGTAGATTAAAAAAATAATACATCATGACCAAGTGAGCTTCATCGTAGGAATGCAATGTTGGTTTAATATTTAAAATCAACCAATATAATTCATATTAAAAAAACTAAAATAAAAATGATATAGTTGTCACAAAGAATGCAGAAGAAGCATTCAACATAATTCAATACATTCACTTGTGACAAAAAAACTCAGTAAACTAAGAGTCGAAGGGACTTTCCTCAAACCAATAAAGAGTATCTACAAACAAAACAAAAGAGTCATGCCTAACATAATAGTGGTTTTCAAACGGGCCTCCAAACATAAAGAACATAAAGACTCAGACCTCTCCAGATTGGTGGGTTTAATAAACAAGGGAAATTACTTAGAAGGCTTTTCTTTAGCGGTAGCAAAATGAGATCTCTGAGCTCTCCAGAATCTGGAAAGTTCATATAGAGGCCTTAATTGGGTTCCCTCGCGTACTCAGTCCAGATGGTCTCAGAGGTACCATTCTGGAAATGGCTCAGGCTAGGGAAACAGTGGGCAAATGTGCCAAGGACAAAGGAGAGGGTGAGGAGCCACAGATTGCCCAGATCCAGTTTAGGGGTCATATCCCCTCAGTGACATCCTCCAACACTCTCTTCCTTGGAGAATGACACCGTCTTACACACGCCCCACCCCTACCTTCTACACTGTGCCCAAGGGATCGGCAAGGGTTTCACTAGAATAGAGGTGGCTGGTTTGGCAGCTATGTAGCTGCATTGAAGGCCAATACCATAGCAACAATACAGACGTGTAAGAGAAAATACAGACGAAGGTAATGATTCACAAAATAAGCAACATTGTTTTTCCCCACTAATAGCTCCATGAACCAACCACTAATTTATTAAGTCCCAAAGGCTGCGAGTCAGATCACTCAAAGTGTTCACTTGTGCTCTCATGTGATTTAATAAAAACAATAGATTAGCAGACTCATCAGATATGAACACACAACTCTCTGTTTAGATAATGGTACAGGTGCTTTCTTTTGAGGCAGGAATAATGTCCAAGGCCATTCTACTTGGGAGGACAGCTTTTCTCATTAGAGATAGTTCAGTGTTCAATATAGACAAGCTTTGTCAGCTGTCACTGAAGGCTTGTCTCCAATCTGGGTGAGATGTGGCTTATTTCAGTTCCTGCTTATGTAGTGGTTCAAAATTCACTTTATCAGTTGTAAGTGAAAGTTGTTGGTTTCTTGGAAAGCTCTATAAAATATTGGTAATTTTGCTTTATTCAACCTAAAAACAGCTTTTTTTGTGTGCTCTTTTTTTGTTCTTGTTGAGCTCTGTGCCAATGTCTGTAGACAGCTGCAAGTATTGTCTGCACACCTGTAGCACTGTTGTGAGTTAATTTCCACAACCTTGAGTGGAAAGACAAATTCTTGAATGGGTTCCAAATTTCCCCATTGGACAGAAACAGATACCATGAAAAACTCTACCTGTGTAGCATGGTAAATCTGCTTCTTTGTTGCCAAAATTCTGAAATGTTTACATCTAACAATTTTACAGATAATAATTGCTTTTTTCTTTTTTCTTTTTTTTTTCTTTTTTTGTTTCCTTTATTAATTTTTAGAGACAGAGAGTAAGGATGAGGGAGAGAGAGATAGAAACATTGATGAGAGAGAACATTGATTGGCAGCCTCCTGCATGCCCTCACTGGGGATTGGACCTACAACCTGGGCATGTGCCTGACCAGGAATCGAACCGGGAACCTCCTAGTAAGTGGGTCAATGTTCTTTACTGGGCATTTATGTTGTGTCAGATACTGCTACACATGCAATACTCATTACCACATTTAATCTTCACAAAAACTTATGAGGTAGAGCCCATGATCATGTACATTTATTACGGTGAGGAAAATTAGTAACATATTTAGAAGAATTAAATAACTTACATAAAGTCAAACAGCTAAAAAGTCAAAAGGCAGAGCCCAGACAATTGAATGCAGGGCTCAATAGAACACAAATCGCTGCAGAAATACACCAGAATTTTCCAGAAAATATTTGTTTTATTTTTAAAAGACTTTTTAAAATAGGCAAGCCCAAACATCAAATGGAAAAAGGGCCTTTCTTTAAAAAGCTCCTCTAGTTAAAACAGGAATCAGCAAACTTTTTCTGTAAAGGGCCAGATAGTAAATATTTGGGTCTTTGTGGGTACTTTCAGCCTTTTAAAAATGTAAACATGCCCTGCCCCGTTTTGCTCAGTGGTTAGAGCGTCGGCCTGCAGTCCTGAGAGACCAGGGTTCGGTTCCTGCTAAGGGCACGTACCTCGATTGCAGTTTGTCCCTGGCCCTGGTTGGATCATGCAGATGGCAGCCACTCAATGTGTCCCTTTCACATCGATGTTTCTCTCTGTCTTCCTCTCTTTCCCTTCCACTCTATCTGAACAAAAAAATGGGAAAATGTCCTCGGGTGAGGATAAAAAATAAAAATAAACAAAAATGTAAACACTATTCTTCATTTAGTGGGTACAAAACTAGGTAACAGGTCAAATTAGGTACATATGCTACGGCTTATCAAACCACAATCTAGTAGTAAATTGCTTACCATTTTCACTAAACCTAAATTATAATACACATTTCATTCTGCACCTTTTTTTGTCTTAATTAGACCTTTCGTTATTATTCATTTTCTTTAGTCAAAGAACAAATTCATTTCTGAGACATGTTGGGGTCCACCTTTCTGAGACTGCAGAGAAACAGCATTAAAATCATTGCAAGATGACTTTGCCTTTGCCCAGTGCCTTTCCTTTCCTTTCTTTTTTTTTTTTTTTTTTAATCCTCACTCGAGGACATTTTTCCATTTTTGGTTCAGATAGAATGGGAGGGAGAGAGAGAGAGAAACATCAACGTGAAAGGGACACATCGAGTGGCTGCCACCCGCACGACCAACCAGGGCCGGGGACAAACTGCAACCGAGGTACACGCCCTTAGCGGGAACTGAACCTGGGTCTCTAAGGACCGCAGGCCGACGCTCTAACCGCTGAGCCAAACCGGCCAGGGCTCCTTTTCTTTTTTGATGGTGCTCAGCTAATCAGAGAAAGGATTTCACCACATTCAGAGCTCTTTTCTTGCATCTTTTCCTATATTTAGCACAAAATAAGAGAAATAGTATGGATTTCCCCTATTTCCATGCAACTTGCCCAATGAGTATCTCTTCAATAAGATATCTCCATCCTGGCTGGTTTGGCTCAGCAGTTGGCCCACGGATGAGACAGAAGAGTTGCGGGTTTGATTCCAGCCAAGGGCATGTACCTCATTGTGGTTCGATCTCCAGCCCTGGTTGCTCGCTCTCGCTCTCTCGCTCTCTCTCCCCCTCCCCCTCACCCCACTCTATCTGAAGATAAGTGGAAGAATGTCCTTGGGTGAGAATTAAAAAAATAAGATGTCTCCATTTTGTTTTGTTTTAATTGAAAATAAATTCTGAGTCTCTCCTTCTTTTGTAATGTTCACCTAATCTGTCTCTTAGATCAGGTAGAATTGAAACTATCTTTTTCTCAGCAATTGCTTAGACAAAGGGTCAGATTTTTTAAAAATATTTTATTACATAGAAGTTGAAATTATTTACATTTTAATATATTCCATAATAACTGAGATTTAAAGGCAAAAAAAAATGTTTTTTAAGCAAGATTTTTAGAAGACTATACCACATTTTAAAAACCGTTTTCATCACAGACATCAATCAACCCTCTTGTGCTCAGGAAGTAAGAATTCTACCCTTTAGAAAACTTCACAGGATTCCAGAATATGCCAGAAAGAATTTCCTCCTCATGTGTTGTTCTGTTTATAAAAATCTGCATTAAAATAATAAGGTAATAAATACAAATGCTTTTAATCCACTCCACAACTCCACCTGAGCAATTCTTTTATTGCGAGGCCTACCCATGGATAAATGTGACGATCATTTCCCCCATTCTTGCTGTGAATGACCACAGGGCCTTCTATGTTCCCTAAAGAATGATATATTTCTTTCTTTGCCCTTTCAGTCCAAGACCTTCTTATTCTGTGTCTTTGTCTCCTATTTCAATACAAAATGCCATCTTTCAAGTAGACCTAAAACTCCATAGGCAGACAAGGCAATTACAAAAATAATTGTAATTTCTCTCAATAAAGAAGAATCTTACTCAATGGAATGATTTAACTTAGGTTTTACTGAACCCAAACCACAAAGAAATAATCAAAATGAAACCTTGAAATAAAAGGAGGAGGAGGAGAAAGTAATCTCCAGGCTAAAGAGAGTTAGTTCTATAAAACGGAAGCCAGAGGCCCGTGGCTGACACAGAAGGTATGGTTGTAACAAAAGAAGACTGATGAGCTACTGATTGGGAAAAATGGAAAACACCAACTGAGGCATTTTACTGGGAAGTACAAACTGTTTATCTAACCTCCCCCTAACAAACGTACTTAGAGAAAGTAGTACTGAGGAGACTTCAATGTCACCATTATCTATTGTTAGTCCACTGGCTTTGTTACCTTAAGCAAAATAAGTGGCCCCAACAGATTTCCAGAACACTATAATTGCTTCTAATAATTGTTCTAGATTATTGATAATTATGAACTATATGGAAGTACTTTGAAAATGAAAAGGCTTGAGGCACATTAAAATTAGGATTGATAATAGCAGGAAATCAAAACTAAAGAAGGTGCACATGATTCCCTTTCCTTTTACTTGCATATACAGATATAAATTAGATTATACTGTCCCTTCCAAGGCTCGCCAAAGCTGAGACTGGGCTTTCCACCACTTTTCCACATCAGTTTTTCATTGTGCCATTGCTAAATACTCATCCTTTTTTTTTGGTACGCGCCCTTAGCGGGAACCGAACCCGGGACTCTCTGGTCCACAGGCCGACGTTCCAACCACTGAGCCAAACCAGCCAGGGCTCATCCTTCTAAATTCAGATTGTTTTTCTAAACCTGAAAGTGAATTCCATAGACTCTCCCATCCTGCAAAGGACTTCTCAAAACTCTAAATGAAGTCAACTATCAAGTTTAGTGAAAACAGAAGGTAGATTTTAAATTCCAAAAACAAATTCTAAAATAATATTGATACAGCTGTTCTAAGGCACTGATTGAAAAAACTGATGTTCTCCATATTCTAATTAGGTTTTAAAAAGGATTAGAAACCATAAAATAATCTGAAAAATCCATGGTGCTAGAGATCAGGGTAGAAAGAAGGTTGGTGAAAGCCTTCCGCTGTGAATTCTACTTTAGTAGATGTTTCAGTTAACCAACATCTGATCCTGATTGAATTAGATAAGAAACCTTTTCCTCCAGCTATGAAGCAGTTTGATGCGAAGGCGAGAGTATAGTGAGAAGCAGAAAATCAGCTGTAGCTTTTTTTAGTCCAGAAGAGCAGAATTCAATGGGCATTAAGTACACTGCGAGGTTATCATGTTGTGTCCCAGGTCACAACACCCAGTCTAATTTAAAATACAGCATAATGGTGATTTATAATCTGTATGTTAGTAATTTCCATACATTAGGACTAAAATGTGTATTATTTATTTATATATCTATTATTGTTGAAAGTATTACAGAAGTCTCCCTTTTTACCTAATTGACCCCGTCCTTCCTGTTCCCACCCCTACCCTGCTTTCCCCACCCTAATTTCTGTGTCCATTGCTTGTTAATTATGCATATAAGTTCTTTGGTTTATCTCTTCCCACCCCTCTTACCCCCCATCCCTGTGAGGTTTGTCAGTCTGTTCCCTACTTCCATGACTCTGGATCTCTTTTGGTCGACGGTTTATTTTGTTCATCATGTTCCATAAATAAGTGAGATCATGAGGTACTTCTCTTTCTCTGGCTGGCTTATTTTGCTTGGCATAATACTCTCCAGGTCCCTCCATGTCGTCCCAAAGGGTAAGAGTATATCATTTATATGTGCTGCTGCATGCTCATGAATTCCTAAAATGCCAACTAGCTCCAGCAATGCAAGGATACATTGATACTCATTTTTTATTGGAAAATAAAACCTGAAAGGCACTGGATCAAACTATAATTTAAAAGCATCATATCAGACCCTTTACATTATCTAATGTTATCCTCACAGCAACTGTGTAAGGTAGATGCTACCCCTGTATTGCATATAGAAAAAGTGAGACTTAGAGAAGTTAGATAACTTACCAAATATTACAATGCTACCAAGCAGAGAAGCCAGGAATCAAACCCAAACAGTATAACCAAACCTGCCCTCAGAGACCATATGTGAAAAAGAACAAGTTGACTGTCTAGATGTGGAATCACATCTTTAATACTGTATTCCAGTGCAACAATTTTATATAGTAGAAATATTTAATTTTGAGAACCTTCAGAAAAAAATTGTTTATAAATTTTTTCTATGATTAAATATTTATAAGACAGCTGGTCTAGTCATTCAAGAGATCAGTATAATGGGGCAGAAAAGAGGAGAATGTTTTATAATAAAGTAAATGAGATACAACAAGTAAATATAATGTATGGTCCTTATTTGAGTCCTAACAAAACAAGTAAAAATACCTTTGGCAAAATTTGAGAAATTTAAATATGGACAGAATTTTAGATTATGTATGTGAATTATTAAGTTGTTAGATGTTGCTTGTGCATGTTATAAAAGAAAAGATTTTTAGAAATACTGAAATATTTATAAATTAACTATCACAATTTTTATAATTTACTTTAAAAGATTTCATTAAAAAATCGATATCAGGCATCAAAAGCAAAATGTTAACAACTGTGAAATTTAGGGAATGAGTGTATGGTTGTGCTCCATTCTCCTCTCCTCACCCTTCTGTGTGTTTGAATATTATTCCAAATAAAAAGTCAAAAATTTGCCCTGAACAGTTTGGCTTAGCAGTTGAGCATCGACCTGCAGACCAGAGAGTCCCGGGTTCAGTTCCTGCTAGGAGCATGTACCACAAAAAAAAAAAGGTCAAAAAATTGTTTCATTTTACACACTAAAAAATTCAATGTTTATCTTTCAGCTCTGAAGCAATTGTTTTTCACCAACATTTAGTATCTTATTATTTTTTTAGTCTTTTGCTCTTTGGTAAGTAGTATTTCTTGGTGCTCCATCACAAGAACTGTCAGAGGGCAATCCCTCTGCTTACTCTGAGAGGCCAACCAGAAAGCGTGGAGGATTTCTTCCTGCTTGGAAGACCTGGGCCACAGTTGTTTGACTCTACTTAAGTGTCATCAATCTCTATCACACTTCTATTAATCAGGTAAATTACTCATTGAGAACTTCTTAATGGCACTATGTTCATTAGGAAGAAACCAATGCACAAAGGGCTACTGTCAACCTCAATTAATTACAACTATCCTTTCTTTGTCTTGAAATCAAATTCCTTGAACGAAGTGACCTTATCCCAAATCAAATAAATTTCCCATTTCAAAAAAACTCAACTAGAAAGCTATAAAACCTGAAAATTCTCTTGTGCTTTGATTCCAATTAGTGTTCTAAAAGGCTCAGCTGAAGGCAATCAATTGAACAGAACATCCTAAAAGGAGTATATATACCAGGCCAGGTATATGAATATTTTAGATGCATTAGGGACTAATATATTATAATGTAAACTAAGTGGCTTTCAACTTATATACATAAATTAAGCAATAGCAGTAGTTGTGCTAATATTCTTCTCTATTCTTGTGAACTGCTAAACTATGTCATAACAGGCTCAACTCTTATGTTATCAGAAGAAAATATCATCTGTGGGGAATACTGTTGAATCTTGACAATAAGAAAAGACAATCTGATAGGATATTAGGAACCTGATAAAATAATAATAATTCCTTTCTCCAACTGGAAAACAGTTACAAAATCATGTTTAATAAATATCAGGTAGTTTGCATGATGGTTCACCTAATAGGGAAGCTTCTAGAATTCAAATAGAAATAAAAAGAAAATTATTTTGTTTCTTATTCTAAACTTCCTAAGTGCTTGCTTTTCCTATGCAATCTAGAATCAGTAGAAAATACTTATGCTACAAGCTAATTGCAGTATGAATTTCTTGACTCTGTTCTATTGCTTTCTCTCTGAAAGAATGTGTATTAGCTTGTATTTTGCCTCACCACTATGGAGTAAACATATATACATAATTTTCAGAAACAATTGCTCTCTTTTAAACTGTACTTTCTAACAAAAATTAGCCATTTACCAAAAGGTGTCCCTGTTATTAGTAACATAACTAATCGTGAGCCATTCTTCTGCTTTTCCTAGGAACCAACAGGAAAGGATGAAAACTCTGCCACTACTCGTGTGCATCTGTGCTCTCAGTGCTTGCTTCAAAGTAAGTATCACCCAAATCACTTTTATTCCTATATATCAATAACAAACAGTATCTGTACTTGAGACTTCAAAAGTTCAACGTGCAATTTCCTATTTCCGAGAAACTTGACATCTGTTGTTTTCTGTGAAACATAAGACAACAGATCATTAAACCACAAGGAAATTATTTGTTTCACTTAATTGGTATGTATATAGCACCAACTTTATCATGGGTGTGATGAGATCAGAGGGAGATGCAGGAGACAGGTCCTGTAGGGCCTCACTGGTGTAAAATATGGATTTTATCCTCAGTATCTGAGGAAGCCACAGGATGACTAGAGTGTCCACAGGGAAGTGACATGAATCTAAGTCTGGGGAGAAAATAGATTGCAGGAGACAAAAGTTGAGGTAAAGACACCAGCCAAGAAGCTACAGCAGTGGTCCACATAAAAGAAAATGGTGACTTGCACTAAATGTCAGCAATTAAAACAGAACATAAGGGTATACTTAAGATATATTTTGGTGATTAAGTCTACCATAACTCCTGCTGCATTTGGTGTATAGTATAAGAAAGAGATGAACAAAAGAGTTATGTTTTAGACATGTTAAATGTAAAGTGACCATTCGACTTCTACAAGGAAATGTTAAGAGGCCATCAGATATACACTGTCTGGAGTTCAGAAAGAACTCAAGGGGTGATGTCTATATTTAGAACAAATGTGAAACCATGGACTCTACAAGGTCACCTAGAGAGAATGGATATGGATAGAAAAAATGGACAGAAAAGCATGGTTTCAAAAACAAAGAAAAGATCACAAAATAGACTCTATAAGATATTTAAGGTCGGCTGGGAAAAGGAGATTAAAATTAATAATGATTTGAGGTGATACATGGTACAATAAATAACCATATTTGTCTCTAAGGCTATACACCAGTATGCATTTGTTCACTTTTACTTTGACAAATTAGAAAGAAGGGTTAAGAAATAAAATCTAGATGTATTGAATAAGGCTGAACAGACTCAGGATATTATGACTGTAAAGAAAGTAGAGAAGGCAGAAGAACTGATAAGATGGATAGAACTTACTCTTAGATACTCTCATATTTCTCCACTTACCACATAATAGCCTTCCAAAAAAAAAATTCTTGGGGTTTTTCCCTGGACCCTGGTGCCAATTTCTGTGATTCTAGCAAAAAGTGCACTGAAGTTGAGCTCAGAAGATGTGAGCTTAAACTTATTATCTGAACATCCAGATGAACCTTGAGCTACAATTTATCTGGAGGGCCCCAACTGCCCAGTGTGAAAATAGAGTAACATATATGCTTCACGAGGCAGCTGAAAAGTAAATGAGAATGCATGTATTTATAAATTGTTAAGCACTGCATCTATGTAAAAATTGTGACTGTAAGATTGTTGTAATTTCAATTTACATACTAGTTGATAAGAATTTAAAGTCTGAACATGCCTGGTGATATTAGCTTTTTAATAAGTGAAATTTTACTTGTTACTTTGGTTACCAAAGACCTCTAGATGGAAAGAAATCACATTCCAAGCAACACAAATCATTGTGTGGTTGTGCAATGACTAAAGCTTGGTTTTATTTTCAGGAGGCCCTTCATGGTACTTCCTATAAATCCTTGCACCTAAAGAATCATTCTTTCCATAGTTTAAGATAAATAAAACTCTTTAAACTGCCCAATTCTCAAATGTTTATACTGAGAGAAAGAATTTCCAAGACACTGGATATGAGGAGGTAGTTCAGGAATACCTTGACTTGGTCCTTAGAAAATATGAGATGTACCAGAATGTGGCACCAGCCCACATTCAGAGATCAGCCCTGCAGTTCTGACAATAGCATACTCTGCTTTTGTGGAATGGTTTTAGGGAGCAGAGAGTCTGGTTTCTTTCTTTCAGATGCCCTAAAAAAAGTGAAGGCTGTATTCTGAAATCAGGTAGGAGTTCTGTTAAATATAACATTACTTAAATATACTGCTTCTTCAAAATAAGCTGATGAACAAAAATAGACCCAGAGACACAGAAGTGGGGTTCAGGCTGACAAACCTCCGGGTGGGGGGAGATAAACCAAAGAACTTATATACATATATGTATAACCAATGGACAATGCTGGGGGTGGGGGGATCAGGAGGAGGGTGTCAATGGGGAAAAAGAAGAAACATCTATAACAAAAATTAATTAATCAATTAATAATGCTGCTTCTTTCCTTTTTGGAAAAGGATTACAGGTTTTCAAATGATCATAAAAATAGACTAGCAATCAAAAATGAAGACATTTAGTGTGCTTTCTAGTTTCAAGGAAGTGCCGTTTTGACCTTGTCCTCTTCTAGTCCTCTTCCTTTCTGTGTCTCTATTTCTTTCGTGGCCTGTTTTATCCTCCTCCACCAACTCCCAAATTCCTCTAGCTATTTTAGGAATCTTTGGCTTCCTCCTACCCCTCCTTTCTTTTTCTTAAATATATTTTCTTTTTTTGAGGGAGAGATAGAAACAGCAATGTGAGAAAAACATCGATTAGCTGCCTCCTACACACCCCCTACTGAGGATCGAGCCTGCAACCCAGGAATGTGCCCTGATGGGGAATGGAATCAGGACTTCTCAGTCCATAGGACAACGCTCAATCCACTGAGCCTCACCCGGCCAGACTACCCCTCTTTTCTTGCTCCAGGTGTCATGTGTCTCTCTACACCTGCCCCTCTCTGACTCCAATTCACTCTCCCCTCACTCCTCACCTCTTCTTCCTCTGCCCCACCCCCTCCCCAAAAGTGTAATTTTCTCCTAAAAATTGCTTGATCTCCCTGGAATTCAGTTTTCTCATCTGTATAATAAGAATAATAACAATACCCAATTTATGATGTTGCTAAGGAATTAAGTAAACTCATATTTGTAAAAATACTTAGAATAGAACCTGACACAAAATAAATGCTATATAAGACATTTTTACATATAAATAACAGATATGACAGGCAAATGAAGATATAGTATCTTTAATAAGTTTTTCCTGGCTTATCCATATTTATTATCAGTCTTTAAGTTCAAATGTTTAGTGGCATTTTTTATTCCTCACCCTCTCAAGCTTGCCTAACCCCAATTCCAATCAACAGGTTTTGTTAAAGTCATCTATAACTGCCAATCATAATAATTAATCAAACTGGTTATTTGATACAAGTTCTATGCTAAGCTATCATCAAAATCGGATTTTAGTTATTTGCTTTAATATTAAAACATAGATACTATTCATAGCTGAAACTTTTTCACATCCTAATAAATAACTTTAAATAGTAAGATTTTATTCAATGAGAAATTAATTTCCTTATTATCAATTCATGCATTTGTTCATTCAATAAACATCTAATTGTGCCTGTTATGTATAAATTCTACATAGTGGGTATACAGAGATTAACAAAACAAAATCCCTGCCATCATGAAGCTCATCATCTCATTAAGGGAATAAATAGCATAACTGTGTCAAAGCATATTAGTCATGGATCTGGAATTTAACTTAATCTGAATTATTTCCCAAATGAGTAAACTGAGACCCAGTGAGACCAGTGATTTGCACAGTCACTCAGTTATTTAATGGCAGATGCAGGACAAACCCAATTCTCCATTGATGGTCTGCTGCACTGTGTTTCAGACATGCTCTTGTAAGATCTGGAAGTTCTTCAGTATAAATGAACAAACAAAATAGAAACAGACTCACAGATACAGAGAATAAACTGATAGTTTCCAGAGAGGAGGGGTTTGGGAGACTGGGTAAAAAGAGTCATGGGAATGTAAAGTACAGCATGGGAATATAGTCAATAATATTGTAATAATTATGTATGGTGCCTGGTGGGTACTAGAAATATTGGGGGAATCACCTTATAAAGTATATGATCATCTAATCACTATGCTATATACCTGAAACTAATACAAAATAATAATAAATGTAAACTGTAATTTAAAAATAAAATGTAAAAAACAAAAAGATCTGGAATATCTTCACACTATCGTCAGAGTCCACCTCCAAAGGGGGAGACTGAGCAGGTGGAATGCAAGGCCCCCAGTCCACTTCAATCAGAGCAATTCTGTGTTTATCTAGGTTGCATATTGAATCTCCAGAAAAAGATTCACTTAAACAATTTGACCTGCTTATTTTATGTTAGGAAATCTACTGCCCTCTAAGGACAGAATCTCCTGATCAGAGGAACGTCTTTGACGCAGTTATAGATTCTGGAATTCTATGCCCTTTTAAGAGAAATCTGTGCGGAGGGTGGGAGGGTGGGGGTGGACATCTATAATACATTCAACAATAAATTTTTTAAAAAGAGAGAAAGCTATACAAAAACATCAAAGTTATATGGATAAGAAGCCATTAATTTAACTTATAGATGTTCTCACATAGGCATTGAAATATCCTGGATATTTAAGTATAAACAATTAATGCTTTCTGAAGTTGTTTTTGAATCTGGGTGTGTTAGCCTCTGAGGACACTCTCTTAGCTGAATGATGCTACTAGTCTCTCAGAAGTTGACATGTTGCTTGAGCCTAATTCTTTCTCCGAAGACACTTTATAATATGGGGCTGGAATGATTTATGTGTTTCGTGGTCTAAAAGGGGGTTTTTGTGGAAATCATCAGGAGGAAAAATGTAACCTCTCCTTGCTTAGAACTTTGGGATGTACCCCTTTATCCTTATGTTAAATTTCTTTTCCCTGTTTAAGTTAATGTAATTAATAACTTAATATTCTAGTACGAATGGAATACAGAAAAAAAGAATATAGACAAATCACAAAATGTTTCAAGATCAGAAACTAAAACAGTACTCTAACTCAAACAATGTCAGCAATGGCAAACAGAGCTAAGAATATTTTATCTTGCAGAATGGTAGGTATTTTCAAATTCTGAAGGGTTCCAGAATCTTCCATGTGCTGACAAAGCATAGAATTAGAACCAAGGATGGAAATCTGAAGAAATAAGTCTCTATTCAGTTAAAAATGGAAATCCCAGGAAACAACTTCCATTCAGTGTCAAGAAATCTCTAGTAGCCCACCTGGGGAAATATGTGGTCATGAGTTTCCAATCCGATGAAGTAGTGAAGCATCGGTTGGAAAGCCATTCAGGGGGTGTATCAGAAAAAGATCAACTATCATATGTATAGCTGGGCGAGATGTAAACACCTTTTCAGATGTGAACACCTCTGAAAAATCATGAGAGCTATAGGTTCTCTATCTAGACAAAATGAATAAATATGCAAAATGTCTATAGTACCATAGGATTCGTGGATCCCTGCTTTCTGTAATTCTAATTTTTATAATGACAAAGTTAAAAGGTACCAACTAAAGTTTTCTTCAATTTGAAACACTAAACACTAAGTTTTCTGCAATATGGAGGCTATGAAGTTGAGGTGGGATATTTGCTAAGTTGGTTGTTTGGTTTGTTTTTGATGATGGTAAATATGAGGGGTGTGATTAAGAAAGAACTCCTGGACCTCAGTTGAATGTCTTTGACTGAATTTTCATGGACAAAGGACAACAAGCCAGGAGCCTATTCACTCGGGCCTCAGGCAGTAACTTGCTCATTTTATACCAGAAGAACAAGAAAATACAAGCACAGATGGGCCGATCTAGCTAGTCCTCCAGGCTTGAGCCCATGGGAATATAATCATTTTGGTGAGCTAGGAATAAAACACTTGACAAAGGAAACTCTCTAACAGCTAGTCATTGTTGAGATTTGGTGAAATTAGAAGGATAATCACTCAACTCCCTGCAATCTCGTTTCTAATCCCAGAACTCCACAAATACTGTTCATCACCATTCATCAGTAACCCCCTAGTTGATAAATCAATGCATTTTCTTTTTTTCTTCAGGTCAGTGAAGGTCAAAGAAATCAATGGAACATACATCAGAAAAAGAAGAATGTCTACCATGGAAATGTATTAGTCTACCGGCCACCATTTCATTCTGAGTTTCGACCTGCCAAGACACAATTAACTCTAAAGCACCTCTTTATTCATCAACACAATCCCCAAAGACTTTCACATTTTCAGTGGGAAATATACAGAGGCCCAAAATATTACTGGGTACTTAAGTGTCCAGTTAAAAATAACACCACTGTCACCACCCAAACCCCATTTATAAATTCCAACAAAAGTGCTTCTTCTTCAGGTGTGACTCCTGCTCAGAATTTTACCATCCTATCTGCAAGAGAAAGTACTGTCAACACATACTCTTCAGCTACACTATCACCACAACAATCCCAAACTTCACAGGAGGACACTGCTGCCCCACCTACATCTTACCCAATGATACAAACACCACAACCTTCTTCAGCTTCACTAGAGACCATAGTTTCCCCAAATACCAAACTTGACCTTTCAGCAGCTACACTTGCATCGGAAATGACATCTGAACCCACAATCGAAATGTCCACCCCAGTCACTACTCAAACAGCTGCTGTTGAACAAACAACATTATCTCCTATCCAAAATGAATTGTTTCAGTTCTTGCAATACCTTAATAAGGTAGCAAAGTACATTTCTGATTTTCTAAATAGGTCATAGTGCATCACACATTGTGAAGTGTTCTGTCATTAGACAGGATTGATGAGTGCAGAACTACCATCTTTCCTCTTACTGCTCTTCTCAAAGTGAAATTATAATAATCCTCAAATTTGCAGCACTATCACTAATCTTTGAATCTTGCTGTTCACCTCACATGACCTATTAGCAAGAAAATCTCTAGTTCAAAAATCAAGTGCACGACCATGATTTAAGATCACTTTGTGAAAACGACAGACATAACCCACTGAGGGAGGGAAAGGCCATCAGATAAAATGAGACCATTGGCCCTGGCCAGTTTGGCTCAGTGGTTAGAGTGTTAGTCAGAGGACCAAAGAGTTGCAGGTTCGATTCCGGTCAAGGGCACGTATCTCGGTTGTGGTTAGGTCCCTGGCCTGCAACCAGTCAATCAGTTAACCAGTCAATGATTCTCTGTCACATAGATGTCTCTCTCTCTCTCTCTCTCTCTCTCTCTCTCTCTCCTCCCCCCCTCCCTCCCACTCTACCTGAAGATAAATGAAATATATATACATATACCTCCTCGGGTGAAGATTTTTTTAAATGAAGGGAAAAAAAAATGAGAAAATTGTATGAATCAGTAACCATTTATTTTTCTCTAAATGTTGGAAATGACGAGGTCACTACATTGTACCCCTAATCAAAAACACACTTAAGTTATCTAATCCCACAAATAAAAAAGGATAAAATTAAGTCTCTCTAAATGAACAAAAATATCTAATTATCTATAGATAGACATTTCCATTGTATTATTGATTAGTGGCAAATATCCTTTAAACAATCATCTTAGAACTTAAAATTCCATTCCACAAAATGTGAACCAAGAACAGGGAAAGTTGATTTGAAGTGAGTGCAAAGATCTAGCATTAAGCACAAACAAAACTCCAATACTGTTTGAGAGCCTGTAACTGTTTAGGCTCCATGACTGACATTGATTGTACTATATCTAAGTTAATTTCAATCTGATGTGCTTGATGCTAGATTTCGTGAACCATTGGAAGACTTTTTGTGTATGTTCACATGGTATTCATAGTATTTTACTAGTGATGCAATTAATTCAATTTGCTACTAATTCAACTACTGTATATTAATTCAATGTGAAGAGTATTCAACAGTGAAACATTTTCTAAAATTCTTAGGCATGTATTTAAAGGTGTTTTAAAGCAAACCATGTCAAAGCACTGCCCTGGTATCAAGTTGCAAAATTGTCTTTGAAAACAAACCTTAATTCTAGTCAGTAGAAGAACAAAAACTGTCTATGTGGTATGTAGAGATGATGTCAATATATGATGTGGAGGTATTTTTATTTTCTGTCACTACTACTAAGAACTCTAATGATGCTATTTAAATTTTTTGCCAACTAATTAAGACTTAATGCAGTGATCTGTTTTCATTTTGTGGATTTAGAAGCTTCTTGTCTCACTTGGATTATGAGATGAGTGAAAAGGGGCCTAAGTGAAGATTTGCATTTCATCTAAACTGCCACTAATGAGCTAGTGACCTGGTTGGGGCAATCAACATCTCTAAACATCAGTTATTTTCATCTTTCAAACAAAGTAGTTAATTTACTTAAATTAACTTAATCTTTACTTAGTCTTATTAATAAATGTTTCCAACCCAAATCCTGTGTTTGCCCTGTGCTTCTCAGTGACAGACCTCTGTCCCTCCCACTTCCCCCTCTTCCCTCCAATCTCATCTTAGAGAAGCTCTGTATCTTTTCTAATTATTTTAAAAGAATAGTAACTTTCTCTAGAAATACTGCCACGTTTTAGAATAGCCAAGCTCTAACACCCTGAGACTGAAGACTTTGAAATTATCAGCATACACTTCATTTATATGAACTGAAATTCTAGGTCAGTATATGGAATGGAATAAAATGAAATGAAATGAAACAGAATAAAATAAAGAACTAATCACGTTATTCTCAGCAAGAACTGTGTACATTACAACAAACACCATGGTCAGTTTCCTTGAGCATTGTGAGAGACAGAGAAGAAAAAGTGGTTAATACATGCCTTAATCAGAGATGGGTTATTTGGTCTATGGCTTTTTAGTATTAATTAATTCATTTTCTGGTATATAATTATGTGTTTTATCATTGTAGAAAGAAGGTTAACATTATATACTTTCATTTTACTACATAACATGGTTAGGAAGAAAAATGAGCAGGAAAAAATTATATGACTCTTTTAATGTATACAGGATATGTAATATATGGCAAGATAACTTTATAAAGAATTGGTTATATTGTTTAAATTTAACCTTGCAGCCCTAGCCGGTTTGGGTCAGCGGTTAGAGTGTCAGCCTGCTGTCCAGAGAGACCTGGGTTTGGTTCCCACTAAGGGCACGTACCTCAGTTGCAGTTTGTCCCCGGCCCTGGTTGGTTGTGCAGGTGGCAGCCACTCGATGTGTCCCTTTCACATCGATGTTTCTCTCTCTCTCTTTTCCTCTCTCTCCCTCCCACTCTATCTGGGGAAAAAATGAAAAAATGTCCTTGGGTGAGAAAATAAATAAATAAGTAAATAAATAAATAAATTTAAACTTGCACACAAGCACATTAAATATATTTACAGAATTGACAAAAATCATCAATGTAATTAAATTGGGAGATGTGTTTATATGTCTAGAAATATACAATAGACTTGCTGTGTGATGTTGAATCAACAGACTTCACAAAATCACAGAATGAAATAACATTAAAATACATATTTAAGATGACCAAAATTTATTGTTGAATCTAGTTATTATTAGATAAGGTCATTTAGAGTTTATGATCTCTAGCTGACCCTCAAGCTGGATCCTGACAATAGGAGACTCCTGACCTCCTCCCCCGTCTATGAAATGTGTGTTCTACATGCTTTCTCTTCACTAGAAGCTGCCGCAAGTTTGCAGCCTTGAGAAAGAAATGTGGTTTTAACACCATCTGGGCTAAATACATGACTGAACCCAGCTGAGGCCACTATATAAACTTTTAAGATCTGACGCCCAAAACAAGCCTCAAGTGTAAGTTCCCTGGCTTATTAAACCTGCCCACCATCTAGTCTGGAGTGCTCTGCCTCTTTCTTCTGTCTCTCCTTGCCCTCCATGCAGGGGGACCAGTTTCAGATTTCACCAGAAGCTCTCGAGAATGCAAACCAACACTAGTTCAATAGCCCATGTGATCTTTCAATCCACTTTACAATTAAGACACTGTTGTAAAAGCAAGAAGGAAATGACACATTTAAAGATTTAATTAATGAACCTGCTGTTCTTGACCTTCACCACAGTATCCCAAAGAACCCACCATGGACAAATAAAACTCAGATCTTTCCTGACACAGAAGATGAGTGTTGGTTGAAAGGTTACCAGACTGAAAAGACTGAAGATTACAAATAAGTAATTTACTATAAAGCACAGGGTGCTTATCTAACCTTCTTATTAACAAACTCACAGAAAATGATTATAATGCCAGCATTGTTCATTGTCAGTCCAGTAGCCCTGCTTTGTTGAAAATTAGTTGATTTAGCTTTACATATATTAGAAATCAATATTTGTATATATCTTTCCAGCTTTCAGTTTCCATTATAATTTTGGAAATTTCCTCTATCCTATAGTTAAAAACTCTAGAGAGACATCAGGTTACTATGTTATTATACCGAATTAGTAACCATAAATCTAACCTACACAGAAATTACCAGCACACCACCTTAAACTTCTTAATTAAGCTAGTTATAATATGTATTTAAACAGGAAAGTTCTAAAAATTTTAAAGAAGCTATTAAATCAAGGATGTTCTATTTTTAGTCAGAATGGGTTCCCTTCAATCCCCAAAGTCTAACTGGGTGAAAACAGTGTTAGTAATGAAATCTGTTAGTGATCGTGTATCACGGACCCTATCGTCAATTGTGTTCTCCCCACTGAAAGTCCAGACAAAACACGAGGAGCAACATGATGAAATTTTGCAAAATGATAAAGTCTCTGGTAGATAGAACTTTTAAAAGATTTGAGTAGATTATGACTTACTGTTAAAAGTACCTATTTAAACAAACTGTATATTTAAAAAGTTGCTCATACTTTTGTGTGGTTACTTCCTTCTAATACTTATCTTTACATCTTGGCCAATATATTGAAATATATAGCAGAAAAGTCAAAGTTTTTCTGCCCATATAGGTTGAAAGATACCTCGGCTGGAAAGGTCCTCCCTGAAGACTGAGGGGTCCCCATCCCACACCAGGAGCCCAGCTCAGGGTTCCAGTGCCAGGAAGAGAAGTCTCCATTAACTTCTGGCTGGAAAAACCAGCGGGAACTGAAGCTGATGGAGGCTGAGGCGGCTGGAGCCCCAGGCAGCTCCTCTTAAAGGGTCTGCATACAGACTTACTCGGACTTGCACCCTCCAGGTTCCAGCGTGGGGGAGGCAGTTTGAAAGGCACCAGAGACATATGGGGAAGGACTGAGTTGTTTAGCATTGGAGCAAGGGCTGGAGAGATGGCTTTCTCCTGGACAGACATGTCATCAGAGGCCTTTGTTCCTTTGGTGAGCACTTCTCTGGGGTGGCAGACAGCCGCCATATCTGGGACTCCAGCAACCTGGCTTACACTGGTTGCCCCGCCCAGGTGATTCTCTGAGGCCCTGCCCCACCCCAGCTGTTGCCAGTTGCTTAACCATAGGATTGGCCTGTCTTGGATCCTGCTTCAGGTTTTCCTAAATTCATTCAAACAAGAGGCATCTGGTCTTGGCTAGCCCCATACCTCTAGTTAAGTGATACATAGAAACAAACACAGGGAGGCAGCCAAAACAAGGAGACAAAGAAACAGGTTCCAAATGAAAGAATAGAATAAAACTCCAAGAAAAGAACCAAGCAAAATAGAGATAAGCAACCTAACAGATGCAGAGTTCAAAACACTGCTTAAAAGGCTGTTCAATGAACTTAGTGAGAACCTCGATGAAGTTAGTGAGGGCCTCAAGAGCATTAAAAGGACCAGTCAGAAATGACGGAGGCACTAAGTGAAATAAAGAATAATTTACACAGATTCAATAGTAGAGTAGGGAAAGCCAAGAAGAAACCATTGATTTGGAATATAAGGAAGCAAAAGACACCCAATCAGAACAGCAAAAACAAAAAAGAATCCAAAAAAAATAAGGATGGTGTAAGGAGCCTCTAGGACAACTTCAAGCATTCCAACATTCACATCTTGGGGGGCCAGAAGGAGAGAGAACAAAAAATTGAAAACCTATTTGAAACAAAAATGGCAGAAAACTTTCCTAACTTGGTGAAGGAACACAAGTCCAGGAAGCACAGAGAATCCCAAACAAGATGAACCCCAAGAGGCCCAAACCAAGACACACCATCATCAAAATGCAAAAGGTTCAAGACAAAGAGAGAATCTTTTTCTTTTTTTCTTTTTTTTATCCTCACCCAGGATATTTTTCCATTTTTTGTACAGATAGAGTGGGAGGGAGAGAGAGGAAGGGAGAGAGAGAGAGAAACATCGACGTGAAGGGACACATCGAGTGGCTGCCACCCGCACGACCAACCAGGGCCGGGGACAAACTGCAACCGAAGTACGTGCCCTTAGCGGGAACCGAACCCGGGTCTCTCCGGACCGCAGGCCGACGCTCTAACCGCTGAGCCAAACTGGCCAGGGCCAAAGAGAGAATCTTAAAGCAGCAAGAGTAAAGCAGTCAGTTACCTACAAGGAAGTTCCCATAAGACTGTCAGCTGAGCCCTGGCCGGTTTGGCTCAACGGTTGGAGCGTAGGCCTGCGGTACAGAGAGACCCGGGTTCGGTTCCCGCTAAGGGTACGTACCTCGGTTGCAGTTTGTCCCCGGCCCTGGTTGGTCGTGTGGGTGGCAGCCACTCGATGTGTCCCTTCACGTCGATGTTTCTCTCTCTCTCTCTTCCTCTCCCTCCCTCCCGCTCTATCTGAACAAAAAATGGAAAAATGTCCTTGGGTGAGGATTAAAAAAAAAAAAAAAGACTGTCAGCTGATTTCTCAAAAGAAACTTTGCAGGCCAGAAGGGAGTGGCAAGAAATATTCAGAGTGATGAAAAGCAAGAGCCTACAACCAAGATTACTCTATCCTGCAAAGCTGTCATTTAGAACCAATGGCCATATAAAGAGTTTCCCAGACAAGAAAAAGCTAAAAGAGTTCATCACCACCAAACCATTATTATATGAAATGTTGAAGGGTCTTCTTGAAAAAAAAATAAAAATATGAACAAACAAAATGGCAATAAATACATACCTATCGACAATTGAATCTACAAACAAAATGAACAGGCAGAATAGAAGCATTCTCATAGATACGGAGAACATTTTGTTGGTTGCCAGATGAGAGAGGGATTAGGGAAATGGGTGAAAAAGGTGAAGAAATTAACAAGTACAAATTGGTTGTTAGACTGACAAACTTCAAAGGGAAGGGGTGTGGGAAGAGATAAACCAAGGAACACATGCATATATTTGCATAACCAATGGACACAGTCAACACTGTGGGGAAAGGCAGGAGGGGAGCAGCAGTGGGGAGAAGGGGGTCAATAGGAGAAAAATGAGGAACATTTGTAATACATTCAATAATAAAGGTAAATTTAAAAAATAATAATAATAACATGTGTGCTATAATCTTACATTTTGTTAAAATGTTAATATCAATAGCCCAGTCAATATGGCTCAGTGGTTGAGTGTCGACCCATGCACCAAGAGGTCACCGGATTGATTTCCGGTTAGGGGCATGCAGGAGGCAGCCAATCAATGTTCTCTCTCATTGATGTTTCTATCTCTCTCTCCCTCTACCCCTTTCTCTCTCTCTAAAATCAATAAAGAAAAACATTTAATGTTAATATCAATAATAAATGCTATCAAAGAATTTAAAAATATTTACAAATATATATCAAATCTTTAAAAATTAACTTGAGAAGTGGAAATATTTATGGAGGACTTTAACTTTCTACATTATATACTTCTTTAATGTCTAGGTTGTTTTAAAAATATTTACTATGAGTATATACTGTTTCTGGGATTGGAAAATTAATAATAAAATGGATTTTAAAATAAAGTCATCTGGTGAGCGCACAATGCAATACACAGATGGCATATTGCGTAATTATACATTTTAAACTTACATAATGTTATTAACCAATATAACCCCAATAAATTTAATATAAAATATAAAATATATATTAAAATCACCTGAGGAAGATTTATTTATATTGCTCATTCATCTATGGTCAAAAGAAATTATACATAAACTCACAAAAGCCAAGTCTCAAGTTAAGATTTCTTATTTCTAGAAAATCTATTCAAACTTGTACTTTCAATTTTATCCCTCCCACATAATTTTCTAAATGATACTAACGTCATAGTTAAGTTCAATAAAATACATTTTCATACCTTTCTTTCTGAAGAAATAAGAAATCAACTAACAGTCATCATCAGAGAGGAGTTAGAATTAACACCTTCTGTCCTTGAACTGCACTCCTAGTAGCTCTAGATTCTCTTGTACTTTTTCTCTGTCCAGTACAGAACACAAGATTCTATGTACTATCAATTATCAATAAACATTTTTTTTTTACTTTTTTGTTTTGTTTTGTTTTGTTTTATCCTCACCTGAGGACATTTTTCCATTTTTTGTTCAGATAGAGTGGGAGGAAGAGAGAGGAAAAGAGACCCAACCAGGGCCAGGGACACACTGCAACCGAGGTATGTGCCCTTAGTGGGAATCAAACCGGGGTCTCTCCGGACCGCAGGACAACGCTCCAACTGCTGAGCCAAACCAGCCAGGGCTACTTTTTGTTGTTGTTGTTGTTGTTGTTGTTGTTGTTGTTGTTGTTACAGATGTTTCTCCTTTTTTATCCCATTAACACACTCCTTCCCACTCCACCCACACCTTCCTCGGCTTTGTTGTCCATGTCCACTGGTTATGCATACATGCATATAAGTTCTGTGGTTTATCTCTTCCTTCCCCCCACCACCCTCTCTTCTGAGGCTTGTCGGTCTGTACCCTACTTCCACGTCTCTGGGTCTACCCTATTCCTCAAACTGTTATGTTCATTATATTTCACAAATAAGTGAGATCATGTGTTATTTGTCTTTTTCTGCTTGGCTTCTTTCACTTAGGATAATACTTTCCAGGTCCCTCCATGTCTTCTCAAAGGATAACAGATCTTTCTTTCTTACAGCTGCATAGTACTCCATTGTGTATATGTACCACTGCTTTTTTATCCATTCATCTACTGATGGACACTTGGGCTATTTCCAGATCTTACCTATTGTAAATAGTGCTGCTATGAACATGGGGATACATATATTCTTTCTGATTGGTGTTTCAGGCTTCTTAGGGTATATTCCTAGTAGTGGGATCACTGGGTCAAATGGAAGTTCAATTTTTAATTTTTTGAGGTAACACCATATTGTTTTCCATAGTGGCTGCACCAGTCTGCATTCCCACCAGCAGTGCACTAAAGTCCCCTTTTCTCCACACCCTCACCAACACTTGTTGTTTGATGATTTGTTGATGGTGGTCATTCTGAGAGGTGTGAGGTGATACCTCATTTTTCTTTTAATTTGCATCTCTCTGATGATTAATGATGTCGAGCATTTTTCTTTATATATCTCTTGGCCATTTGTATGTCCTGTTTAAAGAGGTGTCTATTCAGCTCCTTTGCCCATTTTTTAATTGGGTCCTTTGTCTTCCTTTTGTTGAGTTGTATGAGTACTCTGTATATTTTGGAACTTAACCCCTTATCTGATATATCATTGGCAATGATGTTCTCCCATACAGTGGGTTGCCTTTCCATTTTGATGGTTGTTTCTTTTGCTGTGCAGAAGCTTTTTAGTTTGATGTAGTACCATGTGTTCATTTTTCCTTTGTTTCTGTTGCCTTGGGTAATGTATCAGTCAAAATTCTGGTGCGTATGATGTCCAAAATTTTGTTGCCTACACTTTCTTCTAGAATTTTTATGGATTCACAGGTCACCTTTATGTCTTTTATCTATTTTCAGTTTATTTTTGTGTATGGTGTAAGTTGATGGTCCAGTTCCATTTTTTTGCTTGTAGCTCTTCGATTTTTCCAACACCATTTATTAAAGAGGCTGTCTGTACGCCATTGTATGCTAATGCCTCCTTTGTGAAATATTAATTGAGCATAGTGTCTTGGGTCCATTTCTGGGTTCTCTATTCTGTTCCACTGGTCTATATGCCTGTTCTTGTGCCAGTACCAGGCTGTTTTGATTACAGTCGCTTTGTAGTATAACCTGAAATCTGGTATCGTGATCCCACCTACTTCATCCTTCTTTTTCAAGATTGCTGCAGCTATTTGGGGTCTTTTTTGGTTCCATATGAACTTTTGAAGTAATTGTTCCAGTTCTGTAAAGTATGTCATTGGTATTTTGATGGGGATTACATTAAATCTATAGATTGCTTTGGGTAATATGGACATTTTAATGATGTTAATTCTTTCAATCCATGAGCAAGGTATATGCTTCCATTTTTTTATATCTTCCTCTATTTCTTTTTTTAATGACCTGTAGTTTCCTGCTAATAGGTTCTTTACTTCTTTGGTTAAGTTTATTCCTAGGTATCTTAATTTTTTTTTGCCACAATGGTAAATGGGATTGTTTTTCAGTTTCTCTTTCTGTGAGTTCATCATTGGTGTATAAGATTGCCATCGATTTCTTGATATTAATTTTGTATCCTGCTACTTTGCCAAATTCATTTATTAAGTCTAGTAGATTTTTGATGGAGTCTTAAGGGGTTTTTTATGTATAATATCATGTCATCTGCAAATAATGACAGTTTCACTTCCTCCTTTCCAATTTGGATCCCTTTTATTTTTTTCTTCCTGTCTGATAGCTGTGGCTAAGACTTCCAGAATTATGTAAATTAGAGCAGTGAAAGTGGGCATCCCTGACTTGTTCCTGTTCTTAAGGGAAATTCTTTTCGTTTCTGCCCATTGAGTATGATATTGGCTGTAGGTATTTCATATATGGCCTTTATTATACCAAGATATGATCCCTCTATTCCCACATTGCTGAGAGTTTTTATCAGAAATGGATGCTAAATTTTGTCAAATCCTTTTTCAGCATCTATTGATATGATCATGGGGCTTTTCTTCTTCATTTCATTTATGTGATATATCACATTTACTGATTTGCAAATATTATACCAGCCTTACATCCCAGGAATGAATCTCAAATGGTCATGGTGAATAATTTTTTTTTTTTTTTTTTTTTTTTTTTTGATGTATTGCTGGATCCGATTTGCTAATATTTTGTTCAGGATTTTGGCGTCTATGTTCATCAGCGATATTGGCCTGTAGTTTTCTTTCTTTGAAGTGTCTTTTTCTGGTTTTAGAATTAAAATTATGCTGGCCTCATAAAACGAGTTTGGAAGTCTTTCTTCTTCTTAAATTTTTTGAAATAGTTTGAGGAGAATAGGTGTTAGTTCTTTTTTGAATGTTCGGTAAAACTCCCCCGTGAAACCATCTGGGCCTGGGCTTTTGTTTGCTGGGAGAGTCTTGATTACCTCTTCAATTTCCTTAGTTGTTATTGGTCTGTTCAAGTTTTCTATCTCTTCCTGGTCCAGTTTTGGGAAACTATGTGTTTCTAGAAATTTGTCCATTCCGCTTAGATTGTCGAATTTGTTACCATATAATTGTTCATAGTAGTTGTTAATGATCTTTCGTATTTCTGTGGTGTCAGTTGTTACTTTTCCTCTTTCATTTCTGATTTTGTGTATTTGGGTTCTTTCTGTTTCTTGGAGAGTCTAACTAAAGGTCCATCAATCTTGTTTATCTTTTTGAAAAACCAGCTCTTTGTTTCATTGATCCTTTGAAAGGTTTTTTTGGTCTCCATGTCATTTATTTCTGCTCTGATCTTTACTATTTTCCTCCTTCTACTTGCTCTGAGGTTTTCTTTTTGTTTGCTTTCTAGTTCTTTAAGTTGTGAGGTTAGATAATCTATTAGAAATTTTTCTTGTTTCTTGAAGTAGGCCTGTAGTGCTATGAGCTTCCCTCTGAGAACTGCTTTCGCTGCATCCCATAGATTTTGTGTTGTTCTGTGTTCATTTTCATTGGTTTCCAGTAAGTTTTTAATTTCTTCCTTGATCTCCTCAGTAACCCATTCATTGCTTAATAACATGCTATTTAGCCTCCATGTGTTCAAATGTTTTTGCATGTTCTTGTTGCAATTGATTTCTAGTTTCATGCCAACATTATCTGAGAAGATGCTTGATATGATTTCAGTTTTCTTGAACTTGTAGAGATTTAGTTTGTGTCCTATCATGTGGTCTATCTATGAGAATGTCCCATGTGCACTTGAGAAGAATGTGAATTCTGTAGTTTTGGGGTGTAATTCTCTGTAGATATATATTAAATCCATTTGGTCTAGTGCTTCATTTAGAATCTCTGTTTCCTTGCTAATTTTTTCTCAGAAGATCTATCTAGTGGTGTCAGCGGGGTGTTGAAGTCCCCTGCTATCATTGTAATGCTGTCAATTTCTCCTTTGAAGTCCTCCAGAGGATTTTAAATATATTTTGGTGCTCCTATATTGGGTACATATATGTTTATCAAGGTTTTATCTTCCTGTTCGATAGAGCCTGTCAATATTATGTAGTGGCCTTCTTTGTCTCTAGTTATGGTCTTCACTTCGAAATCTATTTTATCAGATATGAGTATGACTACCCCAGCTTTTTTTTTTTTTTGCTTTTCATTTGCTTGGAAGATTTTTTTCCATTCCTTCACTTTCAGCCTATGTGAGTCTTTTGTTGTGAGGTGGGTCTCTTGGAACAACATATAGATGAGTCATGCTTTCTTATCCAATCAGCTACTCTGTGTCTTTTTATCAGAGCATTCAGTCCATTTACACTTAAGGTGATTATTGATATGTACTTATTTATTGCTATTTTGTTTAGTGTGGTTCTATTTTTTTTTTTCTATATCTTCTACTAATTACAGCAGTCCTTTTAGCATTTCTTGCAGTGCTGGTTTGGTGCTAATGTATTCGCTTAGCCTTTTTTTGTCTGGAAAGCTCTTATTTGACCTATTTTGAATGATAGCCTTGCTTGGTAGAGTAGTCTTGGATTCAGATCCTTGTTTTTCATGACCTTGATTACTTCATGCCATTCCTTTCTGGCCTGTCATGTTTCTGCTGAGAAGTCAACTGATACCCTTATGGGGTTTCGTTTGTAGGTAACCTGTTGCTTCTCTTGCTGCTTTTAGGATTCTCTCTTTGTCTTTAATTTTTGGCATTTTGATTACTATGTGTTTTGGTGTGGGCCTGTTTGTGTTCTTCTTACTTGGGGCTCTTGTGCTTCTTGACCTTGAATGCCTTCTTCCTTCACCAAATTAGGGAAGTTTTCTGTCACTATTTCTTCAAATATATTCTCTAACCCTTGTTCATTTTCTTCTTCTTCGGAGACTCATATGATGTGAATATTATTATGTTTCCAGTTGTCCCACAGTTCTTTTAAGTTGTCTTCCTGTTTTTTAATTGTTTTTTTCCTTTTGGTTTTCTGATTGGTTGATTTTTTCTACCCTGTCTTCCTCAGCTTCCTCTACTCTGCTGTTTAAACCTTCCAATGTGTTCTTTACTCCTGATATGTCATTCTTGATTTCTTCTTGGTGGTTTTTAAATTCCAATTGGTTTATTTTCAACATCTCTATGTCCTTACTCATGCTGTTGAGCTTCCTCAAGATCATGGCTCTGAATTCTAGGTCTGTTAACTGGCCTAACTGCTCCACAATTATCTCATCTTTGGTAGAGGTCTCTTGTTCTTTCATTTGGATTTTGTTTCTGTGTTTCACCGTTTTGGCTATCACAGTGGGCTTTGGAGCCTGCCAAATGTTCCCTGTGGGTGTTGGTGCTCTGCTCTTTGTGGCTCCCTCTCCTGGGTTTGAATGAGTGAGGGAGGACCCACGTTAAACACCACTGTCAAGTCCCACCTTCCTGGTTAGAGTTGATAGCCCAGAAATGATACAGCTATCCTCCAGCTTTTTGCCTGGAGGCTATCAGTAGTGTTTACTTGAAGAGCGTTGGGTCCCAGTTGAATGAAAAACTCCCTCAGGTGCTCAGCAAAAGAGGATTTTCCAAGGGTGGGGCAGATGCTGGTTGTTAATGATCCTCAATTTGCACTTCAATGGCCCATCTCAGAGGGAGGGGCCACCGCCTCCCCCCAGAGCCCTGGGAAGGAGCAATATGGCCACCCTCCTGTGTGGCTGCAACTCAGCAAAAGCTCTGAGCGCCCTCCAAATCGCGAGTGTCTCCACACAGTTCCAGTCCAGTCACCCTCCTTGTGCCAGAGCCCAAGGTGAGTGGCTGTGGCTATTTTACCATCTGTATCAGTTCTGCGCTCTGGAGCCGCTTGGGAGTTTAACCCCGAGGGTGCTGCTCACAGCTCAGACCGCTCCTGTCCGTGGGCTCCCAGCCCCCGTCTCATGCCTCCGCAATCCTACCAGGATCGAGTCAGTGTCCCTAGTTATATGGTCCTTGCAAGCTGCTTTTCTGTTGCTTTTTCCCATCGATTTGTCTTTATTTTAGTTGTAATTCCAGTTTGGTCCTGGGAGACAGTCTGTGTAGCTTCCATTCACTCTGCTGCCATTTTGGAATCCCCTCAATAAACATTTTTTTATAGTGATAAGAAAATGATGGTGATGATGATGATGATTAAAATATCAGAAAGAAAACCTACACATATTATCTTTACTATTTCACCCCTTTGTTGGATGAACTCCTCAGCTGCTCAATGGGCTTTTACCATGACTTCTGGGTACATATGAAATATTAATCTTGGTTTTGGTTCAATAGCAATTAATTTAAAAATGCACTTGGACCAGGCTGTGGTAATCTAAGAAGGATGAGGTAAAGCTACGAGACGTTTGCTTTTACTGATGGTCTGCATATTGTATGCTAGGAGTCATATTGAATAGCGTATAGTTTAGAGTATGATGGACTGTTCTGGGTCCAGGTAATGCGGTCCCAACATATCTTCATGCCAGCTACACAGAGAACACGTCTACCATTATGCATATGTACATAAATCTGGACCTAGAGAGATATGATTAAACTTCCAAAAGGTTTCTATGATTCTCACTCACCAATATATTATCATCTGCACATTCTGCTCCTGCCATGAGGCTTTGGGTGGCCTTAACTTTACATTCAACTTGACTGAATTTTAGACACATTTCTTCCTGACTATTGGCCCTTGACCTCACTTTAATTGGAGCATTTACTTTAGGAAATTTTAAATTGCCAAGTCTTTTTTTTTTTTTTTTCCTGTATTGATTTTAGAGACAGAGGAAGGGAGAGGGAGAGAGAGATAGAAACATTGATGAGAGAGATCATCAATTGGCCACCTCCTGCATGCCCACCACTGGGGATCGGGTCCACTACCTGGGCATGTGTCCTGACCGGGAATTAAACTGGTGTCCTTTTGGTGCATGGGTCGATACTCAACCACTGAGCCACACCGGCTGGACAAAATTGCCAAGTCTTTTGCTGCCACTTTGAAAAACAGATAAAATATCTTGCATTTTCTGGCCCGTTTTATTTACAACCCAGGGAATGCTCTTCTCTGGGACCAGAGAACCTTCCCTTCAAAAAGTAATCATCAAGAAAGAGAATGTCCCTGTCTCCAGGTCTCTGTGGGAGGGTAGGAGCCAAGTACCACTACCTAATAAATTTAACTACCTAATGTCAATTAACAAATACACATGGGCTGATCATATTAGCCACCTCTCCCTCAATGTCCTCCAATCCTAGCTCCTCCCAGGGCTTCAAAACCCTCCAACCTTTTGTCTCACTGGATCTGAGTTTAATTTCTCTTTCTATTGCAATAATCTTTTATTAGGAATTCCCTGCCTGTTTAATTTGTGTGGTGCAATCTTTCTTTGACAGCAACTCTCAGAGAAAGTTGCTGCTCTCTCTGCTGATGATCCTGATGGTGCTGACTTCCCCCTGCAAGAAAACATGGCTGGATTTACACAATGCTGTCTTCTGTCTGTCACTCCATCCCACATGACATCTGTCAGTATTATTTTTAGGAAAATGTAATGTAGGAAAGGCAATATTCAGGAAAATTCTAGTGTGTTTAAATTAGTTTTTATAAAGAGCTATAATTTGATGATATTTAAAATGCAATTTATTAAAAATATGAAACTCATGTTTCAGTCATTTCCAAAACCTTATAAAAACTCAATTTAAAACAAAAATGCATCATATGTAGACACACACACACAAAAAGTAAATTTCAAGTGATAATGTGCTGTTTGCTTCACACAAAATGTATTCCACAGAAGAGTAGTTGCATGAAAATAAATTTTCCAAGGAAGTAAGTTTGAGGTATATGAGGGGAAGCATATTAATTTATTCTACAGGCCCAGCTGGTGTGGCTCAGTGGTTGAGCCTCAGCCCATGCACCAAGAGGACACTGGTTCTATTCCCAGTCAGGGCACATGCCCAGGTTATGGGCCAAATCCCCAGTGGGGGACATGCCAGGAGGCGGCTAATCAATGTTCTCTCTCATTGATGTTTCTATCTTTTTCACCCTCTGCCTTCCTCTCTCCCTAAAATCAATAAAGAAAAAAAATTTTGTTTTTATTTATACTATAGTTTCTGGGATATTTGAGCACACTCAGAAGCATTGTGAACCTCCAAGAAGCCTTATACTATGTATTATCCCAAACTTACTTAACTATGGATCCATTTTTTGGAGCAGCATGTGAAACAAGTAATTAACAGCTGAAAAAGGAAGGATACTGCATTTAGTTCATTGTACATTTTTCTTTTTTTCTTTTTTTTCAGGATCCAGAAAAGGATGACTTTATTCTTTATTGGTTTTCGAGAGAGGAAGGGAGATGGAGAGAGATATAGAAATACTGATTCATTGTACATTTTTCATGGAACTATCACTGTAATGGTCACCTACCCACAGGAAATTTGGCTCCATATTGAAACACTGACAAGTAAAATTAAGCAGTCTTCTTAATTTACTTCTTGTGGCTTTTGCATTTTCAAAGCAAAAAGCAATCTGTAGTTAAAAGTCTCTAAACAGCCCTGGCCGGTTTGGCTCAACGGTTAGAGCGTCGGCCTGCGGTCCAGAGAGACCCGGGTTCGGTTCCCACTAAGGGCATGTACCTCGATTGCAGTTTGTCCCCAGTCCTGGTCGGTCGTGAGGGTGGCAGCCACTCGATGTGTTCCTTTCACATCGATGTTTCTCTCTCTCTCTCTGTTGCTCTCTCTCCCTCCCACTCTACCTGAACAAAAAATGGAAAAATGTCCTTGGGTGAGGATAAAATAAAATAAAATAAAATAAAAAATAAATAAAAGTCTCTAAACAAATCAGGAATCATAAAATATGTATGAGTAACCTATTTTTGTATTTGTTCAGTAAATAGCCCTATTGGGGCTCTTAGGGTCAAGCCTATCCACTATTAGAATTAAAAATAATAGTGTAAGTCCTTGCAGGTGTGGTTCAGTTGGTTGGAGCATTGTCCCATACACCAAGGGGTAGTGGGTTCGATTCCTAGTCAGGACACATACCCAGGTTGTGGGTTCAATCCCCAGTTGGAGTACACACAGGGGGTATGGAATCGATGTTTCTCTCTCTCTCTTTCTCTTTCTCACCTCCTTTCTCTCTCTGAAGTCAATTTAAAAAAATAAAAAGACTTTTAATAAAATAATAATAATAGGATAAGAGATTGAAAATAATAGATTAAATTTTTAATCAAGGAATTCCAGAGAATTTGATTTGGAGTCAGAAACCATTACAAAATATTGGTAAAAAGATGACCAAATCATAACTTTAAAACTATTGTACTTCAGTATCCTTTTATTTATAAATAGGCTGGCCACTATTGTTGTTATTTTTTTTGTTTTAGAGAACTTTATTTCTGACAGTTGACAGTGGCTTTAGAAAAACTGTTCATTGCTTCCCAACCTTTTTGCTAAGATCAAGTGTAGACAAACTGCTCACCCTAATGCTTACAACACAGCATTGACAGATGTGCCCTCTGGTGGCTGCCTGCCTGAAGTGCAGATTCTGATCTTTGTGTTGGGTTTGCTTGTTTGCTAGCTTGCTTGCTCACTCACTCTATTATTTATCTATCTGTCTGTCTGTCTGTCTGTCTGTCTGTCTGTCTGTCTGTTTGTTTGTAGGAATGACTGAGTCTCTTTAACAGGCACAATCTAAAAAATCTAAACATCCGGAGTTGAGAAGGAACAGCTTTTCAGAGCATTGCTGCATGATGTTTTAAATTGCTGTGACAAAGATTACAGAAGAGTGTGGATATGCTAAAAGGGTGTGTATATCATTGCAAGAGGCCTTAAACAAAATAAAATTACATTATTTAACGGGGCTTCTGAAGATCAACTGCCTTGGAAGCAAAGTTCTCTTCTCCAGCGTGAAAGCAGAGGTCACAGATCCCTAATCTTCCAAGGCAAACAGATCAACCCAAGGAACTATCTGGGGGTGAATAATTTTTTTACTTTAACCAGGGACTATGTTGAACATCAGGCAGTAGGAAGTGTCCTCACACAGGTTCCCTGAACGAACGCCACAACTCTGTCAGGTAACTGCCAGCACAGTCCTCAGAGAACACTGGGATACTTCACTGTTTCTCTTCCTGTTTTCTCTACTTTGTGTCACTGTTGGGTGTACATTAGGAACCGTATCCATTACTGGGAGGTTAATTTTATTTCTCCACTGAATTACAGTGTAGACGGGAGAGGGCTGGTACTTTCAAAGCTGCTGCTGTGGGATCCTGGAGGAAGTGGCATTCCTGTCAGGGAAAGAGCTGCTCCTTCTTTTAACACTTTTGATCATGCAAAGATGGAACTGAGGGCTCATCTGGAGAGGGGGATGCAAGCAAAAAGAGGACAAAATAGCAAAACTATGCATATTAATGTGTCAGAAACATCAGAATGTTCTGCTAGTGGTCAAAGAAAGAGCGGGTAGGGGCCAGAGGTGGGTCATCTGAACTGCTCCCAGTACATCTAATCTGTGTATGTGCTCTGGTGAGTTTTTGAGCCCCAGTGTATTCAGGAGTCCCAGTGCAATGGACTGGGGATGCTGGCAGTCTCGCCCACACCTGCAGTCAGGAATGGAGGGCCAGCAGTGATGGGGGATGGAGGGAGAGAAGCACTTCCCCTTTCATGAGGAAGCAACCTATTATTGCCAACAAACAAAAGAAACAAAGGGACCCAATGAGCATGTCTTTCCCACAGTCACCAATAGCATTGAGTCTCAGATCCCAAACAGAACATAAATATTAAATGTTTACTAAGCATAGTGTGAGATGTTTGTAGCCAACAAAACTTCAACTCTAAAAGGTGAACATAAAAATGTCTATTTTATGGATGAAAAATTTTAAGATTAGCAAAATTCCTTAATTTGTTGAAGGACATGTTGCTAGGAAGTAACCAAGTCAGCATTCAAATGCAAATGTGTGTCTTTCCACTATACAACATTTATCTCACTCATTCAAAAATATTTATCAGGGCCCTGGCCGGTTTGGCTCAGCGGTTAGAGCGTCGGCCTGCGGTCCTGAGAGACCCGGGTTCGGTTCCCGCTAAGGGCACGTACCTCGGTTGCAGTTTTTCCCCGGCCCTGGTCGGTTGTGCGGGTGGCAACCACTCGATGTGTCCCTTCACATCGATGTTTCTCTCTCTCTGTTCCTCTCTCTCCCTCCCACTCTACCTGAACAAAAAATGGAAAAATGTCCTCGGGTGAGGATTAAAAAAAATAAAATAAATAAATAAAAAACAAAAATATTTATCAGGTACCTGTTAAGTGCCAGGCAAGAAGACAGCAGTGGGAAAAAAAATGACCTCATGTCCTTGATACTTGCGTTCTAGTGAGGAGAACCATAGCACGCAGTAAACAGCACATGAACTAGGTAATTAGAAGTGGTGGTTAGTCCTGTGAAGAAAATAAACAGGGTGATGTGACAGAAAGTGAGGGAGAGCCCTGGCTGGTTTGGCTCAGCAGTTAGAGCATCGGCCCATGGACCAGAGAGACCCAGGTTCGGTTCCCACTAAGGGCACATACCTTGGTTGCAGTTTGTCCCCGGCCCCAGTTGGGGTCGTGTGGATGGCAACCAGTCGATGTGTCTCTCTCTCACATTAATGTTTCCCTCTCTCTCTTCCTCCCTGTCTCCCTCCCACTCTATCTGAAGATAAATACAAATATGTCCTCCGGTGAGGATAATAAAAAGAAAGAAAGAAAGTGAGGGAGAGCACCACCAGAAAAGGTCTCTGAGAAGAAAACATTTAAGTCAAGTCTTAAAGATTGAATAGGAACCAGCCAGGCTAACATTTAGGGACCCAGGATTCAGGTGGATGAAAAAGCAAAGGAAAAACCCCTGACATGTTTGAGAACAGAAAGGAGTCCAGCATGGCAAGAACATAGTAAACTGCAGGAACACCGGAACCAGAGGAGGTGAACAGACAACAGATTATTATAAGACTTTTTTAACCTCACCCGAGGACATTCTTGCATTTATCTTCAGATAGAGCAGGAGGGAGAGAGAGAGAGAAACATCAATGTGAGAGAGACACATCGAGTGGTCACCACCCAAATGACCCCAACCAGGGCCTGGGACAAACTGCAACCGAGGTACGTGCCCGTAGCGGGAACCAAACCCGGGGTTCTCTTGTCCACAGGCTGATGCTCTAACCGCTGAGCAAAACTGGCCAGGGCAAGACTTTTTTTTTTTTATCCTCACCCGAGAACATCTCCCCATTTTTTGTTTAGATAGAGTGGGAGAGAGAGAAGAAGAGAGAGAGAAACATCAATGCAAAAGGGACACATCGAGTGGTTGCCACCCACACCACCCAACCAGGGCCGGGGACAAACTGCAACCGAGGTACGTGCCCTTAGCGGGAACCGAACCTGGGTATCTCCGGACCACAGGCCAACGCTCTAACTGCTGAGCCAAACCGGCCAGGTCACTTCTTAATTTTAAAAATTAAAAAAGATTTTGTAGACCACAGTAACAAGTTTGTATTTCCCTCAAAATCTGATGTAAAGCCACTAAGGATTTTAGTAGGACAAGATAACATCTGGTGGGCATTTTATATCGTGGCTGGCTGGGGACCAGTGTGGAAGCGGGATCCGTGGCAGCAGTCCTCACACCGATCATGGCACCTGGGACCAGGAGGCGGGGGAACAGCCAAGAGGTTAGTTTGGAGGGGACTGCAGGAATTCATGTTAGAGATAGTGGGCTCTTAGACTAGATCACTGGTTCTTAACTGGGTACAATATTGCCCCTACCAGTAGACATTTAGAAATGTCTGAAGACATTTTTTGTTGTCACAACTAAAGGGCTACTACTGGCATCTAGTGGGTAGAGGCCAAGGGTGCCTCTAAATATCCTACAATGCACAGGACTGTCATTGTGCAAGAAAAAGAAGAAAAGAATTGTATAATGTCAATGGTGCTAAGTTGGAAAACCCAGACCTCGATGAGATTTAGGTGGGAGGCAGAAGGCAGAACTGGAGGAAAAGTGAGAGGTTTGGGATGTATTTTAGAAGTTGTACTAACAGTGTAACAGCAGAAGCAGCTCAAAATGACCCTATTCTGTTTAACAGAATACGGAGTTTTTCAGAAACAACAGACCGAAACCGCACGTCATACAGCCACTGCCTTAGCAGAGGAGAGAACTTTGACCTCCAGTTGCACCCAGAACCAAAGTCCTTCACCCCAAACCCCAGAACCAAAACACCAGGACATAACCAGAACCTGATCACTGGAACTCTCTCATAAGCCAAAGGCCCGTTGTCCAAAAAGAACTGGTGTTGATGTCCCTTTAACATAAATAATAAATTTCCAAGTTCCTCCAGTTAAAACTTGCCCCACAAGAACTTCTGCATACATGCTCCCTCTAACCCATTAAAAACCTTCAACTAGACAGAAAAATGGCGGTGGAGTGAATGGAAGCTACACAGAAAACATCCCTAATTTGGTGAAGGAAGAAGGCATTCAAGGTCAAGAAGCTCAGAGAGCCCCAAGTAAGAAGAACCCAAACAGGCCCACACCAAAACACATACTAATCAAAATGCCAACAATTAAAGACAAAGAGAGAATCCTAAAAGCAACAAGAGATAAGCAACAGGTTACATACAAAGGAACCCCCATAAGGCTCTCAGCTGACTTCTCCCAAGAAACACTACAGGCCAGAAGGGAATGGCATGAAGTAATCAAGGTCATGATAAACAAGGATCTGAATCCAAGACTACTCTACCCAGCAAGGATGTCATTCAAAATGGAAGGTCAAATAAAGAGCTTCCCAGACAAAAAAAGGCTAAGGGGATACATTAACACCAAATCAACACTACAAGAAATGTTAAAAGGACTGCTGTAATTAGTAGAAGAAATAGGAAAAAAATATATAACCAAACTAAACGAAAATGGCAATAAATAAGTACATATCAGTAATCACCTTAAGTGTAAATGGACTGAATGCTCTGATAAAAAGACACAGAGTAGCTGACTGGATAAGAAAGCACGACTCATCTATATGTTGTTTACAAGAGACCTATCTCACAACAAAAGACTCACAAAGGTTGAAAGTGAAGGGATGGAAAAAAATCTTTCCAAGCAAATGGAAGGCAAAAAAAAAGCTAGGGTAGCAATATTCGTTATCTGATAAAATAGATTTCGAAATGAAGACCATAACTAGAGACAAAGAAGGCCAGTACATAATATTGAAAGGATCTATCCAACAGGAAGATATAACCTTGATAAACATATATGCACCCAATATAGGAGCTCCAAAATATATTTAAAATCTTCTGGAGGACTTCAAAGAAGAAATCAACAGCAATACAATAATAGCAGGGGACTTCAACACCCCGTTGACACCACTGGATAGATCCTATAGACAAAAAATTAGCAAGGAAACCGAGAATGAAGCAATAGACCAAATGGATTTAATAGATATCTACAGAGAATTACACCCCAAAACTACAGAATTCACATTATTCGCAAGTGCACATTGGACATTCTCAAAGATAGACAACATGATAGGACACAAACTAAACCTCTACAAGTTCAAGAAAATTGAAATCATATCAAGCATCTTCTCAGATCACAATGGCATAAAACTAGAAATCAATTGCAACAAGAACATGCAAAGACATCTGAACACCTGGAGGCTAAATAGAATGTTATTAAACAATGAATGGGTTACCTAGAGATTAAGGAAGAAATTAAAAACGTCCTGGAAACCAATGAAAATGAACACAGAACAACACAAAATCTATGAAATGCAGCAAACGCAGTTCTGAGAGGAAAGTTCATACCACTACAGGCCTACCTCAAGAAACAAGAAAAATTTCTAATTGACTGTCTAAACTCACAACTTAAACAATTAGAAAGCAAACAAAAAGAAAACCCCAGAGCAAGTAGAAGGAAGGAAATAGTAAAGATCAGAGCAGAAATAAATAACATGGAGACCAAAAAAAAACAATTCAAAGGATCAATGAAACAAAGAGCTGGTTTTTCGAAAAGATAAACAAGATTGATTGACCCTTAGCTAGACTCACCAAGAAACAAAGAGAGAGAACCCAAACACACCAAATCAGAAATGAAAGAGGAGAAGTAACAACTGACACCACAGAAATACAAAAGATCGTAACAGCTACTATGAACAATTATATGGCAACAAATTGGACAATGTAAGTGAAATGGACAAATTTCTAGAAACACACAATCTCCCAAAACTGAACCAGGAAGAGACAGAAAACTTGAACAAACCAATAACAACTAAGGAAATTGAAGGGGTAATCAAGACTCTCCCAGCAAACAAAATCCCAGGCCTGGATGGCTTCATGGGGGAGTTTTACCGAACATTCAAAAAAGAACTAACACCCATTCTCCTCAAACTATTTCAAAAAATTCAAGAAGAAGGAAGACTTCCAAACTCGTTTTATGAGGCCAGCATAATTCCAAAACCAGAAAAAGACACTACAAAGAAAGAAAACTACAGGCCAATATCCTTAATGAACATAGACGCCAAAATCCTGAACAAAATACTAGCAAATCGGATCCAGCAATACATCAAAAAATTTATTCACCATGACCAAGTGGGATTCATCCCAGGGATGCAAGGCTGGTACAATATTCACAAATCAATAAATGTGATACACCACATAAACAAAATGAAGAATAAAAACCACATGATCACATCAATAGACACTGAAAAAGCCTTTGACAAAATCCAGCATCCATTTCTGATAAAAACTCTCAGCAATGTGGGAATAGAGGGATCATATCTCTACATAATAAAGGCCAAATATGAAAGACCTACAGCCAACATCATACTCAATGGGCAGAAATTAAAAATGTTCCCTTAAGAACAGGAACAAGACAGGGATGCCCACTTTGGCCACTCTTATTTAACATAGTACTGGAAGTCTTAGCCACAGCTATCAGACAGGAAGAAAAAAATAAAAGGGATCCAAATTCGAAAGGAGGAAGTGAAACTGTCATTATTCGCAGATGACATGATATTATACATAGAAAACCCTAAAGACTCCATCAAAAATCTACTAGACTTAATAAATGAATTTGGCAAAGTAGCAGCATACAAAATTAACATCAAGAAATCGACGGCATTCTTATACACCAATGATGAACTCACAGAAAGAGAAACTGAAAAAACAATCCCATTTATCACCAGGACAAAAAAATTAAGATACCTAGGAATAAACTTAACCAAAGAGGTAAAGGACCTATTTGCAGAAAACTACAGGACATTGAAAAAAGAAATAGAGGAGGATATAAAAAAGTGGAAGCATATACCTTGTTCATGGATTGAAAGAATTAACATCATTAAAATGTCCATATTACCCAAAGCAATCTATAGATTCAATGCAATTCCCACCAAAATACCAACAACATATTTTACAGAACTAGAACAAATACTTCAAAAGTTCATATGGAACCAAAAAGACCCCGAAGAGCCACAGCAAGTTTGAAAAAGGACAAAGTAGGTGGGATCACAATACCAGATATCAGGTTATATTACAAAGCGACTATAATCAAAACAGCCTGGTACTGGCACAAGAACAGGCATATAGACCAGTGGAACAGAATAAAGAACCCAGAAATGGACCCAAGGCAATATGCTCAATTAATATTTGACAAAGGTGGCAAGAGCATACAGTGGAGTAAAAACAGCTTCTTTAATAAATGATGTTGAGAAAATTGGACAGCTACATGCAAAAAAATGAAACTAGACCATCAACTTACACCATACACAAGAATAAACTCAAAATGGATAAAAGACTTGAATGTGACCAATGAGTCCATAAAAATTCTAGAAGAAAATGTAGGTAACAAAATTTTGGACATTATACACAGCAGGATTTTCACTGATACATCACCTAAGGCAATAGAAACAAAGGAAAAAATGAACACATGGGACTACATCAAACTAAAAAGCTTCTGCACAGCAAAAGAAACAACCATCAAAATGGAAAGGCAACCCACTGTATGGGAGAACATCATTGCCAATGAATGATACATCAGATAAGGGGTCAAGTTCCAAAATATACAGAGTACTCATACAACTCAACAAAAGGAAGACAAAGGACCCAATTAAAAAATGGGCAAAGGAGCTGAATAGACACCTCTTTAAACAGGACATACAAATGGCCAAGAGACATATGAAGAAATGCTCGACATCACTAATCATCAGAGAGATGCAAATTAAAAGAAAAATGAGGTATCACCTCACACCTGTCAGAATGGCCGCCATCAACAAATCATCAAACAACAAGTGTTGGCGAGGGTGTGGAGAAAAGGAGACTTTAGTGCACTGCTGGTGGGAATGCAGACTGGTGCAGCCACTATGGAAAACAATATGGTGTTACCTCAAAAAATTAAAAATTGAACTTCCATTTGACCCAGTGATCCCACTACTAGGAATATACCCTAAGAAGCCTGAAACACCAGTCAGAAAGAATATGTGTACCCCCATGTTCATAGCAGCACTATTTACAATAGCTAAGATCTGGAAACAGCCCAAGTGTCCATCAGTAGACGAATGGATAAAAAAGCAGTGGTACATATACACAATGGAGTACTATGCAGCGGTAAGAAAGAAAGATCTCTTATCCTTTGAGACGACATGGAGGGACCTGGAAAAGTATTATCCTAAGTGATAGAAGCCAAGCAGAAAAAGACAAATACCACATGATCTCACTTATATATGCAATATAATGAATATAACACTCTGAGGAATAGGGTAGGCCCAGAAACACGGAAGTATGGTACAGACTGACAACACTCAGAAGGGGGGGGGTGGTGAGAAGAGATAAACCACAGAACTTATATGCATGTATGCATAACCAATGGACATGGACAACAAAGCTGGGGATGGGGTGGGGGGGATGGGGAGGAGGGTGTTAATGGGATAAAAAGGAGAAACATCTGTAACAAAAATAAAATTAAAAAATTAAAATTAAAAAACCTTCAACTAGTCCAGCAAGCAATATAGATTTGAGTCACCATTAGGTCTCCCATCTTCTGGGTTGGTATCTCCTCAATCAATAAACCTTTCCTTACTCCAAACTCTGGAGTTTTTTGTTTTGGTCTTTCGAAGTGTAAGGCATGTGATCTTTGGTTCAGTAACAACAGGACACAGCCAAAGAGTTAAAATGTAAATCCTAGGTGTTTGATTAGATAACTGGGTGGACGCTGGTGTTATTAACTAGATGGTGAAGATTTGAGGGACAATGATTTGGGTAGGAAAATGGAGTGCATTCAAGTATTCAATTTGAAATATATTATGTTTAAGATGCTTATCAGATATCCAGATAGAGATCTCTAGTAGGCCTTTAGGTATAGAAGCTTGAACTCATAAGAAAAACCAAAAATATAAAACTGAGAGTTAATAGTATTTGAATTGTGTTTAAAGACATGGAATTGCATGAGATCACAGAAAGAGAGAGAGGTGGGAGAAGAAATGAAAAGGAAAGAGAAGGCAAGGGAAGAAAGCTTAGGACTAACTCCAACTTTTCTAAAGACAATACCAAAAATTAGAAGGAATAATCAGGGACATAACAGAAAAGCCAGGAGAGTGATATCATAGAAGCCAAGAGAAGAAAGTTTTTCAAGGAGGCAGGGGTTAATAGTACAAATGCCACCCAGAGGTTGAATGAGATGAAGACCAGTGTCCCTTAGCACTGACAAGCCGGAGGTCGTTAGTAATCTGAAGCAGGAGCAATTTCAGTGAAATCGTAGGAATGGAAACCATTCTGAAGTGAGTAAATGGGAAGTGAAGAAAAAGAGACAATGCAAGCAATTCCTATGAAAAGAAGCTAAGAAATAAGGCAGCTGTTTGACAGAGATGTAGAATCAAATAGTTTTGTTTTGTCTCTTTTTTTTTTTTTTTTTATCCTTTATTAATTTTAGAGGGAGAGGGAGATAGAAACATCGATGAGAGAGAACATCTACTGGCCGCCTCCTGAATGCCTCTCACTGGGGATCGGGCCCACAAACTGGGCATGTGTCCAAACCGGGAATCTAACAGGCGACCTCTTGGTGCCTGGGTCAATGCTCAACCACTGAGCCACACCTGCCGGGCTGTTGTGTCTCTTAATGTGGAGAATGTTGGTATGCTGATGGAAATGATCCAAGAAAAACAGGTAAGGAGATAACTGAAAAAGTGAAGTCCTTTAGCGAGCAAAAAAGAATGGGATTCAGAACAAAAATAGAGGAGTTGTCCATTAGTAGGAGTAAGAATATTTCTTCCATTGAAACAAGAAAAATATGAGTCCAGGTATGGGTAGGTTGAGAAAATAAGAGCGTTTCCCTATAATGACTTTTCTTCTCTCCATGTTGTTTCAATTAAGGAAGTTGAGGTAATCATCTGGAAGAAGTGGGGAAGAAGAAAGCTGAGGAGGGACAATCCAAGGTGGATCTCTAACTAGTTCCATACATGCCCTAAAACTGTCCTCAGTACCAAGGCTGTGTCCATAATAATAAGGGCATCCCGCTGGAAACACAACCGTCTGAACCACAGCCCTGTCATCAAGATGCTGAGAGTTACTGGAGAAGATCATACGACAGAACAACTGGAATTACTAGAAATGCTTGCCCAGAACACTAGGCTCTTGTAAGCTTGCTTACTCACACTCCAAGAATTGTTATACAGTCATACTCGGGAATATGCAGGTTAGGTTCCAGACCACCACAATGAAGCAAGCCATAACCTTTTGGCTGGTGAAGGGATTTGTCTTCAATTTATAAAAAATGCAACACCTGTGAGGCTCAAGAAAGCAATGTACAATAAAACGAGGTATACCTGTATATCCTCCAGCCTAAAATCTCAGTCTCTTTCCTCCCCCCCCCCCCAAGCTCCCCACTGCCCCCACTCCTAGTGAATGAACTTGCCTAATACTTCACAGGGCAAACAGAAGTTATCAAATTGACCCCTTCAATTTACTGTCTCCACATCAACAAATCTACCTACATCTGTTCACATTCTCTCCTGTATTTCTGTTACAATAACCCAAAGACCAATCCCACCATTTGTGTTCTAGATACAAAAACATTCTACCTTTCAGGGTCGTTATGCCTGCAGAGCCTTCCCTGGGCCTTTAGTCTTTAATTCCTCATCAATTCACAGCTAAATTTTTTCAAATGCTGAGTTATCTACAGACATCATAACATCCAGTGTCCACTTCTTAATCTTTCATTCACTTCTCATTGTACTCTAATTCAGCTTTCATCCCCATGACTATAATTCCTCAGTTCACCAATGACCTACTTGTTGCTCATTTAAATAGATATATTTCACTCATTATTGTATTTAACCTCTTAGTAACTCCCTACAATTTTATCACTCAGTCATTCTTGAAAAACTCTCTTACTTTGCGTTGTGTAAAATCAGCCTCTCTGAGTTTTTCTTGGAGGTTCTGTTCCTTCTCAGTCTCTTGTACTGGTTTCTCCAACTCCATTCGCACTTCAAGACATTGGCCTTTGGCATGACTGAATCTCAGGCATCAGCTCTTCTCATTTTATATTAGAGAGGGCAAACTGACAACCTTCTAGCTCAATCCCCCACTGTCTAACGTAGTGTCTGAAAAATAGTAAATACCCAATAGATATTTGCTTGAATAATTAATTAGCTATAAGACTAGAATTCAACTGGGCCTGGGGTAAGGGGACAAATATACATTGTGAGCCCTGGCCAGTCTGGCTCAGCGGTTAGAGCATCAGCCTGCGGTCCAGAGAGATCCGGGTTCAGTTTCCGCAAACCGTACCTCAGTCGTGGTTTGTCCCCAGCCCTGGTTGGTTGTGCAGGTGGCAGCCACTCGATGTGTCCCTTTCACGTCTATGTTTCTCTCTCTCTCTTCCTCTCTTTTCCTCCCACTCTATCTGAACAAAAATATGGAAAAATGTCCTCAGGTGAGGATTAAAAATAATAATAATAGTAATACATTGTGAAACTAGCCACTAAAACAAACTCCAAGACAAGAACTTCTCCCCACTCCACCTCAACTGGTTCCTACACCAATTAACAAAAACTATCTAGACTTGACAGTTGATCAATAAGTCAACAAATGACACTTCTGTACTTCCTTGACATTTAGTGATTTAAAAACACAATTAAGAAGTTGTTTGGAGCGTTTAACCAGAGGTCTACAATCAAGAAACTCATACCTCTAAATTGTATAGACAAACGAGGGCTAGCTTATACCTCCTTTTGAGGGTCAAATTAAAATACTACCATCCATTTACCCACTTGTTTCTCTTCTAAAATTCAGTGGCTGCTTTTATCCTTGCCATTCTCTCTAATCGGTCCTGAGACAGTCAGCAAAGAAAAACTAGAACCAAACATAAAACAGAGTCACCTACTTTCAGACCAACTTCATCACAATAAAAGTAAGATCAAATTCAGCTTCTTCCTAATTATGTGATGTGACAGAAGTGTTAGCTAACACTACAACAGCAATCACATTGCACTATAAATGTATCAAATCAATGTTGTACAACTTAGACTTACACAATGTTATATGGCAATTATATCTGAATTTTTAAATATTTAACTTCTTCCAAAACCAGCTGAGGAGCAAAGAACTCTCATAAACTTATCCAGAAATAATTATTCAGACAAGACTTGGCTTAACACAAAATCATCAAGGATCAACCAATCAACAAAGAACTGCCTCATTCCAAACTCATCCCAAAACAGCTGTTAGTTCAAGATCTAGTGCTAAACAAATTCTTCTGAAATCAACTTGTCAGAGAAGAGTTTCCTTGTCCAAAGATCATCCATGGGTACTGTTTAGCTAGAACCTGGCTCTACACAAATTCATCAAAGACAAGCTGATCTGAAAATTACTCTCCTGTTCAAACAAGCTATTCAGCAAGGAGCTACCACAAACAAACTCATCTGAAACATGGAAATATACAAAGAGCTGCACCATCGAAATTTCTTCTAAAAAGAGCTGCCTCTATCAAACTCACCTAAAACCAACTTATCAGAAAGATACTTCCCTGTCCAAAGTTGGTCCAAAAACATGTGTTCAGTTAAGCCCTGGATAGGTATTTAAGAATAACTAATGAGAAAAGAGCTAAACCATCTAAAATGTATACCAAAAAAAAATACTTGTTTAATCAGGTGTTGCCTTTCCACATAATCATCCAAGATCAGCTATTAAACCAAGAATTGTCTCATCCAAAACTCCTCTTAAAACAGCTATTCAATCCTGAAATACCAATCAGAAAGCTGATATGCACCCATATGTACATTGCAGCGCTTTTTACAATAGCTAAGATCTGGAAACAGCCCAAGTGCCCATCAGTAGATGAGTGTATCTACTGTGGTACATTTACACAATGGAATACTATGCAGCTGTAAGGAAGAAAGATCTCTTATCCTTTGAGACAACATGGAGGGTCCTGGAGAGTATTATGCTAAGTGAAATAAGCCAGTCAAAGAAAGACAAGTATCACATGATCTCACTTATATGTGGAATCTAATGAACAAAATAGACTGAGGAACTAATTAGGTCCAGAGCATGGAAGCATGGACCAGACTGACAAATCTCAGAGGGAAGGGAGTGGGGGTGGGAAGAGAGTAACCAAATAATTTATATGCATGTATGCATAATCCATGGACACGGACAATAGTGCCGTGAAGACCTGGGAGGGGAGTAAGGAGGAGGATGTCAATGAGGAAAAAAGGGGAGACATTTGTAATACTTTCAATAATAAAGATAAATAAAATAAAAAACAAAGTTATTCAATCAGGAGCTCACTCTCTAAAAATTCATAGAAAACTCCATAATCAATCAAAATCTCATCTGTCAAAATATTTTCTAAAAGCTGCTACTCATTAAAAAAAAAAAAAAAAAAAACTCATATATCTCAATTTAGTTCAAAATCTTGTCCAAATCTACCTCAAAAAATATCTGATAACGACAACTTCATCCAAATCCACTATCAACAAGTCTTGTACAAACTCAACCTAATCAAAATTAATTTTTCCCTTATGTGCTCCTCTATCCAAACCCACATTCAGATTTTTTTTTTTTCAAGCTCTCACCCTCAAACAAAACAACTGCTATAACTTTCGCTGTCCCTGCTGACGCTACTTTGAAAGCAACGTCCACTACCACCACCACACCTGCCACTCCAGCTACAATCCCCACATCTAAGCACAAAACACAGCATTCCACGCTGCAGCAGCCGGGAAACTGGCACCTACATCAAGAACTGTGAAACAAAAGCATCTCCCTGTGATGGCACCCAACCTTGCACTGACTCTGTTTAACTCTGCAACACAGACTCTCCTTATGGCACCACAGAATCATATGCTGACCTTTCATTTGACATGAAACAATGTATTTTCCTGATAACATCTACAAAACTGAAAGTAACTACCCAATTGGCAGTATTGTATTAACTCTGAATCTACATAAATTCCCAGTAGCATTCCAGAACCTTATCTACACCATCATACCATCATCCAAACACTGAAGTCATGAGCTAACCCCACACCAGTACTGCTCTCTTATCCCTCGTCTCAGTATCCTCATTAGTAGCTGTTTGCAGGACAATCTTTCTCAATTTGAAAAATCACCTACAACCAAGCTTATTTTTTTCAACCTGTGTGTGTGTACTTTTAATAGTTGAAATTTTTCTACATAAGTACAGTGCAATGTTACTACAATCTAGGAAACCCCTAAGGTTCTCTAGTACACATTGTATGAGACATATGTGCATTTTTCTGAGGAGATGGTGTATAGATTCAGCCAGATTCTCAAAAGGGTGCATAACCTGAAGAATCTTAAAACTAAAACCAATATGAAGGATTAAGAAATGTCTAGATCTACGGGGCTAAGAGATCCCCCCTATAGTCCATAAAACACTTTAATGAACCCTGATATCCTAAATCATTTCAAAAAAATAAACTGCTTCACTGTTTTTGCTGATGTCTCTTGGTTTTAGAATGATTTAAAATTTTTCCCTTGTATAGTACATATTTCTTGACACCCAACTCCATAATTATATTATTGCAAGTTATCTGCTTTCAAACTTAAAATTCCTTATCTAAGTAATTACTCTTAATTTCCCGTTTCTTTTGGCCATATCCCACTGCCTGCTAAGTTTCCAAGTAATTGCCTTCTTAATTTCCCCTGTTTATTTTGGCCATATCTCACTGCCTACTAAGTTTTCAAGGTAGGGTGTGTCTCATTCCAGCTTGGGGTTGGAATCTTGTCTGCAACAGGCAATCCATGCACAGCCTGTCTCTGAGTCACCTGACGTCCAGACGGTCACAAACAGTGAGTCAGTGCAAATGAGCTATTCACTCACGCTGTACAGGCTGGCGATAGAACACAAGTCTCCTCACCTAAGCCCAAGAACAACAGTGGCCTAGAACTCGATTCTGCCTCCACCCACACACAAAATAACTTAAGCCCCTCCATCTACACAATGGTTGAAAATAACGCCTAGAGGAAAGTGGGCTCCCCAGAGTCACAGGCTCCCTTCCACACAAAATGAGGCTTGAATATTTAATGTTCTTCCTACCAAAGTATAAACTCTGTAAGGGCAGGGATCTGGGCCTTTCTATTCACTGTTTTATTCCCAAGGACAGAAACAATGCTAATAGCACACAGAGTTAATATATGTTAAATGATGGGTGGGAAGAATGAACTGACTGAATAAAAGAATGAATGAATGTGCCTATGAAAGCTAGTTGCTTCCCTTTCACATCCTTCATCATTTATGTTCTGTTGCTCCTCTCAATATTCACCCTTTCCCATGCTGTTCCCTGTGCTGGCCATCATATTTCATCTCCATCAAAGCCCCATCTTTTCTCTGGAGTCCTCCCTCAGCACACCTCCCTGTAGTGTATGCCTCTACCATGTATTCATCAGCATGCAAAGACTATCTGGTGCTGTGCAATGTCAAAGTTATTAACAGAAAAGGCACAGAAGAAATATAAGACAAGGTCCCAAGTACCCCCCATCTAGTTCAAGGGAAACGTACAATAGGAAAATAATGAAGGAGCCATATAAATTGATGTTTGATCAAGAGCTAAAATGAGTAATAGAAACAAACAAAAAAAATACTACAGGTGATTAAAATTAGGTCTCTCTCCAAGCCTGTCTTCCAGTGCCACCTTCACCCCACTTCGTTCCAGTGCCGCCTTCACCCCACTTCGTTCCAGTGCCGCCTTCACCCCACTTCGTTCCAGTGCCGCCTTCACCCCATTTCGTTCCAGTGCTGCCTTCACCCCACTTTGTTCCAGTGCTGCCTTCACCCCACTTTGTTCCAGCGACGAGCAACAATAACATCACTTCTTCATATCCAGACGTTGGTCTTCCTGGATGTTCTCCTTGAATTCTTCATGAATTTCTTTTTATTCTTCAAAGTCCAGCTCAAGTGTCAACTCTTCTAGAAGCCTTTTCTACCCTCTGCCCCCAAAAAATTAATCACACTCTCCTCATGCCTGTATATACTCCTAGTATTATATTTACCAAGCATATAATTCTGTTAGCCATTTTATTTCCCCTCTTATTTATTGAATTGTACAACATATGTATCCTTCAATACAATACTCTTAGAAATAATACCTACAGAAATACCTCCACATCTGTGAAAAAAATATCTAGGAGAATATTCACTGTACCACTTCTATAATTATAAAATAAAATGAAAATGAATTAAAATAATTATAAAATAAAAAGGAAATGTAATATAATGTAATATACCTATTATATACATGAAATAAATCTATATGTACAGACACATAAAGTTGTTCATTATTTATTACATAAATGAAATAACTTGCAGAGCGATATGCACAATAGGCCTCATTTTTAACATGCAGATATATTTTAATGTTTGATTTATATGTTCGTGCATACATGATAAAACAGGTACATCTGGAAAGTCATTTGGGAAGGAGATGAAGGTGAAGGAGGATTTTTTTTTAATTGTCTGTACTTTTTTTTTAATTACACAAGGCATTTCTTCCTGAAATACCCTCTATTCAAATGGTAGACATTGGGTAATATGACGTCTGCAGCTAATAACTCACCTAATGAAGAGTTAGAAAATGAAAGAAACCAAATGACTTCACACCTGAGTCCTGATTGGTCTCTCAGTTGCCAACCTTCTGGAGCTCAGTTTAAATTCCTTCTACAATCTCACAACTCATCAAAGGGTAAAATTTTTCACCACAGGAACTGAAGAAGTCAACTGGACTTTGAAGGTTGGTTCACCTGTACATTTTGCCTAGTGGAGAGAAAGGTAACATTAATTGACCATGTTTCGCACAGAACGTTCTTTTTTAAGTTCTTTCAAAAGGAAAAAAATGGAGTGAAAGAGTAACACTATTTTGTTGTTATAGGTAGCAATTTGAAACATGAAGACTGCGATTCTACTGTTTTATCTTCTGGGATCAACTCAGTCATTACCAGTAAGTGCAATGTGTTTGTTTTATGTATCAGCCAGCCTTAGCAGCATCTTAATTGGAGACCTATCCCTCTTCCTACCCTCTGTTAAAACCCTCTGTTAAAACTGCTCTGTTCTGTGACCCAGTCTCTTAGTTTCCTATTTTTGTTTTCCAAGGTGAAAGACAATAAACTAATAAAGTGTTAGTGCACATTTCACTGTACTTAACATGAATGCTACATTCACTCTATTGTGGGAGAATGTCTATTAATTTGGCAGAGCAATAGGGTAGAAATTAGGAGAAAACATGCCTTGGATTATATCTATTCAAAATGAATAATTACTTTCCAAAAATAATTTAAGATCTTTTTGGCAACTAATTATTTTCTAATGACTATAGAGGTAAACTAGATTTTTCTGATTTTTCCAATGGGAAGCACAAAACATCTAGATTATCTAAACTCTAAAAAGACAACCAAATAATGAAATTGCAAGGGAATATTACAAACTTTTTTGTAACTTTTGACTTAGAAGATTTCAACACAAAATGTGTTTACACGTAACAGGTTTCTGAAAAAAATGAACACTTGCATTTGAATACATACTCCAATCATCCCTCCCGCATTTTACAGACAGAGGTGGTGGTTTGGGTCTCTCAGTAGACTTCCCTTTGACTATTTGAGATGCTTGAGTGTGGACATGAAGAAAATAATTATAATAAATTTGCTATGAAATAGCAGAACACAACAAAACCATCTGAGGTGAGCGTCAAACCCTATTGACACTCGTGTAGTCATCCATACAATCAACAAATATTTATTGGGAACTCGCCGCAAACCAAAGACTGTGCTAGTTGCTGAAAAGACAGTGATGAGGGGAAAGAAAGGCATGATCCTTCATCGAGTTCACTAATATGACAGATACCAATTAATACATTTTCAAAAGAAATAGTAAATGATAAGTTATAACTATGATTAGTCCTATGAAGGCGGTGAAGAGGATGATCTTGTAGGAAGGAGATGGAACAGATATGAATAAACAACCTCCTTCTTATTTCACCCCAAATGATACTATGTCCTTGTTGAAAGAAGTTATCTGCAAAAACTCAATTTCTAAACAAGGTAAATTGAGAAATTAAACTTTTTGTAAAACATGAATTTTCCACTTTACCAAATAGATTTACCTAAATAAATATTTAGGTTCTCCTAATTAGGGTGTCTCTACAGTATTCAAATTACCATACAATTAGTAAAAACTCAAGAGAAATAAAACTTTCCAGGAGCACAGCTATCATCAAGGTAGACTGAGGAGTAGCACGCAGGTTAATGAAGATTGCTAATAACAATAACACAGGAGCAGTTGTAGTTGGTGAGGTGATACTACGCTATCTATCAAGTGATTGCCAACCGAAAAATCAGGACACGTGGATACAAATTTTTTAACTATTTGTAAGTGAATGTATTGAATTATCATAAAGGCATCAAAATGAGTCCATCTGCAAATGTGGACACTTAAAACATCCTAGTCCTTGTTTGCAGTAGCTCGAGTTTGGGAAAGGCAATGGGCAGGTTGCATATTCGGAGAGTGGGCCTCAACAAGAAAGCGAACTCAAGCAAAGATTTGAAGCAGGCGAGGGAGTGAGCCAATGTCTGGGGAAAGAGCATTCCAGACAGAGGGGGCAGGTGGAGGTGAGGCCCTGGGCAGGAGTGGGCCCCACCTGTCCCAGAGACCACACACAGCCAACGGCAGTAGTAGAGTGAGCGAGGGAAATGAAATGAAACGGAAGGTCAGAGAGGCACCGGGGGCCAGGGCATGAGGGCCCTGTCGGCCACTGCAGAGTCTCGGGCTTTTACTCTGGGTAAGAATGGAAATCAACGCAGGCATTGAGCCCAGGAGGGGAAAGACCACACTTGTTTTCACGGACCACTCTGGGCACTGTGCTGACAATAGATTGTCAGGGATGAAAAGAAATTTGCAGAATTTATACTTACATGTAAAGCTTATAGGGACCTCTAAGAACAGTTAATGTCCATTTTATCTCTTACAGCTGAGGGGGAAAGTCCAAGTGAAACCAAGAGATAGTGGCAGCTCCAGGGTAGATCCCAGAGGCACATGCTGAAGGGCCAGGACACAGGCAGAAGCACAGGTGCTCTGGGATTGGTGGCCGGAGCTCCCACCTGAGAGCAGAGCGAGTGCAGAGAGAAGCTGAGGGGAGGAGTCACTTCTAGGACCCAGAACACCTACAGGATCCTAGTACCAGCTCTGCCACTCACCTTGGGCAGGTTGCTTTGCTTGTCTGGGCCTCAGTTTCCTTATCTTTAAATAAAAACCATACAAATATATCATACGGATCGCAAGCACATTTTCACCCCTTAAATTCGGTGATTCTTCATGCACTGGGAAAATACTCTGGCCAGGAGAGGGACTTCACTTCCCTTACAGGGAGTGACTTGCCAGGCACGGGCAAAAGCAGAATGCTTCGTGAAAATGCACCAGGAATTGTGGCAGTGTACCTTCCAATATTGGGGAAGAGCCAATGTGAACAGTGCTAAGGAGCAGGCTGTGTTATTTTATGCCCTGAAAGAAGTAAGCAGCTACAGAAAAGAAATGGGAACCTAGGAACGACCACCAGAAATCCACGTGCCCTGCCCCGCATTGTCTCCCTCCCCACTGCACGCCTCCTGGGCTGGCGCATTTCCACTCTATAGTTCCATCTCCTGTCACACACAAAATGTTCTGGGACATTAAAACTGCTCCAAAACACACAGAGCCTAAAGACAGACCCTTTGCATTTGGGACAACTTGTTACATCCTGGAAATACATGGGTATAAAACCTCAAACAAATGCCTGCCTCGTCAAATATTTGTTATCACAGATGCAGCTGAACCCTGCTTTGGGACTTCCTCCAGCACAGCTGGTTCCAGATCAGACAAGCCTACTAAACCAACAGCAGCCCACTCAGGTGAGCATCCTCCGAACTGGGGCATCGCAGCCCAGCGAAGGGGCGTGGTGAGGCGAATGGGTTTGAAATCAAAGATTTACAGAGTCCCCTGACCGAACAAGAGAGAGAGGTTTTCCTTTTGGGAGAAAAGTAAAACAAGAACCAATCCTCTTTTTTGAAAAAATGAACCAAAGCATCCTCATTCTTTTTTCCTTTTGTCTGAGGAATCATTTGTTTTAGTCACCAAATCTAGGAACCTTTGAAAAGTGATTGCTACAACTGTCGACAACACTTGGTCCTCGTGATACTGTGACATGTCACATGTAGTATTTGCCAGAGCTAACAGGGATTAGGACGTAATCGATAAAAATAACTGCAGACTTCCTCAAGTTCCACTGTTGCTGATGAGCTGATGTGTCACTATAAAGTCTGTTTCTTTAAAACATATTTAAATAGTTTTGAAAACACCATTGTCTCTTGGCTACTACCCTGCTTCCCACTCCCACCCTTCCTCTGTTCTAAAGGCCCCCACCTTACCTTCACCTAGACTCTGGGAGACAATCAGATCACACCAGAGTCTAAATAGAGTAATTTTTTTCATCTATGGACATTATAAAACACAAGTCATAAGCCTGTCTCTCTCCTTAGGGAACCTGACACTCGGACAATTTGGGGATACTCTTTAAGAAAAAGAATACAAAACTAGAGATGTGAAATTAAGTACTAAAGTGAATAATTCATAATGAGATGAGAAATAAGAAATACACATTTTTTAAGCTGATAAATACCATAAACTGAATAGACTGCTCAGGTGCCTCCAGGGCCATGGAAGGGGGCAGTCCTGGTGAGAGGCACTAGAGCTTCACCTTCATTTACCTTCATGGCAAATCCACCTCTGATGGGAGTAGGCTACTTAAGGATGCCCACCAATGACAGGTTAGTGGAAACGGACAACCTCTCCTCACGCATCAATGTCAATGCCCTGCAGGTCTTCCCTTCCTTAAGTCTAATACCATTGACACAGCTGCTCACACTGGGGTCAGATCTGCAACTGGTAAGTACCCTTTTATATCATTTTAATATCCATTGTTAACTAAATATAATATCTAAGGTTGAGTGTATGTATATATGTGTATGTATCCACAAATGTACACATGCACATGTGTTCACTGTAGATCAGTTGAAAGAGGGAAGACAGAAAAGTCAGAGAGCTGAATGCTATTCAATACATCATGAACATTTTTCTTAGGCAAAGAGTCTCTAAAGGAATTATAATTTTCAAGCCTTTACTCCTTTAGTTCTTCTCACCTCTTCTCCAAGTTCCTCTCCCCCTTTCTTCACTAGGCCTCCCTCTCTGTTCCCCACAACCCCCACACACCCACTCAAACACTGTAACTGCTATCTTCACCCCAACAACAAGAGCGAAACAGAAGGATAAGAAGATTTTCTATTTCTTTTTCATAGAATCTCTGTATAGATTTAAACCATATATAGTTTAAGTTTCATTCCTGATTTTCGTGTAGTGATCAGATTTATATATAGTAATAGATCATATGCAAACCAGATATTTTATTCTGACTCTCATAATTTTCATACAGATACCTATGAAGAATCATTTCTTTGTAAGAAAATCATCAGGAAAACTCCAGAAATTGTTGCTATTATAGCCAAAAGGGAAAATCCAGGTCGAAATCACCTAAGTAGTTCTTAAAGAGAATGGGTTAAATGCCAAGGAAAAACTTAATGTGGAAAAAGTTAGAAAACATATGGTTGTACTGGCAGACTAAACAAGTTTCTGAACTTCATCTCTGTATCTAATTCTAAATGCAATATAGTATAGTATACATTTGCATAGTAAATTCTGCATGTAAACATATTTTACATTTAGTAAATACATGTTCGTTTCCTGAATGTTCAAACTGAAACAACACAATGGAAGTCTTTGCCTTACAGCTAAATCCTCCTCCAGGGATGGCACCTGCTACCCAGACCCTCCCACTGACCCTGGGGGGATTAAACGTACAACAGCAGCTGCAACCACAAGTAAGTTCAACTGCGGGACTTCAGTGACTGTTGGGGAGCATTTTCTCTCAGGTAGAAGCCTAGAAGGAGGAAAACATTTTTAAGGGTCTTAAATATTTTACCCAGATAATTTGTAGAACATGTAACTGTCTTTGACAGTTTGGTCCTTGATGAGAATCCATGAGGACACACTCGGAAAACTGAGCATGCTGCCCATAACCTCTCTAGAATGCCTTTGTAATGGGTAACAGAAAAATGGGAGGAGTTGGAGAAGATTGAAAAGTCAAAAGTATAAGGAGGAAAATTGAGAGGTAGCAGGATTCTTGTCTAGCATGTTGTGTTTTCAGCTGAAGACTTTCGGGGTGGCCAGAATCATCTCAAATTGAAATTAAGAGGTGAATAAAATTCAAATTCAGCAAATTTAATCTCCTTTTTGTGCCCTTCTATCAGGCCCCCTCAAAAGTCCTCAAGTACTTCTTAGTTCTTTTCTACTTCCCACCATCATTTACTTTCAGGGAAAACCTCAGAAAACCTTCTCACACTAAGATGTAAAGGACATAGGTTGGTCATCAAACACTTAAGAAAGTGTTTGAGCCCTGGGCGGTTTGGCACAGTGGTTAGAGCCTCAGCCTGCAGACCAGAGGGACCTGGGTTGGGCTCCCCCTAAGGGCACGTACCTTGTTTGCAGTGTGTCCTTGGCCAGGTTGATGGCAACCACTCAGCGTTTCTCTCTCTCTCTCTCTCTCTCTCTCTGTTCTTCCCTCTCTCCTTCCTGCTCTATCTGAAGATTAATGCAAAAAAAAAAAAAAGTCCTCCGGTGAGATTAAAAGAAGAAAGTGTTTGAATTTTAACTATGGACAAAGCCCAAATTTTTACCTTTTTGAAACTTCTTTAAATAGATTATTGGGCTCTGGAGGAAAATATAATGATCACTTTATGACTGAACTAAGTCATTTTGGATCATTTATTCTCCCTAACAGGTTATCTCAGCCCCGCATAATGGTCTAAATTTTTTGTAGAAGTTTTAATTTGCATTACATACATCATATGTGGTCATTATAAAGCACTTAGAAAGTAGAGATAAGTAAAACAAAAAACACATAAAATTCCATTTAACATTCGAGGGGCAACATAATCCTAATAGCCAGAATTAAAAACAGTCAGTATTCTAGGATATGTTTCTCCTGTCTTTTTTGCTATGATGTGTTAAACACATTTTTTAAAGAAAATTATGTTCTGCCCTGGCCGGTTTGACTCAGTGGTCAGAGCGTTGGCCTTCAGTCCAGAGAGACCCGGGTTCAGTTCCCGCTAAGGGCGTGTACCTCGGTTGCAGTTTATCCCCGGTCCTGGTTGGGTCGGGTTGTGCAGGTGGCAACCACTCAATGTGTCCCTTTCATGTCGAAGTTTCTCTCTCTCTCTTCCTCTCTCTCCCTCCCGCTCTGTCTGAACAAAAAATGGAAAAATGTCCTCGGGTGAGGATTAAAAATAAATAAATAAATAAAAGTTACATTTGTATTACTTTCCTCACACTGTGTGAATCTCTACAGAAATAAAAATAAATCCTAAGACCCTAGTTCTCTTTGACAAGCTCTAGGTTAGTTCTTAGAGTACTGCCGTACACCAACACCTCACCCAAATCTTTTAGACTATTTTTTGTCATGGTTATTAATCTTCACCTAAGGATATTTTTCCATTGATGTTTAGAGAAAGTGAAAGGGGGGGGGGGCATCAATGTGAGAGAGACATATCAATTGGTTACCTCCAGCATGACCCCCACTAGGGCCAGGGATCGAACCTGCAACCCAGGTACGTGCCCTTGACCGTAATTGAACCTGCAACTCTTTGGTCTGCGGCCAATGCTCTAACTGCTGAGCCAGACCAGCCAGGGCTCTCTTTGATTATAAATTCAGAATATTTACATAGCTATCGGTGATCCTTAAAATATTTCTCCATTGTAAGAGCTGCCAGTGCCAAGGATTGTTGAATAATATCATTCATAATTTCCTTCCAATTCTCTATTTTAACAGCAAAATCCAAGGCAACCATTATGAGATTAACCACAAATGCTTTAAGAAACCATTGTACTTTAAAATACCCACTTTGGTTTTACGTATCTTCTGAAATGCCATAAAACACATGCATTTTTATCACATTTTATATCATTATTTTCTGGAATAAATTTCAGTTTGGAGTTAGATTAAGACCAAAATTATTCATCAATCATCCAACTTACTAACTTCTACCTTCTAAATGTGCCGCCTTGTACTGGTTTCTAAATCTCACTGGTTTTAATCCTTTTACAAATTGGATGACTTTTTATTCCCATCCAGCTCTATGAGTCTATATCTATGATTACAGATGACACATTAGTAACAAATACTGTCAAACAAATATTGTGCTTTTTAAGAAGTTTTGACATTTATATCAGCCATCAGAACTTACCTTTGAATATATTTCTTACTTTTTTTTTTTTTTTTTCAGATGTTACCACTTATTGTAGCACAACTTGGAGCCCAGGTAAGGTTATTATGATGATTTTTGTTTTAAATCATCTTAGTGTGACATATTTAATCTTGCCTCAGAGATTCACCAGACAGTTGCCAAGTTTCCTATTTGCTTTGCCCTGTATGAACACTGATAATAACAAGAACACTTACTGAGCACTTCCTATGGGCCAGGCACTGTTATAAGTATTTTATTATTTATTATGTACTAACTCAATCCTCAAAACAACCTTTTATAGACAACATTTTATTGCCCATTTGGAGATGAGTAATTGGAGATACTCATCAGTTATAATCACAGAGTTGGTAAATGTCACAGGTAAAGCAACCAGTCAATCCTTTAAATCACACTGTTAAGAAAAAAATTAATTAATAGGGTTGATCTAATGAGTAATGATCTGGGGGGATTTATTTTTTAATTTCAAATTTATTTATTAACTACATATCCTTTCCCTAAAAAATGATACAAACATTGCCTCTTCTCTCTCCCTGTGTGTGTGTATGTGTGTGTGTGTGTGTATGCGTGTGCGCACGCGCCCGAGAATGGTAATTCTTGAGATCACTGATACAATTACAAAGGGTCAAGATCAAACATGAGCATCAGGTGGCAGCTTTTACTTCTAAAAGCAGAATCAAATATAAAATCCATATCAACTCTTAATTCCACATCTGGGAACACATACCAAGAAAATAATCTGAAATACAGTGGAGGTTTATTTACAAATATATTAATCAAAATAATATTTATAGTACAGAAAAATATTGGGTACAACTTAAATTTTAAAGAAAGGAACATAAGTAAACTGTGCAACATAAAAGCCAATACTTTGTGACGATTCAAAAGTCTGTTTATTAAAATAAATCAGCAATACGGATAAATGTTTGTTGTATAGTATGAAAAGAAAAGGTTAAGACACAAATTGTATAAATGACATGACTTCTATTACGTAAAAAATAATTGTGTGAAAAACATCTGAAAGAAAATACATCAAACTCTGCCTGATGGAATTATTTTTTCTTATTGCTTTCTGCACTTTCCAAGTTTCCTCCAATGTGCATATCTTAATAATAGAAAATATATAATTTTAAAATACGAAAGACTTCTCATCACTCAGATAATGTTAACTGTCTAATATCATGTGCTGACAAGAGTTCTGTGATACAAGTCACAAGACAGATTAAAATGTTGAAAACAAATTTTTAATCTTTTAATTTAAAACTTTTATGTTTTACATATATTGCCATGAGTATATTAAAATTTGTCTAATAATTTGTGTTATTATTTTCCTTTTAGGGTACTATCTTAAGCTCAGAGGAATTGGTAAAAAAGCATTTTAATTACTAATATTTAAAATTATTTTCAGTGCTACCACAATGCTTTTTTCTGTCCTCATATCCATAGTCTCTCTTGACCGCAAACCATAAATTTAGTGTCTGCTACAATAAATTAAACATTTTTATAGGTCTTTGCTTTAGGTTATCATTTGTTTAGTTGGGCTTCTAGCTTCATTCTCTAGCTACTTTTCCATTGATTTGACTTAGCTTTTGTTTTCTGTATATTGATGTCAAATTCAGGTCTATGCAGAAAGGCAATGCATATTTTTAACTTTATATTAATTAAAATCTAAAATTATAAATTATTGAAATGTATGCAGATATAGAATTACATATACTGATATTTTATTGCAGGAAAGATTAATTTCCTTGACTTAAATTTTTAATTTGTATAGGAAATTATATTATTTCTTCTGGTGTTTTACAGTGATGAAGGAACTCTTCCTTATACACATGAAGAACTAAAGGGCTTAACCTAAATAATACTCCTATTATCATTACTGGGCTCTTCTATGCATTTTCCCTAAGTCATTTTTAGAGAAAAATGACTTGAATTAACGTGGTATCTAAACATGACACTGAAATTATTAATTGAGGCAATATCTGGGAAACAGTGTTGTTGTTTTTTCTATTATGAAAAATAGATTGCTAGATTGTCCATACATAAAATAATGGGACTGTTTTGCCAACATTGATACATGAACACCTACGTCTACCAGTTTTTGAGCCAATTCTATAGAACAGGCACCTCAGGTAACCTTTTACATACATTGGCTTTAATCCTCACCAAATTACAAAGCAGAAATTTTTTTTTTTTTTTTCAGATAGAGTGGGAGGGAGAGAGAGAGAGAAACATCGACGTGAAAGGGACACATCAAGTGGTCGCCACCCACACAACCCAATCAGGGCCGGGGACAAACTGCAACCGAGGTACGTGCCCTTAGCAGGAACTGAACCCTGGTCTCTCCAGACCTCAAGCAGACACTCCAACCACTGAGCCAAACTGGCCAGGGTCAAAGCAGAAATTTTTAACCCAAATTTATAGATTAAAAAACTGAGGCTCAGAGAGCAAATTAGGTCCCAAGGTGAGAAACAGATCAAAAGCCATTTTTCTATCTAGCCAGGGTTCTTAAACTTTTTTTAGTGAAACCCACAGTAACAGCTATATTTTTTATGCAGTGAACACATACACAGACACACACACACATTTCATAAAACTCTATTTACCCTCAGTATATGGAATACACTAGATAATTCATAGTCTACATAGGCTATTTATTTTGTCTTAATAATGATGGGAGCGACTCACATTCTTTATTTCAAGCCTGTGGATGTCATGACCCCCAATTTGAAAACGTCTCTGTTCTCCTCCTGTCTCTCATATAACATAAGTTTAATTCTGGCTTCAATACCTCATAAATCTACAACAGAGTTTCCCAATCTTCAGTCCTAAACCTCAAATCAGGACAACTCAAAATGCTGGTTAAAAATGCGGGTTTCTGCCCTCAACCTACTCAATCAGAATCTTTCTAACCATGGAGCCCAGGAACTTGCCTTTGTAACCAGTTCCTCGGGTGGTTCCTGTGAAGCTAACCAGGAAAGTGACCTGTATCTCAGCGCGCTTGGCCCTTTTACTCCATGAGAACGCCGTCAGAGCCGGGAGGACCCGGAGAACTGGTTCCGTCCGAACGCCCTCCAAAGCCAGCCACTGTCGAGTTCTTTCTTCTGGGGGGGAACTTCTCCCAGTGATTTTTTTTTTTCCCCAGAAAAGAAAATTAAAAGTGTGGCAGCAATAGCATTCATTACGAGTGTAAGAATCATAGACAGTCCAATGCGAGTTCCCGTGGGTAACCCCAAGGCACACACTGGTGGCTGAATTAAGAGAAATCTTTCTGACTGAATAGTCCACTGTCTTTGAAAAATACATCAAATGATACATGAAAGGATACAAACCATGAGATGAGGGTTGATTAATCTACTTGAATTAATTTTGCCCATTTATTTTTTTAGTCTCTTAAATTACTTTTTTAAAAATTATGGGCAGCCCTGGCCAGTCTGGCTCAGCGGTTGGAGGGTCGGCCTGCGGACCAGGGAGTCCCGCATTCGGTTCCGCTGGGGGCAGTACCTCGGTTGCAGTTTGTCCCCGGCCCCAGTTGGGGTTGTGTGGGTGGCAGTCAGTCCATGCGTCTCTCTCACATCGATGTTTCTCTCTCTCTCTTCCCCCTCTCTCCCTCCCTCTCTATCTGAAGATAAATGCAAAAATGTCCTCGGGTGAGGAATAAATAAATAAATAAATAAATAAATAAATAAATAAATAAGAGCAAAAGAAAGCTATGGTTCAGGTTACTAACATAGATGTCGCCTGTTGTAATTGGATAGATTTTCTGCCTGAGTCCTACCTCCAGATACACCTGATATTAGCAAATGATGCATCGTTCCTCTTCCGGCGACTGGCTTGGCCGCGCCTTCCCTTCCTGCGGGAGTTGGCGCACAGGAAGGGATCTCAGAGATGAAGCCAGCATCAGGCTTAGCTCAGGGAGGAGGCATCTCCTCTGAGGAGTGCCCCATCTTTATGATTTTCTCTCACTCTACCTTTTCCACCCTGCCTTTCCTACCCAAACTTGCTGTCCTCAAAGGAAGAGATTAACCAAAGAATTCCTATGCATAACCCATGGACACAGACAACAGTGCAGTGAAGGCCTGGGGTGGGGGTGTGGGAGTGGGGTGGAGGGGGTCAGTGGGGGGGAAAGGGGGAAATATGTAATACTTTCAACAATAAAGATAAATTTTTAAAAATAATATTAGAAGAAAGAAGAAAGGCTGGTTGACGGGCCTTTAAAGTGTATTCCTTTAGCTCTGCTTTCCGTCTCCTTCCCTCACTCCAGCCCGTGACGCCGCACATCTTCACAGGCCTCATCCTGCAGCCTTTGTTCTCCGGAGCCATCCTGCCCACCAGCCAGGCTAATCCAGAAGTCCAGAACAGAATCCTTCCTGCAGGACAAACAGGAGTAAATCCTGCCATTCAGGGAACCCCAGAGAACCCCTTCCCGACTCCCAGTGGCACAGATGATGACTTGGAAGTGACCACCCCCGCAGGCATCCAAAGGGGCATGCACATTTCTGAGGAAAGCACCACGGGGTCCCCACATGGTACGTTGTCCCAGCCAGAAAAATGCCCCTGGGTCATGAAAGCAGAGTGGGAGAGAGGAGTTCTTTGTCTTGGTGACAAACACAGATCTTAATGAAGTAAGGGCGCCCCTTGACTCACTAGCAGAGGACTGCAGCAATGCGAGGGAACACTGTTACCAGGCCACCTGTCGGCTGGACCCAGAAAAGAGACATTTAATTGCATAACATACTTTCGATCTTAGGTCGGAGCTGGAGATATTTGGAAACAGGTTGCACTCTCCTTTTCCCATCTCAGACACACACAGCCCCACAGCAGACACAGTTAATCAGTCATGATACTCTTTTCCATCACTGATCATGGATGAGCCTCAGAACCTCCTGAACCTAATGCTGCAAGAGCCACTAGCAACACACTGCGTGGGCACATAGACGCTCCGTGTGCCATTCTCCTCGCTGGGACTTAAGAAGTGTTGCAAAAATAAGCTCTTCTAGTGCGAACAAGCAAAGATAATAGATTAACAAGTGTGGATGTCTACAACCAAATGTCCTTGGTGATAACAAAAGAACAATTTGATATAGATACTCTTGCTCCTAAAAAAGGAATTCTGATGTCAAGTAAAAATGCTTAAATTCAATATGCTTTGACCTAATTTAAAAAGTGTTTTCTTTTCTTCCAGGAATTTAGTAAGCTGTTGCAACTGTTTTCAACTAAACAACCTTAAGTATGGTGATACATGGAAGTCCTTGTCATTGGATCATATTTCGGAAAAAAATGAGACACACTGGAGAATTTCAGAAGAAATTAATTCTTCGTTAACTAAAAACTTCAGAAAACATTCTTCCTAGAGAATACTGAGTTCTGAAAAAGAATTAATTATTCTTAATTATGATCTGTCTTTGAAATGTAACATTATGCCATCTTGGATATGGAAGATACATACATTAAAACATACTTTGAAAACTGATTTCTTCTTCTTTGGGGATAGAAGAAAGTTAGACCCTTTCAGGAGTGACTCTCGGACTTGCACTGTTTGGAAGTAGGTGGTGCTGTAGCCACAGGAGAGGATATCCAACAATGAAAGGAAATTTTCTGATTTCCTCACAACCATCTTATGACTTACTCTCTCTCATAAGAGCTACAAATTTAATTTTTGATCATCTAAAATATACAGTGGAAACAAAGAATTGTGAATCATATTGTTTATCCTCAAGCTACATACATGCGGAGCTAATGGTTATGGTGTTTCATGTTTGATTTTGATATGTCTGAGAGTGAGAAATGACAGTGATAAAAGTTGTTATTAAAGGAGATACTCCTGCTTCTTACACCTAAAAGGTAGAATTGAATCTGATTTAAATTTTTAACCTAGAGCATGACAATTCACCCAGAGTGGGAGAGGGTGAGAGATTAGCACAAACTACACTATGGCCCCTACAAATGAAAGATATGGATAGGTTTTATAACAGATATACATTCCACGTGAAGTTTTCAAGGAGCTTAAAGATTTATTAGCAGTTGAAGAGTTGCTAGTCACAGTAGTTCAGATTTGCTGCCTGAGGGAACCTAAGACTTTCTGAAGGCTACAGGCACAGATGATTTTAAGGGTGCAATTTCCATTATTCACTCCTACATACGTGCTTTCCTAAGACAGAGCTGCCTGAGAACATGTTCTTTTCTTCTACTTCCTTCATAGTCACTCTTCCCACATCACAAAGAAAGATAGTCTCATCTATCACTGATCACGCCGTGGAAAACTGCTCTGTCATAGAAAACCTCGAGGATGCAAAATAAAAGAAGAATCTCTAATATTGGCACTAGTGTTGAGAATGAGAAAGGCCTTTTGCAACTTTGGTGGTTTCTTGCTCTTAGCTTTCAACAAAATTAAATGAGGACCTACTAGAGTTATCAGGTGATTCATCATTGAAACAATTTTGTGGTAGAAATGAAAACTAAGAAATTTAAAATTTTTAGTCGTTACTTTATTCTGAAATATCAATAATACATAAGTTACATGTTAATACAAAAACATTCTTTTTAATAATTTTTTTCTGTATTGATTTTTAGGGAGAGGGAGAAAGAGAGAAACATTGATGAGAGAGAACATCAACTGGCCGCCTCCTGCATGCCCCCCACTAGGGATTTGGCCCACAACCTGGGCATGTGCCCTGACCGGGAATTGAACCAGCGACCTCCTGGTGCATGGTTTGATGCTCAACCCCTGAGCCACACTGGCAACATACTTTTTAAATTAAATATAACTTTTTAAAATTTTGGTGAGGATGCATAAATTTAATTAACAAAAAATAACTCACTTGAGCTCATAGGCATAAATGTGAACTGCAAAGTGATAAAATTCCTAGAATGTAACAGGAGAAAATCTAGGTAGCTTTGGATTTGGTGACTTTCTAGATACAACACCAAAAGTACTCTTCATTAGAGAAGTAAATTGGTAACTTGGAGTTCTATTAAAATTAAAATGTTCTGCTCTGCAAAAGGCAGTGTTAAGAAAATGAAAAGACAAATTATAGACTGGGAGGAAATCTTAGCATAACAGATCTGATAAATAACTAGTATTAAAAATATACAAAGATGCCCTGGCTGGTTTGGCTCAGCTGTTGGAGCGTCGGCCTGCGGTCCAGAGAGATCAGGGTTCGGTTCCCGCTAAGGGCGTGTACCTCGGTTGCAGTTTGTCCCCGGCCCTGGTTGGGTCGTGCGGGTGGCAACCACTCGATGTGTCCCTTTCACATCGATGTTTCTCTCTCTCTTCCTCTCTCTCCCTCCCACTCTATCTGAACAAAAAAACGAGAAAATGTCCTCAGGTAAGGATAAAAAAATAAAAATAAAAATATACAAAGACTTTATAAAATTCTACAAAAGCAAACAACACAGTTTTCAAATGGCAAAAAATATGCAAACACCTCACCAAAGAAGACATAAGGATGGTAAATAAGCATATAAAGAAATGTTCAACATTATATGTGACTGAGAAACTGAAAATTCAAAAAACAATGAGATACTACTACACACATGTTGGAAAGCTAAAACCTACAGCACTGACAAATGCTGGGAGGAGGAGGAGCAACCAGAACTCTCATTCATTGCTGGTGGGGATGCTAAATGATACAACCACTTTGGAAGGCAGTCTGCAGTTTCTTAGAATCCTTAGCATACGCCTACCATATGATTCAACAATCATACTTCTTGGTATTTACCTAAATGAGCTGAAAACTTATGTGCACATGAGAATCCACATACAAATGTTTATAGTTGATTTACTCACAATTGCCAAACTTGGAAACAACCAAGATGTCCTTCAATAGTTGAATGGATAAACAAATTGTGGTATACCCACACAGTGGAAAATTATTCAAGCCATGCATGAACAATCATATTGTTAAGTAAAATAAGCCAACCTGAAAAGAACATATACTGTATGATGCCAGTGAGATGACATTTTAGGAAAAGCAAAACTGTAGAGACAGTAAAATGATAAGTGGTTGTCAGAGGTTCCAGAGGAGGGAGGAATGTATAGGTGAAGCACAGGGGATTTTCAGGGCAATGAAATTATCCTGTATGATACTGAAATTATAGATACACATCATCATACATTTGTCAAAACCCATAGAATATACACATAAAGAGTGAACCATAATGTAAACTATGAAATTTAGTTATGAAAATGGTATCAGTATTGGATCATCAATTTTAACAAACATACCAGACTAACGAAAGATGTTAACAATAGGATTACCTGGGGAGAGAGGGAAAGGAGATAAAGAGGAACTCTGTACTTTCTTTTCTGTTCAATTTTTCTATAAACCTAAAACTAATTTTAAAGTACACAATTTTTTAAAGATAGAAAAATAGTGGATTGTATTTTAAAATATTAGCCCACAATGTTTGCAAATTGGTATAGTTTGCTAGAAATAAGAGCTGAGATAGAAAATGTTGCCCCCTAGTGGTTGTAAAACCAAAAAACTAAAAGTGTAATGAACAGGCTGGAGCCATGGAAGACAGATGCAGTCCCTTTAGAGGCACCAGGTACTTCTAGGAGTAAAATAAGCCTCAAATCTAATAGCCATCCATAAATCTAAATGAAAATTCAAGTATCCAGGAATAAGGGTTATAGAGGACAGCATTTAAGCAAAATCAGAGAATATATGAACAAAGTGCATATGTGATGAATGCCTTATAATACCATGGGGGGTGGCACAGAGGAAGGAAAGCAAATTCTATAACTCTTCCAATGGTCTTAAGTACCCCCTGGGTAAGAAGGACTCTGAAGGCCAGGTAAAGAAGGCCATAAAAATGCAGGCTTATCCTCCCAACGAAATACTGGCAGACCTGCCCAGTAGGCATCTGATCTGTTAGAAGCCATATTCAAGCAACTCAATGACACTAAGCAAACGCAAGGTGATTATCTTTGATAGCATGTCCAATACTGTTTCTAAAAATATTTTGTGGAAACAATTAGGGTGAGAGACTATTTTTGTTTGTTTCCCCCAAGAGCCTAGGGAACAACAATCTGGATCATCTTAATCCAATTTTAAAAATTGATATTTTTCTGAGTCACTCAGATAATAGGGCTATAATGGCCCCAAATGCTAAATTTTCCTCACTAGAGTTTCATCCCCTCTTGGATCTTGGTGTAGTAATTTCTAATTATCTAATTAACTTTTCTCATATATATATATATATATTTAATTCAGCTTTTTAGTTGTCTTGAGCAATGGGAATGAGTCCAAGTGACTTAACATACCATGTTTAAAACCAGAAGTCCATTCCTGATCTTTACTTTTAACCCATTCCACAGTACCTTTGGCAGGGGGATACTATATCAACAACCAGAAGGTATAAAGTGTTCAAGGAATTGGTTGGCCCCAGTACCTGATGGTTCCCTGAAACTATGAATGTGGATGCTCAGCCCCTGTTGCTCCAGCTGGGGCTTAGTTGCTGATTCTGATGAAGCAGGAACGGCCCCACCTGGTGCCTGGGCACACTATGTCAAGTATGAAGTGATTATTCATTAGAAATACATCTGGAACCTCAAAGATGAAACATTAATGTTCCCCTATTGTCCGGAATAAATAAACAATGAGTAAGACTGATAAGAAGGGTGTGTGGGGGTGTTTGTATATGTGTATACTGGACTCCAAAATGTCTGCTTTGTATATGTGTTTTCATTTAGAAAGTAAAGCAGATTCCCAGTATGAAAGTGTCATGTTGTAGTAGTGTCTTAACTGGTTGTTTAATAAGTCCGTTTGTATAAAAAATAAATTATTACATCAGAACTGTAAAAATATCTAAATATTTTTGTAACTGGTGCAGTTTATCAAATAATGAAATGTTTAGTCAGTCAACTGATTTTTATGACTTTGTTCTTTGAAGCAGGAACATGTAGAAAAAATTTCATACAGAAAATTATAAGAAAAAAGATTATTTCCCCCAATCCCACCATTCAGATGTTACTACCATTAACACTTTGGTGAGTATTTTCTAGTCACTTGTTTCTGTGTATATTGTATGTATTTTTTCATAAAATTGGATTTATGCTGCAGCAGTTTATAGTGTTACGTAACATACTTTTCCCACTTAATTCTATAGCATCACTATTTTTTCGTGTCATTTTGCTAAAACACAATTTTAATGTCTAAATTGCATTCTACTTTATTGATTAGCCATAATTTATGCAGCCAATTCCTTGACAATCTTAAAGGGACTTTGTGCTGTACAAAAACTTTATTTCTGTTCATCTATCTACCTCTAAAATGAAGTTGGAGTTTCCTATCACCGTGAGCATCTTTCCAGCCTTCTCCCTACATGAAAACAGGCATCGTGAGACGGTAGTTGGTATTTTTCCTTTCATAGCTCCCATAGCTGTGACATGGTATGTACCAAGGGTAACAGAGGGTGGCATTTGATACAGAAGGAAGGAAAGCGAGAGTTTTTAGGAATAGTATCAAAAGGAAGACAGGCAAGAAGTGGTTCTTGGGTCAATGTGGAAGGTCTGACTGGCTCAGACACTGCACGTACGAGTAAAGACCCCTCAGCCCCATCTAGTGGGCAATTAGTGGAAGTGACAACCTGTTCAGGAAACCTGGGGCAAGAAAGTGTGGGGCTATAGAAAAGATTTAAGTCCAAAGGGAAAGTGTGTGTTTTCTCCTACAAAGTATAAAGCAGTACAGAAACAAACTGTTCTTTTCATGAGAGATGCAGGAAGTCTCTCATCTGTGAGTGACCTGTGGGGATCACTGTGCTCGGGGCCCCTGTGGTGTTGTGTGGGTTGAAGGACCAGACTCCGACCTGCAGGGCTGTTTTGTACACTTGTGGGCACTGTGTGTGCTGCATCAGCTGGTGTAAGCTTGCTAAATAATGTACTGTCTCTCCCCACCCTCGTCCATTCTGGGGGATGTAGTTGTGGGGTTACACAGAGGGAAAGCCCATATACTATAACTACAGACAGTTCTTTATTACTGCTCAAATCAGACTTTATGTCAGCAAGCATCTTCCAGTTAATTACCAACGGTTTACCCCCTCCACGCCCCGTCTGCCCCACACACTGTAATTTTAGTCTGATTTGCTTTTCAAAGGAATGTCTCGCCAGGCTGATTGAAGTTCCTTGTACCAAGGCAATCTTCAGAAACGTGCTTAGGGAAGCTTTCGCACCCAGCAAGTGGCAACCGAATGAGTCTGCTGAAAACTATGAGCTAACATTCTCATTTGTGATCAAATCTCAGTCTCTGAACCATTACAGTAGCATGCACATTTAAATTTTTCTAACCTTCAATTATTCTAAGTGCTTTAAAGAAGTCAAATAGGGGGGTACACTATAGAGTGGAGAGTACACACATGACATGTTAAAAAAATCATCTTTTCTCATATTCCTCTTTCTGTATCCTCTAGTTTTGTTAATGGTCCCATCATATTCTACATCACCAAAGCTTATCGCCACCACGACTCTTCGCTCTTCCCCTGCCCGTCACCTTTAGTCCAATGCCAATCCTCTCCGCCGCGCCTTCAACCCCCTTGCAAAATCGTAAAGAAGAGTCATTGAGATCCCCTATTTGGAAAGCACTTGGCAAATTCTCTAACATATTGTACGAATGCAATAAAGACAGGATATTATTATTATTACATAAATATTACCCTGTTTTCTGACCTGAAAGAGCAAGAGAATCTGACTTTCCACTTTCACTTTCAGAAAGTATAGGAAAATTTTAGGGAGTCACAGCAAGTAACAAACTTCGTGTCCTTAGAACTTAAAAAATATCCCAGAGCCTATATTTTGAAATCTACAAAACAGAGATGCTAATAATAATTACTCTATCTTACAGGGCTGATGAGGATACAATGAGATATAAATTTAAAACTGCTTTGCAAGGTATAAAGTAATATATAAATATATGCTGATATTTTCATCCTTTTTTTAAACTATAAAATGAAAATAAGCAAGCTGGATTACATGATGCCCAAAATGAAACTATTGATTGTGAAAAACATGTTGTTTCAGAAATGCCTGTGACAACAAAGATTCTGTCCACTATGTAATTTTTATCTCACAGGAACAATGCTTTGTAGGACTTTTAACAGTGAAGGAGTGACTATTTTATATTGATCATTCTTTGAAAGCCTAATTACATTTTTTAATTTCTTCCTTTTTATAAAGATGGTTAAATTTACAGTCATATGTTAATAACTGATTCAAGATGAAGAGCCATAGTTTAAACTTTCTCTTTTGTAGATTTTTTATGTGTTTACATTTTTGGAAATAATTTTAGACATACAGGTGCATATGCTCTTCGACCAGTTTTCCACGTTCCCATCTTATATAACCATGGCACAATTATCGAAACTGAGAAAATAGCATTAGTACAATATCATTAACTAAACTACTGACTCTGTTTGGGGGTCGCCAGTGTTTCTACTATGGTCCTTGTGTTCCAGGGTTCAGTGCAGGTCCCACACTTCACTTACATGCCGTTTTCTTGACCTCTTCTGATCAGTTTTTATTTGTGTCTCCTTGTCTTTAATGACCTTGACAGTTTGGAAGTGTTTTGGTCGGTATTTTGTAGACTGCCTCTCAGTTTGATTTTTTTCTGATCTTGTCTTTTGATTAGGTTGAGATCGTGATTTTGAGGAACAGTAGCCACAGAAGTGATGTGTTCTTCTCAAGGCCTCCAGGGAGTAAATGGTATCACTATATTTTTGTTTTTGTTTTTCTCTATTGATTTTAGAGAGAGGAAGGGAGAGAAAGAGACAGAAATATCGATGAGAGAGAACATCAATTGGCTGCCTCCTGCATGTCCCCAACTGAAGATCAGGCCCACAACCTGGGCATGTGCCCTGACTGGGAATCGAACTGGCGACCTCTTGGTGCATGGGTCGACACTCGACCACTGAGCCACTCCGGCCAGGCTCAATATGTTTTAGGTCGTGTTGAGGTGGTGTCTGCTAGATCTCTGTACCAGAAATGTACTCTTTTTCTCTTAATAAATATTTGGGGGAGACAATTTAGGCTATGCAAATATTGTGTTTTTCCTTAAAATTTTGACCACTGATGTTGACATTTGTCTATGGATCTTGCCTGCTGCAATGATTACTGTCGGATTCTAATGGTGATTTTCTAGTTTCCTTATTCTTTCTACATTTATTAATTGGAATGCATATGTAAAGAAAATTCGCCCATTTTCTCCCTAAAAAAAAAAAAAAAACAAAAAACTTTATTTTACCAGAAACCAATAGCAATAACTCTTCATCTCTTTGTATGGTTGATGGTCCAAATGTCCTGACCGCCCTACTGTGCCATCATAAGAACTGAATAAGATAGAACCTGTGCACGGTAAGCACTCAGTGGATGTGAGTTCCACTCCTGGCACTACTCACTGCCTAACGCCTGGAAGACCCCAATATCTGAGCCATCCAGTTAGCACTCCATCAACCATAATCAACAATTTCATCATTCATTAACTCTGCATACATGAAACCACAACAAATTAAGGCCCCAAGGTGAGCAAACAGATTTTCTATGGCCACACAAACGCACCACACTCGTACAGTGTACTACATAGAGAAATCAGAAGCTGTATTAAATAAATGGATGACTGCATATTTGACAAATGCTAAGAAGAGAAATATAAAAGCTAAGAGCCCCAATTAGGAATCAGTTTAATTAGTCTTCCTTTGTGGAGGACATTGGCCCTATCATGTGCTTCCAGATAGATTTAAACTTCAGTGTTAATAGATCTATATTTCATACTTCATTCTTGTCCCTCTTTAAACTGATGAGTTTTTTTAACATCTGAGAAAATAGCCCTAATTTTAAAAAAGGCAAAGAATGGAAACAGACAAACATTTTTACAAAGAGCTAGAAATGGACGATAAACGTAGGAAAGGAAAAGTTTAACCTCAAAAGAGGGACTCCAGCACGTCCAAAGAAAAACCAGGCACGACTTTTGCCGTATCAAATTGAGGAAAGGTGTTTCCCACCAGTGCTTCTCGAGCTTGAATGTGTGCTCAGATCGCCAGGGGATCTTGTCAAACCTGAGATCCTGATTCGCTGAGGCAGAGAGAAGAACAGAGCTTCCGTGTTTCCTGTCGTCTCCCCGTGATGCCAGTTTCTGAACCTGAGCCCACACCTTGAACACTCGGGAAAATAGCTGTGTGCTCCGTGTTACCGAGTCTATTGTAAATCAGTGCAACCTTTTTGGAAGGTAGTTTGGTTGTGTGATTTAGAACAGTGCTTCTCAGTCCTGCTGTATATTAAAATTTCATGGGGACTTTTACAAAATATCTGTGCCCAGATCCCATTCTAGGCTAATTACATCAAAATCTCTGAGAGTTGGGCCCAGTAGTGAATATTTTGCTGGATTGTGTGTGTGTGCGTGTGTTGAGTATTTTTAATCAAAAGATAATGAGACTTCGGGTCAAGATGGTGGTGTAGGTAAACATGGTCTGGCCTCCTTCCACAACTACATCAAAATTACAACTAAACTACAACACAACCATCCTTCAGAACCGCCTGATATCGAGTTGAGTGGAAGTCCTACAACTACGGAATTAAAGAAGCAGCCACACCAAGACTGGTAGGAGGGGCGGAGGCGGACGGGCTGGTCCCACACCCACGTGTGGTGGATAAAAATCAGGAGGACACCTCGGCTGGGAAGGTCCTCCCTGAGGAGTGAGGGGTCCCCGTTCCACACCAGGCCCCCAGCTCAGGGCTCCAATGCCAGGAAGAGAAGTCCCCATAACTTCTGGCTGGAAAAAAACAGAGAAAACTGAGGCTGAGGGAGGCTGCAGCTGCTGGAACCAGAGGCAGTTCCTCTTAAAGGGCCCGTACATGGACTTGCTCCCTCTGAGCTCGGAGGAAAGAAAGCTTGAGGGGCGCCAGAGACATACAGGGAAGAACTGAGCTGTTTGGTCTCTGGACAAGAGCAGGAGAGGCCGCTTTCTCCTGGAGAGACTGCTGGTGGAGGCCTTTGTTCCTTTGGTGAGCCCTTCCCTGGGGCGGTAGACAGCCTCATATCTGGGACTCCAGCAACCTGGCTCACACTGGTAGCCCCACCCTGGTGATTCCCTGAGGCCCCGCCCCACCCAACTTTCAGGCCCACCCAAGCTGTCTCCAAAGGCTTTACCATAAGACTGGCCTGTCTTAAATCCTGCTTCAAAGTTTCCTAAATTCTCTCAAACAAGTAGCATCTGGCTACAGCAAGCCCCATACCTCTCACCAAGTGCCTCAGGCCTACAACTAGAAGCAGCCAGCCTTGGTTCACAATTTGGCTTTTCCTGGGCACCTCCAAGCCCAGCACAAGAAATAGCCATCTGCAGATCACTTTGTAGCTTATGCTGGGTGGCCGCGGATGAAAAACAGGCAGTGGCTGACCTTGCCCCAGAGCCAGCACACCAAGTGGACAGCTTCAGACCACATCGAGACACCACCACCCAACCACCTCCACAAGTGACACACTCAATGAGCAGACTCAGTGGGTACCAGAGCCCTGAGGAAGTAAGTCTTGCTCTGTGTGGTGGGCCCCTGCACAGCTGATACTCCAAGATAGTCAGAGGCCAGTGGGCAGTGGGCACAGCCAGTCCTTGCAGTTGATCAGCCTGAGTAAATCCCTCCCATTGATGTGCCAACAGCAATCAAGACTCAATTACAACAGAAGGGTGTACAGTCCACAACAGGGGTGCAACTCGAGGGCCCAGCTGGGGTGATCAGGGAAACTGTGCACTGGATCCTACAGGACACCTACAACAATAGGCCACCCTACAAAGCCTAGGAGATATAGTAACTCTACCTAATACACAGACACAATCACAGGAAAGCAGCCAAAATGAGGAGACAAAGAAGCATGTCCCAAATGAAAGAAAAAAACAAAACTCCAGGAAAAGAATTAAACAAAATGAAGATAAGCAATCAATCAGATGCAGAGTTCAAAACATAGGTTATAAGATTGCTCAAGGAACTTGGTGAGACATTCAAGGAACTTGGTGAGAACATCAACAGCATAAAAAAGGACCAGTCAGAAATGAAGGATACACTAACTGAAATAAAGAATAATTTACAGCCCTGGCCAGTTTGGTTCAGTAGTTAGAGCATTGTCCTGCGAACCAAAGGGGCCCAGGTTCGGTTCCCACTAGGGGCATGTACCTTGGTTGCGGTTTGTCCCCTGTCCTGGTTGGGGTCGTGTGGGCGGTGGCCACTCAATGTGTCTCTCTCATGTCGATGTTCCTCCCTCTCTCTCTCTCCTGCTCTATTTGAAAAAAAAATGCAAAAATGTCCTCAGGTAAGGATAAAAAATAATAATAATTTACAGGGAATCAATAGTAAAGTAGGTAAAGCCAAGAAGCAAACCATTGATTCAGAATATAAGGAAGAAAAAAAAAAACCCAATCAGAACAGCAAAGAGAAAAAAGAATCCAAAAAAATGAGGATAGTGTAAGGAGCCTCTGGGATAACTTCAAGGGTGCCAACATTTGCATCATAGGGGTGCCAGAAGGAGAAGAGAGAGAACAAGAAATTGAAAACCTATTTGAAAAAATAATGACAGAAAACTTCCCTAACTTGGGGAAGGAAACAGAAACACAAGTCCAGGAAGCACAGAGTCCCAAACAAGATGAACCCAAAGAGGTCCACACCATCATCAAAATGCCAAACGTTAAAGACAAAGAGAGAATCTTAAAAACATTAAAGACAAAGAGAGAAAAGCAGTTTGTTACCTACAAAGGAGCACCCATAAATGACTGTCAGCTGATTTCTCAAAAGAAACTGCAGGCCAGAAAGAATAGGAAGAGATATTCAGGATGATGAAAAGCAACGACCTACAACCAAGATTACTCTGTCTCCCAAAGCTATCATTTAGAATCGATGGCCATATAAGAAGTTTCCCAGACAAGAAAAAGCTAAAGGAGTTCGTCACCACCAAACCAGTATTATATAAAATGTTGAAGGGTCTTCTTGAAGGAGAATAAGAACAAAAATATGAACAATAAAATTGTCAATTAATACATATCTATGAACAGTTGATTCTACAAACAAAATGAGCAAGCAGAACAGAAACAGACTCATAGATACAGAGAACTTTTTGTTGCCTGCCAGATGGGTAGGGGCTGGGGGATGGGTGAAAAAGATGAAGGAATTAAGTATAAATTGGTTGTTAGACTGATGAACCTCAAAGGGAAGGGGGGAGGGAGGACAGGATGAGATAAAGCAAAGCACTTCTATGCATATATGCATAATCAATGGACACCAACAGTAGTGTGGGGAAGGCAGGAGGGGGACAATATTGGGGAGGAAGGGGTCAATGGGGAGAAAAGGGGGGACATCTGTAGTACATTCAATAATAAAGATGAGTTTTTTTAAAGATAATGAATATTTTATTGAATAGATGAATAAAATGGATAATGAATAAAATATAATGTAAATGTTAAAAATATAACACAGGAAAATGCTTATAATATAACACTAAGTTTTCCAGCTTTATTGGGGCATAATTGACATATTAGAATTGTAAAATATTTAAAGTGTACATTGTGGTGATTTGATAGATAAATACATTGTAAAGGATTCCCCCACCCCACCCCCATCTAGTTGATTAACAAATCCATCACCTCACATAAGTATCTCTCTTTTTTTAGGTGTGACTATTGAAGTTCTACTTTCTTGGCAAATTTCAATTATATAATACTAACATTATTAACTATAGTCATCATGTTTTACATTAGCTCCTCAGACCTAGGTAAAGGTTTGTAACCTTTTACCCACCTCTTCCTATTTCTTCCACTCTACTCCCCAGCCCCTGGCAACACAGTTCTATTTCCTGTTTCTGTGAGTTTGACTTTTTTCTTTTAGTTGTTGTTGTTTTAATTAAGGTATCATTGACAGGTAACATTATATTAGTTTCAGATGTGCAACATAATTCAATATTTGTTCATACTGTGAAATAATCACCACAATAATTCTATTTAACACCCATCACCATACATCATTATAGAATTTTTTCTTGTGATGAGAACTTTTAAGATCTACTCTCTTAGCAACTTTCAAATATGCAATAGTGTATCATTAACTAAGTAACTAGTCACCATGCTGTACATTACATCCCCATGACTGACTTATTTTATAACTGGAAGTTTGTGCTGTTTGACTCCCTTCACTCACTTTACCCATTCCATACCCATCCTGCCTTTGGCAACTGCTGATCTGTTCTCTGTATCTATTAGCTTGTTTTTAATGTCTTTTTGTTATTGTTGTTGTTGTTGTTGTTTATCTGTTTATTTTTAGATTCCACATGCAGTATCTGTCTTCTCTGTCTGGCTTATTTCATTTATTATAATGTCCTTAAGTTCCATCCATCTTGTCACAAATGGAAAGATTTCATCCATTCTCATGAGTGTATAATATTCCATGTGTGTGCACGTGCGTGTGTGCATGTGTGTACACAGCTTTATCCATTCATCTGTTGATGGACTATATAATGCTAAATAAAAATGACACAAACTAAAGTATAGTATAATTTTAATTATTGATTAACTCAACAGTTTAATTATTTAGTATCTATATGTGGCAGGCACTATAATAATAAGTGCTTTGATTAATTCAATAAATAATACAAAAATTCCTTTCCTTGAAGAGCTTACATTCTATATATTATTTATCTAAACATAAAAATAGATACAGTCAAACTTGAGTCACAGTTTGTTCTAAGCAACCTTTATTTTCTAGTTTAAATTTTCTGGTTCTTCCATGTTTCAAATCAAATAAAAGTGGATATTTTCCTCTAATACAGTATATTATCCACGTAGAAGCAAGATTAGTTAGAACTCCAATAGTGATCTTTTATTGAAAGATTTAAATTAAGTCCTCTTGGCAATTTCAAATTCATTTGTTTTCTTTTTCTGAGTTGCTATTCTATAGCTGGAAATTTCTGCATTTTGTTCTCTGATCCTGACATGGATCTTGGGCTCCCTCTGCTGGTCAGACTGCATTAGCCAGAGACGTCTGAACGGAGAATAAACCTGAAAAATCATGAAGCACAGCAACCACCCTACGTGTTTCTCCCTTGTTCATTCGATCGAAAACAGCTACTAAATGCCTACTATGTGCTAGACACCATGCTAGGTGCTTGAAATACATAAGAAATGAGATACGATCCCTGTTCTTGAAATTGTCCTATACTTTTCTCATGGAAATGACCAAGTCCCAGAAGATTTCCTGGACCTGGGACTCAAGAAAAAGCTTCCACTCTGTCAAGAAAGGATGATTGGCATGTATTTATGCTGGGCTATTAAAATAACATGGCTCTATGAAAAGTACAGACACCCTTCTACAATGCCCTCTCTCTGGCAGATACTGAAATATTCTGAAATGTCTATACTTCCAATTTCCCTAAACTATGGCAATCAACATACAGTAAGAGACAGACACTAACGGAGAAAAGTGACTCAAAACTATGAGAAGTCTGGGGTAAAAAGAACATGGTCAGCCGTCCCAAGAAAAATCAGGTATGTTCTTGATTCTTTCCTAACTTAGACATGATGTAAAGTTTTGCATTATTGTAAGACTATAAAATTTCACAAAACAAAAATTCTGGCAGACTCTCTATTCTTATCCCCATTATTACATGACCAGTAGTTATCTATGTGATGTGTAAGCAGACATGATATTCCGGGGATGCCATCCCTAAAATGAACATTCCTTACCATTGCTGTTTACCCACAATGCTCATGGCAGACAGCTGGGACTTGAGCTCTGCTTAAACGTTCACTAGTGAGTCAACACAACTTGCAAACTCAGTTTTTTTAGAGAGTTAGATCATTTTGAACTGTGGTAGTAGAAAAATTACAGGAGCATGAAAAACTACAGAAGTGTACATTTTATACTAAGTTGAGACATTAGAACATTTTAATTTCTCAAGACTTTTTAAATAAAAATCTGCAGTATTGGGATTTGAAAGTCTCTGTCAGTTGGTTCCACCCAACACAAGGCCTCCTCACTCTTCTTAAAATCCACTACAAAACATTATTAGTTTTACAGTGCAACTTAACCTAGTTAAGTTTTTTCCATTGCTTTATAGTAACAGGACCTTGGACTGGAAATGGGACAGTCCTGTGGGGGGTATTTTGGCTTTTTTGCTTTTTTTTTCTTTATTGGTATTAGAGAGAAAGGGAGAGGGAGAGAGAGAGAGAAACACAGATGAGAGAGAACATCAATTGGCCGCCTCCTGCATGCCCCCACTAGGGATCGGGCCACAACCTAGGCATGTGCCCCAACGGAGAAGCAAACTGGCAACCTCTTGGTGCCTGGGTCAATGCTCAACCACTGAGCCACACTGGCCCAGCTATTTTGGCATTTTTTGCTGTCACAATTAAAGCTGCTGTTTACATACAGTGGCAAGAGTCAGTGCTGCTAAATGTCGTGCTTGGGGACGTGACAAACAAGGAAGATTTGCTTCACATTCTGCATGATTTTCAAATGTCCCACCAGATTTTCATGGAGGTAAATAAAACAATTTGCATATCTGAGCTTAGGATCCAACCCTTTTTGATATATAACACAATGTAATTTTTGCACAATATTAATGTACACAGAATATTTGAGTTGGCACCTTCCTTTTAATCATAGAAAGAGAATATTTTGGTTTTGCTCAAACTTGTCCAAGAGTTGCTCACCATCGTGAAAAATCATGTCCCTAAAGGCAAACACCACTGCTGGTGCTTGGGCCAGTGATCCACTCGGGAGCCATCTGCTTTAATAGCTGATACTTGCAAATATTTACAGTGAAGATTTGAGGTGCCATTAATGTTACTTGAAATACATGAAATGCAAAGATCTACACATTTTATGAATAATTTTTATTTTATTGTAATGTTGTGGCAGAATGGTTACTTTTCGTGTATGTTATGAACATTACAACTTGTAATTGCCTCCTGTTCTTCACTAATGTTCTTTTCAATCTTAAAGTCCTCACAGGTCTGCCACAAACCTTCTCCATTGTCCCTTGAATTTGCTATTTTTTAAAAAATAGATCTCTGATTTCCTGTTGGCTTTCAAAGCACGTGGTCTCTATGGTCATTTTGGATATTCAAGACAGAGTGCATACCTCCACATGTGGTTTCAAAATAGAACTTGTTTAATGAAATAATCTATCTCATCTCCCTCCCATGCCACACGGAATTTTTCGGACACGCACTTATAAATAAGGGTCCAGCTCATTGCAAGAATATCATACTCCATCATTTTCGCACTTCAACAATCTGTAATTTGTCTTGACATTTTATCCTTTGCAGTTAAGGTTATTTCCCTCTTTCACTTATCACAGATAGACATGTCTAGCTGTCATTACTAATCCGAGCACGAGTTTTTATTCTGTGTCCACCGAACCTCTGCTCTTTCATTTCTTCTACTTCTTGTTCAGTATGTTTTTAATTTTACTTCCTCTAACTTCTGAGTCATTGCAAATAGGTACAAACATCTGACTACTTTATTTTAGTTTCTTGTGTAGTCATGCTCATGGGCTTTGTAATAAAATGCACACTGCTTATTGTACATTGTTTCTCCTTTAAGTTATAGTAAGGGCATTATATTTATATTTAATGTAATTTAGTTCTTAAACTATGTGTGCACATAGGTTATGGAATTAATTTAATTTCAGAAAAGGAAATATTTATTATATAAAGAGGGCTACAGGTCTAAAGAGAACAAGAGGTACTATTTACAACCCCACCTTCAGGCACCTTGTCCCTCCTGTCTGTCCTGTGGTCCTATCTGCTCTTCGGGGTCACTTAAGGGGCTTTCAAATCAGGGCTTTAAAACTACACCTGCCTATACAGATCTCTTCTCTGAAAGCCTATGGCTCTGTTCTCTATAAGTAGTTGGAATTTAATCTCATAATGGCCTTCAACTACCACTGCTGATCTTAGATGTGTATGTGTGTGCATTCTTGTCTCCTCAACTGGCTGTAAGTTTCTAGAAAGCAAAATTGTTTGCCACGTCCTAGACTATACTTTGTATACGGTTAGAACTTGGTAAACTGGTTGAGAAAATAAGCCAACATCTAGACTTTATATGGTAGCTTAGTTCTTGGCACATCCCCATGTTACAACCCTTGTCAGACCAGATTTTAGTAAGTTTCTTGTATGTCTGATTCTCTCACAAACTGTTAGCTCCTTGAGGAAAGGGGCCGTGATTCTTCACCTTTGTAATCTCAGCATCAGAGTACACTGACTAGTTCGTAGGAATCGCCCAGTGAGCATTCGTGAATGACCACGTGGATGTGTTAATTAAATCCATGAGGGGTCTGCTGTAACTGTAGATTATGTGAAAGCAATTAAATGGGAAGGAATACAATTAAAGTCACTGCAATACAGGTTCCCAGAATTTTACCTTCAAATTAACATTACAATTTGTTGTGACTTCAGGTCTAATTTTCAATCCTCTCCTCTGCCAAAATTTTCTCCACAAGAGAATTCTTGAAGAAGAAGTATAGGAAAACATAATTAGAAAAAAAAAAAGATGAAGTCCATTCCAAGGTTAGAAAGTTTTTATCCTCCTTAAAAATGGGAGAAATTATGTTTTGTAGCATTTTTGTAAGACTAAACTTGGTAGACTTGGATATAATCCTAAATGTCTAATTAAGTTCATTCTAATTCAGTTGGCCATATATGCATTACCACAGAATAAGCATGTACTATATTTGAAATGATAACTGATGTATTATTTTATTTTAATAATAAAAGAATTCATAGTCATCATAGAAATTTTGAAAAGAAAGATGTATTCAAAATGTAAATAAGCTATGATTATAAAAAAAGTTTATCACATTTATTTTTTCTATACATACATATGTCTATGATTTTACAGCATTGGGATCATATAATGTAAACTTTATTTCAATTTTTAAATTATAGTAATGTTAAAAGGGAAAAATATGACCTATTTTAGAGGTTTCTAAACTTTTTGGTGTCAGGATGCTTTAACTCTTAAAAATTATTGAAGATTTCAAAGGGCTTTGTGGGTTAAAACTAAAAAAAAATATTTTTAACACTTATTTAAAAATAACAACAATAAACCAATTATAGGTTAATATAAACAAAATATTTATATGAAAAATAACTATAGTTCCCAAAACAAAAATTTTAGTAAGAATAACAACATTGCTTTCACATATTTATGAACTCTGTCCTGTCTGTCTGGCTGGAGAAACAGTAGCTGGGTTGTCCTGCCTACTCTCGCATTCACTGTTATCACGTATCACGTAGCCTTTGGAAAACCCCGCCGTGCACTTATGGGAGAAGAGAATGAGAACAGAAAGGGCGAATAACATCTTAGTACTATTACTTTAAAAGTTTTTAATTCGGGACCCCAAAAGGTTCTCGAGATCCCCAGGTGTCCCCAGACCATGCTGCGAGAACCATGACCCTGTGGATTAAACGTGGGTGAGAAAATGTTCACGGGCCTCTCCTTCCCGGACCGATTCTGCTCCACCCACTCCAGGAGCTCCTCAGTGACCATGCCATTCCTGGCAGACCCTTAAATGTCTGGGTCATATCACACTCTTGGGGCACCCATGACCACAATTGTACATAAGTGACCAGAGTCTTGGTTAGGCAAGGGCTTGTGACTGGAAGTATCAAGGAGAGCCATATATTATTTTTACAATAAAAAATTATATATTTTCCTTTAAAAAAAAACTAATTTTTTAGCTAAAAATAAAAAATCAAATACTATCCTTAGAAAAAGATGAGTCACAAACACCGGTAATGCCTAGCCAAACACTTCCTACTGAAGGAGCTCTTTCCAATGAATCTTCAAAATCCCAGACCATTTGTAAGGCCATCTATAATGTGAGGCAAATGCAGGAGCTGGTAGCTCAGAAACTCCATGCACTCCAGGCCGGGTGGCAAGTCATCCCTACCATGAGCTACCTGTGTCAGAATAACTTGGTCTTTTACCACCTAACATCTGTGTTCACAAAGAAGTGTGTGATTATGACTTAGCATATGATGTAGGAGATACTAAAGTGGTTATGAATTGTCTGACCAGAGGGAGAGCTCTCCTGTTGGTTATAAATTAATAAAATGGCCATATGATTTTAACTTTCTTTTGAATGCTCCCATTGTATCAAGGAGTTTATAAATGGACAGGCCAAGAAAGGTATCTGACAGTCACAGCCGCTCCGGGAGCTTCAGAATGCCTGCTGGGCCCTCAGCCCCTTCCAAAAGGTTCTTCAATCATGCCTCGTGCCTTTCCACTCTGCCTCCCTGGGCACAGGTGATTGGACTGGGGATGGATACTTCTGGCCAGCAGTCAGTGGAGTGCCCTGACTCAAAAGACCTGCCCAATACAGGCCTTCTGTGTGGAATGGTGACGAGTTGAGTCAGGTCCTCTCTGGGGGCATTTATACTGGAAGTTTAGGAAGAGGCTGATAGTAACAGCTGTTTCATTCAAAGGGGCAAAGGGAATAGTGTGTCTCCATAATGGTGACTGTCCTGTCAGAAAAAGCTAAAGTGCCTGCTAAGTCATTTCAGGTACCAGAGCAATTCCAAGATGTTGGATGACATCCTGTCTCCAGGAGGCCTGGAAAAATGCATCTGTTCCTCTTTGGTTTCATTAAGAAGTCCATTTTGTCACTACAACTTGTAAGAGCGTAATCCAGCAGGTTATCCTTCATACTATAGGGACAAGCACCAAAGAGTTAGTGCAGCCATCAAAAATCAAAAGGTAAGGCAGATAACAAAGACGAGTGAAGTCAGCCAGGTGTAAAAAAAAAAAAAAATGAGGATGTTTGTCCTATTAAAGGGAGAAGTTGCTCCCCAACTTTAATCATAGCTACCATTCAGAGGGACTGAACTTCCAGGATTTTTAATGAGATAATGTATGTCAGGTGCTTAGTATGTGCCTAGCACATTGCAAGACCTCATTAATATTCATTATTGTTTTTTATATCATTTATAATCATCATTAGTAGTCACACATCTATAGAAATAATCTGGAGAAATTAAACTACTTGGAAAATCCACATTTTCTAACCCCTTCATATATGTTTATCTCACAAATTTTTTGGTTCATGCTCTTGAAAATGTTCTCCAGTTTTAATTGGTCTCTTAATTGAATCAGGTATGCTGACTCTACTGGTATGCCAACTCTACTACTGGTTTACTTTATGTTGATTGCTTCTTTGGTTTGGGGGGAAGATAATTTACCCATTTCTTGGTTTTTCTAGCCTGTATTTTCCCCAGGTAATTACCCCCATAGACACCCTCAGACATTGCCTATCAGAGAGAAATGTTGATTGAGCATAATGTGATTTTCTCCAGGTTGGCTTAGGCCTGTAATCAGAGAAAGCCAGTTCTGACCAGCTCTTCCAAAAAAAAGTCAGTAAATTTTCTCGCCTTTGAAGAATAGGTACAAACGATGAAGTTTAGCTAAGAAATGAGCAAAGAGACAGTGTCTAAAAAAGCAGCATGGTAAAAAAAACAAAAAACATACATACATATAAGAACACTTATACCATAACTTACCATTCCAGGTTTTAGAGTGGTAGAAACTGATTGTTTTTTTGTTTTGTTTGTTTGTTTGCTTTTTTAAAAAAATAGAGAGAGAGGAGCCCATAATCAAATGCAAGTAATCAACTAAATTGTCTGGCCTTTCTTTCATTTTAACAACTACCATGAATTAATCTTGTAAATTAATATTAAGAATTCATGTACAACTTATTCAAAGCACATCCAAATCTCAAAGTAAATAATGCTGTATTAATATCATCTATTGAAATCCAGTTTCCTACTTAGGGACAGTGTGATGTAGGGTGAACAGCATGTACAGACTTGAGAGTCAGACTGACCTGAATTCAAATTCTGCCATGCTCATCAGATATGTGTCTTTGACAAATTCCTTAACTTCTTGGAGTCTGCATTATTATCTCTAAAGAGTATAAGGCTGATATGAAGATTACATGAAATAACATAGAAAAAGTACCTATCCATCATCTACATGTAACAGATATTAAGTAAATGTATTGTCTTGCTTTCATTTCATTTTCCCCCAACACAATGCGGAAATCAATCCGATTTCACACACACCTCAGAAAAGAAGGCGCGATGCCTTGCCTGTCCTCAGACACAGTACTGAAAGTGAAGGATCTTCCCTCTTGCACCCTGAGTAAGCATATATGGAGCTTCTTCCTCTCGGGTAGACCTGTCTGGAGTGGCCCCATGAGTTCATTTATATGCTGAGTCACTTATTTAACAAATATTGTGCCCTATAGATGTGAACAAATATATGTACCAGGCACAGAAGATTCAGAAAGTAAATGACAGCCCCTGTCCTCAATGTTTACATTCCGGGCCTTCACCTGGAGTAGCATTCCCTAAGGTGTGTTTTACGGAACATCTGTTCCACAGGTTATCAATTTGTATAAGAAAATCAAATTCCATTTGACCCAGTGATCCCACTTCTAGGAATATACCCTAAGAAGCATAAAACACCAATCAGAAAGAATATATGTACCCCCATGTTCGTAGCAGCACTATTTACAATCGCTAAGATCTGGAAACAGCCCAAGTGTCCATCAGTAGACGAATGGATCAAAAAGCTGTGGTACATATACACAATGGAGTACTACGCAGCGGTAAGAAAGAAAGATCTCTTATCCTTTGAGACTACATGGAGGGACCTTGAAAGTATCATCCTAAGTGAAACAAGCCAACAGAGAAAGACAAGTTTCATATGATCTCACTTATTTGTGGAATATAATGAACATAACAGTTTGAGGGATGGGGTAGTCCCAGAGACGCGGAAGCGGGGTACAGACTGACAATCCCCTAAGGAGTGGGGAGGTGGGGGAGGGATGAACCACAGAACTTATATGCATGTATGCATGAACAGTGGACATGGACAACAATCTGGGGAAAGGGCAGGGAGGGAGGGGGAGGGGGAATCAGTGGGGGGGAAAGGAGAAACATCTGTAACAAAAATTAATCAATAAAAAAGAAAAAAGAAAAGAAAATCAAATGCGGGGAACGTGTCTAAAGCTGCCTTACTATAGAGTTTCCTAGAACCAATAACCAACAATGTGCTTGAGGATATAGAATGCAAACCTCATGACACTTGTTTTCAAGGAGCATCTCAGTATGTTTCTCAGAACGTGCTTTGGGAGGAGCACACCTATCGTGTACCTGTGGAGTGAGTGCTCCCCTGCAGCTGCTTGTACAAGACTTCGAAGGAGGCGGATGGAAGGCAGAGTTCTCCCCCATCCCGCTGAGCGGCCCCTATTTCAGCCCTATGCGTTGGGCTGCATGTCCGCCGTGGGGGAGCATGGGCTTTGGACCCAGACAGGATTAGAAATTTGATCCTACAATTTACCTGTGCAGCCTTGAGCTAGTAGTGAAAGCTCCTTGATACTCATTTCCAGGTCTAAACAACAGGGATCATAATAACAGCTGCCCCCCTGGGGTTCTTGTGAGGAATAAGTATAATAATAATATAGAGAAAGTGCCAGACATAGAGTAAAAGTGCAACCCAATACGCAGGTTTCCTCTTCCTCCTCAATTTATGCTACCTTTTATTATATCCTGGAAAGCACAGTGCAACCCATCAGCAGTAAATCCATTCTCCTGCTTTATGGAGCAGGTACGTGGGCTTGATCATCTGTGCTGCCTGGACTTCTGCTCCGGGTTTGGAGCCCCTCTGCCTGCTGCGCCTCAGCCAGGGATGCTGAGACAGGATCCTCATCTTGCCTGAATCGGAAAGCTGGCTGCTTTCTGGGCGAAACTGTTCTTACCTTTGCCGCTTAATTAGTTTAGAGTCCTACATTCTTACCACATCAACTAAATGTTACCTTGCTCTATCTAAAATTCGGTGTAATTTTCCAAACTTCATTCCTGAGACTCTCATGGACAGTAAATTTTTTTTAAAAAGTAATGTTTAACCCAACACTACATATATCCGTGAAATGCAGTGTTCCAGCCACAATAAAAATTTTAAATTTATCTTTATTGTTGAAAGTATTACAGATATCCCCCTTTTTCCCCACACACACGTGAATTTTCAAGTAAATAAAGTTTAAACCTGACCCACTTCCTACTCCACTCACCCCAACTGACTTAGGAAGGAGTTCTAGAAACAGAAGAGAACGTGGAGGAATGTGAAGAAGGGGTCAAGGTCAGCATCACAAAGTCAAAGCAATGTGGGCAGCCTGACTGGAGATGAGCACAGGGAGCCCGCTGGGGCCTCTCTGCTCCCCTCCATCCTCTCTAGGTGCAGACAGGGCAAGACTGTGGGGTGTGGTCTTTCACAGATGGGCCGGCTGGAGAGGTCTGGAGAAAGAGGCTTGGACACTAGAGGTTGAAATTATTGTTGCTGTTTAGTCTATAGTTACTGACCTAAAACTCAAAGATTTGGAGGCATTTGATCTGAGGAGTCTTCGGGGCTTAGTGTGAGCTTGGGAGCATCTGTATGTGTCAAGAAAAGCCTCAGAAAAAAAAGAAAATCCCTTGATGGGGCTTGTTCTAGGTTCCAATTTTCAAAGAAAGGGGAGTAAAAAGAGCCTCAATACTTGCTTCTGGCTTGTTAAAGCAGCTCTCCAGGAAGGAGAGGAGATTGTCACTCAGCACCAGAGCTCTGTGTATCTAACCGAATGCTGCTTGTACTTGGCCTAGAAATTGATAAGGGTAAGGAATTCCAACACATTTCATGATTTTAAAGGCAAAACATCTATAATTTTACCTCTTTGTTTCCTTGACTTAACAATATAAAACCTAATCTAACCTAATTTTAGTGGCACAATGACCATTACAAATAGCCATTCCTATTACCACAATGAGAAATAGATTCTATATCAAGTGCCCCCAGGCTGTCTGTTTTTTGGTTTTGTTGTTTTGTTTTGTTTGTTTGTCTTAGTTCTTGGACTTAGCTATTATTTCAGGTGACTGTGTCTCTAAAATTGTTGGTCTTTCCTTTTGGAAGATGGATATGGTAATAACTGCCAAAATAGTGAGGCAAATCACTTTCTCTTCTTTTTCTGCATGTTAAGTTAGCTAAGTTCACTATGTTTGGCATCATGCTTATATCACATCTTACTAATTGGATATATTTTCACTAGATTCCCTGGTATCACCAACTGGCTTTTCTCTCACTATCATGCAATCAGCTCCTTTCTTTTTATAGGTCATTCCTTGAATATGAAGTGTCTTTCACCTTAACTGTCCGTCTATATTTTTTATTTGCTGCAATCCTGGACTTAAAACTCATTTTCTCCAAGAATGCTTCAGTGGTTAAGTCTATCTCATTCAAATAACCTCCTGATTTGACATCCTTTTAATATTTGTGATCAGTCAATAATACTTTGCATTAGCTGCATGCTGACAATATACCAGGCTCTGTCCTAAGAACTTTAGTGCACTATTTCGTTTACTCCTATGTGGAGTCCTTTGTTTGTGCTTTTTATAGATGAAGAAACGGAGGCACAGAATAGTAATGTAACTTGTCCAAGACACACAGCTAGAGAATCATGAATCTCTATCCCAGGCTGACCAGTCTGACCCCAGAGCCCACAGTTTTAGCAACGAAGCAATTTGTACCCTATCTTCTTTTACATAAGACATTTCTTAATAAGGGCCAGGTCAGTTCATGTATCAATGTCATATATGCTTTCTTCAACCAAACTAACATTTTTGAGGAAAAGAATCCTGAGTGTCCCTCTTTACATTATTAAATATAATATGACGGTCTGTTCATAGCAAACCTGTAATAAATGTTCTTTAGCAAACTCAGCAGTTAAGTGACTAGTACAAGACATGTTTCCTGATTTGCTTTCCAATTACGCACATCGGAGGTTTCTCCTGCGCCAGGCGAAAAGCAAGTACCATTTAGTGCACAGTACCATGTAAAAACTGGCTCCGACGTCAAAGGGGAGGGTCAATGTGTGAAGAACTGGAGTCATTCTGTATGGTCTGTGGTCAACTCATTCTTCCAAAAGTTCTCTGAAGTGGGCTTATAATGGGTACCAACTGGCAGATGATCATAATCCTGAAAAGAAACAAATGAATCACCATTTTAACATATAAAACAAGTGTTTTACTTGACAAGCTGCCAAGTATTATATCCATTACACACATTTTTGCCTCAAACTCCCTTGTTTGTAAAGTCTCAATGCCAAATGTGTTTACTGTCGGAATTGCCAGGAATGTGTGTTTGAAATCTCATGCAAAGAAAGGCATGAGGGATAGAAAATGAACTCAACCTGACTCCAATAATTGTGTGTAAAATATACCGTATAAGAAATTACTGTGAAATGTAAAGCCTTTACATGAAATGCATTTTAAAATAGTTTTTTTTAATGTCTGTTAAAAAAATTACATTAAACATAGCAAGAAATTAATTTGTACATTATATAAAGTGTTTTATAGTTGTTTAATGATATATAGAACACACATACAAATTGATGAGAATATCAATTTTCCTGTAGGGTACAGACTGACAACCCTCAGAAGAGGGGGTGGTGGGGTGGGAAGAGATAAACCACAGAACTTATATGCATGTATGCATAACCAATGGACATGAACAACAAAGCCGGGGACAGGGCGGGGGGGGATGGGGAGGTGGGTGTCAATGGGGTAAAAAAGGAGAAACATCTGTAACAAAAATAAAAATAAAAAATAAAAAATAAATAAAAAATAAAAATAAATTAAAAAAAAAATATATATATATATCAATTTTCCTGTGGCTAATAGCAAAAACATGACATTTACAAGTTAAATAAATATGTAAAGACAATATTTAACCTTGATATGAACAAAGAAATATAAATCAAAACACTAATAAAATACTGTATTATATGTATTAAGTCAGCTTTAAAAATCGGCCTTCCTCCGACATGGCCACACTCTTTGCCTTGATTCCCTTGCCCTAAAGCTTAATACATGACACTCCATCAGATTCTTTCCCCAGAAGACTAAGTACTTATCAGTTCACTCAATCACCAGCCATTGATTGAGCATCTTGTCAAATTTCATTCTTTCTTCAAGGACAAGCATGAATCTATTCTCCTAATACCTGACCCAAAAAAACTTCTCCAATCTCAAAAGCTTTGTAGCATTCTTCTATAGCAATGTTTCCCAAACCTACCGTTATTGACATTTGGGGCTGGGTAATTTTTTTCCTTTTGGGGGAGACACTATTCTGTGCATTATAGGATGTTTAGCAGCATCTCTGGCCCCTAGTCACTAAACGCCAATAGCAAATACCTTCTCCTCCTCATTGACCCCCCCACCGGCAAACTATGACAACCAAAAATATCCCCCTACCTTCCAAACATTTCTAACTGTTCCTGTGGTGGGGTATTCCTAACTAATGGGTATTAGACTTACGTAGACTTACTGGGTGATCACTATGTTGTATACCTGAAAGTAATATAATATTGTATATCAACTGTAATTGAAAAAAATAAATTTTTAGATCATTACTGACTGAGAATCACTGTCTATATAGCATTCTTATTTTACTGGTTAATCTTTGTGGGATTATGACTTCTGATATTAGATATGCTTTTTAATTAAATTATTATTGATGTATTATGTTTCATTAACTATTTTCATGTATCTTTCTTTTTTGAGTAAATATCTGACAAATTCCCTACGGACAGGTATATTGTGTTGTACTGTTTCGTATCTGCCAGTGACTAATTGGTCCGTGTTGTCTGCCACTGGATAATTGACTTATTTTGGCATAACAGCAAGGACTCTGGAGCCAGCTGCCTGTGTCTAAATTCTGGTTCTTCCACTTACTGTTACTTCAGGCAGTTTACTTCACCTCTCCACAGTTCAGTTTTACCATGTATAAAAAGGGGGAAACAGGATTTTCTTCATAAAATTCTTGTGAGAATTTTTAAAATACATAGTGTTTAGTGCAAAACACTAAAATAATGCCTTTCCACAATAAATATTATCCAAAAATCACCTAATATAATAAACATAGAACACCAAAGGATGCAACTTAGCAGAATGGCTAATTTCTGCCCTTTGAAAAGGCATAAAAACCATATCCAACAAGCTAGAAGACCACGTGCAAAATAAAATGTTAAAGATCGGTAACAAGCAAGCCTTACCAATGTAGAGTAGAATGGTTTTCAAATAACTGACAAAAATATTTGGCATTCAAAGAAAGGAAAATCACAGAGGAATGGAATGGTGGAGGAAGGAGTCACAGAGAGGTAAAATTTGAGTAGAACTTGAAAGAAAGTTGTGAAGAGGTGAGAAAATAGGCAGAGAGAAAGTTTCAACCAAAACCCCAGGAAGAGAAAAACACGAGCCATTCTGGGGAGAGTGAGTAAACAAGTCTGACTGGAGCAGAAGGTAGAAAAGGACATGTTAAAACAAAACAAAACTCCAAGTTCACGTTTTGTCATGTGGAGTCCATATACCCATAAGCAATCAAAACCATTCCTACCCACATTGTTCAGTTGTTCTAGTTGCCATTGGTGGCTGGAATAGCAATGGTCAAGGCCCGCAGTCCAATACGAAGCAGGCTTTCAGCATATATGTTTTTTTATTTCAACAATAATAGTAACAATAACTCACGATCATTGAACCTTTTCTTCATACCAGATAGTGTACTGAGCACTTTATATTTATTATAGTTAAATTAAATTAATGCTTTCCCACAGCAGACTACATTTCACAGATAAAATTACTATGTGAAAATACTATTTATATTCTAGTTGAATAGCTCCCCCAACATCACACAATCAATGTCACAGAGGAGATTGAAACAGCTGTGATTTCAGCTACTATACTAACATCTTCCACAGCATCTTCTTTCTCTAGATTTTTCTTTATAACTTTTTCGGTGGCGTGTGTTCCTTTATGAGTCTCAGACCTTCTGTTATTCTGAGTTTTCCTTTTTTTGCTATACCTTGGACACGGCATTTTTTTATTGGTCCTCTGGTTGTTCTTTATATAGGTACAGTCTTGATCAATGTAATATAGTAACTTTCTTAACACCTACAATTACTATCAGAAATACATTCATATACTCATACTAATTTCAAATTTTTTGTAATTAAAAATTTTTTTCTTAGGATTATATTTACTAACTTTCCTTGTAACATAAGCCCAAAATAAAAAATGTTGACTTGATGCAAAATAAAACCAACATCAATTGATTACAACAATCATTATTACTGTATCAATGTATCATGTCTCACATTAGGTGGGAGATAAGATTGGAAAGGTGTATTGAAATGTTAATTTGACAGTCTTGTTACAGGGGATGAAGTTTACATTGGAGCCTTAGGGATCCTTAAAAGTTTTGGAGTGGGCCAGTAAAATGCTGAATATTTTAAGATAACAAATTTGGTGTGGGCATGCAGGAAATTGGAGAAGAAAGAATTAACAGGTAAACAACCAAAAGATGATGATCCAAGACTGGGTGTAAAGGACATTTAAAAGGTGGAAGAAACATCATTTGTGATTTATTGGATATTTGGCTTAAGTGCAAGACAGAACATCTGAATCCACCAAAACACCACTATTAGGATGTCATGATCATGCTTATAAACCATAAAAGACATACACAGACTCCTTTTTCTGTTTAGCAGTCATCAGGAAGCTTAATCTCATGGACTTAGTATCAACTTCCATGCAGAGGAAATGCCTTCCATCAGGTCCCTGTTCTACCCGCCTTGGAGCTCATGGATGTAACTGCCAGTCCTCCTTCTCCTATGACACACACACACACACACACACACACACACACACATGTTATCTTTGGGACCCCATGTTTCATGTAGTTTTCTCCCACAGAAAAGATGATCATTTCATCTATTGAGCACCCACTGTCTGGCAGCTGCTGCATCTTTCCCACCTCCCCAAATCCTCCAAACAAGCCTAACTGTGCACTAAACGATGACCCTTCTGTCACAGAAGAACAAACAGGGGCTCAGAGAAATTAAGGGACTTGATTAAGCACCAGAGCTGGAATAAAGAAAGACAGAGAGAGAGAGAGAAGTCAAAAATTGTCATTTCAGTAACATTTTACTATTTACAAAACATATTTCCATTCCTTATTTCTTTACATCTTAAAAATAATTATTTTATCAATGGGAAATAGAGTTTTTCAGGGACCCCTTCTTGGATAACATTAGTTGAAGCTTTTAGGCCTACACTTAGGTATGAAGACATATTTCTTCCATAATACCAGCTTCCTCCAAGTTCCCTATAATTGGCAGATCCCTACTTCCCTAAAGAGTGTACTGACTCATCCCTTTTTAAGAAACTAACCTTAAATGCTTATCTCTCCCACGCCTGAAATCACACCTTTGGAAAGACAAGGAGCATCAGAGAAATAACAAAAGCAGCTGAAGTTCAATCCACATCCAAGACATTCTTATCTGTTCATGGAGAAAAGTCCATCCAAGTTGGTGGTAGCCTTCTAAGCAACACAGATGCCTGGAAAATGGGTATATATAAAGAATGAGCTGAGAGCTGTGCCCATTGACTTGACAGGTTCACGGAAAATGTTCTGATTTATGCACCTCTCCCTTCAAAGAACATGCACCCAAGGTTTACTTGAAGTGATTTTTTCACTGGGTCCAACTGACATTTCTTACAGAAGTTTAGCTATCTCTAGTATAATACCTAGGAAATTATAAGGCTGGGGGCGGGGGTGGCTGTTTATAACATAATTTACCTAATATTTGCATCCTCTCTCTCGAGCCCAGAAAGTTATTTTAGTGTTTCTTTCTAGACTGTGTGTTTTGAGGGAAGAAAGGGAGTTACTTTTACCACAACAAACATGAGGATGGAAATCTTGAGAATGCTAGCACTAGGTTACCAGCTTTATCTGCAGATGAAAACCTGCACTGAACAGATAATGGTTTATTCTGAACCTATTTTATGTGTATTTCCCCCAGCTCACCAAAATCATTGTCTTCAGAGTTTATGTCCATTATTCCTCCACCGTCTTCCCTGCAATCAAGTTCCCTGAATAAATACAGGGGCTGAGTTACAATTAAAAATAATGAGACTCTACTGGGCCAATGTCCTTGCATGCAGTGAAAAGGTGTGGGCTAATTGCAGGAGCAGAGTTTGGTGTGGTTTTTTTCTCCCATTTTGCTTCACTTTGATTGGTGGATTGGCACTTTAAATAAAGATTTCAGGTCTACCCTGATGAGAGATACAGAGCGAGTCCCAGGCACACACAGTCCAGAAAAAAAAAAAAAAAAAACTAATCTTTTTTTCTTAGAACGATCTCGGTTGGCATCACCAGGCCCTGAGAGCACAGTGCAGGCCAGCGCAGCAGGTAAAACGGCATTTTATGATTCTGTGTGATTCCTGTAAGTTCTCTTTGCCTATCTACAGACAGCTTTATAAAGAGGATTTATCTTCATTTGTCACCAGAAATTAAATAATAGCTTATTGTAAACCATTAGCAAGTTGCAGAGAAGATGTGCCTAATACCCTTCCAGCTAAGGGGGAAAAAAAGATTTATCTATAAACTATTTTGTATTATTTGTGATTATTATGATAGTATCTAATTTATAAAAATGTTAGAAGATGAGCAAATCTCTTGGCTAGAACAGACTTTCATTCATGTAAGGGTAAAGAGCCTTTGGAACCTGTAAAATAATTTTTTTTTTTTTGGTGGTACGTGCCCCTAACAGGAACTGAACCAGGGACTCTCCGGTCCACAGGCTGATGCTCAACCGCTGAGCCAAACTAGCCAGGGCTGTAAAATAATTTTAGAGAGACCACTTATTTTAGAAAAAGAAAAACTCAATTTTGAGAAATATTTTTCACTAACATTATAGAATATTTAAGTGTTAAGTTCATTCTTATTTTAAAAATATAAGTTTGAGTTATGTGAATAACCTTAGCATAGAATGATATATCCCATAAATTTGCAAATAAAGGTTTGTTATGAAATTAATATTGTCTGTATTTCCAGTGCATTTCCACTGCATTTCTAGTGCATTTCAAAATTTATTCTGGAAGGAAACAAAGTATAACCTCCTATAAATGATACTGAATAGACTAAAATTTTATATAGTAGAAGGGATTTTCAAATTTATATTTTATTTTACAAAATGAAGCGCAGCAATTAAAGAATATGCACAAAGGTTGTTCCTACATGTTCATTTAGATTGAAGTTTCACAAAAAAAGAACTTGGATATTTTCTAATTGCTTGTCAATTCTTTCCAAAAACTAGTAAATACAAATGAGTTGTTCAACAATGTTTAGTTTTTTATTTTTGTTTCTGTTTTTGTTTTTGTCTTGAACCTGGTTGTTTTGGAAGATCAGAGACTCAGCTCAATTGAAATACTGTCTTTTAACCATTCTGAAATAAAAATTTATCTGACTTAATTCTCCAACCTAACTCTGTTTCAGATACCACTTTTCAAGATGAAGAACTTGATACTGATCTTGTGCCTCCTGGAGACAAGTTCCGCAGTGCCGGTAAGTCTGAATCTCCTAGAGTGTGTCCCAGCACAGACATTGTTGGATACCAAGCAATACTGAAGGATGTTGGCTGAGAGTCCATGCATGGACTCATTTGAATGAATCCAGTGGTATAATTCCTACTGAGCCAGAAGCCATAGTTGCCCAGACATGAGCCTTACCTTCCAAAAGCAATAAGTCAAACGTACATTTTTTTTCTATTCAAAAAGATATTTAAAATATTTCAAAGACAATTCATAAGTCTTCTTCCATTCATTCAAAGAGACATGTGTTGTCTCCACAATGTCAAGGCACAGTTTTCTTATCGACTACTTGCTACTATTATAAAATTGAAATGGAAAGAGAAAATTTCTCCAAAAAAGTAAAGTACATTTTCTTCATTTTTAAAAGAATAATATTAGCCAAATTACTATGGCTACAAAACTGAGCTAGTAATTCCATTTGGAGCTAGTAATTAATCAACAAATCTGCCTTATTGGGAAGATATTGTGTGACTGAGAGCTGACGTTTCTTAAGTCAAAACATGTCAGGCAATGGGGCTAATTGTATGTTACAGTCACACACCTGGTTCACTCTATCATATATTGAGATGATATCCTAAAATGCAGTTCTTTGAGCACTGAACTACTCCAGTCAATAGCATGTGATTCTGTTTTCATGAAGACTTGATTCAGCTGCTATCTGTTTTTTGGAAAATATTGACTAAGCATCTGCCATGTATCTAGCAATGCTCTGGACATTGGAGACATGAAGGTAAATATGACATGATCTCTTCTCTGGGGAGCTCACAGTCAGCCTCAAATGAACTTCAAAATATTTCAGTTCCTTGAGAAAGAAGGTTAGCTATTTGGGTCTCTTGAAGTTAAACATTTTGGAGAAAGGGGATGAAAACTGATTACAAGGGTGAAAACCTCAATTCTACAAATAAAACGTTTCTGTTCTATTGCTCAACATGAATTTTAAATGAAAGAAAATTAGAAGCTGCCATTCTAGCTTACCTTTGTCTGATACTGACATGGAGGTCAGCCTCCAACATCAGTAAAATACCTTCACTTTGTTGGAACATATACTGCTCCACACCTGTGACAGATCCACCCCAAGGAGAAAGACAGTTGTTTAGGATGGCCAGTGCCTCCTGCCAAAGCAGATGTTCTTCTCCGTTCACTTCCACGGGGAAATGTATCCCCTGACTATTTACATTCGTGTAAATATTGTTCTTTAATTCATGATTTGGAGCAGATGGAAAGCAAAGTACACTTTGTACTATAGTGGAATCTGCCCAAGATACCTTATTTTTGTTCTGGCCAATGAGATAAAGGAAACTCCCCTCTCACAGTCCCCTCAAATTCTGAACAATCTGCAATCTGTTCAACACACACACTCACCTCTTCCTGTCTACACAGCTAAGCTTTTTCTCTACTTGCAATATTAACTCACAATTATAACTCCTTTCCTTCTATCCATTTCCAAAACTGAGTTATTTGGAGAAATTCACACCATGAGGGTGGGATTTTATCTATACACGTTTACTAGGAGGTGAGGGATATATCACAAATATTCCTGATCTGCTTGCTTATACAGGAAAAAAAATTAAATACATTCAGTGAAGACTTTATAAGCATTTTTGGTGTGATGAAGGAAGGAAGGCTTTAAAACCTTAACCCCAGATTACCAGTAAGACTATCCAAAAAATCAGAGACCCTCAAAATCCAATGTCCTCTTTCCTACTCTCCTATTCTCCATTTTTTTTATCACTGGTTCCTACGCATATTAATAAGGATTGGGTTAAAATGGAAAATATCTTATATTTTTAAATCCTGGTAATAAATGTAGCTTATCTTTTTAACAACATTTAAATAAACACATTAGTAAAACTTAGAGCTAAAATGTTTTTATTTAAGAAAAAATACATTTGATATGATCCCAAAAATATAAATATAGATTAACTGGTTTATACATAAAGTAACATTTCACTAAAGATGATGGAGGGTTTGTTGAAGCTATTTGAATAGGAGGCAAGTTGGGTTTTGAGGGGTTTTGCTGGGCATTATGATCACATGCCTTAGCCCACCAACCAGAAGCATGTCGGTTTATCAAATACACAAGAAAACTGACCTCAAGTTTGTCCCCTTTTGCTTTTCTATATGTTAGCATTTAAGAACATAGAGTACTCTTACTTTTCTATTTCATTACTTTATTTTACTTCTTATGTAAATTTTAAGCTAAATCCAATTTTGCTTTTAAAGCAATATAGCATTAAGATGCAGACAAAGGGTAGATGATTTCAGCAGAAGCAAAATTGTTCATTCTTCTGTCTTCCCCAAAGTTCAAGGTATTTGGGTAATAAACCAAATGATGGTCACTCAGCTGTACTTCTGTTTCCAGCGGGTAAGAATGTTTCTCACCAAAGAGAACTCAGAATTATTCTTATTTCCATGTAGGTGTTTCCTCAGCAACCTGGGACCCCGGGCATGGCTAGTTTGAGCCTGGAGGTATGTACTGTCAGAGCACCGACACTGGATGTTTACGTCTGTAAGCTCCTGATAGGACAGAAAGTGATGGGCTGTTTCTCGGTTTTCCCAGTCAGCAGCAGCCGTCCCCCTGGGCAGTTCTTGAGAAGCTTACGACATCTATTAGAGCCTTGTTTTATCATTTTACTTCATTTTAAATTATCAAGTGTTTCAGTCCTTAGAACATCATCTGTATGTGAATCAAAGCAATACTATTATTTAAAACCTAATATATATACGTTAACATAATTATTACATTAATATAATCACTATATTAATTAAAACACATGGTTCTGAAGTCACATGTGGCTTATATTTAGTTTCTTCTCCTTATAGTATCTTATATTATAAAGTTCTCATGAAGAAAATTTACCTTACAAAATTTAGTTATTTAGCCCCGGCCGGTTTGGCTCAACATTTGGAACGTCAGCCTGCGGACCAGAGAATCCTGGGTTCGGTTCCCACTAGGGCCATGTACCAAAAAAAAAAAAAAATTTAGTTATTTATAAGAACTCTGTAAATAACACTGACATTGTATCTGCTGCATAAACGGGGGGAGTTTCATTGCCTTTCTCTTAACTAGTATATACTCTGTTTAGGAAATCCCAGCAAAATGGAACTGTTGTATATATTAACAGTTGCAAATAGGAAAATACTTATGAAATTATAAATTTTTCACAAGGCCTTGCAAAACGTATTCACATTATAACAGTCTGAGGTCAATTGATACCTGTATTGGCTAGATGCCTATTTTCACATGTAAGCTAATTTCACTAGGTTATTTTTTTTCTCACTTTCTAGTTCAAACTCAATTCAAAGCATTCTAAACCTCTTCCCATTAAATTCAAATTGACTTTCTGTTGAATCGCCAGTATTTTTGACAATCTATCCAGATACCATTTCCCCAATATCTTTTTTTAAAATATGTTTTTATTATTGAGAGAGAGAGAGAGAGAGGAAGAGACAGGAAAGAGAGAGAGAGAGAAATTTTGATATGAGAGAAACATGGATCTGTTACCTCTCGTATGCATATGTGTCCTGACCAGGAATCAAACCGGCGATCTTTTGGTGCTTAGGGATGACACTCAACCAACTGAGCCACACCCACCAAGGCTTTATTTTACCTTTTTTTTTTTTATGGACTTTTTTGTTTGGGAGAGAGATGGAGGTTGTCTCATTTTGTTTCATTTGCCTGTTGTTGTTTTTTTCAAATTCAGGTTGAATTTTAAATGGCAAAGTATGATAAAAGAGGGCAAAGAGAGTCAATGAAGCAATGTCTTCATGCTTACATTTATATTTCAGTTGAGTGAGCTATTTTCCCGTGTTTCAAAGTGATCTCAATTAAATGCTTTTCCTCTCTTAATTAATAATAAAAAGCAAACTAACCACTGTAATAGCAATGATAACAACAGTGGCAGAACCACATTCGATACTCCACTTTTCAGTGGTAATTAATGTCTACTTCTATTTTATTCAAATTGACCCACTCTGAACTTTGTGTTAATAATATATGCTGAGAAATCAGTTGTGTCATACGGAAAAGGAGAGTATGTGGTGAACAGTAACCCACGTTTTTTCTTCACAGACAATGAGACAATTGGGCACCTTGCAGGGATTAAACATGCTTTCTCAGGTAACCTTATTTTCAAATATTTCTTATTGCAAGTACAGTATTGATGGTGGTGACAGCAGTGGCGTTAGCAGCCACGTTGTCATTTATAAAATGTTTGTGAACAGGCACCATCCTAAAGATTGGAAGAACAAATGACCAAATGAGATAACCTAAAACAAAATAAGATTCTGGGATAGGCTGGCAGGGGAAAATAAAAACAATATTGAATTTTTTTTTGTAAAAAAATCATTTTTTGCATTATCAGTGTTACTATACAGCCCAAAATATGAGTGCTTAAAAAGCCAAATTCCAAACAAGTGTATGAGGGTATTGCAGTCAGCTTCAGAATGGAATGAAAGTGTGTTGGAAGACAGTGTTTACCTACCCATATTAAATTAACTAATATCACTTACCTTTGCTATCTCTACACTTTCGAGGTATCTTTTAGAAAACAAAAACCATGTTTAAGCCAATATTGAAATAGAAGTATGTTTCTTTCTTTCTCTCTCTCTCTCTCTTCCCACCATGTCTTCAGTACTCAAGATTTGGCTTTGGGAAATCATTTAATTCTTTGTGGATGCATGGTCTCCTCCCACCACATTCCTCCTTCCCGTGGATGAGACCAAGGGAACATGAAACTCAACAGGTAAGTTAGTTGAATCAATGTGTTTGAAATGTCAAGCTTTAAAATATCCCCTCCTTACATTCTCTACATTGTCATATACGGCCCACAGAGTAATGAACAAAAAATTATCCAGATACCAAATACATCAAAACTTGTAACTGTTTTGAGTACTTCAGAATATTTAAAATAAAACAGACCAATTTCTCAACCCATTTGAACATTTATCTCAAATAGAAAAATATAGACTCCCAAATATGAGACCTAAGTTAAAGATATCAGCCATAAAAATAAACTATCCTCAAAATGGAAACAGGCTAAATCCTGGGCAATTTTCATTTTAATCAAGATTCCCGAAATAATTATTAAAAGGCACATTTAAAATGATGCCAAAGTCCTGATTAAAACATCATGAACCTTACAGCAATCAATAAATACATTAGTTAATTTTAACCATTATTTACTAGGTGCCTAATACATAAACCAAATTGCAGATTGGAAGTGAAAGTAAAGATATTTGAGAATGGCTCCAAGGCACATAGGATTTCAGATCCAACTGGGAAATAGGACAGAACAACATGTTACAAGTTGCTAACTTGTGAGATATAAGTAATGAAGGAGGAATAAGGAACAAAGGCTTCCGGTCAAGATGGCAGCGTAGGTAAACACGGTATCGTGTCCTCACACAACCACATCAAAGTTACAACTAAAGTACAGAACAACCATCATTCAGAACCGCCTGAAATCCAGCTGAATGGAAGTCCTACAACTACGGAATTAAAGCAGCAGCCACATCCAGACTGGTAGGAGGGGCGGAGGAGGACGGGCTGGTTCCACACCCAAGTGTGGCGGATAAAAATCAGGAGGAAACCTCAGCTGGGAAGGTCCTTCCTGAGGACTGAGGGGCCCCGTCCCACACCAGGTGCCCCGTTCAGGGTTCCAGTGCCAGGAAGAGAATCTCCAGAACTTCTGGCTGGAAAAACCAACGGGAACTGAGGCTCAGGGAGGCTGAAGCAGCTGGAGCCCCAGGCAGCTCCTTAAAGGGCCCACACACAGACTTATCGGACTCCCTCCCTCTAAGCTTGGAGGGGAGGCAGCTCAAGGGGCACCAGAGACATACAGGGAAGTACTGAGCTGTTTGGCATTGAAGCGAGGGCTAGAGAGGCAGCCTTCTCCTGAACAGATGTGCTGTCAGAGGCCTTTGTTCCTTTGGTGAGCCCTTCCCTGGGGCAGCAGACAGCCACCATATCTGGGACTCCAGCAACCTGGCTCACACTGGTAGCCCCGCCCTGCTGACTCCCTGAGGCCCTGCCCTGCCCCACCCAACTTTCAGGCCCACCCAAGCTGTTGCCAGTTGCTTAACCATAGGATCGGCCTGTTTTGATCCTGCTTCAGGTTTTCCTAAATTCTTTCAAACAAGCAGCATCTGGTCTCAGCTAGCTCCATACTTCTCATTAAGTAATACACAGAAACAAACACAGGGAGGCAGCCAAAGTGAGGAGACAAAGAAACAGGTCCCAAATGAAATAACAGAACAAAACCCCAGGAAAAGAACTAAGCAAAATGGAGATAAGCAACCTAACAGATGCTGAGTTCAAGATACTGCTTATAAGGATGTTCAATGAATTTAGTGAGAACTTCAGTGAACTTAGTGAGGGCCTCAAGAGCATAAAAAAGGACCAGTCAGAAATGAAGGATGCACAGTCAGAAATGAAGGAGGCACTATATGAAATAAAGAAGAATTTACACTGACTCAATAGTAAAGTAGGTAAAGCCAAGAAACAAACCATCGATTTGGAATATAAGGAAGCAAAAAACACCCAATCAGAACAGCAAAAAGAAAAAAGAATCCAAAAAAATGAGGATAGTGTAAGGAGCCTCTGGGACAACTTCAAGTGTGCCAACATTCGCATTGTGGTGGTGCCAGAAGAAGAAAAGCGAGAACAAGAAATCGAAAACGTATTTGAAACAATAATGGCAGAAAACTTCCCTAACTTGGTGAAGGAAACAGACATACAAGTCCAGGAAGCACAGAGAGTCCCAAACAAGATGAACCCCAAGAGGCCCACACCAAAACACATCATCATCAAAATGCAAAAGGTTCAAGACAAAGAATCTTAAAGCAGCAAGAGAAAAGCAGTTAGTTACCTACAAGGGAGTTCCCATAAGACTGTCAGCTGATTTCTCAAAAGAAACTTTGCAGGCCAGAAGGGAGTGGCAAGAAATATTCAGAGTGATGAAAAGCAAGAACCTACAACCAAGATTATTCTATCCTGCAAAGCTGTCATTTAGAATCAATGGCCATATAAAGTTTCCAGACAAGGAAAAGTTAAAGGAGTTCATCACCACCAAACTATTATTATATGAAATGTTATTACATCTTTATCTTTTGAAGAAAAAGATAAAATATATGAACAAACAAAATGACAATGAATACATATCAATCGACAATTGAATCTACAAACAAAATGAACAGGCAGAACAGACGCATTCTCATAGATACAGAGAACATTTTGTTGGTTGCCAGATGGGAGGGGGGTTGAGGGAATGGGTGAAAAAGGTGAAGGGATTAAGAAGTACAAATTGGTAGCTAGACTGACAAACCTAAAAGGGAAGGGAGTTGAGGGGTGGGAAGAAATAAACCAAAGAACTTATTGCATGTATGCATAACCAATGGATACAGACAACAGTGTGGGAAAAGGCAGGAGGGGGAGGGGAGTGGGGACGAGGGGGTCAGTGAGGGAAAAATGAGGAATATCTGTAACACATTCAACAATAAAGATAAAAAAAAAAAAAAGGAACAAAAGCCACAGGAATTTATAGATGGACAATGGTTGTCATATGATCCATGTCACTTTGAGGAGCTGGCAATCAATTTAAAAATAGTAGGGAGCCATTTACCACAGGTAATTTTTTTAAAAGATCAACAAAACATGGTTGTTTTAACAGGAATTTGTATGTCCAGATGGCCTCCCACAACAGGTAGCATTGCCCATCAAACCACATTTAGTGGGACAGTAAATTATATTAATGGTGACTGTTCCTCCCCTTGATTGTTTTCAAAATGGACTCTGTAGTGCAGAAATATGATTTTGGTGTTTTATTTAATTACGCCTTCTCCTTTCATTTGCTCAATAAATATACCGCCATGTGCCAGGCGCTTGTTAGGAGCTATGTTAAGTCTTGGGGCTATCAGGATAAAGAAGACGTATTCTATCTCAGTTGATTGGGGACAAAGATTAATGAGAAATAATTTTAATCCAGTGAGAAAGTGATAAAATAGAGACGCATAAAGGCAACTGAGAACCCAGTGGCGGAAATGACTCGTTCTACGAGGAAGTCCACGTAGCTTCCTATCTTCACGAGCAGGCTCTTCCAAGTGGGAAGGTCCCCAAGCTCTTTTGCTTTAGCAAGTCTAGACAACTCAGTTCAGTGAGCCATTGCTTCCTGACACTCCTTTCAAATTTCTCTGCAGTATGAATATTCTTTGCCTGTGCATCCCCCACCTCTCCCATCGCAGCCATCCCTACAGCCTCAACAGCCAGGACAGAAACCTTTCCTCCCCCCCACGGTGGTAACCGCCATCCAAGACGCAGTCCAGAAGGGAGGACCTCAGCCTCCTGTGTACCAGGGACAGCCACCCTTGCAGCAGGCAGAGGGGCCAATGATTCAACAGCAGGTGGCACCATCAGAGAAGCCACCGAAGACCGAGGTAATTCCTTCCTCTGAAGTCAGATCAGGATCACCCACTAACTTAATGAAAGAAAACTAATTTGCAGAGCACCTCTAAATAATTAGAGCTTTGGAACATAATGCATGAAAATACAAATGTTTTTAAACAGTTGACGTATCTTGAGTAAAACAAATATTCATTCCTGTCTGTTGCTAGCAGGGGAGGGAGTATGGATTCTAAAAAATCCTGTGTCTATAAAATGTGGTTTCTTAATTGAAAAAAAAAATGAAAATTTTTCGAGAAAATAGGGAAGCCCAGAGAGGTCCAGGTTTGCTATCATCGGGATCCTTTTCACTATTGGAAGGACAGAGAAGAGTTATGGATCCCTCAGCATTGCAAGTAGTATTTTGCATTATTATTTCTCTATCTGGTAGTAGAGAAGACAGCCATGCAAAAGTATCTCATGATAATGTAGAGGAGAGAGCAATGGACAGAAAAGGAAGGGACCATATAACTAGTATGCTGCAGACCATTTAACATTTCCCCATATCATCCTGACTACCGTCCTATAAAAATGGATATTACTATCCTTTTTTAAAAAGAAGACAGACTTTGAGAGGTTATAAAATTTTTTTCAGTATCACACAAAAAATTAAGTCACAGAGTCAGGATTCAAACCAACCTGATATGCTTCTATTCCAAAACCCATTACTTTCCACTGTGCAAGACAAAGCAAACCCAATAAACATGCTGCATCTCCCTGCCCATGCACTGAATCATGTCAGTAAAAGGCAGTTGTAATCTCTTAGTCTGTAATCCCCAAGACTAATGAAAGTGAAAATTGGGAAACTTATGTGAGATTGTTTTATCACATTCATAAATAAGAGTGTGTTCAGTTTACTCTGTCTATGTTGATAGTTTAGTAATTTTAATATTTATCTGTGATGCAGCTACCAGAAATGGATTTTGCTGGTCCACAAGGTCCATCAGTAAGTACAGATCTCAATAAGACTTTCTTGGGGAAAATATCTCCATCCTTCATGAAAAAGAGTAAAAATTTTAAATTGCCCCATGTATTATGAATATGAAGTATAATGAGTTCCTTTGTTTTCTTAAATATTAAATACTTCATTGTCATATGAATACATCTAAAAATGTGTTTCATGTAAGTCTTAGAAATGGATGTAATGGGAGGTTTGTCTGTGTTGTAGCAAATATAAAGTACTTATTCTGTTTTCTACCACTTAAAGATATTCTCAATAGCCCGTTTGATATCTCAGGGACCACTGCCACGCAATAAACCATCTCCGGTAAGTTTTTTAAATACCATTTTTATTTAAAAGTGTTTCCCTTGAAAAATGCATTTTGTGATTATTATTGTATTTGTATTTAGCTTTATCCGGGAATGTTTTACATGTCCTATGGAGCAAATCAATTGGTAAGTCTATATTCTATAAAAAGTGTAATTTTTAATTAAATGTTACCTTAAGAGCTAAAATTATAAAATCTAGTTCTTACACAATAGATTCCATATACTCTGAATGCCTAAATTAGCAACTGAAATGGCAAAGAGACATACTTCCTATTTGGATAATTCTGGCCACACACACACACAGCATTAAAGAAAAAGTAAATTTGCCATCTGAGTTATACAAATTGGCTACATTTATTCAATTATTCTCATCTCTACACTTATACTCTGTCTCTGGACACAGCAGTAATATTAAGATTTAAGCAGAAGCTAAATGATCTTTAACTTTGTTTTGATTAGCTACAATAGGAACCAGTTGCTTCATAATACCATGTAATGTTTCTTTTGTAACAGAATGCTCCAACCAGACTTGGCATCATGAGTTCAGAAGAAATGGCAGTGAGTAATTCTTCAAACTCTTAAATTAATGTCATGGGAGAACAGTCACAGATGACTGGCTGCAAGAGGCTTTGGCTATGAATGTAGCCAAATATACAGCATGGGACTCAGATTGTTCTGCTCCAAAACCAAAAGCTTGATTCTGAAACAAGCAAAGATTTCATCAAATTTCCCATGTAGACATTTCCGAGAAATAATAATTCTTGAGCATAGGGTTTTTGCCCCATTTCTTGACTATGAAGAGAGAAGAAATCTCTCTTGAAAAGTCATCATTTAATGGCAAATGCTTCAACCAAAAAAGATACCCATGCTTCATACAAAGTTCCTGTTCCCTCTCAGACCACTGAACCCCTCAAAACAAATTCAACAGCATCACAAATCATTTAGACCTCAGAACTAAGAGATGAAAAAGGAAAAAAAAATTAACCAAGTTGAAATTTTTATTATTATAAAATTGAAAGTCTGATAATAAGTTAATTCAAGTATATTCTTATTCTGTTATCATCATCCACATATATTACAACTTTAAAATGTGAAGTCAGTAGACTCACACTATTTAACTTTTTCTCGGAAATTTCATGTTGCATCTGTTAGAGCACAAAGCAAAACAAAACCATATTGAATTAACAAATCTTCAGCAACTACAGATCTTACCAAATTAATCAACACACCCACATGCTATCACTGAAAGAAAATTTGCATCTCGACATAGTGTGCCTTCTTGTGAGCTAGGCTGATAGAAAAATATGATAGAGGCGAAATAAGTAAGTGTCCTGTTCTCAAGGAGTTTACAGTATAATCAATGGAAAAGACCAATACAAGGGCAATAGTCAAAATCATGTGATAAGACTATCAGAACTATAAAAGAAAGAACAGGGGCATTTAGCCCAGCCCTGTGGTACAAAGTGCCACCCCTGGCAGAGGTAATGCAAAAAGCTAAGAGCAGAGAGCCAGGAAGAAGTAAGAGAAAAGAGCATTGTATCTATAAAACATCAAGTAAGTGTTAATTATCATCTTATAATTTTAATTCACTTATTTATATTCTGCCTCATATTCAAAAGCTTTTGTTGTAACTTATAAAAAACACACAATAAATGTAACCCAAAAAAATCAAAGATAGAAATTGAAATAAATTAAAATTGTGAGGAAATGAGAATACAGATATGCAAGTTACAGAGCCCTAAACAATCTCTGTGAATAGCCCAAGATTTTGATTTCGAAATTTGGGGCAGCAAAGGAAAAAGAAAAAGAAAGAAACATGTTCAGGTCTAGAATTTCAACTGTCTAAAGGAACAAAATATTTCAGTTCCTCCAGAGAAATCAAGCTCCTTTTTCTAATACATGTTTTTATTTTTGTATAAAAGGAAAAGAAAAAGAAATCTTACATAGGGTTTCACTCATTTGAGGGATACTGAGAAATGATATTGACAAGATCCTCCAAAATCCCTTGTTTTATCACGGTATTGTCCTGTAGACTTGGTTTTTCCCCGTTTCTCTTCCTGTCCTGTCAGCCAGGCATGGCAAAGGGTGAGCTTCCCCCCAAAGAGTGCAGAATTCTCTCTCTCCTATTTCAAAGCCAGGTTCCTGAGAAATGTGTTTACAGGAAGCCAGCAGCCAACTGCCTGTTCCCTATCAGTGTTTTATGGTTTCTCAGTGAATCTGACCAGGAATAACTGCGTGGTATAGTAATAGTATGTGATAACGGTGTATTTGGTAAATGTTTTTTTTCCAGGGAGGCAGAGGAGGCCCCTTGGCCTATGGAGCCATGTTCCCAGGATTTGAAGGCTTGAGGCCGAGCCTCGGAGGCATGCCCCCCCATCCCGGCATGGGTGGGGACTTTACTCTAGAATTTGACTCCCCTGTCGCTGGAACCAGAGGCCCAGAAAAGGGAGAAGGAGTTGCACAAGGCTCCCCGGTGCCAGAGGCAGAGGCCAACCCAGCCAATCCGGAAAACCCAGCTCTCCTTCCGGAGGTAGTAATGCCTGGTGCCCTTGGAGGGCTTCTCGCTCTCCCGAAGGGCAGTATTCCCAGCCTGGCTGGGGACCCTACAGAGCACAGCAAGGGATCCCCCGGGGTTACCCCAGCAGCCGCTGACCCACTGATGACCCCTGGATTAGCTGATGCTTATGAGCCCTATGTCGCTGATACAACCACACCCTTGGGAGAAACGACTGTGGATACCACAGTGACCCCAGACACAGAGCAAACATCGATGCCAGTAAACGAGGCCCAGCCGCCCCATATTATGCCTCATGCGTGGCATTTCCAGGAGCCCTGAGAGCCCGGAGAGATCAGCTGCCTTCCGTATGCACCAGCTCCCCGGCTCTGTCCCCACAGCCTATCTGTTTGCTAGCACACTTATCACCCTTCTGCAGCAAAGGCACAGTAATAAATACAAGTGGCTAGAAATAGTGTAGGTTCCCTTCTTGCTTTCATTCTCTTGTTGAAATAAAAGGTGTTGACTGTCTCTGTGATGTGGAAATACTATTGATCTCTGCATTTGAAAATCACTGTTTCTTAGCTGTCTTGGGCATTATAGAACTGCTCTTACACGTGTGACAGACACTGTTATATCCAGAAAACGTGACACTGCTTTGGGTATTTTTCTCTACGCAAAGGCACATATTCTCAGAATTATAAGCTATCTCATTTAAATGTTACTAAATGGGGATCAGTGGACAATCCCTGACTGGTATTACTGGGTTTGGTATGTTGGACTTTAAATTCTCATTTGTAGAGTATTTTATTTAATCTAGTAAAAACATCTGGCCTATTTTAAATAAAGAATTTTTCTCACTGAAAATATCAGGAGTTATACGTGTATTATTTACATATATTTAAATGGTTAATAAAAGCATACTCATCCCCTACCTTTGCTACTCTTTAACCCATTTTATTCAGTTCATTCATTCTTTCATGGGAAGTTTGTTGAGTATCTATCAACGTCTTACGTAATGTACTAGGCGACCAGGACAACTTACAATGGAGATTTTTGAAGAGTAGACAGACAACCACAATAATAACAAACAGCCACTCTGGGCCAACCTCAAGTACTGTACATATATTGTCTTTCAAAAACATTGCAAAATAGATATTTCCAAACCCACCACACAGATGAACAGTGCTATGAAAAGGCCAAGTACCATGTGAGCATTAACTTGTCTCCTGAGAAATGTAACGATGGAAAAGAGGACTCAGAAAATGATCATGTCACCAAACTAAGTATGTATCAGTGAAGGCTAATTGCCTAAATTAAGAGGTTCCAAGGCCAGGCCTGGTCGCCCCTAAAAAGCAGCCTCCTGTCCCTTTCTGTCCACTTCCCCCTAAGTTGCCCAGCCCTGGTCTTAGGCTCCACAGAAGGCAGACGGGGGATGAAGGAGAGGAGCCCTGAGCTGCCTCCTGACTTGGGGTACCTTAGGAGCCTCAGCAGGAGCATGCAGCCACCATCCATTGCCTCCCTCCTCACGCAGGGCTCTGCTCACCCCATTCTGTGGCCAGGGCCTAAAGAGCCATGCAGGAGTTAAGAAGTCAGTTTGCATCCCATAGTGGCTCTGGCAAAGGTGCAAGGGTAGGAGAATGACCTCCTCTGAGACCCACCTTAGCAATCCATACACTCTCCTAGAAAGCAGCATGCTAAAAGACATGCAGACAGATCTGGGTTCACACCCTGACATCACAGCTAACCATCTATAAGTCTCTGGAAGTGAGACTTTATCTCTCTGCTCCTGTGTTTTCATTTATATGGTGGAGCTACAACTCAATCCCCCTCACAAGGCCATTGGGAGAATGAAGTGAGATAAAGCACAGAAATGGAATTGCTGAATCATAGTAGTTTCCTTTTTTCCCTCCTGATCCTTTCCATAAAGACAACCTAGCAAAGCAGCAGCAGTAACAATGGAAGAATGAATTGTTCCCTGGATCTGATGAATTGGTGCTTTCCTATCACATGCCACACGCTGACCTTCTGATCCAGCTTGGCAACTTGGAACATGCATTTATGAGGTCACATGCTGGTTTCCTGATGGATGTTGTCACATCAAGGGCTCAAAGTTGACCCCTGCAATTGGCAGACTGGGCAATAGTTAATAGTTAGATCAACTTTGACAAGGGGGGGAATACTATGTTCTTAAGCCCTGGAATAACCTCTGTCCCTGCCACGAATACACTTTAAACACTCATCCACAGAGCAAACGCCAAAGTGGCCAGGGAAAGAAGCTAAATATCACCCAAGGGGTGGGGGAGATCCTAATTATTGAGAATTTTCTCCACTGGGGTTTCCCTCTACTGGGCATTTACATGAGAAACAAATATCTTCACACCATAGCCCACTCTGAGAGGTCTATGCAAATAGCCTGCCTTCTGGACCTTCTTATTACTAATCTATCAATTTTCCTCTTTCAAAGTTCCTGACTAGCTAACCAATATGGTACGGACCCTAAATCGGTGTAAATTTGCACCTCAGGCCATCTCTCCTTCCAGACAAAATAGACAACCAGTGTGTCATTTAAAGTTCTGCCCACTGAATGGGGCGTGGTACATTAACTGTCCACTTCCAGCTGATGCCAAAATCCCGTACAGAAATCCATGAGCCAGGCACACACTCTTTCCTCTCCACTAATTGACTAGAGGTAGGGTAGCCATATAATTGATTCTCCAAACTGGGACACTTTTGCAAATGAAAACTGGTATTGTGAATGATGAATGAATGTTGAACAACAGGTATAGACCAGTCATACCTAGGAAAAACCTGGACATCTGATTATTCTAATCATATGGAATTCCCCATGAAGCCAACTGTAGAAAGAGGGGAAGGCAAAGTTATAAAGAGGAAGTACTCGCCCTGGCCGGTTTGGCTCAGCGGTTAGAGCGTCGGCCTGCGGTCCGGAGAGACCCGGGTTCGGTTCCCGCTAAGGGCACGTACCTCGGTTGCAGTTTGTCCCCGGCCCTGGTTGGTCGTGCGGGTGGCAGCCACTCGATGTGTCCCTTCACATCGATGTTTCTCTCTCTCTGTTCCTCTCTCTCCCTCCCGCTCCATCTGAACAAAAAATGGAAAAATGTCCTCGGGTGAGGGAAAAATAAATAAATAAATAAAGAGGAAGTACTCTAAAATCTGAACCGGCTGTTTATGCAATTTATTGGAGCCTCCTAGACTGGTGTCATACCTATCATTTTAACTTAAAATGAGATGCTGCCGTTTGTATTCAGTTTTGTGGTTCAATGGATCATCTGTCACCTAGTTCAAGGGGGACAACTCAAGCAGCATAATCACTTAACATCCCATAATCAGGCACATGATCTCTATCAGGGTTCAGTAGCAAGGCAGAAACTACTTCTCACCAAAAAACAAAAAACAAAACCTTAAGGCTCTGTTATATTATTCTGTCAGGGCTTGCCAGAGGTCCCATATAGCCATAGATAGTTCCCATATATTTGGGTCCCTGTGTCATAATGCCCAAGTGATAGGGAAGCATATGCTACCGTGCAAACCCCTTTCTTGCCCTAAGTCCTACTCAAAACTGTCAGCCTTTAAAGTTATACAGTATGTAGTATATGTAGTATATACAGTAAGTAGAAGTCCAAAAAGCATTGTGATTCTCTCTTTTTGTGCAGTGGAGCAAGCTGCAGAAACCTGCCTTTCCCTTTGCTATCCTGAGGTGCCCCAGACTGCTAGACTTCTAGAAGGGTTAGCTGCCTGATGAACATTTGCACTATTTATCTTGCACCCTCTGGCTTACTGTTTCATGCTAATCAAAACCTATTGCATTCTGTCTCTGGTGTAATGGACTGGTGGGGTGTCCTGCAGAATATGAAGATGATCAAGGATCCTTAGGACTGTATTATGACAAATTGCAGGAGAGGTGACACAGTCCTAGGGCAAGAGAGTTTAAGTTTTATTGGTGCTGACTTTTCTTACTGACTGTAATAGAAAGAAAGCATCTGCCAGATCCATAACCACATACTTGGTGCCGCGGTCTATGCTGATTTGCTCCAATAAACTGACCACATCTAGAAAAGCTACAACTGTCATCACCACCTTGCTGAGTTTGTAGTAATCCACTAGCTTTTGCATCGGCTGAACAGTTGAGTTAAATAGGGAGGTGGTAGGACAACTTTCCTATATTTCTCAAGTCTTCAAAGGTGCCACTAAGCTCTGCAATTCTCCCTACAAGAGTTACCATCTTGTTGGGGGTTAGGGGAGGGGTGGGGGAGAAAGAATCCAGTTCCAGAAGCTTTCTCCGCTTGGCCCTTCCTACCGTAGTAGCCTTCATTTCACTAGCACAGGAATCAATGTGGGAGTCTGCCGGGTGTTAGGCATACCTAGTCTCACTATATGTCTTGGACTAGGGAAATAGCCACAAGACAGATGCATTGGACCTACTGTTACATGGAGGTGGACCACGACTCCATTTCTCATCCGACTTCTGTAAGCTTTAATTGGTAAACTATGTCGGCTTTTCCAGGTCAGCATCACTGTCTAATAACCTACAGAAAGTCCAGGTATTTCCTTTCCCTTCCCCACCCTACATAGTTACCCCAGTGAACTGCTTCAGGCCCTGCCTCTAGAGAAAGCTTAGAGAGACTTTCATTGTCTATACATGTGGCCAAATTCAGTCTTTTCTCACAGAAACCTGGTCTCCCCTCAGCTAAGGGGCTCTAGGTATGGAAACTGGTTAAGAAACTGTGAATTCCACTGTGGGGACTTGAGTTGCGTTCAGTGAACCTAGATTTTTTTTTGGTCTTTGTATGTCAAGTAGCACCTTAACAAGATGTCATCTATTTTTTTTCTAGAGACCCATGATCTACTAGCCATCACCACAGATCGTTATGGATCAAAGCACCCTGATTACCATTTCATCCTGAGGGTTATCACATCCTCCTTGTCTCTGAGAGGGGCCCCACCATCTGGTCTGTACTTCAGAATCTTATTTTTCCCACTGAAAGTCCAAAGCAGCATCTACCATCATCATATCTGTTCTCCAGAGGATAAAACCACAGAGCTCTTCATAATGCCTTAGTGAAGAAGGTGCTTTCTGGGCCCTTCTGGGTGGAGAAGGGTGGGGAGTGAATCTGGAGTGGTAAACATAATATACCCGTTATTCCTGTGTGTCTCGCAGGTATACATTTTTATGCAGTACTTGAATAATCTTATTTTTATTTATATCAAGTGATGATGGTTTTTCATTTGCAGAGGCAAAAATGAGGTTCCTTTTCAAATACATTGTCGAATATATTAAGTGAATAGGACAAGTTACAGCAGGAAATGGCAATGATGATAAAGGCAGTACATACATGACTATGAACATGAACAAAGTTTGAAAAAAACATTAATTTAATCCAATCTTCTCATTTATGGGCAAGGAGACTAATGCCCGGAAGACTACTGCCTTTTTTCAAGTTCTGGTTTGTATTAGAGGATGAAAACCCAGGCCCTTGGATTTCCTGTTCAGCACTGTCCTACACAGCACCACCAAGCAGTCAAGAACTTAATGAAAGCTATGAATGATCTCTTCTTAAAAAGAAAACAGAGAGAACATCTAAAATTCTGCTTACTATTTCAGCGATTACTCAGAATGCCTAAGTTTAATCATTCAAATACCTACCTGTACATAATATTATACAAGTTGAAGCAAATATTCAAACTGACCCAGACTCACAGTCTGAATTTTTTTGGACCTTTCTCTCTTTGAGAAAATAAGTGTTAAACACATTAAAAGCTTGGCACTTCTAAGTGTGTTTCTCTTTCATCCAAAACTGCTCAGCACAATCCCTGAACGAGTAGCTCAGTCAGTTAGAGTATCATCTCGATACTCCAAGGTTGCAGGTTCGATCTCTGGGCAGGGCACATATGAGAACCAATCAATGAATGCATAAATAAGTGGAACAACAAATCGATGTCTCTCCCCCTCTCCTCCTTCTCTCTCTCAAATTAAAAAACAAAAACAAAAAGCAAACAATCAGCACTGACGGGTTGACTTGTATAGAAGCATGTGACTACCAGTTAAACAACATCAACAGACAGACTGTCCTGCATTTTCCAAAGAGAGAGCTCAAACCAGCTGTTTAGATAATCCCTTTCTCCCATGAACATTAGAGACTAGGCGAAAGTAGAAATACCAACAACCACAGTCCGCAGAGACCAGACACTGGAAACACGATCCCTAGCTTTGAGAAACAATCATTATGAAGCTGTTTGTTATAATCCCTTTTGCTGATGCCTTCAGCTCTTTTCCTGCACTTTTATCTTTCCCCTGGGTTCAGCAGCTTTCTACCAAGACACCCATGTAACAACCAGTTTGATAATGACTTAAAAATAAGCTGTAGTGAGCACAGTAAAGGAAATGACTGTGAGTTTTCCAGAGTGGATGGGGATTTACATTCTAATTTATTTACAAACTAAAAATGTCTAAGTATTATTTAAAGATGTGTTTCAAAAACTGACATAAAAAGGTCAACCTTGGAGTAATGTGTCTAGCACATTTTGAACATCATTTCTATATGACTGTCTGGGCTATGCTACCTCCATGAAACAAGGAGGACTCAGTTCCAGATGGCAGAAACTACTGGGCTGCCTGACCAAGTAGCTCAGTTGGTTAGAGCATCATCTCTCCAAGGTTTCAGGTTCGATCTCTGGTCAGGGCACATACAAGAATCAACCAATGAATGTATAAATGAGTGAAACAACAAATCAACCTCTCTCTCTTTCTCTCACTCTCTCTCTCCCTCAATCAATCAATCAATGAAAATTTTAAAGGAAAGAAAGAAATCCTGATACAGACTGTCTCTCTGTCTTGAATCTCTAAGGCATTCTTTCATATCCACCCAAAGCCCAAATATGCCAAGTCAGCTACCTTCCAACCAAGCTTATAAAACGTAATTTTCCCTTTAATAGCAGATTCTAAAAGACATAGCATTTGTCTCCTTTTTTGCAGTTTCAGAAAGGTTAGCACAAAGCATACATTTTTGTGAAAGGTACCACACTGGTTCTGAGGGTTATTTTCCATCCCATTCTCCTGGAAAACACATTTGTTCAAAAAGATTCACGGGACCACCGTGCACTGAGCACTGCCCTAAGCATCAGGAAGCAGCAGTAACAGAACATGAGATCTCTGACACAATGGCAGGTAATGATAAACCCTGTGGAAGAAACTAAAGCAGAGCAAAGGAAGAAAGAGGAAGAAGGAACTATGGGTCATAAGGGGAGCTCCCTGAGGAGATGACATTTGAATGCGATGATTTCAAAACTGAAAGGTCCTTAGAGAACAACTGATCTAACACACATAAAAAATTGAAATGTGATATCAGTAGCAAGGATTGATCAAAAAAAAATACCACATGGTGAAATAGACACTAAACTGAAAGTCAAAACCCCCAACACTGACCATAACCACCCGTGAAACCCTAGAAAAATAAAATTATCTCTCTAGACCTCAATTCCCTTATTTATACAATAAAGGTGTTAAATAACCAGACTTAATTTAATTCAACAAATATTTAATGAGTGCCTGCTACTTTATAGGTGCTAGGGATTCAGTAATGGACAAAACATACAAAATGCCCTGCCTTTATTGTAGAAGAAAAAGACAGACAAAAAAATGTAAGTTAGGAAAATACATGTTAATTGATGATGTATGCAAGACAGAAAAATAAAGCAGGAAAGGGGATTAGAGAGGATAATGGGTTATAATTTTTACTTTTACCTAAGCTTCCCTGAGAAGGTAGCATTTGAATGTAGACATTGTAAGGAGACAAAGGAATGAACCATGTAGACTCTAGAAAAAGCATTCTAAGCAAAGGGTACAACCAGTGCAAAGGTCCTGAGGCAGAAGCATACCTAGTATGATCAAGATAAAGTAACAAGGCCAGTATGGATGGAGAAGAGGAAGAAAAGAATGTATGAGGAAATGGACGTCAGAGAGGTGGCATCAGTTTGCACAGGGCCTTGTGGCCAGACAAGGACTGTATTTAATGCAGGCTGAGATGAAGAACCATTGGAAGAGGGTTGTTATCTGACCTATATATTTAGTATATCTTTCTGGCTACTGATTTAAGAATAAACTGAAGAGGAGCAAGAAGTGGAGAGACCACTGAGGTGGTAAGATTGGTCCACAATGGTGAAAATGCTCCAATTTAGGATCTATTTTGAATGTAGATTGGACAGAATTTGCTCAGGAATTGGAGAAGACAAGAGTTAAAGATAACCCCAATGTTTTAGATCTGTGAAAATACAAGGACAGAGACACATCCCTTTGGATGATCCTAAGGTCTCTTCTGACTCTGAGATTGTACAATTTAGAGAAGCTTTTTCTCTCTTCTTCATGGTAGAATCATTCACTCATTTAGAAACTAGTTTTTAAAAAACTAAAAATATGAAATCTCTTTTAAATTCCTTTCTCTCTTAAGGAAGCTTTATAATAAAGAAAAATCTTTGACAATAACCTTTTTTAAAAACAATGAAAGAAATTGTCCATTTGTTTAAAAACCCAGTCTTTTTCAGTACTGATCGTTAGAATACTCAATTGTGCTGGTGAGAAATCTAACTATATTTCTTGTAGATGAGTCAAGTATTAAACTTCTGGGGGCTCAGAATGATCTTATCACCAGAGGAAAGATGGGCCCAAGCCCAGAAACAGAGGGAAATTGCTTATGAGTGACACCGACTTAGTAACTCTGGTGGCCCTGGTCGAGTAGTGCCCCTTGTGCTGCTGTTTGCCCAGCACTGTGCAGAATGGATGGGCAAGTGGAAAGTGGAGGCAGAGAGCCTTGGTGCGTAGGTTCAGCTCGTGTTTGTAGCTTAATCACCTTGGGCTCAGTTTCCACAAGTGTTAAGTATCTATTGTTCAACGTTGTGAGGAAAAGACAACACATCTGAAGTACACAAATCTTTTCCTACATCACATGCTGAACGAGGGGGCAGCAGCACCTTGGAATCCAGGGACACTTTTGTCTAACACCCCAAGGGTGAGCTTATGAGATCCATGACCTGTGAATGGATGGGTGAACTTGGGTGTGGGCAGGTGGAAAGGGAACCCACACAATACAAAAGCCTTAAGCAGAAGGCTGCACACTGTGTGTATGGACCTGTTTAGGAAGAGCTTAAACCAAATGTGTGCATCGTTGCAATGTAGATGTTAGCATTTCTGAAAAAAAATTGATTACATGATGTCTGGTAAGAAATGACGAGATAGACTCAACAAGCTTCAACTTACTCAATTATCTAGTCTGCTCTAACTGTTTATTTAAAGTTGATTCATCCTATCCAGCATGCACTACACTCCCAATACCAAGAGAGAGCCTCTTGTTTTCAAGAGGAGCAAGACTTTTTTTTTTTGCTTTCTATGCACTTGAACTTTAAAAAAGTATAACCCATGTTAGTATTTGGAATTGAAGTTTCACAAACCAATTTCCTTTAAGTTCACGTCCCACTTCATTTTTACAGAGAAGTCCTTTATAGAATCCTGCTCCTGGTGTCCTGACACCACTGGTAAAAACATACATACTGCATATGGCTGCACTACGGAGAGTGAATGGCCCACCACGGGCAGACCTAGTTTCAAATCCCCATTCTACCTCTTAGCAAGTTATTTCACTTCATTAAGATTCCATTGTTTCAAAGGTAAAATGTTGGGGGGAAGGGGAATCATCGCATCTACCTTGTAATTTTTTTGTGAATATTAAATAAGGGAAATCATCTAAGCACTTGGCCCCGTGCCCAGCACTTTGTAAATGGAGGTATCACTATTACACATTTAAGGCGCTCTTATAACAAGAAAAAGATGACAAGGTTTATTATCACCATTTTATTCTATTAATTAAAGTTTTAAATGTATCTTTTTTCTAAAAGTATTTTTAGACCGTTTACAGCAAGAAATAGTGGTAACGATGATCAATTGGAAGGTGGGTGCAGCAGAGAGCAAGTTCACAGGCTCAGCGGGGTCCCAGGGAGAGTCGCAGTGAAACTGATGCCGCACAAGCCCGGTCCGCGCCCCCGGAGGGGTGCAGGCAGTGTGCGCGCAAGGTCATGAGTTTTTGTAAAATTTGCCCACAATTGGCTAAGACTGCTGTCTCTTTCCACCCTCATTGTCCCTCCATCCTGCTTCTCCTGAATTCACATGTTGTTGGAATAGCCATGGGCATTTTGAGGAAGTTGAAATGGGAAGACATTTCATTTGTGTTTAGTGCGATATATTTGTGTGATCCACAGTCAGCTTCTGTATATAGTTTAAAAATTGCTAGCCATTCTCATGTAGGGATGACTTGTAGGGATATTCCTACTTCCCATGCCTAGCTCTCAATGCCTCCTCATTCTACAGGTGACCCAAAGACACAAGACCAGCAATCATACTGTGATGTGACTATGTCCCTGGCTGCTGATACTATGAGCATGTGGGTTAGCGGAGGAGAGACAGGGCTTGAAGTGTGCAGATGCCGTGATAAAAGCCAGACAGTTAGTAAAAACATTGTTTCTCCAGACTTTGTGGTGTCTGTGCTCTGTCACCTTTTTAAAATCCGAAATTTGTTGCGATCTTCTCTATCTAAACAAATATTTACTTTCTTGCCTAAGAATTTCTAGAAGAAATTTCCTCTGTAGCATTTTTTTTTTTTAAGAAAGCCTCTTAAATTATACTAGCTTAGACCTCATATAACCTGAATGACTGTTAGGCATCAAATTTATCTCTGAGCTTCCTAGTAACCAGAGTGATAGGAAAACACATAGTGTAACATGCTTCTTCTTATGCAAACAGGAAAACACAACAGTAGTGTGGTAGGAAAAGTGACCAATATTCCTTAAATGAGACAGAGGATAGAGAAGCACTGGTCTGGATTCCCCCACTAACAATGTGACTCCTGAGAAATAAATTAATATATGTCAAAGACAGCAAGGTCGTTCCTGAAATAAAATTCTAGAAGAAATTTCCTCTGTGGCATTTTATATGATGCATGTGATGTGATGTTGTACAGTTTTCAGCTTTATTTTATGAAAAAAATCCCTTCACTGGGCTTGAGAGTCTGTTTGGTACCCCTGTTCTTTGCTTTTAGCCTTATCTCTGACCACTCTGAGCCCTGGGGTTCTTTTCCAGCCATTCTAGATGTCTAGACTTGTTCAAATTAACCTTTCTCATCCTTCCTCCAGACTTCACCAATACTGTGCTCTGCCTTGAACACTCTTCTTCTATACTCCGTTAGCTGCCTTCAACTCAGACATCAGGTTATAGCGGATATCTCACTTCCTCTGGGATGCCTTCCATAAAATCCCTCTACATCTGATATTACATCTAATATCACATGTCCATATCCACTATTGGATAAATATTTCCATGAAGGCACATATGGCGTTCACCATTATAACACCACTCACCTGCACTGTGCCTGGAATACACTGGGCACTTAATAAGAGCAGATTCCCTATGTCTATTGCTCATTCGGGAGCTTTAGTACATGTAACTTAGTGAATGAAGGTGATTTTTTAAAGGAGCTAAGTTAATCTAAATGAATGGGCTACAATGGCATGACTTAATGCACAGACAGATCTTGGAGTTCCCAGGGGAGTGGTCGAATAGCTTTTTTTCCTAAAACCAGTTCTCTCAACCAGGCATTTCATCATAACTGAACTGCACATGTTTTAAGGTTCTCTTAGACTGAAAGTCCGGACTACTAGTATTCTGCTCTGCTGATGAGGGACAATATCACATGCTTTGAAAACTGTACACATAGGTTCTTGTTAAGAAAAGGAAAACAGCCCTGGCCGGTTTGGCTCAGCGGTTAGAGCGTTGGCCTGCGGTCCAGAGAGACCCGGGTTCGGTTCCCGCTAAGGGCATGTATCTCAGTTGAGGTTTGTCCCCGGCCCTGGTTGGGTTGTGTGGGTGGCAACCACTCGATGTGTCCCTTTCATGTCGATGTTTCTCTCTCTCTTCCTCCCTCTCCTTCCCACTCTATCTGAACAGGAAATGGAAAAATGTCCTCAGATGAGGATAAAAAAATAAAAAGAAAAAAAAAGAAAAGGAAAACACAATGAAGTCTAGTGACATTCCCAAAGTCCCAGCGTTGGTGAGTGATTGAACGAGGACTAGAAACGAGATATTCTGACTCCCTGTGATTTATACTCCACAGTTAAAATCAAAACAGCCAAATAGGGACAATGGTAACCACTGTTGCAAAATGAAAAGCTAGGGAAGCTGTATGCTCTCCTCATTGCTTCAGTTCAAGCCAAGGCAACACAGAGTGCAGGAAGGACAGAGCTTTAGCCATTTATTGGCCGTGTGACCCTGAATAAACTATTTGCTATTTTGTGTTTTGGTTTTCTTATAGTAAAATGTGGATAGTAATAGAACCTACCTCATAGGGTTGTTATGAGGAATACAAGAGTGTTAATCCATGAAAAGTGCTTAGAGCAGCATCCATGTAGTAAATGGTCAATAAATATATTATCTCCTTGAAAGATGACATCACAACCAGATTATATGAAGTATAAGAAGCATAAAAACATCTAACCCAGCCTGGCCAGAGTGGATCAGTAGTTGCTAGTTTGATTCCCGGACAGGGCACATGCCCAGGCTGTGGGCCCTATCCCCAGTGGGGGGCATGCAGGAGGTGGCCAAACAATGTTCTCTCTCACCAATGTTTCTATCTCTCTCTCCCTCTTCCTTCATCTCTCTCAAAAGTCAATTAAAAAAAAAAAATCTAACCCATATGAAGCACTTTCTATGAGTCAGGTACTGTTCTAAGCACAGTGTATACATTGCTCAGTATTTCAACCTCAAAGCCCATGTTCCTAACCATTTGATTACATTTTCTTCTCAGGGTGAAGAGAGAAGATAAGAATAAAACAGTCTTCTTAGATCCTAAATTATTTTAAAGCTGATCTTGAGTACATACAGGAGAGTGTTTACTCAGAGCTCCATGAAGTAAACACTACCTCTGAGGGTGGTCCAAATAAATAACCACCCACCAGCTATAACTCAGACATCACAGAGTAACATTTACACTTGCAGATGGAAAGCTGGACTTAAACTGGATAAGTCTGATCAACTGTATGATTCAGTTCCTTTTTTCTAATCCTGACCAGTGGATATTTATCTATTTATCTTCAAATAGAGTGTGAGGGGGAGAGAGAGAGAGAAACATCGGCGTGAGAGGGACACATCAACAGGCTGCCTCCTGCACAACCCTGACCAGGGCCGGGGACGCTCAGGTCCTTTTTAATATGTTCTAATTATGTACATGTTTGATTTTTCCTTGAGAGATTTTTGTCTCCTATTTTTCTTGTTTTGTGTTTTATTGTAATTTTCACCAGAGGATATTTTTCCATTTATCATCAGATACAGTGGGAGGGGGAGAGAGAAAGAGAAACATCGACATGAGAGAGACACATCGACTGGTTGCCTCCCGCACATCCCCGACCAGGGCCGGGACCGAACCACAACCGAGATACGTGCCCCTGACTGGAATCGAACACTCAACTCTTCAGTCCAAGGTCCGATGCTCCAACCACTGAGCCGAACCAGCCAGGACTGTTTTGTGAGGGTTTTTTTTTTTTTTTTAATAAATAAGTACAATGAGGTGAAACACTCCTCAAGAATCTTTAGGAAATATGTCACTGGTCAGTATTAAAGCAACTATTAAGCAAGCTTTTTTCTTATCATGGGTAGGTAACATTTATATATCTATTTATTTATAATATTTATTTGCATTATGTGCTAAGAACTTTAAATATTAACCATTAAATTGTCAACAAACCTATGAAGAAAATGCTATTATTATCTTTCACTTTACAAGTGAAGAAACTGAGGCTTAAGGAGATTAATTCACTTGATCACTATTTGAAAACAAGAAAGTCATTGTATGAAGCCAGAATTGAAACCCAATTCTGAGTTCTGACTCAGAAAATGTCCTATCCTAATACCTCATGCAGGATGGGAGGACACCCAAATGGGGGCATTTCCTGAGAGGCCACTCTAGAATGTTTGTGGAATAAAACATTATTAACTATTTAATATGTAGGAGGTTTAAACTACACCCCTCTTGTAGGCTAGAAGAGGTTCTCAAATTTAAGGCCTGAGGATACGCTATTTGAATGGTTCCAGAGAGAAGTCAAGGTTGTGGATTCTTAGACACTATTTGATAACCAATAATGGATTGCTAAGACACAACTTTATCTACAGTATTTCAGTTCAGTAATTCTGCAGTGTTGGGATATTCTACTAAAAATAATCCACAAACCTTACGCTCCACGACAATTGTGCTTAGAAGGGAATCTATTTGCTCTAAGAATTACGACTGCTTTTATTACTCCCATGTCCTTAGCAAATCACTATAATGTGTAATGTGGAACCATACAAGTAACTCGTTAATTGATCAGTTAGTCACCAATCATCACTCGATGCCTACTAGGTACCAGGCACTTTACATGCACTCCCTAATTTACTGAACGAGAAATTGAATAGTTAGGTAATTTGTGAAAGGTTTAAACTCAGGTCTGGCAATGTCAAACCCTGGCCTCTTTCCACCAAAACTAGATTAAAAAAAAAAAAATCAGAAGATTTTGCTTCTCCTAGTGGCTTAAACTCGAGGGCAATGAGAAAATCTTAACAATTGGAAGAAAAGAAAAGTGAGGAGGTCACAGACCCTTGGAGGATATGAGTTCTCTTTCAAGGAAAAATATAAGTGTGTTTACACACATACACACACACACACGAAACTATATACAATTTCATGGATTTAAGATCCTGGTTAGGAAGACTTGTTTTATGGATAAGAAGACAAATAGAGAGAAGGGGGTGTGAGGGGAAGAGATACACGAACTTTTTAAAAAGCCAAATCATAAACATGGTCACAAACAGTTCTAATTTTTGGAAGAAAAAAGAATTTATAAAAATAATTAGAGGTAGCTGACGTAGAGGCGGAAAGATTACAAAGGACTGGTTTCAAAATAGTATATTGAGTTAAGCACCTCTTCAGAGTTTTTAAAGAAAAAAGAGACTTGGCTGTTTTTGCAATCCAAGCCACCACTACTAAGAGTTCATGCATTCAATAGCTTGGCTGGATTGTATTGATTGCATTGTATTGTATTGTATTGTATTGTATTGTATTGTATTGTATTGTATTTTTAGAGAGAGAGATAGAAACATCCATGTGAGAGAGAAACATTGAACAGCTGCCTCCTGCACACCCCCCAATGGGGATCGAGCCCACCACCTGGGAATGTGCCCTGACCGGGAATCCAACCGGGACCTCTTACTCCATTGGATGATGCTCAATCCACTGAGCCACACCAGCTGAGCATTGGCTGAATTTTTACAACATGGATTGTTTCATAACCACTAACAATCCTTGTGTCAATGGGAACAGGATAAATAGAAAAGATGATCAAAAGTGAGGTTTAGCCCTGGCCGGGTGGCTCAGTTGTTTGGAGCGTCATCCTGTAAACCAAAAGGTTGTGGGTTTGATTCTTGGTCAGGGCACATACCTAGGTTGTGGTTTCAATCCACAGTCAGGCATATACAGGAAGCAACTGAACAATGTTTCTCTCTCTCTCTCTCTCTCTCTCTCTCTCTCTCTCTCTCTCTTACACACACACACACACACACTTCCTCTCTCTCTAAAATCAATAAAGACATATCTTTAAATGAGAATTAAAAATAAATTTAAAAATTTTTTAAAGTGAGGTTTATCCCTGGCCAGTTTGGCTCAGCGGTTAGAGCGTCAGCCCACGGACCAGAGAGACTCGGGTTCAGTTCCTGCTAAGGGCACGTACCTCAGTTGCAGTTTGTGCCCAGCCCTAGTTGGGGTTGTGTTGGTGGCAGCCAGTCAATGTGTCTCTCTCACATCGATGTTTCTCTCTTTCTCTTCCTCTCTCTCTCCTTCCTGCTCTATCTGAAGATAAATGAAAAAATGTCCTCGGGTAAAGATAAAAATAAATTAAATTAAATAAAACTGAGTTTTAGTGGCATCTCCCAATAACCTATCCAGTTAAGGCTAAAATCAAAACTCCAGCCTCTATGTGGAGGACACAGGCAGGTCATCGGACATGATTCCCATTTCACCTCTATGAATACACTGTGCCTTAGGTGTCCTACTGCTTGCAAATTCATTCCACTGTACACACAATATTATAATTTCTACTCAGTTTCTATAAAATCAAAGACAGCCAGGCACTTGGAGCAGATATATCTTGGATGCATACAGACTTAAAAGATATTTAAAACTTAATTTAAAGTCAAATATTTTGGAGCAATTTTAATTTGTGGTACTAAATTCAGAATGTGGGAGTGGGGCTAAGAAACACAGTGTATTTAGCTGAAGAGAAAGGACATGGCACCTTCCGTGCCTTAGAAGAACAGCAGCCTGGGCAACCCCTGGATGACCTGATGTGCTGAATCATACAAAGTAGGAACCAGCATTTAGCATCAAATTTAAACATTCTTAAATGCAAACATGAAAATAAGCAAACATCACCACCACAAGTGTTTTCTCTTGGGGAGCCATAAGAGAACAGGAAAATCCAAGTTCAGCAAAGATAACAAAGCTTGTTCTTGGCAATGAAATGTATTTAGAAGTGAAATCTGTATTATGGTAAGTCAGGTTTCAAAAAAATTGCTAACATAACCCCTTCAGTGAATTTCTCAATTCATATTGTAAAGATGTTGTATTGTTCCCCAGCCAGTGTGGCTCGTGATTGAGCATCGACCCATGCATCAAGAGGTAGCCAGTTCAATTCCCAGTCAGGGCACATGCCCAGATTGTGGGCCAAACCTACGGGGGCGGGGGGGTAGCATGCAGGAGGTGACCAGTCGATGTTCTCTCTCATTGATGTTTCTATCTCTCTTTCCCTCTCCCTTCCTCTCTCTCTAAAATTAGTAAGTTAAAAAAAAATTTTTTTTAAGTTGTATTGTCATGATAACTGAGAGTTCATTTGCTATTTTGCCCAACTCCTTTAAAACTCTGAATCCCCAGTGACTGAATTATAATTGACTTCAGAAAGAACACTATGTCCTAGTAGCCTTATGTAATTTTAATCAAATCAAGCCATTGAGTTGTCCATGGACATGACATTAGTTCATGTTAATTATATATTAAATATGTATTAATTAAACATTAAATAAATACATATAGTGTCCTTAATGATGTTCATTAATATATGACAATAGCATATAGTAAATATTCACCTTTGTTCCATAAATGTCTTTGTATAAACAAGGTTTCTACAACCAAATTCATCAAGGAAAGCATCATCTAAATCTTACTGCTGCAAGCTCATCTTCCTAGACTGTTATTATACATAATAAGAGACTTGATTTGACAGCTCCTATAATAACACATTACAAATTTTACATTGGATGTGTTTTTTTACCTTAAACTCTTGTGATGGCAAGACCCTTTTCCTCCAAGCTGATTGGTTGTGCAGCGCTGCAACAGTGCTTAAATGTGACCTTGCTACCCCAAGCTCTTCTGATGAGGAGGAGTCTTTCTGGTATAGAACATGACATCTTCATGAAGATTTTGTTTTATTATTAAGAAATAAATGTGTCTTGCTTCTTGAAATCTCACTGGTTTCGGCAATTTGTAGTCATTTCTACTGTAGACCATTAAGAATATATTTCAAAGACAGGCTAACAAAGTTCAAGTAAAAGTTATTTTTTAAATATTGGAGCTTCTAACTGGCATTGGGTGAGTATCAGAGATTTTCAACATAAATAATATAGAGTCAAAAAAAGAACTTAATTCATAAACGTTGGTTGACTTTCTTATTACATTCTTTGATACTAGTTGTATAACCATGTTTTGCAGACTGATCTTCTGATAAAACCTAAAACTTCTTGGTTTATTTGGTGTATTTGTTTTTCTTGTAAGTTTTTCTCCAACCTATTTATATCTCATTTAACACTGTGGTTTTGTACATTTTCCAATAGAACAATCAAGTTTTGTCAATATTACACCAGAAGTAACTCAAAATACAGTGTCCAGGTCATTTTCTCTCTGATTTTGTTTTTACACTACCCTTAGAACCACAGGTTAAGCTTGGTTTTGAAGACCCTCTAATGAAGGTATGATTGAGCAAAATAGTTAACATTATGTGTGCAGTCATAGAACTGAAGTTTTGTTATTCATTTCATTTATTTGTTTTATTTCTATATTTGAGTTTTTCTCATGCCAAATTTCTATTTTTCTTAAAGGCTTATGAAAATTCTGGTGAGAAAATGTTGCTGCTTCAGTGCAGACATGCAGCCTCTTTTCCTAAGCTAGATAACTTGGTAAGTATTTTCACCTATTTTTCCTTATAAACACAGGTTACAAAGCAAACTAAACATTATCAGAAGTGCAGTGGAGAGGATAAAACACTGTTTAAATATGTCAGAAAAAAAACAAAGAGCATCTGAGTTGAGAGCTGGGGTGGAAGAAGTAAAAACTTACGTAGTCATTATATTCCATAGAAATCATTATGAGTGTTATTTTCAGTTAAGAAAAGATAACTAATCATAGATTTTCATCTAATCATGAACTTTTAGAGATATGAGGAATCTTAAAAGTCATCCAGCCCTGGCCGGTTTGGCTCAGCGGTTGGAGCGTCGGCCTGTGGTCCGGAGAGACCCGGGTTCGGTTCCCGCTAAAGGCACGTACTTCGGTTGCAGTTTGTCCCCGACCCTGGTTGGTCGTGCGGTGGCAGCCACTCGATGTGTCCCTTTCACGTCGATGTTTCTCTCTCTCTATCTCTTCCTCTCTCTCCCTCCCACTCTATCTGTACAAAAAATGGAAAAATGTCCTCGGGTAAGGATAAAAAAAAAAAAAAAGTCATCCAACATGACATATTAAGTTTACAAAAGAGAAAACGAGTGGTATTTTATATTTGAAAATGAAAGACTACACGTTCCAATATGACTATGTAACATTATCAATAATCTAAGTGACAGCTACTATAGAGATTAAAATGGATGATTAAGCAAGAGAGAAATGAAACATCCAAAAGTTCCCAAAAATCTTAGGTCATAATCTTAGAAGGTAGATTTGGGGAGGGGGAGAGCATTCACCAATATTCTCTTTATTAGCTTCTTGATGTTATTGTAGCCTGTACTAAACACACTAGTTTCAGTTGTTATTTTTAATTCTCTACAATGTTATGATTCTGAAAATCTTTAATTAGGAGAAAATGCTTTTATATATTACTACTTCCTGTGTTTAATTACACTCTCCATATCTCTTTGATATGTAAAAAGTAATTAATTATACCAAAAATGTAGGAAAATGCTCAAGTGTCCTTTCATTATATTGCTGGGAAGCAGGCAAAAGAGTGAGCATTGGCTCACATCACCACCTGATGCATTTCATGCCTAGAAAGAAGCAGCAGGAACAGAAGGAATGAACGACTGGGGTCTATATGCTGGTTACTATGCCAGGAATTGCGTTGTATCTGATATATCATGAAAATAAATAACTCTGATTAAAACCTTTATTTTTCTCTACTGTATATGCAAAGAGAACAGTTTTCTTAAGGAATTAGCCAAAGAAATGCTTCAGAATAAACCTTGTTCAAAGATCTAAATACAAGTTCTGGTTATACGAGGCTTGTATAATTAACTAAGTAGGATAAATGAAATCCATGAAAACAGTCTCCAAGCTTCATATATGTCTATAGTTTCAATATTTCCCTCTATATGTTTAATCAAAGCATCTAACAAAAGGATGAGTCTATGGTCTTGCTTATGTTTTGTTTGTTTTTTTTTCCTCTAACCAGCCCTTGAACAGAAGTGATTTTTTAAAAGATAAAATAATAGTAATAAAGAAACAATAGAGGAAAGAAGAAAAGGACAGAATTCTGGAAAGTTCCAGATTATTTAATAGCCTCTGTAAAACGGAATGTTGTCTATAGCATCTTAGAAAGTAGTCCAAAGTACTGATTTTGGAGTGTGCCCTCACTGAAACTGATACTACTCTTTTTTTTCCCCTTTCTTTCTTTATTAAATGTAGAGAGAGAGGAAGGGAGGAGAGAGAGATGGAAAGATCGATGAGAGAGAACATTGACTGACCGCCTCCTGCATGCCCCCCACGGGGGATCAGGCCCACAACCTGGGCATGTGCCCTGACCAGGAATCGAACCGGCATCCTCTCGGGGCAGGGGTCAATGCTCAACCACTAAGCCACACCAGCCGGGCAAAACTGATATTATTCTAAACAATGAATATAGTCAGACATTACTATGCCTTTCTAAACCAGCCTGGCAATTAGAAATTCAAAACAAGCAATATTCATATTTTTTCAGGTAAACTCCTAATTTTTAATTTCCGCATTCCACTGCTATGAACCGTCTTCCATCTTGTCAAACATCTCTCTCTCTCTCTCTCTCTCTCTCTCTCTCTCTGTCTCTCTCTCTCTCTCTCCCTCCCTCCTTTTTACTGTGACGATTTCAGCAGTGTAGAACAGGACCAGGTAACAACTATCTAATAGTTTCTTAATGTAAAATGAAAATGGCAACAGAGGCCCCTTGCTGTCTGTTCTGCACTCTCCTTGGCACACAGGTGGGCTAGTGCCTAGATAAGTGCAGAGTACCTTGAGCATAATTATTTCCTAGTCCAAAAATAAAATCTAGTTTTTATTTCAGGTACCAAGTGGAAAAATGAAGATTCTCCTGGTCTTTCTAGGTCTGCTTGGTAATTCTACTGCTATGCCAGTGAGTTTTTTTTTTGTTTGCTTTAATTTAGGACTTTTTGTGTGTTCTATTGTTACATAGCTTGGAGAAAATTATCGGGCTTGTTTCAACTGACATTCTGAATTTGTCGTTGATATTCTTTCACTTCCAGATGCAAATGCCCCGGATGCCTGGATTTAGCAGTAAAAGTGAGGAGGTATGTATGTTCAGTGTCTGGGAAGAAATTTTCCGGAGCCCTGTCTTGAGAGTTCATTTCAAAAGGAGAATATTGGAAAACTTTCTGATATATAAAATTTCTTATGAAAGAGGTAGAGGGAGTGAGATTTGGAAGACCTAAATTCTCAAATCGTGGCAAAGTAGTAATCTCCCCAGCATCATTCCACCTATGTACTTTATTACTACTTCTCAAGGTAAATGTGAATTTGTGTTACATATAGATAGCTATTTAGCTAAGTTTTCAAGCTAGCAAAGGTAGCCATTTGTACCAAGGGTTGTTAGAAGATAGACTTTCCCATGACTCATACCCAGGATCATTAGCCAAACTCATTACACATCAGAAAGGAGAATCCCCTTTTTATAGAATTATCACACGCTCAAATCCTAAACTCCCAAAGAGTAGAATAGAACTTTCAACAACTTCAAAATAGACAAGATTTTTATTCTCTACTATTTTATATTGATTCTTCTCAAAATAAAATTTTGAGCAAAAAATTTAAATGCCATAGAAGTTTTTAATTGCATTTAAATTTATTAATAACCAGTAAAAGATATTATGACTCTTATACTTTAAAATCAGAAATTCAGCTTATTTCTTATGATTTGTGGATGGACTGAATGAAAATTTTTCACTTTGTGCCACATTAATGGATTTCTTTGGTGACAGATGATGCGGTTTGGTCAATTCAACTTCATGAACTCCCCACATGTAAGTTATTCTTTCTAATGACATATACTATTTCTAATTATTTCTTGTTTATGTATAGACAATGACATTATAAAGTTTGTCTTAGCTAATAAAGACACTAATAACTAGCCACACATCTTAATTACAATATAATCATTATAAGAGTTGCAAGGGGGAGAAATAATTTCACTTGTCCTCTTACACCAAATGTTCTTCTTATTTATTACTATTGTTGTTTCAAGTAAATAAAAGTCAGTTATTATTTACAAAAGTTCTTTAAATTCAATAGAAATTATGTCTGGGAAAAGACCACACAAGATATATTCACAAATAATGAAAACAAAAAATAGCATAGTAAACACTCAGAGGGCAGATGTAAATTTTATTTGGATTATCTTGAAAGATAACACTAAAATTATGAAATAAGTTCTTATTTTATTTCAATTTAGATTATACTAACCACTGTGTGTTAATTCTTAGAACTGACTAATAATAAATCAAGCATCTGTTAAATATTCTGGCATAATGTTTCTGACAAAATTGTATGTTAGCACAATAATATAATATGTCACTTTTGATTTGTGGCATGAGTATAAAACTATTTAGGGAAAAATCAAAGACTTTATCAATTTTCTCTTTATCCTTTTTATTCAGGTCATTCTCTTTTAAAGCCCCTCACCTAAATGTATCATCATTGTCAATTGTCTCATCTTCAACTATTTTACATTCTCTTTCTCGGTTTTAGTGACTTTGCCTGTAATTTGAAATATTCACCAACTTAAATGTCATAAAATACTGCATCATCTTAATGCAAGATTTGCAATCTCACCTTTCATCAGTCCTTATGGCATTTGCACTGTGTTGTATGTACATCATCCAACAGACAGCAAGAAACTAATGAAGACTGGTAATAAAACAAGGAAAAGAAACATTTGAATGGGAACTGATGTTGTAAGAGGTCAATTCATAGATTAGCATTTTCAGATTATTACTACTCTTGCTTCCCTATCAAACTTGCAGTTGTGGAGAGTCTGATCATGAAAACGGAATTAATAAGGATTCACCTGTAATAAAAAAGCACAGGCACCATTAAGGGTGTTTACACAAGCAGAATTTTTATTCTCTCTCTCTCTCTCTCTCTCTCTCTCTCTCTCTCTCATTTGTTTTTTTGTTTGTTTGTTTTTAATCCTCACCTGAGGATATTTTTCTATTTATCTTCAGATAGAGTGGGAGGGAGGGAGAGAGAGAGAAACATCCATGTGAGAGGGACTCGTCAACTGGTTGCCTCCCACACGACCCTGACCAGGGTTTGATCGGGGACAAACTGCAACCAAGGTATGTGCCCTTGACTGGAATCGAACCAGAGACTCATTGGTCTGAGGGCCAGTGCTCTAACTGCTGAGCCAAACTGGCCAAGGCTCTCTCTCATTTCTTTTTTTCAACACTCTTCCTTGTGCTTTTCCTCCTCCTAGCCCAGCCTCTAACAAGTCACAAGGGTTTTGAATTTGACGTCAACTCCTCTATAAGCTGACCTGTACACATCTTACCTGTCAGGGATTCATTCTTAAACTAAAATTTCTCACCACATTCTGCCTTTTGCTTTGTTTGCTTGGCTGGTTTTCTAGGAGACTGAATATTATTCATTTCTGTAAGATAATATTTAAAGGAATGCTAGCTAAATCTTGACGCTTCCATTGTTCAGGTCCGTGGGATTTGTAAGATCCCTGGCTGAGTATAGAGACTGACACACGAGGGTGGGGACAGCCAGAACCTCAGCCCTGGTGTGACCTCACTGTTATTTCTACCCTTGCAGATGGCACACCTGGGCCCCATGTATGGATATGGTATGCAACCCCCTCAGCTCTTCCCTCAGTACCAGATGCCCATGTGGCCCCAGCCACCACCCAACACCGGGCGCCCACGGAAACCCTCATCTCCTTCAACACCCAAACACCAGAGGAAGACAGATCAAACCCCAGAGACCCCGAAACCCAACCAGCCTCAACCAAAAAACCCATCACCAAAACGGCCTTTAAAGCAGCCAACACCTGCCCCAACTCCGCCCCAAGAGGAAGCCCAGCCGCCTCAGGTGAGGCTTGCCCAGCAGAATTCCAATCCAAGTCAGATGGCCTCAGAGTGATTTGGAGGGCCTGGCTACCCCCACATACACACATCCTTCAGTACTGCTCAGTACGGGTGCTGCTATGTACAAAACAGAACCTTTAGTTTTGACATTTTCTTCCAAGGTGATGCTGTCACCACCTATCAAAAACTACTTGGTGAGTTCATTTCAGTCCTTGTTTGATTGAAAATTACCCCAAAACTCTCACCTTAAAGAAGCACCTTTTAAAATACAGAGGTAACATGATATAGTCGTCTGAGCGGTAATTGAAGAATCGGGGAACAGAGATTCAAGTTATACCCTCAGCAGTTATTAGTTGCATGAGATTGAGCAAGTCACTACACCTTTCTGGACTCCAGGTTCCTCATGAGTAAATGAAATGATCTCTAAGCCCCTTCCAAGATCTATGCTTTGATTATCTAAACTGTTGCCCTGTACTTCAGTATGCCCTGACTTAAAGCAAGAAAATGTATAAATGGTTTCTCAAGATCTGATCTAGTGTGGAGCTTCTAAAACACTGTCTTTAGTCAATTAGCCTTTGTTATTAGACACTATTATAGATACAGAGAAAACACAATTAAATGAAAAGACGCTCCTGGATTTGAATCCTGGTATGTGATTTAGGGCAAGTGACTAACATATTTTCTTTGGTTATGTGAAGATTAAATAAACTTACCAATATAAATGCTCAGCACAATATCTAGAACATTTGTTCAATAATACTAATACTAAATGTTGTTATTACTATCATCTTTGACCTAAAATTAAAAATCACAGTTTAATGCAAAGGGAGATGTAGATTCTCAAGTTTCAAATTATTGTATTTACTAGTTTTATTTTTTTTAATATGCTTCTTACTTCCACATCATTCTGATTCTCTTTTTTTGCTCTAGGCATTCCCACCATTCGGCAATGGGATCTTTCCCTATCAACACCCACCATGGCAAATTCCACATGTGAGTTTTTTTCTTTATATTTGAAGTGAAAAATAATATCAACATGTTATATCTCAAACTAATCTGAGTCTGTACACTCTGAATGGAATGACACATACCAATCAGTAGAGAGTATGAAACGAAATCATCACATCAGTGATCACATAGAAAAAAACAATGTTTTAAGTGAATATTTTACTCAAATTGGTGACATGAGCACAGCCTAAATCACCAAACAATTGTTAATAACTTAGATAATAAATTAACTTTAAAAGGTTGTGCTATTTCATTACCATTTCCTGCTTTCTCAAAAGATTAGAAAACACAAAGATTATCTTCATTTAATGTAATCGGGAAATTGGAACAAATTGGAATTTGAAAATCATAAGATAAGCTATGATTAGACGAAGATCTTTCCATTACATCTTATTTCTAGCAGCAGATATTTCATTATTAAAAAATCATACAAAATAATATTTATAAGAATCCTTTAAAGTTTAAAGACATTAAAATATAATATAACATTGAAATTACATCATAAGCATTAAAAATATGAATTGCAAATTAAACTATTTAGACTAAAGAAATAGTAGAAGCCAGTTGCTGTTAAAAAGAAAAAAGAAAAGAAAAAGAAAAACAAGGAATATTTGATAACTTCGTTCAGCTGTGGCATTGGTTTTTCTTGTCCATGACTCTTTTTACCAAGAAGGCTTCTTATAAACAAGGAACAATTAATTGCAGTAAGAGTTCCTTACTTTTTTTTCCTTAAAAAAAGGTACTTCCTCTTACTGGCCATACTGAACCAAGGAAGCGAAGGCTGTACCAGGTGAACAGTTAAAAAGCAGATGAGCATGATTTCCATGCTGAAGTAGCTATTAATCTCATCTATGTAGAATTTCTTGAAGTGATTTTCTAAACCCTCCTCTGAGTGAAAACTCAGCCTCCAAATTTAATTAGAAAAATGAACCTTGGTCAAATTAAAATATTATAGTAATAATCCAGGAAGGATTGTCAGTTTGTCACGCTAAATGTGAAGTAGACATTCTAAAAATGGCATCATTATTTAATCTCCACTATTACATGTTCTAATATGAATGTTTGGATCCTAATGGCACTCCACTCGCTCTTTTCTCTCTCTCCACCTACCCTCTCCTCTCCTCTCCTTCTCTCTTTCTGTATTTGTGTGTGTGTGTGTGTGTGTGTGTGTGTGTGTGTGTGTGTGTGTTGAGGCGACGAGGTGATGGAGCTGGTGATTGCTAGGAGATATTTTCAGTAGGATGACCTAGGATCCTTCTGAAGCCTTTGTATTTACCAGTATTCACTGACAGATTATAATTATAGATATAATTATTCATAGCTGAACTGCGAGAGCTAATAACTCAGACACTAAAAGCTAACACTGTTGACACCCAATCTCCAATATAAACTATTTTCAGACACCTTAAATCTAACAAATAGCAGCAAAAAAAGGAGAAACACTGTAACAAAAATAAATTAATAAAAATTGGGGGGAAACACAAATAGCAACATAGAAAGTGGTTTTCTCTTACGTTCATTGTGTTTCTCACCTTTTAGAGGGTACCACCGGGTTATGGACGTCCACCCGTCAGCAATGAAGAAGGCGGGGTAAGTACAAATAGAGCTACATTCCCAACTAGGAACTGCAACCTTTTAGTCTCTGCTTTTTTCATCCCTACCTAATAAGAAAGTTAAACTCCAGCACATGGACCTATAGAACAAGTACCCATGATATAATAGGTAGAAAAAAGTGAAACAAATCAAGCCAGGAACCTAAAATAAAATAAATGTGACACGCCATTTCTCCTCTACATGTATTGGAATCTTCCTCCCTCCTCCCCCTCCCTCTCTCTTCCTCTCCCTCTCTCTCAAAGACAGCTAACCTAATAACCTACGCTCCAGGTGGATGCTAAACCCTAGACGGTGTTTGAGCAACTAGTACACAGGGAAGTAAAAGCGTTTTAGAATGTTATTCCCAGAAGAGAAGTAATCATCTAACTCCCTCATTGTACAAATATTTTGAAACCCAGAGAAAATAAATTTCTGATTAATTTCTCCTGCTGAATTAGTGGCTAACCTGGACCCAGAACCCAAGTCTTCTGGCACTCAGTCTAATGACCTTTGTATTGCACCACACTAGAGCTAAATGCATGTCACAGAGTGATGCACTGTTAATATATTCCAGCACTGTGTCACCAAGAAAGTCATTGTGGCGATCGTAGCACTGCACCCCACTTCTGTCCCTACTATGTCCTCAATGAGATGCAGAGATTGATAAGTCTGGGAAGCAGGGACTGGGAGGTGGGTAAAGTTAAAATAGTGACATTAAAGACTACTAAGTGAGTAATGAGTAAGTCGCTTTCAAAAATATCATTGTGAAATGACCCCAAATAAAATGAGCCAGATAATTGTATGCAACCTAAAAGCTGACACTTCAGATTTTCACAAATATGCCATGAGAAAGTAAATCTGGATGACTCAGGCAGCTACCATAGGCATTAAGAAATCTGTAGTCCACTTTCCAGGGGACATCGCCTGATTTCCTGCCTGTCAGAAACATCTCCGCACCCATCTGTCTCATCCCCTCATCCACAAATAGTGATTAAAAATACTTTTTCTCTAGAGTGGATTTGTTTTAAAAGAAAAATTAAATGGCCTAAATGCCACACAAATGTCTAACTAACATATTGACAGAGCTCGTGATGATTACATCATTCATATAAATTTATTAAGCACTTCCCCCTATGCTAAATTTATTAAGAAATGTATTTTAAAATGTATTAAGAAAACAAAGATGAACAGGATGTTTTCACTCAAAACCTTCACGTGGGAGAATCCCAGGAAAATGGGCAATTGAAATTCTGTGAAATAACTGTCATAGCAGAAGTCTGTCCTGCTGTGGACACCAGAGAGCAGAGCCCAATTCAGCCCATGGAAGTCAGGTCAAGAAGGGAGCATTCAAGCTGAGTCCTGAGAATGAGTGAAGTTTGCCAGGAGGGCTAAATGTGTCCGTGAGGAGGTTCTATATGAAGAAGCAATGTGCAGAGGCACTGAGACACAGAGAGACTATTCAGAGAACTAGTAGTAGTTGGCATTTTCCTATTTTATTTACTGTGGTAAGAACACCTAACATGAGATCTATCCTCTAAACAAATGTTGAAGTGGACAATACAGTATTGCTGACTGTAGGTACAATGTTCTACAGATTTCTGGAGCCTGTTGATCTCGCTTAACTGAAACTTTATGCCTATTAATTAGTAACTCCCATCGCCCCCTCCCCTAGCCCTGAGCAGTCACCATTCCATTCTTTGATTCTATTAATTTAACTATACCTCATATAAGTGGAATCACGCTGTATTTGTCTTTCTGTGACAGGCTTATTTCACTTATAAACTCAAAGTTTATCTATGTTGGCACATATTGCTGTTTTCTTCTTTTTTTCAGGCTGGATAATATTCCATTGTATATAAATATACCACCTTTTGCTTATCCATTCATCTGTTAATGGACATTAAGGCTGTTTCCAAGTCTTGGCTATTGTGAATAATGCTACAAGTAGCCATTGTGATTTACAACTGCTTAAAGTACAGGGTGAGGGGGATGAGGCTGGATGTAACAGCTATGACCAGATGATTATTAAAAAGTATTATTTATTATTATTCAATGTATAAGCCTTGTTATGCCCTTACCAAGTACCGGGCACTGAGCTTTACATATGTTATCTCATTTGACTCTCATGGCAACCTATGAGGTCGATTTTTTTATTGTCTCCATTTTTCAAATAAATAAACTGAGGTTAGCCCAGAGTCATACTACTAATTCTGGCAAACTGGGATTTTAATCCAAGTCTGTCTAGAGACCTACTCTTTAGCACCACACTGTACTACTTTGTATGTTAGCCCAATGTTTAGAATTTATCCTCTAAGGTAAGGAAAACTTTATATTATATTTAAAGAGGAAAGTGACAGAATTTTCCCACACGCACCCCCGAACCCCCACTACTCCGAAGGCAATGGAAAGGCAAGGTTGGAGTAGGTAAAATTACATCCAGAGTAACCAGTAAGAAAACTATTGCAATAATTCAGGGGTTTAGCCCTGGCCGGTTTGGCTCAGCGGTTAGAGCATTGGCCTGCGGTCCGGAGAGACTCGGGTTCGGTTCCCGCTAAGGGCACGTACTTCGGTTGCAGTTTGTCCCCGGCCCTGGTTGGCGTGCAGGTGGCAGCCACTCGATGTGTCCCTTTCACGTCGATGTTTCTCTCTCTCTCTCTCTCTCTCTCTCTCTCTCTCCCCCCCCCTCCCTCCCACTCTATCTGTACAAAAATTGGAAAAAAAATGTCCTCGGGTGAGGATAAAAAAAAAAAAATAGTTCAGGGGTTTAGGGGATAAAGGAAGAAGGGACCAAAAAAAGGATAAAAATTTAGATTTTATAGGATACAGTCATTAATTACCAGGGCAACTAAAGGAAACAACAAAAACTGAGGAAACAGTAGATCATGGTAAATGCTACTTAGATATAGAATATTGGAGAAAGAGATTTGGGAGAAGAAGAGTCTAGTATGAGTACATTCCATTGGAAGTTCTCATGCGATCTTCAGTGGAGTCGTCTCATTGTCTCAACCTCAGGAGAGAACACAATGAGTCACAGCTATGGCTTTGGGAGACACTGGCATGTATTAGTATTTTTAAAATGTGCCTGCAATATATTGCTCAAGGCGGCTGTGTAAAATGAGAACAGAAGAATGAGAAGGATAGAGGATGGGAACCTTTAAAAATTTTAGGTTTAGAATCCAAGTCTAGGAAGAGAAAGCTGAGAAGTTATGGTCAGAAAGTACAAGTACCAGAAGAGAGAGCCAGAAGGAAATAGTGTCATGGAACCAAAGGTGGGATCAAATTTCAAGAAAGCAAGCACAAGTCATTAGTGTTAAAAGAAGCAGGTGGCTAATAAGATTTCCCTATCACATTTAAAAATTCCAAGTAACACCATGGTGGGAAACAGAGAGTAATTATCGATGTTCATCTTCTTCCCTACAGAATCCTTACTTTGGATATTTTGGATATCAGGGATTTGGGGGTCGTCCTCCCTATTATTCAGAAGAAATGTTTGAACAAGATTTTGAAAAACCCAAAGAAGAAGACCCTCCTAAAACAGAGACTCCAGCCACTGAACCCTCGTCGAATTCAACAGTTCCTGAGACTAATTCTACCCAACCAAATGCACCCAATCCTGGAGGGCATCCAGGTGTAAATGACACCAGTCCAACTGGAAACAGTGGCCCTGGACCAAACACTGTGAGAAACCCCACAGTTCAAAATGGGGTCAACCCATCCCCTACAGTTAATGTTTCAGGCCAGGGGGCACCAAGAAGTCAAATCCCATGGAGACCAAATCAGCCAAATATTCGTAAAATATACCCAAATCCTAATTTTCAAAATGTCCCTGTGGGAAGACAATGGCGTCCCACTGGGACTGTCATGGGGCACAGACAGAATGGGCCCTTTTATCGAAATCAAATCCAAAGGGGTCCTCGGTGGAACTCCTATGCCCTGCAAAGCAAACCAGCAGTTCGCCCAGGATATCCAATTTATCGCAAACCTTATGCTTCCACTGCAAGAGGCAATTCTCCCAATCTTGCAGGAAATCCAGCAAATCTCAGAAGAAAACCTCAAGGGCCAAATAAACACCCTGTGGGAACCAATGTTGCCCCTTTGGGTCCCAAACTTGGTACTGTTGGTCGCAATGAAAATATTCAAAATCCAGGAGAGAAGCAATTAGGTCAAAAAGAAAGAATAGTTATTCCTACAAGGAATCCAACTGGCACTCAGGGAAACTCTCAAGATTATGGAGTTAATACATCAAACTATAAAATACCTCAGCCTGAGAGTAACATGCCACTCCCAAATTTTAATTCTATTGATCAACGTGAAAACTCTTATTACCCAAGAGAAGAGTCCAGAAAAGCCCCAAATTCTGATGGACAAACCCAAAGCCAGAATTTACCCAAAGGGATTATTTTAGAGCCAAGAAGGATCCCATATGAATCAGAAACTAATCGGCCAGAATTAAAGCACAGTACATATCAGCCTGTGTACCCTGAGGAAATCCCTTCTCCTGCAAGAGAACATTTTCCTGCTGGAAGAAACACTTGGAAACACCAAGAAATCGCTCCACCTTTTAAGGAAGATCCCGGCAGGCAAGAACAACACTTGCCTCATCCTTCCCATGGCCCTAGGGGAGATGTGTACTACCCTGACTATAATCCTTATGATCCCAGGGAAAACTCGCCATACATTAGAAGCAATACATGGGATGAGAGAGATGATTCTCCCAATACTATGGGGCTACCAGAAGATCCTCTGTACCCCATGAATACTCCAGACCCAAAAGAAACAGTCCCTTATAATGAAGAAGACCCAATGGATCCAACTGGAGATGAACCTTTTCCAGAACAAAGCAGATGGGGTAGAGAGGAGTCGAGCTTTAAAGAAGGTACCACAGTTAGGCACTACAAAGATGAACAGTACACCGCAAATCAACCAAAGGAATACCTTCCCTATTCCTTAGATAATCCATCAAAACCCAGGGAGGATTTTCCTTATGGTGAATTTTACCCCTGGAACCCAGATGAGAATTTTCCATTATATAATACAGTTCCCACTGTACCACCACCTGTGGAGAGCAGGGGCTACTATGCTAATAGAGCTGTTGGAAAAGAAGAAGATCTGTTTCCTTCTTGGACTTCCTGGGACCACAGGATAGAAGCCCAAAGACAGAAAGAAAGAAGACCGTACTTTAACAGAAATTTCTGGGATCGGCCAATCAATTTACACAAAGCCCCTGCTAGTCTACCACATGAGAAAAAGAACCAGCCCTATTCCAGTAACTTCCCAGCTGGGCTTCAGAAAAATCCAACATGGCATGAAGGTGAGAACTGGAATTATGGCATGCAGATAACTAGGTTAAACTCACCAGACAATGAACACTTGGCTTTTCAGGACTTAATTCCTCCAAGTTACTCACCAGGTCAAAAAGAAGCACATTTATTTCACCAAAGCCAGAGAGTCGCTTGCTGTGCTGGTGCCTCCATTGGACACAAGGACAATCCACTTGCTCTACAAGACTACACTCCATCCTCTGGTCTTGCACCAGGGGAGAATCAAGATACCAGCCCCCTGTTTACAAAAGATAGTCATACTAAGCATGCAAGACACACTGTCTCCCCGACAAGCAACCTACCTATCCAAAGAAACAGCTCAGAGAAAAGACAGCCTGGAGAAAATCAAAACCCTAGTCCTTTTAGAGACGATGTGTCTACTCTGAGGAGGAACACACCGTGTTCTATAAAAAATCAACTGGAACAAGGGGTAACGATGCCCTTTTCTGAAGTCAGTTCCCTTCAATCAAAGAATACACCTTGTCTCAAAAATGACCTTGGAGGAGATGGAAACAATGTTTTGGAACAAATATTTGAAGGCGACCAGCTCAGTGAAAGGACTGTTGACCTTACTCCTGAGCAGCTTGTTATCGATGAAGGCCCCAAGCCAGAAGGAATCCAAAGTGAAGTGCAAGGAAATGAGGGTGAAAGGCAGCAACAAAGACCATCTAGCATCCTGCAGTTACCATGTTTTGGCTCCAAATTAACAAAGTATCACTCCTCCAGCACTGGAACTCCATCTGGCACTGGAAGGCAAAGCCCATTCAATGGAGATTCCATGATGCCTACTGAAATCCCTGACTCATTGACTGGGTTAGCTACTGGGACCCACTTTCAGAGTATACATGTAGACCCCTTTAATGCAGATGAACAAACTCCATTTGATTCCCTTCAAATAGGGACCGATCCACAGGACTGCTTACTACTTCAGGCCTAGGGATTATGTCAACTGAGCATTCTTTGGAGAAGAAAAATACCTGATATTCTATAGTGGTTCTCAAAGCCCCCCCCTCCTCCCCCGCCTTGCCAAGATTTGATTAAGTTCTGACCTCTTGGTGACCTTGAAGTTTTTTCCCCATTCCAGCAATAAAAGTAGTGGCCCAGGTGGTGCTGATGAGGTTGGGTCTCCAGGAGTCACTACACCCAATGCTGTCACTTAGTGCAGACCTTAAAAAACAAACAGACAAAACAAGACAGGAAGACTATGACCACCACCACCTTGAAACTCGGAAGCCACTTCTCTGGGTCAGTTTCCCTTTGCCGATTCTTCTTTTTTCTCTCAAAGTTCCATACTTGCAAAATTCTATGGTTTTGCAAGACAGAAAAGCAGATGAACTTTCCATTTTATGTATGGAGATCTACACGTCAGTATAATCCTGACGATTGTACTTTTTTTTTTTTCATGTGTTGGTCTTTCTCAGTTTTTCTTTACTAGTTAATGTTCTCTTTTGGCATTTTTTTTTTCTCCTCTGCCTCTTTTTATTTCTGCCTTTAATATTTCCTTTTTATCTTCCTTTTTTATTTCTCTCACCCATTCTATATTTAGCTTTCTGTTTCTTTCCTTCCCATCTTTCTATCACTTCTTACATACTAAACTATCTTTAACCATCACTAGTCTTTACATCTACCTTTTCCATTTTGTCTTCCTCTCTTCCCACCTTTCTGTTCAGTCTCCCGACGTGTCTCTTGTCAATCAATCCCTTTCTTCCCTTCAATGTATCTTTCTCCCTGCTATACCATTTCCCTATCTTAAGACTGCCTGTCTCTCTCTCTTTATTGTCTCTACTCTCTAAACTCTATACTAATTTTTTTCTTGGCCTAGCCTAACCATCATTGTAGAATATGTTTCAGAAATAGTGGACACTGCTACCCACTTTTGTTTTTAATATTCTTATGGTCTTTACCAGGTAAACACAGCTCAGTCCAAGGAACACATTCAAGGAGAGGTATGAGGGAAGACAGGCTAGTTACCCAGACCTAGCAGCAGGGGAACAAGGCTTAGGAAAGTAGGTAGGGAAGGACTGCCACTCTGTGACTGAGCATTCAGACAAAAAGAGTAGAACTTGCCACATCCCATCGCCAACTCATCATGTGCAGGTTCTGGGAAACACTGCCCTAACCAAATAAGGGAAGCACTCAACAGTTAGTTTTCTTTAATAGTGCAGGATAAGTGACTCTAGCAATATGTGCTACTAGTAACATAAACACTTTCATTCTTCACATCCTGGTAGAATTATTTGCAGACACACTTCATAGCTTGATTAAATAGTGTAAATTATTTTGTAAAGTAGACATTTCTACATAGGTTTGCTTAAAATACATCTAGGTGTTTTGTTTTTATAAACGGCATTTTGGCCTACTGTCTGTATATTCCTTCCTAGAGAAAAAGAATTCCCAGAATTACCTAGAACGTTACTTTCTGACTCTAAGGAATTTCATAGGAGAAAATGTGCTGGGACAGGTTTCATAAGATGATCTCAGAAATGTGGACAAATATAATGTTGAAAACTTTCTGAGGAAACGCATCTTGTCCTCTGAGTATTCTACAGTTCCTGGCCCAGTGTCTCGCACATAGTAGATACCCAATAGATATTTATTGAATGACTGGGTTTTAAAACAGCTTTTAAAGCTCCCATGAAAACACTGCAGTATGCTTTTCCTGCTGGTAAACCATCAGGGATACTGAATGAGCCTCCACGTTCTGTAGCTTAACATAATTCAGCAATGTTTGCATCGTAGGGTCTCAGGGAAGAAGGGATCTTAGAAGTAGACTATCTAGGCCACCTACTAGGTGCTTAAATCCACCACCACTGCCACCAGTTTTATATTTGAATCATTCATTGCAAAATCATTAACTTATTCTATACAAACTGTCTCTTCAGAAATATCCTCCTCAAAATAAAATTACATTTTATGTTTTACTACTTTTTTTCAAATGATTTTTTAATCTAGATATGAATGCCTTTTACTGTAAACGTTCTTTCACCTCACTATTTCATCAAAACCTATGGATCATACATTTGTTTTGGCAGATATGTTGACAATCTTCATCTGCGAGTCCTGCAGCCTAATTGTCTGAAACTTCTGCGATGTAAAAAGTAAACACGGGGACAAAAACATCTATTAAATTTGAAACCATAAAGCAGGGGGGGAAAAAAGGGATGGGGGAAAATGACTCCTCATTTCATCAACACCGGTATCCTTCTGCAAACCTGGACACTAGGCTGAGTTCCTTACAGTAAAGAAATGACTCCGTGTGCCCTTGTTGAGTCATTGGTAAGGTTTTAAAGTCAGCTCTAACGTTAAGGTGCATGCAGAGGAGTGGCAGGCTCCGAGGTGATCCCCTTTTATCTCTGGTGCTCCCAGCCCACTGCCAGGCCCCCATTTCTCCGGCAAGTTCCTCCATCTAGTGGCCGTCACCTGATGATTTTTAAATGGCTGGCTATATCCTGGTGATGTCTTGAGATGATAAAGTAAATAAGAAGAAAGTAACATCTGAGGATGGCAAACAGGAGATAATCTGGCAAGGCTACCACACGCCTGCCTTACAAGCTTTTCTGCCTCACAGCCTGTAACAGATTCCTCAGAGCAGTGGTCCTCAACCTTCCTAATGCCACGAACCTTTAATGCAGTTCCTCATGTTGTGGTGAACCCCCCCCCCCCATAAAATTATTTTCGTTGCTACTTCATAACTGTAATTTTGCTACTGTTATGTCTTAGGCAACCCCTGTGAAAGGGTCGTTCGACCCCCAGGTTGAGAACCTCTGCTCTAGAGTCTGGAGGGTAGTTGGCCACTGACCCAGCTGGCTGGGGAAAATTCGAGCTTTTCTACTTTAAGCAGGAAGCAAAGTAAGATCATGAAATTCGGGGTCTAGCCACCTCTGAAAACTTGGCCTGGCAACCATTATCATGAAGATTCTTCCTCTGGCTTTTTGAATGCCCTGAACATGTTTTACTTTAATCATTCACATCAGAGTCTTAACTTTATACACCTTTAAAGAAAATTCACAGGACATGACCTTGAGTTACTTTTATTGCTTGTTTTGACATATCCCAATCTGCTTCAGTCATGACCAGAAGAACACTAAAGAAGATTCATCTTGCCCTCAGAAAACCAAACTTCATTTCTAAAAACAAAAAGGGAACCAGAAATGTTGGATTCAAATCGACAACTCTGACCCTCCTACACAAAACCTCAAAGGTTTCACTGTGACTCAGACCAACTGCCCAATTAAAACTCAGAAGAAAATTGCACTTGATGGAAAATAGGTAATCATTTCACAATGGAGTCAAGCTCTGGGTTTGGTCCACCCGTTCTTCTTGCCTCTCACCCTTAGCCTGGTAACATCAGCCACTACACCTTTATCTCTTACTCTGAATTCACAGCCAGTAAGATCCTAGAAAGAGGATTCAGCTGGTAACAAAACCCCATTTAGCAGAACAGAATCCTTCAAATAAAGAAGAAGGATGCTGCCTGGCTGGTTTGGCTCAGCAATTAGAGTGTCAGCCCTCAAACTGGAGGGTCATGGGTTTGATTCCTGCTCAAGGGCATGTACCAGGTTCAATCCCTGGCCCTGGTCAGGGTTGTGTAGGAGGCAACCAATCAAATGTGTCTCTTTCACATCAATGTTTCTCTCTCTCACTCTCTGTCCCCCCTCCCTCCCACTTTATCTAATAAATAAAATTTAAAAAGGAGGCTCAGTGGTTGACATCAACCCATGAACCAAGAGGTTGCTGGTCACTGTTTCGGTTCCAGGTCAGGGCACATGCCCAAGATGTTGGGTCCGATGGGCATGCAGGAGGAGACCAATCGGCGTTCTTGCTCATAGACCTTTCTGTCTCTCCCTCTCCCAAAATCAATTTTTTTTTTTAATCCTCACCCGAGGACACTTTTTTCAATATTTTGTTCAGATAGAGTGGGAGGAGGGGGGGAGAGAGAGAGAGAGAAACAGAGAGAGAGAAACATCGACATGAAAGGAACACATCGAATAGTTGCCACCCACATGACCCAACCAGGGCTGGGGACAAACTGCAACCAAGGTACATGCCCTTAGCGCGAAACCGAACCCGGGTCCCTCCGGACTGCAGGCCAACGCTCTAACCGCTGAGCCAAACCGGCCAGGGCAATTTTTAAAATTTTTTTTTTAAAAAAAGGAGGAAGCTGCCCTGGCTGGTTTGGCTCAGCAGTTAGAGCGTCAGCCTGCGGTCCGGAGAGACCCGGGTTCGGTTCCCCGCTAAGGGCACGTACCTCGGTTGCAGTTTGTCCCCGGCCCCGGTTGGGTCGTGTGGGTGGCAGCCAGTCGATGTGTCCCTTTCACGTCGATGTTTCTCTCTCTCTCTTCCTCTCTCTCCCTCCTGCTCTATCTGAACAAAAAATGGAAAAATGTCCTTGGGTGAGGATTAAAAAAAAAAAAAGGAGGAAGCTGAGCTGTAATTTGACACAGACAAATTGTAAAACAGACGAAGTGTCTCTCAATGCCCATCACTTCCCCAATCCAGGTCCCTGCATTCAGAGTGTCCATTTCATCTGCCTAAGGACCCAGAACCCTCTTTTCTGTGCCTCATCAGAACTTGGACAGTAACTTCCTCTTTGGGTCTTTTCCAAATAACCATGACTCATTCCTCTCCTCACTGTACAAAGCAGGGCTTTTCTGTGACTGACCCGGTAAATGGTTTCTTCTCAAGTGTTGGCTAATATGTAGTCCTTCCAAATCATCCACCGTGCCCTTAAAGTGTGTTCAATTCATGGTATGTGCAGAAAAGATGATGGTAGAAAATGTTGTTTGGGGAGGACCTTGTCAGTTCTTCAGCTGTTAAACCACACTGGCAACTGCCCCTTTCCCTAGGACCCCGTGTTTCTTAAGCTTTGAGGTGCACATGACCCTTGTTAAAACAGGCTTTGATTCTGTGACCTGGAGTGGGGTCTGCGATGCTGTTATGAACATGTTTCCAGGTGATGATGAATCCGCCAGTTGGAGTGTCCAAGTCCGAGACTATTTTCTATAAATAAGGGACAACTGCACACTCACCAGAGAAGGAACTCACGTAGGGTCTTGACCACTGGAAAATCTGAATATCACCAGTTAGAGGGAGGGTATAAATGAAGCGCGTAAGCGCACGATTCGCTAGCAAACACAAAGAGAGAGAGCAGCAGGACATCTGTCTCTATTCCTACACCAGGTTGTGCTTCTCCCCATCTCTTTGCCTGGCTCATGGAGGTCTAGAAAGTTCTACTTCCATCCATGAAGGCCCTATTCCGTTATTATCTCCTCCAGATTGCCCCAGCTTCCCTGAAGGCTCATAGCACATCATCTTTTATATTTAATTACATATTATCTTACATCATGTGCTGATTTTTTTTTTTCTGTTCTATAGAAGGGGGAAGAAAACTAAAAAGTGAGGCCCAGTTCTTATTCTTCTTATGTGTCCATCATAGCAACTGGAACTGTGCTGGGCACAGAGTAGATGCTAAGTAAACATCACTTTGTCTTTTTTATTTTTTTAATTTTCAAGGTAGTTTTAATTAATTATTTACTTAATTTTTTATCCTCACCCAAGGACATTCCTTCCTCTTTTTTTTTTTTTTTTTGAAGTTATACTTTGGTTTATTTCTTCCCATCCCCCAAACCCCCTTCCCTTTGAGGTTTGTCAGTCTAGCAACCAATTTGTACTTCTTAATCCCTTCACCTTTTCACCCATTTCCCCCTCCCTCCTCCCATCTGGCAACCAACAAAATGTTCTCTGTATCTATGAGAATGTTTCTGTTCTGCTTGTTCATTTTGTTTGTAGATTCAATTGTTGATAGCTATGTATTCATTGCCATTTTGTTTGTTCATATATTTTCTTTTTCTTCAAGAAGACCCTTTAACATTTCATATAATAATGGTTTGGGGGTGATGAACTCCTTTAGCTTTACCTTGTCTGGGAAACTCTTTATATGGCCATCGATTCTAAATGACAGCTTTGCAGGATAGAGTAATCATGGTTGTAGGTTCTTGCTTTTCACATTCCTTCCATTTTTTGTTCAGATAGAGTGGGAAGGAGAGAGAGAGAGAGAAACATCAACGTGAAAGGGACACATCAAGTGGTTGCCACCCACACGACCCAACCAGGGCCAGGGACAAACTTCAACTGAGGTTATGTGCCCTTAGCGGGAACCAAACCCGGGTCTCTCTGGACCGCAGGCCAATGCTCTAACCGCTGAGCCAAACCAGCCAGGGCACATCACTTTCTCTTTAACCACATTTTGTAAATGGACAGAAATTTAGAATTCCCCAAATTTTAAAATAATTTTTAAAAAATTAATAATGATGAATATGTTTCTAAGTATAAAACACACACCAATTGCAGAATATTTAACAAATACTGAAAAGTAAAAGGACACAAATAAAAATAATACATTTGCCCTGGCCAGTTTGGCTCAACAGTTACAGCATCAGCTGGCAGACTGAGGGGTCCCAGGTTCGATTCCTGATGAAGGGCACCTACCTGTGTTGCAGGTTCTATCCCTGGCCGTGGTGGGGTCATGCAGGAGGCAACCAATCGATATGTCTCTCTCACACTGATGTTTCTCTCTCTCTCTCTCTCCCTCCCTCCCTCCCACTCTATTTAAAAACCAATGTGAAGCCCAGTCAGTGTGGCTCACTGGTTGTCCCATGCACCAAGAAGTTGCCAGTTCTATTCCCGGTCAGGGCACATGCCCAGGTTGTGGACCCAATCCCCAGTGGGGGCATGCAGGAGGCGGCTAACTGATGTTCTCTCTCATCAGTGTTTCTATCTCTCTCTCCCCCTCTCTCTTCTTCTCTCTCTAAAATCAATAAAAAAAAAATATTTTTTAAAAAGCCAATGTGAAGATTAACAAAAATAATATTAATAATATTATATAATCCTACCATTTAATGTTAATATTTTGGCCTCATTTCTCTTAGATGTGTGTATATTTGGAGGGTCTTAAAGTGATTCTTTTATGATATATTCTACATTTTCCCTCTTCACATTATATAAACAATTTCCACTAAACTATTTAAAACTTGCTTTTTGTTGTCTGTATTCTAAAGTATACCTATATTGTCATTCCCTTTGACGATAGACTTGAACTTTATTATGAATTTTCACTACCATAAATAATGTTGTGATAAATATTTTTATGCTTTTTTGTCCATATTTCATATTTCCTCAGAAGTGGAATTACTGAAGGAAATGGTCTGAAAACGTATTTCAGACAGGATAACATACTGAATAAGAGCACTGGCTTTGGAGTTGGACTGTGTTGGATTCAACTACCACTTCTCCACACACTATTTGTAAAACCTTATGAATATTACTTCATCTCTTTGCATCTCAGTTTCATCATTTGTAAAACGAAGGTAGTACTTATTTCATAGGGCAGTTGTGAGGATGAAAAGAAATGTGTTTAAGACATATGCATTGTTCTTCATAAATCAACCACTAGGTGGAGGTGGAGGCTTATAATTCTAAAGCAGAAGGTTGTTTTAGAAATGCACTTGCTTTTACGGCATCCCAGAACCAAGCAATCATCAGTGGCTGGGGGTGAGAGGTGGGGAGGTGGAGCAATCAAAGAGTCTTCAAGGTGAGTTTCCTGCATGCTAACGGATGAAAATCAGTGATCCAATACACTCACATTTTTCTGATTTGTTGAGTGAGCAGGGAGAAGAGCCAGAAGTCAATTAACACACAGTAACAATGCAATTTACACAATATTACTGAATGCTACAATAGCTCTAATAAGTGATATACATAAATTATGGCATGTATCCTTAATTTTACAAAAAGCTATGAGATCGTTATTTTTACTCCTATTTTCAATCAGATTGAAGGAACTTGCCCTTGGTGACTTGTCACTTAGTCACTAAGTAGTCTGTATGCCACCTAGGCCATGGATTTATCCACTATGCTACACAGCCACCTCAAAGTCAAGACCTGGGAGGTTCATTCAAGGTGAACTTCCCTATCCCACTGCTTGCAGGCCAGGGAGTCCACACATGTCTGGTAATGAATGTGTACACATCTGTGTATTTATGACGGCAGAAGCATAATTATGGTTCATTTTGAATATCGAGTCATATAAGACCATTCAAAATGACAAGTCTTTCCCTGACTGGTTTTGCTCAGCGGTTAAAGCGTCAGCCTGCAGTCCAGAGACCTGGGTTCGGTTCCCGCTAAGGGCACGTACCTCGGTTGCAATTTGTCCCCGGCCCTGGTTGGGTCGTGCGGGTGGCAGCCACTTGATGTGTCCCTTTCACGTCGATGTTTCTCTCTCTCTCTCTCTTCCTCTCTCTCCTTCCCACTCTAGCTGAACAAAAAATGGAAAAATGTCCTCGGGTGAGGATAAAAAATAAAAAAAATGACAATAGTCTTAAAGTGAAAATTGAATACTTGACTTGGGTCTGTTGGTTTTTAAGAGCCTGGCACAAAGAAATATTACTCTTATTGTTAATTAATGTAATTTTTCTCTGGCCGATGCTGTGTGTGCTCACTTAATAGCTAAGAACTGTGCTAAAAGAAAACATTCTCACCAATAATACCCACTTACTCCTGCCCTTTAAAAATATTACCGATTTAATTCACATTTAAAAAGGACAAAAAGTACAAAAATAATGGACTTACAACAGATCAACAAATTAGTCACATTAACCTCAAAATGCCACACGAACTGTAAGAAAATGTTATAGAGGGCATGAAGGGCATGAATGATTATCAGAGGGCTTCTAGTGGGATTTGTTAAGGCTGTGGCAGTGACTGAGTTTTTATTACCATTTACTAGACAAGTGAACGAGCCAAATTGTTAATTATGCACTGAGTTCATTTTCTCAACATCGTAACAGTAAACCCAGGAGTTATTCTGAGGATAAAATAAGATGACACAGGTGAATCACGTGGCATGTTAAGAATACTAAGTATTGCCCAGCTGGTGTGGCTCAGTGGTTGAGTGTGTACCCATGTACCAAGAGGTCGGCAGTTCGATTCCTGGTCAGGGTACATGCCCGGGTTGTGGTCCCAATCCCCAGCGGGGGGCATTCAGGAGGCAGCCAATCAATGTTCTCTCTCATCAATGTTTCTATCTCTCTCCCTCTCCCTTCCTCTCTCTCTAACATCAATAAAAAAAACATTTTTTTAAAAGAATGCTCAGTATCAACATCATCATCATTAAATCAGATACCTCATAATTGGTTACTATGTTCATTCAGGCCCTACAGAAGCAGAATCCAAGATGAGATTAAAGGTACAAGAGAGCCCTGGCCGGTCTGGCTCAGCGGTTGGAGCGCCAGCCGGTGGATCAGAGAGTCCCGGGTTCGGTTCCCGCTAAGGGCACATACTTCGGTTGTAGTTTGTCCCCGGCCCGGTTGGGGTCATGTGGGTGGCAGCCACTTGATGTGTCTCTCTCTCACAGCGATGTTTCTCTCTCTCTTCCTCCCTCTCTCCCTCCTGCTCTATCTGAAGATAAATGCAAAATAAGTAAATACAATAAAAATCAAATTTAAAGGTACAAGAAATTTATTAAGAAAAACATCTATAAAGTGTAGAGCCCAAGCAGGCTGGGAGAGGCAAGAGACTGATTCAGGTCTGACCCATCTGGAGGAAGGGGGCAGGAAGGAAGGTTGGGTAGGTCATATATAATGGTGGTACAGTGCTAAGAAATTTTCAGTGAAGCTCATGGGAAGGCCTCAAGTCAGTCACCCATCACAGGAGCCCTGTGTCTCCCAGGAACTGGCCTGTCATAGTATCCTTGACACTCTCTCAGTCATCATTGGCTGGGAGCAGCCCATGGGTCTCATTCAAACACAGTGGTAGGTACCAGAACTATCGGTCATATACGCTCCCTGCAAAGAACTAAGAGGCTCATTTCATAGCTGCCTCGTCTATGTTGCCTCCTTAGTGTGTCCCTGCTAAACTGTTGGCTAACACAAGCAAGTGTATGAGTAAAACTAACAGGAAGGCTTTCATCTTTCTTCAATAATTCTCATTTAAGAGCCCCCAGCTACTCCGGATTTATATGGAACGAGTTCATTCTTAATAAAGCACCGACTGATGCCTAGCAAAGGGTGAATACTAAATTGTTATCAATATGATAGTCTCAAATCTAACTGAACTGCTGAGAGGTGGACCTACAGGATTATGTTTGAAGTGCCCTTCCAGATGGCATTTAATGAGTCAATGTGGTAACAAAAACTTGTTCTATTGGGTAGGCAGAAAAACAAAGGCAAAAATGGGGAGAGTAGAGGAGCCTCTCCATAAACAAAGTTAACACAAACTTTTTTCCAATAAATTATTTCACACAGGTATATGCTTAAGAATCTATTTAATTGTTCAAACTGTGCTAGAGGATACATATTTTGGAATACATATTTCATTAGATTCAGTTACAACATTGATTATTTCCAATGGCAATTTCTTACACTATCCTGATTATCCAAAAAAAAAAAAAGTTTTTTTATATTAAAAAAAAATCTTTATCTGCTACCAAATCTGTGTTATATCAAAACGTATTTTTCCAATTATGCATTTAATTATGTCACTTTAAGCTCACTGGTTTCATAAATATTAAAGATTCAATTTTAATTATTTCATAAATATTTCTAAAACATGTTTTCCAATCATTTTTGGAATGAAAACCTACAATCTACCAGTGTTTACATATCACTTTTCTCTACACAGTTTTACTTTTTTTAAAGAGAATAGCATGAACGTGCAAAAGCTATGGCTCTCCAAGGCAAAGCAAGAAAAAGAAAACAATTCTGTATCTTGATTTTTAACCTTAAGTTTCATTTTCTTTCCTTATCTATTTTTTTAAATGTTAGAGATTATATTCTTAATACATACCCCGCCCCTTCAGGCAAGGATGATAAGTAAAAGATTCAACACTTAGAATGTGCAGGTACAATACTTAGAGTTGAGAAGTAATAACCTAATAAAAATAACAATTTACTATTTCAATTACTTGGGGAAGGGGTAGTTTTACATTATCCAAAAATTGTGGTTTCAAATTCACTGGCCATAAATATATTAACTTTCTGGATCAAAATGGAGAGCATTTCAAGATAAGCAGCTGTGCGGTCAGCAATGACTCAAATTAGTCAGGATAGCAGGACTCCGGGGTCAAGGCCGTTTCCACCATCACGGTCTTACCCCCATAGGTAAACGGGACCTTGTTTGTATAGCACTTGTTTCTGTCATAAGCGTAGCAGGTCTCATTGTCTTCATCACACATATTGCTCTGGGTGGCAGTAACCACTTGATTTCCCAGTTCCACTTCTGTAGACTCACATTTTTTACAGCTGAAAAACAAATTTATGCATTAGATAATCCCATCAAATGTTGTAGCCAAAATCAATTAGTTCTTGCAGCTCGGCCCTGACAACTGACAAAGGGTCAGTCTTGCCCTGGCCAGTTTGGCTCAGCGGTTAGAGTGTCGGCCTGCGGTCCGGAGAGACCCGGGTTCGGTTCCCGCTAAGGGCGCGTACTTCGGTTGCAGTTTGTCCCCGGCCCTGGTTGGTCGTGCGGGTGGCAGCCACTCTATGTGTCCCTTCACGTCGATGTTTCTCTCTCTCTCTCCCTTCCTCTCTCTCCCTCCCACTCTATCTGTACAAAAAATGGAAAAATATCCTCGGGAGAGGATAAAAAAAAAAAAAAAAGGGTCAGTCTTTTTGGAACTCAGCTGCTCAACAACACAGAACAGTTTATGGGATCTTTTCAATCTTTAATATAAAAATTAGTTGAAAGTAAGCAATATGATTAATAATATGATATTACTGTTTTGCCTACACCATACAGGAACCTCTACTCTGGTAGATTCATTACCAATTGTGTATTAGGATTAAACAAGTTATTTATAGTGACAAAGAAGGAAGAATTTGAAAAAATAAATAAATTGTTCAATATTGAATTCTGTAGTTTCCAAAGATACACCTGCATGTCAATATGTCTGAAATCCAATTACTGAGCTACTGAGATAAACTGGCCCTTCCTGTACTAATGGCAAATATGTCTTCTTTAGAATGAACTTAAAGCTAACTTTTATCTATGATAGCGTTTTATGAATGTATGATACCTAATAATTAACATAGGAATTAATGTATTCAAAAGTTCAAATTATATTGGTAAATGTTTATACCTCCAACATATTTTCTAAACATTCTTAATAACAAGTTAAGTTTTAAAAGTTATTAACTTGTGTACATATACTAGTATGAAGGAAAATCTCTTACAGGTCGGACAAATGGTACACAAATTTGGTTCTCCTTGGTGAGGTGGGATCAGAGATATTCTCCCTGTTGTTCACAGGAACACTAAAGAAAAAGAAAAAAAAACAAGTCAAAATAATGAAATTAACAGATCTTGCTAGTTTTTGGTGCTAGGTAATTAGGACATTTAGTTCATTTAGCACTCTAACAGAATCTATCGTGATACCAATACTCAGATTTCTCATTCAAAATAAATCTCCCAACTCCTCTGTCAATGATTTTTGCCTACTTGGCAAATCCCTGTTTCCCTTTAGCAGTCAGCTCAAGTTCTACCGTCTCCATGATGATTACTTAGATCCTATCTATACCCCTCAAAAATTCCTTCCTCTGTATACTCATTAAAGCTCATATATCTTTACTATAACAAATGCCAGTTCATAGTTGCTTGTCTACAGAATAATTGCTTCCCTAGACTATCTAAGTTCCTCGAGGCAAAAACATTCATGTATTCCCAGCGCCTGGCTGGATGTGCGGCATGAGGAATATGTTCCGTATTTGTGGAAGGGATGGACAGATATTATTATCCACATTTTTGAGATGCATAAATTATAAATCAGAGAGGTTAGCAACCTACCGAAGATCACACAACTACTAAAGTAGTAAAGCTATAGCTGGAATCCAAACTTCTTGATTTGGTGATTTCCATAAAAAATTAGGTAATACTTATCAACTAATTCAAGAGATTTTATTAACTTTTACATGTTTTCATCTGTGCTATCATTCCTCTACCAAAAAATATAAAATTAAATTAAAAATTTGTGTTTCCTAACTCAGTGTTTAGCAATAATGTCCACATTAATATCCTAGATACCATCTCTAAGTCCTCCCTTTCTATCATGACCTATATTTAATCCATCTCACAGTTCAATTGACTCTAATTCTCTGCATTTGTGAAATCCTTCTACTTGGTTCAGGACATCACCATTTTCTCTCCTAGCAATACCCTCCTTGGGTCCTGGACCCTCCCATGCACTAGCTACATTATTGCCAAAATGGCCTTTCTAAAGCAGGAACCTAACTTCCTTCTCTGCTTAAAACCTACAGTGTCTCCCTACAAATAACAGAGTATCTTTAACACATGCCTGTCACTGCCCAGCCTCATCTCTCACCATGCCACCCTCTTTACATGACATGCCAGCTATAAGAAACAGCTTACAACTCCACAAATTTACTGTGCTTTTCTCATCTCCAAGTCTTAACAATAACAAAAACAGTAACAGTTCTAACATTTGCTAAGTGCATACAGTGTGCCTGGTACTATGCTAACCATGCTACATGATGATGTCACAGAATCTTCACAGCAACCCTGTTTTCTTTTCTGAGAAATGCTCTTTCTCGCCTTCAGCCCTATCATTCCCCACACATTTAATTTACCCAGTTAACGCCCATTCGGCCAGCTAACAGCCGACATCCACTTCCACCACTTACTCCAACTTGCTACCTCCACTACCACTATCCACCCACCCCACCCCCAACTGGACTGAGTGCCCTCAAATCCTATGCCTACTCCTGTCATCATGGCATTTACAATACTGTATTGTAAAGGCTTTTTAGCTGTTTTAGGTTCCTTTCTCAACTGTAAATTCTCCAGTGGTCCCCAGCTCCAATCCTCAGTGGCATTCAGTAGCATTCAATAAATGTTTGTCAAACAAATGAATCTATTCTTTATTAAATTGAAAAGGCTCTGGTAATATAAGAAAAGGCTTTAAATACTGATAGAGATAAGGGGATAAACATGAATGTCTACTTTGGGCCAAACACTGTTCTAGATGCTTTTACACATTACCACATTTAATTCTCACAACCCTATAAAGTATATGTGTGCACTATATACATATATATTTTCCCCTTTTTATAGTTTAGGAAACAGACTCAAATTAGTTGAGTAACTTGCCCAAAGTCATATCATTAGTAGGTGACAGAGTTGGGAATAATGCCATAATGACATGGCAATAACAACAGAACTTTCAGAAATGAGATCAGGCAAAGTGAATAAAGTAACTGAATTATCTGAATTCAGAAAATAATGTAATACCATGAAAAGAATGGTCATAGAAAAAGAAGAAGAATTAGACCATCAGAGTGCCATTTAAAAATCTGAAGATGTCAACATAAGATAGACACTCTTCTTCAACACGGCTTAGGTGCCAACGTCATGAATGCTATCCATCCCAACTGTTCCATCTCTAACAGGGTGCTGAGTGGTACAGAGTCTGAATGGTCAGAGAACACCTGCTAGAGGAAGTGATATCTAAACTAAGACCTGCAGGTTGAGGAGAACTTAACCAGGCTAAGAGGGGTGGGAGAAAGGGTTCTTCAAGCAGAGGAACAACTTACACACAAAATGGAAGAGAAAGGGAGCACTGTGAGTGGGGAAAACGAGGGCACTACAATATTGCTGGGTTTTCAAACACCGGGTGACAAGAAGTGTCAGTGGAAGAGCTTGAGAGTTATGCTCAGTGTTGTAGGTTAGGCTGATGCATTTGTACTTTATCATAGTAACAATGTTGGGGAAACCAGTAAAGGTATTTTAAGAAATATAGAGATATAATGATAACTAGAATGTAGGTTAGGTGGATAAATAACAGCAAATATTTTTTTAAAATATGCCAGGAACTATATACATTCTCGAAAACGAATAGATCTCAGTTTATCTTTACAATAGCCCTATGAGATATATATTATTTTCCCCTATTTAAAAATGAGCAAGTTGAAGTTTTAGAGTAGATAAGTAATTTCCATACAAAAGCACACAGCAATTAAGTGACCCAGCCAGTATCTGAAACAAAATTTTAAACACATTATGCTTCTTCCATTGGTTAGATGGCATTAAATGCTACATTGTTTCAATAAGAGGTACCCAACTAGGGGGACACTATTCAAGGCAGAAGTGTTGACAAGGAAGACTTTACTGATTGGATCCAATAGGAATCTTATTTCTTTCTTTTTTTTCTTTATTGATTTAGAGAGAGAGGAAAGGAAAGAGAGAGAGAAACATCAATGAGAGAGAACATTGAATGGCTGACTCCTGCATGCCCCACACTGGGGATTGGGCCCATAACCTGGGCATGTGCCCTGACCAGGCATCAAACCAGCTACCTCTTGGTATATGGGTCGATGCTCAACCAGTAAGCTACACCGGCCGGGCATGGAATCTCATTTCTTAATATTATTAGCATTTTGGTGATTAAACACCAAGACTCATAACTTATAACTTGGACTATGTGTGAAATGAAATGAGTATCTGAAGTCCAATCTACAAGTGAAGACTAAATCAAATTAGTCAGTTTGATTAGTCTACCTTAGCTTTATGCAGACAGTTAAGTACTATGTAAAATATGCTGTAGTCCAGACATGGTACAAAATAGTTTTTAGTGTTATTGCAAGTTTCAGTTTGAATTGATCAAAAGTAACTAAAAGTTCTGATTCAAACTGAAATAACTCCATATGAACTGGGCACGTTGACGAGCAGATCTGAACCTTCCGTTATAATCATTTGATCTAGCTGACTGGTTTTAAATTGTGTGGAAAGCTTGTTTCTGCTCCCAAATTGTGCATAATTGGCTCAAGCCCATTAACCAGATTCAACCTCATGTCAGGTGCTACACGTCAAAAAAGAGGAGCAAAGATATTACATTCAAACAATGGCTGAAATGACAGAGGATCGCTGCTTGCAACATGAAGAAATGAAATATAAAATACCACATACATAATTCTGATGTTTCTCTCCACAATGTCTTGGCTAGGATCTTCGGGAGAAGGGATGACCCTGGAGGTAATGCGGGCACACTGACATTTGTTGTTAGCAAGAACAGTCCCTTCATCTTTGTCTTGGGCTGGAAAGATACACAACATATTAAGAAGAAATGGGAATGAAAATCTACTTATCTATCAACTTTGTAGTGAGTTCATCTTTTTTCCTGCAGAAAAATTCAGTTTTATGGTTGATTAATTTCTCCATTTGTTCTCCCTCCTAATCTAAAACAGCTGAGTAGAATCTCACAGTATAGAGAAGGAAGTCCAAAAGTACTCCAAAAGGAATTTTCTTTTTCCCTTGGACCAGTCTAGGGGCACCTAAGCTAAAAGAATTCTGGTTTTAATCCAATGCTTTTCATGGAGGCACAGCTCTCTGAATGAGTGCCAGATGCCACAATAAGAGAGAAAACAAAAATCCAGACTGGATTTCTCTCAGTCCAAAGCAATCCATTCAAAAGTGAACACAAAAATAGCATTAGTCTTTGTCAGCCTAGGGCGAGGTGTCACAGCCGTCCTGAACTCCCCTTCATCTTCACAGTCTGCTCACATTAGAGCTAAGTAAGCACAGGTACACGTTCCCCCCAAATAACCTTATTTTGTAAGATTTTTAAATATTCTCCACTACAATCTTCCTCAACTTAATTATATTCTTCTTTTTCATAATAACAATCAGGTTATTATGACATAATGATTCAATCAAATAAAATAATAGGTACTGTATTAATATTTCTTATAAGAATTATTTTAAAAGTTATAATATATAACGTTTAGACATAAAGTGTAATAGCTGTATTTAATAGTGCTGACTAAATAATAATAATGTTAAATATCTTTTTTAGTCCTATAATCTTAGCTAAGTAACCTTAAAAATTTCCTCCCACCAAGCCGCAACTGAAAACAAAACAAAACAAAACATAAATTTAGCACATAAATTCAAGTTATAAAGGTTAAACGACTAGAGTAGAAATCACTGTTACTGGAAGTCTAATTATTACAGAAATGACCTCAGAGCAGAGAAGACCTAATTACAGTACTTCAGTCTTAATGATAATAATCATTACAAAAGCATTTTAAGATCATTGTTATTGTACTTATAATTGTTTGAAGTAGTTTATAATGCATTATGTCATTATTCATAACTCCTTAATAAATCTTATGATAAAAGTCTGTATGGCATTGGAAAAGAAACATTATGAAGTCAATCCAAGATCATCTCCCCTTAAGGTTTTGAAGAGTGAGATGATATAAATGGTGTCCTCTTCCCTACTAGCTGTATTCATAAACTCTTAAATGTTTTTCTCAATAAAATACAAATGAGCCAGCAATGCCTGATAAAAAAATAAAAAAATAAAAAAAACTGAATCAAGTATGTGAGTTGGCAATTAAGTCTTAAATAGAAAATGTCTATATTTTATTTATAGCATCTGGTTTATTTTCTTACCTGAAATAGAGGGAAAAACTAACATTACTGTTGTCATATAAAATAATTAGTCAGTCTAATATATCTATAAGAAAATGTACAAATACTTCAATTCACCAAGACTTGCAAGTTTCTAACATTCTCTCTCACTGAGAGGCAGCATTTTTCCTCATAAACCTATTATTAAAGACTGTGCCTTATTTTATTCGAAGAGCATCTGAGACATAGTAGGTGCTCAATAAATATTTGTTAAATTTATTTAAATTCAGTTCAAACAAATAAGAAAATAGACTTAATAACACATACTATATATGAACATAATTAGTTTACTAAGAGGCAATTCTCTCATATAGGAAAAATAGGACAGTAGTTAGGAGTGCGGGTTATAGAGTCGGAGGGCCTGAGTTCTGCCTACCACATACTTGCTGTGTGACCTTAGGCAAGATATTGGCCTCTCTAAATCTCAGTGGGCTCAACTATATGTCAGAAATTTTAATAGGATCTATTCTCAATTGGTTGTTGGGAGAATTAAATAGAATAGTATATGTAAAGTAGTTAGCATAATGCCTAGAACATAACATGCACTCAATAAATGACAGCTCATATATGTATATATATGTGTGTGTGTGTATATTTATACATATACTATACACATTTCACTACTATCTTTTTATTATAAATATAATTAGAAATTCATTATTCTTAATGCTAAGTTAGTATAAAATATATTTTAGATGATTATTAATTATATCATACTCAGTCTTGAAATAAGAATAATTAGCTCTATAAGTGTTAGAAACAATCCAGCTAAATTATATCACACTAATTCACATGCCCTTCTAGATGAAATTATTAAAAACTCTACTTCTATATTCAGAATGTATTCCATTTTCTACAGTACTTTGAAGGGTTAATAAACAAAATACCCAAAGTTCAGCCATCAATTTATAGGCCCTGTAGAACATTAAACATTGTTAAAGGGTTATAATAAATCTGTAGACTCAGATCCAGAAAAGTTTTTAGAACTAACACTAGTCTACCTGGGGAAAACAATCCCACTGCATTCTATGTTGTATTTACAGTAATTATTACTTCATTTTTCCTGAATACTATGTTAAGACACTCAAGGAGAGAACTACTAATTTTCAAGATTCAATAAGGATATTCATATAAGTACAACTATCAATACTTATCCAATACTTATTCTCTAGGTTATAGTAGGCAAACAAATAAGAGAAAAGAAAAAGAATTATAATGAATCTTGTCTGCATAAAGATCACTGCCCATATAAAGATTAAAGCATGTTAGAAAAAAGTAGCCAGCTAGCTGGTCAACCAAAACACAAATGTTTAAATCTGAAGAACAGATCTATGTTATATTTTCCCTTTTATCTGGGTTTATTTTCAAAATACCACATACCTGTCACAAGAAAAGCCTTAACAAAAATGGCCAGGACTCCCCAGAAAAGCAAATGCTTCTTCATCTTGCCTTCAAGTCTTTTGAAAACTGGAGCTAAAAAAAGTCAGGGTTAAGGTGTGTGATCTATGAGTGTGCAAATGATGGTGCTTCTGCTTTCTTAAAATAACGCCCCAGGCAGCTTACAAACTAAAACCAATCACAACTGCCGTTGAAGTCTGAAATTTTAATGCTGCACTGGAAAGAAATGTATGGCTCAGGTTTACCTATTTTCTTACAAAGTATCCCCCAAAAGCCATGCTTTGATGCAATCACTTTGAACTGATGTACTTTATTTACATTTACTCTATATAATTAATGCAGAAAACTAATAATTAAGACAGGAGTCCATTAAGAATGTTAAAATAAAGGTTTTCAACTTGATTCCCTAGATAATAAAGATCTCAAATATATATGACATTTGTTTTGCTTGGAACAATAATTGAAGGAAGATAAGTGAATTGAAGCTCCTTAAATTCCCAATTGTATCTTAAGTCAACTTTTTCTTCAAGTCCTTTTTTTTATTAATTAATTTTTGTTATAGATGTTTCTCCTTTTCCCCCCACTGATTCCCCCCTCCCCCTCCCTTCCTGCCCTGTCCCCAGCTTTGTTGTCCATATTCATTGTTCATGCATACATACATATAAGTTCTGTGGTTTATCTCTTTCCCCCACCCCCTCTTCTGGGGATTGTCAGTCTGCACCCCACTTCCACGTCTCTGGGACTACCCCATTCCTCAGACTGTTATGTTCATTATATTCCACAAATAAGTGAGACCATGATACTTGTCTTTCTCTGTTTGGCTTGTTTCACTTAGGATGATACTTTCCAGGTCCCTCCATGTCGTCTCAAAGGATAAGAGATCTTTCTTTCTTACAGCTGCATAGTACTCCATTGTGTAGATGTACCACTGCTTTTTTATCCATTCATCTACTGATAGACACTTGGGTTGTTTCCAGATCTTAGCTATTGTAAATAGTGCTGCTACAAACATGGGAGTACATATATTCTTTCTGATTGGTGATTCAGGCTTCTTAGGGTATATTCCTAGAAGTGGGATCACTGGGTCAAATGGAAGTTCAATTTTTAATTTTTTTAGGTAACACCATATTCTTTTCCATAGTGGCTGCACCAGTCTGCATTCCCACCAGCAGTGCACTAGAGTCCCCTTTTCTCCACACCCTCGCCAACACTTGTTGTTTGATGATTTGTTGATGGCGGCCATTCTGACAGGTGTGAGGTGATACCTCATTGTTGTTTTAATTTGCATCTCTCTGATGATTAGTGATGATGAGCATTTCTTCATATGTCTCTTAGCCATTTGTATGTCCTGTTTGGAGAGGTGTCTATTTAGTTCCTCTGCCCATTTTCAATTGGGTTCTTTGTCTTCCTTTTGTTGAGTTGTATGAGCATTCTATATATACTGAAAATTAACTTCTTCTAGTTCTTAATTAATCAAGCTACCAGATTTGAGTATACATATTACATGTCACATATATAACATATACATATTCTGATCACTTTCAATTATTTTATAAGCTCAAACATGGAATTGGAATTAGAAACAAGTGGATACTAAATGTATCAGTGGCCACATTTTAATTTGATAGTATTAAGTCAGACCTTGTGTTTGCTCATCTAGTAATACCGTCCAGAATTGTAAACCCATGAAATGATTTTCATTTGTGATAACTCGACAGAAAATGAAATCACTATAGTATTTCTTGTAAATGTTTTTCATTAATTAGTGAGAGAGAAAAAAAACCAGAGCCCTGGCCAGTTTGGCTCAGCAGTTAGAGCATCGGCCTGAGGTCCAGAGAGACCTGGGTTCAGTTCCCACTAAGGGCATGTTTGTCCCCGGTCCTGGTTGGTCGTGCGGGTGGCAGCCACTTGATGTGTCCCTTTCACGTCGATATTTCTCTCTCTCTCTCTCTCTCCCTCCCACTCTACCTGAACAAAATAAATAAATAAATAAAGGGTTAATACCCAAAATTTATTTTAAAAAAACAGAAAACAAAAATCTAAGCTTTTGGAAAGAGCATCTGCCTATCCCATCCCCCACCACCCCAACATGTTAGAATTTTCTGTCTCTTAAGTAGCCTTGTTCCAAGAACATGGTGGTTACATTTACATGCAACATCAAAACCATGTTACTTTTGGTTCTTAGTTCTCTAATTTTTTAAGGGTGAACTAGAATTTTGAGAGGGACTAAAATTCTTCAGGATCATAAGTAGGCAAGCAGATTTCATAGCTGGCAGTAGAAAACAGCAGCATGAAAGCTGTAACAACGTCTAGCACAACATTGCTCTCTCTCAGTCAATATGTATTGAAAGTCTAGCAAGAACAAAGTGTCAGGCTCTAGAACACACAAGATTACTATACTGTTAAACTTTACTTTCATTTTAATTTCCACTATCATAGCATTTAGAAACTATTTGGGGGTTAAGAAAATATACTAGATTCATATGAATAATTTTATCTAGTAGAAAAAGAAACACATCTGAAAGCACATTTTACTTATGTGGTCAGGCTGTCAAAACAAGTATCAACCACTTAAGAGCTTCTCATCTCTAAGTGCAGTTTTTAAATAACTGATTTATTCCATCAATCTAAAAAAAGAATAATTAGAAGTTAGCTCGATACTCTTTTTTAAATTATTATTTCCTTGAAAATAAACTCAGGACTAGACTGCCTGCCCAAAACAATTGGATAAATTCCTGGGGACAAATTAAAGCTTCCCCAAAAGTTTACTTATTTATTTTATAAAAGCAAAGATTATTGAATTCATAAATACTAAACTAAGGGAAAGCTCTATATTTTGTATTTATATTCTTTCAGTCCTCTAGTTTTATACTGTTAGCCTTGCATCTAAAATGTAATTTTAATAAAGATAAGGTATGGAGATCCAAGTGGCACTTTTGCCCTCAGAAGAGTTGCCTAGGCTTGCAGTACAGTATCAGGACCAATGTTTTGCCAAGTGTATTCCAGGGATCATCTTCCCTAGAATCACTTGAACTACTAGTCAAAATATGAATTTTCTGGCTACACCCAATCAGAATTTCTGGAGCTGTAACCTTGAAATATGTATTATTAAAAAAGACTTCTAATTGATTTTTATATACATTAAATTTGAAAATTGGTATACTAGAAGCCTAGGGAGGGGGGAATAACTAATATCATTAACTATAGGAGAGCGAGAAGCTTATAAAGGTAATTTTTTTTTAACAAATTTATTTTTATAATTCTGTGATATAGGCAAATTGTTTCATCTTTTTAGCATTAACCAAATATATCTATATATTGGCTGTTATATAGTTATATAGATATATTAAAACCAAATATATCTTTATATCGGCTATTTATATAAATGAGACCCCAGTTTATTTTTAAGACATTTCATCTTCAAATTTTGTTCTTCCCACTAAAAACTGTAAAATGTGAATAGAATTCTTTCTAAACAAGTGAGCTAAATAATTAGGAGCTTAGCTACATGTTCAAAAATTTTCACCAAATTGGTTTATTTTTCTGCATTCATACAAAAGATTCTTACAGTGAATAGTAGAATCCTTTGTAAACGAGCTAAATAATTAGGAGCTTAGCTACATGTTCAAAAATTTTCACCAAATTGGTTTATTTTTCTGCGTTCTTACAAAAGATTCTCACAGTGAGAGGTTCAATAATAGACTCATTTGGATGAAATGGATCTTAAGATAATGTAGTCTCACCTTTTTTACTTCCACTCAAGTTTTGTTTCAATTTCCTATACAGCAGACAGTCTGAGCAGCATTTGTTTAAAAACCACCTGAAATAGGTCAACGCTTCACTTCCTCTGACACAGCTTATTATATTTGAGATACTCAAATCATGACGAAGACTTTATTCTCTTGGGACATAGAGAATACTGCACTTATTCTCCTTTTCTCATTGGCGACTCTTCAGTCTCTTGCTGAATTTTCCTCAATCTTCAGCCTTCTCTTTTCTCTTAACCTCTCCCTAATTAATTTTAGCTGATCCCACTGCTTTGAACATCGGACATGCTATGACTTCAAATGGATAACTCTAGACTCCACCTTGCCTGTTGAGCTCCAAACTCCTATATCCAATTTTCTGTTTGATTATCTTCACTTGGCTGCCTAACAGGTATCTAATATGGAGAGAGCAGAACAGTACACTTGATGACCAAGCCACCCTCACTACCATTCCAATTTCTTTCTGTCTTTACTCTTCCTCAATCAATGGCACCTACATCTACCTGGTTGCTCAAGCCAAAACCCTCTTCTTTGATTCTTTTTCTTCTCCCCACATTCAATTTACCATCATGTCCTGTTGGTTTAATTTTTAAAATATATCCCAAACTTACCTGATTCTCTCCATTTTCATTGTCACCCTAGTCCAAGCCTCTATCCTCTTTTTCATACTGCAATAGCCTCAGTAATAAAAAGTGATTTTCCTTTGCCCCAGCACTGGTAATTAGGACTTTCTAAATTCTAAAGAGTCAGACACTTCCTCAAGACTTAACAAGAGGCAATAGAATTCAACTTACTACCATCAACCACCACCTCACCTCTCCCAAGCTCCCTCCTCCAGTCTTTGGAGGATTTTGGAGAAAAAAAGGAGAATGCCATTATGGAAGCAGTTGACCTTGTGGAAATAGTAGTGTCTGTGGTAAGAGAAGTTCCCATCTTTACTCTTGGGAGAGGGGAGGACAGGGTGCTCTTCTCTACTCAAAGTCAAGTGAGATTCAAGAAAATAACTCAAAAGAGATCAAGGACCTTGCAGAAAGGGGAAATTGAGAAGCAATGTAGCATAATAGTTAAGGGAAGGATTCTGAGCCTGGTTTATCTCCCAATCCACCATTTACTAGCTATGTGACACTGAGCAAGCCTTGGACAAATTAACCTCTATGTTTCCATTTCTCTATCTGTAAAATGGGGATAATAACAATACATATTTCATAAAGTTGTCATGAGGCTTAACATGTATTACTGCATATAAAGAAGTTAGAGCAGATCCTGGCATATGGTAAATACTATATAAGTACTATAAGTACTTATATAAATACTATATAAGTACTAGTATTGTCATAACCAGTATCATCATCATCATCATCATCATCATCATCATCATGTTGGTCACTCTTTGTTGAGTTGCAGAAAATGCAAACCCAACCTGAGGATATCAACTGTAATGAAGTTTGAGTAAAACATTCCTGGGAAAGCTTGACATTTCCCCTCAGTTTGCAGGCATGTAGAAACATAGAAACTGATATGTGCTTATGCTATATGACCCTCATAAAGAATATATGAAAATATTCAACAAAGCTAGAGTAGTAAAAAACAGCATACTGCTGGCATAAAAGCAGACACATAGACCAATGGAACAGAATTGAGAGCCCCAAAATAAATTGAATACTCAATGGGGAAAGAATAGTCTCTTCAATAAAGGATGTTGGGAAAACTGGATGTTCACATACAAAAGAATAAAATTGAACCTCTATCCTACACCACTCCCAAAAATAACCTGAAATGGATGAAGTACTTAAATGTAAGACCTGAAACCATAAAGCTCCTAAGGGGGAAAAAAAAGGCAGGGAAAAGCTCCTTGACAGTGGTCATGGCAATGATGTTTTGGGTATAACACAAAAAGCATAAGCAACAAAAGCAAAAATCAACAGCTGGGACTAAATCAAATTAAAAGGCTTCTGCACAGGAAAAAAAATCAAAAAATGAAAATGCAATTTATGGAATGGGAGAAAAATGTGCAAACCATATATCTGATAAAATGTTAATGCATAAAATAAGAAGAAAAGCATACTAAGTAGAAAAAAATCTGATTTAAAAGTTGACAAGACTTGCCCTGGCCGGTTTGGCTCAGCGGTTAGAGCGTCGGCCTGCGGTCCGGAGAGACCCGGGTTCGGTTCCTGCTAAGGGCACGTACTTCGGTTGCAGTTTGTCCCCGGCCCTGGCTGGTCGTGCGGGTGGCAGCCACTCGATGTGTCCCTTCACGTCGATGTTTCTCTCTCTCCCTTCCTCTCTCTCCCTCCCACTCTATCTATACAAAAAATGGAAAAATGTCCTCGGGTGAGGATAAAAAAAAAATAAAAAAATAAAAAAAAAAAAGTTGACAAGACTTGAGTAGACATTTCTCCAAAGAAGGCATAAAAGTGGCCAAGAAGTAAATGAAAATGTGCTCAACATCACTAATCATCAGGGAAATGCAAATCAAAACCAAAATGAGATACCACCTCACACCTGTTAGACTGGCTATTACAAAAAATACAAAAGATTAAAAAGGCTGGTAAGGATATAGAGGAAAAAATACCCCACACACTGTTGGTGGAAATGTAAATAGTATAGCCACTATGGAAAACAGTATAAAAGTTCTTCAAAACATTAAAAATAGACACCACATGATCCGACAATCCCACTTCTGGGTATATATCTAAAGGAAAGTAATACAATCTCAAAAATATATCTGCACTCCCACATTCACTGCAGCATTATTCACAATAGCCAAGACATGAAAACAGCCTAAGTGTCATGGACAGATGAATGGATAAAGAAAATGTATTTGTGTGTGTGTGTGTGTGTGTGTGTGTGTGTGTGTGTATTTTTCAGCCATGGAAGGGAAAATTTCATTCTTTTTATGGCCAAGTAATATTCCATTGTATATATACAGTTTTTGTTTGTTTTTTGTTAATCCTCACCTGAGGATATTTTCCATTGATTTTTAGATAAAATGGAAGGCAGGGAGGGTGGAGAGAGAAGGAGAGGGAGAGGGAGAGGGAGAGGGAGAGGGAGAGGGAGAGGGAGAGGGAGAGGGAGAGGGAGAGGGAGAAACACATTGACTGGTTACTTCCTATATGACCCCAACCAGGGCAGGGGGGTCAAACCTGCAACCCAGGTACATGCCCCTGACCAGGAATTGAACCTGTGACCCTTCAGTCTGGGGCAACACTCTAACTGCTGAGCCAAATAGGCCAGGGCTATATATACCACTTTTTTATCCAGTCATCTAATGATGGACACTTGGGTTGCTTGCATATTTTGGCTAATGTAAATAATCTGCAATAAACATAGGGGTGCATATATTCTTTCGAATTAGAGTTTTGGGGTTTCTTCGGATATATACCCAGAGGTGGAATCTCTTGGCCATAAGGCAGATCTATTTGTAATTTTTTGAGGATCTTCCATACTGGAGGCTACACTAATTTGCATTCCTAGGGGGTATTAGACTAAGCGAAATAAGCCAGAGAAAAACAAATACCATATGATCTCATTTATATGTGGAATCTAAATAATAATAATAATAAACAAACAAACAAAATTGAAACAGACTGATAGATACAGAGATCAGACTCTAGGTTGCCAGAGGGAAGAGAGTTGGAGAACTGGGTGAAAATGGTGATGGGATTAAGAATACAAATTACAAAATAGTCACAGGGATATAAGTACAGCATAGGGAATACAGTCAATTATATAACAATAAATATGTATGGTGCCAGGTGGGTACTGGAAATATCAGAGGAATACTTTATTAAGTATATGATTATCTAACCACTCTGCATACACCTGAAACTAAAATAAGAAAATATTGACTGTATCATCGGCCTGCAGATCAAAGAGTACAGGATTTGGTTCCCGCTAGGGGCACGTACCACCAAAAAAATATATATATATAGAATGTAAACTGTAATTAAAAATAAAAGTTTTAAAAATGAATGAATAAAAAATAAATTTAGAAAAAATAAAAGGAATCCTGCCACTTGTGACAATGTGGACGACCCTTGAGGTTCAGTGTGCTAAGTGAAGTAAGTCAGACAGAGAAAGATAAATACTATATAATCTCACTTTTATGTGACACAGAAAGTGGAATTTAACTCATAGACACAGAAAGTGGAATGGTGGTTGTCAGTGGGGATATGGGGTGATGGGTGGGGACAATGGGGAGATGCTGGTCAAACATTACAAACTTCCAATTATGAGATGAGTAAGTTCCAGGGTTCTAAGGTACAACATGGTCATATATGCAAAACCAACTGACACAGACACTAGGCTGGGGAAGGCAGGAGCGGGGTGGGGATGGGAAGGACAGTATCAATGGGGGAAAAAGGGGGACATCTATAACACTTTCAACAATAAAAATAATAAGGTACAGCATGGTAATTATATTTAATAATACTGCATTATATTCAGTCGTCCCTCCTTATCTACAGTTTCACTTTCCATGGTTTCAGTTACCCATGGTCAACAGTGGTCTGAAAATATTAAATGGAAAATTCCAGAAATAAACAATTCATAAGTTTTAAATTCTGCACTGTTCTGAGCAGCATGATGAAATCTCGTGCAGTCCTGCTCCATCCCATCTGGGATGTGAATCATGCCTTTGTCCAGCGTGTCCACGCTGTATACGCTACTTATCCACTAGTCACTTAGTAGCAGTCTCAGTTATCAGATCTACTGTCATGATATCACAGAGCTTGTGTTCAAGTAATCCTTCTTTTAACTTAATAATGGCCCCAAACTAAAAGAGTAGTGAGGCTGGCAATTCAAATATTCCAAAGAGAAGCCATAAAGTGCTTCCTTTAATTTAAAAGCTATGTATGTATGGGGAAAAAACAATCTATACAGGGTTCGGTACTATGCAAGGTTTCAGGCATCCATTGGAGGTCTTGGAACGTATCCCTACCGGTAAGGGAGGACTACTGTTCTTGAAAGTTGTGCCCTGGCCGGTTTGCTCAGCGGTTAGAGCATCGGCCTGCGATCCAGAGAGACCCGGGTTTGATTCCCGCTAAGGGCACATACCTCAGTTGCAGTTTGTCCCCAACCCTGGTTCGGTCGTGCGTGCAGGAGGCAGCCGGAGGCAGCCACTCGATGTGTCCCTTTCACGTCAATGTTTCTCTCTCTCTCTCTCTCTCTCTTCCTCTCTCTCCCTCCCACTCTATCTGAACAAAAAATGGAAAAAAAAAAAGTAGAGAAAGTTGTTATGAGAGTAGACCTTAAAGATTCTCATCATAACAACAAAATGGTAATTAGGTGAAGAATATGGTAAATAACCTTATTGTAGTAATCATTTCATAATATATGTGTATCAAATGATCACATTGCACAACTTAATTGTACACAATATTATATGCCAACTAATTTTCAATAAAGCTGGGAAAAATAAAGAAAAATAATATATCCAGTCTTTCTGACTTGGAGGGGAGGCAGAGGACACTTAAAAGAAGTGTTAGCTTTATTTGTAATAACCTAAAACTGGAAACAACCTAAATGTCCATAAATAAATTGGAAAAACAAATTATGGTATATTCATTACTCAGTAATAAAAGTAAATGAATTGTTGATATACACAACAACATGGATGAATCTCAAAATAATTATTCTGAGTGAAAGAAGCCAGACAAAATATTAAAGAGAATACATACTATTTGATTCCATATATTATATATAATACTTAAATATATATTATAGCCCTGGCTGGTTTGGCTCAGCAATTAGAGCAATGGCCCATGGACTGAAGAGTCACAGGTTCGATTCTGGTCAAGAGCATGTACCTTGGTTGCAATTTGATCCCTGGCCCTGGTTGTGGTTGTGCAAGAGGCAACGAATTGATGTGTGTCTCTCACATCGATGCTTCTCTCTCTCTCTCCCCCCTTCTCTCCATCCCACTCTATCTGAAAATCAATGGAAAAATATCCTCAAATGAGGATTAAAAAAATACATATATAATAAAAATATATAATCATATATTTTAAAATATATTATATTTACATTTATATTAAATTCTATATTACATTAAATAAATATATTTTTAATACAATTTTAGAAAATATAAGCAAATCTATAGTGACAGAGAGCAGATATGTCATTATTGTCTGGGAAGGTAAGGACAAGGAGAGGAGAGGAGGGAAGGGTTACAAGAGTGTATGAGGAAATTTGGGGTGAGGATAGTTATGTTTATTACCTGGATTGTAAATATAAATTAACAAGTGTGTATATATGTCAGATGTATCATATTGTTTGGTTCCAATTACATCCTAATTAAGCTATTAAAAAATTCAGAATTCAGTATTTAAGATTATATTAGGTTTTCCTTTAATGTCCTTTATCAAGTAGAGGAACTTCTTTTCTGTTTCTAGTTTGCTGAGAGTGTTTTTTAATCAGAAAGGGATATTGCAATTTTTTCAAATGCTTTTTCTTTGTCTATTGAAATGATCATATGATTTTCCTTTTTAGTTGGCTAATATGGTGAATTACATTCATTTTAAATGTTAAACTAACCTTGCACTCCTGGGATAAACCCCACTTAATCATGATGTAATATCCTTTTTATAAATTGATGGATTCAATTTACTAAAATTATGCTTACAATTTCTGCTTTTAGGTTCATAAAGGACACTGGTCTGGCCTGGCCAGTGTGGCTTAGTGGTTGAGTGTTGACCCATGCACCAAGAGGTCGCCAGTTCAATTCCCGGTCACAGCACATGCCCAGGTTATGGGCCAAATCCCCTATGGGGGGCATTCAGGAGGCAGTCAATCAATGTTCTCTCTCATCGATGTTTATCTCTCTCCCTCTTTCTCTCTCTTTAAAATCAGTAAAGAAAAAAAATTTTTTAAAGGATACTGGTCTGAAATGTTCTTTTATTGTAATATCTTTGTCTGGTTTTGTTATTAGGACAATGCTAGCCCAACAGAATGCATTTAAAAGTATTTCCTCCATTGCAATTTTTTAGAGGAGTTGGTGCAGAATTAGTGTTATTTTTAGTGTTATTTTTCTGTATATGTTTGGCAGATTTCATTAGTGAAGTCATGGCCTAGAAACTCTCTCAAGGCAACAAGCTGCAGCATTACAGAGGTCTCCTCATTTGTTTTGTCTCTCAGAGATCCCTATCCTTCATTGCCTAATGTGCAATGTCTTATAAATCATTGTTTTATAAATTTTGTCAGTTATTTTTTAGTTGTTTCAAGTGGGAGGGTAAATCTTGTCTATCATTCCATCTTGTTTTGAATTGAGTGTCAGAGACTTGAAATTAATAGTAAGTGGGGATAAATGGTGATGGAAAAATAAATGAAGAAAGAAAAAGAAATAAAACTGAGTTTGATATAAATTTTTAGTCTGAATTAGAGTCATATGAATAATCTTTAAAGCAGTTTTAGATTCATAGCAAATAAACCAGACACTTAATAATAGAACACCATCAAAATTATTGAAGCTTCTTAAAACATTGTCAAGGAAAGTAAAAAAAAAAAAAATTTAATTATGGTAATTTAGAAGTAATGAATAGGAGAAAAAAAAGGTTTCATGTCTAAAACTCATTAAACTACTCACTGCTCCAAACTCTTCTCTACATCCAGTCTCACCCCCACAGGTCACTGTCCACCCAGAAGACAGCAATCTTTTCTAAAGGAAAGTAAGACCATACTTGACTTAAAACCATCTAATGGCTTCTCATTGTACTTGGAATAAACTCAAACTCATTATCTTGCCTGACTTCCCACAGCTCTCCCTTTCACTCATCACTCTCCAGCTACTGCTGCTCGGGGCCTTTGAACTTTCTAGTCTTTGTGCACGGGCACTTTCCATACCCTTGCATGGCTGTCCCTCACCATCATCCAAGTCTCAGGTCAAACGTCATTTCCTCGGAGAGAATTTCCCTGGTTGTTAATCATCCTAACCAACTGCCAGTCACTGTTATATTGCCCTATTTTATTTTCTTCATAGTATTTAGTTTTTTTAGTATCTGTCTCCTCCTCATTAGAATAAAAGCTCCTTGAGAACGGCATTGTCTTATTGTTCACTTCTTTTTCCAAGAACCAAGTAAAGAAATGCCTAAAATATACTGATTAACTAAGGGATGAATGGAGGATATTTTCATAAGGAGTTGAAAACTGTCTCTAACTATAAGTCCTCTAACAATATGAGTCTCTTTTTTGGACAGGGTCCATATTGTCAATGTTGCTTTGTATACAATAATCCTAGTGTTATCTGACCAAGTACAAAACACAGAACTGTGATTTTTTTTTAATAAATGCCGCTTAAAATGATATCTCTTTTTGAATATGTTATGTCACTATGGGTTTTTATTAGGTGGAGTCAACTAAAATCCTCTTTTTAAAAAATGTGTTTCTATAAAGTAATAACTTCTCCACATCTAATATTTAAGTAGTTGAGATTTAGGTATTAGATTTAGCATTGGTGTCTAAGTTTTATCTTGCTTGACTCAAACCAACATTACAACCTATTAGATTATTTTTGAGTCCAGATTCTAAAATTTTGCATGTTAGTTATTTCTCTCAGTTTCACAGCATCTACAAACTTGATATTCAAGCCATCAGAATCCCAATTTAGGTCTTTAAGAAAAAGGTTCAACATGGTAGTGCTGAAGATAGACTTCTGAGGCATACATCTAAAGTGCCACCTGTAAGCTAACACCAATCCATTAATAAGCTCATTTGGGTATAGTAGTTCATTTCAAGTTAATTCGTGTAAACCATGCTATCACACAGACTGTAATTCTCCATTTTGTCCATAAGGATAGCATGAATAATTATTAGTAATCTATCTCTCCTCAGCTTCTTTCTTTAATATCATTAAAATCATTTCTTCCCTTAAAAGTCTTTCATAATATAAAAGGCTCCTTGATATCCTGGCATCTTGCCATTTAAACACTTAAAAGAAATGATGATATTTTTTAAGAACTTCTTGGCTTTAAATCCAAGATGTAGCTGAACTCATATTTGGTTTTCCTTTTAATGGATTAAATTCTGCATTTAGTATAACAATTCACTGTTCCCACTTGTTCTTAAACTTTATATGAAAAACAAGTTTTGATAATGAACAGTATTACCCAAAAGAGCTCCAAAAACACAGCTTCTAAAATAAAATACAGGATCATCAGGAACACAGACTTTACACCTTCTCTATATACACTGTATCTCTATCTTCTGTACCCGTGAGGCACTAGACAACTGAAAAGTAACTTTTGAATCGACCCTCAGAAAGATCCTATTAGCACTGTGGGAAAGATCTCTGCCAAGAGAAACTAATATCAAAAGTGATCTCCAAGATAAGTGAAGCAAATTAAAAACATCCAAAAGTAGAAAATACGTGATGTGTATATATATATAAACAATGTAATGAATATATCATTGTCATCAGTTTAATGTTAAACATTCTAAAAGTCCCAAAATTTTAAACATTCTAAATTAATTAATTTTAAATTAATTAATTTTAAACATTAATTAATTAATCTAAATTAATTTTAAACATTCTAAAAGTCCCTGTAGTCACTTAAAGTTCCATAAATCCATTGTACATAAAGTTACTCACAAAGATTAAAGAGGGACTTTTTCTATGACAATAGTGAGCTAAAGGTTGATCTGACTAACAATTTCTTCCTCCCTACAAAGATTCTGGCTAGGTTTCTCTGGACTTCCCAAAACCCCTGGAGAGCACTCTCTCTCCAACTCCACAAAAGCAGGCATAACTTATCAAGCATTGTTATCAACAAAAATTTTAAGATATGTTTAATAATGTTAAGGAGGATATGAATGATTATAACTGTCTTTGCCATGCTTTATTTCTTATACCAAAGTGTAGTATATAGGTGTTTGTTATATTATCCTTCACAACTTACATATTCATAATAAATTAAAAACAATTGAGTTATTATCCAAAAAAGACCAAATGTCACTCCAAACAATGAATGTCTATCCCTTCCCTTTCAGAATCCTAATTTTGGATCTATTTAGTCAGTTAAGAATTAAATAATGACCCCACATTTTTAATATTATTTGTAGGTTAAGCAAATGCTTAACATTAAATACAGAATTAAGAATAATAAACTTTACTTCCAAAATTAACTTCTAATCTTCTCATCTAAGCATATATAAATGCATTATACACAATTGTACTTTTTCTACAAACTATTTTGTGTTCCTTTTTGTCACATACATTTTACATACCATTTTCCAAAAATTGATATAGAAGCCATGTTAACCTTTGAAGTAGCTACATAATATTCCATTATGTTGATATACCATGGTGGCCATTTGAGGTTACCCCATTTACAGTTAAACCAAAAGCTATTTTTCAACAAATATGTGTTGTAGAGCTAATATGCATCTGATATGCTGAACCCTTGCTGCTAAAATAAAAATGACCATGACCAACCAGGCTCTGCCCTCCCAGAGAATATATACTAGCAGGGAAGACAGATAAGGAAAACAAAATAAGTTTGTAATAAGTGCAGTGAAGGAAATAGACAAAGTATTGTGACAGAGAGCATCAGGGGTAGTAGGGTTGACATAGTCTACTTTAGAAGATACTCAGGAAAGGCCTCTCAGAAAAGATAATATCTAGGCTGCAACAAGAGCAAATGAAAAAGAGCCTGTACTGGCATAGGGAATATAGTCAGTAATATTGGACTATGTATGGTGCCAGGTGGGTACTGGAAATATCAGATCACTTTATAAAGCATATGATTGTCTAACCACTACGCTTTACACCTAAAACGAATATAAAATAATAATGAATATATATATATATATATATATATATACACACACACACACACACACACACACACACTCACACACACACATACATACATAAAATGGGTGGGGAGCCTGTATTAGTTTACTATGCTCCCCTAACAAATTATAAACTGAGTGGCTTAAAACAACACAAATGTATTATTTCATAATTCTGTAAATCAGCAGCCTGGGTAGGCTAAGCTAATTCCTTTTCTCCACTTTCACAATGTGAAAACAAGGTGCAGGCCAACTTAGCTCTAATTCTGAAGCTCTGGGAGAGAATCTACTTCCTAGTTCATTCATGTTATGCCAGAATTCAGTCCCTTGTGGTTTTAGGGCCAAGGTCCCCATTCCTTTGCCTGCTACCAGATGGAGGTTGTCCTCAGCTTCTAGATGCTGACAGCAATCCCTGACTGGTGGCCCACTCGATCTTCAAAGCTAGCAACAGTACACCAAGTCCTTCTCATGCTTCAAATCTCTCTGACCTATGCTTTTGCCTCATCTCTCCTGCTTCCAGCCAGAGGAAGTTCTCTGTTTTTAGGGGTTCATGTGACTACATTGGGCCCCTTTAGATAATCAAAGATAATCTTCCCATTTTAAGGCCCATACCTTTCATCACATCTCCAAAGTATCTTGCTATGTAACGGATAAGATATTGACAGGTTCTAGGAATTAGGGCATGCACATATTTTGGAGGAATATTATTCTGCCTACTACAGAGTCAGATAAACTTGTTTTCCAAGAAGAAAGGAAACAGCAAGTAAAAGGCCCCAGATAGGAAAAGGTTGGTCTGCACAGGACAGGTAGCAGGGAGGAAGGCCCCTGGAGCAGCAGCACAGTGAAGGGGAGAGCCACAGCAGATGATGCCATGTACTTCTTTATAAGAGTAATCCCCTCCCCCATTTGAATTATACAACTTTAGAGTCTATTTTGAATTTTAGAATCAGTTTTAGTCCTACTAAAGCACTGGTTCTCAACCTTCCTAATGCCGCGACCCTTTAATACAGTTCCTCATGTTGTGGTGACCCCCAACCATAAAATTATTTTCGTTGCTACTTCATAACTGTAATTTTGCTACTGTTATGAATCACCATTGAAAATATGTGTTTTCAGATGGTCTTAGGCGATTCCTGTGAAAGGGTCGTTCAACCCCCAAAGGGGTCACGACCCACAGGTTGAAAACTGCTGAAAGCTAAAGGTGGAACACAAACTTCCTAACTTCCAATTCATTTTACCTCCCACAAAAACAAAGCCAGTATTATTTCTTTCACATTTCTATGGAGAAATTTCTACTCTAATTGATCATTTTTAACCCTAAACATTTTGGTTCTTGCATGCAGAATTTCTTCAAATATTTATCTGTATCCAGTGTATGTAAAATTTATATTAAGACATCAGGAAGCAACAGCTACATTAACAAAAACTCAAACATGAGGAAGACACTGCATCCTAAGATTTTCAAAAAATCTTTAAATTAAGACAGAAAATTGAATTGTCTTTCTTTCCAGTGGCTTTCCACATAGACTTTTAGGGTAGTGTTTTGTGGTTAAATGTTTATGAGGAGAACGGCACCTGTGTTGTGGTTTGTTTTTAAATAAACTTGCACCTGCAGGGGCTTTTCATAGAACAGCTGTTTGGGATATTACATGTCATTCATCTGACCATTATGCAGAGCTCTTTCCACACTACCTTGGGGGCAGGTCTTAATCCACTAACCGACTATTTCCAAAAATTCATTTGAAAAACAACAGATTAGATTTCATGATAATTTCTCTAGAGACACAATAGTAAACAACGTTCCCAGTAAACCTCTCCAAGAGTATCTCTTCCAATTCATTAACTCCAGTGGTGTGGTCTCTCACTGCTGTAAGGAAATTCTCATCTATTTTCAGAGGGAGCCTTTGCTCTAGTCAAATATGTCTGCTTTCATTTTCCTGTACATGATTAGCTAATTCCTGTTTCAGAATCTTTTTTTACTCTGACATTTTCCTCGCTATAAATTTCTTTTTCGTTCCTGCCAATCCTTGTCAAAATCTGAAAATCTTTAAAACTAATTCTAGTAAGGCTTTCCTGCTTAATATCATCCAATTCTGTTCACCACATTTCTCTCTGTTTCTTAATTACTAATAAATTGATCTTATACTTCTTTATGTAATTTTACACAAGCTGGCATCTTACTTTCCATTTTTATCTCTTTTATGCATATATGGATAAAATGATCTCTTATTCTAAATTAATTCTTCCTAGATGCAGAGAGGGGTTCATAAAGAGCAGTAGCAATTGGTACCCCAAAAAATGATATGAGAAACAACAAAAGAGAACTATAAAGACTCGGTAAATTGGGATAAAAATAACATTTTTCTTGCTCTAACTCTTCTATTCTGAGTTTTTACATCATATGTGTCATACTATCTGTTTTCCCAAATAACAAAGTAAAAAGCATAAATTCATAGCGGGAACTATCCAGTCAATTATTTTTAAAATAACTGATGCCTTCTTTCAAGATAATCATCATAAATATTTTGTGTCTCTCTCTCAAATTTCAAATAAGTTGCTTTAGCCCAAAAGATGTGCTACAATTGATTATGTCCCTACTAATTTTGCAACATTATAGCTATAAATATATTGTATAGTCTAATAATTAACAATACCTAAAATAACATAATACTTTGCACTGTAAAGATATGTCTTAAGAGACACATATACTCCATCTGCCATCTTCCTCCTGAACAAAGAGCAAAGACCCTGGAGTCAGATTGTCTGGGCTTAAATGGAACCTTAGTAAGTTATTTAACCTCTCTTTTCCAAAATTTCACCTATAAAATGAGCATGACTATAGTACACACTTCATAGGATTGATCAAAATAAATGTAAAGCACCCAGAACATGGCTATACCATATAAACACCCAATTATTTTAGCATCCATTATTGTTACTATTTTATGTTGAGAAAAGATGGCATCTTCTTTCAGACTAATGTAAATGTTAAGCTATTATGGTAGGCAGGAAAGTGGCCCATCAAAGATATCCTTGTCTAATTCTCAGATCGTATGAATATGTTATGCTACATGGCAGGGGGAATGTAGGTTGCAGATGGAATTAGGTTGCTAAACGGCTAACCTTCAAATGGGGAGATTATCCTGGATTATCCAGGGGGGTCTCTTATGAGGGTCCTTATAAGAGAAAAAGGTAGGCAGGAGAGTCGATGAAAAAGTGAGAGAGAGGTTTGAAGATTCTGCACTTCTGGTTTTGAAACTGAATGAATAAGCCATAGCCAGGGAATGCAAGCAGCATCGAGAAGCTGGAAAAGTCAAGGAAACAGAATCTCTCCTACAGCCTCCAGAAGGAACACAGCCCCGCTAACACCATTTTAGCGCAATGAGACCATGTCAGACTTACCTACAGAACTGTAAGGATAAATAATAAATTTGTATTGTTATAAGCCACTAAGTTTGTGGTGACTTATTATAGCACCAATAGGAAGTTAATATAGCTATCTTATGGCTAATAATTAATTTCCTTGTATAACTGGGACAACCACTTATTTTTATTTGAAAGGATTTTTCTTTAAGACACTGAAATAAAGTTGACATTCCAGCAAATATGGTTTTGTGGTCTATAAGGCTAATGTTGTTTACCGGACCCTTAATTTAAATGGTCATTCATTCCTTTATTCTTTCAACAACTATCTATTGGCACCTACTCCGACAGGGATACAAGTGAATGAGATAAGTATAACCTTCGATCAGATGAGTGTGCAGTCTATTGGGAAATGATAACATATATTTACATGATGCCATAGAAGCACAGATGTTGGGGGGAAGGGGAAGGCAGGGTCAAGGAAAGCTTCCCAGAGGAACTAATGTCTATGATGAGACTGAGAGATGAGTAGAAGTCAGGCAAAAAAGCACCGAACATAACACTGACAATTTAGAGTTGAGAGAAAACATGACTATTCGAGGAAATGAATGTTCAATATGGCAATATGAGTCCAGAGACGACATTCATTATATATTTCAACATATCTACCCTTCAGCACCTACTAAGTGCTGTGTGCTGTGCAAAAATAAAATATTTTACAGAATGTAAATTTGGCATTATTATATGATATGGTTGTGGAGTAATGATTTTATATAGACAACTATAAAATTAAGCTTGATTATTAAATATCTTCATTCAGTTCCTTAGCAACATGAAACAAGTTTTCAAATATAGTATCAGGATTTTAGTGATTTATATAAAAGGAAACTCTTAAATAAAGTGTTCACTGCTACTTTAAACATTAATTGTAGTAGTTAGTAATCACAGTATGAAATAATGCTTGGCAATCAGTGTAGGCAAAAATAAGTTGAAAGAAAATATTTTACAGTGAATAAACAATTTTATCAAAATTACAGAAGCAAAAACAAAACAATAAATCTGCCCCAAATTAAGCAATGAAGGCAAAATAGACCACCCTCTGGATTATATCCTCTGGTTATACTTTATCATTATTTGCCTATACACATCTACTGCATTCATGCTTTCCAAGGTTCCAAAACAAAACTGGAGGGATTCAATATAGCTGATACCTCCTGACTCCTATTTTTCTGCCTTTGTATTGATTGAAATTGAAACCATATCTCTGAATAATCTTAATCTATAAATCTAAAGGGCCAAGTTTTTTCAATACACACTGAAGTATATGTCTCTGGGCCCTAAAAGTTTTTCATTAGTGATAAAATATAGACTAGGGCACAATATAATAAAATGGTTCAGAAAACCAACTTCAAAATGAGAGAGACTTGAGTTTAACCACCAGTTACGTAACCTTGGACAAATTATTTCACATTTCTGAGCCTGATCTGTGAAGAGGCATAATAATGGCACCTTGCTTATAGACATATCATGAGAATTAAATAAGATAATGTACCTAAAGTACCTAGAACAGTGCCTCATACGTAATTAGTATCTCCCAAAATAGTCAATGTCATTGACAATAGCAAGAGGAGAAAGCCCAGAGAGGTAAAAATATGAGCTTAGCACACATGAAGGTTTTATTCAGATGTATTTTGGTGGTGGTGGTAGTAATTTTTCACAGGATAAGTTTAGAGATCTTAAATGTTAATAAGTTTAAATTAAACATTTAATTGCTTGTAGCTTGCTTATTAATCCAAACCTTTTAAATTTGATACTTGATGACAGATAGTCCTACATCTGTAGTGACAGGCAGGTAGTATACCTTTCTGGTCTACTAGTTTAAGTTTTTTTGTTTTGTTTGTTTTTCATCCTCACCTGAGGACATTTTTGCATTTATCTTCAGATAGAGCAGGAGGGAGAGAACGGGAAAGAGAGAGAGAAACATCAATGTGAGAGAGATGTATCGAATGGTTGCCACCCACACAACCCCAACCGGGGCCAGGGACAAACTGCAACCGAGGTACATGCCCTTAGCGGGAACTGAACCCAGGAAGGCCATCTAAGAATAGAGATGTGGGGCAACCTAAGAAAATGCCAAGAGAAAGAAATCTCAAAAAGAGAACAATGAGTACTGTAGTTTGGCTATAATGTAGAATTCCTCAAGGAAAGTACTAGGACAGCAGCTGGAAAAACAAGTTGGGGCCAGATAAAGGCAGGCCCTGAATATCAGGATAAGAGCTAAAGACTTTGTACTATAAAGGACTGAATAAAGAAAAAATTTGACCATCAAAGCTATAATTACCATTAAATCAATAGTTAATGTATAATCATATTTATAAGGTTCCTCATGACAAGAAAAAACAAAAAGGGACTAAAATAATGTTTAGAAAATAATTATACAGTACTTCATTGGATTAGAGTTTGGAAGAGAAACCAGCGTCACAATTTTATTAAAGTCTTCATTTTTGTGATTAAAGCTAGCAAACCAGTCTTTTTCTTTATTTTTTTCATTAAAAGCTTAAAAGGGTTCATATGTTTATCCCATATTTTAGTAGAAGTTCTACATTTTAGTTCCAAATCATTTGTGGGATTTTTGTGTCTTTAAATAAACATAAACCTTAGTTGCAAAAATAATCTAAAACCTACTGGTTTCAGAGTAAGTGGTTTCCAACAGAAATGAGAGCAGATGGCAACTATACTTCATCTCTTCCATTTTCTTCCTTCACCTAAATATAATCCTTCTTTCTTTTTTGCACCCAAAAATAGTTCAAGGAGTTTCTGTGATTATATTAAATTATCTAAATAAGCTGATAAATAGTAACACCAAGAATACATTGTTCCATTATTACTCTCATATCAAATTATTTTTACTGTGACTAATTCTCTGAGCATAAAAAAGAAACTACTTCTTTAATAACTTCAGTCATCAAAACCTAGTCTGTGACACTGGAATAAAACATTAATATATAGTTAACTATTAGCTTAAGTTCACAAAAGTCATATATTAAATATTTCATCTTTTAAATGTTACTTTTAAGTTTTTTAAAAAAACTGTGCTGATGACTGGAGAAGCACAAAAGATACTGCAAGTCATTGTAAAAAGCTACTAATTTGACACCGACCTAGATTCTAGGATTTAAAGAAATGATTACTTGGATCCAGACTTAACAGGGCCCAAACACTTAGCAGAAGGAAAGCAGTCTAAGTATAAATAAAGGTAAGTATGAAACAGAGAAATGCAAAACAAGGAAGTTCTTCACCCTGTGTGAAGAGGCCAGGAAAGGCTTTTAAGGTGACATTTAAAATTAGTCTTAAAGGATAAATAAGAGTTCTCGAGAAAGTATAAAGGAAACATGTGAAAGCCAAGGAGGCAAGAAAAAGCACAGCCAGCACAAAGTTCATGAGGAAACTTGTAAATGGAATTATTTACATATTAACTATTGATTCGATGATACTTATAGCTTTGATGACAAAGGTCTTTTGAAACACAGTTCACATACTTTTTTTTCTTTAGTCAGCCTTCATTCTCCATAGAATAAAGGCTTTAGTTCTTAGTGTGTGTGTGTGTGTATTATTTATAACATACATGCATATGAAAAAAACATATGCAATGCTATGTCCTACATGGTGGCAGTGAGACTCTAGTAAGATGTAAAGATGTATGCAGAAGTCAGGTCAAAAGGAATGTGAACTTGATCCTATAGATGTTGGGAAGCTTTTAAAGGACTTTAAATTAGGGACCTATATGGTCATTTTTTGTGTGCTTATTTGTCTTCATTGAACCTCAGATGCAAACAGCTATTCTACTCAGTTCCTGGTACATTCTCATTATTAGTCCCTGGAAGGTTCTTCTCCTATTCCTTTTAATCTCCAAGCCTCAATCCATTCCTTGCCCCCTCCATAAGCAACTGTCCTTTCATATTTAAATATGGGTTTGTTTGTTTTTTAGTGATTTTTAGAGAGAGGGGATGGGAGAAGGAGAGAGAGAAAAACATCTGTTCGAGAGAGAAACATCGATTGGCTGCCTCCTGCATGTCCCCTACTGGGGATTAAGCCTGACACCCAGGTATGTGCCTTGACCAGGAATAGAACCAGAGACTTCTTAGTGCATGGGAGGACACTCAACCACATAAGCCACAACCGCCAGGCCTGTCCTTTCATATTTAATGTACATTATTTTGTTTGTATATATCTTTCAAATTACTACTGTTGTACTGTGCATTCGTTTCTAATTTATGTGAATGATATTGCATTACATGTCTGATGTTTTACTCTTTTCCCTCAGCATATTGTTTTTAAGAACGATTTATGATGCTATATGGAAGATATGTAATCTACTATTTCCAACTACTGTGTAGTTAAAATGGTCATATAATTTACAATGGAAATCCTGGGAGTAAAAGGGGGTGCTATTAATGATTACACTGGAATAAGAGGTTAAACAGGGCTGTACAAGGCAAACCAAGATGCATGGTCACTCTATGTTCCTAAATTCCATGCTGTTCATCCATGACATTTTATTGATCTCCTCTTCCAAAGATGAGCATCCAGGTTGTCTCCAACTCCCTGCTTTCAATAATAGCTTTTCAAACAGCTTAATACAGGTCCCACATGGAGCAGTGTGAGAATTTGTTTCTAAGCCAAAAAGATTTCTGTAATATTTATAAATTTCTGATAAGTAATTATGAGGCCACTGAAAAGATGAGCAAAGAGACAGAAAAGTAAATTGCAAAGCAATGTTCAAAGAACAAAAAGTGGTAAAGCACTTCAGTTAGAATGGAAGGTTTTAGTAGAGGGTAATGAAAGATATGACTAGCTGGAAAGTTTGCTTTGAGGCAAACGTGGGAGGGCCATGCATATTATGAACTATTATCTTGATGGTAACTGAGAGTCACTGAAAGTTTTGAATGAGGGTGTGAGACGATGGAAATGGTATTCTAGGCAGATATATCTGACAATACTGAATCAAATGGACAAGAGACTGGAAATGAGAAGACGTATTGAGAGAATATTTGAAAGCCAGTATAATACAGTAAGTAGTTAGCTAGGATACAGTATGGATTTTGAAGCCAGCTATCTGGATTCAAATTTAATTCCACCAGTTAGGTACTAGACTTATGACCTCATTTAAATTCCATATACCTCAATTTCCTAGGTTGGAGATTATTATAGTACCTTCCTCAAAGCTGAGTATCAAAAGGACCTAGCACATAATAACTGCTCTCATTATTAGCAATTATCATTATTGCTGCATCATCCAGAAAGAAACTGAGATCAATTTAGCTAATCTGGTGGTAGAATACCTTCAACAACCAGAACTCATGCCCAGAAGGAAGTATGTTAATATGACGCATAATGTGTCATTCAATGGAAAAATATCCTTGGTGAGGATTACCAAAGAAAAAAAAAGTTCAACTTCCAACAACCTATATTTGAAAGTACGTATCAAAATATTAACTCTGAACCTATCATATGTAATGTCTAAAACTTAAACACTGAATTATTCTAAGATTATAGGGGTCCTTTCATACTTCTAGGCCTAGTAATACTTCTAAAGACAAAGTTGACTAAGTCTTCCCTTATTACCACCCTCTTCCTCAAATACTTTAATCTGTGCTCTTGTATTTTATTTTTTCATCCACCCAGCAAAATATACCTTCTGGGCCCTGGCTGGTTTGGCTCAGCGGTTAGAGCGTCGGCCAGCCGTCTGGAGAGACCCGGTTCGGTTCCTGCTAAGGGCACGTACCTGGGTTGCAGTTTGTCCCCGGCCCGGGGTTGGTCATGCGGGTGGCAGCCCCTTGATGTGTCCCTTTCATGTCGATGTTTCTCTCTCTCTCTCTTCCTCTCTCTCCCTCCCACTCTATCTGAACAAAAAATGAAAAAATGTCTTCGGGTGAGGAATATATATATATATAATATATATATACATACACACACACACACACACCCTCCGGGAAAGGTCTGAAACTCCTTCACATCGAAGAGGGAAAGAGGTAACAGCTGAGTGCGAAAGCCTCGTGTGGGAGCCCTGCCCCTGGTTTCTGTGCCAGATTTGCTAATGTAATCCTAACTCTGTTATCACATGTATAAAAAGTTGGAATTAATGATTCCGAAATCCATTCCAACCCAGGTTATCGTCCTTAGGGGTGTTTGCAGCCTTATGCAGCCTTCATTCACTCCGTTTTATGCAGCACCTGAGACAGACAGGTAATCAAATACTGGAACTTCAATACTTATTAAGCAAACCTTGACTGGTCACTTCTCTGTGCCAGGCACTGTACTGGGTGCTTGCAATATCAGTGTTTGTAGAGATCTATTAGGTAATGTACAACTGAGGACAACACAACTAAGGGAGTTGAGATCAGAGGCGATGCTCAAGCTGTCTCTTCAATACAGTTGAAATCCCCCAAGGTTGGGGCGAGTACTAAATCCTGTTTAAATAAGGATGGCGTCTATAAACAGCGACGTAAAAGGCATTAAGAGTGTTTTCAGCAGCTGGAGCCTGGGGAACGCAGGGAGGTATTCGCACATGTAATTTGGCATGTTTTGCATGATTGCTTGATTAACGCCCGTCCCCCGCTAGACCACAGGTTCCACCAGTGTGGCGACAGCGTCTGCTTTCGCCCACCACTCTTCTCCCAGGCCTAACCCTGCCTCGTGCTCAATACCTGCTGAAAACCTGCATGCCACCGAGTTAAAATGTGTCATTTCCACAGTATCTTGAAGAGTGAACCTCCTCCGCTAAAAGAAAGAGAAATCGCAGTGCCTTGCAGCCTGCTGGAGTCCTCGGAGAGTCAAACCCGCGAGCGGGCTGTCTTCCCTCCGTCGGCCTCGGGCACCAGCCCCGGGCAGTCCCGGAGCCCTGGGGCAGGCACCGGAGGCGGGCTGGCCTGCGCCCCGGGCCGGCCTGCGCCCCCGCCGGGAGCCGACGCCAGGACTGCGCAGTCTAGCGGCGCCTCGGTCCGGTGCCCGGAAATGCATTTGCACGTTACGGAGACAAAAACAACCTGATTAGCTCCTCGACTAAAATGTGGACGGCGAGACAAAACAATTCCAGTAACCCAAGAAACCCTACACACCCGCGCTCGGCTCCGTGTGGAGACGCCGGCACACGCGCAGTACAGCTCCCTGAACAGCGCGGGAGGCCTCCCCTGGGCGTGGAGGCAGAGCGCCCTCTACTGGCCCAGGCGATCTCGCCTCGCGGTTCCGTCGCTATACCCGCCCCTCCGCCCCCGGCCCGCCCGGCTCGCGAGAGTAAGAAGTCTCCCTAAGGGGTTCTACGGAACTAAACTTCCTACACCCATTGTTCCCACACGGAAAATTTTTAATTCACCTTAATCTATTGGCATTAAAGGGCCGAGCGAAAAGGGAGGTGTTCTTATCGTAACTTGGCGGACGGGGCAGAGCGGAAGTCCTCGCTCACACGCCACACGGAGAGCATCCTGGGAGCCGGAAGTAGGTAGAAAGTCCTGCAGTCGACCGAACACCGGCAAGTTCGCGTGGTGGGAGAGCGCGTGGCGCTTTCAAGACGCGTGTTGCTGGAGCGCGTGACTCGTGTGCGGTCAGAGGTGCGGATAATTCGGCCTCGGTGTTGAACCCGGGACCGCGAGCTATGGTGGGGAGATCCCGGCGGCGCGGAGCGGCCAAGTGGGCAGCTGTGCGAGCCAAGGCAGGTCACGGCCCAGCAGACGAAAAGGAAGACGATGTGGAATTGCCACCCTCACCAGGGGACTCCAGCTACTACCAAGATAAGGTAGATGATTTCCATGAGGCCCGATTTCGAGCCGCCTTGGCCAAGGGCTGGAGCGAAGTAGAGAGTGGGGACGAGGAGGAGGATGGCAACGAGGAGGAGGAGGTGCTAGCTCTCGATATTGCCGATGAGGACGAAGAAGATGGAGAGAGTGCGGGGGATGAGGAGGAGGAGGAGGATGATGGTGGGAGCTCAGTGCAGAGTGAAGCTGAGGCCTCTGTGGATCCCAGTTTGTCGTGGGGTCAGAGGAAAAAACTTTACTATGACACGGACTATGGTTCCAAGTCCCGAGGCCGGCAGAATCAACAAGAAATAGAGGAGGAGGAAAGGGAGGAGGAGGAAGAGGCACAGCTCATTCAGAGGCGCCTAGCCCAAGCCCTGCAAGAGGATGATTTTGGGGTTACCTGGGTGGAGGCCTTTGCAAAACCTCAGGTGCCCCAGGTAGAGGAGTCTGAGACACGGGTTGTGAAGGATTTGGCAAAAGTTTCGGTGAAAGAGAAGCTGAAAATGCTGAGGAAAGAATCACCAGAGCTCTTGGAGCTGATAGAAGACCTTAAAGTTAAATTGGCAGAGGTGAAAGATGAGCTGGAGCCTTTGTTGCAGTTGGTGGAGCAAGGGGTCATTCCACCTGGAAAAGGAAGCCAATACCTGAGGACCAAGTACAACCTCTATTTGAATTACTGCTCCAACATAAGTTTTTATTTGATCCTGAAAGCTAGGAGAGTCCCTGCACACGGACATCCTGTTATAGAAAGGCTTGTTACCTACCGAACTTTGATCAACAAGCTGTCAGTTGTGGATCAGAAGCTGTCCTCTGAGATTCGTCATCTACTCACATTTAAGGATGATGCTGGAAAGAAAAAACTAAATACACAAGCAAAATCCACCAAGGCCAAAGCAAAATCTGTTTCAGAGACTACTGCTGCTGCCACTGCCTCTGCCATTACAGATATGTCTGATGATTCCAGTTTTGATGATGCTGCACTGAAATACTATAAAGAAATAGAAGACAGGCAAAAGTTAAAGAGAAAGAAAGAAGAAAATAGTACTGAACAACAGGCTCTTGAAGATAAAAATGCAAAGAGAGCCATTACCTATCAGATTGCCAAAAATAGGGGACTTACACCTAGGAGAAAGAAGATTGATCGCAATCCCAGAGTGAAACACCGAGAGAAGTTCAGAAGAGCCAAAATTCGCAGAAGAGGCCAGGTTCGTGAAGTTCGCAGAGAAGAGCAGCGTTATAGTGGTGAACTATCTGGAATTCGTGCAGGAGTCAAAAAGAGCATTAAGCTTAAGTAAAGATTTTGCTTTAAGTTTTTTTTTTTTTTAGTCAGATCAATAAATTTTCATTTTAACTAGTGAAGTGATTGTATTAATATATAATACCTAACCTTAAATTTTTTTACTCTAAACATTATGACATGATGTGAGAACTACATGATAGTAAGTTACCACAAACTGGTGGGTTTGCCCAAGGTCAGAACTGTGGCAGGAGGTCCTGGGGCGGGGGGCTTCCCTGCCCCACAATAGGTTCATTTCTTGCCTGGCGGAAACTTTTGGCATTTGGCAGTTTGGCAGGGACAGAGGACAGATAAATGGCTATCAGATACAGACTGTTGGAGGGCCTGTAGAAATGGAGTGGGGAGGGCAAATCGATAGCATCCTCCTGTTGTCCTCCCGTTCCTGTTCCTGCCCCTGCATGGTCATGGGCTGAGTTGTGGAGGCCGCTGGGTTCCTTGGTCATCTTAGGGCTGATGATGATGCTGTTGGTGACACGGAGCTCATACCAGCCTGCCTAGAACTGGGTGACCTTGCCCCCATGCTGGAAGAGGATATGACAGACACCTGGAGGGTAATCTGAGAAGGTGTGGAAGACCTCTGTCTACTTGCATCGTTCCACTGGTGGATGGTCACAGCTAGGGGCTCAAAGGAGGCCAAGGCGATGTAATTGGCTGAGACCAACTGTACTCAGATGTAGGTACAGCCACAGTCTTGCTCTGGCAGCAAACCAGTCCTTAATCACAATGTCAGGCGAATTATGTCCATTAATTCCTCCCAGTAGCCCTCAGCTTTGAAGTCCACCATCTGGGGCTTGAAGCATAACCCAAAGGATGTGACGAAGTACTTCTTGACTTTGGAGTCAGAAAAACCTTTCCTATGGGTTCCAGGTAAGTTCTCCACCTTCCACTGGCCCCCTCCATCCTAGTCGATTTGCCAGGATCTCATACCCTCTTCAGGATTTGGGTTGTGTAGGAGGTTCCTGCAGAGGCTGCACAGAAAATAAAAATCTTCCAGTCAGCCACAGGTTCGTCACAGCCCTCACACAGGCTCTTGTGTTTCCAGAGGGTCACAACATCAATGAGGTCACGCCAGAGGCTGCAGACAGGGCGGCAGTCCAACAGCAGCTGGTGGGTAAGCACGAATGTGAATACCTCCAGCAGGATGTTCTCAGGCAGTTTACTGATGCTGACCAGGGCCATAGCTGTGGAGGGGGTGGGGTGCACACACAGGCCGGCGGGGGCAACAACAGGGGTTATGAGCCCTGACCAAGGAGGTGGACTCCTCAGATCCCAGGGTCCCCTAATGCTACTTCCCCTCCCGGGACTGTCAGGACCTGTCACCCCCTGCAGGTCCTCACTGGGCCCCTGTCACCCCTGCAGGTCCTCTAGCTGGGCCCAACCAGGCTCGGGTGGGACCAGAGCTCCACCCTAACCTTAAATCTTAAAAATTCTTGTCAACAGGGAAATTCGTTTGGGATATAGCTCAATGTATTTGTCCTTTAATTTATGTTAAGGTCATACTAGGGACTGTGGGAGCAATATACAGATGCTTGGGAAAAGAGATGGTGTTGAAAAAAGTTCTCCAATATCCTGTCAAGTATTACCTAGGAAAAGTTCACGGCTAGTTGTGGAGCAACAGTCAAACTGGTACAGTTTTTCACATAAACTGAAGAGGGTGCACCTTTGGCAAATAATTTATAAAATATTTCTGATGTATTATTTCATTTACCTAAGTATAATTCTTGAGCAGGACACTTGTTAATAAATAGGTTTAATGTTAACTTAAGTTTGTACATTTTGTGTGGTAAAAGCTTAGGAGTGAAGAGGAACTTTGGTTAAAAGTAGAGAGAGAGATTCCTTAATTACATTGTGGTATTTTCTAATAGTCCTTAATGTGGTAAAAATTCCATTTCCCCTTCTGTACTGGTATTTGCAGTGGTTGCTGTTTGTACACTCCATTTCCTGAAAAACTGGTATGATACCACTAGGTAAGTGCCAACTTCATATGGTAACAAAGTTACATTTGTCTTTAGTTGTTCTGGTGTTTACAGTAAGAGAAAGATATTGAGATGAGAACATAAAAATATTTAGGATGATGCCAGGGAAGAAAATGAGAGGACCAGTGAAGGAAAACAGAAAAGATGTCTTAACTATGTCACTGTTTTTCATTAAACATTGTGCTAGCTGCTAAAGATGTAGCAATGACCAAAGGTTAATATTAAATACTTTCCATGTACCAGATGTGTATCACCTCATTTAATCTTTGCAATAATTTTGTACTGTTCTGTCAGAGATGAGGATGCTAAAATTTGTGAAGGTTAAGTTTCTAAAGGGCACATGCTTGGAATTTGGGCCCAAGCCAGTTTAATTTCAGCCTTTATTCTCTTAACCTTTGGCTTACACCTGCTTCCTCAGAGTAGCACACATGTCCAAATTAGTTTATCTTTTGTTTTCTTACAAATAAAAAAGATAGGTTGGAAGTAAAATTAACACTTAGTGCTAAGGCACATTTTGTATTTATTTCCTTTTTCTTCACAAGTCTTGTGTGGTAAATTCTATTGCATATTATAAAGATGAGGAAACTGTGACAAAGTTAAAGTAACTTTCTCAAGGTCATATAGCTATTTAGTGGCATAGGTAGGGTTTCATCTTAGCCTTGCTGGCTTCAGAGCTCTATCTTTTTCTGATATCAAATAAAATCTGCAGGTTTTGGAGTTAACTTACAAGGGTAGTTTTGATTTAATTACTTGATCTCTGACTCATTTTCTTAATCTGTATAGTACAATCATACCTACCTTGAAGAAGAGATGTAACAATGGTTAAGAGCTGTGAGATCATAGAAAAAATATATATATTGGTCTCTGCCCCACAATTCCCCACAAAGGGCTCCTAAAACCCTTGTAAATTCCTAAGTGATAAGAATACTCAGAAACATGCCCTGGCCAGTTTGGCTCAGCGGTTGGAGCAGCTCACGGTCTGGAGAGACCCGGGTTCAGTTCTCACTAAGGGCGCATGCCTCGGTTGCAGTTTGTCCCCAGCCCCAGTTGGGTTGTGTGGGTGGTGACCACTCGGTGTGTCTCTCTCATGTCGATGTTTCTCTCTCTCTCTTCCTCCCTCTCTCCCTCTCACTCTATGAATGCAAAAAGTGTCCTCAGGTGAGGATTAAAAAAAAAAAGAATACTCACAAACATCTTTTGTTTTAATGAAGTGACTCCGGAGGGCCCCTGAATGCCTCTGGGTGGAGACGTCACCAGAAAGACCAAGCCATGACTAGAAGCTTGGAATTTTCAGGCCCACTCTCCATTCTCCAGAAAGGGCAGAGGGGCTGGAAATGGAGTTAATGATTGATTATACCTATGTGAAGAAGTATCCATAAAATCCCAGTAGTGTGGGATTCAGAGAGCTTCCAGGTGGTGAACATATCTACTTACTGGGAGGGTGATTAACCCCAATTCCACCAGGACAAGCTCCTGTACTCCAGGCCCTCCCGGACCTCGTCCTATATATCTCTTTATCTCACTGTTCATCTCTATCCCTTATCATATCCTTTTAATATGTAAACATAAGTAAGTGTGAGCAAATTAATCGAACCCTAGGAGGGAATCCCGGGGACCTCTGCTTTATAGCCAATCTGCCAGAAGCACAGGTGACAGCCTATCTCCAGGTAGTGTCAGAATTGAGTTAAATTGTAGGACACCCAGCTATTGTCACAGAATTGCTTGAGGGGTGGGGGAGACCTCAATACACCTGGTGTCAGAAAGTGTTGTGAGTGTAGCAGTAGCATGAGAGTAAAGGAGACACACAGGTAAAAAACAGGTTTTCCAATTATAGTTCCTAATCCAGCTCCATCACTTACTACCTATGACTTTGCTCACGTTACTTTCTCTGTTCCTCTGTTTTTTCATCGAAATTAGGGATGTTAGTAGTGGTACCTACTTCGTAGAGTTATTATGAGGATTAAATCAATATATGTAAAGCACCCAGAATAATGCCTGATATACAGTAATCACCTAATAAGCATTGACTCTTACTACAAGGTTGTGAGAATTAACTTCTGGCACAGAGATGCTCAATGAATGGTTTCTATTCTTTACATGAATATAGAGAATATAGTGTAGTCATATATGTAGAAATACTTGAGAAGTTAATATCCTAAGTTTGGAAGTAGAAGAGGGCATTGGGTAAGCGCATGAAGGGACATAATAGACTAGGTTTTGTTTTTTTTTTGGTACGTGCCCCTAGCGGAACCCGAACCCGGGACTCACTGGTCCGAAGGCCTGTGCTCCAACCGCTGAGCCAAACCAGCCAGGACTAGTCTAGGTTTCTATAGAAAATCTAAGACAGGGCAAAAAGCAAGAAAATGAAGTTAGAGGTTGAAAGTATTTGATGTTCTATGTCAAATCCCTGACATATGCATAAAGTTGCAGTGAGAAAAAAATTTTAAAAGAAGAAAAATCTTGCATTTAGGAAAGTGGAAAAATTAAGCCTGTTATATATTGCTCTGAATATATCAAGTATTCCTTCAGAGAACTCTCAACATTTTATAAATATTAATACATTCTGGAATAGCTAGGATATAGATGATGCTATCTCATTTAATAAACATAAAAAGTGGCCTTGTCTGATGTGAAATTAATAGCAAAAGAAGTAACAAATTGCTGGACTTAATATTTACATCATCCAAATTTTGTATTTACTTAAACATTTAAAAGCACTGAGAGGGGTGGGTGGAGGTGAAAAAGAGCATAGAGGGGATAAATGGTAATAGAAAAAATAAAATAAATTTAAAAAATAATAAACAGTTTCAGTAACACTATAAAGAAAAACAAAACAGATACAACCTATGATAAGCTGCTTTAGGGTAGGAATTCTATTCCACAGTATACACAAAGAACACAAACTTTGCTGTTAGATCTTCATAAAAAAGATAATTAAAACTGTTAATCAAAATAGTCCCTCAACATGTTTTATTTTCTACTATAAAGTTAACACATTCATATAGACTACTTGCAAATACAGAAGAGTAGAAAAATGGAAAAATACATCCATTTTCTACCACCCAAAGAAAACTGCCATTGTTTGACCTAGACTAAATATGTTGCTTAAGATAATATTTGCCCTGGCCAGTTTGGCTCAGCAGTTAGAGTGTGGGACTGTGGTCCATAGAGACCCGGGTTCGGTTCCCGCTAAGGGCATGCACCTCGGCTGCAGTTTGTCCCCAGCCCTGGCTGGGTCGTGGGGGTGGCGGCCACTCAATGTGTCCCATTCATGTTGATGTTTCTCTCTCTTCCTCCTGCTCTATCTGAATAAAAAAAAAAAAAAATAGAAGAAATGTCCTTGGGTGAGGATAAAAAAAAAAAAAGAGTACTATAGATACAATAAAACATAGAGAGGAGGTATATATTGACTAAGTATTTTTGTAATTAATCTTTTGGAAAAATAACTAATCAAATAATAATCAAAACAGCAATCAAAACCTAGTAATTCAAAAGCAAAGAACGATGGACTCGAGAGTTTTTCACACTGAGGCTTTATATTAACTAATTAGTAAAAATAAATCCCTGCATTTATTATTTATGAGAAATTTAACATGAAGTCTTAAATTGCCTTGTTTTCAAAGAAGACTTTTCCCAAGTACCACACGATGAAAAACAAATGGCTCACCATAGGCCCTGGCACCCAACCCAAGAGTCTTGGGCTTGATTCCCAGGCAAGGGCACGTACCTGGGTTGCAGGTTCGATCCGCAGTCCTGGGAGGCAACCAATAGATGTGTCTCTCTCACATAGATCTTTCTTTCTCTCATTCTCATTCTCTCTCTCTCTCTCTCTCTTTCTCTCTCCCTCCCTCCCTCTCTCCTATATGCTCTAAAAATCAATGGAAAAAATATCCTCAGGTGAGGATTAACAAAAAAAATAAAGAAAAACAAATGGCTCAACTGTGGAACCTCAGAGGAAAGGAGGGAGGGGGGCAGGAAGAGACAAACCAAAGAACTTACATGCATATATGCATAACCAATGGACACAAACAGTGAGGGGAAGGTAGAAGAGAAGGGGAGCAGGGGGGAGGGGGTCAATGGGGGATAAAAAGAAAGGCCATCTGTAATACTTCTAACAATAAAGATATTGTTTTAAATGGCTCAAGAAAGCCATTATTTTAGAATCATAATGAACCTAGGTACTACTGAAGAAGGATTATCAACCCTTCCTAAGTGTTATTATTTTCTCTGATTATAGCTCTAAGAAGCTTATGCTAAATGTACATCCTTGAAATTGATCTCTAAAATGTTTTGTAGTATATTCTAAGTGTCCATCCATAAGATCGTCAAAGGGTTTCAAAACACCAAATATGGACAAATTAAAATGCACACAAAGTTGAACAGCACCCCTGGCTTTATATCACAAAATAGAGCTTGATTCTCACAATGGCTTGGAGCTTGTCACTTTAAAATTATTGGAAGCCCAGATAGTGTGGCTCAGTGGTTGAGCATCGACCCATGCACCAAGAGTTCACCAGTTCAATTCCCAGTCAGGGCACATGCCCAGGTTATGGGCCCCAATCCCCAGTGGGGGACACACTGGAGGCAGCCAATCGATTTTTCTCTCATCGGTATTTTCTATCTCTCTCCCTCTCCCTTCCTCTCTCTCTAAAATCAGTAAAGCAAAAAAAAAGTATAGGAAGATGTTCTGTGCATTTTCAAGAAGGAGCAACATGTTCAGGCTTATTTTTATAATCTTGGCTTCCCTAAATGTGTGTAGCAGCTGAATCAGCCCTTTACGTCACTAGAGGTTATGCAGAGCTGTGATTACATTATTGATCCAAAAGTTAAAAGCATAAGAAACTAGGGACTTGGAGTATCATCACCTTTAAAGAAAATGCTCGTAAATAGCATTCCTTGTAAAATTTAAGGGACTCGTGTTTCAGCTGATTTTCTATATTCATTACATTGCCACTTAATGATGCAAATTAGAAAAAGAACTGTTTTTAAAAGAAGAATGGCATTAAAAAAAAAAAGACAATACACTGCAAGACTCCACAGCATGTCAGTGTCTCTAATACCTATAGATACCTTGGCTAACTAGAAAGGAGAAAGTTAGCAATTTAGACTAGATAGTATTTCATACTTTGTTAACTTAATGACTCCCTTGGCTGCTTATTGGCCTTTCTCAAGAGTGATTTGTAAGAAATATTCAGAGTGATGAAAAGCAAGAACCTACAACCAAGATTACTCTATCCTGCAAAGCCGTCATTTAGAATCGATGGCCATATAAAGACTTTCCCAGACAAGAAAAAGTTAAAGGAGTTCATCACCACCAAACCATTATTATATGAAATGATGAAGGGTCTTTTTGAAGAAAAAGATAAAATATATGAGAAAACAAAATGGCAATCAATACATATCTATCAACAATGGAATCTACAAACAAAATGAACAGGTAGAACAGAAACATTCTCATAGATACAGAGAACATTGTGTTGGTTGCCAGATGGGAGGGGGTTGGAGGAATGGGTGAAAAAGGTGAAGGGATTAAGAAGTATGAATTCATTGCTAGACTGACAACCTTCAAAGGGAAAGGGGTTGGGGGGTGGGAAGAAGTAAACCAAAGAACTTATATGCATAACCAATGGACACAGACAATAGGGAGGGAAAAGGCGGGAGGGGGGCGGGAGTGGGGAGGAGGGGGTCAATGGGGGAAAAATGAGAAACATCTGTAATACATTCTACATTCAACAATAAAGATTTAAAAAAAAAAAAACTTTGAAGACAGTTAACTGCACTGGAGTTCAATACCCAAAACTGGGTATTGTGTTTTCATTGGGACATAATTTTTTTCTGTCCCTAAGATTACCCTCCTATTAAAGAGACTATTAAGTCTAAAAAAACAAGAGTGATTTGTGAGGACTCTGCTCTTTTCTTCTACAATGGCTTAAGTATATATTCTTGTCAAATTCTTTACTTAAACATTGCAAAACATCTCTATAAAGGAACCTGACAAGAATATAATGATACTTCCAAATTTCTGCATGCAAAAACAAGGTAAAAGATCCTGTTAAGGATGGGTGTTAAAACCATATAATACAGGGTTGGGAGGGAGGGGGCTGGTGAAAAAGTGAAGGATTAAGTATAAATCGGCAGTTACAGAATAGTCAGGGAATGTAAAGTACAGCATAGAAAATATAATCAATAATATTGTAGCCCTGGCTGTTTGGCTCAACGGTTGAAGCGTCAGCCTGCAGACCAGAGCGTCCCTAGTTCGGTTCCCACTAGGGGCACATACCAAAAAAAAAAAAATTGTAATAACTATGTATGGTGTCAGGTGGACACTAGAGTTATGGGGGATCACCTCGTAAGTTATGTAAATGTCTAACCACTATTCTGTACACCTGAAACTAATATAATATAGAATATCAATTGTAATTGATTTTTTTTTTAATTTTTAAGAGAAAATTGGTGCAGACAACAAGCTTTTAGAACAAATTGTGGATTCTGTGTCAGGTTGCAATAACTGAAACCTGTCTTTACCTGTAGTTATGTCTGGGGGCTAAAATAAAATGTGAACAATGTGAACAGTTCTCTACAGAAAAAGAGAAACAGTTCTCTACATCTGGAATCTTTTAGTTTTTCTCTTCAAGGTATTATACAATTTGCACTTCCTAAAAGGCAAATACGTTTTTTTAAATCAATATTCTCACCATCACCAAGACTGAAATGAAAACGCCCAACAACCTTCCAAAAATTTAAAGATATGATGAAAGTTTTTTCTTTTAATTAAGTGTGTTCTTACTAAGTTATATGCTGTTTTGCCAAAATAATAAAATGTAGCTAATTTTTATTATTTTACCATATGGCAGACCCTGTTCTAAAGGCTTTACTTATATTTCTTATTTAAGCCCCACAATATACCCATGAGTAAGTAATATAATCATTTTATATTAGAAGAATCTAGGCTCAGATGACATCTTACTCAAGCAGGCAGTAGCGCGGGGATCTACAGGTCAGGGAAATGCCAGAAAGTGAAAAGCTCCCAAGAAATTTTCTGACTGCTTGAAGCTAGCTTCTTGTAAATTTGTCCTTTTAAAATACTTATCTAAAAGATTTGGTGAAAGCCGCATGGCAATTTCTTGTGGTAATTTCAAGAGTGATTTCCGGAGAGTAACAATAAAAAGGTTTACTTTTCCTGTTAAAGAAATACCTTCCCCTACAGAGGTAAAGACAGACCAGAGTAAGAGGGAAAAGCAGGTGGGTAACACGTTACACAACAGTGATTTTAATTATGAGTCAACATGGATTCCATGCCAGCATTTTACAACCCTAACACAAAGCCCATCCTCCCGGACTTACGGGGGCACATGCACAGAATCCAGCGTAAAGAAGAGTGGTCGTAACTAGAAACCGTCTTGATTAGAGATGTTTACTAATGGGAATCACTGGATCGGTAATCAACTGATTCAAAGTCCAAATAAAGCAACCGTGGGCGATGAGGAGCGAGGCGGCGACAGGGAAAGCCGTCGACCGGTAACAGAACCCGTCATATGAAGGCCAAGCGGCTGGGCGTCCAGCGCACTTCTGCGCCGCCGGCGCGGAAACCAGGGAGTTCGAGGCAGAGCAAATTCACGGTTTCTGTACGGCCACATGACAGGGAACAAAAGAGGTGGGGGAAGGAAGACACCCACCCCTGGTTTCTCACACAAAAAGCTCCTGAATCAAAACCGTGAATCGACGTTTAAAGTTCTAGTGTGTGAAAGGCAAAGGGTACAGTTGAACACCCGGGGGGCTGCGGGCGGGGAGGATCCTTTTTAGAATTAGCTTTCGCTGCTTCTTCCACCCAGACCTTTGTCCCTCGGCGGTGAAGTCGGGCGGTCACACACAAAAACGCCTCTAGGTATTTCGCAGGGCTCCCAGCTTCCCCGGCCCGGGGGGCAAACACGCCTGACCGCCTCGGCGGGCCGTGCTGGGGGCGCCGAGCACGAGGCCCGGCGCGCCCTCTCCTCCCCGGGCGGCGGGGGGGCAGCGCGGCCGGCGCGGGCGAGGGTGGGAAGTGGGCGAGGAGGACACCGCCCCCTAGGGGAGCCGCGCCGCAGGCTGGGGGCCGGGGCGGGAGGAGCATCGGGAGGGGGCGGCCGGTAAGGAGGCTGTACCGTCGGGCGGGGCCGTCCCCCCAGCTGGCTCGGACCCCGGCGGGGCGGGCAGTAGACCGAGCGGCGGGGCCCAGACGCCGGCCCGCGGCCAAGGAGAAAGGTGGCGGCGGCGGTGCGGACGGGACGGGGCAGCGGCGCCCCACCGTGACCCTCTGCTCCCCCGCCCAGGCCGGGCGCGAGTCGCAGGCGGCGGCGCAGGAAAGCGCGAGCATGGCTGAGACCTCACCGCCGCCCGCCGCCGGCGCGGAAAGTTACAGCGAGGAGTCGGCGCCGGGCGGGGAGCAGCGGCTGGAGGAGCCAAGTCACGCTGCGACCGGGGGCGCGGACCGAGGGGGCGAGGACCGAGAGGGCGAGGCGGGGCCGCCGCCGGGCTCCCCCGGCGGGCAGTCGGACCCCGGCTCGCCGGTGGCCGCCCCCTTCTTCCTGCTCTACCCGGGCGATGGAGGCGCCGGCTTCGCAGCGCGTCCGCCGCCGCAGCAACGCGCCTGGAGGACCCCGCCGTCGCCGGGCTCCCCGCTGCCCTTCCTGCTGCTGAGCTACCCGGGCGGCGGCGGCGGCGGCGGCAAGCACCGTGAGTGGCGGCGGGGAAGGGCCGGCCGGGCCCGCGGAGCTCCGCCTCCCGTTGGGTCTCGGGAGCGGGGCGTCGGGCCGGCGGGGAGGTGGGGGCTCTGGGGAAGCACCTGTCCCGGGGTGCAGAGGCGGCCGTGGTCCGGGCGCCCGGTTATTTACCTCCAAGTCTCCCCTGGCCGCGGGTTCCCGCCCGGCGCGGCCTCCCCTCCTCTCCTGGGCCGGGCGCTCATCCTCGCCAGATGCTCACGTGCTCGCCGGGTCCCAGACCCCGTCCCGGCTGGGAGCCTTCCCGGGAGGAGTCGAGGAGGGGGCGGCACCCAGACCCCAGCAGCCCCGCTGGCCCGCCTTCTGCGGGCTCCCCGCGCCGCTGCAGCCAAGTAGGTGTGGTTGCTGCGCCGCCGCCGCCGGGGCGGCCTCAGTTGTACCAGTAAAATTTTTATGAGCTTTCGCTCCACAGCGGTAAATATTACAGATCCGCCCCCCGGACTGGGAAAAGAAATTAAGAACGGTGCGCGAGGTGACGGGAAAGGAATGGTGGCTGTGGAGGGGCACCTCCCAGGATTGTGTGTTTGGCTGGAAGAGGCCTCCACCTTTTAAAACCAGTGTCACAGGAGCTCTCTGAATGCAAGCTGACCTCACTTTGTGCCATTTCAGTCAACAAATGTTTACTGCTGCTTGTAATGAGCGTGGCCCTAGAGTAGGCGATTGTGTGTAAAAGACTCATGAAGAAGTGTTAAATCTGATTCAAAAAGACAAGAGCTTACACTGTGAAAATGTGACTGAAGATACAAGGCATGATAATATATAAATGCGAAATACTTTGCTGTATGAAAGAGGGGAGAAACTTGCCTAGGATGATGAGCCCCCCCACCCCCACCCCCTCATAGAGCTAAAAATTTTTTTTTTAGCACCAAGGGAAATCTTTTAATTGCTCTGCACTACCAAGAAACCCTGACTTTCCTTTTTCTGCTGTTTGATCCATCAGCTAGGAAAAGATTACTACATTAGTTAAATATTTCCTCGGTGGCTGGATTGTGATTATCATAGTTAATCCTCACAGTTCTGTGAACCAAATATGATGCCACTTTTAAGTGATTTGTCCTAAGTCACATTAAGAGAAGGAATGAAGTTGACCCAGATTCCTTGCCTACCAATCTCATGCTCTTTAAGCAAACACCACATGTCCAAAATTGTGATGGGATGATTCTTCCTAGGTTATTATCCATTAGATGTAGTCCAGTGTTACTTTTATTACTTTCCTTTTTTACTTACCTACAAAGAGGACCAACAGTGACCATTGACTAAGAGTCTTAGTAAAACCCTGATTTGTGTGCTGCAGTCGTCAGCACTAATCTCCAGATGGGAGTATCTATCTAATCAAGGCAGAAATGAGCCCTCTTATAAGCAGAATTTGATAAGGATAGTCTCAACACTGCTTTTCATTTTCTAAGGAATCTACTTTTCACTTTGTTCTTGAAGTACAGCCTCTATTTTTCTCAGAGTGTTTTATTTCTGTGTAATCTGTTTATTAACCACATTACTATAAAATGAAGAAGACACTCCTATCAGTTCTTTGTAACTCTGTAACAGTTGTGGTACAGGGTTTGAAGTAGAAGAGTTTTTCAGCTGTTGACCAGTATAACTAGTGGGGATTAATTTCCATTTCAGTTCATTTTATTTGATTCCTCCCTACAATAACAGAAGGTGTATGGCACAGTTGTTAGCACATAAAGTTCTAATCACTCCTAATGGTCTTTATTTATGAAATAATGAATTGGGTGTAAGTGCTCAGAAAAAATTACTGGGAAAATGCCAGAACCCCACTTCCACTGTGTTTCTTTATTGATTTTTTAAAAATCCTCACCTGAGGATATGCTTTTTCATTGATTTTAGAGGGAGAGAGAGAGAGAAACATTGATCGGTTACCTCCTGCATGCATCCCGACCACAGGATTGAACCTGAAACCTGGTATATGCCCTTACTGGGAATCCAACCTACCACCTTTCCAACCAACCAACTGAGCCACACTGGCCAGGGCCCACTTCCACTGTGTTTAAAGACCAGTCACTAACTAAGGACATTTCAAATTAGAATAAGATCACTGTCACATATTTTATTAAAATATAAAATTGACTTAAAATAGTTTTTGTTTTGGACTGAGTATTTATTTTTACCTGTTATTTTTATAAGTACTCTAGAACCCACACATACTTGGGAAAAGGAATACTCTGTTTATTAATAAAAATAATTCCTTGTTGCTGCCCTGCAGTAAGTGCAGTATTGCTTTCTATGGTATACCTGGATATCAGAACCCTAGCTCTCCTGACTGTCCATTTGAGCAACTGAGACCAAACAGGTTTTCTTGTTGTTGTTTTTTATCCTCAACCAAGGACATTTTTGCATTTATCTTCAGATAGAGCGAGAGGGAGAGAAGGAAGAGAGAGAGAGAAACATCGATTGAGAGAGACACACATCGAGTGGTTGCCACCCACAGGACTCCAACCGGGGCTAGGGATGTGCCCCAACTAAGGTATGTGCCCTTAGCAGGAACCAAACCCTGGACTCTCTGGTCTGCACGCCTATGCTCCAACCACTGAGCCAAACCGGCCAGGGCAAGACCAAATAGTTTTTTAAAAGACTTCTCGCCCTGGCCAGTTTTTCTCAGTGGTTAGAGCGTCGGCCTGTGGTCCAGAGAGACCCAGGTTTGGTTCCCGCTAAGGGCACTTACTTCAGTTGCAGTTTATCTCGGGCCATGGTTGGGTCATTCCGGTGGCAACCACTCGATGTGTCTCTTTCACATCAATGTTTCTCTCTCTCTCTTTCTCTTTCTCTCTCTCTCTCTCTCTCTCTCTCTCTATCTCTCTCCCCCTCTCCTTCCCACTCTATCTGATGGAAAAATGTCCTCGGATGAGGATAATAAAAAAATAAAAAAACTTCTCATTTCAATTACCAGGACAATACTTGCACTCAACCTAAACATCCAGTGAATATTTGCTTCCCCAACACTCAGTTTTTAACTCTGGCTAATGTATTTGCCAAAAGTGTATAATATATAATAATTTTGAGAGACTACAGGGTGGGGCAAAAGTGGATTTACAGTTAGTTCATATGGAAAATAATACAGTAATTAATAAATAATCATGCAAGGATAAACTGTTTTGTGTATTCACAACTGTAGAGCTACTTTTACCCCACCCTGTATATTAAGGCATTCTCTTTTTATTTTAGAAATCCTGACCATAATCAGATTTTAAAGTTAATTTTTACATTTGAGTTCAGAAGCTTTGTTTTAAAAGACACCGATGGAGATAGCAAAAATGTGTGCAGAAGAGGTAGCCTGAAGTTTCAGGATTTGTGATGTGTACTGTGTCACTGTAAACTCTTGCAGGATATAATGTTCATCAAATATTCAGCATGCTTAAATGAAGTGTGAAAGAAGGCTTCTAATGTGCTTCGCTGAGTTATGTTCCTTTCTGAGTCTTTGAGGGCTGGTAATCTGCTAAGTTTTTGTGCTTCTAGCTTTTAAATCTCACAAAAGTTTCTGTCATACCATTTTTAAAAATTGTGAATAACATATGGATCCCATTTTTAGATGTTTTATAATACATAAGTACATTGAGTACAAAGTGAACTTTCCTCTCTGTGAGCCCCCAGGTACCCCAACCCCCATTACCACCACCATTTATTATCTGAGGACACCACCTTTGATTTTGGTGAGTTTTCTTTCCAAACTTTTGCATAGATTCACAGACATGTAGATGTTCATATTTAATGGGGTCTTTCTCTCCTTGCTATATGACCTTCCATACCAGTTTTTCATCAACTATATAAGAAGGAACTACTTGCATGCCGTGGTCCAATACTTTTAATGCCTCCCTTTTCCATTCTAACTTTAGAAGTCATCTTGTGGATGGGCAGCAGATGGCTTCTCCTTGGCATTGGCGGGAAGAGGCACTCCTGCCATCTGCAGCATGACCAGCTTCTATTGACAGTTACTCTTCCCTTCCAACTCTCAGAGCTGCCCCAAACTTTTATGTGTAAGGCAATGCCATGCAGAGTCCACATCTCTGCCCTTGTGTTTTCTCTCCCAATTATAGCAGTATACAAAAAAAAAAAAGTGTCCCACTCACAAAGAAGCAGGCTTCTTTCTGTATTTGTATGTTCTGTGTTTGAAATTAGAGGAGGATTAGGAGAGGAATAGAAAGTAAATAAATAAATAAACCTTGGAAAGGACTGGCAGCATTACTATGACTACCCATGTCTAAGTCAGTATACTTAACAGTGAGAGCCTTGCTTGAGCCCTGGAGAATGCAGAGAGAGGCTCCTAGATGCATTTGACTGTTTTTCACAGATGTACTTTAAGAATCTCTGATTTGGAGAAGGACCTTTCTTACATATAAATCAAGGGATGAATATTTAAGGTGAGAAAATTACCTTTATGTTCACAGTTTCATACATAAACACACATATAGTACAAAGATATGTATATATATGTATATATATATCAGTGTGTGTGTGTATATACATATATATATATTCATTTATTTTAGGTTCTCCTCCACAGACATTTCTATTTATTGTGAATGTGTGTGTGTCTTCTTTCGTTGTTTAGTAGTATTTTAGAAAACATACCTGGTCAGGAGTTGAATATACATTAATCAGTTCATCTGATTAATGTGCTTTTTAAATTTTGAAAAGACAGACATAATTTATTATGTCTTGTAAATATCGAGGCAGCTGCCCAGAATTGGGAGATATGGAGGGCTTGTTGAACCATCAGAACCCAAACTTTTGAGCACTCACCTTCATGCTAGTAGTTTTGGGAACAGCAGCTTGACTTGTGACTTTTAAAGACGTTGTTTTGATATAATTAATGTAGAGAAGTGCTGCATTTACAGTACTGTTTCACAAATCTGTTAGCCTTCAGTTCTTTTCCAACTAAGTTAAGAATGCAAAGAGCCACTTTTTGATCCATTAAATGCTGTTTTGTCAAATGGCAGATATAAGCAAGTGCCAATAAAAAAATAATAAACCTCAGAAATGTAACATCTTCCAACAATATGTAATTGTAAATTAGTGACCACCAGAGAACTGGAGGTTAGCCCTTAAGAATATTGAAATGACCCTGGCCAGTTTTGATCAGTGGTTAGAGCGCCGGCCCTCAGACCAGAGAGGCCAGGGTTCAGTTCCCTCTAAGGGCTGGGATCGTGTAGTTGGTGACCACTCGATGCGTCTCTCTCACATCGATGTTTCCCTCTCTTCCTCCCTCTTTCCCTCCTGCTCTATCTCCAGATAAATACAAAAAAAATGTCCTCGGGTGAGGGGAAAAAAAGAATATTGAAATGCAGTGGGGGGTCACTTTTCACACACAGCTAAAATTACCAGGGACATCCTGAGCTTCTGAAATGTGGAGAGCTGGGTCATGCCTGCATTTCCTGCTTTGTGACTAAACAGCCAGTCTGCTGCTAGCCTTCCTGATTCCGCTTTTATCACCGCTGGTGCCTAAACTATTGCAGTTTGTCTTCCCAGCCAGTTTCTCCCTTCTCTTCTGCCTCCTTTCTTTTGTTTTACCTACCTTTCTGGTTTGGCATTATCAAAAAGTCAGATCACGCTTCTGATTGACGAAGCAACAATTTCAGCATGTTAGGTGTCATCTCTGAGTCTTTGACTGTTTTGGCTGCTCCCCTATTAATAACCATACGTTCATCCTTTATAGACAAGAAGTTTCTTTTTTTCTTATTTCTGATCTTCACTTCATTCTGGATACTAAAGGATCCTAAAAGGCTCTTAGTTAGATGACAAACGTTTTATAGTAGTTAGGTAACCCAAACAATTACGAATAAAGAATGTGACTCTTAAGGTAATAACAGTACTTCGAGGCTATCATTTATAGAATATTTTTATGTGCCAGGCAGGAAGCTAAAAACTTCATGTGTATTGATCTTTTTTTTGTTGTTATATTTATAAGAGGCAAGTCTTTAAATTTCCAACAGATAGAAGAGCCAATACATAAAACTACTTAGTTAACAATGACAGCTGAAAAGAAAAAATGGGGAGGAGGAGTCCAAATAGACTTCATGTAAATAGATGGATATAACATATGTCTTTCATAAGAATATTTAATTCAGTGTTTCTAGAGGGTATTATCTAAATTATTACAAAATACAAAAATTCTGACCGTAACCTTGAATTTAGAAGTTTATATTCTGGAGATACTGATTCTATGGTTTTAGAGAAGGTCTAAACTCAAATTTTAGCACATCAGAGTCACCTGCAGGCCTTGTTAACAGATTTCTGGCCCTATTTCCAGAGGTGTGGGGTTTTTTTGTTTGCTTTGTTTGTTGTTTTGAGTTATAACCAACATATGACATATTAGTTTTAGTTGTACAACATAATGATTCAGTATTTGTATATATGGCAGATTTCTAACTCCAAAGCTCATGTTCTTACTCACTGTATGCTCCCTCACTAAGGCCTTAACGAAACCAGTTTGGGCAGAGGGCAGTAAAGGTTGTGGGGTGGGAGAGGGAGCAGAAGAAAGATGGCCCAGAAAAGCAACTTTTCACACTAAAGGACTGGTGTCGGCCTCAAAACTTACTCCCCTCACTGTATTCTTTCTGTCTTGCATCTTTTCCCTCTTTGTTTGAATTTTAACAGAAAACTGGGTGTTAAAGAGGTACAATTTTATCAAGAAGCTAAGAGAACAAATTTTTCTAGTGTAGATTATAAGTAGTAAAAAGTCTAGGTAGATGATGATGAGCGTATGGCAGAATGAACTGGGTGAAATAATGATATTTCCTGTTAGCTAGTATTTTTTACAATTCCTTAAATAATTAAGAGTTGCCTAAAAGATGTCCTTCCTCTTTATCGTTGCACTATAGGTAACCTGTAGGTGTCATAAATAAAAGTGGAATAGCATTTCAATGAATTTTGCAGGACATCACAACTATTATATTTCTACCCAAATCTTACTAACATTGAAACTTCCTTCTGTAGTACAAAGTGACTCAAGTATGAACTTTAAAGTCTACTCTGGGAATGTAGTAGTCCATCATAAGCATTAAAGGATTGGCTTGAAATTATGTGAAAGGAAATGCTTTTAGAGTTACAAAGCAGTGGTATTTGAGAGGGTAAGTATCAATATGGCCATGCCCTGTACTGTAACTATATTTGAGTAATTGCGAAAAGTTCATAATCTTCCCAAAACGTATCAGGAGTTGAGGTGTACTGGCCAACATGGTATTCTTCTTCACAGAGCCCACCTTAGTGATTGTCTGCTTGTTCCACACCAGTGAACATGACTCTCAGCATGTGTCAGGGAGCATGACATGGTGGGTGGGGCAGAGGCAGAAAAGTTTGAAACCTCATAATCATAGGAACGGAGAGATTGGCAGGCTGTGACAGCAAGAGGCATGTAGAAAGCAGGAGAAATTGCTTTAGCATGCTGGCTTTTAGAATACGGTTCTTCTTACTCTAGAATCTGTTTGGGGACTTCCCACAGACATCTGCTTCCCTTGCCTTTTTACGAACTTAGGAAATCTGGTCACCTGATGTGAATGCTGGTAAAATCCTGACCCATCTCTTCTCCTTCCTCAAAGCTCAAAAGATGCCCAGCATATCCTTTGTTTAGATCTCCTTTTTACTTTCCTCTGTCTTGGCCTCGTGAACATTCATGTTAACTGATTTCATTTCATGTGATGATAGAGTTTCTGCTTTTCCCCCCCATAACTCTTGAAGGCAGAAGCATTTATAATGATGATAATGCTGACATTTACTGACTGTTTACTTTGTGCCAAGCACATGCTACACGTTTTACTTGCATTGCTTCATTTAACTCTGAAGTTGTTGAAGTTATTATTCCCATTTGGTCAGTGAAGAAACAGGCTCAGAAATAAGTAATTTGCCAAGGTTACTCAGCTTCTCAGTGGTGGATCTAGGATTTGCTGTGGGCATTCTGAGTCCAGAGCCCACATGTTCTCTCAGCCTGCCTCACCATAACTGGAATCATGTCCTAAATTAGAGGCTCCTTTTCAGGCAGCAGCAACCCTCTAGTTCCTTGTTCTATTCAGTAAAGTCCTGTTTGCTAAAAATAAATGAATGAATGTGAAATTCACAAGTCACCAGTTTGATAGAGAAAATAGTTAAGTATATAAACAACACTGAACAGCCATCTGTGTGACAAGGACTTAGGAATTTCTAAAACACTTCTAATTGCCTTTTTCTTGTCTGTTCCCTTGTTCTTTCTTCACATTCCTAGTGGCTAGCATATAGTAGGTGCCCTATTCGTGTTACATGAATGATTCTGTCAGGTACAAATAAGTAAAGCCTGTGTTAGAATGACCTGCCTGTTGGGCCTTAAATATAGCATGATATTCCCGAACTTGGGGGTTTTCGTGGTTGAAGTGAAACAGGAGGCTGGAAATATACCACTGCAAGAATATGGAGTACTTTAGTGTAACATATCTATACCAAAAGTATTTGTTGACACTCAGGTATTTGGTAGGTACTATTTTAAGCAGATGTATAACGATGATTAAAGCAGACAAAGTTCTTCTCATGAAGCCTACAATCTTTGTGAAGTGAGTTAGTTTTATTTTATAGCTGAGTAAATTGAGGCAAGAGGATAACTTTCCCAAGACTATCTACTAAATTGTTGTAGTTTGACATCTCTAAATCATTGCCTACTGCTATTTAGCCATGAAATCAGCTTTAGTTATTAAGGTAGGAGTTATTCCTAGCCTTATTCTGGGTAATTTTAGCAAGTAACGAGATTATGCATTATAATACTCCCGGTAGTATTTGTTTCTAACAAAATAGTAATTCAGGTCCAGCCAGTGCATGAGCATTGACCCATGCACCAAAAGGTTGCCAGTTCGATTCCTAGTCAGGACACATGCCCAGGTTGTGGGCCCAATCTCCAGTGTGGGGCATGCAGAAGGTGGCCAATTCATCAGTGTCTCTCTCTCTCTCTCTCTCTCTCTCTCTCGCTCTCGCTCTCGCTCTCACTTCTTCTCTCTCTCAAATCAATAAAGGAAAAAAAAAATTTTTTTAAACACAAAATAGTAACTCAGGCCCTGGCCCATGTGGTTCAGTGATTAGAGTGTTGGCCCTCAGACCAAAGGGTCCTAGGTTCGATTCCCTGTCATGGGCATGTACCTGGGATGCAGGTTTGATCCCCAGCCCTGGTTGGGGCACATGCAGGAGGCAACCAATCAATGTGTCTCTCACATCAGTGTTTCTCACTCTCACTCTCTCTCCCTCTCCCTCTCCCCCCCTCCCCTCCCTTCCACTCTCTAAAAATCAATGGAAAAAATATCCTGAGGTGAGGATTAAAAAAAATGATGATAACAATAACTCAGCTTCTCAGTTATAATCATTTTAAAGTACATATTACCATCCTTGGTTAATATCTACAAAGTAGTACTGAGTCTGCCAAGTGTGTAAACCTAAAATTGTAGAAATATTAGCAACATCAGAAGTAAACATAATAGATTTTTGTCTGAAAGAGGGAAGGAAGTGAGAGGGAAGGAAGTGGGGGGGAGGACTGGAGCACGTGCATAAATTATGATCGTTCCAATGAATAATCTTATAGTTTAGCAGAACATCGGGGCTTTCCACCAGTTTCATCATCATGATAATTTATCAAGGAAAACCTTTTGTGCTAATAGCAACTAGTGAAAGAGGGGGAGGGAAGATGAGGTTTTTCTTCTTAAATTTTAAAGCCACCATCCAAAACACCTTGGGAAACAACTTGTGAGATTTACAAACTGATTTGGTTGCACTAGTCGACACATTTTAAGAAGCACCATTACATGCAGAATATGAACTAGGTAATAGGAGATAACTAACTATAAAAGAAATAAGTGAAATGGTCTCTTACCCTCAAACCTGTAAGAATTGGCATACCTGTAAGAAATCTATTTCTGTGCCCTGGCTGGTTTGGTTCAGCGGTTAGAGCGTCGGCCTGCAGTCCAGAGAGACCCAGGTTCTGTTCCTGCTAAGGGCACATACCTCGGTTGCACTTTTTCCCTGGCCCTGGTTGGGTCATGTGGGTGGCAGCCATTCGATGTGTCCCTTTCACGTTGATGTTTCTCTCTCTCTTCCTCTCTCTCGCTCCCACTCTTATCTGAACAAAAAATGGAAACATGTCCTCGGGTGGGGATAAAAAGAAATCTATTTCTGAAAATTATCTAAATGAAAAATTTTTTTACAAAAAGTGTAAAAGGTTTTTATTATTTGTAACATAGGCACGATTGTTTAAAGTTAATAACATTTTTATTTAAGAAATTTCCCATGTTCTGAGCCCTTCCACACACTGCCTTAGTTTCTCCAGAGTTTGACTCTTTAATTCCTTTTTTTTGCTCAATCCAGTTGTCATTTCAGTCAGTCTTATATAATAGTAATAGAGATGATCATGTGATCACAAACTATTTGGTCACTAGCAACCTAGAAGGATTACCTCAACAGAGGACATCTGCAAGACTCTAGAGATCTAAGGTGATCTCACAGATTACCATTGGCTGTTACAAAATCACATATAGTTTGTGTTGCATTTATATTGGGCAGTGCTAATCTAGGCAATGAAAACAAGTAAGAGTTAAGAAAATGTTCCCAGTAGGCTAAATGCTACCAGCGTAGCAGAAAGAAAACCCAGCGGGAAAATATTTTGTGGTCATGTCTACAGCAAATGGGAAACTGCATTCTAAAAGCCTTGGTAATGACCATTTCTAAATAAAATTTAAAATGAAAAAATTAGAAATAACCCAGATGCTTACCAGCTTGGAAATGAATTGGAAAATGTTTTATAAAGTAGTAACCTTGTAATATAGTAGCCAAAAGGTTAAACTATAGCTGCTACAATAGTGTGGATGAATCTTAGAAAACACAATGTTGAGTGAAAGGCTTAGGAGGTTATAAAGAGCGTGAAAACCTTTTTATAAAGTTAAAAAAAAAAAAAAAAAAAACCTGAAGCTAAATCTGTTGTTTAGGCATATGTGTAATATATTTAAGACAACAATTTACACCATATTCAGAAATTATTGCACACAGAAAGATCCATGCTCAGTTCTTAGTTTATGAAAAAATGCCCACTTATTAAACACCTGAGCTAAATGTATAAGAGTGACTAAATGGAATATATGGTTTGTGAAGCATTAAGGTGTAAAGTATGAAAGATGATAGAAATGTCCTCTTTTTCACGTTTAGGAGACTTTATGAGGATCTTGCCTGTGTTTTTTTTGTTTTGCTTTGTTTCTTCTTATTTTCCCTGAGTAAAATGTAATCCTTGGGATAGAGGGCTGAAGTTGCAAAGTGTAGAAGAACACATGGACTTTGGGGCATTGACACACAAGCAGCTGTAATCCAGATCTGCCACTTACTAATTGTGTGATCTTGGGACAGTCACTTTGCTTAACTTTGGTTTCCTTGTATGTAAAGAGTGGGTATCATTCCGCCCGTGTGGCTCAGCAGCTGAGTGTCAACCCATGCACCAAGAGGTCACCAATTTGATTCCTGGTCAGGACACATGCCCAGGTTGTGGGTCCGATCCCCAGTGGGGGGCATGCAGGAGGTGGCCAATCAATGTTCTCTCTCAACGGTATTTCTGTCTCTCTCCTTTTCACTTCCTCTCTGTCTAAAAATCAATAAAGGAAAAAAAATCTTATTCAAAAAAAGAGGGAGTATCAAGATCTTTGCAGGATTGTTGTGAGGATTTGATATGGTATTTATAAAACATCTTACAGAAAATAGAAATTCAATAAATGATAGTCCCATTAAGTAATAATTTTTCCACATTGTGTAACAGGAACATTTGGCATAACAAATGAGTCTTTGTCTTATAGTAACTGAGTAAATATACTTTAAAAGGAATGTAACGTCTAAGCTTGAAATGTGAATCTCATTTGCTTTGAATCAATCACAATGTGGAAATTTTGAGCTGTATAAGCAGCTAGAACACACTATTACTAAGATCATCATCTTGGATTTGAACTTCACATCGGCCTGTCAGTTCTGTTTCGGTCCACAGACTACTCCAGCACTCCTCACAATTAGTTTACTGATATGTGCCTTTATTCACAAGTGGGGTTAAATGAGAAAATAGTTCAACACATCTTATAATTCGTATGTTTATGAGAAAAAAATGAGATATGAGAAAAAAGTTCAATGTTTGTATGTCTTACTGATGATTTAATATTACCTTTATATTCTAAGCTAATATGTGCACTTAGTAAAGACCCACATGTAAAAACAGAATTAAGCAATATTTCAAATTATTTTATTAGTCTTCTACAAATAGTGCTTGTTTTCATAGTATATTTATTGCTTACGAGCAATGAGTTCATTCTGAAGACTCAAGGGCGTTTACCTGCAAACAGATATAACTAGATAGTGGAAGTACAGGTTTTCCTTCCCACCCACAGTCCTTATTTCTGAAATGGCTGCTAATACCTCCTCAAACTGATAGTTCTGAGAAGCTCAAGGAAAACCAGTGCGGGCAGGTGTTTTGCTCCTTGGCAAAAGTATTTGTTGCTTTGGACTTCCTTCTGTCTGTCCTCCAACTGAAGAGAAGGACCTTTGGAAGGAAAGTTAACCAAGTTTCTCTGCTTATTAACCTAGATGTTGTTGTCCTGGTATGTTGTAACCAACCTGAATCTCCTATTCAGGGGTTAGTAAATGCTTATTGGTTGGTTGGTAGAAAGACTCATGGTTTGTGACAGGCTGAATTGAGCTATGGGTGGACCACAGGCAATCCCAAAGCATTCAGATTTATTTATGTATTCACTATTCTGTATTTTAAGAATGTATCAGTGACTTAAGAGTCTAGATGTCATGTAAACAGATAGCCAAGCAGGCCTGTTTGGCTTTGTGGTTCCAAAAACTATTCAGTATAAGTTTAACTTAAAGATTTTTTTAATTTTATTTTTTTATCCTCACCTAAGGACATTATTCCTTTTTGTTGTTGTTGTTCAGATAGGGTGGGAGGGAAGGAGGGGGAGAGAGAGAGAGAAACATCGACATGAAAGGGACACATCTAGTGGCTGCCTCTCGCACAACCCAACCAGGGCCAAACTGCAACCGAGGTACATGCCCGTAGCGGGAACCGAACCTGGGTCTCTCTGGACCACAGGCCGACGCTCTAACCACTGAGCAACCGGCCAGGGCTAACTTAAAGATTTTAATGAGTGCTTGCTTACTATGTTTTGAAGTATTGCAAGGCTTAAAGTGAAACAATAAGCTATCTATCCCCATTCAGCTTTAATGTATAACATGGAATATGTCTAGCTAGAAAGGAATCAAACTAATTAAATGTGAATGTGTTAAATGGAGGCTTGTGTACTGTATTTGGATATGCGAACTCCGCCTCCTCAAAAAAGTGATATTTTCTTACTGCTGCATGCCCAGTGCCTAGATTTCTGCCTGACAGCGAGGAGTACTTGGTGAATATTGAAGGAAGGGAGGGAGGGAAGGATGGATGGATGGCTGACTCTGGGTCCAGAGGTAATGTTTGAAGAGATCTAAATATAAATGAAGCTTGGCTGGTGTGGCTCAGAGGTTGAGCATCGACCCATGCAATAAGAGGTCACCAGTTTGGTTCTAGTCAGGGCACATGCCCAGGTTGTGGGCCTAATCCCCAATGTGGGGGCATGCAGGAGGCGGCCAATCGATGTTCTCTCTCATCGATGTTTCTATGTCTCTCCCTCTCCCGTTTTCTAAAATCAATAAAGAACAAAAAATTTAAAATATATATATATATATATATGCAAAACCTAGAATGTTTTATTTTCCTTAGTAAATTAATGATTTTCTTCCTAATTTTAAATATGCATAAACTTATATACATTCTTACATTGTATCAGTTTGCCTTCCTCTAACAATATGAAAATGCCTGTTGACCTGCAAAATCTGGTTCTTAGCATATTTTTCATTGAGCTTAATCTCACATTAGTATGAACCATTTATGAAATTTTAGTAATATTCAAGGATAATTCTTTTCTTTAGGTTTCCAGAAATTAGTGAGTCAAAGTACCCTTTGATAAGAAATCTCTAGAATGGAATAAATCATCTTGGGATATATTTCCTGAAGTTATATGTTCCTCTATACAATTAGACCCTTGAATAGAAAGAAAAACAAACTTGTTTTCAATCATCCAGAACATTCTCAAAGAAAATCTTTATCATCCCTTATCCCCTTGTTATTTATGTAGCTAGAAAGCAAGGTATAAACATCTCCTTGGATAAATAGATATATGTGGGTATGGGTGGGTGAATTGGTTGGTAGTTTAAGAGAATATGCCAATGTGTCCTTAGGATGTTCCAGGGTGGGAGAATTTTTAAAATATAGCGTAGTTTTATCTTCTGATTGGGAACAAAATATATACTTAATACAGAAATGTGGCAAATACAGCAACATCAATAGGGGGTGAAATAGACATTAATCAGAAAAGATTTTACATTTTTAACTTTCAAGGATTTTTTTTTTCGTTTTTCATTTCTGTCTAAAATGTCACGTTTTTGTTACTTTGGAGAAGAAATCACAAATGCCTGAGAGTATAATATTTAAATAGAAAATCTGCTTTAGCTTTTCTTAAAACACCACCTTTACCAGAGTAAATTAAAGAATTTTAATAGCCAGGTATGTAAGGATAAAAGATAGAGGTGGATTATGTGCTTATTAAATTAATCTAACTGTCTCTTGTACCATCTTTGCTATGGAGTATTACCCAGTGTTAATTGTCCTCCTGTTGTCCAGTTTTTATCCCAAAGTGAGGGGAATTGATGAGGATATGTGCATCGTGTTATGTCTGATCACAGTTTGACTAGCACAGTCTGGAAGTGGGTTGTGCAGGATGAGAGCGAGCAGCCTAATTGCCCTCCCTGCATCAGCAGCATCTATAAAGCATCCTGGGAATTGCTCGCCCTGCGTTCAGAGCAGCTGGTCACATGAGCCTGAATTTTCAGTTCAGTTCATTAGTCAGCCATTTTGGTCAACACCCTGCTTACTGCGCACAACCAATCCTATCAGAACTCAGCATCCCGGCTCATCTGAGCAGATCCTAGAAGTGGTTTCTGCAGTTCAGGATTTTTTTAAAGCTAAACTGAAAATATTGGTTTATTTTTTTGTTGTTGTTCATTTTTTTTTCTTTTGTTGTTTTTTTTTCTGCACAAAGAAGGAGGATTTTTCACTTGTACATGCAGAGGCCAATTTTTTAAAGCCAGCTAAGGCGGCAGCTGTGCAGGATTTAAAGCCTATAGCTCCGCTGAAGAAGAAGGGGGTAGGGAAGGGAAGATAAAAGGAGTGAAGCAGGGAGAAGACAAGCATCATTTTATTTTGCTATGTAGTAGAAACCATCTATAAGAAAAGATAGTATAGAATTGTTTATCTTGAACAGTTGGTTCTTAAACCATAAGATATTTTTCCTTGTGTGTGTTCTTTTTTAACCTCCCACACCCCTTGAGAGCTTTGTTCCAAAGCTTTGGATTTGGGGGGTTTTGGTGAGGAGTTTTTATTTATTTTTGTCGGGTGTGTGTGTGTGTGTTTGTGTGTGTGTGTTGTGGTCCCAGCTGAGTCATCATGTCCGCTCTGACGCCTCCAACCGATATGCCAACCCCCACCACTGACAAGATCACACAGGCTGCCATGGAGACCATCTACCTTTGCAAATTCCGAGTGTCTATGGATGGAGAATGGCTCTGCCTGCGAGAGCTGGATGACATCTCACTTACGCCTGACCCAGAGCCTACCCATGAAGGTATGGTCAGACCCCGTCCACTAGTATCTCACCAGCACCCTCATTGTTACAGCTGGCTGGGAGGGTCAGGGACAGGTGGGAAGAACCCACACTCTAAACTGTTAACCCTAGAAATCTTCCTTCCTTGCCTACCACCCAGCTCCTCTTCTCCACTTTACTGGGAAATACATATTTGTCCCTGCCCCCTGAGATATCCTTTCAAAAGAAGCTGCTGCTTGTTTAGAGTTCTTTGTCTTTAAGCCTCTAGAGAGAACATTTGAGGTCACTTATCACATCTGACCCTGATTGATAATGAAAAGTCAATTAATTTTTATTATATACTAAACTATTACAGAAATTGCAGTGACTCTGAATAGAAGGAGTTAAGACAGCATGACTTTAATTGTACATGATACAATTGAAACACTCCAGGGGTTTCCTAGCATCAGGATATAGTGTTAACCAGGCTATGATATCTAGAAAAGTATTTGGTCAAACATTATCGTTTTTTTAAATAATATGGATTAGTAATTTAGATGAGAAAGCTTTACATCCAGTGTTTATTTAATGAATATGGACTCTTAAAACATAATGCCTGAGAAGATTAAACATGATTAATAAGATGATCCCCACCCATGGAATCCTTTGGCCATTGCTTTTGGCAAGTTATTTGTGGTCACTATGATGACCCATTTGAAATTTCCACCATCAGTACCTTTGAGACCTTTGTGGTCTCTTGACTTGTGACTGTCTCCTAGAACCTTTTCTAAATTGTGAGAGGTTTTCAGCTTCTACCTCTAATTCTCTTAATTCAATACGATAAAGAAGATAATTAATTTGAGTCACACCTCCAAATTTTTTGGTTTTTCTTATGTACTAGTGGCTTCTTAGCTAGTGTTTATTCTGTACCATTAAAATAATAAAGACAGAAATGTTCACAAATGAGAAAAATTCTTCATAAACATCTCCCTAATGTTTAGGCATATCATAGCAGATTGCGTTAGGGAAAAGTGATTCCTTGCCCTTGACCTTACCTTGCAATCTTTCCATGACTCAGATTTCACCCATTGTGTCTGATAAGAATTATTTTCCCTGTTAGATTTAGCCTTGAGTAAGTATTAGAGAGGATTAACATTACAGAACACAAAGCAGTCATTTGGGGTGTGTTTGAAGGATAACAGTTAAGTCGTTTTTAAGACCCTCTGCATCTTGGAACAACTGGTTTGTCAGTTAGATGCTTCCTTCAGCTCTAAGTTTCAGAGTGTGCACAAGGCTTGAAGACATGAGCTGGGGTTCCATACAATGACGGTACTGTTTAAAACAGCCTTTAGGGATAAACGTGTGTTTAGAAGTCTACCAAAAAGACTTTTAGCAAATGCCTCAATTTGAATATTTTGTTTTAATAAGTATTCCCATCCTAAAGTCATGCAATGTGAAATATTCCCTTCATTGAAAAATCTATTGTATCACAGTTTTGAACAATTTTACTACTTTGAGTATATATTTGTTTTTTGAGCAGGATTCAATGGGTGAGCAAAAGTGAGCTATTTGGTCTATGTAAGCATTTTTAATGAAGAAACCTGGGACAGAAAGTGTATGAGGGCTGCAACCTAACCTATAAGTGGCACATCCTTTGACTAAGGAAAACAGACAAATAAGTTCTCAACCCCTTAGAATCAACTATAGAGGATGTGAAAGGAAAGAAGAAATGCTGACAGTGAATTTGGAATTTTGCTTTAAATATGGTAAGAGAAGCAAGATTCTCAAATGGTTGGAAATGGAAATAATAGAAGAAATCCCAGGCCCAGAGAAGCATCTATAGGTTTAGTGATTTAGGAAACCAAGTGGAACTTTTATTTTCTTGTTCCACTGGTTAACTCTGGATGTATAACCATCATTTGAACCCAAGAAATGTTTGTTTTAACATTAATACTAATGACAATTGTTAGGTTTAATTCAATTATCAACATTTAAATGGTGGCCACCAGGCCAGTGATAATGTGAATCTCACCTTGTTGACAAAATGGAGAACCTGGTGCTGGACACACAGGAGTATTCATAGAAAACTTCCCAGCTCGCCCTGACCGGTTTGGCTCAGCGGTTAGAGCGTTGGCCTGCGGTCCAGAGAGACCCGGGTTCGGTTCCCACTAAGGGTGCGTAACTCCCCAGCCCTGGTTGGTCGTGCGGGTGGCAACCACTTGATGTGTCCCTTTCAAGTTAATGCTTCTTTCTCTCTCTCTATTCCTCTTTCTCTCTCTCTCTTCCTCTGTCTCCCTCCCACTCTACCTAAACAAAGAATGGAAGAATGTCCTCAAGTGAGGATAAAAAAAATAAATAAAAATAATGATAAATAAAAATTAAAAAAAGAAAACGTCCCAGCTGATCCATGAAGGGAGAGACATCTGACCACACAAGTCCTGCAGTGGAGCCCCCTGACTCCTGCAAGAGAAAGTGGGCAAAAAGCATAATTTACCCTCTTAAAACAATAATATAGATAGTGTAACCTCAGAAGTAGAAGCTTTGTAGTTTCCAACTTCTGTTTTCTGAAAACAATCCTGCCCTTCACTGTGCAGCCCACAGTGCAGGCCTGAACCTAGAGTTTCTGCCTGGCCTAACCCTTACATATGTGGGAATAAAAAAATTCACTTTATTATTCTAATGCCCACTGGTGGTCAAGGAGGTTATCTCTTTCATTTCTTTTATTTTTTAATATCCTTTCTTAAAAAAAACAAAAGCAGGTCTACAAATCTTTGATTGTAAGTAGATTTCCCCAGACAAAAGCCTACGATTGATTCTATAGGGGAGGAGACAGGTCAAGAAAGGCTTCATCTAGTAAATGAGACTTGGGCTGGACTTTGTGTGATAACTATGTGATCACCAAGCGGATCTGGCGAGTGCATTTTAAACACTGCATAGTGAGCAGGCTGAGCTGGGGAGTAGCAGGTAGTGAGGAGTGGTACCTACCTGATGGAAAGTTAAGATTAAATGAGATAATTAATGTAAAGCAGCCTGTGAACATTAGTTATTTGTGTGATAGTTATTCATAGAGCAGTAATCTGAACTGCACAGTTAAAACCAGATTCCTAAGTATATTACCCTTTTACTGTATACTTCTGTTTTTATATTTAACCTTCTGGAACAGTCTTAAGGTGAACATTAGTAGCTCAAATTTATCTTTTAACATTGTCCTTTCTTGCAGTTCTATAAACAAGAAAATAATTGGTTAAAAATAAAACTCAGTTATCAAGAAATACTTGTTTTCCTATTAACCTTCTTTTAAAGATGGGGAATCCAATATTGAGAGGTGATGCCAGATGACCAGTTTAATACAGTAAAATATACCATTTGGTTACAAAGACAACTATAAGCTTTGAAGTTACTTTTTTCCTTAGCAAACTTGCCTCTCAAATACAGATAATAAGAGATGGACTATGAAGAAATGATTTATTGGACAGACACATTGAGAAGAGAACCTTTGCTCACGTCTTTGGCTTTAGGGTTACGTAGAGAACTGTACAAATGGCAGACTTCATACATGTTGTTACTGCATAACTGCAGTTCTCCCCTGAGAGTTGCATTTTGTTTCAGTGTTCATTTAGGATATCTGGCACTTACACTCTAATGAATAAAGTGAGACTTTACGAAACATCTGTGAGTGTAATAATAATACTGCACTTCACACAAGGAGTGTGTTTTGGTCTGTCAGTTGGTCAGAAATATTTATTGAACATCCCTTGATGCAAAGTCCAGTTCTAGGGACTAAGAAAGACAGCCCGTGCCCTCTGAGTCACCATCAAGGTAAAGAGATGAAACGAAGATGTCAGAGGCTGCTATAAAACAAGTGTAAACTACTTAATTACCAAAGGACAGCCCTGTTTCTTAGGAACCGGAGTGTGGTATTCAAAGCCATAGAGCACTTAGAGTGGTCACATTTCCCAAAGTATAGTTGCTTGTGCAGGTAGGACATCAGGTGTTTTCTATTCAGTAGGAAATATTCTACTGATAGGATATAAGCAAGGAAAGTCCCTTGAAGATGAAATGGAAAGTGTTTGTTATTCAGTGACTGGGAAGTGTCTGGTGCTGAGGTAATTCATTTACTAAGTTAAATGACATTCACTAGAGTACTTTTACTCATTAATGTCACTGCATGGTAGTATAACCCCATCCTGCCTGGGAACTGCATATGTTTTAATGAAAAAAGTGCATATCCTAGTGGATGTATACCAAGAAACTTCATAGCATGAATTCTCTATAGACTGGTGCAGGGCTTTTTATCCTGGGATCCATGATCCTAAAATTGTATATAAAATCTTATATCTGTGGATTTTTTTTTTTCTGGGGGAAAATCCTTAGTGTTCATTAGAACCCCCAAAGAAAATAAGTAATGCTTAAAAAACATGCAGTTTTTATCATAAGGTCAGACTCTTAGCCCTTCATTCAACATACATTTAAGTATCCACTCATAATTTATGCCCGACACTACGCCAGGTCCTCAGGTACAGCACGTGAGCAAGCTGGGTCCTCTGTGTGTGCCACTCCTAGTTGTGGTTGCAGCCCTCATACATGTGCTGTCACAGATTTCTCCAGGGACTCAAACTGCACTGTTACAAATGCTTACATGAACCAAACACCTCACTTTTGTTCACTCATAGGAATATTGCTTAAAAATTAAGTATATAGCCCTGGCCGGTATGGCTCAGCGGTTGGAGCGTCGGCCTGCGGTACAGAGAGACCCGGGTTCGGTTCCCGCTAAGGGCACGTGCTTCGGTTGCAGTTTGTCCCCGGCCCTGGTTGGTCGTGCGGGTGGCAGCCGCTCGATGTGTCCCTTCACGTCGATGTTTCTCTCTCTCTCTCTCTTCCTCTCTCTCCCTCCCGCTCTATCTGAACAAAAAAAAAAAATGGAAAAATGTCCTCGGGCGAGGGAAAAAAAAAAAAAATTAAGTATATACTCAAAGTAATAAAATTGTTCAGAACTATTTTTTCAGACAGTTATACACTGGATTTTATAATTAAGATAATGTTTACATTGCATGACTTTAGGGTGGGGATACTTTTTAAAACAAAACATGCAAATTGAGGCATTTGCTAAAAGACTTTTTGGTAGGCTTCTAAAAATGTATTTTTCATCCCTAAAGGCTGTTTTAAACAGTACCATCATTGTATGAAATTCCAGCTGATGTCTTCCAACACTTGTGCACATTCTGAAACTTACAGCCAAAGGAAGTGTCCAACTGAAACCAATTGTTCAAAGCTGCAGAGGGTCTTAACTGATGGGTGGGGGTAGGGTACTTCAAACAAGTACAGTGGCAGTCCTTGCGGTGCAGTGCTATAGAACCAAAAGGCTTATCTTAGAGCATAGAAGAGTCCCTGTTGAGGTAATGTTAGAGCTCTGACCTAAAAGTTTTGTGGGATTTATCAGGACACTAACTGGAGGGGATGGGGGAGGGTTAGGGAGACAGAGATACCCCAATGCCACAACCGAAAGATATTCATATATAGTTTCTGCCTCTTTACAGATTTCCTTTCTATTAAATTTTCACCTTTTAATCAGAAATATTAATAAAGCTACATGCTCTCTAGGGATAAAATGTTAGGGGTAGTAGGTTTTTTTTCTCTTCTGGGTATGTACAATGTTAATTTTTTAACAAAATCTGAAGTTTTTAATAGTGAATGAGTAGAAAAATAAAACAACTATTACTCTTAATATTGAATATGAGTAACATCAATCTGTAATTAGACTCCCTATTTTCACTTCAAAGAAAATAATAAGCATGTAATGCTCAAATTGACATTCGAGGATGTATAGTAATTGGTAGAGCCACGATTCAAACACATGCAGCCGCGGTTCCACCCAGGACACAGCACTCCCGTACCAGAATTCAGTGAACATAAGTCCAACAGACCTTTACGCAATAAGGGATGTTTTCTTCCCAGTCTCTGGTGACATATTTCCAGCAGTTCTGTGCACAGTTGAACACAGCATTGGCCAGTGAGCATTCACATGAGGCCAAAAGCATGCCATTTGGGGCTTGCTTGGTGATTGCCATCAATTAATTGGAGACCATTGCTTTTTATGCCCTTTTCTTTTTCCTCTTTTCACTCATAAAGTGTGTGAAAATATTTACAAAGTTGTGCAGATACTGCCAAACAGCAAAAATGGCACACTGCTGAAACCGACAGCACCTTTATGTGCTAAATTTAAAATGTTTCTCAAGCATACATAGAAATGATGTGAAAAGCTGTTTATGGTAGCAGTAACATTCATGATTATGGATTGTTTGAGCTGGAAACTAAATTGAATTCTTACTCTTTAGCCAAGCATTCTCGTGCCTTTCTTTGGGTGATCTTGCTTACCCAATGTTTTTCAAACTTTTTCAATATTTACCTATTAGAGCTGGCTGTTGATTCTGTACTTCACCAAAACCCTGATTATTCTTGTTACACTGTTCCCTCTTGAGACTCTTCATGCTGACATTAAATCAGGAAAGGGGAAGAACCCTTGACTCCCTTCCTCCACGAAGCCTTCTCTAACAATCCAGCATCCTCATCTTCTGAATCAGGGGGAACTGTCTGTGTCACTTGATACAGTGCACTTGGAATCTTCTCCCGTGATATTTTAATCTGTGTGATTCCACTTCAGAAGGCCTCACAGTACTGTGTACTGTTGGTGGTAGATATCCAGCACAGTTCAGGTGAACTCAGTAGTGCCCCATGACCCCAGAAAAATAATCCAATTTAAAAGAAGAGTTTTAGAATACTTCCCTCTATTGCATATAATTTATGATTTCAAGGTTTTTAAAATTTTTCTTTATTCATTTATCTTATATTTCAAATACATTATAAATTATTTAGAAAATTTTAATTTGTTGTTTAAAAATTTCATTAATAATAATTAGTGTTGATGAAATTATGAGAAGACTTGGGTGGGGCCTCTGCTAAAAGAGTATACATTGCTACAGCCTTTTGGGAATCACTTTATCAGTGTGAATCATGAACCTTAAAAAATTAATTCCACATGATTATACCAAACATTGATCCTAAGGAAATAATCAGAAAGATAAGGAAAAAGTTTGTATATGCATATTTATCATAGTATTATGGTGTATTGTAGCAGAATCTTAAAAGCAACCTAAATAGCCTAATAGGGAAATTGTTCAGTAAATTGCAGAACATCTTTTGATAAAATAATCACTAAATATGGTGTTGAGGAAGACATAAGATATTGTTTAGAATATAATATGCTTTAAAAAGCTGTCTCCCAAGCCACATGTACACTATGATCATAATTTGTTACAAATGTAGGTACATATACACACAAATAAAGGGAAATGTACCAAAAATGAAAAAAATTACTATTTCTGGACAGGAACTACAGGTGATTTTTATGATATTCTTTATACTTTTTTATATTTTCCAAATACTCTACAAGAGCATAAATTAATATAATCAGAAAAAAAGCAATTTTTTAAAAGAAAAAAGCTTTTTGGAAACTAGATGTGCAATCATCCGTTCATCTGACTCATTTATTTATTAAGCACCGTCTGTGATGGTTTCACACATATGTGAATAGAAAGTGGAGTTACTGCTTTGGATTCAATTCCCAATGCAGTTTTTATATATTTCTAGTAGACATTGAGTTCTTCCAGGTCACAGGCCGTGTTTACCTACTGCCTTGCTTTGTTTGCGAAGCTGTCCACGTGCTGCGTGCAGTGTACATGTGCCCCACAGTGTCTGCACTCCACTCAGATGCTGTCGGTACAGCATTTGATGTATTCCTTTCCTAAGAGTTCAGAAAATAAGTCACTAGGAATCTTTTTCTTTTTCTTCAAAGTATCATGTTATTCTTTGCTTTCGATATGGCACTTCTTTTGTCATCTGCCCTTGGCGAGTAACTGAAACATTTGTTGCCACCAGCCCAGTTAGCCTCTGATTTATATGGTCGGGTTCTCCAACTTGTGATTACGGGTGCACAAGGCAGTCTTTGTGAACTTCCCAAAACAAGAAGGTTGTATAGCTTTTAGTACCATCTCAGACGCCTACTGGGCAAAGTTCTTTGGACAGGGTTCATCCCTTTTTGCTGTGCTCTGGGAATAGCCTAGCTAGACATCCTTGCAAGGTAAGTTTTACCCATCTGCCTTTGAGATTTTATAAAATCCTAAAACTGGGAGAAAAAACTGGGAGTGGCATTTGATCCCTAATTCATATTTAAACCACACAAGAGCTGTGTGATGCCTCTGAGCTGACCTCATATAATGTGCTCTCCCTAATATCAGCTTTCTCTTCCCCATTTCAGGTCTACTTTCAGTTTCTTCCCAACTCTTTAATGCTCTTGCATTGGCATCTGCTTTGGTGCCCTGTTGCTAATCACAGTGCCTTACCGTCTTTCTGCTGGTGAGCCTTTTCTGGACCTTCTGCAAATGGAGCTTTCACTTTCATCTTTAATTTGTACCTTTTTCCATGGAGTTCATTTTCACTCTTCTTAGGTTATCAGCTTCCAACACCAGCAGGCCATTTGTCCTAAGCTAACCACAGACATACTTGTCATTTTCCAGAGGTAAATTCTGTACCAGATTAGATAACTACTACTCAGTGATGGCGCTCAGATTGGAATGCAAGTTGTCGGATTCCCAGGCCTGGGTGCCTGGGATACCTAGCTGGAAAGAGAGCCCATGCTGCCATTTGAGAGCACCCAGAGTATTCTCTGCTCTTCAGTTGTGGTTCTGAATAGTTTTGGGTTTTTGGTAGAGTCTCTTCTTTTAGGGGGAGGTGGAGGGTGTAATGGGGCACAATTTTCCACTGTGGTTCCTCCACCCCCTACCAATCCACAAAGTTGCTTTTGAATACAGGGGAGTAAATACTAAAATCTGTTCCTTTGCAATTTTTGGTATTTGAGCTTTTCTGGAGAACAACACATAGAAGGATTTGATGATCTAAAAGCAAAGTATGGAGAAACAATGAAGCAAACTTGTTGCCAAATGGCCCCTCAGTAATTATTTGTTTTTCAGTAATTTGTTTTTTATAATTAAATATTCCCCAAATAAAATGTATTTAGTATTGTACGCATATATTTTAATGAAAACAACTTTAATAGTAATGTATTTTAATTTTTCTAACACCTATATCTATAACTACCATTGGATTTAGTAACCTTGCCCTGGCCGGTTTGGCTCAGCGGTTGGAGCGTCAGCTCGTGGAGCAGAGACCTGGCTGGTTTCGGTTCCCGCTAAAGGCACATGCCTCGGTTGCAGTTTGTCTCTGGCCCCAGTTGGAGTTGTGTGGGTGGCGACCAGTAGATGGGTCTCTCTCACATCAATGTTTCTTTCTCTCTCTTCCTCTCTCTCTCCCTCTCACTCTATCTGAAGATAAATGCAAAAATGTCCTCGGTGAGAATTAAAAAAAAAAAAAGATTTAGTGACCAGATTCACTTTTTTAGATATGTGCACACAGAGTTCCCTTACAAGTTCATGTAATTTTATGCATGTGCAATCATACCATACCTGTGTTGTGTGACCTGCCCTTTTTTCCTGTGCAGTATCTTTCCACATGAGTAAATGGAAATCTGTCTTACCTTGCTTAATGCCTTCAGTTATTTGGATGTGACATGATGTCTTTGGCTCCCATATTACAGACAGTTAGGTTGTTTCTAAATTTGGCTACCACTGAAGTTTGGGTACAACATTATGTTTATAATTTGAACACCTTACCAGTTTTCATTTTCAGAAGTGTAATTTCTGGGTCAAATAGTAATGTATTTTAATTTTTGTAACAATTTCCTAGCTGCCATAAACATTTTATTTTCATAGCATGGTATCATGATCTCTCACATAGGCTACTTCTTTGCAACTCATTTTTGTCTTTCGCTGCTACACTTGGTTGTGGTTTCTCACACTGTATTCAAATCTGAACTTTACAAAGGAAACAGTTGAAATTTCTAGGACAGTTGATTCAGCAATTGTAAACTGCACGATACCATTACATCTGGGTGGTGGTGGTGTTTTTTGTTTGGTTGGTTTTTTGTGTTTTTGTTTTGTTTTGTTTTTTCTTTAAGCTAGTGACAATACCCAAAGCAGAAGGGAATGAGTTTTACTGTTAATGTACAATGAGAAATTTTATGTTTTTCTAAGATTGCAAGATTTTGCTTTCTGGGATGAGAGGACTGCTGAAATTTCTTTTTTCTTTTTCCTAGAGGTGTAAAACTTAGGGTGTATATTAGAAATACTGCATTTCATCTGAGAATCCAATAAGGCCTAGTCCTGTGGGCAGCAACTTCCCAGTTGAGGTATATCAGAGATGTTATCTCTGCCATTGCAACCATTCAGGCAAGAGGGCAAAGGGTCTACCAAAATGGGGAGCCCCCCTTTATCCCCTCTCTTCCCATCAGAACCTGTCCTTCCTAGCCTTCCAGTGTCTCCTCCCTGCTCACCTGATTTAGGAATCTACTTTATCTTCTCTCATTTCTCTTATACCATTTCCATTGACCTTATGTCATAGTTATTTAGTTCTTCTAAGGACATTATTGTCTATGGACACTTCATTTCGTCACTTCTATACAAACCAATGGTATTAACTGTCCTTTGCTCACCGTACATGTTCAGTAAATATTAAATGGCTCAAGTGTTGATAACTACATTGAAAAAAACCCTACATTTCTCCTCCTGTGTCTTTCTCCTTTACTTTCACACAGAACACTTCACTTCTGACACTCTAGTCAACAAATTGGGTGAGAGGGTTCCCAACACCAAGCAATTCTGCAGCACTAGCTGGGTGTCCTACAGTTTAGCTCGATTCTGATTGTACCTGGAGATACATCAGATCCCACAGGTTAAGGGTTCAATTCCATGAGGCTGCCTCCCCACTTCAAATGCCAATTAAAAGTAGTAGGTCCCAGGGTACTCAAAACTTTTGTCCTATGTGGCTATAAATCAGAGCTTCCCATGACATCCTCCCCCTTTAATTTGATTATTTGTTAGAACAGCTCACAGAACTCAGGGAAACATTTACATATGCCTGTTTATTAAAAGACCTGCTTAGCCCTGGGCGGTTTTGCTCAGTGGTTAGAGTGTCGGCCCGCAGATCGGATAGTCCCAGGTTCGGTTCCCGCTAAGAGCACGTGCCTCGGTTGCAGTTTGTCCACGGCCCTGGTTGGGGTTATGTGGGTGGCAACCACTTGATGTCTCTCTCTTATGTCAATGTTTCTCTCTCTCTCTTCCTCCCTCTCTCCCTCCCGCTCTATCTGAAGATAAATGAAAAAAAAAAAAAAAATGTCCTCAGGTGAGGATAAAAAATAATAATTTGAAGATATTCCAGAGGGCAAAATTTTTTTTTTTAAATCTTTTATAAATCCTTCAGCATGGCATCCATTCTTTATTACAATAAAATTCTGACATGCCAAGGTAAAGTGGAGAACAACTTTAAAAGGAGAAAACAAACCTTTTACCTTTCAGGGGAGGAGGGCTTTTTCAAATTGATTCCATTGCTCTGATACTTATAGCTTTAAATTTTGTTATCAAAACAGACCGTCTGGTTGGAGCAGAAAAGTACTCTAGGGGGACATGCCACGGGGAAAGTTGGAGAGATCCCTGTACTTAACCACCCATTCCTACCCAGAAGTTCACTTTCCAGAGCTCTGCACAGATCGGGGAGGATCTTTATATTTTGTTTTAAAAGCATAGACTTATTTCATTAGGTGACAAATACAGTTTCTAGCTCAAGAAATAAAGAATAAAATAAGAATATTCACCTTACTGACTTTCACAAGATCATATAACAAGTCTGTGGAACAAACTGATTTGATGGTTAACGGAGTACATTCTTGTGAATTTATAACCCTACATACAAATCTAAATCTGTAGCATAACATCAGAGGGTTATACCTGAAAATTATATAAATATATCTATATCTAGAGTATTTTAACACTAATTTACTCTAAAATAGTAGTAGCTAACACTTACATTGTGCTGTTTCTGTATGAGATCCTTTCTAAGTGCTCTACACATATAGCTCCACAATTGCAAATTCCACAGAAGCTCTGAAAACCAAAAACATTTTTCATAAATTTGCCTGAACCCATTTAGTGCTAAAACATGGCCTGAATTTATTTGCAACTATTTATAGTATTAATTAATTAATTTGTATTTTAATCCTCACCTGAGGATATGTTTCTATTGCTTTTTAGAGAGAGAGGAAGGGAGGGGAAGAGAAAGAGAGAAACGTTGATCAGTTGCGTCCCGTATACACCCCCTTCAAGGATAGAACCCACAACCTTTTTGGTGTACAGGATGATGCTCCAACCAGCTGAGCCGATTAACCAAGGCGAGGCTATTTATAGTTTTTATTTATCATATTTAATTTGAATATTCATGTACTGCTGGCAGAAATATTAATGTGCTTGATCGTGAAGTGCTGCCCCAGCGCCTGCTAGTTCTATGCTTGTGGGTCTCAGGATGTACCATTTTACCTTTCTAAAATTAAGAAGTATATGTATTTTTTATTTCAACATTGATCTAGGGAGAAAATATTCAGATAAAGGATTTGGGACCTATGTATACCCTTTTACTCTTCACAACAGTGCTGTAAGATAGGTACTGTTCTCTCCTCCGTTCTGTAAATGAGGAAACTGACTGAGGAGAAAGATGAAGTACCTGGACCAAGGTCATACAGCCAGTAAGGGTTGGTTATAAAGTGACTTACTTGGGCCAGCCGGTGTGGCTCAGCAGTTGAGTGTCGACCCCTGCACCAGGAGGTTACCAATTCGCCAGTCAGGGCACATGCCCTGGTTGTAAGCCAAACCCTCAGTGGGGAGCATGCAGGAGGCAGCCAATCAATGTTCTCTCTCTTCGATGTTTCTATCTCCCTCTCCCTTCCTCTCTCTCTAAAATTAATGAAGAAAAAATATATTTTTTAATAAAATAAAATGACTTACTTGGGATGTTGGTGAAAGTTTAGGAATTCAATCCTGGTTCTCTGTGCTGTACTCCTATGCTTAGTTTTCTAAGTCATTAATTTCTAGACTTTTGAATTGGGAGACAATACAAGTGTAATAGAGTATACTTGCATTCTTTTTATATTACCTGCCTAACCAGTAGTCTTTCTATATATCTAGTTTCCAAAAGTTCCACTTTAATCACAGATCACATCACTAGATCCTCATCTGTGTCCTTTTTTGTACATCTTTGTAGGATAACTGATTATATATTTGACACTAGAATGTACCCTTACAGCCCACTTGATTAATAAACCAGTGAGAGAGTAGGACAAATGATATTCTTTTCCTAGAGGATGATTCCACATGACTGCTTCAGACCCTATGCCGGCTTCCATGATAAGTTTTCAAGAAGGACTTATCATGGACAGCATATTCTTTGTCCATATTCTCATTTTTGTTATGCTTCATCCTCTAAGGACTTCTCTTTATTTTCTGTGTATTTACACATGAAATTCACATGATTAGTGAAATGAAGTATGAATATTGCAGTTGTGTGTAATAATAGTTTGAGTTATTAAAGGATGAAGCTAATCTGTTTTTTTAAATTTTTATAGGTTCTCAATTTTTTTTTTTTTTTTTTTTTACCCTCACTCAAGGACATTTTTCCATTTTTTTAGTTCAGATAGAGTGGATGGGGGAGAGAGAGAGAAACATCAACATGAAAGGGACACATCGAGTGGCTGCCTCCCGCATGACCCCAACCAGGGCCGGGGACAAACCGCAACCGAGGTACATGCCTTTGACTGGAATTGAACCTGAGACTCATCAGTCTGTGTGCCGGCGCTCCAATGATTGAGCCAAACCGGCCATGGCTCAACTTTTATTTCAGAATAGTGATCATACAGCTTTAAGACAAATATCTATTATATTTGTAATCTTCATAGTTTTTCCTGTCCTTTTGCCTCACATGGAATATTCCATGTATAAAAACATTGAATTTATATAAGGGAGAGAGTACTATAATTTTAATGGAATAAACATCTTTTTGTTGAATTATAAGTAATTGATTTTGTCACTCTTCAAAGCAGCATCTTTTCCTTCCTATTGTTTTGAGAAATGAGAACTATGGGGGTGGAGGGCATTGGGAAAGGTATTTAGATTTTTGTTGTTGTTATTTTAAAAAGAGTCACTAGTTTGCATAATGATGTTTGTCCTGAGTCTAAAAAATATTCCACATGTGTTCATGTCACTGAAGTGATCAAAATAAATGTTAAATGACATCTATATTATACACAATTAGAATGCAAAGAGCCTCATCTTAATTTTCAGTGGGGAAACAAAAATCTACATTACTTTTTTATGGGATATGAATCTTTGTTTCCTTTTACTAGGAACTTTGAAATTATTAATCTTAGCTTCGAAACATAGTTAATAGTATTGACACCTGGGCTTGGTTAGTGTCATACTCCTCCTGGGGGGTATTCCCAGCCCTTTTCACTGTAATCTCTAGGTTAAGTGGAAAGAGTTCCAGGACTCTCCCTTTCAGTTATCCCTTTTGAAACCTTGTTTTTAACAGCACTTTCTTTTCTTGGCTTTGCATGACACTTTATCTTTCTTTTCCTTTCTTTTTGCCGTTTGCAAAGACTCTTGGGAGGATTTGACAGATTTGGTGGAGCAAATGCGCGATGATACAGAAGGTGCGTGCCACACCAACATCTTTCCGCATTTTTTTTCTTTCTTTTTTAAAAAAATTTCAATCCACCTTTTGATTGTTTTTCATAAGAGGTGATGTCAACTTTAGGTTTTATTTCCCAGGGCAGTGAGTGGAGCATATTTGTCAGATTTTTCATGTAGATACTTCATACATCATTAGGGTTTTCAGAGCCTTGCATTTAAAATCTTGATTCATCCTTGTGGTTTCAAGTAAAGTGGCATTAAAATCTATGTTTATATTGTTCCCTTAGAATACTTGTTGAATGACATGTACAAAAGGGACTTTATTTCAAGATTATATCAAGTTTCTATGTGACTGTTTTTTTCCATTTGTGTGTTGGGGTGGTATGAATTTTTTTTATCATTCATGAAAATATATATATACATATTTATATATTTCTGTGGATCCCTCAGTAGTCGAAGCAAACACATCCCAGTGTTCTAAAGTGTTCGGTCTGGACGGTTGCTCTGATTTGTAGATTTCCGTGACATTAAGTGCCTTCAGCTCGGTCATGACTCCTTTCTGGTAGAACTGCTTTGAAAAGTCACATTTATGTTGTTCTAATGTGTGAAGGTTCCCCAAACCAGTGATTGTTTCTTCTGTAATTGGCACCTACCTGTAGAGAGCTCAAGGTGATTTACACAATTTAAAATAAAAATAGAAAAATTGAAGTTTGGCTGCACCTGACTACATCATTTTACATTCTCTGGGTTTGCCTGGGCAATTAGTCAGCTGCTTCAGCACACACATATCCACCGCCCTGCCCAGACTGGCCTTTTCACCGACTCCCTCAGCCTCCTCTCCTGCCTTGCTCCTGTGACAGTCCATCCGGGGCCTTCACTCCCCTTCTCCCTTCCCCAAGCCAGCTGTGCCACCCTTCAGTCCATGAGAGCTCCAGGAGGCTCCCCGACCTCTGGCCCACACACGTTTCTCCATTCACTCAGGCCCTACAGAACTTGGAGCTTAAGGCTTTTTACTTCTCTAATTCTTGTGTTTAACATCCTAGTTAAAGGATAAAATCCTTAAAAGCAGAGATTGTCTTAAAATCAGACCTGGGGTGGTCACACCAGACAAAGCTAAGGCAGTTTTCTATCTCTAGTGCTGCCCAGTAGTTTCTTCAGTACTTGACTTTGAATGAGTAGATTATCCTGAGTTTTATCTTGTTTCCTATAGTGAAACTATCTTTATTACATCCTTGATTCTGCTTCTAATATAACTAGTTATGTATGATTCAGTGAAAAACAAATCAGTATTACTTGTTGATTAACCATTCACAGACAAGAAAAAAAGAAGAGGGTATAGATTCATTCAGTGAGTAGTGTTTACTATTATGTTAGCTGTTATTATTATTTACGAGGCACTAGACAGGTTTAAGGTTTTGATGTCTTTAATAGACTAGGTACTAAAGAAAAATGGTACATAAAAGCCAATGAATCTATGCCCTTTTTTTTTTTTAATGTGTTTTGACTGATTTCAAAGAGAGGAAAGGAGAAGGAGGGAGAGATAGAAACATCTGTCAGCTGCCTCCTGCAAGCCTTCTATTGAGGATTGAGCCCACAACCCTTAACTGGAAATTGAACCTGCGACCTCCTAGTGCATGACTGAACCCTGGGAAAAGTCTATTTTTCTTTATACAGAAGTTTACTGCAAAAATCAAGCCTACTATGAGAGCCTACCTTTTTCATTTTGTTTTTGCTGGAATTTTTGTAAATTATTATCATAGGTAAAATCAAAATGGGAAGATGAGCAGTAACAGTAGAGCACATAAAATATCCAGAATATGTGAATTGTATCAGTACTTTAATGATTTTTGTAGATTACCAGTCAAGTGGTATATGGTAATGTTGACCAAGAACTGTTTACAGAAAAATCTATCTGGAATGTAGTTTAAAAAAAAAAATTAGAATGGGGGGAGGGAAATGGCTGTGTTAACTTTTGAGTCATTTTATTCTTGTCTTTTTAAATATTATTTTGTACTTTTGTCTTATTTCAGTTATGTGAAATGCCAGAATTTTACTGTATTATGTAACTTTGAGTTTTTTAAATGAATACTTGTAGCAAGAATAAATATGAGTTACAGAGAGTTAACCCACATAATATGCATAGCAGCTCAGGGTCTACGGAGGATCCTTGTTTCAACCCCTGGGAAAGCTAGCCCGGCCAGTTTGGCTCAGTGGTTGAGCATTAACCCATGCACCAAGAGGTCATGAGTTTGATTCCCGGGCAGGGCACATGCCTAGGTTGTGGGCCAAATTCCCTGTGGGAGGCATGCATGAAGTAGCCAATTGATGTTTCTGTTTCTTCTCTCCCTCTCCCTTCCTCTCTCTCTAAAATCAAAAAAGAAAAAAATTTAAACACACACACACACACACACACTGGGAAAGCTGGTAATGTATGTGGACCCAGACCTTTTTAGGAGACCTTCAGTGCCGAGCTGTTTCATTTCCTTTGTTACCTGTTCTAGGGATGTGTCATGACAGTCAGCTTTTTAATAGATAAAGTGTTAACACTGGCTTCCAGACTCCTGAAAAAAATGCTTTTTAAAGTAACAAAGTCTAGGAGGTTGCAGATTTGAACTGTTAAATTTTGTTTATTTGTTTTTTAATTTTGGCAAAATCAAAGGTTTCTCTGGCGACCTGATTTCCCACAGGGCTGGTTAGCTTTATATTCAGTGTGTCTGTAGCTGGTGTCAAGAAGAACATGAAGTGTCTTCTCAGGATAATCAGTTATCTTGCATCTCATCTCATTATATGCTATTAATTTGTGTCTGCAGATTTTGAAAATCACTAGATTAAGTGAAAGAATAAAAAGTACATAATTTATATTTTTAGTTTTGCTATAAATATTTAATTTCTTTCTGTAGTTATCATAAGCCTCATAAACAGATTCTGTGAATTTGCAGTTGCCCAGATTACTACCCATCTCTCTGAGCATTGAAATGATTGGGACATTACTTGAATTAGAGAAATAATACAACTGTGTGAAATAGACCTGATCAAGTTTATATACTGGTTCCTTGAACTGTTTTCTTTTGGGTTAAGATTTGATGTCCACCGTCTTGAAAAAATGAAAGGAACATATCTAAGAGTCTTTCTTAGCGTCTAGCACTGTGTCATATAGTCATTCAATAAAGGTTTATTTTAAACTAACTAAAATTATAATATTTATGGAGGACCATAATACTTTTTAATAGCTAACAGTATTTTGTGCTTAATATGTCCCAAGAATTTAAATACTTAACATATGTGAACTTGTTTAATCTTCAAAACCCTATTGTCATTTTATAGATGAGAAAAGTAAGTCCTACAGAGTAAGAAACTTTTCCAGTGGAATACTACTCAGCCATAAAAAGGAATGAACTATTGGTACACGGAACAACTTAAATAAATCTCTAAAGAATTATGCTGAGTGGGAAAAAGCTAATTTAAAAAGCTGTATACCATATGATTCCATTTATATAACATTCTTGAAATAACAAAACTATAGAAATGGAGACTAGTAGTTGCCGAGGGTCAGGAGAGGATAGTGGGCTGGAAAGAAATGGGTTTAGCTGTAACAGGGTGATATGAGAGATCCTTGTGTAGATGGAACATTCTGTGTCTTGATTGTAATTTAATGTCAGTATCCCTGTTAGGATAATGTACTCTAGATATGCAAGATGTTGCCTTTGGGGGAACTAGGTTAAGGGTACATGATATTATAATTTCTTACAACTGCATGTAAATCTTCAATTATCTCAATCAAAAGTGCAAAGAGAGAGAGAGAGAGAGAGAGAAAGAAAAGAGAAAAGAAATTATCACAGAGTCACACAGCTTGGGAAGAGTTCAAGTTGAATTCAAACTCCAGCAGGTTCCTTTATCTGAATAAAGTTGCTATGAACATTCATGGATGAATTTTATGTAAATATATGTTTTTATTTCTCTTGGGTATATACCCCAAAGTGGAACTTTTGGATCATATAACTATAGTTTAATGCTTTGGGGAACTGCCAAACTGTTTTCCAAAAACAGTTGTGTTGTTTTATACTCCTACCAACAGTGCAACATGGTTCCAGTTTCTCCACATTCTCATCAACACTTGTTTTATGTTTTAATTTTTTAAATTATATTCATTGTGAACATGAAGTGGTATCACATTGTGGTTTTTATTTGTTTTTCCCTAATGAGCATTTGCGCATGTACTTATTAGTCATTTGTGTATCTTCTCTGGAGAAATGTCTATTCAATTCCTTTGCTCATTCTTTTTTACTGGGTTGTCTTTTGTTGTTGAATTTTAAGAGTTCTTTATATACTCTGGATACTGGATCTGATAATCTAGGGATCTTCAGATTCTATTGATTATTTTTAAATAAGGATTGAGTAAGTAAGTGTCATCAGACTAGTTCAATGGTGTTTTATTACAAAATCTTTTTAATACTTTCAGTAATTTCCTTCACCATCAAGGACAACTCATTTTATGTCCAATTTTATACTCTGAGAATTATTATAGCAAAGGTTCAGAATAGATTTTTTTTTAGGAATTATTGGTCTTCGGTCATTTTGAACGTAGAGTAAGCTTTCCTGTCTATACCTCTCAGTTTGTCATTTTAAATCTTTTATTAATGTTCTTCAGTATTGTTGGGAAAATCTCTGTATGACAGCTGTTTTGTTTCTCATATTCATATAAAAGTTTTAATCTGTCAAATAACCAGGAAGTTCTGAACATTACTACTATTTTGCTACATATGTATTATCTCCACTTTGCCAAGACTGGGGTGCAATGTAACATACTTAATATTAACATACTAAATATAACTTACTTCCCTTCAATTATTTATAAACAGTTTTCGAGATTTCTCTGTATGAATATCAGTCATTGCACTATAAAGAGATGAGAGGGGTCTTGGTCAGATGATTGGTTTGTAGAGCAGTGTGACTCACTGGCACACCCAGCTGTGGCTTCAGGCACACATCTGCCATCACTGTTAACTGAATGAGCCACCAACTCAAGTTTACAAAAATATTTTCATGGGGAAATTCACAGTCTTGAGCTATTAATGGAGACCCACACATTCATGAGCTTTGATATTTGAAAGCCAAGTAATATAGTTCATTATTGTAGCTACGGTCATTTCTACACATTTTTTTTTAGTCCACTGTCCCTGCTGTGTTCCCCACCAGGGTGATTCACACCACCATCCATCTGATCGCTAGAACTAGAAACATGGAAGCTATTCTCCATTCTTTCTCCTTCCCTCACATCCCAAGGGTCTTCAGGTTGTGAAATCCTGACGTTCTGCCTCTGGATCTTCACTCAAAGCTAACTCCCTCTTCTCCACACAGCACCTACTGCTCTGTCTGGTTCCATGGCCTATTGTTCCTCAGCTATTGCCGCAGATCCTCACTTGCTCCTCGGCTTTCAGTTCTTGTACCCTTTTCTTGTTGTTGTTAATGCTCACCCAAGGATATTTTTTTTTTCCATTGATTTTTAGGATGAGGGGAGGGGAAGAGAGAGAGAAAGAAACATTGATGTGAGAGAGATACATAGATTGGTTGCTTCCTGCACATGCCCTGACCAGGGCCAGGGATCCAACTTGCAACCCAGCTATGTGCCCTTGTCCAGGAATCGAACCTACAACCCTTCTTCGGTGCGCAGGCCAACGCTCTGACCACTGAGCACCGCCAACCAGGGCGAGTTCTTTTTCCCTTCTAATTCATCTTCCATAAGGCTATTAGAATGGCTTTTCTAAACCTCAAATCTGTAACATTACACCTCACATTAAAATCTTTACTGACTTTAAGGTAAAACCCACTCTTCTTAAATTAGATTCTTAACAGTGTCTCCCTTACCTATTTCCCTTTCTCATCTCACAACACGTGCATGCATCATAAACCTCTGGCATTTTTTGTTTTATTTTTCTTAGTATGCCATGTTCTTTCATACTCTGTGTCTTTTCCCAAGCTATTCCTTCCATCCTACTTTCTTTTTCTTTTTCAAATTCTCTTTTGATTTTTAGAGAGAGAGGAAGGGGGAAAGAGAGAGATAGAAACATGGATGAGAGAGAACATCGACTGGCTGCCTCCTGCATGCCCCCCCGGGGATCGGGCCCACAACTTGGGCATGTGCCCTGACCGAGAATCAAACCAGCGACCTCTTGGTGCGTGGGTCGATGCTCAGCCACTGAGCCACCCGGCCGGGCCATCCTACTTTCTTCACAGCTCTCCCCCTGCCCCTTCCTTGTCTGACTGATTTCTTTCTGCATTTTAAGATTGAACTCAAAAGTCTCATCCTCTGTTAGTGAAATATATGGCACCTAGTGATTTCTATATATTAATTTTGTATTCTACCTCCATGAATTATTATATTTTTGTAGAGATTTTATTTTGTCTGATTTTTCTGGGTGTAATCAGATTATGTGAGAACACTAATATTTGATCCACTCTTTTACAGTTTGTATGTCTTCAATTTCTTTATCTTTAATTGGTCTGCCACCCTCAGTACAATGTTAATAACCTTGTTAATTTCCTTAAAATTCTATAGAGTAAATACACATAAGTTAAAAAAATCCTCATCCTCTGGGAACTTATATATAAGTTCCGCCCCTTGAACTTGAATGAAAAAATAGGGGTCCAGGTCAGGTAGCTTTTTTCTACGCTTGTTACCATGGTGTCCTATTCGTATTTTTGTTAGTGTTCTTATTGCTGTATGTTTGCAGTGCTTCTCAAACTTTTCCACAGAAGTTTATCAATGGCAGAAGAAATTGTATGGGACTTACAGCCTGCCTGAGATGCTACATTAATATCATGTATACTGTCTTAGCCTTAAAAATATGTATAAAATTTACATTTAATTTGATACAGTGGGTACATTTTGTTTAATATAAAAACATTTTAATTTGCTATCCTGGAATAAAATTGATCTTTGTCAAAGATGATAATGTTTATCCTGAAATTTCAAGTGTTTTCTGTAAACTTCCCTGCTTCATTTTCTAGACTTCTGTATTTCCCAAGTTCAGTAAATAATAATTACTTCAGCTCTGGACAGTTTGGCTCAGCAGTTAGAGCATCAGCTCGTGGACGGAAGAGTCTGGGGTTTAATTCTCTGTCGAGGGCACATACCTTTGTTGCAGGTTAGATCCTCGGCCCGACCAGCGCCATGTGGGAGGCAACCAATTGATACGTCGCTTTCACATGGATGTTTCTCTCTCACTGCCCCTCCCCCTGCCCCATTCTATCTAAAAATCAATAGAAAAATATCCTTGAGTGAGAATTTTAAAAAATAATTTTAAAAAATACTAAGTATTTTGATGTCAGAGACTAGGTCTTTTATCTCTGGATTCCCAACATTAAAGACAGTATCTAACACCTAGCATGTGTTCAATATTAATTGAATAAAATGAATGAATGAACAAAAATTCAGTCTTGGATTAATAGTCTTAAATGTCAGCATTGTGAAAAATTAAAATTTTAATGATTTTATTCTTACAGAAAAAGTATGACTAGTTATGACTAATGATATTGTGAAAGTCATGCATTTAAAAGAATCATTTTATGGCTTATATAACAAAAGTTCATTTAACTTTTTATAGTTCAAAGTATAAAATACACAGAAAAAGATCTCATATGTATTCAGCTCAATGAATTTTCACACATTCAGTAATTTCACATAACTAATATACATATCAAAAAACAGAACTATAACAGCCTCTTGGAAGTCCCTTCATGCTCTCATTTTTTTTAGTCCTCACCCGAGGATATTTTTCCATTTATCTTCATATTGAATGGGAGAGAGGGAGGGATACATCAATGTGAGAGAGACACATCCATTGGTTGCCTTCCACATGGCCTCTGGTCGAGGCTGGGGATCTAACCTGCAACTGAGGTACATGCCCTTGACCAAAATAGAACCCACGATTCCTTGGTCTGCGGCCGACGCCCTAACTAATGAGCCAAACCGGCCAAGGCCATGCTCTCATCTTTTTAACAGCATATATTATAAAGTAATTTCATACTTTAGTACAAGTCAAGACAACAAATTGAATCTAGAATTTCTTTTTATTTTTTTTTATTCTCACCCGAGAGGACATTTTTCCATTTTTTGTTCAGATAGAGTGAGAGGGAGAGAGAGAGAGAGAAACATCGACGTGAAAGGGACACATCGAGTGGCTGCCACCAGCATGACCAACCAGGGCCGGGGACAAACTGCAAGCGAGGTACGCGCCCTTAGCGGGAACCAAACCCGGGTTTCTCTGGACCACAGGCCGATGCTCTAACCGCTGAGCCAAACCGACCAGGGCTAGAATTTCTTATTCTGTCACAAATCAGGCTAATGATTTAGTATTTATAATTAGTAACCGATATTACAAAATAGTTTTTTTTTATCCTCACCTGAGGACATTTTTCCATTTTTTTGTTCAGATAGAGTGGGAAGGGGGGGGGGGGCGGCAGAAAGAAACATCTACGTGAAAGGTACACATTGAGTGGTTGCCACCCGCACAACCCAACCAGGGGACAAACTGCAGCTGAGGTATGTGCCCTTGGGGGAGCATGCAGGAGGTGGCCAACTGATGTTCTCTTTTATCAATGTTTCTATCTCTACCTCTCTCTCTCTCTCCCCCTCCTCTCTAAAATCAATAAAGAAAAAAGATTTTAAGAACGTAAATAAATAAAATAAAAAACAATGAGCAGTAAATTCTTTTGAGCTCTTATGTATAGTTGTCAAATTTTCTTATTTTCATTTGACTTTTAAAAATTTGTTCAGAGCAGTAGTTCTCAGTGGGGAGGGAACCTGGTTTTGTCTCCCAGGAGACATTCGGCAATCTCTGGAGATCTGATGACATTTTGGGTTGTCGTCATTGGAGGGTGCTACTGACATCTAGTGGCTAAAGGCCTGGGTTGCTGCTAAACTAGACTCACAGATCAGCCCCCCACCTCCCCTAAAAAAATTATAGGCCAAAATGTCAGTAGTGTCCAGATGGAGAGTAATATTTTATAAAGAATGGGTAGATTGCGTTTGATCCAGTTTAGTTCAGATAGGGTCTAGCACTATACTTATGGAGTACAAGATACTAGGAATTTAATTTCCCCAGGTGCAGGTCCCATCTTTCTGTAGTACATGTGCTCAGACCCCAACCAAAAGTCTTGAACATTTCTGCTGTGATGACCAGAAGAATGCAGTGTGTCCATGTAGAAGAGTTGGTAGAACTCTCACTCCTTCTGGGGAAAAGTCTTAAAGCATGGTGTTTGTACATACAGTTTTACCCACGTGAGTGGTTGTCACTAGGTTGGAATCAGGTTGTTACATGCTTTGACTAGCAGCATTGTTTAATTTTGTTATTAGTTCCCTGACTTAATGGTCTACAGGCCTGAGGCAGAGGGAATTGTTCCTGTGGCCACCCAGTTATCCAACTTCAACCACGTTTTCTTACCATCTGTTGAGAAGTGTCAAATGGAGAATTCAGTAGCTGTCCACAAACATCTATGCTTACCTGCATACCCCTGCCCTGTTTCTTTCTCCCAGTGATTATGGGAGGTCAGAAACACTAGCGTAAATGCTGGTAACGAAGTTATAAATTAATATCTGATTAATTTGTTCTTCAAAGCTGTTTTTCAGGGGGTACCTTTTTAAAAAAAAAAAATACTTTTGTGTCCCTTGTGAGCTTATTCTAGTCTTGACAACTTGACCTACCCTGAATAAAAAGCCACATTTGAGGCACGGCCCTAAAACATTTGTTGATGGTCAACAAATAATAATAATAATGGCAATATACCAATTCTGACTTTCATAATAAAGTATTCTCTAAAAGTATTGCCACAGAGCACAGAACAATAAACCAAGATTTGTGTAATTGGAACTATAAATCTATGGAAAAGCCATAAACTTAATGGAGATTAGCTTAGAATGTGACTATTTGATTCTGCTCATTTAACTGTGAAAGCAGATATAAATGAGAACATTTTTTGAAGAAAATTGTTTGGCACAATTAAAATAATCTCTTATGTGTTGTGGCTTGTTTGTATTATGGGAGCATAGATTTATCAGTATTTTTGAAACTTAAAATATTTAATAGATCTTTAGGACATTTTCAGTTTTTATATAAATCTGATATATTTGATGTTTGAGAATATATATGTATGTCATAGTAGAAAGAGCATTAACTTTCATGTCAGATCTAGGTCCAAATTCTGCCACCTATGAACTTTGGCCTTGGACCACTTAGCTATTAAGGGCCTGCTGCTTTCCCACCTGAAAAGAAGGGATGCTACTTAAATGATTGAGTCACAAGAATTAAATGAGATAATCATGTAAAAGAATGGTCAGCAGGAGAGAAGAATAAACATTTTTCGGAGTCATTGATTCATTTATAAGTGGGTTATAGTGGTCATGAGCACAGGGTTTGGAGTTGGAGAAACACAGGGCCTAAACTTCGGCTCTATTGTCTGTTACTAGCTGTGTGCGGGGGCCATCCTCTTTACTCCCTAAGCCTCATTTTCCTTCCTTGCAAATGGGTGCTGTTGGTACCTGTCTCATAGCATGTTGTAATGAAGGATTGAGATCATACTTGTAAGAAGCAGCCAACAGTACCTGACACAGGATACACACCAGTAAATGAACATACTGAGTGTCTAGATTGTTTAGAATTCTGTTGATAAAATATGGTACTTAGTTCTTCTCCTCAAATAGTTTATCTGACTGGTTGATGAGAGCCATACACCCTATGCTAAGTCTTAAAAATTTTGTGAATTGATTAAGTTTTAATATTGCATTATTCTAATAATGTTAATTATTTTAATTTAATAATGCTTAGTTTAAATAATGGTGATAATTAGTATAAATACTAATACTGATAATAAAAGTAGTATATTGGGAATAAAATTTAAATACTTTTATCTCATTGGATTTTTTTTTCTTTATTGATTTTAGAGAGAGAGGAAGGGAGAGGGAGAGAGAGATAGAAACATCGATGAGAGAGAACATGGATTGGCTGTCTCCTGCATGCTCCCCACTGGGGATCGGGCCCACAACCTGGGCATGTGCCCTGACCAGGAATCGAACTGGTGACCTTGGTGCATGGGTTGACACTCAACCACTGAGCCACACCAGCCAGGCTCATTGGTTTTATTTATTTTATTTTTATTTTTTTGGTACATGCCCCTAGCGGGAACCAAACCCAGGACTTTCTGGTCTGCAGGCCAATGCTCCAACCGCTGAGCCAAACCGGCCAGGGCTGGTTTTATTTTTTAAAGCACTTCACAAATTGTGTAGAGAGTAAGGGGGGCAGGGCAAGGGTAGAAGCAGACCAGTGTGAAAGTTGTGGAATAGTGTGCAATGAATGGGTACCCAGGTTAGGGTGCTGACAGAGGTGGTGGTGAAAATATTAAAAGACTGTACTCAAAGCCCAAAATTTGATAAAATAAATGATTTTTACTGTTTCATTGAGGATGAAATCAACATCATTTTTTTACTGTTGTTAACAACAAGTACATGGCAGAGAAGATTACAACAGCTAATAGTATAATTTGATGCCACTACCTTGATTCTTGCCAAGACAACAATAGTTTTAGCCACCATTTCTTCTGCACCATCAATGCAAGGGTCAAAGCAGTGTAATTATACTGAATTTTAAAATGCACTGTTTTCAGTAACCAGGCATCATCTTCTTTCTTCTCCATTGGCTGCAGATCCTAATTATCTCATGGCTAACGAGCGCATGAACCTGATGAACATGGCCAAGCTGAGTATCAAGGGCTTGATTGAATCAGCTCTGAACCTGGGGAGGACGCTGGACTCGGACTACGCACCTCTCCAGCAGTTCTTCGTGGTGATGGAGCACTGCCTGAAACACGGCTTGAAAGGTGGGCCATGGCCTCCCAGTGCAAAGGGGCGTTCAGCTGTTTCCTAACAACACACACTCAAGAAGAAAAGCATTCTTTGTGGAGCCAAAGAATAAGAGGCTTGAATTAATATTAATCTATTGGAATGTCGAGATATGGTTGACTTAAAGGACTTCTAGGGCTTAGGAAACACAGATCATTAAATGCTAGAGCTGGAAGGGCTATTACAGTTCCAATCTGGCAGTTGTGTTTGACAGGTTGCAGATAGGCTTGGAATGGGATGTGACTTTCCCACAGTCACACAGTGAGCAGGGTAGAGCATGTGCTGGAGCCTAGACCTCCCAATTCTTGCTTCTGTGCCCTGCCCACTTAACCATAAACTTTTGAACGTAGGACCTGGTCTTGTTCACCTTTGCTTCTTCCCCGGTATTTGATAGCCTGTTTCTGGATTATATATTTGTTCCTATTGATCTGTTTCTTCACTATACAACACAGCTTTAAGTATTATATTGTTAAAGTGTTTTGTTATATTTTAGAGCGAGTCCATAAATTCTTCCTAAAAGGAACACTGAGTCTTGAGAAGTAGGGGATTTTTGATTTTCATAAAATTTTACAGATTCTGAAAGCATGAATAATTTTAGAAACATCTGGTAATGTAACCCTAGCTGGGTGGCTCGGTTGGTTGAGCATTGTCCTGTACACCAAAAGGTTGTGTGTTCGATTCCCAGTCAGGGCACATATCTGGGTTGCAGGTTCAATCCCTGGTCAGGGTGCATAATGGAGACAAGTAATCAATGTTTCTCTCTCTTTCCCTCCCCTCCTTCCCTCCCTCCTTTCCTGTCTTCCTTCCTCCCTCCCTCCCTTCCTGTCTTTCTTCCTTTCTCTCTTCTTCCTCTCTCTAAAAATCAATAAACATATCCTCAGGTAAGGATAAAAAAATTATTCAAAAATATCTGGTAATCTAGGTTTGGTTCCCAGAAAAGAGCATTGAATAGATGGGAGAGGGGTGGAGGGGGCATATTTATGTTGTAAAGAATATTAAAATACTGCTTTCTTTTTATCTCCTTAGCTAAGAAAACTTTTCTTGGACAAAATAAATCCTTCTGGGGGCCTCTAGAACTGGTAGAAAAGCTTGTTCCAGAAGCTGCAGAGATAACAGCAAGTGTTAAAGATCTCCCAGGACTTAAGTAAGTGTAAGGTTGAATTCTGTTTGTCAGGGAAAACATTTTATTAACTATCCCCTTGAAGAGTCAGACAAAGACAGTGATAACCATAATAATTTATTTTATAACAACCCAAAATTCATACTGTGGTTACGAATTGGCACTGTTTTGAGAGAACTGGAAATGTAGACAGTTAAGAGAAGTATGCCTGTGAAGGCTAGTTATTATTATTAATCTGAGTGAGATTGTTAAAATACCAAGCGTTTTCTAATGTTTTTTTTAAAGTATTTGTAGGAATCAGTTAGTGAATTTCAAGAAATTAGATCAAGGGAGGTGGCATACTGGACTTGACTTAAGAAAAAGAAGGTATTTGATGGAGCTTGAAAACCAAGATTAAAGAGTTTGTCAACCTTGGCCGGTGGCTTAGTTGGTTGGAACATTGTCCCGTGTACCAAAAGGTTACGGGTTCAATACCTAATCGGGGCACATACAGGAGGCAACCAATCAGTGTTTCTCTTTTTCTCTCTCTCTCTCTCTCTCTCTCTCTCTCTCTCTCTCTCTCTCTCTCTCTCTTTCTCTCTCCCTTCTTCTCTTCTAAAATCAATAAATATATCCTCAGGTGAGGATAAAAAAAAAATTTAAAAACAGTTGTCAAGTGAACCTCAGGAACTGACACCCGGAACCTGCCTTAGAACTTGAGAAAGAGTACTAATCACCTTCCCAAATTAGATTGGTTTAATTTTAATCAGATAGATGTCTAAGTGGCCTGTGCCCGCATTATTATTATTTGGGTACTGATATGATTCACACTACGTTTATGAGGATTTACTAATCTGATGGACCATTTTCAGTTGAGCCTCCCAGAGGTCTTGCCTTCAAATTGTGGTTTGATTCAGTAATTAATTCTTTACCAGAGCATTTGTTCCAAACACACCCTCCAAGTCCCTCTAGACCACACAGAATTTCTCACACAGGATATGGTATGGTGGGAAAGGTTGTGGGGAGCACCTCAGTGTGCATGTTCTGCTGGAGGACCATTAGCAAGAGTAAGTGAATCTGTCCCACTGTGACCCCTCTTTCTGCTACCTTTAGTTGTTTGGTTTCTGTGTTTTTGTAGGACACCAATAGGCAGAGGAAGAGCCTGGCTTCGATTAGCATTAATGCAAAAGAAACTTTCAGAATATATGAAAGCTTTGATCAATAAAAAGGAACTTCTCAGGTATGAACATCTTCTTGTTGGACTTTCCTTTTGTTCTGCTACGTTTTCCATCATGAGTTCAAATTATATAAATTTATAATTTTTGTAGGTCAGAAATAGTTGACTCATAACAATTTCACATAGTTCAAATGATACCTTCTTCCACACCTCAACACATATGTACTCAAGAGTAAGTGTTGTTATATTACATATGTTTTCTGTCACTATGGCATATATATGGTCCTTTGCAGGGCAATCCAAAACTTAACACCTCCAGAAAACAGGAAAGGCTTTGACACCTTAGCATGCACACCATGTTCAGTAAGACAGGAAGTTGACATGTAACATTAAATTCAGATGAAACACACACAAAAATGTTTTTCCAAATGGATCACAGATACAAATGAGAAAAAGAAAACAATAAAACTTTTAGAAGAAAACAGACAAAATTTTTCTACACAGAATACAGAAAGTTCTACCTGTAAAGGAAAAAATGGATAAATCGATCTACATTAAAATGAAGAATTTTTGTTCAACAGTACAAATATGTGGGAAAAGCGTGAATACTCATTTCAATGAAAATACCATTCTGATCACTTTTCATTCAGCTGGGCTGTTTATTCTCTAGAGAGTCTCTTCATGCATGTATAATCTAAATAAAGTATCCAAGACATCCAATTTTTTATTTTTTTATTTTTTTACTTTTTTGCTGTTATCATAGATGACCATATTCAACCATGAGGCAAGGGTTTTTCTCATCTTGTGATTACATTGTTGGTTCTTGAGGTTCTATTACAATAGAGCATTCCATGGATCTCTCTTACAGCGAATTCTATGAACCAAATGCCCTCATGATGGAAGAAGAAGGAGCCATAATAGCTGGTCTTTTGGTGGGTCTGAATGTCATTGATGCCAATTTCTGCATGAAAGGAGAAGATTTGGACTCTCAGGTATGAGAAAGATACTCGGTTTACAAGTGTGTCACTGAGTTCTGTTATCTCAGAATCTGGATTAATCAGATTATTACAACAAAATTAGGAAATTTTTTAGGTCATAAATAGGATTTCCTTTCATTTTGATGTGAATATAGAAAATTAGTTTGTTTACCTTCCTACTTGGCTCATTTATGCATTCTGAACATTTTTCAAATTCTTTTTTTTTTTTTAAGAGTTTGGTATCATCAAAATTGCCCAATTGTTTTTTTTTGTTTGTTTGTTTGTTTTTAATTATTGTTGAAAGTATTACAGCCCTGGCTGGTTTGGCTAAGCTGTTGGAGCTTCGGCCTGCGGACCAGAGAGTCCCAAGTTCAGTTCCCGCTAAGGGCACATACCTAACTTGCTGTTAGTCTCCGGCCCTGGTTGGGGTTGTGCGGCTGGCAACCAGTCAAAGTGTCTCCCTCACGTCGATGTTTCTCTCTATCTCTCTTCCTGCTATATCTGAAGATAGATTTAAAAATGTCCTCGGGTGAGGATAAAAAATAAATAATAATAATAATAATAATGAAAGTATTACAGATGTCTCCCTTTTTCCCCATTGACCCCCTTCTTCCCGCTCCCACACCCCTCCTGCCTTCCCCAGCCTAATGTCGGTGTTGATTATTGTGCATACATGCATATAAGTTCTTTGGTTTATCTCTTCCCACCCCTCCCACTCCACATCCCTCTGACATTTGTCAGTTTGTTCCTACTTCCATGATTCTGGATCTCTTTTGGTCTACAGCTTATTTTGTTCATTATGTTCCACAAATAAGTGAGATCGTGTGGTACCTGTCTTTTCAAATTTTTATATTGACTGTGATCCCTGTTAAAAATATTTTGTGCAGGCTAAAATATACGTATTCAGACTAAAGTATATGCATAGGCTAAATACTAAAAGTCAGTATAGAGTGGTAGTCAAGAGTAAAAACTCTAAAGCCAAACGTTAGGTTGAGATTCCAGCTTTTTTGTTTACTAGCTGAATATATTTTGTAGTTATTACTTAGCTTTTTTTTTTTTTAAATCCTCATCCAAGAATATTTTTCCATTTATTTTCAGAGTGGGAGGGAGAGAGAGAGGGAGAGAGAGAAACATCGATGTGAGAGAGACACATTGATTAGTTGCCTTCCGCATAACCACGACCAGGGCTGGGGACCGAACTGCAACCGAGGTGTGTGCCCTTGATCAGAATCGAACCCGTGACTCGTTGGTCCGCAGGCCGACCCACGCTCTAACTGCTGAGCCAAACTGGCCAAGGCATTACTTAGCTTCTTGATGCTTCAGATTCCTTATTTGTAATACAGGGATAAGAAGTACTCTCTCTATCTATTTCATAGTGATATTATAAGGAATAAAGAAGCTATATGTACTTAGAACAGGGCCTAGCACATATTCATTGCCCAATAAATAAACCTGCTGCTTTCACTATGACTATTTCTCACCCCTACTATATGAAATACTATGATGAATTTCTGTAATATTTTCTCTGAGAAAATGGAAAAGGAAATATGATATTTTGATGTGGATTTTGAAAAAGGAAATAAACTAAATGATAAAATAGCAATCTTGAAAAATGTAGACATGCATCAATGACAGCGTGGAAGAACAGATACCAAAATCTCACAGGTGGGTGGGGTCACGGGTGTTTTGTATTAACTTCCTTCTGTTTATCTGTATTTTCTGGAACTTCTATAAAGGGATGCTCATTATTGTGACTATAATTTTAAAAGTTATTTCTAAAAGTAAACATAGGAGTTTTAAAAGTGAACATAGAAAAATACATAAAATAAGCAAAAGAGAAACTTTAAACCTTAAATTTGTCACGTATTCTGTTTACTTTCTTAGTCTGATTTACAGCCCTTGTCGATTCTTGATTATAATAAAAGTAAAACATTAAAATGTCCTTAAAATTTTTTGGTAATTGTCATGACTATATAACTATTTTGATGCCTTGGAAAAATAATCTAATTTTTAATTAAATTCTGAAAATTCTGTCTGTAGGTTGGAGTAATAGACTTTTCAATGTATCTCAAGGATGGGAACAGCAGTAAAGGTAGTGAAGGGTATGTACAAAGAAAATTAGGTTTCTTATTTAATGTTCTTTAATAGTATTTAAAGTTTACAGCAATACTGATTTTTTGTTGTTTACCAGAGGGTATTTTTCCCATTGTTTTTTTTTTTTTTTTTTTTTTTTTTTTTGAGAGAGATAGAATAGGGGGTGGGGGAGTGGGAGAGAAAGACCGGGCCAGGGATCAAACCCACAACCCAGGTACGTGCCCTTGACCAAGAATCAAACCCGAGACCCAGTGCTCTGATCGCTGAGCCACACTGACCAGGACACAACAATATTACTTTTTACCAGACGTGTGGAAAGAATTTCTAATGGTACAGCTTTAATAGCATCTTGCCAAAACAGTCAATTGTGTCTGCTAAACCCTAAAAAGGGTTTTAGTTAAAGTGATTGTCCTGCTTACATTGTTCAAATGAAAACAGAATTAAAAATTTTATAAGAGGAACCCAGTGCTTCATTTCTTCAAATTGTGTTTGAAAACATGGTCTTTGTTGTTGTTGTTAATCCTCACTGGAGGATATCTTTCTATTAATTTTTAGATAGAGTGGAAGGCAGGGAGGGAGGGGGAGAGAGAGAAAAAAACATCAGTATGAGAGAGAGACATCCATTGGTTGCCTCCCAAACGACCCCAACCAGGCTTGGATTGAACCTGCAGCCCAGGTACATGCCCTTGACCAGGAATCGAACCCATGACCCTTTGATCTGCAGGCCAACGCTCTAACCACTGATCAAAACCAACCAGGGCAACATGATCTTTCTTGACAAGAAGGATTGCATTCTCAGTTTGCTTAAAATTACAATATTAAATATGCATCGTGGGGTTATGTAAAATGTTAGTATTAAGGGGGAGTATATGGGTACTGCACTGCTTTTACAACTCTTGTAAATCTACAGTTATTTCAAAATAAAGGGTTTTAAAAATATTCATATACTGCCCTGGCCGGTTTGGCTCAGCGGTTAGAGCGTCGGCCTGCGGTCCGGAGAGACCTGGGTTCGGTTCCCGCTAAGGGCACGTACTTCGGTTGCAGTTTGTCCCCGGCCCTGGTTGGTCGTGCGGGTGGCAGCCACTCGATGTGTCCCTTCACGTCGATGTTTCTGTCTCTCTCTCCCTTCCTCTCTCTCCCTCCCACTCTATCTGAACAAAAAATGGAAAAATATCCTCGGGTGAGGATAAAAAAAAATAATAATAATAATAAAAATATTCATATACTACTTAGAAACTGGAAAGAAAAAGCACACTTTATGCCCTTTATAAATTTCGCAGTTGAAAACATAATCAGTTTGAAGTTTTCAGCCTTGCACATCGAGCTAAGATCATATCCCTTGTTCTTTAAGTGGTCTTGATTTTGTCTTCAGTTGAAAAGTCTGGCTGTTTCATTTTTGCCTATTGTAGATTAGTGGGTTCCTTTCAAAGGTGAACCTCCCTTTTTCACACTTTATATTTTCATGTGATAATAAATACTTGATCTTTATGAAACCTTTCTCTACCATTCATTATGAAATCCAAATAACATTTAGAAGCAAATATATATTCTTTGAGAACAACTATTCCACCAGAGTAAGCTTAATTTAGTCACTACAACTAAATGGAATATTGTTATAAAACTAGCAAAACTAAAAAAATCTGTCATTTGGGAAAAGAAAATGTTTATTCTTTAAATACTTCTGATAGATTGTAACATTATATCTCTAACTTAAGTTATTGATGTGTGTAAGCTATAACAAGGGCTTTATTAATATGGGTTTTTGTGCATCTTTTTTTTTTAAACCTTCAAATCTTTCTTGTTGATGTCAGGGGGTTATACATCAGGTCTGTCTTCTGGTTTAGTGTATCTATGCCACAATGTTCTTTCTATGTTTTATGGAAAGATTGAGGGAAAGGAAATCTTGATATTTCTAATATTATCTATTTATTTCTATTTTCTCTCTACTTCCCCGCCCCCTGCAGAGATGGCCAGATTACTGCAATTCTGGACCAGAAGAACTATGTAGAAGAACTCAACAGACATCTGAAGTAAAGAATAAATAAATGTTATTTTATTGGGGGGAAGTTTGCTGTGGGGAATGGGTAAACTGATGAGCAATGAGGATAAATTAAGACAATACTCAACAAATATATACAGAATTCCTGCTTGCTGGCCACTTAGCTAGACCCTGGAAAAATGGCACTTAACTGTTTTGGTGACTTTTAGTGAAAGGCAGTAGTAAGATTAGTATGTAATTATACATCTAGTGATTAAATAAATGCATTGTTAAGATTCTTAAATATGTGACATATAGTACATGCTCATTTAACATCATCAATAGGTACTGCGACTAAGCAAAATCATGTAGAACGAAGTCAATTTTACCATAGACTAATTGATATAAACAGGAGTTAAGTTCCTACAGTGCCCCATGAACATTATAACAAAACAATGTTGAATGAAATTACGTTACTCAAGAACCTACTGTTGACTGTTGAAATTGGTGGCCCTCTTGGGTCAGTAGATCCAGCCACACATTTCAGGATTAATCTCGTGTAAACCACTCATTATCTTAGAACCTTTAGATTAATCACATCTCACTGGCCCCTTGCATTTGTCTCTTATACATTGGATTGACAGTATTAATTTACCCTCTTTTCACCATCACTACCATTAATATACCAGGAACTCACCAAGTATTTTTCAGAACTTCCAGAACTTGAAACAGTCTCTCTCCTGAGGAAAGCTACCCAAAATTTCTTCGTATTCTCAAGTACATTGATTTTCTAAAGACAGTCAAATAATTAAGAAGATTAATATATCTATTATTATCTTGCTTATGGTGTTCCTATGAAGGAATCATTTTAATTTAATAAAGGCCATAACATGATTATATCGGTGTCGATTTAAATTGTAGTCTTGGTTCCAGAAAACTCAGGAACAATTTAAGTGCATTCTCTGGGGACCAAGAGCTAATAATGACTGCAGTGAACTATGGAGATGTTAGTCAAGCAAAGATGTGGTTACAGTTGACAATTAAAGATAAGCATAGCATTATTAATTTACTCTTCATGCCTTCATTTCTTTATCTGTAATTGGGGATATCTAATGCATAGGATTGGTGAAAGGAGTAAATGAAATAATGCGAGTAAAACCATTTAGAAGAGTGTTTGGTGTGTGGCAAGCACTTAATTCATTTGGCCTATTATATGTAAGTAAACAAAGTTTACTGTCTAGTGCATTTCTTCTTTTTCATTCAGCCGGTCCTTATCAATTACAAACTTCAGGGCCAGGGAATGGGGTGCTAAGACACACATCCCCTTTTAAGCTGTCTTAGAGCTTGCAAGTCTGTCAGATATCGTGGACATTACAATGAATGATAAGTGTGATGGGTGTTTAAAAGGAAAGTACAGGATATTGTTCTGTTTCTCAAAAGAGACCATTATTTTTTTTCTTCTCTTGATAGTGCTACTGTAAACAACCTTCAGGCAAAAGTGGACGCATTAGAAAAATCCAACACTAAACTGACAGAGGAAGTAAGTGTTTTAGAAATTCTTTGAGTTATAGAATTTAGTAATGTGCCTTTGTGGAAGGTAATTTCTCTGGAGCCTTGCAAATAAAGGACTTGACTTTTCAGGTAATACCTGCAATAGGACATGACTCCTCGTTCTGACTAAGAATGGCCAGCTGGCTTATCCCAGGGGTCTCAGTTGTCCAGTTGGACTCTGCAGGCCTAGAAACGAGGCTGATCAAATAGCTAGCTTTCTTTTGTTTTGTCTGAGCTAACTTAGAGTTAATGTTTAGCATGTAGCAAGATATTCATCATTTATTCATTCAACAAGCATTGTTGGTACTACGTATGTGCTAGAGCTAAAAAAAACTTATATGTGCCAGGCATTGATTTATGTGTGCCAAGTTGGCAAGCTCCCCACCTTCACGGGCCTGATTTTCTCCTTGGAGTGGTGGGTAGATAATATAAAGAGCACTGGTCAGAAGACCAGTGATCCCTGCTTACATGACACGCCACATGTCATGTGCTGCTAAGCAAGTCAGTCACTTGATTTCCAAAGACACAGTTTCCATGATGGTAGATGGGGGTGTTTACACTTCCTCCTTCTGGCTCACAATTCCTCTAAAGATCAGATAAGAGTACATATGTGAAAACTCTTAGAAAAGTCCCTAAAATAAGAAGAGAAAAATCACTTCATGTTTCACTTCTGATTAATATATTTGTTTCTAACCTACCAAAGTCTAAGCTACATATTTTCTTTTTCTAACTATTGTGTTACATACAGTAGGATAAATTTGGTTTAAATGAAACCAAGTTAAAACAGTAGCTAGAAAATGCTATTTAATCATTTTTTTCTTCAGAACAAACATTTTCATTGTTATAACTTTAAAACATTTTTCTTATTCAGTGTTGTGCGCTTCATTTTCTAGTTTAGATTCTTAAATTATATTAAAATTTTAATTTATGGATATAACCCTTAGAATTTTATCCTAAAAGGCGTTCAAAATATTCTGTACAGAGCCCTGGCTGTGTAGCTCAGTTGGTTAGAGTGTTGTCCCGATATGCCAAAGTTGTGAGTTCAATACCTGGTCAGGGCACATACAAGAATCAACCAATGAATGCATAACTAGGTGGAACAACAAATCAATGTTTCTCTCCCTTTCTCTCTCCCTCCCTCACTTTCTCCCTCTCACCCCTTCTCCCTCTCCCTCTCTCTCCCTCCCACTCTTTCTCTCCCCCTCCCTCCTTCCTTTCTCTCTAAAATCAATCAATCGATAAAAAAAATTCTGATTTCTGTGATTCTACTGCTATTATATTGAGGCAATGTGACATAGCAATTGAGCATGCTCTCTAGAGCTAGACCACTTGAGTTCATGTCCCAACTCTGGCTTTCTAACCCTGGGCCAATTACTTAACCTTCTGTTCCTTGGTTTACTCATCTGTAAAATGGGAATTGTAAGAACAATGAGATTCTTGTTCAATGAGATTATTTAATGCATAAGGGCCTAGACCAGTGCTTGACACATCTCCAGCACTCAGTAGTTGTTCATTTTAGTCCCTTATTCACAAGATTGTCCTCCTGACCTAGGTTTATTTTACTAAAAATATTAATTTATTCATTCACTGACATATATTTTACCAATTAGATTTACTTCCTTGAAACTTTGAACTTTTAGAGATAGGTAATTATTGTGTATAGGCTTAATAAAGAGCAGACAAAGGCTAATGAGGCCTGCCTTTTCTGATGTCCATCTATTGTGGATTTAAGAGGACAATTGTTAGAAATAAAAAAAAAACAGCCCTGGCTGGTATGGCTCAGCAGTTAGAGCATCGGCCTGCAGACCAGAGAGTCATGGGTTGAATTCCGGTCAAGGTCACGTACCTCGGTTGTGGTTCAGTCTCAGGCCCTGGTTGGGGTCGTGCAACCAATTGATGTATCTCTCTCACATCGATGCCCCCACCACCCCCGCCATCTGACGATAAATGGAAAAATAACCTCAGCTGAGGATTTAGTAAATAAACAAATAATTAAAAAACAGACCTCTTTTCCCTTCCTGAATTCTAAACTAGTATAACAAAATGAGAAAAATTAAACAGATAAAGATGTGTAAATACACACTTTATTGGGTTTTTTGTTGTTTTTTTAATCCTCACCCGAGGACATTTTTCCATTTTTTGTTCAGGTAGAGTGGGAGGGAGAGAGAGAGAGAAACATCGACGTGAAAGGGACACATCAAGTGGCTGCCACCCGCACGACCGACCAGGGCCGGGGACAAACTGCAACCGAGGTACACACCCTTAGTGGGAACTGAACCCGGGTCTCTCTGGACCGCGGGCCGACGCTCCAACCGCTGAGCCAAACCGGCCAGGGCCACACTTTATTGTTGTATAGCTGATTTAGAAAGCACATTTGGATTCGCAATTATCACTCTTTCCTACGTTGAGACCTGGAAGAAGCAGTCTGAGGGTGCACTTGGATTAGACCAGAGTTACTTCCATGCACACCGTCAGGTCCGTGGAGCAGACAGAAATGGGCTTCCAGACATGCCTCTAGAAAGCATGCCTGAGCCCTGGCTCCTGTGTCCTTCCACTTAGAACAGGGACCAAGCAGAAACGGCACCACTGCTAGTGAAGAGATAATAACAAGGGATCCTGGCCTGGCCCAGAGGAGTCTGCTCAGTTCTGTTCCCAGCCTCCCTCAGGCACCTTCACATTCTCTGTGGGGAATAAAGGTCAGTAGGTACAGAGACTGTACTTTAGGTACTTTACTTTTCCCTCCTGTGGAAGAAGGTATCGGCTTTCCCCCTTAGCAGTATTCTGCTCCTAACATTACCTTATCATTTCAGGTGCTGAAATTAAAACACTTTTTAGTGCTTAGTGGCACGTTTTAGAGTGAGAACTTCCTTAGGAGTTCATTTCTTTGCGCTTTTAAAAATCATCCGTAAAGTCTTATGGAGGGTTCATAAGATGGGTCTCAAGGCATGAAGTGTGACCTTTTAAACATTTTAGAAATAAGTATTGTAACTAAATATAAGTTATCCATGAGGACACCCTTAAGGTAAACAATCATAAGTGAACGTTTTTATACTGAAAAAAGTTGACACAAAAGCAGCAAATGGAGATACTTTAAATTTGTATCTAAGCTATTTCAAAATATTTCTCCTAAGTTCCCTATAAGGACATTTTTATGGGGTTATAGATAGCTTTCTTTCCTTCTAAGAATATCTAAGCCTGAAAATCATGACCTAGCAGATCTGAATTATCCTATCCTGTGTTAATAAAAGAAATATAAATGATTATTTTTCTAATTTTATCAACAGCTTGCAGTTGCAAACAACAGGATTATTACCTTGCAAGAAGAAATGGAGCGAGTTAAAGAGGAAAGCTCCTACATATTGGAATCCAATCGGAAGGTTAATCTTACCAGATTTATAAAATACTCCTAGAGAGAGTGTCAGTGTGCTAGTGGGGGGAGCCTCTAGAGGGCTGTTTGGAAGCAGCAAGCATCCGGTAAGTCAAGCAAACTGTTTGCACTGAGACCTCATGCAAAACTGAGTGAACAGTGAAGGTAATGGGAGGGTGGTGCCCCTTCTTCTACAAATGCTCCTTGGCTTCACGACTGTCTCCGTTCATTTAGTTAGAGGCTTGAAGAAGCAGTCTAATTCAGTTTCTTGTTTTTATGCTTTGTGCTATATTTAAGTATTATATTTGTTATATTAAATGTACCATTATTTTAGACCATTTTACTGTCTTATAAGAAGTGTTTATCGGATACCCCTGGGAAAGAGTTACTATATAAATGAATTTTCTAGATAACTTAATTCCTGAAAGTACCAAAGTTTTTATATATGTCTAAACAGATACTTTGCAAACCTCTTATATATTGTACAATTCTAAGCCTTCCTGAGTAGAGGCTATCACCACATTTAGCTCTTTGGTGACTAAAGATCGTAACTATCCACATTGGCAATTCTGTAACTAAATTAGTGGTGCTACTTTAGGGAGCTGTTGAAGTTGATAGAGTTCCTAGCACCTGTACTTAATATCCCCAGAGGGCAGTGGGTATTATTTTTTGCCTTTTATTTTTTGCTGGCATCTCTTCCTACTGCTGTTAGTATTGCTGTCTCTAGAAAGGTCTTCCTGTTCCCTTTTGTCCTCATGTTTCTACCCTACTGTGACTTAGGAATCCAGACATCCAGTTATTAAAGAGTAACTAGGCTGCCTGGCTGGTGTTGCTCAGTGGATTGAGCATCGTCCCATGGAGTGAGAGGTCCCAGTTTGATTCCCAGTCAGTGCACATGCCCGAGTTTCGGGCTCAATCCCGAGAAGAGGGCATGCAGGAGGCAGCCGATCTACTGTGATCTCTCTGGATGGTTGGAGACACCAGATATAAGATCTCTGGAGAAGAAATATATTACCATTTGAATTTTTGGCCCAATTCATAGTTGACAGTGAATGCTGTTTTGTTTTTTAAAATTCTCACCCAAGGATATGTTTATTGATTTTTAAGAGAGAGAGACACACATCAATGTGAGAGAAAAATATTGATCAGTTGCCTCCCATATGCACCTGGACTAGGGATCAAACCCGCAACCTTTTTGGTGCATGGGATGACACTCCAACCAACTGAGCCCCTGGCCAGGGCAGTGCTGTTTTGTGTTTAGAGGCTGATTTTTCAGACTTCTACTACTTAATTGTGTAAACTATCTTAGAACTTCAAACAAAATGGCAAGACATCTCCAACTAGTTCAACTTAGGATTTTTGATTTACTAAACCTCTTCGATTCTTTTGTTGTCTTCATTCATTGTTTTTTTTTTAAATTTTTATCTTTATTGATTTTAGAGAGAGAGGAAGTGAGAGGGAGAGAGAGATAGAAACATTGAAGAGAGAGAACATCGATTAACCACCTTCTGCATGCCCCACAACCCTGGGCATGTGCCCTGACTGGGAATCGAACCAGTGACCTCTTGGTGCATGGGTTGATGCTCAACCACTGGGCCACACCGGCTGAGCTTCATTCATTGTTATACCTACTTAGGTATGATCATTATTCCCTAATAAATAGCAGTGCTGGTGTTAGCTAACTGTATATACTCTCTAAATCCTTAAAAATGTGCTGTTTTATTTATCTTTTCAAGGGTCCTAAACAAGACAGAACTTCAGAAGGGCAAGCACTAAGTGAAGCAAGAAAGCATTTAAAGGAAGAGACACAATTACGACTGGTAAGCTTTGCATATGTTCTGATAGTTCAGGAACATGTCAGAATGTAATGGCCTGCTTAGAGGTTTAAACCTCACAGACCAAGGTCAGGGATATCCGTGGTGTTCTGATACACTTTTATGGATCTGATAAAACTGTTTCTCACTCTTGTTAACCCATGTTCCCTATAATGCGTTCTCAGTCCATTTTCTGAGTATTCTCAACAGCTGATAGGATTTTGCCCATCTTTATTTTATTTTATTTTATTTATTTATTTATTTTGCTTTTATAGTTTGTATTGCAAAAACATTAGGTATATAGAACCTGATTTTTAAACAATACAATCCCCCCTCCCCACCTCAGTCCTCACCCCTGCGAAGACTCTGATATGTCTCCTTGGAGGGGGCAGCTCCTGTTTTCATTAGTAAGAATCATTAATGTAGAGTTATACTCTTTCACTTTTAGCTCTTATTTCTTAATTTATTCTAGTTCTTATTCATAAGTAAAAAAATGTGTCATTGATATTAGCCTTAAAGTATTTTCACAATAAAAAAGATATATATAAGAATTCTATACTAAGGAATAATATTTTTGAACTATATTTTATCCAAGTATTTGTATATTAATACACCTGTGGTGTTACTATATTAACTCTTCTGCAATTTAGATAGTAGGACAAACAAAAGGATTCCCCCCCCCCTTTCCCAATAGTGTCTCTAACAATCGGGAGAAGGCTGAAAATAAGGAGTGACCTGATTTGTACTAAAAATTATCACAGCCCGGCCCGTGTGGCTCAGTGGTTGAGCATTGACCATGCACCAAGAGGATGTCAGTTCAATTCCCAGTCAGGGCACATGCCCAAGTTGTGGGCCTGGTCCCCAGTGGGGGGCATGCAGGAGGCTGTCAGTCGATGTTCTCTCTCATCGATGTTTCTATCTCTCTCCCTTCATCTCTCTTTAAAATCAATAAAGGAAAAAAACTTTTTTTCATTATCACAGACCAGTAGTGTATAGAACAGAATTTTAGGTTTTCTCAGAAAACAATATTGTTTTTACATCCTTGAAATAATTTTCATTTTTTTCTATGTATTTGTGAATTAGCTCTCAAAATGCTTTTCATAGGGAATCGCCTACAAATAATACATGTAGACTTTATAAGAACAGTCTGATTCCTTTTCTGTCAAAAAAATTTTTTTTCATTATCACAAACCAGTAGTGTATAGGACAGAATTTTAGGTTTTCTGAGAAAACAATATCATTTTTACATCCTTGAAATATTTTTCATTTTCCTTCTATGTATTTGTGAATTCGCTCTCAAAATACTTTCCATAGGAAATCACCTACAAATAATACATGTAGGCTTTATAAGAACAGTCTGATTCCTTTTCTCTCCTGCTAACCATGTTCAGAGGAGTGCATCAGTTAAGCACCTTGCGATAAAAATTTTACACAAAATGTTTCACATCATTGTATCACAATAATGTAAATATTAAAAAAGGAAAAAAAACCAAGATAGTAGGCAAGGTCCCAGGTATGCCCTAGGCATAGCCTGTATGCAGAAGAATGCCGAGTGTTTGTAGGTTTGATCATCCAAATAATGTTGCAGTAATAATGACTGAAACAAAAAAGGGAGGAGGGCCCTGGCCAGTTTGGCTCAGCGGTTAGAGCATAGGCCTGCAGTCCCTAGAGACTGTTTTGGTTCCCTCTAAGGGCCCATATCTCGGTTGCAGTTTGTTCCCGACCCTCGTTGGTTGTGCGGGTGGCAGCCACTTGATGTGTCCCTTTTACATCGATGTTTCTCTCTCTCTCTTCCTCTCTCTCTCTCCTGCACTACCTGAACAAAAAATGGAAAAATGTCCTCGGGTGAGGATAAAAAAAAGAAAGGGGGGGGCAGTCATGTTAAGTGAATATAAAAACTCAAGTTAGCCATACTGACTATTCACAGTAATTGAAATGTTACCCTGGAGACGCAAAGTATCTTTTGGGCTTCTTGGGCGCTTGATAATGTCAGCAACATCCAAACTGAAGAGAATTGCATCTGCTTCATTTTGTGCTGGCTGCCATAACATTTATATATATATATATTTCTTTTTTTGTTATTTTTCGTTTTTTATTTTATTTTTTTAATTAATTAAGTAATTTCTGTTACAAATGTTTCTCCTTTTCCCCCCCACTGATTGGCCCCTCTCCCTCCCTCCCCGCCCTGTCCATAGCATTATTGTCCATGTCCATTGTTCATGCATACATGCATATAAGTTCTGTGGTTTATCTCTCCCCCACTACCCCCTCTTCTGGGGATTGTCAGTCTGTACCCCACTTCCATGTCTCTGGGACTATCCCATTCCTCAGACTGTTGTGTTCATTATATTCCACAAATAAGTGAGATCATATGATACTTGTCTTTCTCTGTTTGGCTTGTTTCACTTAGGATAATACTTTCCAAGTCCCTCCATGTCATCTCAAAGGATAAGAGATCTTTCTTTATTATACCTGCATAGTACTCCCTTTTGTATATGTACGACAGCTTTTTTATCCATGAGTCTACTAATGGGCATTTGGGCTGTTTCCAGATCTTAGCTATTGTAAATAGTGCTGCTACAAACATGGGGGTACATATATTCTTTCTGATTGGTGTTTCAGCCTCCTTAGGGTATATTCCTAGAAGTGGGATCACTGGGTCAAATGGAAGTTCAATTTTTAATTTTTTGAGGTAACACCATACTGTTTTCCATAGTGGCTGCACCAGTCTGCATTCCCACCAGCAGTGTACTAGAGTCCCCTTTTCTCCACACCCTCGCCAACACTTGTTGGATGATTTGTTGATGGCGGCCATTCTGACAGTGTCAGGTGATACCTCATTGTTGTTTTAATTGGCATCTCTCTGATAATTAGTGATGTTGAGCATTTCTTTTTTTTTCATCCTCACCTGAGGACATTTTTCCATTTTTTGTTCAGATAGAGTGGGAGGGAGACAGAGAGGGAGAGAGAAACATCGACGTGAAAAGGACACATCGAGTGGTTGCCAGCCACACAACCCAACCAAGGCCGTGAACAAACTGCAACCAAGATACGTGCCCTTAGCGGGAACCAAATCCTGCTCTCTCTGGACCGCAGGCCGACGCTGTAACCGCTGAGCCAAACTAGCCAGGGCGAGCATTTCTTCATATATCTCTTAGCCATTTGTATGTCCTGTTTGGCGAGGTGTCTGTTTAGTTCTTCTGCCCAATTTTTTTAATTGGGTTCTTTGTCTTCCTTTGGTTGAGTTGTATGAGTATTCTATATATATTGGAAATTAACCCCTTATCTGATATATCATGGACAGTTATGTTCTCCCATACAGTGAGTTGCCTTTTCCATTTTGATGATTATATCTTTTACTATGCAGAAGCTTTTAAGTTTGATGTAGTGTTCATTTTCTCCTTTGTTTCTATTGCCTTAGGTGATGTATCAGTGAAAATTCTGCTGCGTATGATGTCTGAAATTTTGTTGCCTACAGTTTCTTCTAGGATTTTTATGGATTAATGAGTCACGTTTAGGTCTTTTATCCATTTTGAGTTTATTCTTGTGTATGGTGTAACTTGATGGTCAAGCTTCATTTTTTTTTTTTTTTTTTTTTTGCATGTACCTGTCCAATTTTCCCAACACCATTTATTAAAGAAGCTGTCTTTACTACACTGTATGGAGTGGCGTAAAGACACTTGCCCCTTTTGTCAAATATTAATTGAGCATATTGCCTTGGGTCCATTTCTGGGTTCTCTGTTCTGTTTCATTAGTCTATCTGCCTGTTCTTGTGCCAGTACCAGGCTGTTTTGATTACAGTGGCTTTGTAGTATAACCTGAAATCTGGTAATGTGATTCTTCCAACTTTGTTCCTCTTTTTCAACATTGCTGTGGCTATTCGAGGTCTTTTTTGGTTCCATATGAACTTTTGAAGTATTTGTTTTGTTCTATGAAGTATGTCGTTGGTATTTTGATGGGGATTGCATTGAATCTATACATTACTTGGGGTAGTATGGGCATTTTAATGATGTTGATTCTTCCAATCCATGAGCAAGGTATGTGCTTTCACTTTTTTATATCTTTCTCTGTTTCTTTTTTCAATGACTTGTAGTTTTCTGTTAATAGGTCCTTTATTTCTTTGGTTAAGTTTATTCCTAGGTATCTTAATGTTTTTGCCACAATGGTTAATGGGATTGTTTTTTCAGTTTCTTTCTGTGACTTCATCATTGGTGTATAAGAATGCCATCGATTTCTTGATGTTAATTTTGCATCCTGCTACTTTGCCAAATTCATTTATTAAGTCTAGTAAATTTTTGATGGAGTCTTTGGGGTTTTCTGCGTATAGTATCATGTCATCTGTGAATAATGACAGTTTCACTTCCTCCTTTCCAATTAGGATCCCTTTTATTTTTACTTCCTGTCTGATTGCTGTGGCTAAGACTTCCAGTACTTTGTTAAATAAGAGTGGCAAAAGTGGGCATCCTTGTCTTGTTCCTGTCCTTAAGGGAAATGCTTTTAATTTTTGTCCATTGAGTGTGATGTTGGCTGTAGGTCTTTCATATATGGCCTTTATTATGTCGAGATATGATCCCTCTATTCCCAGATTGCTGAGCGTTTTTATCAGAAATGGGTGCTGGATTTTGTCGAATGCTTTTTCAGCATCTATTGATATGATCATATGATTTTTATCTTTCATTTTGTTTATGTGGTGTATCACATTTATTGATTTGCAAATATTGTACCAGCCTTGCATCCCTGGGATGAATCCCACTTGGTCATGGTGGATAATTTTTTTGGTGTATTGCTGGATCCGATTTGCTAGTATTTTGTTCAGGATTTTGGTGTCTATGTTCATCAGGGATATTGGCCTGTAGTTTTCTTTCCTTGTAGTGTCTTTTTCTGGTTTTGGAATTAGAATTATGCTGGCTTCATAAAACGAGTTTGGAAGTCTTCCTTCTTGAATTTTTTGAAATAGTTTGAGGAGAATGGGTATTAGTTCTTAGAATATTCGGTAAAATTCCCCCATGAAGCCGTCTAGGCCTGGGCTTTTGTTTGCTGGGAGAGTCTTGACAACCTCTTCAATTTCCTTAGTTGTTATTGGTCTGTTCAAGTTTTCTATCTCTTCCCGATTCATTTTTGGGAGACTCTGTGTTTCTAGAAATTTGTCCATTTCACTTAGATTGTCAAATTTGTTGCCGTGTAATTGTTCATAATATTTGTTAATGATCCTTTGTATTTCTGTTGTGTCCGTTATTATTTCTCCTCTTTCATTTCTGATTTTGTGTATTTGGGTTCTCTCTCTTTGTTTCTTGGTGAGTCTAGCTAAGGGTCCATCAATCTTGTTTATCTTTTCGAAAAACCAGCTCTTTGTTTCATTGATCCTTTGAATTGGTTTTAGGTTTTGTTTTGGTTTTTTTTGGTCTCTATTTTATTTATTTCTGCTCTGATCTTTACTGTTTCCTTCCTTCTACTTGCTCTGGGGTTTTCTTTTTGTTTGCTTTCTAGTTCTTTAAGTTGTGAGGTTAGATAGTTTATTAGAAATTTTTCTCTTTCTTGAGGTAGGCCTGTAGTGCTATCAACTTCCCTCTCAGAACTGCTTTCACTGTATCCCATAGATTTTGTGTTGTTGTGTGTTCATTTTCATTGGTTTCCAGGAATTTTTAATTTCTTCCTTGATCTTCATGGTAACCCATTCATTGTTCAGTAACATGCTATTTAGCCTCCATGTGTTGAAATGTCTTTGCATGTTCTTGTTGCAATTGATTTCTAGTTTCATACCATTGTGATCTGAGAAGATGCTTGATATGATTTTAATCTTCTTGAACTTGTAGAGATTTAGTTTGTGCCCTAACATGTGGTCTGTCTTTGAGAAATGACCCATGTGCACTTGAGAAGAATGTGAATTCTGCACTTTGGGGGTGTAATTCTCTGTAGATGTCTATTGAATCCATTTGATCTAGCGCTTCATTTAGAGTCTGTGTTTCCTTGTTAATTTTTTTGTCCAGATGATCTATCCAGTGATAGCAACGGGGTATTGAAGTCCCCTGCTATGATTGTATTGCTGTTGATTTTTCCTTTGAAGTCCTCCAAAAGATTTTTAATATATGTTGGTGCTCCTATATTTGGTGCCTTTATGTTTACCAAGGTTATATCTTTCTGTTGAATAGATCCTTTGAATATTATGTAGTGGCCTTCCTTCTTTGTCTCTAGTTATGGTCTTCATTTTGAAATCTATTTTATCAGATATGAATATTGCTACCCCAGCTTTTTTTTTGCTTTTCATTTGTTGAAAGATTTTTTTCCATCCCTTCACTTTCAACCTATGTAAGCCTTTTGTTGTGAGGTGGGTTTCTTTTAAACAACATATATGTTAGTCATGCTTTCTTATCCAGTCAGCTACTCTGTGTCTATATTGGAGCATTGAAACCATTCACATTTAAGGTGATAATTGATATGTACTTATTTATTGCCAATTTTGTTTAGTGTGGTTCTATTTTTCTTCCTATTTCTTCTACAATTTACAGCAGTCCTATTAGCATATCTTGCAGTGCTGGTTTGGTGTTAATATATTCCCTTAGCCTTTTTTTGTCTGGGAAGGTCTTTATTTGATCTTCTATTTTGAATGATAGCCTTGCTGGATAGAGTAGTCTTGGATTCAGATCCTTGTTTTTCATGACCTTGATTACTTCTTGCCACTCTCTTCTGGCCTGTAGTGTTTCTGTTGAGAAGTCAGCTGAGAGCCTTATGGGGTTCCTTTGTAGGTAACCTGTTGCTTATCTCTTGCTGCCTTAAGGATTCTCTCTTTGTCTTTAAATTTTGGCATTTTGATTACTATGTGTCTTGGTGTGGGCTTGTTTGAGTTCTTCTTGGGGCTCTCTCTGTGCTTCCTTAACTTGAATGCCTTCTTCCTTCACCAAGTTAGGAAAGTTTTCTGTCACTATTTGTTCTCTAACTCTTTCCCATTTTCTTCCTCTTCAGGGACTCTATGATGCAAATGTTATTATGTTCCAGTTGTCCCACAGTTCTCTTCAGCTGTCTTCCTGTTTTTTAATTGTTTTTTTCCTTTTGGTTTTCTGATTGGTTGATTTTTTTCTATCCTGTCTTCTAATTCACTGATCTGCTGGTCCTCAGCTTTCTCTACTCTGCTGGTTAGTCCTTCCATCCTTCCATTGTGTTCTTAATTTCTGCTATGTCATTCTTCATTTCCACTTGGTTGGTTTTTTATGTTTCTATATCTTTACTCAAGTTGCTGATGTCCTTACTCATGTTGTTGAACTTCCTTAAGATCATGGCTCTGAACTCTACCTGTGATAATTTGCTTAGCTGCATTTCATTTATCTCATCTTTGATAGAGTTCTCTTGTTCTTTGATTTTGGCTTTATTTCTTTGTTTCACCATTTTGGCTAACTCAGTGGGTTTTGGAGCCTGCCAAATTTTTCCTGTGGGTGTTGATGTTCTGCTGTTTGTGGCTCCCCCTCCTGGGTTTGGATGAGCCTGGGTGGGCCCACGTTAAACACCACTGTCAAGTCTTACTTTCCTGGGTAGATTTGCAAGCCCAGGAAAGGTTCAGTTATCCTCTAGCTTTGTCCTGGAGGCTAGTAGACTCAGTTACTCAGTGCCTTGGACTGTAGCCCTGGTGTTCTGCATAAGAGGATTTCCTGAAGGTGAAATAGATGCTGGTTGTTAATGAGCTTCAATTTGCATTTCTTTTTCTCACCTGGGAAAGGCTGAACATTCAAGGGTAGGAGGCTGCTGCTTTTCCCCACAGCTCTGGGAAGGAGCACACTGGCCACCATCCTTTGTGGCTGCAACTCAGCAAAAACTCTGAGTGCCCTACAAATCCCAGGTGTCCTTACAGAGTTCCAGCCCAGTCTGCCCTCCCTCTGCCATAGCCCCCAGGTGAGTGGCTGTGGCTATTTTAGCACACTGTCTCGGCTCTCTGTGCTATGGAGTGGGCTTGGTCTTTATTTCCCAAGGGCGCTGCTTACATCTAAGACTGCTGCTGTCAGTGGGCTCCCAGCCTGCCACCCTCTCATGCCTCTGCAGATCTTACCAGTGTCCCTGGTTATATGGTCCTGTCCTACTGCTTTTCTGTTGCTTTTTTCTGAGAATTTGTCTTTATTTTAGTTATAATTCCCTTTTGGTCCTGGGAGATCGTCTGTGTAGCTTCTATTCACTGCACCTCCATTTTGACATCCTCTAAGCCTATCGTGTGCGCAGCTGGGTCACACAGGCCTTTCTGGTGCCCCTGCACCCTGCAGGTCTCGCGGGTAACTGGATCGCAAAGTCCCTTTGGGGACCCGGCTCTATGCCTATGTTATGGGCTGCTGGGTTGCACAGCCCTCTCTAGTGCTTCAGCCCCCCACAGGTCCTGCGGGGTAACTAGATGGCACAGTCCTTGCTGGGTCCCGCAGGCCTCTCTGGTTCTTCAGCACCCCGCAGTCCCCATGGCATGCTAGATCACACAGTCCCTGCTGGGTCATACAGTCCTCTCTGGTGCTTCAGCACCCCGCAGGTCCCACGGGTAATTGGATGGCACAGTTTCTGCTGGGTCGTACAGGCCTCTCTGGTGCTTCGGCACCCTGCAGGCCCCGTGGATAACTAGATCACTCAGTCCCTGCTGGGTCGCACAGTCCTCTCTGGTGCTTCAACCCCCAGAGGGTCCCACGGGTAGCTAGATCGCACAGTCCCTGCTGGGTCGCACAGGCCTCTCTTGTGTTTCAGCACCCAGCAGGTCCCACTGGTAACTGGATCACACAGTCCCTGCTGGGTCGCACAGGCCTCTTTGGTGCCCCCGCACCATGCAGTTCCCGTAGGCGGGCAGCTGGATCGCACCAGTCTCTCTCGGGCTCTGGCTTCCCACTGCTCTTGTGAGCTGCTGGACCACACAGGCCTCTGTGAGCCCCAGGTCCCACCACTGGTGGCTGGGGAGTTCTCCTGCCCCGTGGGACTCAACTCCTGCTCAGCTCTTGCTGTAGTGTTTGGGGATGGGTCTCAGCTGCTGGTCTGTGCTTCTGTTGCCTTGGGATGGATGTCTGCTCCCCAGCCTCTGTTGCTGGGGGTATATCTCGACTCTGATCAGGCTGCTACTATGGGGGATGGTGCTGGGCTTTGGGCTGTCTGCAGCTTCTGTGACCAGCACCTTGGGAGCTCCACTACTGTGCACTGGTCTGTGTTGACACAGTGTCCACTCGTCCATTGGTGCCAGGTACACTGGTGGGCTCAGGTTGCTGGGCCCTAGCCACTCCCACTGCCTCCTCCCAGGGAAGACCCGGGATCTTCCAAAATGGTGGGACCTCCCCGCAGCACAGGGAAAAGCGTCCTGAAGGGCCGCTTACCACGGTAGCTGGCTGCTCCGTCCACAGCACAGGAACCTTCTGCTCCGCAGCTCTGCACTGCTCGGGTTTCGTCGTCCACTTTCACATCCATTCACACTCTCTTACACACTCGCTCACTCTCTCACACACTCACCCTCCCTCCAGTCCTGCCCGCCGCCATCTTCAATCTTCTCTATATATATTTCTATAATAAGACTTGACATAAGTTGTCTGTCTTAACATCTGATGAAGTGCCTCAGGTGTGTGTGTATTTTAGACAAAGTAAATAGCATTACCTTTGGCCTAGTGAGCTCTTCAGATTCATAAATTATTGAATAAATGTTATTGTGATTATCCTAATTATTCTTGTTAATGTCTCTGCATTGGATGAGAGCTTATAGCTCTTTTTGTCAAAATCTTCAGACCTGAGAGTTTGGTGTACCTTTTCCTGTGGAATTGGTTGGTTTGTACTTAGACGAGGAGAGAGTAAGCACTTTATTTCCCTTTGGGGCAGGATGTTGAGAAAGAACTGGAGATCCAGATCAGCATGAGACAGGAGATGGAGTTGGCCATGAAGATGCTGGAGAAGGATGTCTGTGAGAAGCAGGACGCCCTGGTGTGTCTGCGGCAGCAGCTGGACGACCTCAGGGCTCTGAAGCATGAACTTGCCTTTAAGCTGCAGGTGAGGGAAATAGGAGGAACAGGCTCATGCTCTCTACAGTCCCAGGGCATCCTTCCACCCCTCGTTTAGAATTACACTTTAAATACAAGAAGGAAGAGTCACATCTCATTTTGAGGCGAGTTGCCTGTAAACCACTTTAGGAATCTGACCTCTGCATGACCACTTTTCAGACTGGGAAAGAACGTCTTTATCCTATTAGAATCTCTACTCTGTAGTCTAACCCATCAGATGAGTTATATATTCCATTAGCGTTTATACTGGAATATGCTAAATTGATGAACCTTCTAGTATTGATTTTTGTGACAAAGTTATATATAACGGTATTAATTTTAAACATTACTTTTTGTTTTTCTCTACAATTGGAAATTAACTGATTCTCAAATAGATGAGCATTTCTATTTCTCTTATTTCCCACTTACCATTAGGTTCGAAAGGCATATGTAAGTTATTTCAGGATTTTATGTTATATATACATCACTCATAATTCTTTTCCAAAACAGAGTTCAGATTTAGGAGTAAAACAGAAAAGTGAACTAAACAGTCGCTTGGAAGAGAAGACGAACCAGATGGCTGCTACCATTAAACAACTTGAACAAAGGTAAAGTGCTGTTTCTTTAGTGAAGCACTCTGGGCCCGCAGTGCTGGGAGTAGACAAAGTATATGAAATTCTCCCAGCTTTACATCAGGCGTGCTGGCAGAAAACCCATAAAATCTTGTGTTTTCTAAAATGTCGCTGAAAATGTTTATCAGAAACATCAGCCTTTCACGACTGTTTTGAATGGCAGAACTCAAACCCTCTCACTCAGTCCCGTTTCAGTGTCGTGTGTTAGGGGAGGGATACTTAACCACGGTGAGAGGACTTTCGAACATGTTTGTGATTTTGTTATTTATTGTTCATCACTCAAGTCTGAATATTTTGGTGCAAGGTGATGTGGGGATACTGAGGGCACTTCTCGTAAGTTCAGCCCCTTCGCTCCCCCCCCAGGAACCGTCCTGCAGCTTCCACTTCCACCTCCCACCACAGCTCTCAAGTCGGTCTCCAGCTCTGCCCTCCATCTGGAGACCAGTCTTGCATTTTCATCCTGCGACCAGCTATTTCCCACCAGTTCCTACCATTCACGAAGTAATCCTTTCCCTGAGCTACTCCTTTATTTCTCTTTTGGTCTAAAAACACCATTTTCTTCCTTGGTGCCAAGAGAAGTGGCTGAGACCTGGAGCTTGAATGAGCCACGGCAGCCACGGTCATTCAGTGTTGCCAGCCTGTGTTGCCACCTTGACACCCACTGATCACTCTCTTAAACTTGAACAAAACTAAACGACTTACTGGTCCCTGGACATGCTTCCCTTTTTTCCCATCCATTTTTTCCCTAATAGTTCCACCAACTAGAAATGCCCTTCCTCGCCTCACTTTCTTGTTCTTCAGATACATCATTTACTTTCAGACTCAAATGCTACCTACCCAAAGCTTCCTCTGGTACTTTTTCCCAGCTAAAAAACAATCTGCCAAATCTGTCCATGTGGAAATTCCCATGGCCTATATCCATACCTGCCCATACTGCTTATAGCACTTCTCATTTTTGCCTTACCTTATACCCTTGATATATGTATCATGTCTTCTGATCAGAGTGTGAGCTCCTTAAGGTTAGTTAACTAATTTGTTAAGTTCCCTCATTGGATCTGTCACAGTGCCTTGCATTTATAAGGCATTCACTTAGTAGATGCATGAATGAATGGATGGGTGACTTTTTAAAAAATGTTTTTATTGATTTTTTTAGAGAGAGAGGAAGGGAGAGAGAGATAGATACATCAATTGGCTGCCTTCTGCATGCCTCCTACTGAGGATCAAGCCTGCAACCCGGCATGTGCCCTGATCCAGAATCAAACCCGGACCTCTCAGTCCATAGGATGACGCTCAGTCCATTGAACCATACTGGCCGGGCCTGGGTGACTTCTTTTATTCAGATGATTCTTGACCAGGGAGGGTCCTGAACGGCACTGAATATTAATGTTAACTGAAAAATTGTAAGATTGGCTGATTTTAAATAAAAAGGTCTCTGTTTATCGAGGAAGTTATTTAAGTGCTTGCCAGAAGCAATTATATGTTTATGATTCAACAAATCAATTTTAGTGTTCATAAATTATGTATGTGAAATGTATAACATTGTTTTTCAATGGTTTTTTGAAACCATTTTGGCATTTAAAGCTGACAGAATTTAAAAAATGACATCTCTTCAAGTATTAAGCTGACTTATTCTCTTGCTATTTTTCTTTTTCCTGTTTATTCATTTTCTCATTCCCCTTTCACTCCCATTTTTATTTTTATTTTATTAATTTAGTGAAAAGGATTTGGTGAAACAGGCAAAGACCTTAAATAGTGTAGCAAATAAATTGGTCCCCAAACATCATTAGGCGTTTTGCAGTTGGTCACCTCGCAAGTCCGATATCACAATTTAACAGTAAAAGAAAGAAATCTGAAAGCTATTACATTTAGGCTCTGATTTATATAAAACATTACCAAAAATTGACTTTGAATTTGTTGGACTTTTGAAAAAAAAACAATTTGATATATAGGCTGTTTTTTCTTCTTTATTTTCTCCCCAGAGTTAGAAAATTTAGTATAAGTTCTTAATTAAATGCCAAATAAACTTCAAAAAGTTACTCTTGAGTTGACCAATAAATAAATATTCCGTTTTAAAAAGAAGCCTAGGGAATTGAAGCTTTGTACATATATTATTGATGCCTTTACAACCCAGTCCCTGACAGTATCACATTCTAGATGCATTGTCTCTGTTAGCGAGCCTGTTCTGCCATTGCGATGTAGTGAACTAGAGGTGACTACCATATGGACTTGGACTCTTCTCAAGTAGTTGTGTCTCTTAAGCCATGACCCCTTTCACTTTTGTTATATAGGTTTAATCCCCAAGCCAGGATAAGTACTTAGTATTTCACTACAGTAACCAAATTGCTTGCCTTAGTGACTCTGGGGGTGGGAAAAACAGCATCCTTACATTTCTTTAAAGTACATAGAGATAAAGTTAGCAATTAGGTAACTTACGATAACATAATAATGTGGAAGCTTGGGAAAACCCTCCTAATATGTGTCATCTTCTACCTCTGCCATTTTCCTGCAATTCCACTTTCTATTTAAGTAGTTCAGAGGGAATAATTTTAGTAAAAACACTCCTCTCCTATTAAAAAAAAAAAATACACTACACATATTTTAAATCTATTGTGCTTTTCCTTTTGGAGTACAGATGACAAGGAATTGACATGAGTGATGGTTTCCTGCCTAGAATTCCATGCTAGAAATATTTTCTTAAGAGTTTGTTTCTGTTACGTTTTGTTTAGATGGGGATTTGCTAAGTTTCTAGGAAACTAACAATCTAATTATTAGGAAACCATTCCAGAATAGGAAATAGATAAATGATAAAAACATATTCTTTATAATTATTTGATCTAAAAATAAAGATTTCCAATAGACGTCCACAAACAATAATAAGCAGGGCGTCTTTCTCTAAGTGACTACAAATGTAACCCTTTATAGGCTTTACAGTGTAAATACTCCTATAAATAATGTGATTTTTTTAAAATGACTTGATTTGGGGGAACAAGCTTTAATAAGCCTTCATCCCTTCAAAAAGTCTTGGCAACTTTTTTTGTTCTCTTTTTTCATTCTGTTATTATTTGCAGCATTTCAGCTGCTTAGGTTGGGATAAAAATAACCCCTTCACTTCCTGCTCCTGAAATTCTATACCTTCCTGGAAAAACCAGAATTAAGAAGATAAGTTAGATTTCATGTATGCTTTTATAGGTCCTTGCAGACTTGAACCAAAGGCAAGGCAAAGAGCACATGGCCTACCTCAGGGAGGATCCTGTGCTTTCAATTTATTTTACTTCTTATAATTTGCACCTATTTTTTTAACTTCAACATTTTGTGGTGAATTGCCTTTTCTATGAGCATTTAGAAAGAGTGCTCAAACACCAAAATAAAAACATTTTAAAGACTACACATAGCATGCTTCCAAATTGTATTATATAGAGCCCTGGGTGTTTCACCTCTTAGAACATGCTTCTTTATAGGTGCAAAGTTATATGGAAGAAAACATTCATCAGAATCTTCCAGAGAATATGGTCAGGAATTCTATGAAGGTCCCATGCTGGATTTTTTGTCCACTTATTGACACACCACTTGGTAGGAATAGAAAAGAAAAGAGATGGCCAAACTCTGACAAAGGCTTCTCCTTATGTATATTGTCCAATGATTTAATACAATTCGAGGTTTAGGGGAAGGACCAGGAAAATGTTCCAGTTCCGTATATAAGAAGGTAGTTGCCCACTTGCAAGTTCCAGTTATGTGTATACAACAGAAATATAAAGTACCAAACCAATTAGGAAATAAAAACAAACAACAAAAAAAGTGGATTTAACTTTAATTACTGTGTGCTTGAGGTTGGCTTTGGATATGGATTTTCTAAAAAGTGATGTTTTGTTGTTTATCATCTAATGGCTGTAAACTGTAGTACTAGAATAAAAAAAAAATGGAAAATCACTTTTCTTCTGCCTGGTTCACCTTCATCTTGCTTTTCTTTAAAATTAGTTTCTTCTCCATCTCCCTCCGCGCCCCCCCCCCCCCACCTCCCCATGTCTTTCCTTGTGCCCTCCAAAGTTTTTTTCCTCTCTCAGTCTCTCCCTCCATGCCTTCTTCCTTGGGTTTTATGTTGTGTTGTGAATTTGGTCTTCCTCCCCACCATGGCTTTTGTTTTTTATCACAAGTTCATGTGGCTCACATCCAGATTGCGCCAGGCTGAGCAAGGCCGCCAGTCTGCTGAACTGGACAACCGGCTCTTCAAGCAGGACTTCGGAGACAAGATCAACAGCCTGCAGCTGGAAGTGGATGCGCTCACCAGGCAGCGGTGAAGAGAGGGTGCTGGAGCTGACAGGGTGGTCGTGGGTAACTCTGAGGCTGGACAGCAAGAGAAGGGGTCTGATGATCCAGCCATCTCTACTCTCTTTGCGGTGCCCTTTTTCTGACATGAAAATTCTGAAAGTTCCACATACCTCAGCATTCCCAAAATCTTGTTAACATCCTTTGCGATCAAAGAATTAGAATGTTACAACCCAAGGCCCCAGATATGTAGAAAAGAGTAAGAGACTTAATAGCCAACACAACACTAATAGTAACTATTTTCTGAATGCTTACTGTATGCAAAATACTTTGCTAAGCACTTTACGTGCATTTTCTCCTAACATCTTCCCATCAACCCTACGAGCAGGTGATCTTATTACCCCCCCTTTCAGATGAAATTAAAGTTTAGAGGGATTCAATTTGTCCAGATTCACACAATTAAGCTAAAGTGCAACATTCTAATTTAAAAACCTGTCTCTCTGACTCTAAGCCCCTAACCAACTTTTCCATGTTCTTTCTCAAACGAGCCTCGATTCTGTGCTAAAGCCATGAACCTCAAACAAATAGAACTTGGGCGTTGAATAGAAAAGCATGTAGCTGCTAAGGACGCTGGCAGTTGGTGGTGTAGCTGGGGACTGACTGCTGTAACTATGGGGAGAGACGTCAGTTCACATGAAATGGGACTCCAGTGTCAGTACTTTCATACTGAATCTTGCTGAAAATTTATAAATACTGCCTTTCAGTTGTAGTAAATCCTACTGGTTGTCATTCAGTTGCCCACACGCTTTGTAAAGAGTTCATATTGAATATTGACATCCGGAGAGGTAATCCTCAAGCACTAGGAGATCCTAAACAAGTACATTTTAGTCTAAGAGAGACTAAACATGTATGTGTTTTAGTGTTACTGGCTTTATTATATTGTAGTTTAGTTGTCACCCTGGCTGGTTTGGCTCAGCGGTTAGAGCGTCGGCCTGCAGACCAGAGTCCTGGGTTCGGTTCCCGCTAGGGGCATGTACCAAAAATAAGTAAATAAATAAATCAGTAAATAAATAAATAAAAGCTGGCCCTCCCTTTTAAAAAATAAATAAAACCTAGTTGTCCATATATATGGTAACTTTTTATTAATCAAGTATTAAAATGTTAATTATTAAACTTTAAGGGTTTGGTATTTTTAGAATATGAATACAGAAATCCAAATGTTCATCCTTTTCCTCTCCCACCTGTCCCAGGAACCAGCTGGAGTTAGAACTGAAACAGGAAAGAGAAAGAAGGTTACAGAGCAACAGGAGCATCCCAGGAAGGGGTTCCCAGAAGCCAGAACCCAAAACGGTAAAAACTGTTACTCCCTTGTTCATGTATTTACTACTTAGAGGCCACCTTGATGGGCCAGATGGTTTGCTGTCATGGAACTCCTGCTAATTGTTATGGCCCGGAGCATGGAGCTAGCAGGCTAGAGCGGGAGTGAACGCAGGGGCTCCTGCTTCTGAGCCTACCTCTAAGAAGCTCTCATTTGGAAAAGGGGATTAAAACCCATGTTTTCCAGTGGCCCGTTTATTCTTTTAAATTTCAAGTAAGATCATTTTGGTATTTTAACAAAAATATGTACTTCTTGGACTTCTGCTAATATTTTTAATAGTATGGTATAGTAATCCCTCCCCTACCCTGAATTTTCCTTTAACAGAATTGTCTTAAATGTGGATTTGCTTGTATAGACCTCTTTCAAAATCATGAGGACTTCAGTTTTAGCAAACTCAAGGTACTTTTTTGGGGGGAAATTAGAAAAAGATGGAACTAGGCGTGAGGAAGGGAAATAATGTAGAGTGGTTTAAAGAGCCAAAGTAGAAGTTTCTAAGAATAGTCTCAGGACAGAGACCTCCAGCACCCGAAGAGGCAAGGGAGCTAAAAGTGGGTAAGATCATCTCTGGGACCCGGAAAACAAGAGCCAGCCTCTTCAAAAAATATAACTAGAAAAGCATTAAATACTTTTTCCATTAAAGACAGGGTAAAAATTACCTTTTTGGTACATTTATATTTAAGAAAATGGGACAAATTTATAAGCTTCTTATTTAAGATTTCTAGAGAGTGTGCTCTTAATTTGCTGGAGAGTAGAAAAGAATGATAAATAGAAATTTATCATGCAGTATTCATTACTACTAATTTACAGTGTGCAAAGTGCCACTATGTAGCCTGCTGTCTATATTATTTTGGTTTGGCAAATATCAAATGTACTTATAAGGATTTACAGAGGTTTAACCAAAATCCTGGCCAATCTTACCCCGTTTGTCCAGTGAGGCCTTGGGTTTCTCAATCAGGAATTGCCCTGCAGTAGGGTTTCCCGCAGGGTGAATAGCACCTTGACTTCCCTTCCTTTGTACTTGTGGTCTGAGGACGTGCATTATACTTTTGGAGGCTGATGGGCAGCATTTCAAGGCAGGAATCAGTGTGTGTGCTCCAGAAGAATCTGTCTCTAAAAACTGCAGATAGAAGTGCAGTTTGGAGCCTTACATTGGTCTTTTGGAGAAGAAAACTCCTTGAGCTGTGTGGGCTGTAGAAGTTGTGATGACATTGAGTGTCCAGAGAGTTACACAGTCTGCTGGGTATGGCCACACTTGCTATTACCTGTTTTCCAGAGCTCAGCCACCAGGGGGGATATACATGTACGTATCTACTTTTCTTTTTCTTCTAAGAAGTAACCGATACCTTGAGCCCACTTTGCAAGTAGACACCATGCATCCTGAATTTTCATTTGAATTGCAAGAATTAAAGAAAATTTCTACTCTGAAATCATTTGTTACAAACTCTTATCAGAATCATCTGTTAAGAAACTGCTTGGAGCAAAGAATGAGAAAAAACATCAAGAAAATTAAACTCCTTCCCTAAAAAAAAAAGCTGCTTAGCTTTATACCCAAGCTAAGAAAAAAAAATAGTCTACATCATCATTGTTTAGCATTCTGAATAATTAATAAATTGGGCTGTTTTCTTTTGGCAGGATGGGAAGCACAAAATTCAAGAGGAAAATGTTAAACTAAAACAGCCCCTGGAAGAAAGCCACAGGTGTTTGTTAATAAAGTATTAACTAAGATATAAAGTTATTTTGGGGTGGTGGGAAAGGGAGCTTTTGATATACATTGGCAATGACACAAGGCTAGACAGTGACTTGTAATATATTAATATTCTAGAAAGACATTTTGAAAAGGAAGTAAATAAAAAATAAACCAAATACATATTGTAACACATTAAACCAAACCCATTTAGTCCATTTCAGAAACAAGGTTAATGAAGCTGTCCTCTGACTCTTCCCCAGATAATCACCAAACTCAAATTCTCACTTAAGCCCTGGCCAGTTTGGCTCAATGGTTGGAGCGTCAGACCGAGGACGAAAGAGTCACAGGTTTGATTCAGTTCAAGGGCACGTACCTCAGTTGTGGTTTGGTCCTGGCCCTGGTTGTAGACAACCAGTCAATGTGCCTCTCTCACATCGATGTTTCTCTCCTTCTCTCCTTCCCCCTCCCACTCTAGCTGAAGATAAATGGAAAAGTGTCCTCAGGTGAGGATTTAAAAAAAAGATTGCTCTGGCCAGTTTGGCTCAGCGGTTGGAGCGTCGGCCTGCGGTCCAGAGAGACCAGGGTTCGGTTCCCGCTAAGGGCACCTACCTCGGTTGCCGTTTGTCCCCAGCCCTGGTTGGGCCTGCGGGTGGTGACCACTCTATGTGTCCCTTTCACATCGATGTTTCTCTCTCTCCCTCCCATTCTATCTGAACAAAAAATGGAAAAATGTCCTCAGGTGAGGATAAAAAAAAAAGATCACTTAAAAGATGATCTCTGATCTTTGCGGGGTTAGTATCTCAAGAAATTGAAGCCCTCATCAAGCATTTCTTAGGTTCCTATGTGGACTTGAGTGTGACTTGTTTCCACCTGTGTGCTCAGAAAAGGAGCTACGTTTCAAAGAGATCCTCTCACTGCCCTTATTTCCATTCTCTTAAGGGTCTCAAACAGTTTAACTTTATTCCTTTTTCTTAATTCTTCATCTGATTTGTTCACTATGATGAAGTGCATAGGATCATTTCAAGGAAAATGACTTTTAACAATTATTCTAGCAGGTAGAAATATAATGAAGTATTACTTACTCTCACTGCATTAAAAAATGAAGAGGTCCAGCCATTTGAGATCCAGAAAAGGCAAAACCATGAAGACAGTGGTTGCCAGATGGATGGATGAATAGGCAGAGTACAGAGGATTTTTTTTTTTTTTTTTATCCTCACCCGAGGACATTTTTCCATCTTTTGTTCAGGTAGAGTGGGAGGGAGAGAGAGGAACAGAGAGAGAGAGAAACATCGACGTGAAAGGAACACATCGAGTGGCTGCCACCCGCACAACCGACCAGGGCCGGGGACAAACTGCAACCGAGGCACGCGCCCTTAGCAGGAATCGAACCCGGGTCTCTCAGGACCGCAGGCCGACGCTCTAACCGCTGAGCCAAACCGGCCAGGGCCAGAGGATTTTTTAAGACAGTGAAAATACTCAGGATGATACGATAGTGATAGATGCCTGTCATTACATATTTGTCCACACCCATAGAACGTAGAAAACCAAGAGTGAACCCTAAAGTCAACTGTAAACTTTGAGTGATTGTGATGTGTCAATGTAGGTTCATAGATTATACCATCATGTACCACTCTGGTGCAGAATATTGATATTGGGGAGAGTGGGCAGGATGTATGGGAAATCTCTGCTTCTGTTCAATTCTGCTGTGAACCTAAAGCTGCTCTAAAAAGTAAAGTCTGTTATAACAACAACAAAAGGTTAGTAACAAGGAAAGATACCTTAGAAGGGTTCTGGGAGAACTGTACAGTGTATATTTTCGGTATCTGCCTCTGTCCAGGCTTTGATGCCTTAAGAATGAGGCTGTGTGTCATCTGGAGCAGCTGCTGGGAACAGTAATCACACTGTGTAACAGTAGGGTGACTGTGCAGGTACTCAGCCTATAAAAAGCCCTTTCTCACCGCCAAGACCAGAATCATTCCAAAGCCTTTATTTAAGTTTACTCCCAAAGAGCATAGTCTGACCCAGAACCAACATTGACAACAGCCCACTAACACATCAGATCAGCCTGGGCCATGGAAGGGAAGAGGTCATGACATTAACCAGGACTTAAAAGTGCCTGTCAGGTCAACCTCCTTCGAAGACTAAAATCAAGTCGTTATAGTCAGGAGATTCTTACATGCCCAGTTCTGATTTAGGCCCTGGGAATGCAAGACAGTTCTGCCTTCTATCTGTATTGTGTTCTGCAGCTTGAAAAGTGTGTTTCACTTTCGTTATCTCCTTATAAATTTAATTCTCACAAAAGTTTAATCTATTCCTACCTTACTAATGAGGAACTTTAAGGAGCACAGACAGTCTGGGTGGCACACCCAAGTAACTTCTACTTACCTTGTCTTCTGTTTTTAAGTCCTTGTCTCTGTACTACATAATAGCTGCTTCCAGGGCCTGTCCTGGCCAGAACTGCAGTTCTAAAACATACCTAGCTTCCTAGGGTTGCAGTCAGGGAACAGCTGAAAACCTGGTCACACTGGGAATCCTACTGCCAAACTGGGAATCCTCAACCGAACAGAATCGGAACCACTGTTGATCTGTGGTACATTTTCTCTAGAGCCAAAAGTGGACCTTGCTTTCCTCTAAGTTCTGTTTGAAAATCAGTGTTAATTCAGCTGGGTCTCATGAAGTACCCCTGAATGGGTACTTATATGACGATATTCATTTCTTTTCCCCTGATTAATTTGCTAAAATTCACACATTAACAGTATTAGGGAGAGGGGACTAATACATAATGAATAAATTAATATTAGGAAAAAAGCTATTAAAACATATGGCATTGGCCATTTGAAGTTTTACAAGTTTGGAAAAATAAACACTAATTTGCTTGGTAGTAAAAAGGAAACAAACTAGCCCTGGCCGGTTTGGCTCAGCGGTTAGAGCGTCGGCCTGCGGTCCGGAGAGACCCGGGTTCGGTTCCCGCTAAGGGCACGTACTTCGGTTGCAGTTTGTCCCCGGCCCTGGTTGGTCGTGCGGGTGGCAACCATTCGATGTGTCCCTTCACATCGATGTTTCTCTCTCTCTCTCTTCCTCTCTCTCCCTCCGGCTCTGTCTGAACACAAAATGCAAAAATGTCCTCGGGTGAGGATAAAAAAAAAAAGGAAACAAACTATAATTCCAAATCTATTTTTAAACAGAAACCACAATGTAGACCAAGGATAAGATTCTAGTAATAAATTTAACAACCAAAATTTCCTCTTCTTAGAGGTCAAGATTAGTGATTATGTTGGTTCTGACAACATAAAAGGACCATGGTATTGCTTTTTTGTGTGCTTCTGAAATGATAGAAATGAAAATACAATATTGCTGTATTTACTGTTTTTAATTTTCTGTTGTAGGCTGCAGTCTCCCCCTGTGGATGAGCAGGTAACTGAGTCCCCTGTTCTGAAAAACATCTTGTAGGAATTTTGTGATTGACTGTACCGTGCCTGGCTGCCAACAGTGTGGAGGTAGATGAATGCATGCAGGCCTGTGTGTCCTGCCCTGTTAACAGCCCTAAACAAGCATGCATTGCCTGAAGTCTCAGGAAGCAGCACAGCTTTGCACAGTTTCCTAAGTAAACACCAGTTCTCACTTCTTATTTGAAATTCTCTGTCACCTAAGAAATTTGGTGTCCTAAGAGAGCTCACTGTACCTCCCTTTCCCTTCGATTTCCCTCTATCAAATGGAGAGAGAAAATACTTCTCAATCACTAGAAATAAGCAAACATAAGTGACTGTAAAATACTTTGCAAATAAATAGTATATGTCAACCCAGTGAGAAAGATGATACATGAATGCTACTATGTCCACGTCATCCCTGTCATTTATTTATTAGTATATAAAATGAAGCCTACTGCTTTCCATTCTTGATCATAGAATAATGCAAGAAGGATGGGTGTTTTTTGTTTTTTACTTTTTACATTACACTCATATACTTGACTTTTCTTTTTATAAATAAAATCACATTATTATGAAAAGTAAAGGAGCTCCAAGGCTAATGATAGTACTATCAGAGTTGGATTAAGGTGGTGGGACTGTATGTAATTTGCTAGTTTCCAGACAGTCTGTAGTGTGGTTATAATTTTGTAACTAAAAAGGCATATTCTGAAATTATGACTATTTCTGGTGCTAAGGGAAACTAACTGGCTCACTGTGTGGTTTAGGATCAGCCGCTGCGCCCTGAAGAGCCACAGGTGTGCCAGCTGTGCCAGGAAGGCGGCAGCCTAACAAAGGTAATGGTGGTGAGGAATGAACAGGTTCTCAGGGATGTCCTGACACCACCAGCCCCTTCCAGTAGAGGGCCTTTGCTGTGGAGAGAGCAGAGAGTCTGGGAACAGCGAAAGGAACACGCATGTATTGTGTGCACCAAAGTTTTTCAGTCATATTATGTCGTGTTGGTAAATCTCCATTAAAATAAATATAAGCCACTAAAATAATTGAACACAAACATAAATTTTTAAATAAATATTTCTTGAGCACCTGCTGGGCACAAGTTGCCATTCCATGTGCTGGAGAAAGAGGGTGATGAGCAAAGGGTAGACCGAGACCCTGTTCTTGTGAAGCCTATGTCCTCAGTACCATCATCTTACAGATGAAGAGCCTTGGGCTCAGAGATGTTACTTACATTTCCCAAAGTTACTCAGCTCATAAGTGACAAAGCCCAGATGCAACCTGACTTTGGTTTCAAAGTCTGCCCTTCTTCCAAAAGTCAGTCCATCCTGCTTAGAACAGGTAAGATGGGTTTTGAGGAAGGGGGCTTCTTTTAATTATTTGGGGAAACAGCCTCAGAGCAGGAAATGAGCTCTCTCCAAGAAACCACCTGGCTTTCCCCTCAGATCCTCAAGGGTCTCTGTCTGGCACCTTCCCAGTCTGTTATCCTCAAGTAGGCAGAGTGAGAGAAGCATTCAGAAAGAGTAAGTGTCTTTGACAGCCATATCGGTGCCTTGATCACAGTAGTACCCCTGGCATCTAATATGGTGCCCAGTTGACAGGAGAGTCTTAAGAAATGTCATGGACAAGTGAGTGTGAGAAACATGTTTGGAAGAGATAAGGAAACATGCCAAATTCTGGATTACAACCTGCCTGCCATCACTTGTGATCATGTTGAATTTTAACAAAATTATAATGTGGGCCTAGTCTTAAATTAGCAGAATCAGATAAAGGTGAACTGCCTTTACAGGAGGGGAAGTTGTTAATTACAGAAATAAAGAAGAAACTGCTATTCTAATTCTGCTTCTCTCTTCTGAGCCATGCAAAGTAATTCAGTGTATCAGGAAAATTCCTCCCAGGCTTTCAAATAGAAGTGACCCCCCTACCTCCACTGCACCCTCAAGAAGATGAGTTGTTAGAAAGTAGCATTATTCGTAGGGAAAATTATTTGTCACAGCTTTATATGGGGACTCTTGGAGCCATGTGTATACCACCCTACCACAGCCTCACCAGTGACACTGCCACAGTGACCCACCTGATGTCCTCCCACTCGGCCTCTGAAGGTTCCAAGTGCTTAATAAAGAGATTAATTTCCCTGTAAACAAGATGCAAGAGGCTGTGCTTCTGCTGCACTGATATCCCAAGGGATGGGCTTGTAGAGCATCACAGGAAAGCATTAAGCACATCAGTGTATTAGGAATTATACTTTCAGTTCATGCTGAGCACATTTTTTAGTCTTAGGCTGCTACCCAATCCATTGCTACGTCACTGCCTGCCTTATTTGGAGTATGCTTCGGTGCTTGCAAACTAATTTTAGAATTAGCCCATCTAACAGTGAATATAGGGAATGGAAGTATATAGTCTAAAGATAAAGAATGTGGCCCTGGCCAGTGTGGCTCAGCAGTTAATGCTGTCAACCCACAGACCAATGAGTCGCAGGTTCAATTCCAGTCAAAGGCACATACCTCGGTTGTGGTTTGTCCCCAGCCCTAGTCAGGGTCGTGCAGGAGGCAACCAATCAATGTGTGTCTCTCACATCGATGTTTCTCTCTCCCTCCCTCCCACTTTATCTGAAGAGAAATGGAAAAAATATCCTCAGGTGAGGATTTAAAAAAAAGAAAAAAGATAATGTGTGTATTTTCTTTTTAATTCTGTAGCACTGCTTCTCGTCTTTTAAATCTAAACTAGACTGTAAGCTTCTCTGTAGGCAGAGATCGTGTTTGGTAGATAACTTTCTGGTGCATAACAAACACTCAGCAATGCTTGATTAGACACAGCACTTAGGTATTTGTCCTTTTATATCCCATGCATCCTATCCCTTCTATTCCCCACCTAACCTCCTCTTCTCCTTCTAGAATGTATGTAAGAACTGCAGAGGAACCTTCTGCAATGCCTGTTCGACAAACGAACTGCCTCTTCCTTCAAGTATCAAACCTGAGCGAGTTTGCAATCCCTGTCATGAGCAGCTGATGAAACAATACTCCACCAGCCCATCGTAAGACTGGAGACCAAGGCCTGGACCACAGTGTTTCTGCCTGTGTCAGACAACAGGATTCCCTACAGTCCAGGTCTCAGAATCAACTCGAGTTGATAGAAACTATTTAAACCAGGTCCAGGAAGAAAAGGCAGTGTTTGGGGTGTTGGGAATTTTGCTCGTCTTCCCTAATGACTGTGTGAATAAAAGTTACTCAGTTGAGCCTCTCTCTTCTAAATCTAAACAACCCCACTTTGAAGGGTTATTTTGTGGCATGTCTTTGGAAGAACTTCATTTTTGTGAATAGTGATAACACTGGGTAAATATAGGAGAGAGGGTCCTTAGCAGGTAAGAACATAAAGGGAAAATGACATCTTCCTTGATGACATTTGCAGATGTGAGGGGGAAAGATAAATGTTATCTAAGATCAAAGTGGCTAATTTTATATTATTTTCCCAGGTGCTGCTAGACATGAACATTGTTTCCTCTTCAACCTCACTAAGCTACCTCTTTAAAGTGTCTCTACCAAACTGTGAACCCAAACTCAGGGGAAAGAAATTAAAGAGTAATATAAATTCTGAATGTACTTAGAGCAATACTGTAATATATTATAGTTTCCGAACTTTCTGGCTGTAGCCTGCAAGTGTGTGGAGGAGCAGTTGCTGTTTTTATACTTAATGACCTCAGAAGTAAATATATGCCCTTTTCAGAGTCTCCTACTACAGAACAGGCCAACCCTCTTCCCCAGTCCCTCCCTCCTCTCCAAGTCATAATGCAAATTGTTAGTTTTAAAGATGGGGTTTGGCTTTTGCAAATAGGAAGTATTGATAGCAAAGCTAAGTTGGGTGTTAAGCAAAACAATTTAATTAGTCCATGGCAGAGAACAGTGAGCTCAGAATATTTATTAAATTATTTCTTGACAAAGGGACCCTTTATTCTGAGCCAAGAATTAGAACTGGTAGACAAGTTTCTTGGAACGTATGATACTCAAACATCTTTCAGTAGGAAGCCCTACGGGGGCAAGAGGGATATGCATTTAGCAAGGGAAGGAAAGGAATGGTATATGCTATTTTCATTATGTTACAAGTGTCTAGATTATTTGATTCCAATTAAGACCTAAGAAAATATGGTTAACTGGGCTAGAATTCTGGGGTGGAAACATCCTGGAACTGTTGTATTTGATCAATTCTGTCTCCAAAAAGGGGTTACAGCCTGGGAAAGAGTTGTTTCAGAAGTCTGGTGTGTTAACTTGAAGCTGAGTTTTAAGAGTACTAAGGAAAAATAAAACCTAATAATTCCAGCCTAGTTTGTTGTCTTTTTTCTCCTTTAAGTAATACTCATTTTTTGTGATTCCTCATTTTTCTACCTACATATGCCAGCAGTGTTCTAGGTGCACTAGATAAGTTTGGGGATTATTCTAAATTAGCAGAAGTTATTTTATAACTAGTTTCTAGTTAAATTGAAAACAAGCTGCTCGCTCTGTACATGGACTGTAAGATAGAATAAGTAATTAGACACTTGAGATTTTATTTGAACTGCAAATAAGCTATTTAGCCTTTTGTTTTTAACAAGGTTCCGAAGCTCTATTAGTGCAGTAGCCCACAAAAGCAAGGAGACCAAGTCTTGCGTGCCCTGACTTAATGTTAAGCCTGTTTCCTTGAAAATTGTGCTTTCCACCATCTCCAGCAGCATCAACAAGAATTAACCAGAGTCAAACAACTTTTACACTGAAAACTATAAAATATTGCTGAAAGGAATTACAGATGCCAGTAAATGGAAAGATACCCCTCCCTCCATGATCATGAATTAGAAGACTTGATCTACAGGTTACAGTGTAATCTCTGCCATGCTAAAGTCCATATGGAATTTTAAGGGGGTGCTCAAATAGCCAAAACAATCTTGAAAAAGAACAAAGTTGGAGGTCTCACATTTCCTGATTTGAAAACTTACAAAGCTACAGTGATCGAAACAGTGTGGTCTGTGATAAAGACAGACACAGAGACCAAAGGAATAAAATGGAGAGCCTAGAAAGAAACCCTCACATACATGGTCAAATCATTTTTGAGAAGGATGCTAAGACCGTTCATTTTGGGAATGGACAATGTTCAAATGAAGTTGGAGCTATATATCACATACAAAAATGCAATGGGTCAAAGATCTAATGTAAGAGTTAGAACTATAAAACTCTTAAAGGAAAAGATTTATGGCATTGGATTTGGTGATGGTTTCTTGGGTAAGACACCAAATTCACTGGCAACAAGAAAAAATAAATCGGACTTCCAGTCAAGATGACAGCATAGGTAAACGCGGTAGCACCTCCTCCCAGAGCCACATCAAAATTACAACTACAGAACAAACATCCCTCAGAACCGCCTAAACTCGAACTGAATGGAAGTCCTACAACTACGAAATTAAAGAAGAAACCACATCAAGACTGGTGGAAGGGACAGAGGCGTGGACAGGCTGGTCCCACACCCACGTGTGGAGGATCAAAATCAGGAGGGACACCTCGGCTAGGAAGGTCCTCCAGCTCAGGGTTCCAGTCAGTGCCAGGAAGAGAAGTCTCCATCACTTCTGGCTGGAAAAACTAGCAGGAGCTGAGGCTGAGGGAGGCTGAAACTGCTGAAGCCACAGGCAGCCCTTAAAGGCTCTGCACATGGACTTACTTGGACCTGCTCCCTCTGAGCTACAGCGTGGAGGGGAGGCAGCTTGAAAGGCACCATACACATATGGGGAAGAACTGAGCTGTTTGGCATTGGGGCGAGGACTGGAGAGGCTGCTTCCTCCTGGATAGATGTGCTGGTGGAGGCCGCTGTTCCTTTGGTGAGCCCTTCCCCCACAGGGCAGGCAAATGACCACCATACATGGGACTCCAGCAACCTTGCTCACACTGTTTGATCCACCCTGGTGATCCCCTGAGACCCTGCCCCACCCAATGTTCACACCCACCCAAGATGTTTCCAGTGGCTTTATCATAGGATTGGCCTGTTTTGGATCCTGCTTCAGATTTTCCTAAATTCTCTCAAACAAGCAGCATCTGGCCACAGCAAGCCCATACCTCTCACTAAGTGGCCCCAGGCCTGGCACTAGAAGCAGCCAGCCTTGGTTCACAGCTTGGCTTCGCCTGGGCACCTCCAATCCCAGCATAAAAAGCAGCCATCGGCAGATCACACTGTAGCTTATACCAGGTGGCCCTGGGTAGAACACAGGCAGTGGCTGACCTGGTGCCAGAGCCAGCACACCCAGTGGACAACTACAGACCACATCGAAGCACCACCACCCCATCACCTCCACTAGTGACACACACAAGGAATGGACTCGGGTCCTACACAGCTGATCATCCAAGGTCGTCAGAGGCCAGTGGTCAGTGGGCACAGCCAGTCCTTGCAGCTAATCGACATGAGTAAATCCCTCCCATTGATGTGCCAACAGCAATCAAGACTCAATTACAACAGAAAGGTGTACAGTCTACACTAGGGTGCACCTCGAGGGCCCAGATGGGTGATCAGGGAATCTGTGCCAGTGGACCCTACAGGACACCTGGTACAACAGGCCACCCTAGGAAGCCTAGGAGACATAGCAACTCTACCCAGTACATAGAAACAAACACAGGGAGGCAGCCAAAATGAGGAGACAAACGTCCCAAATGAAAGAACAGAACAAAACTCCAGGAAAAGAACTGAATGAAATGGAGATAAGCAATCCAACAGATGCAGAGTTCAAAACACTGCTTATAAGGACCCTCAATGAACTAGTGAGGGCCTCAAGAGCATAAGAAAAGACCAGTCAGAAATGGATGCACTAACTGAAATAAAGAATAATTTACAGGGGATCAGTAGAGTAGGTGAAGCCAAGAAGCAAACCATTGATTTGGAATATAAGGAAGCAAAAACAATCAGAACAGCAAAAAGAAAAAAGAATCCAAAAAAAATGAGGACAGTGTAAGGAGCCTCTGGGACAACTTAAAGCATACCAACATTCTCATTATGGGAGTGCCAGAAGAAGAGAGAGAGCAAGAAGTTGAAAACTTTTTTGAAAAAATAATGACAGAAAACTCCCCTAACTTGGTGAAGGAAACAGACCTACAAGTCCAGGCAGCATAGACAGTCCCAAACAAGAACCCAAAGAGACATTCATATGTCCATGTTCATAACAGCACTATTCACACTAACCAAAAGGTGAAGCAACCCAAGTGTTTACCAACCAATGAATGGAAAAAGTAAACATGATAGGTCCATACAATGAAGTATTAATTCAGCCTTAAAAAGGAAGGAAATTCTGCCCTGGCTAATTTGGCTCAGCGGTTAGGTTTTATTGGCCTTTGGACTGAAGGGTCTTGGGTTCGATTTCCAGCCCCAGTTGGGGTAGTGCAGGAGGCAGCCAACCGATGTGTCTCTCTCACATAGATGTTTCTCCCTCCCTCTCACTCTATCTAAAAATCAATGAAAAATTCTGACACCCTATACAACATCAAAGAAACTTGATATTATAAGCAAAATAAGCTAGTCAGAAGCACAAACATGATTCCACTTGTATGAGGTTCCTAAATCTGAAGACAAAATAGAGTAGTGGTTGCTGGGAACAGAGGAGTGGGTACAGTTTCAGTTGGTGAAGATGAAAAAGTTCTGGCGATGAATGGTTGTGGTATTTGCACAATATGAGTGTACTTAACGCCACCAAAACGTACACCTAAAATGGCAAAGTCTGTTAAGAATATTTTGCTACAATATTTAAAATTCATGCTTTCCAAAAGGGCAGATACAGAAAATAGGTAATGTATGCATATATGGGTTGGTACACAGACATACTGTGCTGTCTGCTGAGGGGACCTAGAAGCCAACACTCCAGTAGCAATGGGCATACCCAATGACCAGTCTTTCATTAGAAACCAAACTTTGGTTTTCAATAACATTCTCCAATAAAATGAACCAGGGCTCCTTGGGGGAAATGAATAATTAAGAGAGTGCTATAAGAGCCAAAGGATGAGGCTGCATATCAAAAGGACACTGAAAGCTCCCAAGGACCAAAGTTGTGAGCAACAAAATAATGTAGGATTTAACCCAAGGTATAAAATATCCATGAGTCCATATTGACATACAGGATTAAATGGGGGAGAAGTGGCATAGCTCCCATACAGAAAAATTCCACATAATTTATGTAACTACTATTCTTTTAAAGAGATGGAGCTTAACTCCCCACCTCTTCAATGTGGGTTGTGCTTCATAACTTGCTTCAAAAAATGTAGAATATGGGCCCTGGCCAGGTACTCAGTTGGTTAGAGCAGCATCCCAGTACGCCAAGGATGTGGGCTTGATCCTCTGTCAGAGCACAAAAAGAATCAACCAATGAATGCATAAATAAGTGGAACAACAAGTCAATGTTTCTCCCTCTCCCTTTCTCTCCAAAAATCAATAAATCAAAAAAAAGGAATTTTAAAATTTTATTTTGCAATTACAGTTTACATTCAACATTTTGCATTACTTTCAGGTGTACAGCATAGTGGTGAGACAATCATGTACTTTACAAAGAGGACACCCCAATATTTCCAGTACCCACCTGGCACCATATTTAGTTATTACAATATTGTTGACTATATTCCCTATGCTGTACTTTACATCCCTGTGACTATTTTCTAACTACCAATTAGTATTTCTTAATCCCTTCACCTGAAGTTCCTTAAAAAAAGTAACTTTATAGTAACCTAGCAAACACTATCTTGGCCAGGTGATAAAAATTCACAGTCAGTGGTGAGACATGTAGGTAACATGAATCCTTGATCAGAAGCCTACAACCCCAGTCTAACCATGAGAAAAAACTCAGAAAACCCCAACTGAAAGATATTTTACCAAATATCTGACCAGTAGCCCTCAGCATTGTCAAGGTCATCAAAAAAAGTCCGAGGTTAAGAAGACACGATGACTAAATAAAAGGGATCCTGGAACAAAAAGAAAAGCTAATAAAATATGAATAAAGTGTGGAATTTAGTAAATGGTAATATATTAACATTGACTGTGACAAATATACTGAAGCAAAGTAAGATGTCAACAATAGGAAGTTCAATAAGTATATACAGTTCTATTTTTGCCACAGTTTAGTATATCTAAAATAGTTTATGTTTTAAAATATTTTTGTTGGTTTTTATAGAGAGGAAGGGAGAGGGAGAGAGAAACTCTGATGTGAGAACTACACATTGATCAGCTGCCTCCTGCACACCCACTATGGGGGATTCGAGTCCACAACCTGGGGAATGTGCCCTGACCAGGAATAGAACTGGCAACCTTTTGGTCCATGGGACAACACACAACCAACTGAGCCACACCGGCCCGGGCTAAAATATAGTTTATTTTAATAAATTTGTGCTTTCATCCTCAAAACTACAGGTCCAAACTAACAGAATCTGAGTGAACTCCCTAAATTCAGTTTTAAGTTATTTTCAAATAGAATCTAAGGATTTTCTGCCTGTGGATTTTAATTCAGACATAGCTCAGCCTAAGGTCCTTCATTTATTATTTATAGTGAAAGTATAAAAACATATAATGAAATATTTGAAGGGAATTAATTCTGTGAAAGGATTCCGGGTATGGCCTAGTGATTTTCATGTAGCTCCTGGGGCCACTATCACAGCCTCATTTCAGCTTTGCTCATCAGAGTGCCAGCCCTTTCTAAAGAATTTTATTTCAGAAATTAGTGGCCATGTTTTTATAATAAAATGTCTTTCAAGTAACCTAATATATTTCCCTACCCCCAAATGTTCTCCCAGGTTAAATTTTAGTGACTCTTAGACATCTGTTTGCTTGGGGATTGTCAACTATTGAGGTCTTCCATGTTGTTCTCAACATTCCTCAGGACAGCTGATTTTGTATGCATGTCAATCAGTCTACCAAGTCAGAAAAGCACAACTTCTATACCTAGAATGTGGCAAACTTGATTCAAAGACAGCCTGTTACCTTGAAATATAAAACTGGTTTAAAGAACCAGTGACCAGTTGTAAGCATGGCTGAGGATGTCCCATTTCTAGCAGTTAATAATAACTAAGCTTAGTGAGCAGATCACTCAGGCCTCCAGTGGGCAGGGAGGTGGAAAAACAGTCTCCAGGCAGCAGTATTGTCTTGCCATTTTGGAGTGCTGCTTTCTGGCAAGAGTATCACTCGTACTCACTGGTAAGGTTTATCACAAATAATTTACTCTTATAAATCAGAGCAGGTTAAAAATTAGCTCAATATTGTCGGCCTGCGGTCCGGAGAGACCCGGGTTCGGTTCCCGCTAAGGGCACGTACTTCGGTTGCAGTTTGTCCCCATCCCTGGTTGGTCGTGAGGGTGGCAGCCACTCGATGTGTCCCTTCACGTCGATGTTTCTCTCTCTCTCTCCCTTCCTCTCTCTCCCTCCCACTCTATCTGTACAAAAAAATGGAGAAATGTCCTCGGGTGATAAAAAAAAAAAAAATTAGCTCAATATTATCACTTGTCTTTCATTCACTTCCTTGGGGGGGGGGGGCAAGAAGTGAATGAAATTTCAGTCATCTATCAGAAATTGTAATTAACTCGTTTCTCTTTTGCTTTTGGTCTTTATTTCCAAATGTCATTGTCAAGTGGCAGAAAGAAAGGTGGTGAGCCTTTATTTCAATTAGAACCAGGTGTGTTTTGGGACAAACGTCTTTAAATATGTGCAGTTTGACCTGTGGGATTCAATTTAGTCAGGATCATTTGAAAAGTTTGTTCTTAAATGTATCTTGGTGATCCTTGTAGACTCCATATTCTAGAGTCTACCTTGGATACATGCCTTCATACCTTATCACCAAGTGCTTTCAAAATCATCTCACTGGGTCCTAATTCTGACACAAAACCTAGAAGCCATGAAAGGGAAGATTTAAGAATTCCACCACATGAAAATAATTTCTGCCATAATAAACAGTGACAAAGTATGTGTGTGTGTGGGGGGGGGGAGTTAAATATTTAAAGCTAGTTCATTGCAAGAATAAAGAGCTCCTGCTGACTAGTTAAGAGAAAGACCAAACAACAGAAAAGTGGTCAATAGCCCCAGAAAAGCAATTAGCAAAATTCAGATTGTAGAAACTTCTACAGGTTAATCTTACTTTTTCAAAAACAGCCCTGGCCCGAGTGGCTCAGTTGGACATCATCCCATGCACCAAAATGTTGCTGGTTCAATTCCAGGTCAGGGCACATGCCCAGGTTGGGCTCTCAATCCCTGGTAGGGGGCATGCAGGAGGCAGCTATCAATGTTTCTCCCTCCCTCTCCCTTTCTCTCTCTCTCAAAAAAAAAAAAATTAACAATAAAGCCCTGGCTGCTATGGCTCAGCAGTTTGAATGTTGGCCCTTGGACTGCAGGGTCAAGGGTTCAGTTTCCGGTCAAGGGCGCGTGCCTGGGTTGCAGGTTCAATCCCTGGCCCTAGTCAGTGTTGTTTGGGAGGCAATCAATCGATGTGTCTCTTACATCAATGTTTCTCTCACTCTCCCTCCCTCCTTTCCACTCTATCTAAAAACCAATGGAAAAAGATCCTCGGGTGAGGATTAACCAATAAATAAAATAAAGGAAAAGAAAATGGAAGAGGAAACATATCGATTAAAAGAAATAGGAAAAAGGCACTTCAACTTCACTAGAGAAATTTGAATGGCCCAAAAGCTTATGAAAAAATGCTTAACATAATTGTCAAGGAAACCAAATTAAAACCACAGATGGGATATGAATGACAGGGGAGGGGCATGCAATAGCAACAGAACCAGTTGTTTAATACTCAGTATAAAAAAGAGATTTCCTTACAAACCTGGGAAACTGAAGAACATGTTACAAGAACAGGACCTGGAAATAAAGCAGCCCGCAGCCCTGATCAAGGACAGCACCTATCCAAAGGGAGGCAGCGTTCTAGGGCTAATCTTTGCAAGGACAATGAAAAAAAAGCAGTCAATGGGAACTCACTAACTTCAGATTTTCCCCCCACCCACTTACCTTATATAAGAGTTTGTTTGAAATGAAATGAGGGGGAGCAGTTTTGTTCAGGATGACCTGACGCTCTCTCCATACTGCGGCATTATTGGAATAAACGCTCACATACGATTCAACTTTGTCTCTGCTTAATTTGGCTCAAGTAGTGACAAGCAGCCTTGGACCGGTTAAGTGCCTGGTTTCACCACTCACAAAGAAGGATTAAAATTACAGGAAGACACCACCAAATGGTGAAGCTGTAGGCCTAATGGGACTCTCATATTGTTTGTATGTATGTAAAATAGGATGACCACTTTGGAAAGAGGTATGTCAATTTCTAGTAAAAATTTTTTTTTTTTGGTACGTGCCCCTAGCAGGAACCAAAACTGGGACTCTCTGGTCTGCAGGCCAACGCTCCAACCACTGAGCCAAACCAGCCAGGACAATTTCTAGTAAAATTTAAAATATACCATCTTAAAACTCAGGATATTCTGCTAAGTACTTACTCAAAAGAAATTAAAACATAGGTCCACAAAAAGACTTGCACAGAGGTTCACAGCAACTTTATTTTAATAGCCCAAAACTGGAAACAGCCCACTGTCCACCAGTTGTTCACCTAACACATGAAAAGTTAAACTGTGGCATATTCATACAATGGAATACTACTCAGCAATAAAACGGAACAAAGCTGAAACACATGGATGAATCTCAAAACACACTGAAAAGAAATTTACACAGGAACACATACTGTTATGATTCCATTTATATGAAGTTCTCGAATGGTCAAACTAATCCACAGTGAAAACAAAATCCTAACAGGGAGAAGGGATGGGAAAGGTGCAGGAAGTGACGGGGTAAAGAACCTTTCTGATGTGATGACAACGTTCCATAGCTTGCTAGGGGTTTGGGTTACAAGTTGTACATCAAAACTTATCAAATGGTACACTTAACATTTGTTCACTTCACTGTAAATTTTACAAGAAAAAAAACAATACATATGCTCAAAAGCTTAAGAGTCAAATACAGATATTTACAACTTTCTTTGACATGCACAAAGAAAATAGATCAATGGATGCACAGATGATAAAGAAAATACGGCAAAATATTACTTTGTAGAATCGAGGTGATTGGTATAGGCATACTTATAATTGAATTTTTCTGTATGCTTAAAAATTTATATTAAAAAACATCACAGAGGGGAAAAGAGGCATAGTAACCAATTGCAGTATGTGGGCTGTTTAGATCCTGACTCAAAGTTTTTCTTAAAAGGACATTTCAGATAAATATTTCATAATAAGAAATTAGTATCATCAGGAATGATGGTATTTTTAAAGTCCTTTTTAAAGAGATGTATACTGAAATACAGATAAATGATACTATGGTTTGGATTTGCTTTAAAATTATTGAGTTTGATAAGTAGATGGGGATTATAAAAGAAAAATGGGAGAGGATATGAAGAGAATTCACAGAAACAGAAGTCCAAAAGCTCTAAATGTGAAATGTTATCTAATGAGAACACCATTCTGTGTGTGCGTGTGCATGTGTGCCTATGTGTGTGTGCACATGCTTAACTTCTCAGACTGGCAAAGAACAGTTGCTAATACACTGTGTCAGTGAGGCTACGGGGAAATGGGCACTTGCACTGCTGGTGCGAACTAAGAAAAAATATACAGATATAAATTTAATTTTATATAAATTACAAGTGCACATACTCTGACCTTTTATCCTACAGAGAAATTTATGTATGTACAAAATGAAAAATTTATACAAGATAATTCATTTCAGCATCATAATAGCAAAAGGTTGGAAACAATTCATATGTTCATTAGTTAGGGACAGGTTCAACTGCTTGTTATCTATTCTGTACAATCATTTTTTAAAACTGAGGAAAGCCCTGGCTGGTAACGGCCTCATCTGGTACAGCAGAAGGTGGCGAGTTTGATTCCCAGTCAGGGCACATGCCCGGGTTGTGGGTTCAACCCCTGGTCGGGGTGAGTGTAGAAAGCAACTGACCAATGTGTGTGTCTGTCCCTCTCTATCCCTTCCTCTAAGATTAAAAAAAAAAAAAAAAAGAGGCAAGACTTTGTACACTGATATCGAATGAATTTAGGATGTATTAAATGGGAGAAGGGTACAGAATAGGATGTATAGTATGCTATATATTTTAAAAAGAAATGAAAATGTTTATTATTATTATTTGCTTACCTATACAGTAAATATCACTGGAAGTTCACATTAGAAAGTGATAACAGGGTTGCCTAAAGTAAGTGGCTGAAGTACAGAATGGGAGGGAAACTATATACCCCTTCATATCTCTAGAATATTATTTCCTTCAAAAATAAAATTTAACAATTTAAAAAATTATCCCACTGTTTATTTTCATATCATCAAGGCTTAAGAACCAAATAAAACCTTCTTATTTATATCCCCTTTCTAAAATTAAGGAAACCACCCAACTAAAAAACTGGGCAAAAGATCTGAACACACACTTCACTAAAGACAATATGCCGATTCAAAGATATAAAAAGATGCTCCACATCTTATGGAATTACAAATTAAAACGAGATACCGCTACTCACTTATTAGAATAGCTAAAATTCAAAACACCAAATGCTGACAAGGATGAGTTGCTACCGGAACTCCCCCTCATTGCTGGTGAGGATGCAAAATGGTACAGCCGCCTTGGAAGATAGTTTAACAGCTTCTTGTAAAAACTAAACATAGTCTTACCATATGATCCAGCAACCCCACTCCTCGGTATTTACCCAAATGAGTTGAAATATATACACATAAAATCCTACACACAAATAGCAGCTTTATAGCAGCTTTATTCCCTTCATACAAACTTCAGAGATTATCTTCTAATCTGCTGAATCAGGGGAAAACTCCATTCCTACCACATTAGAGCAATTTTTTAAAGTCCCAGAACTTAGGTTTAGGGCTGCCTCTACTGCTGAAATAATACCATTCTGTTCTATAATACAGGTCCTACCAACTGGATGTAAACCCTTTGACTTAATTTAGGGGAAACTCTGAAAACAATGGGATGTTTTAAATTGTAAAATGCAAAAATGTAACCCAGAGAAAAATCCCCAAAAGAGAATCTGCTGAGGGGCAGTTTAGGGCAGAGGATGCCAATAGGGCATGTTGACTAATAATAAGCAGGGTACTTGCCTCAAAATGTCATGTAGGTAGAAGTGGCTTTCTCCTGCCCCCCCCCCCCCCCATACTGCAGATGTACTGAGGATTTAAGAGACTTCCACTCCACAGAAGACTCAACCTCCCTTTCAAACTGGCAGAAGCCTCCTTCACCCAGGCACAGAGGGACAAATACTGTTTCTGCTTCATTCTCTGTCATCAGTGAGTATATCAGATCAGATCACAATCTTTGTCATTTCCTCTTTGGTATCTACATGTTAGTTATCAGAGTCCTCCCTTGCAACTCCTTGAGAAGTAGTTAGGTAACGCAGGATATGGGTAAACCTGGCCATATCAATCCTGCTATTTTTGATAGCTTTACCACAAAGGAGATTACAAAGACACAAACAGAAGAGAAAAATCACTGTCATTACTTATTTCAATAATAAATGATGATATACAACCCGGTTTTGTCAAATTTGGTGTTAAGAGAAATATGTCTTTTGATTGGCTAGAAATAAAACATCACTTTTATTCTATTATGTTTATTCTATTTATTCTATTTTATTCTTTTTACACTTGCCTTGTCTGCAATCATTCATTTAGTAGCCTAAATTATGAGCAATAACTTGCTAAAGGGAGTACAGAAAAGCATATAAACTCGTAAGTTGACTTCCCAAGAATGGCCACCTTTTTTTACTGGTAACTCAGCCACTAATGTGGTGAGTAGACCCTTTTCAAGCTTACCGACCACACAACACTGTAAGGTTCTTACTCTCATTCTTTTCCCAGAGAATGCAAATGAAACTCACTAGCTTTAAAATAAAGTAACTGCAAATGAATTAATTCCTCACCAACCTGAATCCCAAAAGACCCTACCGACTTTTTCACAGCAAACAAGACACACACTGCCACAGGAAGAGAGAAAAGATCACATTCTAATAGATCATACAGATACAGACACCAGTTCCCACAGCTCAGTACACATATATGAAACCACATGTCCATCTTAGCAATAATACTGAAGCTGTTACGCTGGTTGATTAAGTCATGTTCTTATAGGATGACAAACAACTGAAGATTAATCATTTCCCCTTATAACAACATACCAGGACTTCATGTAATAAAAATATATTTGGTTTATCCACACACTCCAAAATAAATACTCTTAGGTAATCTGCAGCCTGAACCAAGCCTTCATTTATTAACTATTTACAGTACAGTGATTTTGTATCTTAGCTGGTAATCAAAGATGGTTATGTGTTGAGTGAGAGAAGGCATAATCTCTTCTCCAGATATCACCTCTCAGAAATCTGGGCTAAATTGATTTTAAGATCTATAATTGCATTTCCTGGTAACTACAGAGCAGTAGTTACCCTGAGAATAGGAACAAGGCAAAGAAAGTATACAGGACTTTGATTCTCCTACACAGGTGCACATAAAATTAGTTTATTAACAACTACATTTTAAAGCCAGCCATTTTGATCCAATATTTAAATAACAAGCTGTTTAATATTAAAGCAGAAGGTACTGCCACAATGTGACAGAAGTACAGCTTTATCCATAAACCCTTCACACAATTATACATTAAATGCTATTTTTATTTAAGCAAGGCACCCCTACTTGTTCTAAAATATGGGATGTGCTACCCCACTGAAAAAGCAAATGAGGAGACTTAGATTTTTTTTCCTATCTAGAGCTGGTTTAAATTCAAGTGAAGCCACTAATGTCCTTATCAGTAGGGACTGTCTGACATGTCACTTCACAGTTTTGAGACTAACACCCCTAATGTTTACCCAAAACCAAAAAAAGGGGTGGGGGGTGAGGATGTGTTCAGACAACTTTTAAGTTGAGACTAGAATTCCCTCCTAAAGTATACAGTAGCACAGGCAAAACATTTCTAAAGATATGAAACTGCCAAACAGTTGTCCATTATACTCATTAACCAGTGGTATTTATTTTTTTGTTTTAGATTTTTTTTAATTCCTACCCCTAAGTGATCAATTATAACTAAAATTATAACTACTCTGCCAAACCATAATGATTCAAAAGTCTGAAACCTTTCTTTGCTTTGGTGAGTATTTGATTAAAACAAATCAGTATTTTATTCCATAGGAAGTTTTCTATCAGAGCTCTCAAACAAACAATTTTTAAAATGGGAGGAAGATTTTAAAGGACAAGGCTGAATAAAAATATGCAGTGTTTACATTGGGTAATATATCCTCTATGAAAACAAATTATTTAATCATAAAATAAAGACCAGATTTTTAAGTCAGATCCTATCCTGGACAGTTGAAACAAAATTTAAATTTGTGGTTTATTTAATCCCAAACTGAATCTTTCCTTTTCTTTCTAAACAGTCCACTATGGAATTTTTCTTATAAGCAATTAACCCCAAATCCCAAAATCCTTTCTCTAATGGTTGCTGCTAAAACACTGGAATCTTACATCCCATATCCAAGAAAGATGTGCAAATGAAATGCTTCTTGCTTCATCCTGAAAGCAAAAAAAAAAAAGTTTGCACCTTTACTGAAAATGAAAAAGTGTTAAACTTATGTTCCCATACTATTTAAAATAACAATTTCAACCCTTTTTTTTTTTCTTTCCAATATCGTGCAACTTATCTAACAAATCAATTAAGCTGAGGTGAAGAAAATTAGTTAGGCATCAGTATTTCCAGCCTGGTTTAAAGATAGGAGATTATTTTTTTTCTTACATTAAAAAAATATATGTTTTTATTGATTCTTCAGAGAGAGAGAGAGAGGAGGGACAGACAGACAGAAACACTGATATGGGAGAGAAACATCAATCAGCTGCCTCCTGCTAGGAATGGAGCCTGCAACCCAGGCAGTGCCCTGACCAGAAATTGAACTGGGACCACTCAGTCCATGGGAAGACACTCAATCCACTGAGCCACACCGGCCAGGCAAGAAGATAAGAGATTTTTAAAGTGGAGCACAGAATATATTTTACTCGGATTTTAGCTAATGTAAACATTTAATATCACGAGATTGTGGGATTTTACATTCAAAAACAGCCCATGACAACTATTATAAAGAAATGCCCCATATGTTTTCAAGAAATCAATACGGTTAAGTGTCTCAAAGGAAGACACCACTACGTGTAGAAAAATGATTACAATAAAATACATTAAAAGAGTTGCCCTGGCAGATGTGGCTCAGTTGGTTGGAGTGTCATCCCATACACTAAAAGGTGATGAGTTTGACTCCCAGTCAGGGCACACACCCAGGTTTCAGGTTTGATCCCTGGTTGGGGCACATATAGAAGGCAACCCATCGATGTTTCTCTCTCATATCAATGTCTCTCCCTCTCTCTAATCAATAAAAATATATCCTCAGGTGAGGATTAAAATACCTACCACACACACACACATATATAAAGATCTTATAGGGTAAAAAAAAAAAAGATAACACATAACATTTAGTCAAGGGAAAAGACATCAAGACATCATTTAGTAAATCTGTCACAGATAAGTTAACCTTAAGAACTTCTTAGTACAACCATTTTCATAACACCATTTTAGGAAAAGAAACAGTGGTACATTAAGTGTATATATATCACTGACATAACCTGGTTTCAAATATATCATTTTAAACATCTTAGAACTGAGGAAATGTGTTTAAAATTTTACAGAAATAAAAACAATGCAAGCACATTTCCAGTGTATGTTTTACTGCTACTAAAGGTGAAAGTTATTTTTAGGCACACAGAATGGTAAATGTTGAGAAAGATGCAAAAAGATTGTATATGGCCCTAGCCAGTTTGGCTCAGCGTTTAGAGCTTTGGCCCGCAGTCTGGAGAGACCTGGGTTCGGTTCCTGCTAAGGGCACTTACCTTGGTTGCAGTTTGTCCCCGGCCCTGGTTGGGTTGTGTGAGTGGCAACCACTCGATGTGTCCCTTTCACGTTGATGTCTCTCTCTCTCCCTTCCCCTCCCACTCTATCTGAACAAAATATCGAAAAATGTCCTCGGGTGAGAATAAAAAAAAAAAGACTGTATATGAGGAAAATATTCAAAGCCATTATACTCTTATAATGAATTGTTTCCCAGGAGAATTTAATTCCTTATATTGATAACTTCAATTATCATGATCAGTTTATCTTTATTAAAAAGAACAGTTTCTACCATATTATAAATTAGTGAGTTAATGATTATCCATTGAAAATAGTTTCCACAGTTGGACCTTTTAAATTTACCTTATTATCTGGAGTCCTTGGAAGTCCTATTTTCCCTTTGGACATGAATTCAGGAACAATTCAATATACCTATGGTCTGAGAATGGCAAAAAAGATTCATTTCAAAAAGATGAAAAAGCAAAAATAATAGTGTAGCCATTTTTCTCATAGTTCAGACAGAAACTCAAACCCTTTGCCCATTCCTACTAAAACCAAAAACAAAATTAAAAAATCCTAACTCTGGATAGAAATATGCAGGATAATTAGCAAATAAATGCTTTTCGTTACAATATAATGTCTCATCCTTTTTACATTTAGTGATAATGACAATGTACAATTTTCCCAAGGAAATATGCTAGGAAAAAAAAAAAACAAGACAGAAAATGGCATTTGTAAGAAAAGACATACATCAAAAATGACAGTGAAAAACCACGGGCAGCACTTACGAACGTGGGACCGGTCCTTGAGCATAGCTGCAACAGCATCCTCATGGGTATCGAAGTGCACATCAGCTTCTCCAGTGGCCTTCCCACTGGAACTGTATTCCATGGTGATTCTAACAGGCTTCAGTGGAGCAAAAAACTAAACAACAAACAAGGGAAGCCAAAAAGAACATAATGGTACTAAGTCCAATTTCTAGAAGTCTAGTGGTTCTGCATTTTTCTTTCAGACTTTGATTCATACACTTTGATTGATTTGTTTTTAGGAAATCTCTTTAAGCAACAAAGTAGTTAGACATCTACCAACTCTTCTGGCTTTTCTGATCTTCTAACTCAAGGTTCATTTCAAGCATCGGTCACAGAGAACTTAAACTACAAGTACGACACTATATAATAAATGGGTCTCAACATTTTTTTATACCAACAAAGACCACTTTTATTATTCTTCCCACACACAACCTTCCCTGTTTCTAAAAACTATCCATCACATATACTTTATTTCTTAGTAATTCACTTTTACCATTTTTTCATCAGACATATAGCTGATAACCAGTTTCTTATCAACACTGTCTAAACAGAGCTACCACACTGAGTGATTTTCAAACCAAACCAAAGCAATAAAATGTAATGCTTTAAAGAGACTATGCACCTTCATTTAGGTAAAATTTCAATACCTATTAGGCTTCTTGAAATTATAATAAAGACAATTCTCAGGTCCCACTACCTAACTGAAAACTCTATCTTAAGTTTATATTCTCAAGTTCATGAAGTCAATAAGGGCTTTGTTGTTTTACTATTCATTTCATATAGTATCTATTATGAAATAAAAATAATTTAAAAATTATTTTTCTCAAAAACTTAGGGAACCACATGGTCTAACAAAAGCTCCAGGCATTTAGGAGAGCTGAATTCCTTTCTAGTGCATCACTGCTCGATGGCAAATGCCTCTGGGCCTGTTTCCTAAACTCAAAACTGAATAGGCTGAACCAATTTAGAGAAAAACCAAACTTTATTTGAATAGTAAACCTACATCATACTATTTTGCATCTGTAAAATCCTCTTATCCACCATACATTCACCTTAAGATGTAATAAAACCCATACTGCTGAGGTTAAGAAAATAAAACTAGCCTCCCTAGCCATGGAGATGTAAATCTTACTATCTAACAATACTCCAGAAACATTGTACTTTTTTCTCTACCTCCTCAAAATGGACAGAAGTTCAATTTTAGAACTTTTATTTAAACCCACTGAGATTAGATATCTTACTGCCACGCACGTTTATAATGTCCTGGGCATTGGCTTGGAAAGGCAATCCTCTCATGTGAACAAAATGTAGTGAAGATGTAGTTCCAAAATCAACAGGCTCTGGAAGCTTTTCCGACATCTCCTTAGGCAATTCTGAGAAGTGGAACAAAAGCACTGTCAAGAGCAGTGGTTCTCAACCTTCCTAATGCCACAACCCTTTAATACAGTTCCTCATGTTGTATGTGGGCGTATCTGCATGTGGGCAGACCCGCCTGGAGATGGATAGCGGAGCAGTGTCTGGGTTCCTAAGACCATCAGAAATATGTGTTTTCTGATGGTTATAGCCGACCCCTGTGAAAGGATCGTTCGACCTCCAAAGGGGTCGTGACCCAAAGGTTAAGAACTGCTGGTCAAGAGCATAAAAGCTTCAAGAGTAATTAACAGATTACAATTAGATACGACCTTTATGTCAAAATCCTCAATTCTTCTTGAATCAGTAAGAAAAAAGGGTTTTAATTTTTTTTCTTAATTCCTCACCTGAGGATATTTTTCCATTTATCATCAGACAGAGTGGGAGGGAAGAAGGGAGGGAGAGAACGAGACAGACAGACAGAGAGAAATATTGATGTGATAGAGCCACATCGAGTGGTTGCCTCTCGCACGACCCGACCAGGGCTGGGGACGAACCGCAACCAAGGTACGTGTCCTTGACTGGAATTGAACCTGTGACTCACTGGTCCTCGGGCCAATGCTCTAACCGCTGAGCCAAACCAGCCAGGGCTTTAACTTTTTTAATGTTTTTCAAATGCCAGTTTTTGTTTTGTTTTGTTTTTTCTTTATTGGTTTTAGAGAAAGAGGAAGGGAGAGGGAGAGAGAAATAGAAACATCGATGAGAGAGAACATGGACTGGCTGCCTTCTATATACCCCCACTCCCAGTCTGGGCATGTGCCCTGACCCGGGATCAAACCAGCGACCTCTTGGTGCATGGGTCGACACTCAACCACTGAGCAACACTGGCTGGGCGAATGGGCTTTAATTTTAAAAGCCAAAAAAATTTGAAATTTCTGTCATCTTACAAATAATACCTAAACAACCATAAGAATTTAGTGCCTCAACCCATTACCAGATTACAAAAGAACATCTTTCTATAACAAAAGAGAGGAGGAAAAATGATTAATGAAAAAAAAAATAAAGAAAGAGTAACTTTCTGGATTATAAGCACTAAAAAAATAAAAATAAATTTAAAATTTTTTAAAAATAAAAATGTATAGTAACAGGATAATCCCAGGATACCAGTTTTAAAAGGATTTATCAAACTTCAAAGATTCCAAATGTTGCTTTGGGGTTAGAAATCAAAGGAATAATTATATAAAGAGACAAACAAACTCCTTACTTAGTCAACATTCCTGCACTCTACCCAAATCTTTTCCCACCTTAGTTTAAATATTGACATTTTACTTCCTGTTACATTTGTGCCACCCAGCTTTTCTGATATACAATCTATAAAATTATTAAATTTAAAAACCTTATGAAATAATTAAGCCCTTCTGCATATATTCAAAGAACATACTACACTCAAAGACACATTAAATCTTTAACTTAAGTCACCTGTCTGATAGTCTTACAATTTCATACAACATGGTAAAAAGAAAAAAATACATGCATTTTTAACAAATATCAAAACATACGAGATCGCCCTGGCCAGTTTGGCTAAATAGTTGGAGCATCAGCCCTTGGACTAAAGGGTTGCAGGTTCGATCCCTGGCCCTGGTTGGGGTCCTGTGGGAGGCAACCAATCAATATGTCTCTCTTGCTCACTCTCTCCCTTCCACACTCTCTAAAGAGCAATGGAAAAACATCCTTGGGTGAGGATTAAAAACAACAACAAAATATACAAGATAGACCCAAGGAGTCTCAACAAAAGGCAGGTCCTTACCTATTTCCTTCTCACTGTCAAAAGCTGTCATTGGTCGATTATCCTCATTTACCTCATGTTCTTCAAAGACCACTTCTGGCTCAGTTATATACTTAGCAGTAGGAGATGCCATTTTCTTTCCCTTATGAGAACCAACATGTGTTCGAACTTCATTCCTTCTGCTTGGAAATATCTCTATATATCTATGTCAAAGCAAAAGAGAACAGGCACAAATGGTGCAAAGTAACTTTACACTGACTCATTTAAAATAAGACATGCATATATACTTCCAACAGCTGTCCAAAGATAACAGGTGTGGGGGAGGAGTAAGAATAGATATTAGCCCATGTAAAAGTACTCTCAACAGAACAGATCACTGATTTAATCCCCCCAAGATAACAGTTTTCTTCATATACATTTTAATAGTATTTTCTACCTTGTTTTGCTTCATGAGAACAACTATGCTATGGTTGTGTGTTTGCAAAAAATATGGTAGGTGTTTGTTTTTCACAGTTGGTTAACAATCTATTGAAAACTTAAAATTTGATTTTGTGAAAATTAATCATATCTATTTAAGATATTAAAAGTCACAGTACATGAGGAGCTAATTTCCTCTAGAACTTTGCTAAGAGTCCAACGAGAACATGAACTAAATGTCAATTCTGATCTGCTTGGCAGTGACACTATCTATTAAATCCAAGCTTCTGGATCTAGTTTTGTTTTACTCAGCACTGCTTTTCCAAATCAGTAATTAAACGTGAATTGTAAAAATTATTTCTACTTAAACTTATGAAGATTAGGTGGGCATCTAATCTCTTCTTAATTTATTGACGAAATTTCTACACTGACTTAACATCCCTACATAAAATAACTTTGATGTGTTCAAAGATAAAATCTGACACTTTTGAGTACTCCTCCAAAATTAGTTAAAACACAGGAGAAGCCACCTATCGCTATGTGCACCCTAAGGTGATGTGACACAGTATACAGAGTCATCTAGAGTATCCATATCAAAATGTTAACTTGAACCAATTCAAGACTTTAGCTCTAACTTCCAGTTCCCAGGGAGTAACACAGGATACAAAGGAATAAGTTTAATGACACCATGAGGAAGCAGTAGATAAATATAGTACTTGAAGACACTGTTCAGGACAATTGACAGTTTCTTCAAAAATCAACATTTGCCCTGGCTGGTTTGGCTCAGCAGTTAGAGCGTCGGCTGCGGTCCTGGAGACCCAGGTTCAGTTTCCGCTAAGGGCACGTACCTTGTTGCAGTTTGTCCCCGGCCCTGGTTGGGTTGTGTGGGTGGCAGCCACTCGATGTGTCCCTTTCACGTTGATGTTTCTCTCTCTCTCCCTCCTACTCTATCTGAACAAAGTATCGAAAAATGTCCTCAGGTGAGGATAAAAAAAATCAACAACATTTAAAAAGGGAAAGAGGAAAAAAAAAATAAAGAAAGGGGTTTGCTCTACTTGAAAAGAACTGCAGACATTACAATCAAATACAGTGTGGGCCATGTCTAGATTCTGGTGCAAAAAAACCCAACTATAATGACATAGGCATAATTAAGAAAATGTGATTATGGACTGGCATTAGATAATAAATTGTTGCTAATTTTGTCATATGTGATAATATTTGGATCATGTAAGAAAATGCATTTTTTAACTGATTTTAGAGAAGGAGGGAGGGAAAAGGAGAGAAGGGGGAGAGAGAGCAGGGAGGGGGTGGGGGGAGAGGGGGAGAGAAAGAAATGATGTGAGAGAGAGAGACATACATCAGAGACATACATCGACTGGCTGCTTCTTGCATGCACCCCAACTGGGGATTGAACTGGCAACCCAGATATGTACCCTGACTGGGAATCAAACCTCGACCTTCTAGTGTATGAGACGAAGCCTTAACTAACTGAGCCACCTGGCCAGGGTAGAAAATGTATTTTAAAGATGCATACTGAAATAATAGATACAGGAAATTAACACATCAATAATTAGTTAATCTAAGTGATAGGCATTTGACAGTTCATCATACTGCCCTGGCCAGTTTTGCTCAGTGGTTAGAGCGTCGGCCTGCGGTCCAGAGAGACCCAGGTTTGGTTCCCGCTAAGGGTGTGTAACTGGGTTGCAGTTTGTCCCCAGCCCTGGTTGGGTTGTGTGGGTGGCAGCCACTCGATGTGTCCCTTTCACGTCGATGTTTCTCTCTCTCTCTCCCTCCCACTCTACTGAACAAAAAATGGAAAAATGTCCTCAGGTGAGGATTAAAAAAGAGTTCATCATACTATTCTACTTGTCTGTGTTTAGATCATCTGACACTCATAGTATAGTGCATTCATAAAAATGACCCAATGTATGATACTCCTGCATCATTAGTATCTGCTTTACTCACCGGTTACCAATTTCTTCCCTGTGTTTCAATAGGGCTTGGTTGGCCATTTCTGGTTCTTCAAACTGCACATAGGCTTCTCCTGTCTTTCTTCTCCCTCTGTAGTCCATCACAAAAGTAATGTCTACTATATTCAGTCCTAAGGCACCAAAAAATTATTACAAATTAGTGCTGCTAACAGGAGCTTTTTTATACTTAAAATTAACACATTCATTCACATACTAATTTTTTACTTTATTAGTAAAATTTGGGAGCTGTTTTGACAGTCCCAAAACTAGATACAGGCCTAACTAGAAGAAAATTATTATGCAGCAAAAAACTAGTAACACCTATATATCTTTATTTCCAGAATGTTTAGGGTCCAAGCAGTCCATGTAAAACACAATTCTCTTTCTCTTTATTTTTTCCCATTTTGTAGGACAACTAGAGATTTAGACTAACATCACTACTAACAATGCGTATTTTATTGCTAAGAATTAAATAATGCTATTAAATTATATAGACTGTTATTGTCTTAATATGGACAGTTACAAGAGGATATTTTTTCTCAATAGGAAAATAAACCCACATGAAACCATGCTGAAATCTGACATCCCCCAAAGATCAGCATGCTAGGTCAAAACACTTATGTAATCTATAAATACTGGAAATTTGAAATAAGAGTTCTCCCTTAAAGAATCTAATATAACTGCATGCAGTTATCTGGGAAAAAGTTCACCTAAGATAAAGAAGGAGAAAATGGGAGAGAAGACATGAAGCCCCAAACATGATAAAACTGAAAAGTACCTGCAAAGAAGTCTACAATGTCTTTCTCATTGCAACTGTAAGGAAGTCCTCTCAAGCGAACCACACCATCATTTACCACAGGTGAAGATTTGACCTGCAAGCTCTTCATTAAGGCATCCACATCTTCATTGTTTATCTCATATACTACAAAGCAAAAGCACAATAAGCCGAATTCACATAACAAAGGAAGAAGCCTTTAAAAAAAATCCTACTTGGTGGATTATCCAAGAATTTAAAAACTAGTATTTATTCATCTTTATGTACTTCTCTAGAGAAAAAACAAATGACATTTATTGAATATTTACTATGTGCCAGGCATCACTCATTTAAACATCACAACTTTTGAGGAAGCTGGTCAACATCTTCATATTATAAATGAGAAATAGAGATGATCCCTGTGCTTCATTTCTGCACCCCATAAAAGGGTGTTGTATTCCTAACATCTAACATCTTCACTATTGCTAGGATCAAATGAAACTGCCTTGGAAAGTACAGTCTTATGTAATAATCCTGAAAACCACGAGGCAACTTCACATACCTTCCACATACCGCTGTCCCATGTACAAGCGATGCTTTTCTAAGGCTTTCTGCACATCCTGCTCTGACTCCATTTCAATTAAAGCATCACCCCTTCGTTTCCCATCTCTATTTAAGAGGAAGTGTATTCCATTCTCACCATTGCGGATTCTGCAGTCTAAAAGTATGTGAGTAAAAAAATCAATGAAAACCAGAAATCAATCTTTTATCTCAATTATACAAGTTACTAGAATGTAATGTTCCAACAACAAAACAAAGCAGGAACCAAAATGCCTACCATACTCTTTATACAAACCCCCACCACTGAAGCCATCCAAATGCCAATGAGGCAGTAGTCTCTAAAATGTTCCCCGTGAAAGAGATAAGCAAAATTTACTGCAAATAAACATATTATGATTTCCTGGTCATTAAATGTCACTTAAAGCTAGTCTCAACATAAAAATGTATTAAGTTCTTCTCAATGCTTCTATGGTTATGTTTGTGCATAAGTGTCTTCTTTGTTACAATCATAACTAGAAGAACTCTAAAATCTCCTGTAAGAATAATTTTGCTACCATAATCTCACTTTTCTCCTTTTTTATTACTATGAAGAGACATTCCCATACTGCACAATTCTTATAATGGGAGCAAGTGAAAGATCTAAATAGCTTTATAACGCTGAAGACACAATGCTATGCACATTAAGGTACTTAATGTGTTACATTATATCTGGTTACATTTTATTTCTTTTTTTGGTATATGCCCCTAGCGGGAACTGAACCTGGGACTTTCTGGTCTACAGGCCAAAGCTCCAAACCAGCCAGGGCTACATTGTTTCTTCAACATTTAAGGTAGTATCTTCTAAAACTCTCTTAAAAAGAAAATTAAAAATCAGTCAGATACAGAAACAAAAAAATTAACTACAGATATGTAAACCTTCCAAACATGTCATCAAGGGAACTATGCATTTGCTAGTAAATGATTTGTATTCTAAACGTACATGTATGTATTACATAAAGAGCTACCCTTAACCCATATTCCCACTAACAGGTTTGGCTTTTTGATCTGTACATATTAAAACTTCAGAGAAAACTGGTTTTCTTTTCTTCTTTTTCTTTTCCTTTTTTTTTTTTTTTGCATTTATCTTCAGATAGAGAGGGAAGGAAAAAGGGAGAAAGAAAGAGAGAGAAAAGCATCTCCTCACATGACTCCAACTGGGGCCGGGGACAAACACAACCAAGGTACATGCCCTCAGCGGGAACCGAACCCAGGACTCTCTGGACCATGGGCCAACGCTTTAACTGCTGAGCCAAACCGGCCAGGGTGGTTTTCTTTAATTTTAGTCTTAGCATTACATTTTTAGTTGTCTTAAAATTGTTTTTGTTGCATTCAGTCTTTAAACCTGGTATATATCACAAATGGTACACACAGTGTCACTTGGTATGCACATGTAACCAACCAGATGAGACAATTCTCAACCATCAAATAAGATTTTTACAGCATAGTTTAACTTGGATTTTGCGGGACTATCTTTTGCTCAAAATTATGTATTTAAAACATACATAAACTATACCTGAAAAAAAGCTAAGCACATCTTCAACAGTGCACGACCATGGTAATCCTTGAGCTCGAATGAGATAAACATCATCCACTTCCTCTCCTAACTTGGATGGAGGCAATTCATACTCAGGGAGAGGTGGAAGGTCTTCCAGGTAGGTAGTTTTAGATTCCTTCCAAGAGAAATGAAGAATTATAAAAATATTTGACAACTTACTTAGAAAATGTTTACTTCTGCAAACCAATGCTCCGGATGTTCTTCTTAGGGACGGTTACTTTTTCAGAGGCAAGAAGTAAGCTTCACAAATCTAACTCATACTGTTTTGGCTTAAATTGTATATCCCAAAGCAACAAGTAGGTATATCCTAATGGTTTGGCAGGACACAAATTTTATTGAGGACTTGTTTTGAAATTATTCAGTCCCAAATCACACCTAATATTACTGTTTTTGTTAAGGTAGAACAAGAGGGGTCCCTTCAATCTGACAAATATGTATCTCCTACTCACTAAACCACTATTAGGCTCTCATCTCAAAAAGTTTACTATCTAGACTAAGACAAGCATACAAGACAAGATGCTTTAAGTGCTCTGAGATACACTGTAAGAATTCAAAACGAGCACTAACAGAAGAATCAAGACATGATATGATATGGACCTTGAAGAAAAGATAGACTTCTGACCACCACATATAAAGAAAAGGGTATTCCAGTTTGAGAGGTGGGGGGTGGAAGCAGTATGAACAAAAGCCCATTTGCAAAACAGCAATAATCCCATTTGGCTAAACTGTAGGGTCCAATTAGGGGCCAAGGAAGACAAGCTGGCAAAAGGAACTTGGTACCATTTAGCAGAGAGACTTGAGTGTTAAGCTCAATGTGTCTCCTTAACCTGGTAGGCAGAGGGGAGTTAATAAAAGACATTTAGAAGTGCATAAATCAACCAGACAGCACGATGCTTAGAAAGATTAATCTGTCCACTGGTATGTCAGACCAACTGAATAAGGAAAAAAATCATAAAAGGCAAAAGCAGTTGCATGAGGTAACAGGAGCCTGAGACATATCTAAAGAACCCTATTGTAGTTTTAAGCAGAGTGGTGGGTGGGGGTGGAGGTAGGGGGGTGGAGGAGGGTATAGGAGGAATAAATGGTGATGAATGGAGACTTGACTTGGGGTGGTGAACACTCAATACAGTGTACAGATGTGTTGTAGAAGTATGCACCTGAAACCTGTATAATTTTGTTAACCAGTGTCACCCAATAAATTCAGTTTAAGAAATAAACAAAAAGAACTCTATTTTACAAAACTAAGCAAAAGTTGGAATTTAGTAAGATTCCAACAAGCACCATAACCACAACAAAGTGTACAACTCAAGTTTTAAGATTTGCAATCTACTGGGCTCAGGAAAAAGATTCCTTTGTACTCACACAGTTTACATGAAGACTCATGTCTAAATATATGGAGTCAATGATAAATGTAAACCTCTAGCAGATGTCTAATACATATTTAATAAGAATGCAATTAGCACTACAATTAACAGGAGAAGACAATTTGGGCTTTAAGTCAAGTGACTTACACTCTACTGGGCTAAAGAGAAAAATACTTCACTCCTTTACATGTTCCCATCATTTTCATGAAGACTTACATATAATTGTAAGAAGTCAATGACAAATGTAAGCAGTGTATAACAGTAGTAGAGGCTCAACAGATACCACTATAGTCAATCTCACAGAAAAAAGTAAGTAGAGTAGCCAGTTCACGAAGGCTTATAAAAGATAGTTTGTTTTTTAGTAAAGGTAACATTCCCCAATTTCCCAGAATTCCATAAGCATCACAAGCTTTTACAGAGAAGGGCAGCAGAAAGTACTGGGCCAGGATTCAAGTCAATTAGCTCAGCCACTGGCAGACAGCAGCCATGCTGATTAGCCTCCCAGTTTCCCTGAGTTCAAGGAGAAGTACCAATTGAATTAAGATAAATATGACTCAAGGCATCAGGAGCTGGGTAGTAAAAAGGTGTGGTGACATTTCCCAGATGCCACGCAACAAGCTGAAAGAAAGCTTCCTACAAGGCACAACATATTTGCAATCTAAGTTCTTAAAGCACACAGACTTAAAAAAAAGACACTGTAGGCCCCCTCCTAGATCCCCAAATCGTGGGCTCAGTCCTAGATGTCCCCTCTCCCCCAATATAAGTCTCCAAACCGTCCTGTCGGCGGCAACCCTTGGTCCTAAAGGGCCTTCTGTCAGAGCAAGTGGAGGCGCAGAAGGTGACCTTCAGTAATCTGGGGCAGCCCGCCTTTCCCAGGGACACTACAGATAGTGGAGCACGAGCCTCCTCCCCCACGAACCCAGCCCACGCAACTGTGGCGCGTGAACCTTCACATCCGTGGGCCTCCCGAGCTCAGAGCTCGGCTGCACAGAAACTCTCAGCTCTCCGCGGAGTCGGGCTTTGAAACTCACAGCAGGCGTATGGTTTGCGACGGGGATGCGGTGTGGGGTGTCAATAGCCTCACAAAACCTACCATGGGCCGGCAGGAAACAAGGCCTCAACATTCACCCCCAGCCACACTTACACTGCCCAACCGACCAGAGACGCAGAGAACAAAACAAGGAGAAAACCCGAGGCCTGGGAGAGCGTCCCTTGTTCCGGGGCCCAATAGGAGGACTGGGCGGCCGGAGTGGGGGTGGGGGCGAATGTGCAGCGCGAGCCGAGGATGCCCGGCCTCACACGCGAGGCGCACGCGGAGGGGCGCAGGGGCGCGTGGGCGCGGGGCCGCGTGCGCGTGCGCGGGGCCGGGGAAGGGTCGCGCGCGCGGCCTCTTACGGAGCCCACGTACCTGACTGTAGCCCCGCGCTGGGCCCGCGGCCGCCGCCAGCGACTGCGGCAGCAGAGGGGCGCGCAGGGCCGGGTAAGAGGCAGCAGCCGCGGCGGCGGCGGACGTGGCCGCAGGGGGAGGCCCCGCCAGCCTCCCGGCGGACGCAGGCCCGGTCTGGAGGCCCCGCGTCTGAGAGGCGGCGGCCGCGGCGGCCCCGAGCAACAGCAGCAGGCGGCGGCGGCCCGAGACGCCCGAAGGGAAGGAGCCGGCGGCCGAATAGAAGGGCAGGCAGGCGGCGCCGGTGCGCCGGCAGCTGCTGCAGTTACAGCCGCAGCCCCGGAGCAGCGCCCCGAGCACCCAGCGCGTCCCGGCCATGGACTCCGGAGGCGGCGCGGGGCCTGTAGGCGGCTGCGGCTGCAGCGCGAGCGGAGGGGAAGTGGAATCCAGGGCCGGGGAGGGGCGCCAGGCACATGCGCCGCCGGCACCCGGGGCAGCGGCGAGTCGGAAGGAGGCGGAGGAGAGCGCGCGGCTCCGCCCGGTCTCCGCCCTCGGGGCGGGGCTGCTTGCGGGGGGGGCGGGGCGGGGCGTCCCGCTCCACCCGGTGGAAACTGAGTCCTGGAGTGTGCAAGGCCAAGGCTTTCCTGCTCTGAAGAAAGCCCATTCCAGGAACGCGGTTCTACGGACACCCGTAGTGTCTCCCCGAAACGTGTGGCGTGACGGGCAAAGGCTGTTTGTGGAAGAAATTTGGGATAAATTGAAGAAATTTAGTAGTCCCCAAACTTGAGATATATGCGAAAGGCAAACTTTCTTTTTAAATGAAATAAATACTTATATGTTGATTATACATGTATATAACAAAGAGAACGCCTCACTTAATGAGTTGGTGTATTAACAAGTGGTCAGGCAGAGGTTTGCAAAAGAACTGGTTGTGCAGTCTTCCTCCTCCTGTGGCCAGAAGCCATCTCAGATCAATAGGCAAAAGGGAGTTCTGAGTGTAAAAAACAGAAAAAGCTAAAATTTTGAACTTCTTACTGTGGACGGATCTCAAAGAAAAGTATAATGAAGTTAAAGAATTTCAGAAAATATCAACATTTTAAAAATCTTGTTTCATATATCCCCAAACATGTTTTCTTTGCTAGACCTTTTTTTTTTTTTTCTTTATTGATTTTTAGAGAGAGGAAGGGAGAGGGAGAGGAAGAGATAGAAATATCCATGAGAGAGCATCCATTAGCCCTCTCCTGCATGTGTGGGGATTGGGCCCACAACCTGGTCATGTGCCCTGACTGGGAATGGACCCGGTGACCTGTTGATGCATGGGTCGATGCTCAACCACTGACAGATTAGTTGTTTTGAAGTATTCAAGATTTTTTTTTATTAATTAATTTATTTTTGTTACGGATGTTTCTCCTCCTCCCCACTGCAGACACCCTCCTCCCTATCCTGCCTCCCCCAAGATTTTTTTTTTTTTTTTCCTCTCCCGAGGACATTTTTCCATTTTTTGTTCAGATAGAGCGGGAGGGAGAGAGAGGAAGAGAGAGAGAGAGAAACATCGACGTGAAGGGACACATCGAGTGGCTGCCACCCGCACGACCAACCAGGGCCGGGGACAAACTGCAACCGAGGTACGTGCCCACAGCGGGAACCGAACCCGGGTCTCTCTGGACCGCAGGCCAACGCTCCAACCGCTGAGCCAAACCGGCCAGGGCAATTTTTTTTTTTTTAATTGATCTATAGAGAGAGGGAGAGAGAGAAACATCAATGAGAAAGACACATGGGTTGACTGCCTCTTGCATGCCCCTCACTGGGGATCAAACCTGCAACCTGGGCATTTTCCCTGAGCAGAAATCAAACCGGTGACCTCTTGATCCATGTGTGATGCTCAATCGCTGAGCCACACCAGCTGGGTCCAAGATTACTGATTTAAAGATTGAAAGATTGAGTTGTTTACTCTGGCCTACTTTTAGGGAAAAGAAAGCTGGGTATTCTCCTCAACCCCCCCCCCACACACACACACACACACACACCCAAAGCTAATAACAAAAAATTTGATTGGCTTGGCTCTGTGGATGTGTAGTATCAAAGAGATAGGGACTTACTCATCTGAAAAATTTAGAAATCCTAGAGGTTTTTTGTTCTTTTTTTTGTTTGTTTGTTTGTTTTTTATCCTCACCCGAGGACATTTTTCCATTTTTTGTTCAGGTACGAGTGGGAGGGAGAGAGAGGAACAGAGAGAGAGAGAGAAACATCGATGTGAAAGGAACACATCGAGTGGCTGCCACCCGCACAACAACCAGGGCCGGGGACAAACTGCAGCCGAGGCACGCGCCCTTAGCGGGAACCGAACCCGGGTCTCTCAGGACCGCAGGCCGACGCTCTAACTGCTGAGCCAAACTGGCCAGGGCAGGTTTTTTGTTCTTAAATCTCCCTTTCAAGAAGGAAAATGGGTTATCCTTTCCTAACAGATTATCACTATAAATCACAATTTGTGAAGATGTTAGGGATCCTGCCCATATTTACTCTTGCCTTCATTTTCCAAATAGCTGAAGTCATCATCCATAATGTGTAAATCCGAATGCATTAGAAACCTAAATACATAGAATGAAACTTTGCTTATTATAATCAGAAGTAACACCTAGTAGTAAAATTGGAAGTTGTTTTGTGTTGTTGTGTTTTGTTTTGTTTTTGGTGCATGCCCCTAGCAGGAGTCGAACCCAGGACTCTCTGGCCTGCAGGCCAGTGCTCCAACCACTGAGCCAAACCGGCCAGTGCAGAAGTTGTTTTTTAAAGTAACTGTTACCATACAAAGTTAAAAAGTGAACAGCTTTAATTTTTACTTAGAGAAAATTGGGAGAATATGAGGGAGAAAAGAAAGTAACTTTAAATAATTACCCACTCATGTAACAAACATATTAAGTGGTTTTTTGTGTTCCAGGCACTGTGCTATGCCTCATGCATTCAAGAATATAAAATAATAGGTTTTCAGACTAAATATCAAAGTGATGTTTAGATTTGTATATGTCTAGATTATATGTGGAGAGACAAGCAAGTTTTGTAAATTAAAACTAATGACTATGGAACACCAGGTTTTTAAAATTTTGTTAATAAGTATTATTTTTAACCCAAATAACTAACTTGCAGCACTCTTTCATGCTAAACTTTTATTATGGAGAATAAAAGATTCTCTTGGACAAAAAATTTACATTGAGAGCCCGGCAGGTGTGACTCAGTAGTCGAGTGTCAACCCATGCACCAAAAGGTCCCCAGTTCGATTCCTGGTCAGGGCACATGCCCAGGTTGTGGGCAAATCCCCAGTGTGGGACATGTAGGAGGCGGTCAACTGATGCTCTGTCATGGATGTTTCTATCTCTCCCTCTCCCTTCCTCTCTCTCAAATCAATAAAGAAAAAAAAATTACATTGAGAGGCTTTTTGAATAGGGTGGTGACAATAGAGATAAAGAGGGAAGATTTGAGAGATTTTTTTAGATTGACCTTTAGAGAGAGAGGGGAAAGGAGAAAAAGAAATATCGGTGTGATGGGCTGCCTCCTGTACACACCCCAACTGAGGATCAAACTTGCAACATTTTGGTGTACGGACTAAATTCTAAAAAACAGCCACACTGGCCAGGGCAAGAAATTTTTTTAGGAGCTAGAAACAACAGGATTTGAAGCTAGGTTAGAAAGGAGGATGGTGTTTTCTGTTATTGTTACTTGGAGTTGAGAGGGGTGGATAGGGATGACTTTTCATTCCTGGGAAAGTTTAGAAATTACATATATATATATATATATATATATATATATATATATATATATATGAGGAGAGAGAGAGTCAACCTACTTCTTTGACAAGAATTTCTGAGGTAGAGCTAGTCAAAATTGGTAAAAAATAAACACTCTAGATTTAGGGGAGGATAAGGAGAAGGAAGGAGAAAAACAATCACCTCCCTTCACTAGGAAGGAATGTTCAAGTGAAGCCCTCTTAGTTCTAAAGAGCACATTATGAACTGGGAGAGGAGCTGGAAGAGGATGATTGTTCTGATATCTAATAAATAAATTAAGGAACTCACTTTATTGTCTGTGCCCCCATATTCTTAGAGGTGAACATACTTTTCTTCTGATATGCAATGAGGCTGAGTTCATCTCAAAGGTTCCCATCCCACAGCCTTCTTTGCATTTGAAAGAAACAAAAAAATCATGAACATAGATGTCAATAAGCCTAGGGTGGCAAAAGGAAAAGGGATTGAAGTCAAGTACCATAAAGAAATGGTGCCCATTTGTGTAACCTGTGATTAAGGTGCTATTCATCATCCAAGATTAAAGGGAGAACTTTATTACGTTGAGTAGATAGATACAAGAGAACTTCAACAATTGGAGCTACCAGTTTCTTTTAAGGGAACACAAAGAGGTGCATTTTATCACCATTATCACTACTTCATTCTTTTATCTGACAAGGAGAACTGGTCCACTGGAGCCACAAGTTTGAAGATTTGTTATTTGCTGCAGTGACGTGTTTCTTAGGTTAGCTTTATCAGTTGGCCTACATTCACTGTTAACAAGTTCATGCTAATCAATTTTTATGTCTCTCCCATAGGTTGCATTTAGAAACCCTTCTCAGAAGGAATAAAATATACATGTTTACAATCAACACGTGGCAGACCAACAAACCTAAATACTGCAGTGTCCTCACTTGTTAAAATTAAAATAGGTCCCTGGGAAAGAGAGTAGCTGATTGGTTATTTAAATGAAATGTACTGTCAAGAAATGGTAATTTAAATAAATAAAAGGATTATTTTAAATCAATAGCCTATTTTTCCCCTGTGGCAAATATTTTTAAATGAACATGACTGGAAATGTGAACCATATTCCTGAAGGAGTTCTCAAAATACAGTGTCAGTACGATTATTACAAGGAACTGATTTACTCCAGATGGATGAGACAGTCACAATATTGAACTCTCTGTGGATGTTGAGTCAGTACTACTGCGTAAAGTTCATATTGAGAATATTTAGAAAGTAGAAAGGTAGGCTATAGCATCCTCTGGCCATATTTACAAAAATAAGGTGGTAGTGTTTCTTACTAGTCAGTTACTGAGCTGTCCTCCCATTAACTAGCTTTTCCTAGGAGGGCCAAAGCTAGGGTGAAACTAGAGACCAAAGCTCTGAGAATCACCTGACACACATAAGATACAAAACACCAAGAAGTCTTTGTTAGTAGGCATCAATAATCATCTCTTTAAAATACATGAATATAGTTTTTTTTTAAGCCGTGCAAAATTGCATACACACATGCACCCCATGTGCACAAACATGTAGAGTAAGGTTTGCCTCTAACCACTGTCCTCTAACCATCCATTTCTGAAAGATTAATAATTACCAGTATCTCGTGTATCCTTTCAGAGATGGTCTGTGCAGTGTTACATCACTTTTAAATTTGGTAATTCCGCTATTCTTGGGATTTTGACAAGTTTTCCACCTGCTATCGGAGGATGTTCTGAAACCAATGTGTTCATAAATGGAGAGCAAAAGGAAAAGGAAGCACAACAGACAAATGAGATCCTGTATCACAAGAAACAAAGGATACTAGGGAAGAATTGTATGAAAGGAAAAGGTAGTCTGCTATAATATTTGGAAGAATTTTTTTTCCTGTTTAACAACATAGCTTAATTAGGAAAAACATAAGACTTCAGAGTCAGACACTGATAATTGGCTAGGCCACTGTATGACTTTGGTCATTACATAATCTCTCTGAGCTTTATTTCCTAAAGTACAAAAACAGAGATAATGTTAACTACCACATAGAGTTGTGAGGTATCTGGCATATAGAAAGAAACTTGAAAATGGTGACTATTATTATTTTCTTAAATATTATTTAAAGGAAATGGTTATTTTTATATTTTAATTGTTTCTTTCCTTCTCTTCTGATTCCACCTCATTATTTATGTATGTATTCTTTATTTATTTAAAATATGTTTTATTGTCTGGCCGATGTGGCTCAGTGTTTGAGCATCGACCCATGCACCAGGAGGTTGCCGGTTCGATTCCCCATCAGGACACATGCCCAGGTTGTAGGCCCGATCCCCAGTGGGGGACATTCAAGAGGCAGCCAGTCGATGTTCTCTCTCATCAATGTTTCTATCTCTCTCTCTCCCTCTCCCTTTCGCTTTCTCTAAAATCAATAAAGAAAAAAAATTTTAAATATGTTTTATTGATATTTTAGAGAGAAGAAGGGAGAGGGAGAGAGAGAAACATCAATGAGAAAATCAGCTGCCTCCTGCATGCCCCCTACGGGGGATCAAGTCTGCAACCCAAGTATGTGCCCCGACCAGGAATTGAACCAGTGACCTCCTGGTCCATGGGTCAACACTCAACCACTGAGCCACACTGGCTGGGCAGTATTTTTTTTTTAATTGACATATAACCACCTCAATATTTATTTGTTAATACTGTATCTAAGGATTTAAGCATCCCTCCCCAGGAAAATAAAGTTTCCTTGCAAACAAATTCGATGGAATTAGAAAATACCACACTGAAGGTTAAGTTCTATGAGGCCTATTTAAGCATATTCTGTGGTATAGGGCAGGTATATACCCTACTGGTCTGAAGGACATCAGAGGAATGAGAATCATCAGTGTAAAAATATCTTGGAAGTACCTATTATTTACTATATTTAGTCTGTCTTCCCCACTACATTTAAATCAAGGCTGTGTATTATAATAAAAAGTTTAGGTCTATGTATATGAGATATATATATATATATATATGCACACACACATATACACATATGCATACATACATACATACATACAAGGGTGGGCAAAAGTAGGTTTCCAGTTGTTCGTATGGAAAATAACATAATGATAAATAACAATACAAGAATAAACTCTGTGTTTCATGTACTCACAACTGTAAACCTACTTTTGCCTACCCCTGTATGTACCTTACACATGTAGATATAGACTTACACAGTGTTTTGCTCATAATCAGTACTTAATATCTGTTTAATTTAAATCAGCAGACTACTTTATATGTATGTGTGTAGATTTAGTGATATAATGCTGTTTTTAGAAATAATTCTTTTATTTGGCCAAGAAGTAACAAAAATGAAAACGCTAATGATAAATTGGACACTGGCTAGGACATTTTTCCAGTAAATGTAGAAACCTATATTTTCCAATAACCTTCATGTGTATTTTTAATTTGACTGCACTTGTAGGCTCCATTTATAACAAATACTAGTGGCTGCTAGCAGTACACACATGGTACCTAATTTATTTTGAGGTCCCTTGAGCAAATACAATACCATTTGCATGGTAGCATGGGAAATGATTCACCCAGTATATAATTCCATTATGATTACTTGTACTTCATTTACACAAAATTAAGTATTCCACTCACTACTTTAATCACAAATTAATCCTCAAGATTACAAGGGGGAAAAGGTTAACAGTAATTCGTAAGACCTCCTTTCTAGGTTTTTTCTTCAAGTAAGAACATGCACAGTTGGAGTCTAAGCTAGCACAAGAACTAGCCCTTTTTAGAAAAAAAGAAAGTAATTGTATCTCCATCTCCACCCCCAACTCCACTCCCATTCCATGCCGCTTCTTACAACTTCATGGATGTTTCTGTGAGCTTCTGTGTTTCCTTTCCATTCAGAATTTGTATGCTTGAGTGTATCTCCCTAGTGTCCCCTCCTCCAGTGTGATCTGGTTCTTTGAGATATTATCCCATAGTTTTGTTTGTTTTTTTCATTCATTACAATTTCTGTTGGTAACAATTTTCTTTTTTTTTTTTTTTTTTATCCTCACCCGAGGACATTTTTCCATTTTTTGTTCAGGTAGAGTGGGAGGGAGAGAGAGGAACAGAGAGAGAGAGAGAAACATCGATGTGAAAGGGACACATCGAGTGGCTGCCACCCGCACAACCAACCAGGGCCGGGGACAAACTGCAACCGAGGTACATGCCCTTAGCGGGAACCGAACCCGGGTCTCTCTGGACCGCAGGCCGACGCTCTAACCGCTGAGCCAAACCGGCCAGGGCGGTAACAATTTTCTTGAAGGCTGACCATGAATCTGACCTCATGTTTTTAGTAAGATCATAGAGTTATGAGTCATTTGTTCTGAGAGTCATCACTTTCAGAAATATTTATTAATGCATTCTTTGCACTAGACGCTGAGAAATATATAATGCAAGTAGTCCCTACTTCCAAGTTTCTCACAGTCTACTAAGGAAAACGGATAAGAAAATCAAATGCAACATCTTGCAATTACTGCTCTAAGGAGGTATATCAGGATACCATTGGACTTCAAAGGAGGAACACTTTCACACTTTTATAGATCAAAGATGATTTCAGGAGAGTTGACACCAAAGTTGGAATATGAAGGAATCAATAAAAATTAGCAAAAAAAATGGTATAGGCGCTGTGGAAAAGTTTGACAATTCCATATGACCTAGCAATTCCAATCCTAGGTATATATCCAATATAATTGTAGGAAGTACCCAAACTGATACTTCTTCTTTTTAAGCCCAAGCATTATGGACAGAATATTAGAAAATACTTGTTTTATAATATAAAACAAGAAAACAAAATATATTTAGACCCTAAAAAAGAAAAATAAAAGATTTGCAAAATGAAGAAAGGAATGCTGCCATAGTCAGAGGGAAGTTTTTAGAAAACCCCAGAGGCATAAGAAGACATAGAGAATTCAAGAAGCTGCAAATGGTTTGTGGCAGGAATACTAACATCATAGGAATTTTGAAAAGACTAATAGAAGTCAGATTATTGAAAAGCCTTATACGTGCCTTGTAAGGAACTTGAACTTTATCTGTAAGGAACTTGAACTTTATCTGAAAGATAATTGGGTGCCCATTGATATAGAGAAGTGATGCAAGCAGATTTACATTTAGAAATTGTATTCTGGCAATAGTTTGGAGGAATTGTAGTGAGATAAGAGAGATCTGTTATCCAGATCTGTAGTAAGGGGGCTAATGCAATCATTCACAGGCAAAAACACAAGTGCCTAGAACATGAGAGCAATTTCAAGAGCTATTTGGACTGCTTATGGAAATCTTACTATCATGAAAGTATCTTCTACAAGCCTTATGGGGGCTGCCAGGTAAAGGTCAAACTGAAGGAGCTAACAGACATATATCAGAAGCAAAGGCTTTGATCTTACTTGTCACAAACTGGGGAAATATCAGACCAAAAAAAATTTTTTTTTGCAATGTCAGTTGATCATAAAGTCTTCAGGATAGAAAATAATTCAAAGGTTATTGAGAGATTCTAATTCATTGTTTAAATTCTTTTTACAACATCCCTGCCAAGTGGGGATTTAGCCCAAGTTAAATAACTCCACTGAGAACAATCCACTGTTCCCTAAGAAAGATCTCAAACATTTCCTCTCACTTAGAAAAGAATAAACAAACAAAAAACAGGAAGCTGTGTATGGACTTGCAAGTCTAAATTCCAGGTGTTAGCCAGATTTTCCATTGACTTCACTCCCACTCTCTTCCTGAAATTCATCCGTGTATAGTGATGCATAATTTATATGTAGGGCTGACTTTATGGGAAGGTAATTAAAGGAAGTTATTCCCTAAGTAATGTCATTTTGGGGGCCAAAAAGCAAAGCTTCTCCTCCCTCAACAACCCCCACCTCCAAGCTATCATGGAGTCTCAAATACCACTATTAGCATTTCTAAAGAAATGGCACATTAAAACTAAGTCACACTAGGTTGTTAATGACGTATCAGATAGATTTCATCCTGACATTAGGGACCCTGGGAACTATAGAACTACTAGCAAAGGAAAGAGTAGTATAAAAGTGGAGAAAAGAAAAACAACACTAAGGCAAGATGAACCAGAGGTTCCCAGTGATCCACAGACAGAAATGATTGGTTGATTGCAATAGAAGGACCTGGAATTTGTTCAAAATACTGTTTCTAGGACTCCTCCTTGTATTATGTTTTTCTCAACAGATCTGGGGTATATTCCTGGGCAATTCTGATATGCAGCTAAATTTAGGGACTGTTAGATGTGAAGCTACATTTTTTAAAAAGCAAAAACAACATGACCCCCATCTCACTATGTCCCTATTCTGCCTAGGGCCATATTGGTCTGTTTATACAAAGCACTTGTTCTAAATTTCCTAAAGTGAAGGTTATGAGGAGAGTCAGTGGTACATTAGGTATCTGGTGAAATGTGTCACTGACTTTTTAAACATTTCTAAGACTATTTCAACAACAGTATGCTTTCAATGAGCAGAATATGTTGATGACTACAGAATGATACATAACACTTTGCCTTTAAAACTTCTTTTGGCAGTTGTAATATCTATGTCTCTTAGGATGAGAGTTTTAGGAATTTGTAACATTCAGTGTTTGGCCCTTATAGAAGGATTGTGAAGTAAGTGGCAAGTTTTGGCTCTGATTTTTCTTTAGAAAATGGACAAGAAGGTAAAAATGCCTTGTTATAGTTGATCAGTTACAAAAATATCCTCACATTATAGTTCAAGTACTCAGACCAAATATATTAAGACAGGCCCTGGCTGGGTTGCTCAATTGGTTAGACCATCATCCTGATACACCAAGGTACAGGTTCTATCCCCAGTCAGGGGATACAAGAATCAACCAATAAATATATAAATAAGTAGAACAACAAATCTATGTTTCTCTCTCTCCCTTTCTCTCTCTCTACAATCAATAAAACAAATAAATTAAATATATATATTATATATATAAACAATAGTTAGCATTTCTTTAGCCCTTCACAGTTTATGAAACTCCTTTGCATATTTGATTCTTCTAACAGTTCTGTACTATGGGTAGGATAGATGCTAGGATACCAATTTTATACATGAAGAAAAGGCTCAAAGTTTGAAGAATTTTCCCAAGATTTATAAGAGTATTCTAAGTCATTATGTTTTAAATCTAGCTATGAAGCAGAATTTTTTACATTGTTTCCTGTTTTCTAAATATTTCTAGTAAACTCAGCATATTACTTCAGAATTTTAAAAAATATATTTTTATTGATATTTTAGATAGAGAGGAAGGGAGAGAGGGAGAAAAATAGAAACATCAATGAGAGAGAAACATTAACCAGCCCTCTCCTGCACATGCCCCGACCGTGAATTGAACCAGCGACCTCTCGGTGCATGGAACAACATTCAATCCACTGAGCCACACTGGCCACGCTTACTTCAGAAATTTTAATAATTTTTACAAAGACTTGTTTAGTTACTCTTGGGCACATGTAGTAAAAGTTGGATGATGATGAAAGCCACTCCCAATTTCACCACCTTAATTTCCAGCTCTGTCGATCCTGGCTATAGGAGAAAGAGCATTATCCATATTATAGCCTGAGTTAGAGAATGTACCACTTCCTAGGAGACATTGCTTCAGTTGCACAAGGTATGCCATGAGCCACTTAGCTGATGCCATAAATGAATCTTTAAATGGCCATTCCACCGTACTATCAATCCAGTAGTTTTCGAATGAGGAGGAACAGGGTAAGACTGGTGAATTTGATGAGTGTAGTCCCATTGCCTTCTTTCTATACACAGACTTCCTTCAGCAGAAGCAGTGCTACGTGGATTACCATGACGGAGGATAAGCCATTCTGTAAATCCATGGATGGTGGTTTTGGCATAAACTTTTTGTGCAGAGAAAGAATTACAAGATGTTTCCCTATGGCTTTGTGAGACTAAGGCAATGATATTAATCAGGGTCAAATTTTAATTTAAAAAAATGGAGGCCCAAAACCTGATGACAAATAAGATAAATTAAAGCTAGTTTTTACATATTTTACAGCTTTTCAGTCAGGTATTATAAATCATAAATTTAAGAAAATTAAAAAAAAACAAAAAGGCTTCATTATTTCCATATATACATATATGTATACATATCTATATCTATATTTGTACAAATGTAATATTATCTGGATGACAGATAATTAAAGTTACATTCAAGGTTATACAATAACTCAATGTGGAAGTACATAATTAAGTGAGAATCATTTAGTGTTCCATAGGACCACACTTCCTTCTCTCTGACATTATCAACATAAAAACTATAACAAATCTTACCTTTACCCTCTTCTACCTCCCTCCACACCCCCTTCCCTCTGACAAGCACCATACATAAATGGTGATGGAAGGAGACTTGACTTGAGGTGGTAAACACACAATACAATATACAGATTGTGTATTGTAGAATTGTATACCTGAAACCTATATAATTTTATTAACCAATGTCACACAATAAATTCAATTTAAAAAAGCAAATCCTAGAAAGAGAATGCAACTAATTTAAACATACCACTCATCTTCTCAACTTTCATGGTTATATAATTCTGCCAGTTGTTAAGGTTATAATTTTACCAACATAAAATAACTATGGCCCAGGCTGGTGTGGCTCAATGGTTAGAGCATTGGCCTGCACACCAAAGGGTTGCAGGTCTGATTCTCAGTCAAGGGAATGTGCCTAGTTTGCAGGTTCGATCCCTGGCCCCTATTGGGGTATGTCCCTCTCACATTGATGGTTCTCTCTCTCTCTCTCTCTCTCTCTCTCTCTCTCTCTCTCTCTCTCTCCCCTTTCCTCCTTTCCTCCTCCCTTCCACTCTCTCTAAAAAAAAAAAAAAAAAATCAATGAAAATGTATCTTTGGGTGAGGATTAACAACAACATTATTTTGTACCTTACAGATATTTCAACAGAAAGTGAGTTTAGATAATATAAAATAAAGAGGCTTGTTGTTTCCTTTCGGGGAAACTAATGTAAGCCGGTAGGCTGAGGTAAAGGTTCATTAATGTCTAAAGTATGCCTGATTAGTGCTTAGTTGCTTCATCTGTATTTTTATGAGAATGCAAAGTGACAACCAGTTCAGAGTTCATAGGAACAAAGACCATCAGTCTGCTTGGAGCTTATAGAACATAAAAATGGTCATTTTTTTCTTATCAGAATATATTTTTTATTTCCTTATTTTTCCCCAAAATAAATATGTTGTATATTGTTGTTTTTTTTATTGTTTTCTGAAAAACAGGATTTTTATTTATATTTTTTATTTTAATTATTTATTTTCTCTTTTTTTGCAATTTTTATTAATTTATTTTTGTTATAGGTATTTTTTATTTTTGACCCCTAGACACCCTCCTCTGGATCCCGCCCATCCCCTAGCATTGTTGTCTATGTCCATTGGTTACACATACATGCATATGTTATTTTTATCTCATCCCTCCCCCTACCCCCCTTCTCTGAGGTTTGTCAGTCTGAATGGTACTTCTTTCTATGTCTCTGGGTCTATTTTGTTCATGAGCTTATTTTGTTCATTATATTCCACAAATAAGTGAGATCATGTGGTACTTGTCTTTCTCTGATTGGCTTATTTCACTTAGCATAATGCTCTCCAGGTCCCTCAATGTCGTCTCAAAGGATAAAAGATCTCTTTCTTACAGCTGCATAGTGTTCCATTGTGTATATGTACCACAGCTTTTTTATCCACTCATCTATTGATGGACACTTGGGCTGTTTCAAGATCTTAGCAATTGTAAATAGTGTTGATACGAACATAGGGGTACATATATTCTTTCTGATTTGTGTTTCAAGCTTCTTAGGATATATTCCTAGAAGTGAGATCACTGGGTCAAATGGCAATTCAATTTTTAATTTTTTGAGGTAACACCATATTGTTTTCCATAGAGGCTGCACCAGTCTGCATTCCCACCAGCAGTGCACTAGAGTCCCCTTTTCTCGACACCCTTGCCAGCACTTGTTGTTTGATGATTTGTTGATGGCAGCCATTCTGACAGGTGTGAGGTGATACCTCATAGTTGTTTTAATTTGCATCTCTCTGATGATTAGTGACACTGAGTATTTTTTCATATGTCTCTTGGCCATTTGTAAGGTATCCTCAAATCCATCCTCACAGTTTCCCTGCCTTACTTCCCTTTTCCCTCCTACTGCCCTAAGATAGCACAGTCCTATGAAGTGGTAGCATGTAAGCTTTTGCGTCAGGCTCTGCTTTCTCACCAAGACAGAGACATAAGGAACATAACAACCATTGGAGGGGTGTCTATTTAGGTCCTCTCCCATTTTGTAATTGGGTTCTTTGTCTTTCTTTTGTTGAGTTGTATGAGCACTCTATATATTTTGGAAATTAACCCCTTACCTGATGTATTCTGGGCAGTTATGCTCTCCCATATAGTGGGTTCCTTTTCCATTTTGATGTTTGTTTCTTTTGCTGTGCAGAAGCTTTTTAGTTTGATGTAATCCCATGTGTTCATTTTTTCCTTTCTTTCTCTTGCTTTAGGCATTGTATCAGTGAGAATTCTGCTGTGTGTGATGTCTGAAATTTTGTTACCTACATTTTCTTTTTTTTTAATTCCTCACCCGAGGATATTTTTCTATTTATCATTAGATACAGTGGGAGGGAGGGAAAGAGAGAGGGAGACAGAGAGAAACATCAATGTGATAGAGCCACATCGACTGGTAGCCTCCTGCACCACCCAACTAGAGCCAGGGACCAGCTGCAACCAAAGTACTACCCCTGAGTGAAAATGAACCCAAGACTCATTGGTTCACGGCCAACGCCCTAACCGCTAAACCAAACCACCAGGGCTGCCTACATTTTCTTCTAGGATTTTTACGGAGTCACAAATCACATTTAAATCTTTTATCCATTTGGAGTTTATTCCTGTGTATGGTATAAGTTGGTGGTCTAATTTCGTTTTTTTGCATATAGCTGTCCAATTTTCCCAACACCATTTATTGAAGAGGCTGTCTTTACTCCACCGTATGCTCTTGCCACCTTTGTCAAATATTAGGTGAGCATAATGACTTGGGTCAGTTTCTGGGTTCTCTGTTCTGTTCCATTGATCTATATGCCTGTTCTTATGCCAGTACCAGGCTGTTTTGATTACAGTGGCTTTATAGTATAATCTGATATCCGGTATCGTGATCCCTCCTACTTTGTCCTTTTTTCAAGATTGCTGTGGCTATTCGGGGTCTTTTTTGGTTTCATATAACTTTTGAAGTATTTGTTCTAATTCTGTGAAATATGTGGTTGGTATTTTAATGGGGATCTATCGATTGCTTTGGGTAGTATGGACATTTTAATGATGTTAATTCTCCCAATCCATGAACAAGGTATATGCTTCCACATTTTTATATCTTGCTCTATTTCTTTTTTCAATGTCCAGTAGTTTTCTGCAAATAGGTCCTTTACTTCTTTGGTTAAGTTAATTCCTAGGTATCCTAATTTTTTTGCCACAGTAGTAAATGGGATTTTTTTTTTAGTTTCTCTTTCTGTGAGTTCATCATTGGTGTATAAGAATGCCGTCAATTTCTTTTTTTTTTAAATATTATTTTTGTTACAGATGTTTCTCCTTTTTTACCCCATTGACACCCCCCGCCGCCAATCCCCAGCTTTGTTGTCCATGTCTATTGGTTATGCATACATGCATATAAGTTCTGTGGTTTATCTCTTCCCTCCCCGCTTCTCCCCCTCTTCTGAGGGTTGTCAGTCGGTACCCTACTTCCATGTTTCTAGATCTACCCTATTCCTCAGACTGTTATGTTCATTATATTCCACAAATAAGTGAGATTATGTGGTATTTGTCTTTTTCTGCTTGGCTTGTTTCACTTAGGATGATACTTTCCAGGTCCCTCCATGTAGTCTCAAAGGATAAGAGATCTTTCTTTCTTACTGCTGCATAGTACTCCATTGTGTATATGTACCACTACTTTTTTATCCATTCGTCTACTGATGGACACTTGGGCTGTTTCCAGATCTTAGCTATTGTAAATAGTGCTGCTACGAACATGGGGATACATATATTCTTTCTGATTGGTGTTTCAGGCTTCTTAGGGTATATTCCTAGAAGTGAGATCACTGGGTCAAATGGAAGTTCAATTTTTAATTTTTTGAGGTAACACCACATTGTTTTCCATAGTGGCTGCACCAGTCTGCATTTTCACCAGCAGTGTACTAGAGTCCCCTTTTCTCCACACTCTCGCCAACACTTGTTATTTGATGATTTGTTGATGGTGGCCATGCTGACAGGTGTAAGGTGATACCTCATTGTTGTTTTAATTTGCATCTCTCTGATGATTAGTGATGTTGAGCATTTCTCCATATGTCTCTTGAGAATGCTGTTGATTTCTTGATGTTAATTTTGTATCCTGCTACCTTGCCAAATTCATTTCTTAAATCTAGTAGATTTTTTATGGAGTCTTTAGGGTTTTCTATGTACAATATCATGTTATCTGCAAATAATGACAGTTTTACTTCCTCCTTTCCAATTTGGATCCCTTTTCTTTTTTTTTTCAGTGTAAAATTTTTATATTTAGAATTAGCCAGCTGGACTCAGTTTAGATGATCCCAATTTTGTTGGCAATATCCAAAGCATCATAGTCAGGAGCCAGTCGAACATATGCCTTCTTCTTGCCATCAGGCCTGATCAGGGTGTTGACCTTGGCCACATCAGTGTCATAGAGCTTCTTCACAACCTGTTTGATCTGGTGTTTGTTTTCCTTGACATCCACAATGAACACAAGTGTATTGTTGTCTTCTATCTTTTTCATGACTGACTCAGTGGTCAGGGGGAATTTGATGATGGTATAGTGGTCAAGTTTGTTTCTCCTGAGTGCACTCTTCCTAGGATATTTAGGCTGCCTCAGTGTCTTAGGCGGACTGAAGGTGGGTGATGTGAGGATGTGAGGATCTTCTTTTTTTTTTTTTTTTTTTTTGTGGCTGTGGACACCTTTCAGCACTGCTTTCTTTGCCTTCAAAGCCTTTGCTTTGCTTCAGCTTTAGAAGGGGCAGGGGCTCCCTTCTTCGCTTGCAGTGCCATCTTCTTAAAAAGCTTCCTTTTATATTTTTCTTCATGTCTAATTGCTGTGGCTAAGACTTCCAGCACTATGTTAAATAAGAGTGGTGAAAGTGGGCATCCCTGTCTTGTTTCTGTTCTTAAGAGAAATGCTTTTAGATTTTTCCCATTGAGTATGATGTTGGCTGTAGGTTTTTCATATATAGCCTTTATTATGTTGAGATATGATCCCTCTATTCCCACATTGCTGAGCGTTTTTATCAGAAATGGGTGCTAGATTTTATTGAATGCTTTTTCAGCATCTATTGATATGATATATATGGTTTTTATCTTTCATTTTGTTTATCTGGTGTATCACATTTATTGATTTGCAAATATCCTACCAGCCTTGCATGCCTGGGATGAATCCCACTTGGTCATGGTGAATAACTTTTTTAATGTATTGCTGGATCAGATTTGCTAATATTTTGTTAAAGATTTTGGTATCTGTGTTCATCAGGGATATTGGCCTGTAGTTTTCTTTCTTTGTCGCATATTTTTCTGGTTTTGGAATTAGAATTATGCTAGCCTCATAAAACAAGTTTGGAAGTCTTCCTTCTTCTTGAATTTTTTGGAATAGTTTGAGGAGAATGGGTGTTACTTCTTTGAATGTTGGGTAAAACTCCCCCATGAAGCCATTTGGGCCTGGGCTTTTGTTTACATCTTCAATTTCCTTCGTTGTTATTGGTGTATTCAAGTTTTCTATTTTTTCCCAGTTCAGTTTTGGGAGACAATGTGTTTCTAGAAATTTGTCCATTTTGCTTAGATTGCCCAATTTGTTGCAGTATAATTGTTCATAGTATTCTTTAACGATCCTTTGTATTTCTGTGTGGTCAGTTGTTACTTCTCCTCTCTCATTTCTGATTTTGTTTATTTGGGTCCTCTCTCTTTGCTTCTTGGTGAGTCTAGCTAAGGGCCCATCAATTTTGTTTATCTTTTCAAAGAACCAGCTCTTTGTTTCATTGATCTTTTGAATTTTTTTTTTTTTTTTTTTTTTGGTCTCTATGTCATTTATTTCTGCTCTGATCTTTTTTTTTTTAATTTTTTTTTTTTTTTTTTTTTTTTTTTTTTAATCCTCACCCGAGGCTATTTTTCCATTTTTTGTACAGATAGAGTGGGAGGGAGAGAGAGGAAGGGAGAGAGAGAGAAACATCGACGTGAAGGGACACATCGAGTGGCTGCCACCCGCACGACCAACCAGGGCCGGGGACAAACTGCAACCGAGGTACGTGCCCTTAGCGGGAACCGAACCCGGGTCTCTCCGGACCGCAGGCCGACGCTCTAACCGCTGAGCCAAACCGGCCAGGGCTCTGCTCTGATCTTTACTATTTTTTTCCTTCCACTCGCTCTGGGTTTTTCTTTTTTCTCTTTTTGTTTAAGTGTCAGATATTTATCATATTATAGGCTCTATGTTAGGGTACAGATTCAGTAAGATAAAGATTAGCACGGATTTGCTAATTTGTTTGTTTTTCATCCTCACCCGAGGACATTTTTTCATTTTTTGTTCAGAGGAAGAGAGAGAGAGAGACAGAGACAGAGACAGAGAGACAGAGAGAGAGAGAGAGACAGACAGAGAGAGAGAGAGACATTGACGTGAAAGGGACACATCAAGTGGTTGCCACCCACATGACCCAACCAGGGTCGGGGACAAACTGCAACCGAGGTACATACCCTTAGCAGGAACCAAACCTGGGTCTCTCTGGACCACAGGCTGACGCTCTAACTGCTGAGCCAAACTGGCCAGGGCTGGGTTTGTCTTTTTGTTTGCTTGCTAGTTCTTTAAGTTATGAGGTTAGATAGTCAATTATCCATTTTTCTTGTTTCTTGAGGTAAGCCTGTAGTGCTATGAACTTCCCTTTCAGGAAGATTTCAATATTTTTGTTGTAATTAATTTCTAGTTTCAAACCATTGTGATCTGAGAAGATGCTTGGTATGGTTTCAGTGTTCTTGAACTTGTAGAGACTTAGTTTGTGTCCTAACATGTGGTCTATCTTTGAGAATGTCCCATGTGTACCTGAGAAGAATGTGAATTTTGAAGTTTTGGGTGTAATTCTCTGTAGATATCGATTAAATCCATTTGATCTAGTACATCATTTAGAGTCTCTGTTTTCTTGCTAAATTTTTGTCTAGAGGATCTACCCAGTGACATCAGTGGGGTGTTGAAGTCCCCTGCTATGATTGTATTGCTGTTGATTTCTCCTTTGAAGTAGTTTAATATATTTTGGTGCTCCTATATTGGGTGCATATATGTTTACCAAGATTATATCTTCCTGTTGGATAGATTCTTTTAATATTATGTAGTGGCCTTCTTTGTCTCTAGTTATGGCCTTCATTTGGAAGTCTATTTTATCAGATATGAGTATTGCTACCCCAGCTTTTTTTTTTCCTTTCCGTTTGCTTGGAAGATTTTTTTCCATGCCTTCACTTTCAACCTACGTGAGTCTTTTGTTGTGAGGTGGGTCTCTTGTAAACAACGTATAGATGAGTCATGCTTTCTTATCCAATCAGCTATTCTGTGTCTTTTGATCAGAGCGGTCAATCCATTTACATTTAAGGTTATTATTGATATGTACCTATTCAATGCCATTTTTGTTTATTGTGGTTCTATTTTTCTTTCTATTTTTTCTACTAATTACAGCAGTCCTTTTAACATTTCTTGCAGTGCTGGGTTGGTGCTAATATATTCCCTTAGCCTTTTTTTTTTTTTTTTGGTCTGGGATGCTCTTTATTTCACCTTCTATTTTTATTTTTTTCTTTATTGATTTTAGAGAGAGAGGAAGGGAGAGGGAGAGATAGAAACATTGATGAAAGAGAATACTGATCAGCTGCATCCTGCATGCCCCCCACTGGGGATTTGGCCCACAACCTGGGCATGTGCCCTGACTGGGAATCAAACAGGCGACCTCTTGGTGCATGGGTCAGTGCCACACCAGCCAGGCTCATCTTCTATTATGAATGATAGATTTGCTGAATAGAGTAGTCTTGGATTCAGATCCTTGTTTTTCATTACCTTGGTTACTTCATGTCTTCCCTTCTGGCCTGTAGTGTTTCTGTTAAAAAGTCAGCTGATAGCCTTATGGGGGGTTCCTTTATAGGTAACCTGTTGCTTATCTCTTGCTGTTTTTAGGATTTTCTCTTTGTCTTTAATTTTTGGCATTTTAATTATTATGTCTCTTGGTGTGGGCCTGTTTGGGTTCTTCTTACTTGGGGCTTTCTGTGCTTTTTGAACTTGAATGCCTTTTTCCTTCACCCAGTTAGGAAAGTTTTCTGTCACTATTTCTTCAAATATATTCTCTAACCCATGCTCATTTTCTTCTTCTTCTTGACTCCTATGATGCAGATGCTGTTATGTTTCATATTGTCCCATAGTTTTCTTAATCTGTCTTCCTGTTTTGTTTTGTTTGTTTCTTTATCCTCACCTGAGGATATTTTTTTATTTATCTTCAAATAGAGTGGGAGAGAGGAAGAGAGACAGAGAGAAACATTGACATGAGAAAGACACATCAACTGGCTACCTCCTGCACAACCCCAACCAGGGCTGGGCATGAACTGCAAACAAGGCATATGTCCTTAGCCACAATTGAATCTGTGACTCTTTGGTCCATGGGCTGACGCTTTAACCGCTGAACCAAACCAGCCAGGGTTATCTTCCTGTTTTTTAATTTTTTTTCTTCTTGGTTTTCTGATTGGGTGATTTTTTCTACACTGTCTTCTAATTCACTGATCTGTTCCTCAGCTTCCTCTACTCTGCTGATTATTCCTTCCAGTATGTTTGTTATTTCTGCTATGTCATTCTTCATTTTCAATTGGTAGGTTTTCAATGTTTCTATATCTTTATAGCCTCTTGCTTTTTGCCTGGAGGCTACTAGTCTCAGTTACTTGGTGAGCCTTCAGTTGTAGCCCTCAACTGAATGGAAAAAATCCCTCAGGTGTTCAGTATAAGAGGATTTCCAGAGGGTGGGGCAGATACAGTACTTGCTGGCTGTTAATGAGCCTCAATTTGTATTTCTCCGGCCTGCCTGGGTGGTGTTAAATTTCTGAGGGAGGGGCTGTTGCTTCTCCCCAGGGTTCTGGGAAGGGGCTCTTTGAGTAATATGGTTACTGTCCTGTGAGGGAGTGATTCAGCAAATAACTCGCATTGCCCTCCCAGCTCTCCAGGCTCTTGAGTCTCCACACAGTTTCAGTCCAGTCCACCCTCCCTCTGCAGAGCCCAAGGTGAGTGGCTGTAGCTAATTTAGTGCTCTGTCCTGGCCCTCTGCATTGTGGAGCCAGATTGGGATGTGGATGTTAACTCTGAGGGAGCTGCTCACAGCTAAAATAGCTGCTGTATATGGACACCCAGCTCACCCTCTTGTGCCCCCGCAGTTCCTAACAGGCTTGATTTAGGGTCCTTTTTCTGTCCCTGGTTATACAGGTCCTCTCTAGCTGCTTTTCTGTTGATTTTTCCTGATGATTTGTCTTTATTTTAGTTGTAATTCCAGTGTGGTCCTGGGAAATTGTCTGTGTAGCTTCCATTCATTCCACCACCATTTTGGAATTTCTATATCTTTTTCTTTAATACAGAGACATGAAAATATAACTTTGAGCACTGTGTGATAAGAATATATTTTTCTAAGACTTTAGTGGATTGCCTTGGAAGTGAAGTTAGGTTGCTCTCCCTGGTCAACAAATAATGCTTTAGAGATGGAATTGGTTTTTTTCTTTTTAATGTTACCATATGCATGCTTTTAGACTTGGACACTTTCAGAATTCTACCAACCCTGATAGGAAAATATTTTTCTTTAAAGCACTACTTTGGGAAGCTCAGCCATAATGAAAAAAAAGTAAACACATATGTATTTAATACTTTTTAAATTATAATTGACGTTCAATATTATATTAGTTTCAGGTGTACAACATAGTGATTAGACATTTATATAATTTACGAAGTGATCACCCTGATAAGTCTGGTATCCACCTGGCACCTTACATAATTATTACTATACTTATATGTATTTAATTTTAATGGCAGCTACTATGTATGATGCACTTATCCTCACAACTCTGCAAGTTAATATTAATCTTATTTGTTAAATTGGAAAACCAATTTAGTGAAGTTAAGTGACATGGCCCAAATCCTCTAGTTGGTAGAGTAGAGCAAGGACTTCAGCCAGATTTCTCATTCCAAAGCTTATTCTCTTCACACTACACCACACCTTAACTCATGGAATTATGCTCTTTATTATCTTCCTATAAATGGTTCTGATATTGCATAACATAATTTAATATTTAAAAGGGATTTAAGCCTGGCTGGTGTGTCTCAGTGGTTGAGCGTCAACCCAGCACCAAGAGGTTGTTGGTTCATTTCCCAGTCAGGGCACATGCCCAGGCTGTGGGCCAAATCCCCAGTGGAGGGCATGCTGGAGGCAGCCAATCGATGTTCTTTCTCATCCAAGTTTCTCTCTCTCTCTCCCTTTCCCTTCCCTTCTCTCTAAAAATCAATAATGGAAAGAAAAAAGAAAAGGAGTTTCAGAAGAAGGATAATGAAAATAGTAAAAATTAAAATGCTTTCCAAGCACTTTTAAACTTTGTTTTAACAAGCTTTCTGAATTTTATAAACACTTTTTAAATGTTTACCACATGGATGTTTTTTTATTTTATGTTTATTGTTGAGAGTATTACAGATGTCCCCTATTTTCCCCCATTGACTCCCTTCACCCAACTCCCACCCCACCCCAGGCCTTCACCACACTATATGGGTTATGCATATAAGTTCTTTGGTTAATGTCTTCCTGCTCCTCCTTCCCTCTGAGATTTATCATTCTGTTGCATGCTTCCATGCCTCTGGACCTATTTTGTTTGTCAATTCATTTTGTTCATTAGATTCCACAGATAAATGAGATCATGTGATATTTGTCTTTCTCTGACTGGCTTATTTTGCTTAGCATAATTTCCAGGTCCCTCCATGCTGTCTCAAAGGGTAAGAGATCCTTCTTTTTTACAGCTGCATAATATTCCATTCTTCAAGGTAAATTGAAGAGAATAATTATCACAGTTGTTGTGAAACTTAATCAATTCTAATGAGAATAATACCTATGAAAATGGTATAAAGTCTGAGCCTCCATGCATGGATATTAGCAATTATTATTTATTATTCCCAAATTAAAGAATCAGTAAGAATATCCTGATGCATATCATTCATCAAATAACACATTTTATGAGGGGGGGGGGGTGGTCACCCAGGGTTTCAGCTTCAAGGTTTCTTAATCCTTTCCTGGAGTGTGTTTTCTCAAAGTCTGGAGGCTTAGTTCCTGAGGAACGTTTTTCCTAAAGCTACTACAAGATAACTCTGAACAACTATTTTGACCACACCTAAATTTTTAGAGCATAAGCAAATGATGGTTCTTTAATAAAAACAGTATGCAGTTTGGCTAGGCCGCAAGCTAGACTATTACAGCTGATTGTAACCATTTGTCTAAGTTCTGCCCAAAGAAATATGAACAAAAGTGATTTCTGCCATTGCCAGGGTTTTTCTTAAGGAAATTGACATGCTTTCAACTTGTCCTTCTGTTTGGGATACAAAAGTGATAGTATGAACGAGAGCAGCTACCTTGTACCCAGAGACAAAAGCCACATGTTAAAGATGGTAGAGCCCTGGCCTATGTGGCTCAGTTGGTAGGAGCATCCTCTTGTATACCAAAAGGTCTCAGGTTCGATTCCTAGTCAAGGTACATGCCTAGGTTTTGAGTTTGATCCCTGGCCCCAGGGAGGCAACTAATCGATGTTTTTCTCTCTTTCTCTCCCTTCCCCTCTCTAAACATCACTGAAAAATGTCCTCAGGTGAGGATAAAAAAATTTTTTAAAAGATTGTAGGGTCGCCCTGGCCGGTTTGGCTCAGTGGTTAGAGCGTAGGCCTGCGGTCCTGAGAGACCCGGGTTCGGTTCCCGCTAAGGGCGCATACCTCGGTTGCAGTTTGTCCCTGGCCCTGGTCGGTCGTGCGGGTGGCAGCCACTCGGTGTGTTCCTTTCACATCGATGTTTCTCTCTCTCTGTTCCTCTCTCTCCCTCCCACTCTACCTGAACAAAAAAAAAAAAAAAAAGATTGTAGGGTCCCTTTATTAGCCCAGGACCACTTATCTCTGGACTAGTAGGTGAAAGAGATATAATTGATTCTATTTTTCAGCCACTGTACTTTAGCTCTCTTTGTTACAACAAGCTTAGACTATCCCATAGTTAACTAATATATCTATTAAATATTAAGACTGACTGAAACCAAATGATTATGTATTGTTGGTTTTTAATCCTCAGATTTTTATTTTATTATTTTAATCCTTACCTGAAGATACTTTTTCATTAACTTTTATTTAGATAGAGTGGGGAGGGGGAGAGAGAGAGAGAAAGAAAGAATGGGAGAAACATCGATGTGAAAGAGACACATCAATTAGTTGCCTCCTGCATGACCCTGAGTGGGGCTGGGGATTGAACCCACAACTGGGGTACATGACCTGGACTGGGAATTGAACCCATGACTCTTTGGTCCACAGGCCAATGCTTTAACCACTGAGCCAAACTAGCTAGGGCTTTTTATTGATTTTTAGAGAGAGAAGAAGGAGGAGAAAGAGACAGACAGAGAGACATTGATTGAGAAACATCAGTCGGTTGCCTCCCTAGGGCAGGGGGTTGAACCCACAACCTAGACATGTGTCCTGACCGGGAATGGAACTCACAGTCCTTTTAGTGTATGGGACAATGCTCCAGCCAACTAAGCCACCTGGCCAGGAACCTTTTGTTTACCTAAGAAGAGCCATAATATCTAAGCTCTTCGAGGACAGAGATTGTACCTTATCTTTTTTGTATCCCTAGATATATAGAAAAATAGCTTAATAAATATGTTCAAGGAGCTTTGGATCTCCCTCAAATTTCCCTACCAACATCTTGCTAAGTTAGAATGTGGCCTAACCCCATGCTTATAGCAAGCATTTCTTTCAAAAGAGAAACAGAAGTAGCCAGGAATAGCAGCATTGGCTTCTCTAAGACCATATGGCAAACAGAACTGAACCAGGAAAAAAGCCTGCTCTGGCTCTGCTGTGGTTGCTTTACCACTGTTCTGTAAGCAGTCTTGGCAATGGAAACAAAAACCACTGTCATCTGAGAAAAGATAGGAACTATGCATGTCTACTAAATTCCAATACCTAACCTCGCCTGGTTCTTTGTCATTTGACTACTATAAGTCTGCATTTTTAGAAATGTGAACTTTTCTATTTGAAATTTACTTGTTTGCCTAGACCTGAATAAAGGGTAGAGTTTGAGTTGCAGTAATGCTGCTATAATCTATCAAAACAATATGTGATTTTGTGAAAGCAATCTTGATACTAATTGATAGTAGTGCCATTCTATTTTTTAAAAAGCAAAGTGGTATTTCTTTCATACAGCTGAATAGAAACTTAAAGAAATATTTAATATTAACCATGGACCTGATTCTTCATTGACCTACAAGGCTGTTTTAGAAAACTAAAATTGGATCAATTTTTAAGAGGGTTAATTTGAAGTAGATACAACTTAATTATTGCTCGACAATTTGACAATTACTGGTCAATTAAAAAAAATGTAACTCACATAGTAAGTAGATATTATTATAAATTATACCAGCAAGAGAATATAATTCTATTACCACTGAAAAGTAAATAATCTGTTTTCTCCTTTTGGTGTACCATTTGATAAGAAGACTTGTCTACTTTTGTCAGAAAACAGAAATAAATTCAGATTTTTTTTTTTTGCTTGTATTTTATTATTTACATTTGAGAAAGTATATTGGATAATTTTTAAAGCTAGAAATTATAAATCATATATTTTGTTTAAAGCAACTAAACTAATTCATGTTTGCTGAGTTAGATCATGACAGTAAACTATTTTTAGCAGAAATAAGCCATTTCTAAGATACAATATTTTTCCAGATAATCTGGGAAATAATTATTAGAGAGTATTTGATTAATTTTTTTTAGAGTCTCAATATTTGATATAGCTGTTGTGCCACTGCAATGATATTTTGGGATATAAAGCCACAGTTAGAGAAGCAGTTTACCATTATTTCATAATGAGCTGAGTATAGAGCCACAGCTTCTGATACCATTTTTAAAAATGGGCTAGTATAGTATGTTTCAAGATTTTCTTTTAAATTAATCTGAAAACCTAATAAATACTAAAGTAGATAAATAAAGAGTTTCCTCTGTTGTCTATATGTCTAGGGGCAGGATTGGAGGCAGAGTTCCTACCCACTAGTTTCCTCCCCAACAGCTTCTGCTGATCCCTACAGCAGTATTTCTGAAAATCTGTTCTATACTTCCCATCCATCAGAATCAAACCTACTGAATCAGTGCTGCTGTTTTACCCGCTGGCCAAAGGTTAAGCAGATACTGTATGTATCATATGATGAAGTATTAGGGCTAGTGAAAAAGAGCAGTTTGCTGAGATTTTTTCCCACTCCATTTCCATAGTCTGTTGAGAAAATTCAGTTCATTTGAAATATTACCATTATAATTAGCTAGTCACTAATATTAATAATAGGAAAAAAGCAAAGGGAAAGCCAGATGTTATAAGCATGGTCATCTGGACAGCTTCACCAGGAAGTTGCAACTTTACATTTCCCATGGAACCACCATTCCCCACAGATCACTGGGGGAGGGGCTCCAACAAAGGAAAAGATGGATGCATGCACAGTCAAGTTAGGGTGATGTAGGAAAGGTGCTTGCCTGCCCGTCTAACCTGAGGAACAAAATAATTGGCTGCAGGGGGTGGAGCCACTGCAAACGCAGGAAATTTGGGAATACATAATCCACAGACAAAGGAATTCACTCTCTTGCTCCTTTTTTTTTGTAGTTAATCCTCACCCAAGGATACTTTTCCATTGATTTTCAGATAGAGTGGAAGGGAGGGAGGGAGAGAGAAACATCAACGTGAGATAGATACATAGATTGATTGCCTCCCACACAACCCGACCAGAGCCAGGGATCTAACCCGCAATCCAGACACGTGCCCTTGACCGGGTATCAAACCCAATACCCTTTGGTCTGGGGCCGATGCTCTAACCACTGAGCAAAACCAGCCAGGGCCCTCTCTTGTTCCTTTTGCTTTGCTTCTGCTTCCTTGCACTTCCCGGCGCTCCTTCCATAGCCGTATGGCCCTAGAAGCTGCCTGGCCCATGGCCGTGTGGACGCCACACACAGTGAACTGCAGCTGGAGCACAAGCTAACCTAGCCAGATGCTGGACTGGACTGTGCAAATATGGAGTGGAAACTATGGGCAGTGGCTTTAATCCTAGCTCTGCTGAAGATGACATGGGACTTTTTCCTTGGCAGGACAGAGGGAGATGGGACCTTGGAAACAGGGGTTTCATTACACAGAAAAAAATTTTCCATGATACCTCATCCTCTTGTGGGGGCCTCTGGAAATTCTTATTTCAGCAACATTGAAAGAAGCCCACTTCCACGGGCAACAGGTGGGGACACCGAGAGCACCCCACTGATAACAGAAATAGTGTTTGAATAGCAACCAAACATCCTTTGTTATTGGTGCTTATATTTTAGAAAAAAAAATCAACAATTCAGCTATACAGTCGGCCCTCATTTATTGCGGTTAATCAGTTCCAGACTACTGAGATAAATGAATTTCCGAGAAGCAGGATTCTTTATTTACATACAGTCGTCCCTCGCCACTTCATGTTTCCACTTTCGTGGCTTCACTCTCTCGCGGTTTTTTCAGATATAGTATAGCATTTTCAAATATAGTATAGTATTTGAAAAAACCGTGATAGAGTGAGGCCGTGAAAGTCAAAGTGCGAAGTGGCAAGGGACGACTGTATATCTATCAAAGGATAAATTAAATGCTTTCTCTTCATAGCATAGAAAAGTGCATTTAAAATTGAGTATCAGGCCTGATAGTATGAAGAAATGGGCTAAATTAACAATAGTGATAATAACTAAATTGTACTTTGTGAATATAAATGGGAAGATTACAAAATAGCAGTAAAGTAGTGTATCTTATTTTAATCTATCATTACAGCTTTTTAGCTTATAAATCTGATTGGTAATCATCTGCACAGAAGTCCCCCATGGTTCCCCACTGCTGATCAGATTACCCAGGCTACAAATTGATCTTGGTTTGGTTCCAAACAGATCTAAATAGCTGCAGTCCGTACTAATCTCTTCTATGAATTTATACTCCAGCTGCACAGAACTTAAACTGTTTTCCGAACAGTCTCTTCTTGATATATTTTTCTTCTTTTCATATTGTAAAAGGAAAACACAATCTATTAGAAAATGCTGAAAAGAAAAAAACAAATAATTTCCATAGTCTCACCACAGTTAACAAAGTGGCGTTTTACTTTGAAAATAGGCAAATGGAGCCACAAACCAAAGAATATAGGCAGCCTCTAGAAGCTAGAAAATACAAGGAAATGGATTCTCCCCTAGAGGCTCCAGAAGGAATACAGCCCTGATAACACTTTGACTTTAGTTCAGTGGGACCCATTTTGGACTTCTTTTTATTTATTTTTATCCTCACCCGAGGACATTTTTCCATTTTTTGTTCAGGTAGGGGGGGGGGGGGGTCGGAGAGGAACAGAGAGAGAGAGAGAGAAACATCGATGTGAAAGGAACACATTGAGTGGCTGCCACCCGCACGACCGACCAGGGCCGGGGACAAACTGCAACCGAGGTACGTGCCCTTAGCGGGAACCGAACCCGGGTCTCTCAGGACCGCAGGCCGATGCTCTAACCGCTGAGCCAAACCGGCCAGGGCCATTTTGGACTTCTGACCTTCAAATTGTAAAATAAGAAATGTGTGGTGTGTTCCTTTAAGCCACCAGGTTTGTGGCAATTACTGTAGCAAAAGGAAACTAATATAATACCTTATAAAATTTAAGGCACAGAAGAAAAGCACAATATATGCCTTGTTTAAAATTTATTTCAGCACTAGAATCCAATTATATTTGGCCTCGTATTTTCTGTGGGAGTATATTTGGGAAGTCTCACATTGCTATAAAATTTTATAGGCAGTATTTTATAATAATCTTGGATTATAAATTAAAAATAAAAGCTGATTACATAATGAGGCTGCACACCAAGAGGCGTGATCTCAGTGAGGATAGGAACCATTTTGATTTTGTTTAGTGTTGTATATCTAATACTGAGTATATGTAGAGTACTGGGAACATGGTAAGTGCTCAGTAAATGTACTTGGAATAAATAAAATTAGATTCTTAAACATTCTTCTGAAAGAAAATACATAAATACCCATGCACAGGTAATTATTGTGCCGTTTTGATTAGTACACATGACAAAGTGGGCTTTTCTCTATTGCCAAAGATGTAGGCAGGCCCTGGCTGGTGTGACTCAATTGGTTGAGCATAATCCCATGCACTCAAAGGTCACTGGTCTGATTCCTGGTCAGGGCACATGCACAGGTTGCAGGTTCGATTCCTGATCAGGGTGCATGTGGGAGGCAGCCAATTGATGTTTCTCTCTCTCACATTGATGTTTCTCTCTCTCTCCCCATCCTCCATTCTCCCTTTTTAAAATTAACAAAAACATATTTTTTAAAAAGATGTAGGCGCCCTGGCCGGTTTGGCTCAGCAGTTAGAGCATCGGCCCACAGACCAGAGAGTCTCGGGTTTGGTTCCTGCTAAGGGCACATACCTCAGTTGCAGTTTGTCCCCGGCCCTGGCTGGGTCATGTGAGTGGCAGCCAGTTGATGTGTCTCTCTCACATTGATGTTTCTTTCTCTTTCTTCCCCCTCCCCCTTCCCACTCTGTCTGAAGATAAATGCACAAAAATGTCCTCGGGTGAGGATAAAAAAAAGAAGAAAAGAATATACATTAATAAAAGAATAAACCCTTCAAAAAGGCAACTACAAATAAGTGTTCAAGAGCTCAGCAGCTTTTCTGAAGCTGTGAGCTCTGTTCCTTTGGCAAGGTAGATCCCTTTATTATTTCAGCCATTTCACGCTGTTGAAGCAGTTTATTGTACAGACATGCTGTCTGTGGTAGGTTCACTGAGCGGGCCAGCGTCTCTTTCCTTCAGGTGGATGAGCACCAGTGCTGAAAACACAGATAATGGCTTTTACATTATTGCCACTCCAATGCCTCATTGACTAACTAGAGAAACTTGTTTTCAGGTCAATTGCATGAGTTAACTCAAATAAAGCTATTTGAGAAGAGGCACTTTTCTGGACTCCTATTAAACAGAATAGAATGGGCAGTCAGGAAGTAAAGGAAAAAAGAAATTTTTCTATAAAAGATATTATAGAATCCATGGATATTTATTCATTTCCTCCTAATTTTAGACAATTAACCAATAAGTTAATTTACCTAATATCCAGCCCAGATAGGAAGTAGTGAATTGGCAGCAGTAAGATGGCACTGCTTGCTAACAAGAAAGTAGCACTCACAAAAAAAGTTGTAAGAAGCCATAAAGCATGGCCACTAGGAGCCAGCAGGAGGTTAGAATAAAATATCAGTGTAGCAAAATAATTGCCCTTTTGAAGGGTTTACCCTTTAATGGGACACTGATTCCTTTTCAGTAAATCTGGTTCAAATAGCTTCACCACTTACTAACTGATGATTTCTATTTCCACCCTGACACAAGGGAGATAATAATAGTACTTACCAGATAGTGGGAAGGATCAAATTAGATACAGCAAGTAACATTAAAAAATAAGACAAAACAAAAAAACAGTGCTTGAACATAGTAAACGTTAGTTGTTCTTTTATTAATTTTATTATAATTATTACCATTTATAAGTTATATAATCTTAGGGAAGTTACTTACTTTCCTTTTTTTTTTCCTCACCCAAGGACATTTTTTGCATTTATTTTCAGATAGAGTGGGAGGGAGAGGGGGGAAGAGGGAGAGAGAAACATCAATGTGAGAGAAACACATCGACTAGTTGCCACCCACACAACCCCAACCGGGGCCGGGTCAAACTGCAACCAAGGTACATGCCGTTAGTGGGCACTGAACCTGGGACTCTCTGGTCCGTGGGCCAACACTCTAACCACTGAGCCAAACCAGCCAGGGCGGAAGTTACTCACTTTCTCTGAAACTCATTACCCTACTTTACCACTCATGGTTGTAACAAAATTAACTAAGGAAATATATGTAGAACCTGTTCTTAAGCTGCCAAATATGAATTATATTTTTTAAGGAACAGATTATCCTATGCCCTTTTGTAACCCCAAAGAGCTGTAATGAAATGGACCAAAAATGGTAATGGTGGTTATATTAGTTTTGAATCATTAAAATGCATTTAATTAATTTTATTAATTTAGCCAACTGATATTTATAAAGGATTTATAAATATTATCTATGTTGATCCTTCTAGGACTTCTCATTCTGATACAGAACAGTTCAAATACTTTAAACATAAATAGTATAATAGACCATGGAAGTAGGAAAGAAAGTACTTTATGGAAATGAATAAGAGAAATTATAGTGAATTAAGTGGATATTAAAAGCTCAGAGGCATTGCCTCTCTGTATGGGGAAGAAAGCATTCTAGACATGAGTGGAGGAGTAAATAGGCATGTCATGTCTGAGAAACTATGAAAACTAAAAGTATGTACTGGAGATTAAGTGAATGAGAGAGAAGCCTACCTATAATAAAAAAAAGGTAGGATCCATCTGACCACTGTGGCTCAGTGGTTAAGCATCCACCCATGCACCAAGAGGTTGCCGATTTGATACCTGGTTGGGACATATGCCCAGGTTGTGGGCCCAATCCCCAGTGGGAGGCATGCAGGAGACAGCCAATCGATGTTCTCTCTCATCGATGTTTCTCTCTCTCTCCCTCTCACTTCCTCTCTCTCTAAAATCAATAAAGGAAAAAAAAAAGGTGGGGCTCTGTGTGACTTGCTAAGGGGTTTGACTGATATTTGGAGTCAGGGATTTTTGTTGCAAGAAATAAGAAAGAAAGAAAGGAAGGAAGAAAGGAAGAAAGGAAGAAAGGAAGAAAGGAAGAAAGGAAGAAAGAAAGAAAGAAAGAAAGAAAGAAAGAAAGAAAGAAAGAAAGAAAGAAAGAAAGAACCATTATAACATAGTTTGTGGAACTCACAGAATCAGCAGGAGGCTGAAGACAAGATTTGAAAAACAGAAAAATACCAAGGCGCTCCTGTAGGTCTAAAAACACAGAGTACAATAGCTGTTTCTTCGTTAGAACAGACTAACTGGGAGGCCACCTCGACCCCTGTGGGATGCCTCTGCAGGTTCCCCACGAACAGACTGAAGTGTGTGTGGCTTTAGTATAACCATCTCCAGAGTCAGTGCCCTGGGCAGGAGGATCCAGTTTCTTCCCCCTTCAGTTTCCACAGTAAAAGATGAGGCATTGAGTCCTACCCAAACCAAACACAATAGCAGATTCTCCCAAAATAGGAAAAAGGGAGTTGGATAACAGGGGAAAAAAAAAGAGAAAAAACAAGAACAAAAACACATCGCAAAAAACAATTTGTATAAGCAGCAGCAGCAACAACACAACGTAAAAAACCAGTACAGGATTTTAAATAGGCAATGACAAGATTGGATTCTCATGTTCATCAGAAGATGGCTATAAAATGACTTATATGATGTGAAAGAGGATACATTGAAAAATAATAATTCTTACTTCTGATCCCAGGTTGCTATTTTCCCTCCCCAATGATTTTTATTATTTTCTTACAGCATCAAGAACATATATATTTCTATGTGTTTTATCATTTTGGTTACTAGGTGGATGCATGTTGCTTTTTTATATATTAATTTTATAGTCAACTACTATAACAAATTCTTTTATTGCTTATAAATATTTTTTCATTGATTCTCTTTGGCTGATCAATTTGCCTGATGTAGTAGGCAGAATAATGGCTCCCCACACGTGACCATATCTAATCCGTGGAACCTGGACTGTTGACAAAGACTCTCTCCGTGACCAAATTTTAGGTTCCTTAGAGCCTCTCAACTAGGCCTTAAACTTTGGGCTTCCATGTTTGTCTTCGCATTGCCCAGTTTCAGCAAGAATCCTGCTAAGTGAGCATAGCCAGAAACCCCACCCTTGATATCTAGTTACTCTTCTATCTGATCAAATTCCTCAACCTCACTCTTCCCCAGGTGATATCTGATCACCCTGGCCTGCCTTTAGCAAGAATCCCGTCAAGTCAGTTTAGCCAGAAATCCCCTTTTATGTTTCTTTTCTTTTAGTAATTTTCCATCCACTGGCCCCCACCCTGCTCCTTGGCTGTAAATCTGCAGTTGTCCATGTTGTATTCAGAACTGAGCCCAGTTCTATACTGAGGTCTCTTTTCCTCTGTTGTAACAGTCCTGAATAGAATCTGATTTTACCTCTTAAAAACAGCTCTGGTTTTCCTTTGACACTATGTTGTTACTGTACTTGGCAAAAAGGATTTTGCAGATATTATTAAATTAAGGATCTTGAGATGGGGAGATTATCCTGGATTATCTGGGTGGGCCAGTGTAATCACAAAGGTCCTTAAAAGATGGAAGAGAGAGGCAGAAGAGTCAGAGAATGAGAGGTGATGACAGAAACAAAGGTTGGAGTGATACAGGGCCATGAGCCGAGGGTTGTGAGCAGCCTCTACAAGCTGGAGGAGGCCAGGAAATGAATTCTCCCCTAGAGGCTCAAAAAAGGATGCAGCCCTCGAGACACCTTCATTTTAACCCAGCGAAACCCATTTTGGACTTCTGACCTCCAGAAATGTAAGATAATAAATCTGTGTATTTTAATTCACTAAATTTGGGGTGATTTTTTTTATAGCCAATAGAAAATCAATAACCTAGTCTTTCCCTCCTCTCTTATTTTTTCTCTTTGTTGATTTTTAAAGGGAGAGAGAGATAGAAACGTTGATGAGAGAGAACATCGATTGCCTGCCTCCTGCATGCTCTCCACTGGGGATTGGACCCACAACCTGGGCATGTGCCTTGACTGGGAATCGAACCGGTGATTGGGGCATGGGTCCACGCTCAACCACTGAGACACACCGGCCAGGCTAAAGTATTCTTCAATGTTTTTTCTAGATTCAGTTTTCATGTTTAGATCTTTGATCCATTTGGCTTTTAATTTGGTATAAGAAATTAAGGTAGGGATTCATGTTTTTTCAGAAAGCTATTCAGTTGTCCCATCATCATTTTCTGAATAATTTGTTTTTCTTGCATTGACTTTTTTTTTTTTTGTCTACATCTGTTCTTTATTCTCTGCCATTGATCTAGCTTTTTATCAAGTTTTTAAACACTGCAACTATATGTTTTACTATATAGTAAGCTATGCCTCCTTTACTACATTTCAGCTTTTTTGAAAAACCAATTTTTTAAAAAAATTTCCATTCTATGAATATTTTTATTGGGTAGAAAATTACATTAAATTTATAGTTTAATTAGGGAGCACTAATATTTTCATACAGTAATGGTATCTTACGATTTATTTAAGTCGACTTCTTGATTCTTGCAAGAACACATTGTTTAGTGTGATATGGCATTCACTTGGGCTTTGAAAGACATTATTAATCTTGGAGACTAAAAGCCTTCTTCCCACAAGCTGGCCAGTGGCATGGGTAAAATGTTTAGTGCAAAAAATTGATGTTATTGGCTCAGTCAGTGGATGTCCTCATCCTGGTCATTTGAATTACAAATGCAGAAGCTTCTTGCCAGTTGGGGGCAGGACAGAAGAAAGTAGAAACATTTATTATAATCAGGCCATATCAATACAGAGTGGAATAAGGCCCATGAATTCTGCTGCTGAGTACTCCAGAGCTGTCTTGAGTCTAGAATTACTTACCAGGTCTCCTTGAGACCCATTTGGCTCTACTAAAGCACCTGTTTTGGAGGTTCTCGGATATTCATTCCCCACTGTTGTTCTGTGAATGATTGTACAATGAACTCTACTATGAACAATCTAATTGAGTAGATTTATTACTCTTAAAAAAAAGAGGCTCCCTGCCCAGCTGGTGTGGCTCAGTGGATTGAGCATTGGCCCATGAACTGAGAGGTCCCGGTTCAATTCCTAGGCAGGGCACTTCCCTGGGTTGTGGGCTTGATCCTCAGGGGGCATGCAGGAGGCAGCCAATTGATGTTTCTCTCTCACATCGATGTATCTATCTCTCTCTCCCTTCCTCTCTCATGAAAAAAATCAATAAAATATATTTAAGAAAACAAAGAACTTCCTAAAAAAAAGATATCTTACAATTATATATCAGTTTACAAAGTGCTATCACAAAGATTCCCATTTAATATATCAACAACCCTGCCCTGGCCGGTTTGGCTCAGTGGTTAGAACATTGGCCCATGGACCAGAGAGTCCTGAGTTCGGTTCCTGCTAAGGGCACGTACCTCGATTGCAGTTTGTCCCCAGTCCCGGTTGGGGTCGTGTGGGTGGCAGCCAGTGGATGTGTCTCTCTCACATTGATGTCTCTCTCTCTCTCTCTCTCTCCCTCCTGCTCTATCTGAAGATAAATGCAAAAATGTCCTCAGGTGAGGATAAAAGAAAATAAATAAATAAAAGTAACACTATAATGAACATAGGTGCATATATCTTTTAATATATCAACAACCCAGTAAACTAATGAACTTCAGAGATGAGCTTTTCAGGCATCTAATCAGTAGTAAATAACTTACAAGTTTGAATAATCTGAGGCTACACTTTCTTTAAAAGCATTGAATAACTTACAGAAACAAATTTCTTTCAATGTCCTCTGAACGTGGTTGGGTGTGAATGTCAAGTCGCAGACTGCTGTAGACAATTCACCACTAAGCAGAGGAGGATGCTGGTACACAGAGAAAGGCATAGTCAAGGGAACTGTAGAGAAATGGAGCTGGAGCCATTGAATAAACACCAACCTGGCAACTTCCCAATGTCTGAACTTCATTTCTGTGAACCATTACATTTCCCCATTGTTTCAACCTGTTAAGAGTGTAGTTTTCTGCTGTCTGTTACTGAAAACATATGAACTAATAAAGCATGAATTACATTTATTTTTATATATTTTTTCATTTTTTTCCTTTATTGATTTGAGAGAGAGAGGAAGTAAAAGGGAGAGAGAGAGAGAAACATCAATGAGAGAGAACATCAATTGGCTGCCTCCTGCATGCCCCCCACTGGGGATTGGGCCCACAACCTGGGCATATGTCCTGACCGGAAATCAAACTGGCGACCTCTTGGTGCATGGTTGATGCTCAACCACCGAGCCACACCGGCCTGACTCAATTACATTTTTATGTGCATTCAAAAAGCAGGGAATAGCCCTGGCCGGTTTGACTCAGCAGTTAGAGCGTTGGCCTGCGGTCCCGAGAGACCCGGGTTTGGTTCCTGCTAGGGGCACGTGCCTCGATTGCAGTTTGTCCCCGGCCCTGGTTGGTCGTGCGGGTGGCAGCCGCTCGATGTGTCCCTTCACGTCGATGTTTCTCTCCCTCTCTCTTCCTCTCTCTCCCTCCCACTCTATCTGAACAAAAAATGTCCTCGGGTGAGGATAAAAAAAAAAAATCAAAAAGCAGGGAATAGTGCCTTGGGGGAAGAGAAGTGCATCCCTGATTGGGGAGGCAGGGGTCTGAGAAGTCCGGACAAGGGATGTTGCCTACTTAATTCATGTGCAGAGGAAGGCTTTGGGTAGCTAACTGATTGGAAGAGAAGACAGGAGAAGAAAAAATAGGTCAAAGAAAAATAAAGGCAAATTTCATGTATTTACAAGCTCACCTCCTTCTAAGTTGTTTGTGAATAGTTTTAGCTTTGATCGGAAACTTAGAGCACAGTCATAAACCTGCAAATAAAAATAGTAATTTCTGACCTTTAGAATTAAATGTAAAATAGCACTATTTTAGAGCAGTATTTCCCAAATTTTAGTCCCCCCCCCCCAATATCATGTTTAGATGTTTGTCATAACTAAGCACGGTTTTTACCTAATATTTTCCTTTAAATCAATGATTCTCAGCTGAAGGTGATTTTTCCCCCAGGAAGACATTTGTCAGTGTTTGGAGACATTTTCATTTGTCATAACTGGGTGCTACTGGCATCTAGTGGATAGAAGGCATGGATACTGGTAACATCCTACAATACACAGCATAGCTTCCCACCACAAAGAATGATTTGGCCCACAATGTCAGCAGTGCAAAAGATGAGAAATCCTGAATTAAATCAGCTCATTTTCTTTTAAACTTCATAATAATTAACAATTACTGAGCAACAGTATATTTTAGATATTGTTCTAAGTGCTTGGCATGCAATATCCCACTGAATCCATACATCAACATTATGTGGTAGATACTACCATTAAACTTATTTTACAAGTGAGTAAACTAAGGTTTAACTCACCCAAGATCATACAGTTAGTAAGTAGCTGAATCTGGATAGTATGATGTTAGAGATCTTGAGTTTAACTAATAGACTATATCACTATTATAAATGAAAACCAATACCACACACCCTATGCAGTAGAAGAACAAATATAGTCAATAAGAGCAAAATGACATTAAGCTCTAGTTAGATATTGTTGCCTGCTGAAGTCTCTGTCTAAAGCTGATATAATCAGAAAGAATGGAAGTGGATTTAAGAGGAAATAACTTTCCTAATATGTGACTCAGTATTATATAATGCTGTGTTTGTGTACCACTTAAAACCCCAACTGTGCCATAATACACAACCCTGGGATGTGTCTGATTCTACATGAATTAGATAGACCAGGGTTCAAATTCTGGATCTATTGGTGTTATATTAGATGTGATTTTAAAAAAAAATCCTCACCCAAGAATACTTTTCCATTGATTTTTAGATAGAGTGGGAGGAGGAACAGAGAAAGAGAGAGAGAGAGAAACATCGATGTGAGAGAGACACACCGATTGGTTGCCTCCCACATGACCCCAACCAGAGCCAGGGATTGGACAGTAACCAAGGTATGTGCCCTTGACCGGAATCAAACCTGTGACCCTTTGGTCCAAGGGCCAGTGATCCAACCATTGAGCCAAACCGGCCAGGGCACATTAGATGTGATTTAATATCCTCATCCATCGGTCTGGGCCAATAGCATCGGTCTCATAGGGTTGTGGTGAGAATTATATGAGATATAAAGAATCTTGCAAGATTTCTGGCAGAAAATTACACAGCACAAAATAAATATTAGTTCCCCTCATTTCCTAAAAAGTCTGTGGTCTTTTTCAGCACTGGCTTAGATTCGCATATGCTTTCATGATAATACAAACCTCTGAGAGCCAGGGCAGGACTGGCAGCCACAGTTGGCTCCAGAGTATCGCAGAGAACAAAGAGCTGCTTTTAGTCCTGTCCAGAGAAACCACTGAGGCCTCCTGGGAGGAACTGGCCTTTTGAGCCATGCTGTGTAGCTGCCTCCCCCACCCTCACTGCCAGAGAGGTTTTTTTTGATGATCCAGGGAAGATTTATGGAAATTGCAAGTTAATTGCCCTGTGACAATGACACTGATAGATGATGCAGGTCCCTGGAGGTTGCCACAGGGAGGAAAAAGGCAGGGGAGAGGGGGAAAACTTTCTTCCTAGGAAAAGAGTTGTGGGTGCATCTTAATTTCTTTACACACACACACACACACACACACACACACACACCCGGTCCAATTTTAGACCTGGTCCAATTTTAGACCTGCCATTTGGCCATGCAGTTATTGAGTTCATGGCTAAAGGCTGTACTTTATTTTTTTTATTATTATCTTTTTAATTTTATTTTTGTTACAGATGTTTCTCCCTTTTTACCCCATTGACACCCTCCTCCCCATCCCCCCTGCCCCGTCCCCAGCTTTGTTGTCCATGTCCATTGGTCATGCATACATGCATATAAGTTCTGTGGTTTATCTCTTCCCTCCCCCCACCACCCCCTCTTCTGAGGGTTGTCAGTCTGTACCCTACTTCCATGTTTCTGGGTCTACCCTATTCCTCAGGCTGTTATGTTCATTACATTCCACAAATAAGTGAGATCATGTGGTATTTGTCTTTTTTCCACTTGGCTTGTTTCACTTAGGATAATATTTTCCAGGTCCCTCCATGTCATCTCAAAGGATAAGAGATCTTTCTTTCTTACAGCTGCATAGTACTCCATTGTGTATATGCACTACTGCTTTTTTATTAAAGGCTGTACTTTAAATATTCGCAGAAGCTCCTATAAGATTGAATTTGTGATTCCGTGGTTATCAGCTGGAGCAGAATGCAAATGAGCATTGAAACTATTGTTTGTCTGGTGATCAGAAGACCTTTGTCTTTATACTGTGATTCCAGAATTTCTTCCCTACTTGATTTCTGATACTTCTATTACTTTTTTTTTAATCCTCACCTGAGGATATTTTTCTATTGATCTTCAGATAGAGGGGGCGGGAGAGAGAGAGAAAGGGAGAGAGAAACATTGACATGAGAGGGACATATCTACTGGTTGCCTCCCGCACAACCCTGACCAGGGCCAGGAACGAACCGCAACCCCAGGTACATGTCCTTGACTGAAATTGAACCCGCAACTTATCGGTCTGAGGGCCGATGCTCTACCGCTGAGCCAAACCGGCCAGGGCTAATACTTCTGTTCTCTGAAAATGTTCCTTTAATAGGCTTGAGATTTTATGCCATAATTAGAGATACTTATAATGTAAATACAACTAAAGAATTAATACACTGACTTAAACTCAGAATATTTTCTCCCTACTAGAATGTAAACTTTTTGAGGTCAGCGACTTGGTCTGTTTGAACCTTATTGTATATCCCCAGTGCTTACATAAATAACTAGCATATATTTCATGTTTAATAAATACTTGTTGAATGAATGAATGAGAGTTTATACCAAGGTATAGATGGTTGTTAAAGTGAACATTTTCTTTGCCTATACACGTATTTATTTTTATGCCTCTGTGTTTTCACACATGCTTCATCATCTTTCTGCAATGCCTCTTACTCCTCCATCTTCACTTCCTCACCTGGAGAAAATCTAATAACCCTTTAAGACTCACTTTCTTGGCCCAGCTGGTGTGGCTTAGTTGGTTGACCTCCCATGCTCCAAGAGGTCACAGGTTCATTCCTGGTTAGGGTACATGCCCCTGTTGCAGGCTTGATCCCCAGTAGGGGGCATGCAAGAGGCAGCCAATGCATGTTTCTATCTCTCCCTCTCCCTAAAAAATCAACAAAAACATTTCTTTTTTAGGACTCATTTTTTTTGGTAAGCCTCTCTTTGTCCCTTATTTTCCTCCTCAAGTTAAGTGACATTCTTTCACCAGCTGAACTCCTGTAGCCCTTTGCATATAATCTATTATAAGAGGAATTTTGTACTGTAGTTATTTATTTATATGTTAGTCTCTGTCACTAGAAATGAGGGCTGTGATGTATATTTCTTTTGTATCCTAACTTTTAGCACAATAACTAGTTTATGGTAGATCTTTAATAAATGTGACTGACTGACTGAATCTGAGCCCTTTATCCTGTAGGACTCCAGGAAGGTCTCAGAAAGATCCCTTTTAAAGAATGCATTACAAGATCACTCCTATTAGGGGATAAATGATGGTGGATAGACACTGACTTGGGATTGTGAACACAAAATACAGTGTATGGATGATGTTTTGTAGAATTGTGCACCTGAAACCTGTATAATTTTATTTTTGTTGTTAATCCTCACCCGAGGATATTTTTCCATTGATTTTTAGAGAGAGTAAATGGGAGAGAGGGAGGGAAGGAGAGAGACAGATAGACATGGATTGGTTGCCTCCTAAACAACCCTGACTGGGGCTGGGATCGAACCTGCAACCCAGATACATGCCCTTGACTGGATTGAACCCTTGACCCTTGGATCCACGGGCTGATGCTATAATTGCTAGGCCAAACCAACCTGGGCTGAAACCTGTATCATTTTGTTCATCAGTGTCACCGAATAAATTCAATTAAAAAGGGAACAAAACAAAAGTAAAAAAGCAAGATCACTTCCGTTAAAAGCTTCAATTTGGATAGCATATTTCTATCCAAATATTCCTGCCCGTAATGGTTTTATTTTACCACATGTCTTTATTCTGTACTCAAGTGGAATGATTGGTGTGGAAAACACCGAGTATAACCTACAAATAATGGATTTGGAACTACTTGGTCAAATTTCAAGGTAAGATTGATTACATTGGTGCTCTCTGTCATGCTCCCTGGCTGCCCTGATGCCACACAGACCTTAAGGTCAGTGATACTGTGGGAGGGTTGGAATAGTTATCTGAGGGAAAAACAAATGGTTTGACTATCTGGAACCAGATTCCAGTTGGTGCAGGACAGGGGAATTTTATTGTGTAAGGCTGTATCTTCTGTCTCCAGCTATAAGAGGATTGTTGCCTGCTCAGATTGCTATGGTTGTGACTATGACAACTATGGAAACATGAGAGAGATGCCAAGAAGAGGGTGTGGTAATGGCCATGAGCAAGAGAGAATAAATGGCCAAGACTAGGGGCTGCCAAGGTTCCTTGGAGTTCAGTGGTGGTTTAAGCAAGGACTGAAGACCATATTGGAAGTTCTGACTTCCACATTTCATTATTTACATTGATGCAAACCCTAAACTGCTCAAACTGGATCCCTTTCACTTATCTATTCTGCTTTAGGTTACTCTGAGGAAGGGAATGAGGGAAGCAGCGTTAAGTACTTGGAGCACAACTCAAGGGCTGCAGCTCTTGAGAACAGGCCCTATTTAATTAAGCCAACTGTGAATTTGCCTGGCTTAAAGTCACAGCTGCTGATTCTTAGGATATTTTTAAGGTGCAGCCAGTTGGGATACTCTTTATGTCTATATATGGTCCCTCATGCTAAAGGACCTCCAGGAGAGGGTTGGGCTAAAAACAGAGTCCTTGAAACTACATTCTCATCTCTTGGTCTTTGACAGCAGGTCAGCAGCAAGCGGGAAACTTCAGCAAGGTTAAGAGTTAAGCTGCTCATCTGACATACTCAGTGGTGACTCCATCTCCCAGCCTCCCCCCCCCCCCCCCGCCCCGTTGCTAGGCTTTTTTGAGATTAATGGAGAGACTTATTCATTTAGTCCCCATATACTTCCAAGCTGCTTAGTTACCAGTCTTTATGCACAACACTGCACTCCAGGCAAACAAACTTTTAAGAGCACAGCAGACTGAAGCAGCAAGTAAACCTAGCAGATTAAGCCCCCCTGAGCCCATGTGCTATACCAAGCAAAACAAAACACAGCTGGTGGAGTTAATTTTAGGCTTGCTGACCTTGGCAATGTCCTATCAATTTGAGAAAAGCAGCTTTGAATAGGTTCAAAAAGGACCCTGTCTCCTTCTCCCCATGCAGCTGACTGGAAAAGTAGCTGCATGGTTTAACTGTATTGGGGAAAACATAATTATGAACAGCGGTAAACTTAGATCATGAAAATCATTTATTGAGCAAGTGAAAAGCCCATGCAACTAATATTTTAAGATTTTTGTCCTATGGACCAAAAGCCTCAAAATTATACTGCAAGTAGCACCTTCTGTAAAGTTCTAAAAAACTGGCTTCTCACAAATATCACTATGTCGTGGTCCTTCAAAACACCAAAAGTGGGTTGGCAATGGTGATTGGGGAATAGAAGTTTTATTAAATCATGCGTTTATAAATATAACAGGTATTTATTTATTTAAGTTCATTTTTTTATTGTTGACATTATTACAGATGTCCCCTATTTTCCTCCCACTTTCCCACTCCACCTAGCCCCCATTCTACCCCACCCCAGGCCTTCACTACCCTGTTATCTGTGTCTATGGACTATGCATATATGCATAGAAATTCTCTGGTTAATCTCTCTTCCTGTCCCCCTCACCCTCACCTCGGAAATCTGTCAGGAATTTAAGCGCAAGGAGTAAATACATACCATTTACTTCTGAATGCACAGGATCCAATTCTCTGACCACCAAAGTCGGTGAGGTTCCTATAATATACATTGATGGACACCGACACTGATACAATATCTAATTTTACTTTTATTTGTTTGATTGCTTATATTTCCCAGTGACCTATAGAATCTGCAGTGGCAGGGACTATATCCATATTTTTTGCTCAGAGTAGGTAATACTTGTTGAATGAATAAATGAACGATTTGCACCTCATTGTTCCCTTGTATCTAGATTCTATTACACGAAACTTGCCTTCAAAAGAATGAACAGATTGAAGGGGAGGGTATTGGGTTAGGTTTGGAACCAATGGAAGATTCCCTCTTCCATTGTAACATGTTAAATAAGAAGCTTTGTATTGTGATGCATTATGGCTCTTAGTGATGAATGAATGCATTGAAAGAAGCTTCATAAACCAACCTTTTATACTTCATTTTTTTCTATTGTGTCAAAATAATATGTCATTGAGAAGCATTTATAACCATACATAGGCTTGTCATTAATGAAGTAAGATACAGAATTAAAATATAAAGAGTATTAATAAGTGGGATTGTGTAGCATGCCGAAATTCTTTCAGAATATATTCATTCTAATTTAGGTCATCCTGGGAAAGGGAAAGGGAAATATAGTTTACTGAATTCAGATTGTATTTACTAGCTATGTGATCTTGAAAAAACTACATATAAAAACTTTCATATATAGGCCATTGTTCACAACCAGATCATTAGTTTCCTTATCTATAAAAGGGAAAAAGAACACAATATCAATCTCATGGGGCAGTGTAAGGAATAAACGAAATAGAGACAAAATATATAAAAAGTTTAGCAGAATAATTGGCCCATCAGAGATATTCAATAAATGGTAGAGCGTTGGCCTTCAGACCAAAGGGTCATGGGTTTGATTCCCAGTCAAGGGCATGTATCTGGGTTGCAGGTTTGTCCTGGCCCTGGTAGGGGTTGTGTAGGAGGCAACCAATTGATGTGTCTCTCTCACATGGATGTTTCTTTCTTTCTCTCTACCACCCTTCCTTCCACTCTATCTAAAAATGAATGGAAAATATCCTTGGGTGAGGATAAACAGCAAAAAAATTCAATAAATGGTAGCTATAAAAATAATCTTATGTAACAAACTAATTAGATGGAATAAGTACTGCAATCTCGACATTATATAACCCAAACACTCTTGTACAGCAGAATGCATTTTATCAGGTTACTAAGGATTTGTTGCCCTGGTATACCTTTTTCTAGCATCTGTGCTTCAGGTGTCTGTTTGTTCAGAGTCAGATCATATTTCTGAATCAGAAGAGAACAGCTACTCAAGAAATACTGAGGCCCAGAGTTAGCCACAGGGTTTGAATTCAGCATTTATCTCACTGGCATTAATAGTATTTGCTTTTACTTTTATGGGTACAAGAACATCTTTATATATAGGCAGAAAAAGCCAGCCAATGTGAGGGCAAGGAAAGTACTCTCTAGTCCAAAGATATCAGCAAATTTCAATTCCCATCATTAATAACACTTCTAATAGGCCTTTTCAAAAGGAGACCTGCTATTTGTTTTCTTTTTATTATGGAAAATTTCAAAACTAAACAAAAGTAGACAGTCAGCACAGTATAATGATCCCCATGTACTTATTACTGGCTTCAACAATTATTAACTCATGGTCAATCTCGTTTCATCTGTACTCCTACTCTTCCTTCTACATTATTCTTAAGCAAATCCCAGGTATATTATTTCATCTGTAAATAATTCATATTTCTAAAAAAATTAAGGTTCTTTAACCACAATATCATCACCACAATTAATAATCAGTCCATAGACTTGTCAGATATCCAGTGTTCAAATTTTTCAGTTGTCTATAAATGCCATAAACATTTATTATTTTTCTTTTTCAGACTGCTTGTCTGACCAGGATGCAAATGAGTGCACACATTATAACTGGTTGTCTCATGTTTCTTTCAACCTCTAGATTTCTCCTTCAGCTCTATTTTTTCCTTGCAATTAATTTGTTGAAGAAATTGAGTCCTGCATAGTCTCCCCACAGTTTGGATTTTGCTTATTGAATCCATATGGGGTCATTTCATATGTTCTTTACCATATTCTTCTGTTCCCTGTTATTTCCTGTGATTTGGTAAACTCCATCTAGAAGCTTGACCAAATTTAGGTTCTATTTTGTTGGCAAGATGTCTTCACACGTGATATATTTTTCCATCTGGATGCCCAAAAATATGCTTGTCTCTCTTGTGATACTAGCAGCCATTGGTGTTCAATGCCCAGATCCAATTAATCTATTAAGAATTGCAAAAATGGTGATATTATAACAATAATTCAATCATTCCTACTTCATTTTTTAACTAAAATACTTTGTAAGAAGAAATTGTCCCTCATTTACAATTTGGAAATTTGGCTTTAACTGGTGTTATTTTGTCTGGGAGGGGAACATACTAAGTAACAAATTGGAAGTGATTAATTTATCTGATAAAAATATATGATAAATCATTTTCTTTAAGGTTGTAGAAACCCTCACCTTGAGGGAAGAAGAGAATATAAATACAACTGAGGGAGAGGTGGTAAATGGTGATCAGAAACCTGGACTATCTAGGAAGAAAAGTAAAGAAAGAAGAACACAGATGCTTAAAGGTAACATTTTGCTAAGTCTATTCTTATTTGGCATAAAAATTCTGATGTGGAAGCCCATTTTATGGCTTCAAATACTACTTACTTACTGAGGACTCCTGCATCCATACCTCTATGTCAGATCTCTCCCCAGGTTTTGCACTATATCAAAACTTTACCTGAGCCCTGGCCGGTTTGGCTCAGCGGTTAGAGCGTCGGCCTGCGGTCCTGAGAGACCCGGGTTCGGTTCCCGCTAAGGGCGCGTACCTTGGTTGCAGTTTGTCCCCAGCCCTGGTCGGTTGTGCGGGTGGCAGCCACTCGATGTATTCCTTTCACATCGATGTTTCTCTCTCTCTGTTCCTCTCTCTCCCTCCCACTCTACCTGAACAAGGGATGGAAAAATGTCCTCGGGTGAGGATAAAACAAACAAACAAACAAACAAAAAAACAACAACAAAAAAACAACTTTACCTGACATCACTACTTTGATGTCTAAAAAACATCTCAAAGTTAACATATCTAAAATGTAACTTATAGTTTTACCTCTGAATTGTGAGTCATATCTTCCCTGTTTCAATAAATGGCAGCACCATCCACCTGTTGCTAAAGCCCCCCCAAAACAAATAAACAAACAAACAAAAAAACCCAGGAGTAATCTTTGACTTCTCAATCAATCACCAAGTGCTGTTGATTTTACCTTGAAATTTTTAATTTCTTTTTTCTATTATTAATGACATTACCCTAAACCAAATCACAACTGTTGAGAAACAACTGGATGATTACAATAGTTTTCTGGCTTACCTTCTGACATACTGGTCTCCTCTAGTTCATTCTCCACAAAAAGGGAGAGGGGTCTTTCTAAAATGTTAATCAGGGATTATGAGCTGATATCATTGAATCTGTGTGATGGATTCATTAAACTAATTTCTTCCCCTCTGTATATGTTTGAAATGTCAAAATTTTAAAAATGTTATTCTGATTTTATCTTATTCTCTAATAATTTTACTACTCTGCCGACTTTTCAGTGTTCTTAAACTACAATTCAAATGTCTTGCATAGACTAGTGAGCCCCGGTTTCCCTCTGTCTACATGCCCAGCCTTATCTGATGCCACTCTTCCAGTTCACTCTGCCCAGGCCATAACCTGTGAGTTCTACGAACACTTTAAGCTCTTTCTTATTTTACAGCATTTTGTACTTGGCTATTCTCTGTACCAGAAAATGCTCATCCCATAGCACTCTGCAAAATTGGCTCCTTCTCTTCCTTCAGGTCTCAGCAAAAATATTACCTCCTTGCCCTGGCTGGTTTGGCTCAACAGTTAGAGCGTCAGCCTGCGGACCAATGAGTCATGAGTTCCGTTCTGTCAAGGGCACCCACCTCAGTTGCGGTTGGTCCCTGGCCCTGGTCAGGGTTGTGCGGGAGGCAACGAGTGGATGTCACATTGATGTTTCTCTCCCCCCTCCCCTTTCTCCCTCCCTCCCTCCCACTCTATCAGAAGATAAAATGGAAAAAAAATATCCTCGGGTGAGGAAAAAGACAAAATTACCTCCTTAGAAAGGCCTTTCTTAACCACTCAATCTAAAGCAGATCCTCTTCCTTCACCATTTCTCTCTATCATATTATTCTGTTTATTTCATATCTTACCACGATTTAAAATTATCTTGTTTATATTTATACAAATATACTTGTTATGACAAGAAAGTAACTCAAATGAATGTTTAAAGGTATTTGAGAGCATATACCTACTCCTATTCTATTCATTTTATAATTCCAATTCTTTGAAAAATTAGTGGATGGAATACAAATTTTAAGAATCTTGCTTCATTACAAATTCATTGCTAGACTGACAAACCTCAAAAGGAAAGGGGTTGGGGGGTGGGAAGAACTTATATGCATAACCAATGGACACAGACAATAGTGTGGGAAAAGGCGGGAGGGGGGCATGAGGGGGGTTGGGGGTCAATGAGGGAAAAATGGGAACATCTGTAATACATTCTACATTCAACAATAAAGATTAAAAAAAAAAGACTCTTGCTTCATAAAGATTTATTAAAAAATAAGATTTTGATCTGGAGAGTCATTTCTTGAAATTTTAGGGAGTGGTATGAAATACAGAGTGGGGCAAAAGTAGGTTTACAGTTATGAGTATGCAAAACAGATTATTTTTGTATTATTTATTAATTATTGTATTATTTTCCATAGGATGAATATAAACCTACTTTTGCCCTGCTCTGTATGAATTGAAGGAGAAATTAGAATTAGAAATGTGTATTTAAATATACTCTTCCTTTGTAGATTTCTCAGTGTTTTCAAAGTGCTAAATAATTTTAAGTGACAGCTATTGTTTGACTTAAATGACTAAATTCTGGAATTATATTCTGTATTATTAACATGACATGTCTCTCGTTTTTAGGGCCAATATTTACGTTTTACCAGCTGTTAGTGTCAGGCAACTCCCCTAATTGAAGAATTCATCAGGTATTTTTGCGGATCCTCTCCTCTGCCAGTAGTTGTCCTGATATTGTGTCATAAAACTAATCTAAATTGTGTTATACCAAAAGCAAGGATACATAAGCCACCCTACCAAATCAGGGAGCAGATGGGAACTCTGTCAAGTATTTGAAAGATGCCCCTAGCATAACAGAATTTTAGCACTGGAAGATATCTTGGTGATCATGTAACAATCCAAGGCCCTTATTTAAAAAGGGGTGAAACTGCTGTTCTAATAGGTTAACTGCTTTACTGTTCCCAAACATAATTTCCTAAACTGGCATCTCAAGTTTTACTTTGAGAAGAGCCTTAAAGAATTACATAGTAAGTTAGTAGCATATCAAGATCTGGAATACAGGGCTTTTATGCCATTAAGCCCATTATTTTCATTATATTAAGATAAATACCCCTTTTGCCACCTTTCCTGCATCTTTTTTTTTTTTTTTTTTTTATCCTCACCGGAGGACATTTTTCCATTTTTTTGTTCAGATAGAGTGGGAGGGAGGGAGAGGATGAGAGAGAGAGAGAAATATCAGCATGAGAGAGACACTTTGAGTGGCTGCCACCCACACAACCCCAACCGGGGCTGGGGACAAACTGCAACCGAAGTACATGACCTCAGCGGAACGAACCTGGGACTCTCTGGACCGCAGGCTGATGCTCTAACCGCCTAGCCAAACTGGCCAGGGCTCCTGGATCTTTTGAGCCTTTAAATCTTTTCATATTATTCCAGTGACCTCTGTATTTCTGCGATAGCATCAAGATTTCTATTTTTTTCTTCTTTTTAAAAGTGGTTTGATTTACCAAAATATCAAACTAATAGTAAATAAACTCAATTGAACACATTTCATATTGTCACTCTTTTAAGTCTATTAGCCTTTGGGTTAATGGCTGCACATAAGTTTTGTACAAATTCTTTGAAAACTTACTTGTGGACTTGAATGAAGGGTGTTGAGTAGAGAAGATGGACATCTCTTATGTAAAATAAATGGGTACTCAAATTGATAATGTTAACACATTATCAATGTGGTAATGCTGATTAATCATTTATGAGGCCCAAGTTCATTGTAACTACTGGCACTCTGATGCACAAACCAGTCTAGAGACTAGAAACGATTCCGTTTCCCTGCATTTCACATAGTTAAGGGGCCCTGGGCAAGTCTTTATAATCAATTCAAGAATGCTCCACATACCTCGAATATGTCAGCACAACAGTTTTCCCATTTCCCCCAGCTGTTGATGAAAGCCTAGCTTGCCTGTTCGGACAGTGATGGATCCTGACCATCTCCTAGTTCAGGGTTTTAAAACATACCCATAAAACAACTGATCCTTTCCTCCCCTCTGGCAGAACCACACCCAAACCTATCCAACCGGATGACATTTCCTCCTGTTTTTATGTAGTAGCAGATGGATTCCATAACCTTTCATCATCGTTTGCTGGGCACTCACAGTGGGCAAAATTCTGGTGGCAATTCCATCCCTCACAGCAGGATCCTGACATCCCAGAGTTGAAGCCCACTTTCTGACGGATGAAACGCACCGAAGCGTTTAGGGGCACTCAGTCACAACCCACCGACCAGGGGACAGGCCTCGATCCGCCTGGCTCCTTTAGTGTACTCGCAGGGGGTGCTGCGGAGCGGCAGAGGGGTGCTGAGCTGAAGGACCCAGAGCCGCAGCTCGTGGGCCAGGGTGGGCGCGCGTCCTCTCGCGAGAACTCGCGGGGTGGGGGCAGCTGGGGCCAGCAGGAGGAGGCTAGGGGCAGCGCTGCGCCGGCCGTGTGGCTGTTCTCCCGGCCCGAGAGGCTTTCCCCGCCTCCCTCTCCTTCCCCTCCCATTGAGAGATTCAAGCCCAGCGCTTCCCACTTCCGCCCCCTCTGCCATTGGAACTCGAGACCAAGCAAGTTGCGGCCGCAGAACAGCCGGCGCTGCCCTCCAGCACCGCTCCTCGTCTTCCTCGCCTTTCCTCCTCTTCCCTGGCCGCCACTGTCGCCGCCCCGAGGCCTCGCGACCGCCGAGCCCGCAGCCCACGCCGCGGCCGACATGAGCTTCTTGTTGTGAGTAGCCAGGCCCCACGCGCACCGGCTTTGTTCAGGCGACCTGGGCCGCGGCCCCCGCCCGCGCTGTCGGATCGGGCGTTCCCACGAGCAGGGCTCCGGGAACCTGCCGAGCGCTCCCGCCGCCCGCCGCCGTCTCCCCGCCCGCCCCGAGCACGCGTGGAACCCCCCGGCCCAAGGAGGCTCCCCGAACCCCCAGTCTCCACACACCCTGTGCCTGCATTCGCATTTCTCCATCATCCCAACCTCCCTCTCGGGTTTGTTTATTTGCATGCTCTGAATAAATACCTCCCACTCGCCGCATGACCCATATGCGACTCGTACCCGGTCCCCTGTCTTAGTCTCTCTCCCCATTGCTTTTTTTTCTGGGTCCCAAGGACAGAAGGTAGAGCGTCGTACTTGACGACCTTCACCCCAGGACCCTTTTAACTTAGGTTTTAGGAGTGGGCAGTTGGGATGACAATTCCTGTGGATGTAACACACTTAACCAGGCTGTTCACGGGTCAGGACCCCTTGATGACAGCCTGGAGTCTTGGGGTCTGGAGCAGTTCCTTGCTTCCCTAAGGCATGCTTTTCTGAAGAATGTGGGCTTTATCTTTTGAGACAACCACCAAATAGGAACTGGGTAGTGTGCCCTGGGTTGATTAGGTCCCCTGGAGAATTGTTTTGCAAATCATTTGTAAATGACAACTTAACCTCACATTTAGTACTGGCTGTCATTTCCCCCTATCATTTATTACAGACGTGTTGCGGGGTGGGGTATGGGTAGAAAGATGGGATGGCCAGATAGGGGTATGGCGGCAGCAGGCCAGCCTCACGTTCTCGGGAAAACAAGACCTTACATTCTACAGAGTTAGTCTTTTGAAGGCTTCGTTGTGATTCACCTAATGTTTAATTTGTGTTTAGAAAGCTAGTAAAAACTCTGAGATTGAAACCCACCCCATACATTTTTAACTGTTGTGGAGAAAATAGCATTTAATGATCATTTTCTGTTCTGATGCTTTTTCCCCACCTCACATACTTTTTAGTGATCACCTTGGCACTTTAATCCTGAGAATTTAACCCATATTGTCACATGCTCATATCTAGAATATTAATCATTTTTAGGGTGTTTAAGCAAAACTGAGCGATTACAGAAGGCTGACTTGTGAACAGACTTGCTAATATTTCTGACATGCATAGGGGGCCTGTTTTGTTTTTTTTGTCATTCTGCCTAACACATTTGAGGTTGTGAAGCCTTTTTTACAGGGCTCATCCTAGAAGTTGAGTTTGCCAGATATGTGGTGATAGATGAGAGGGCTGGGTGACTTCATGAAAGTCTTTGTTTTCTATTTTAGTTTGAATCAACATAGCCAGGCTTCTCAGCTTGAAGATTCTCATCTTGAGTCTATTTACATTAGTGATGTTTGATTTCTTCAAGAGTTTAAAAGCTGTCTTCAAAATAATAATGTAGATGATGCCCATGACTGCTGCTGATGGGCTGATGTCTCTTTGAACTCCTAGCTAAATTGGTTGAAGCAGGAAAGAACCATATTTGGCGGAAACTAGGGGATGGCCAAGGTTTGGTGGTATTTTCTGAATACAAATACAATAGTTTCCTATTTTTACATGGTTCAGTATTTAATAGTTACAGAAATGCAATGGATAAGCTTATTTCTCCTGAATTGTATTAGCTACCTAACATAAATTTTGTCATAACTTTTATATATATATGTATATATGTATGTATGTGTGTGTGTGTGTGTGTGTGTATATATATATATATATATATAGCAGATTAGAGGGTTTGTACTGTTTGGGGCACTATTTTTCAGTCAGATCACATGTAACTGTTAATATATCCTCAACATCTTTAGTCTGTGTGCTTAATAATCCAAAAGAGTAATCTAACATTTTTGGTTTTGGTTTTTGTCCATCATTAGTTTAGAATCTGAAGTGAAGACCTTGTAGGTAGAAATAATTATCAGAAGGTGTAAAGAACAAAGTTTTGATTATTTCATGTTTGTTATTTTGTAGTTTCCTGAATATTATTTCTGTACCAACAGGTGAGCAGAGAAAATAAGAGTTTCAGTTTAGGAGTTAAATAACACATACTTTCTTCCAGTTCTTGGACGCTTCCTTGTAAGTCAACTGTAAATGGATGGAGCTGGGGAAATAAGGGCAATTTGAGATAGGGTTATAAAAGTGATGACTCATAACTCATGAGGGCTTTAGGATAGAAGGAAAGAATTTTAGTTAAAAAACATCATTCAGTGTGCCAGACATAGATATAGTCATTGGGTATCATTTGCGAACAAAATGGTTAAAAATTCCTGCATTAGTGGAGCTTACATTAAGCAATCATAGACAGCGAACTTCAGTAAATTATATAGTATTGTAGGAGGTCTTAAATGCCATGGAACAAAGTAGAGCAGGGTGAAGAAGAGGTTTTTTGGATAGGGAGGTGAGGTAGATTAGGTAATCCTCAGGGGGTGTCCAGATGATCTGCAGCAGTGGTGCTTTTGTGTAGTTTTTGTACAAATGTTCAGAATAAATTTGCACCGCATGTGTGGATCTGACTGGGACAGAGCTTTGGTTGTGCTGCAAATTGGCCTCTGTGCATCTTCAAATTAAGCTAAACTCCCAGATGGTGCCTAACGTAACTTCACAGGAACCTAATTTAACTTTGTAGACTCAAATTTTTGAACAGCCTCAGCACCTGCTGTGTGCTAAGCATTGTGCAAGAAGTGGGACTCCAGAGGTCGTGGACAGTTTATAGTCATCTGTAATAGATGCAACATAATCATGGGGGTCCAAAGAATATGGAGCAATTTGTTCTATTTGGGCTGGAGGGAAGGTTTCATGAAAGAAGTGATGGATATTTAATGGAAGGGAAAACAAAAATTCTCTAAAAGATGAAGGGGAAATGGGAGGTTTCAGTCAGAGGAAACATGGAGGCATGAAATTGCCTGTGAATTCTCCATTTTCAGGTTTGTCCAAGAGGCTGTTGGAATTTTGAAGCTAGATGGGCTCTATCAGTAACATAGCTTACTCACCTCACCCCCTTTTTTCTGAAGTGATAAAATCACCAACTTTGGGTTACTGGCCTAATTACTGGCCAGAACAGAATTGGAACACAAGTCTCTTGACTTAAAGAGTTTTTCCTCTCCTGACATTTTATGCCTATAAAATTCAGGGAAATTTAGGATCAGAGTAAGTTTTTAATAGTCATTTAAAAAGGGTGTTGAATGTTCTCTGTGTTTCTGGCATTTTTAAATTGCAAGTCTCTCTTCTGACTGATGGAATTCCACAAATATTCCACAATAATTCCACAAGAAATATTTGACTTGAAACAGTTAAAACTAATATAGTTAACATTAAAATGCAAGTCTGTAGGAAAAGTGGTATAGGGATGTGAATGAATATAAACCAGGTTTATTTCTGTATAGGAAGAAACAAAGAGATAGACTGAGAAAGGAAGGAAGGAAGGAAATATTTATTGAGAATTATGCTACAGCCCTGGCTCATTTGGCTCAGTGGTTAGTGTTGGTTGGCCAAAGAGTCTCGGGTTGGATTCCAGTCAAGGGCACATACCTCAATTGCCGTTCTAGGTGGTGGTGTGGGAGGCAACCAGTCATTGTGTCTCTCTCACATTGTTTCTCTCTCTCCCCTCCCCACCCTTCCTCTCTTCCACTCTATCTGAACAAAAGCAATGGAAAAATGTCCCCTGGTGAGAATTAAAAAAAAAAAAAAGAATTATGCTACAAAGAAAAGGAGATCCAGGGTTTTGTTGTATTTGTATGTGTGTGTCTCTTGTTGTTGTTGTTTTTTTTTTTTTTTTTTATCCTCACCCGAGGATATTTTTCCATTTTTTGTACAGATAGAGAGGGAGGGAGAGAGAGGAACAGAGAGAGAGAGAGAAACATCGACGTGAAGGGACACATCGAGTGGCTGCCACCCGCACGACCAACCAGGGCCGGGGATAAACTGCAACCGAAGCACGTGCCCTTAGCGGGAACCGAACCCGGGTCTCTCCAGACCGCAGGCCGACGCTCTAACCGCTGAGCCAAACCGGCCAGGGCTGTGTGTGTCTCTTGTCTTTCTGTCTGTCTGTCTGTCTTTTCTCTCCTTTCTCTTGTCTCAGCCCATAACCCCACTTCCCTGATCTTTGTTTTCTGGCAAATGATTTTAGTGCTTCACATTTTCACCTGTAAAAAAAAAATAATAATAATAAGCTAAGTTACTATGTGCCAGGCATAACAGATACCCCATTTTACAGTTGAAGAAGTGTTGACCTGTACACCAAAAGGTCACCTGTTTAATTCCCAGTCAGGCACATGCCCGGGTTTCTGGTTAAATACCCAGTAGGGATGTGTAGGAGACAGCCAGTTGATGGTTCTTTCTCACATCGATGTTTCTGTCTTTTTATTTATTTATTTATTTATTTATTTATTTATTTATTTAGGTACGTGCCCCTAGCGGGAACCGAACCCAGGACTCTCTGGTGCGCAGGCCGATGCTCCAACCGCTGTGCCAAACCGGCCAGGGCTCTGTCTTTTTCTTCTTCTCCCTTCCTCTCTCTCTATAAAGCAATAAAAATAATAATAATATGCCCCAAATTATGTAGCCAGTCAGTGGTATAGCTGGTATTTGAATTCTGGCAAACTACACCCAGAGATCTTTTCTCATACTGCCTTATCTATAATTGATAAAATTATATAAAAAGGTAGTCTTCAGATAGGTCTTATTTTTAAGAGAAGTCTTATGTTACTAGGTGTTAATATCTCAGAATGCTGGGACCATTTTATAATGGTGGAAGAGAAAATAGAAATCTTTACATTTAAGTAATACTTTAAAATTATTATTTTTACTTCCATTTTTAGTGTAACAATGATAAACATATTGGAGAAATCACAAACTACTGACAAGAAAAGGAAGAAAATAAAATATCACTCATAACCCAGACTGTGTGGCTCAGTGGTTGAGCATCGACCCATGCACCAAGAGGTCACCGGTTCAATTCCCTGTCAGGGCACATGCCCAGGTTGTGTGCCCAATACCTGGTTGGGGGCATGCGGGAGGTGGCCAGTCGATGATCTCTCTCATAGATGTTTCTGTCTGTCTCTCTCTCTTTCTCCCTCTCCCTTCCTCTCTCTCTCAAAATCAATAAAGGAAAAAAAAAGTACTCATAATCACACTTTTAGAGCTGTTATTTGTGTTTGATATAACTTCCTAATCTTTTCTGTTACATTTTTGTTTGTACATATTTAAAAATATAAAAATGGATCCTTACTGTACATAGACCAGGTTTTTCACTTGTAATTTTTTTATGTCAATAATTATATTTCTGCAGCATCATTTTGAATGGCTGTCGACCAAGTATTATCTTAACAGTTTTGTTATCTGACAGCCTGATTTAATGTTATGCTTTTTGGTGGGGGGAATTGCAGAACCGTGGCTGGCCTTAGTTTACTCCTCCCATCTGATACAGGATTGCTTCTTTTACATTACTGAGTATAAAACAATTGCTATGAAATTACTTTTATCTTTATTGACTTCTTTTTCCTTGATGTAGTTGCAGAGTTTTTTGTACCTTTGGAGTTTCTGATACATGAAAGCACGTGCAGTACTTCTCTTCAGTTTTTTATTTGATCAGTAGTATTGAGGCAGAACAGCTATGACTTACTTGAAAAATGATATCTATTAAGAATGTTAAATTAAATCCTTTAGAAAACTTAAAAATGTTTTTTTTAAAATTTATTTTTAGAGAGAGGAAGGGGGGGGAGAGAGAGAGAGAGAGAGAGACATCAATGAGAGAGAACCTCGATTGGCTGCTTCCTGCATGCCCCCCTCTGGGGGTGTGACCCCCAGCCTGGGCATGTGCCCTGACTGGGAATTGAGCCAGCAACTTCTTGGTGCAGGGAGCGACACTCAACCACTGAGCCACACTGGCCAGACTAGAAAACTTTTTTTAACTGTTCTTTTCTCACATTTTTTTTTTTTTTGAGATGTAATTGGTATACTATTGTATTAGTTTCAGGTGTATAACTTCCATTTTTGTTTTTTGTATCAGTTAACTTAAGGCCATCTTTTACAGCTTGTTTGACTAAGTTGTAAGTGTAACTTTGGAACTTGTTCATTTGCAGAAGTGATTTTCAATTTTGTTTTGAAACATTTTTAGATATTTAGAAAGTTGCAAAGAATAACATAAAGAACTCCTACTTATTCCTTATCCAGAGACCCCATTTAGTTTCATCAGTTACTCCAATAATGCCATCTCTGCAAAAGGATCCAGTCATGAATCATGTGTTATATATAACCAGTTTTGTGTCTGTAGCCACCCTCAAATTGAAATATTTCCTTAGTTTTGCCTTTACTTTCAGGACCTTTATATTTTTAAGGATTACAGGCCCGTCATTTTGTAGAATAGCCCTCTGTTTGAGTTTGTCTGATGTTTCCTTGTGGTTAGACTTGATTATGTATTTGAAGCAGAAATATCACAAAAGTGATGCATGTTTTTATTACAGCATCTTATCAGGTGCATGTAATGTATGCTCTTTATTATTGGAGGTGATCTTTTGATTAAAGTGTCTACCAAGCCCTGGCCAGTTTGGCTCAGTGGTTAGAGCGTCAGCCTGTGGTCCAGAGAGACCCGGGTTCGGTTCCCGCTAAGGGCATGTACCTTGGTTGCAGTTTGTCCTCGGCCCTGGTTGGGTCGTGCGGGTGGCAGCCACTTGATGTGTCCCTTTCATGTTGATGTTTCTCTCTCTCACTCTCTCTCTGCCTCCCGATCTATCTGAACAAAAAATGGAAAAATGTCCTCGGTGAGGATAAGAAATAAATAAATAAATAGTCTACCAAGATCCTCCAGTGTAACGTTACATCTTTTTCTCTGTAATTAATATTTTGTGGGGAGGTATTTTGAGCCTACATAACTATCCCATTTCTCATTTCATTTTCATTGAATGTGTTGGTGTTCATTGATGGTTCTTGTTTAAATTATTACTGTGATGGTTTCCAGGAATCTAATTCTGTCATCACTTTTACATTTATTATTTGACATTTTGTATGGAAAATTTATTCTTTCCATTTTATTTTGTTATTTTTTTATAATTGTCACCCAAGGATATGTTTTCATTGATTTTGAGAGAAAGAGAGGGAGAGGGAGAGAGAGAGAGAGAGAGAGAGGAGAGAGAAATATTGATCGGCTGCTTCCTGCACACCTCCTATTGGGGATTGAGCCCGCAACCTTGGCGTGTGCCCTGACCAGGAATCGAATCAGTCCATGGGACGACGCTCAGCCACTGAGCCACACAGCTGGGCATTCCTGTCTTTGAGCTCTTGCTGACACAATCAGATGTTCCAGGTTTATCTTATACTTGCTCTGCCCCAGCCCTAGAACTGGCCATTTCTCTAAGTGCCTTGGTGTTCTGTTCAGTGGAGAATAGTATTTGGAAACCAGAATCTAGGTGATAGGGTGTGCTCATTACATACTACAGATGTGTTGTTGTTTTCAGGCCCTCTCATTGGACAATGTTAGAAAATACATACATACCCACATACATCTATCCGTGTATATTGAATGAATTTACACTAATAACTGCAATTTTGAGCCAGTAGGATAGGGGTCATTCTAGCCTTCTCCCTTTACATATTTTTACTTCATTCTTTGTCAGTGAGACACTTGACTTCTGTTGTCCTCAATACACATATTTACTCAGACTTCTGTACATAGCCATTCTCCTAGCCCTGCCTGGCTACCTTCCCTCCTTGTAGCTCTAGAACAGCAGCTATTGCTATTCTCCTGAACATATGTAGGCCTCTGCTTCAGCCATACTAAGGATGAAACAGCCTGCAGCTTCACTGTGTATGGTATGAGTGTGACAGTAATCTAATTTTTTTCTGTTATTCCTTTGTTCAAAACCAATACATCAGAGATGTTGGGAGGATTAGAGATACTGAATGTAAAAGGCCTGGCTCAGTAAATTGTAATGTTCAGCAGTGATATCTAGTTCATTATCAATATCTCAACAGTGTGATGATTGCTAGTAGCTGTTACTATTTTTTTAAAAAATTCGCCCTGGCCGGTTTGGCTCAGTGGTTAGAGCATTGGCCTGTGGTCCAGAGAGACCTGGGTTCGGTTCCCGCTAAGGGCACGTACCTCAGTTGCAGTTTGTCCCCGGCCCTGGTTGGGTCGTGCAGGTGGCAGCCACTCGATGTGTCCCTTTCACGTCGATGTTTCTCTCTCTCTCTCTTCCTCTCTCTCCCTCCCACTCTATCTGAACAAAAAATGGAAAAAATAATAATAATAAAAAATAAAATAAAAATTTATCATTTCTGATTACTTGAATCATAGCCAATTTCTGTGGGTTCATTATATGTATCAGTGCTACTTTGATTTTCTGAGGATTCTGAAGCAAAAAGAAAGCAGGAGTTTGAAAGTAATCAAATATTATTTGGGTAATAGTCTAAGTACCTCATAGCCAATAGCCTTATTGTTATTGAATTGTTTTGTTGTTTTTTTAATTCTCACCTGAGGATTTTTTTTTCATTTATCTTCAGGTTGAGAGGGAGGGAGGGAGAGAGACACACACACACATTGATTGACTGCCTCCTGAACAACCCTGGCCAGGGCCAGCGACTGAGCACACGACCTACGTAGGTACCCTTCACCGGAATCGAACCTGCGACTCTGGTTCGCGGGCCAATGCTCTAACTGCGGAGCCAAACCGGCCAGGGCTTAAATTATTTTTATTGCTACTATTGTTTTATCTTTCTCCCTAAATCCTTTTGTTGTTTTCAAATTGAAATTTGATGAGAATAGATCAATAGTTGTATTGAGTATTAGAAAGAATATTTTGTGTGTGTGTCTTTTTAGAAAGAAATAATGGTATAACTTAAATACTTAGTTTTCAGTGTAAACATAGAATAATTAAGTAGAAGCAGTAGGGGTAAAAGTCTTCAATGGCAACTTTTCTTGTATCTTGGTGCCTAGATCATGTTCTAGACAGAGAGGCCCAGCATGACCTTCCCGCTCTTCAGAGAAGTGCTTCCTTTGCTAGTTCCCTGCAGCATTAGATTTAACTACTGAATTAGTTCTTTGTTTAAAAACTCCCTGTGGGTATGATTTTTACTCCCATATGCCTGATTTCAGTGTCACTAACCTTTCCCCATACTCTTGCCAACTACTCAACTGACTCTCTTATTATTCTTATTTTTTTATCCTCACCTTAGGACATGTTTATTGATTTGAGAGAGAGAGAGAGAGAGAGAGAGAGAGAGAGAGAGAGGGAGGGAGAGAGAGAGAGAGACATTGATGTGAGAGACAGACATTGATTGATTGCCTCCCTTATGCGCCCTGATCGGGGATTGAACCTGCAACCTTTTGGTGCACAGGACATTGCTCCAACCAACTAAGCCACCCGGCCACCTGGCTCTATTTTTAAATCTTAGAAATTGCACTTTGAGTCAATGAATAACAAACCAATTTGTCAAAACTGAAGTCTCTTAACCAGAGCATAGCATCATTTTGAGTACTGAGGCTAGTGTCCCCACCCTCTTGTTAAGGACTCCCAAAGGGGTTTTGTCAGACTCTTCAACCCTTTAATCGGTCCTTTGTCATCCTTGTCAACTTTTAATTTGGGGAAATAGCAAGTTATCAAGAATTGAAATATACGTTTTTTTCCAAACTATAGGTAGAGCCAAAACTATGACAAAAAGTATAATTCTAAGTGGCTAAACAGTTGGGGACTAATAGGTACTTCAGTTGAACTGTATTGATTTTAACTTTTCCTCAAGTAGGAACATATTTGTAAGGTGTTGGTACTCTATTATCTAGTGATAACTATAGGTTCTAGAGATATCTTTACCTTTAAAAAATTTTTTCTTTTTTTAATCCTCACTGGAGGATATTTTTCCATTTATCTTCAGATAGAGTGGGAGGGAGGGAGGGAGAAAGAGAGAGAGAGAGAGAAACATCAAAGTGAGAGAGACACATTGATTGGTTGCTACCCGCAAGACCCCATCCGTTGCTGGGGATGAACTGCAACCAAGGTGCCTGCCCTTGGCCGGAATTGAACCCGGGACTCTTTGGTCCGAGGTCTTTACCTTTTTTTAAAATGTGTCACTCAACATTTAGAAAAAAGTACCGCTGTCATTTTACATAGCACCATTGGGAAGAAAGGCTGCTCTTGGCCCTCTTGATGAGGACCACCCTCAGGACTGAGAAGATCAATATCTGTACAGAAAAATCCTTGGACTTCAATTTAACACAATGTCTATCCTTGAGAGACTCTGTGAGGCCATAACAAAGGTTCTTTGTTTGACCAAATTTTAGTCAGGCTCTTGGACCTTCTTCTAGGCCTATTTGTGTACTTCCTCATAAAGTCTAGTTTTAGTAAGAACCCTGTTAAGTCAGTTTAACCAGAACCCTCCCACCCACCATATCTGACCAGCTTCCTCTTCCTCCACCATCCCCCAGGGTGATGTCTGATCGCCCTGGCCTGTCTTCAGTGAGAATCCTGTTAGGTCAGTTTAGCCAGAACCCCTTACCTCCAGTGGTTCCTCTTAGTAATTTTTCATTACTCACCCCCTTCACCCTGCTCCTTGGCTATAAATTCCCACTTGCCCATGCTGTGTTTGGAGTTGACCCCAGTCTCTCTCCCCCTCACTGTACAATGCCACTTATTTCATTGTTCCTGAATGAAGTCTGCCTTGACCATCTTTAACATGTGTCAGTGAAAAAAATTTTTTTCATTAACAGCCCTGAAGGAGGTTAGGTGACCTGATTATCTTTGCATACTTGTAATTATTATTTAGGAAATTGCCCCACCCCCCTTTTTTGCAAGCTTCATAGGGTTTGTTCACTATTATTTTCCAGCATGTTAGTATATTGTTTGACAAATAAATGTGTCCAACAGTGGCCTACAAGTGAGGAAAATTGGGTTTCAGAGTCTTTGGTCTGTCACAACCATGTGACTGACCTTAAAGCACATCACTTAATTTCTTAGCCTCTGTTTCCTCTGTCTACTGGGGGAAAGGAATTTTTATTACATTGGGTCAGTATGAGAACTGAATAAGAGAATGGTTATAGAAATTTTCATAAACCAGAAAGTCCTGTACAAACACTATTACTGTCCTTGCTCGTGAAATTCCCAGTCCTAGTATCTAAACTCCTTCCTCATTCCATATTGTGTTTAGCTATCTTACAAATATGTGATATTAATGCATAATACAATAAATCCTTATTGGATATCTCCTGTGTATAAAGCAAAGTGTTAGATGCTGGTGGTGGGAGGAGAAAGGTGGAATTTAGAAACAAATAAGATGTGGTCTCTGGCTTCAAGAATCTTAAAATTGGAGACTATCATGTGACATGGATATGCTCCTCAGTAATTGTTTTTAACTCATTAGTTGTTTTTTTTAAATATGTTTTTATTGATTTTTTTAGTGAGAGAGGAAGGGAGAGAGATAGAAACATTGATGAGAGAGAAACATCAATCATCTGCCTCCTGCACATCCCCTACTGGGGATCGAGTCCACAACCCGGGCATGTGCCCTGACCAGGAATTGAACTGGGACCTCTCAGTCCATGGGACGATGCTCAATCCACTAAGCCACACCAGCAAGGCTTAACTAATTAGTTTTAAGTCCACTGGCTAATGAAGGTTCAACATTATTGATGTTGCATTATATACAAACTTCTTTGCATGTACTTGTAAAATGGTTGTATTTGGTATTTGTAAAAGATATAAGGTCATCCTGGCTAGTTTTGCTCAGTGGTTAGAGCCTTGGCCCACAGACCAGAGAGTCCCGGGTTCGGTTCCCTATAAAGGTGTGTACCTTGGTTGCAGTTTGTCCCCGGCCCTGGTTGGGGTTGTGTGGGTGGCAACCACTCGATGTGTTTCTCTCACATCGATGTTTCTCTCTCTCTCTCCCTCCCACTCTATCTGAAGATAAATGCATGAATGTCCTCAGGTGAGGATTAAAAAAAAAAGTTATAAGGTGTATGTAGTATGTTCATGTATTTAAAACAGCAGGAATTTTGCAGATGTTTGCTTCTGTATTTTTCAGCAAGGGTTGCTTCTATTAGATGGATTTGGGGCCTTCCCTGCTTGGTTTTGGCACTGCTGCCACTATTTCTTCACTTTAGTTCTGCATTTTTTTAATAAGGAAAGGAACTAGCTGAAATCCTTTGCCCCACTTTCTTCCTGCAGTTCACTTGGGCTTTTCAGGTAGAGATTGGAATGGGCTGGAGTGGTTGGCAAAATCCCAAGGCAAAGGAAGCCTCCATGATAGGGCGTTTGCTTATCATTCCAGCCTCATAGGTGCCCTCTTGCCTTGTCCTCCCCCACAGAGCTTAGCATTTTATTTGCATTTCTTTCAACATGTATTTCTCCTACATCTGTGTCTTTGTAAATGCTGTTCCTGTTATTCTGGCCAGACTGCATTCTTTTTATTCTTTTTTTAAAAAAATTTTAGAGAGATTAGAAAGGAGGGAGGTAGAGAGAGAGAAACTTCGATGTTGGAAGTTTCTGGGGGAAAGGAATGCTTATTACATGGATCAGTATGAGAACTGAGTAAGAGAATGGTTATAGCTGTCTTACTGATATGTGATATTAATTCATAATACAATAAATACTTATTGGATATCTCCAGTGTATAAAGCAGTGTGTTAGATGCTGGTGGTGGAAGGAGAAAGGTGGAGTTTAGAAATAAATAAGATGTGGTCTCTGCCTTCAAGAATCTTACAGTTGGAGACTATCATGTGACATGGATATGCTCCTCAATAACTGAGAGACACATGGACTGGTTGCCTCCTGCACAGTCCTGGTTGGGGTCCAGGAAACCTGCAACTCAGGCACGTGGTGCCCTTGACCAGAATCGAACCTGTGACTTTTCGGTCCGAGGGCCGATGCTCTAAATCACTGAGCCATACCAGACAGGGTGTGGATTGCCCTTCTTTTCCCCACCCTCAATTCTTTGGTTCTGGAGCCAACTCTCCCTGGCCTGTGCCCCCTTCCCAATTTGTTAGATACCATTCAGTGTCCTCTGTTATCCTTATTATAGCCCTTATCAAAAGATGGCCGGTTTGGCTCAGTGGTTAGAGCGTTGGCCTGTGGTCCGGAGAGACCCGGGTTTAGTTCCCGCTAAGGGCACGTACCTCGGATGCAGTTTGTACCCAGGCCCTGGTTGGGTCGTGCGGGTGGCAGCCACTCGATATGTCCCTTTCACGTCAATGTTTATCTCTCTCTCTCTCTCCCTCCCACTCTATCTGAACAAAAAATGAAAAAAATGTCCTCGGGTGAGGTTAAAAAAAAAAAGTTTTGCCCTGGCCGGTTTGGCTCAGCAGTTGGAGCATCGGCCTGCGGAGCAGAGAGTCCTGGGTTCAGTTCCTGCTAGGGGCACATACCCAAAAAAAAAGAAAGAAAAAAGGATATTATACTGATCAGTTTTCAGATCTTTCTTCCTCATCAGAGTGTGTGACCTCTTTGAAGATGCAGTTTTAAAACTTATAAAATTTATAAATGTTTAAGAGCATGGGAGGTATTTCCATATTATATATCTCAGAGATGAGTCTTTGTAGGCTCAAGTTCATTGCTTTGTTTTTATTTTTTGTTTTATTGAGTATGACTTAGAAACAGTGAAATGCTCAGATCTTAAGTATTTTTAAGGCAAATGTATACACACTTATGTAATCCACACTCCTTTCAAGATCCAGAACATTTTTATCACCCCAGAAGGTACTATAGCTTTTTGAAGTAAAACCAAAGGTCATTTTTTGTGGGTCTTTGATGTAAGTACACACTTCCACTTCACATAGTTCTAGAGATTGCATTAGCTAAATAAGTAGCTCGGCTTTTATGGAAGAGGAACAAATAGTCTACTGTTACCTACTGTTTGCACTTGCTGCTAATTTTTACCCATTAGACAACACAGCAATTTATTTTTTTATTTTTTAATATTTTTTTCTTTGTTGTTTTTAGAGAGGAAGGGAGAGGGGGAGAGAGAATCATCAACGAGAGAGAACATCAGTTGGCTGCCTGCTGCCTGCCCCTACTAGGGATTAGGTCCACAACCTGGGCATGTGCCCTGACTGAGAATCAAACTGGCGACCTCTTGGTGGAGGGGTCCACGTTCAACCACTGAGCCATACCAGCTGGGCCAGCACTGGTTTTTAAACTATGATGATCGTTTAGGTGAGCAAAGCACTGGGATGACATTTAGTATCTCTATTCCAAGTCCTTAAAGACATTAGCCTAAGTCTCTGCTGGAGTCCCAGGCAGTTTCTTTTATTTATTTATTTATTTATTTTCATCCTCACCCGAGGACATTTTTCAATATTTTGTTCAGACAGAGTGGGAGGGAGAGAGAGAGAGAGAAACATCCACGTGAAAGGGACACATCGAGTGGTTGCCACCCACACGACCCAACCAGGGCCGGGGACAAACTGCACCCGAGGTACGTGCCCTTAGTGGGAACCGAACTCGGGTCTCTTCGGACCTCAGGCCGACGCTCTAACAGCTGAGCCAAACTGGACAGTTTCTTTTAAAGACCGCCCCCCCACCTCTCCCCAAGGACTTACTCGGACTTGCTCCCTCTGAGCCCGGAGGGGAGGCAGCTTGAAAGGCACCAGAGACTTTTGAAAGGCACCAGAGACTTATGGGGAAGAACTGAGCTGTTTGGCCTCGGGGACGGGGGCTGGAGAGGCAGCTTTCTCTCCGACAGATATGCTGGCGACAGACATGCTGGCGACAGACATGCTGGTGGAGGCCTTTGTTCCATTGGTGAGCCCTTCCCCTGGGGGCAGACTGGCCACCATATCTGGGACTCCAGCAACCTGGCTTACATTGTTTGTACTGGTGATTCCCTTAAGCCCTGCCCCACCCAACTTTTGGGCCCATCCCAGCTGTTTCCAATGCCTTTACCATAGGATTGGCCTGTCTTGGATCCTGCTTCAATGTTCTTAAAATCTCTCAAACAAGCAGCACCTGTTCTCAGCAAGCCCCATACTTCTCATTAAGTGGCCCCAGGCCTGGCACTAGAAGCAGCCATCAGCATATCACTCTGTAGCTTATGCTAGGTGGCCCTGGATAGAACACAGGCAGTGGCTGACCTAGCCTTAGAGCCAGCACACCCAGTAGACAGCTTCAGACTACATCCGAAGCACCACCACCCAACCACCTCCACAAGTGACACACTCAAGGAGTGGACTCAGTGGGTACCAGAGCCCTGATGAAGTCAGTCTTGCTCTGTGTGGTGAGCCCCTACACAGCTGATCCTACAAGGGAGTCAGAAGGCCAGTGGTCAGTGGGCACAGCCAATCCTTGCAGCTGATCAATCTGAGTAATTCCCTCCCATTGATGTGCCAACAGCAATCAATACTCAATTACAATAGAAGGGTGTATAGTCCACATGAGGGGTGCACCTCAAGGGTCCAGCTGGGGTGATCAGGGAGGCCGTGCCACTGGATCCTACAGGACACCTACAACAATAGGCTACCATACAAAGCCTAGGAGACATAGCAACTCTAACTAATGTATAGAAACAAACACAGGGAAGCAGCAAAAAGGAGACAAAGAAACATGTCCCAAATGAAAGAACAGAACAACATTCCAGGAAAAGAACTAAACAAAATGGAGATAAGCAATCTAACATGCAGAGTTCAAAACACTGATTATAAGGATGTTCAAGGAACTTAGTGAGACCTTCAGGGAACTTAAGGAGAACTCCAAGAAACTTAGTGAGAACATCAACAACATGAAAAAGTGCCAGTCAGAAATGAAGGATACACTAACTGAAATAAAGAATAATTTACAGTAGCCCTGGCCGGTTTGGCTCAGCGGTTAGAGCGTCGGCCTGCGGTCCGGAGAGACCCGGGTTCGGTTCCCGCTAAGGGCATGTACCTCGGTTGCAGTTTGTCCCCGGCCCTGGTCGGTTGTGTGGGTGGCAGCCACTCGATGTGTTCCTTTCATATCTATGTTTCTCTCTCTCTCTCTGTTCCTCTCTCTCCCTCCCACTCTACCTGAACAAAAAAATAGAAAAATGTCCTCAGGTGAGGATTAAAAAAAAAAAAGAATAATTTACAGTAGAATCAATAGTAGGTAAAGCTATTGATTTGGAATATAAGGAAGCAAAAAATAAAAATAAAAAAAAAATCCAAAAACACCCAATCAGAACAGCAAAAAGAAAAAAGACTCCAAAAAAATGAGGATAGTATAAGGAGCCTGTTGGACAACTTCAAGTGTACCAACATTCACATCATGGGAATGCCAGAGGAGAAGAAAGAGGGCAAGAAATTGAAAACCTATTTGAAAAAATAATGATAGAAAATTTCCCTAACTTGGTGAAGGATACAAGTCCAGGAAGCACAGAGTCCCAAACAAGATGAACCCAAAGAGGTCCACACCAAGACACACCATCATCAAAATGCCAAACGTTAAAGACAAAGAGAGAATCTTAAAAACATTAAAGACAAAAAGAGAAAAGCAGTTTGTTACCTACAAAGGAGCACCCATAAATGACTGTCAGCTGATTTCTCAAAAGAAACTTTGCAGGCCAGAAAGAATAGGAAGAGATATTCAGGATGATGAAAAGCAACGACCTACAACCAAGATTACTCTGTCCTGCAAAACTATCATTTAGAATTGATGGCCATGTAAAGAGTTTCCCAGACAGGAAAAAGCTAAAGGAGTTCATCACCACCAAACCAGTATAATATGAAATGTTAAAGCAGAAGAAGAGCAAAAATATGAACAATAAAATGGCAATAAATATATCTATCAGCAATTGAATCTACAAACAAAATGAGCAAGCAGAACAGAAACAGACTCATAGATACAGAGAACTTTTTGTTGCTTGCCAGATGGGAGGGGGCTGCGGGGGGGGGGGGCTGGGTGAAAAAGATGATAGAATTAAGTACAAATTGATGGTTAGACTGATGAACCTCAAAGGGAAGGGGGGAGGGAGGGCGGGATTATATAAACCAAAGAACTTCTAAGCATATATGCATAATCAATGGACACAGACAATAGTGTGGGGAAGGCAGGAGGGGGGTGGGATTGGGGAGAAGGGGGGGTCAATGGGGAAAAAAGAGGGGGACATCTGTAATACATTCAACAATAAAGATAAGTTTTAAAAAACAACAAAAAAGGAATTAGCTCATGTTAATTCTTACAGTTAATCCTGTGCCTCCCGTACTGTCCCGACTGGGGCCCATGTCGAACATGCTACCCAGGTTGTGCCCTTAACTGGGAACTGAACCATCAAACCCATTACCAGTGTATTTGGTTTATTTTTGTAAATGCCCTGGCCAGAGATCAAACCTGCAACCTTGGTGTATCAGGGTAATGCTTTAACCAACTGAGCTTTCTAGCCAGGGCAAGACCTCCACAGAGTTTTGTATTTTCATAGCCTCTTCCATCATGTGAGGATGCAGTGAGAAGTGGGCAGTTGGTAACCTGGAGGAGTACCCAACAATGCTGGCACTCTGATCTTAGACATTGAGCCCCTCAAACTGTGAGAAGTAAATTTCTGTGGTTTGAAAGCCACCCAGTCTGTGGTATTTTTGTTATAGCAGCCTAAATGAACTAAGACAGGGATATAGTGAGGATTGGTGCTTTATTTATACATGTATGTGCTTTATTTATACATGTATGGGCATATACATAGTCGTTCATTCATTGAACATTTTTAAGCTATCATTTCATATAGTGCACATTTGCTGTGTGACAACTACCTCAAAATTAAGGTGCTTTAAATGTATTAATTGAATTGTCATAATGGACCTGCAAAAATGGTGATGTCTCCAATTTTTTAATTATAAGCTTAGAGAAGTTGTATAATTTGTCCAAGATTTCATAGTTAGCTAGTAAGATACAATGACAGAATCTGAAACTGGGTCTTTATTCCAAGTCCTGTGCCCTTACCTCTACTCTATGCCAGCCATCATATTAGAGAGTGGAGTTACAAAATATCACCTGAGGATATTTTTATATTAATCTTCAGATTGAAGACAGACACAGCCACTCATTTTGAAGTGCTATCCAAAAGAGAACACATAAATGTACACACAAGGTGTTCCAGGTGCTTTAAGCTACAGTGAGACATAAGAGACAATGGACAGTCTTTCATGGAAGGTTAGGACAAATTTTTATAAAAGAAGTTATTTTTAAGCTCTAGATGTTATGTGGTTGAAATATTGGTATATGTGGAATTACTGCCGATTCAATTGCTAGGTTCTTGCTCGTTCTGAGCTCTGTAGATGCAGGTTTTGGTTTACTCCTTTAAAAAAAAATTTTTTTTTCTTTATTGATTTTAGAGAGAGAGAAGGGAGAGGGAGAGAGAGATAGAAACATCAGTGAGAGAGAACATTGATTGGCTGCTTCCTGTATGCCCCGGTCTGGGGATTTGGCCCACAACCTGGGCATGTGCCCTGACCAGGAATCGAACTGGCCACCTCTTGGTGCATGGGTTGATGCTCAACCACTGAGCAACACCAGCTGGGCTTGTTTTGCTCCTTTTAACAGTTCAGCACATTGATAACATTTTGGAAATGGAGTTACTGACGTTGCTTGGACATCACCCAGACATTCAACTGTGGGCACTTCCTAAAATCTCCTGTGGTTTCAGTGCCTATTTACTGTCTGGAATAATGAATTTAGTGCAGGGCAAAGGAAACTGCAGCCTATACATGACTCAGAAACTCAGAGAATAATTGGAGATGAGTGATTAAACTTTAGTGCCTTCATCTATAGCTGAGATAATGCCTCAGATAACTTCAGAGATGTAGAAACTAATTGGCCTTTGCATGTGAAGTGCTTTATTATTTTCTAGGGAGTAGATTATAAAATTTTATGGGGTATTACATAAATAGGGAATTGGCCAACCCTCTACCTGTTCTTATATGAAGTCACTGACTTATATACTTTATGTTATGAACATACTGTAGACTGAGAGGCCACCAAGTTAACAGTTTCATGTCCTAGAGCAGTATTCCCTAATAGGTGTTAAAGAGCAAGATGTTAACATGTGGAAGAAGTTACCACAGACAATTTTCTTTTCTTTTTTTTTTTGATCCTCACCTGAGGATATTTTTATATTAATCTTCAGATTGAGATGGAGGGAGGGAGGGAGGGAGAGAGAGAGAGAGAAACATAGATGCGAGAGAGACATTGATTGGTTGCCACCCACACAAACCTACCTGGGGCCGGGGATGAACTGCGACTGAGGTTCGTGCCCTTGGCCAGAATGGAACCCGGACTCTTTGGTCCGCTGGAGATGCTCTTACCGCTGAGCCATACTGGCCAGGGCACAAACAATTTTCTTTAAGACTTCTCGTAGCATATAAAATACTCATTTTGCCCTGGCCGGTTTGGCTCAGCGGTTAGAGCGAAGGCCTGTGGTCTTCACATCACATCATATTATTTGTCACATCATTCTGTTATTTTCATCATAGCACTCACCTCTACTCAGTAATTTTTTTGTTGGTTTATTTTTAATTTTGAGAGTACCGTTTATTAAAGCCGGTGGCAGTGAAACAAGGAAGGGTAGAAGACTAGTATAGGAGAGAGCATAGGCAGTTCCCTGCTCTGGCTCTCTAGAAACATAATGGGAAGGAAATAAGCCGAGGTGGAACTGCTGCCAGCTCACTGAGAGTCAGAAAGATGGGTGCTGGAGACAGGTTCAGCAGGGTAAACCTAGGATGAGCTGCCACTGCCCCTTGCTCCCCTGGTTGTAAGTCTTATGGGGACTCTTAGAGTTTACTTGTTGGTTAATTAAAAAAAAACAAAACTTTTATTGATTGGTTTTTAGAGAGGAGAGAAAGAAGCATCAACTTATTGTTACATTTATTTATGAATTTATTGGTTGATGCTTGTATAGTCAGCCCTCATTTATCACGGTTAATCAGTTCCAGACTCTACAGCGATAAGTGAATTTCCGCAAAGTAGGATTCTTTACATACAGTCGTCCTTGCCACTTAGCACTTTGACTTGCACGGCTTCACTCTATCGCGGTTAAACCGCAATAGAGCGAAACCGCGAAAGTTGAAGCGCAAAGTGGAGAGGGAAGACTGTATGTGCCCTGATTGAGGATCAAACCTGCAACCTTGGCATATTGGGATGATGCTCCAAACAGCCGAGCTACCCAACCAGGGGTGGTTTATTTTTTCTTTTGCCTCCTCTCTCTATCATGAGGGTAGGGATCTTATATCTCTTGTTTCATGCTGTGAATTGCCAAGGTCTTAGGACAGGGCTACTTAGAATATAGAAGGTTGTCAGAATTTGCTAGTTAGATGAAGGAATATAAGAGTGAATAAATGGATGATGAAAGAAGCTGACTTAGTGAGATGGTAGGAGCTTATTGGGAAGCTACTTATTTTTTAAAAATTTATTGTTGAGCCCTGGTCAGTTTGGCTCAGCTGTTATAGCATTGGCCTGTGGTCCCTAGAGACCCGGGTTTGGTTGCCGCTAATGGCATGTACCTTGGTTGCAGTTTGTCCCTGGCCCTGGTTGGGTTGTGCAGGTGGCAGCCACTCTTTGTGTCCCTTTCACGTCAATGTTTCTCTCTCTCTCTCTCTTCCTCTCTCTCCCTTCTACTCTATCTGAACAAAAAAAAGGAAATATGTCCTCAGGTGAGGATTAAAAAAAAATTTATTGTTGAAAAGATTACCCCACCCTTTACTCCCCCATTGATCCCCTCCACCCCGCTCTTGCTCCCTACCCCAGACCTTCTGCGAAATATTGCCTGTGTCCATATGTTATGCATATATGTATATAAGTTCTTTGGTTAATATCTTTATACCCCCGCCTCACTTATTTTTTTTAATAGTAAAGATTATCAAAAGTTTTTTTTAATAGTAAAGATTTTTAAATACTTTTTAATTGAGCTATAGCATAAAAATTCACATACCATAAAATTTATCCTTTAAAGTGTAAAATTTAGTAGATTTTAGTGTAGTTACAAAGTTGTGCCACTATCACGACTAATTGCAGAATATTTTCATCACCCCTCAAAGAAACCTTGTATTAGTAGTCACTCTTCATTTCTCTATCTCTGGCCCCTGGCAACCACTAGTCTACTTTCTGTCTCCATGGATTTGCCTTTTCTGGACATTTCATATAAATGGAATCATATAGTATGTGATACTACATATTTTGTATCTGGGTTCCTTTCACTTAGCATAATATTATTAAGATTCATCCATGTTATAGCATGTATCAGTACTTCATTTCTTTTTATGGCTGAATAATATTCCATTGTGTGGCTATATGACATTTTATTTATCCACACATCAGTTTACAGACTTTTGGGTTGTTTCTACTTTTTTAATTTATGAATAATGGTGCTATGGACATGTATAAGTTTTTGTGTGGACAGGTTTTTCCATTTTGGGGGGAATATACCTAGTTCTCTGTCCCCCCTTTCACCTGAATCCTTCCCTGGCAAGCACTGATCATTTTACTGTCCCTGTAATTTTCCCAGAATGTCATGTATTTAGAATCATACACTGTGTAGCCTTTACAGGCTGGTGTCATTCACTTAGCAATATTCATTTAAGGCATCTTCATGGTGTGTGTGTGTGTGTGTGTAACTAGCTCATTTCTTTTAATTATTCAAACATAATATTCCATTTTATGGATGTATCATAGTTTGTTTATTGAAGGGCATAATTTAAATTGATATAAACATTCACAGGTGAGTTTTTTGTATACACAGGTTTTCAAATCAATTAAGTAAATACCTATGAGTGGGATGCTGGATTGTATGGGAAGATTGTTTTTAGTAACAAACTACCAAACTGTATTCCAGAATGGCTGTACAATTTTACATTCCTTTCAGCAATGAATGGTTCTGCATCCTCATCAGCATGTGATATTATCAGTTTTATGGATTGTAGCCATTTTAATAGGTGTGTAGTGGTATCTCATTGTTCTAATTCTCTGATGACAAATGATGTTGAGCATCTTTTTTTTTTTAAATCCTCACCTGAGGATACTTTTCCATTCATTTTCAGACAGAGTGGGAGAGAGGGAAAGAGGGAGGGAGGGAGGAGAGAGAGAGAGAGAGAGAGAGAGAGAGAGAGAGAGAGAGATGAGAGATGAGAGAGACACATTGATTGGTTGCCTCTTGCATGACCTTGACCAGGGCCGGGGACCGAACCAAAACCAAGGTATGTGGTCTTGACTGGAAATGAACCCGCGACTTTTTGGTCTGTGGGCTGACGCTCTAAATGCTGAACCAAACCAACCAGGGTGTAAAATATATATCTATATAAGGAAATACTATTAAGTATTTAAAAAGAATACAGTATATCTACTTCTACCATAATATAAACAATATATCTCCTGGATAGAGTAAATAAAAACAATATTTAGTATACTTAGTATGCAACAAGTGTATAAAAACAAATAGGCACATTCTTATGCTTGTATAGATATAGACCCTGGAAGGATACACAAATATTTCTTCTGAGATTCTTCTAATATACAGATTTCTTCTGAGATAGGTCAGTGGAAGGGCAGCATACTTTCTATTAAAAATGTTTTTGAATATTTGCATCAGATATCTTAAAATGCTTTATGAACTATATGCATTTAGCTATACATTGTTGCTGAAAGAGCTTGCATTCATTGATGAGGACTTTTGTGTACATGCTTTTGTTGGTATTTGTGTTTTTGAAATTTGAGGGCTCTGTCAGTTATGGCCTTTTGACCTAGGAATAAGGAGCAGTATTGAGCACCACTTTTAGGGATCAGGTGGATACTGGTAGAAGTTTCAGGCAGCAGTTGGAGAAAAAGCTGAATATAGTTTTTAAAAAGAACATGAAAAAAATATTGAGTATTGAAATGGTTAGATTATTCTTCCTAAATAAAGCAGAAGGGCCAGAAAAAGAAACTTAGATGGAGAACGTGAAAGCATTTTGTAAGTATGAAAGTACGCGGAAATGAGGAACAGAGAAGGGAGTCAGTCGAAAGTGCTCCAGGGACCGAAACCATATTATAAACATTATCTCATCTCTAAATTATACCCTTTTGTAAAAAGTTATTTTCTAGACTTTCAAAAACAAAGAAATTGAAGCTCAGATGGCAATCTTTGGTTTCCTACATAACATAAGAAAATAGCAACATGAGGAATAGAACCTTTTTTTTCTTGATTTCCAATGTAGCCCCACAGTTATTCTGAGAATACCTGAATCTTGATATAGGTATAGCAACAAAAAAACAAAACAAGCATTTTTTTTTTAAAATTTTATTTTGAACTTGATGTATAAAAGCATTTGTTGCCGAAGTAAGGTTTTATTTTTCTGCATCCAGTCTTAGGCTTTGAAGGTGGGAATGGACTTTGAAAGAAAGTTTTGGACATTGTACTACCATTTCTTTTTACTAGGAGTCATTTTGGTTCAGGAAAAGAAGCATAATGAAAATATTAACATTTGTACATAATTTTACAGTTTTAAAAGCGTTCTTCACAAATATTCTCATTTTACAGTTGTTCTATGTAGTGGTAATGTTTTGTTAGTTTTATTAGGCTTTCACTGCTAAAGAAAAAATAGGCTCAAGGAAAGTTGGGTAATTTGCCTGAGATAACATAGCTGATAAGTGTCAAAGCTGGCCTTCACAAAATCGAACTCAGATTTAATTTTTTCTTTATGTCCAAGCAAAAAGGTAGATGTACTTAGCTTTGTGGAAACCAATTTCTAGGGGGGACACCAATCAAGAAAACATTTGGAAGCCTAAAACTTCAGGGCAGAGTGGTTCAGTAAATAGAGGGTTTGGGGAGCAGATGAGGCTCTGCGTCTCCTGAGTGCAGGCACAGCTGATGTCCTTGTAGTTCTCATGTACTCTGCCAGCCCTTTTCAGAGCAGCTTGTCATATCTTCAGTTGCAGATGTATCCATCTGAGTTATGGGCTAATAAAAGGGAGTGTACTTGTCCAGCTGGTGTAGCTTAGTGGTTGAGCGTTGATCCATGCACTGGGAGGTCGCTGGTTTGATTCCTGGTCAGGGCACATGCCCACGTTGTGGGCCAAATCCCCAGTGGGGGAGCATGCAGGAGGAGGCCGATCAATGTTCTCTTTCATCGATGTTTCTATCTCTCTCCCTCTTCCTACCTCTCTCTCTAAAATCCATAAAGAAAAAAACATTAAAGGGAGTGTACTTAATTTATACCCTGCCTGAAGACATGTACCAAATTAGTCATAAGAGAGTTCTTTTTTTTGTAATTAAGCACATGTAAATTAATAAAATGCTTTTTTTTTTTTTTTTTTTATCCTCACCCAAGGACATTTTTTGCATTTATCTCCAGATAGAGAGAGAGGGAGGAAGAGCGAGAGAAACATCGATGTGAGAGAGACACATCAACTGGTTGCCACCCACATGACCCCAACCGGGGCTGGGAACAAACAGTAACCAAGGTACGTGCCCTTAGCAGGAACCGAACTGGGACTCTCTGGTCTGTGGGCTGACACTCTAACCGCTGAACCAAACCAACCAGGGCAATATAAAATGTCTATATGTAAAAAATGTTGATGAAATTTATCACACTAAATTTTTCTGTGTGAAGAAGCAGACTAGTTTCATTTGATCCATTTAAAAAAATACATATTAAATTTGAGCAAACCAGTCATGTTAATGTCTAGCTTCTTACCTGCATACCTAGAATTCTGGATTAAGATTGCTGATGCTTCCTATCATTGGGTAGAAGAACATGTAGCTTTTCTTTCATGCTTTAGGATTTTTGTGTTTTATTCATATAAAATTGTAACTTTATGCTTTTTATACAAAGGAAATAAGTTATTTGTGTAATGTGAGAGACTTAGAGTAGGGTTGAAAAGGAATAAAATAAGATTGTCACAGAAATAATTTTTTTGTCTTATAGCATGTAATCCTGAATCATTTTGTTTATTGTGAAGAGCCAGATAGTTAACAACTAAAAATTCTTTTTCTTCTAGGAATTTGCAGTAGGGACTATAGGGAAGGTTTGTAGCAAATTTGGGTATCAAACACAGTAGTTACAGGAGCTATAGTGCTGGGATTTAATGTAGCCAATATAACTTAGGGCTGTTTATTTGTGGACATATAGGATCACCTCTGTTATTTTTTCCAGTAATACAGTGTAGATGACTCTGTTGAAAGTCATGCCTTAAATATTGAAGTGCCTTTTTTCTTGTTTATTCATAGTGGTAGTCGCTCCTCCAAAACGTTTAAACCAAAGAAGAACATACCAGAGGGTTCTCACCAGTATGAGCTCTTAAAGCATGCAGAAGCCACGCTCGGCAGTGGCAATCTCCGGATGGCTGTCATGCTCCCCGAGGGAGAAGATCTAAATGAATGGGTTGCAGTGAACAGTAAGTAGCCTTTCTGTTTCTCAGTGGATTCTAAATTAGGTTAGTAGCCTCATTATAGGTGAGTTTTGGCATGCTCTCTATTCTAGGATCTAGTTAACAACCTAATATCACAATATAGTGATACCTCAATCCACTTTAGCCTTTATGTTATTTTATTTCTGAATATGGAGTTTTGTGAAAATCTTGTCTCCTGTTATAATGACATTACAAAGCATAGATGTATGATCTGTAGTGGAAAAATGATAATGCAATTAATATTTATGGAACACTGATTATGTATCTGGCACTCTGCTTCCTGTCTACATGGATTATTTTATTATATTTACAACCTCATGGTGTAGGGGCTATTATTATCCCAGTTTAAGACAGATGAGGAAGCTGAGACAGAAAGATTAGTAATTTGCCTAGGTCATACAGCTATTAAGTGGCAGAGTCTGGGCTCCATTATAGAGCTGTAGAATTTTAGAGACTGCACTTTAACCACTATGCTAAATCACCTCTTTCAGTAGCATACTCAGTTATTTGTCTAACTTGTGCTATTTTTAAAAAAAGACAATTTAGCCCTGGCCAGTTTGGCTCAGCAGTTAGAGTGTCAGCCTGCGGACCAGAGGGTCCCAAGTTCCTGCTAAGGGCACGTACCTCGGTTGCAGTTTGTCTCCGGCCCTGGTTGGGCTCATGTGGGTGGCAACCAGTCGATGCGTCTCTTTCACATTGATGTTTCTCTCTCTCTCATCCTCCCTCTCTCCCTCCTGCTCTATCTGAAGATAAATGCAAAAATGTCCTCAGGTGAGGATTAAAAAAAAAGACAATTCGGTAGTGGTTTATGAAATTAGTAAAATACGTTTATGAGGTATTCTTAGTACCAAGGAAGAAAAACATTTAAGTTATAAGTAAATATATCCTTGGGAATTAAGCCAGATAAAGTTGAGGAATAGAAGTGGTACTTTTAATATTCAGGGTTTTTCAGCATTAGTAAAGAAACTAATAGAATTTAGTAATTGGAAGCAATTTTACGTGAATCTAGTGAAAATAAAATGAAATTTAATTGGAAACATACACTATATGTCTAGGCTTGATTAAAGAAAAACAAAACAACAGTATTTTTCTTGTAATATTTGATGGTATCTTACTGTAAGTTGAAATATATCATGGGATTTATGAATTGAGCTCTGACCCACTAATAACTTTTAGGAACCTAAAGGATTTTACTGAGATATCTGAAAATGTTACTGAGACAGCATTTGTGTATACAGGCAGTATTTATTATAATGTGGTTACCTTCCTGGACCCACAGAGTTTAGTTACTAAAGAAAGAAAGTGATTTTTGCTTTATTGATGAGACCCATCTTACCTAGAAGATGGTTCTGTGACACTTTAAAGATAGTATACAGAATAAATTTCCATTTGATTATGTACATTCTTTTTTGTACCCTTTACTTGAGAACACATTAATTTTAAAAATCTAGGGAAGGCAGCCTAGAGCTTCTGTACTACATGAGCGTTTTACTTGGGTGTATAAAAGCAGAGCCTCATTTTCTGTCAGCATTCTCTCAATTGCCAGGACAGAGTGTCTATACTACTGAGATGTCTAGAACTTGAGGAACTTCTGAAATTCCACAAGCATTTTGCAGTTATAGCTAGACAAAAATTACTTTAAATTGGAGTGTCAGAACATTCCTTTAGAACAGATAATTTTGCCTTGAAAAGAGAACATTTGGCTGAAGTATTGGAGTCTAAGATTTTCCTTATTTATGGTAATCTTCCCAAACGACACTTGATGAGGTAAACAGGGTTGGAGACTAGCTATTTCCACTCACTGACCATGATTAAATAAACATTTTGGGTACATAAAAGAGTGAAGGGAATTTGTTGATAAGAGTGGCATCTTAATGGCTTTTTGGCTTCAGTTACTTGCCAAACGAAGATAAATGGTAGAAGATAGGAAATTTTGACAAATTTGACAACTAGTCTCACAGCCAGAAATCAGCCTGGTTTTGAACATTCTGCTGCTGAAAAGAGTGATAGCTTAAAGACAGAAAGAAGGTTCAGGGTTCTGGAAAAAGCTGGATGGATGGCTTATGCATACATTATTTATGTGGCATCGGCCCTGGCCAGTTTGGCTCAGTGGTTGGAGTGTCGGCCTGAGGACCAGAGAGTCCCGGGTTCGGTTTCCGCTAGGGGCACGTACCAAAAAAAAAAAAAAAGAATTTTGCCCTGGCCGGTTTGGCTCAGCTGTTAGAGCATCGGCCTGTGGTCTAGAGAGACCCGGGTTCGGTTCCCGCTAAGGGCGAGTACCTTGGCCTTGGTTGCAGTTTGTCCCCAGCCCTGGTTTGGTCGTGCGGGGGGCAACCACTCATTGTGGCCCTTTCACATTGATGTTTCTCTCTCTCTCCCTCTCACTCTATCTGAGCAAAAGGTGGAAAAATGTCCTCGTGTGAGGATTAAAAACAAACAAACAAACAAAAAAAACATTATTTATGTGGCATCGAATTCTGAGGCCATATCTTGGTTTGTGGAAGGAAACTAATATTTATTAAATGCCCACTTAATGGCGGATATATATATTTCTAGTGTTTCATAATAAACCCTAATTAATTAATTAATTAATTTATTTATTTATTTATAATTCTTACCTGAGGACATTTCTCTATTTTTTGTTCAGGTAGTGGGAGGGAGAGAGGGGAAGAGAGAGAAAGAGAGAAACATCGACATGAAAGGGACACATTGAGTGGCTGCCTCCTGCATGACCCAACAAGGACTAGGGACAAACTGCAACCAAGGTACGTGCCCTTAGCGGAAACCGAACCCGGGTCTCTCTGGACCACAGGCTGACGCTCTAACCGCTGAGCCAAACTGGCCAGAGCAATAAACCCAGTTTTAAAGGTAGGAAACTGAGGTTCATGGAGATTAAGTAACTCAACTGGCAAGGATAGGAGTTGAAATCCAGACTTGTCTAATTTCAAAGCTATTGGTAGTCCTCTGTTCTTGTGGAGGACAACTTAATAATTATTAAGTTGCAGAGTCATTATTTAGTAAATTTTGGCTCTTTGTGAGGTAAGAGGGCAGAGGAAAACTTGTATGATTCAATTTAGTATAATGCTCATTACCGCTGTACTTTTCATCAGCAATTATGACTTTTAAGTCATTTTTCATTGCGGCATAGGGTCCGGTGTGGTGGCCGGGGAAGCGGCCTGGGGTGGAGTAGTGAGGGATGTGGGTGGGGGCTGGCATAGCCTGGGTGGAAAAAATAAGTAAGTAAATAAATAAATAAAGTCATTTTTTTCTCTGCTCTGGAAAATCTGAATTAAAAAAGCAGAGTATTGGTCTTGGGTAGTTAATGGGATGAAAAGGGATTTTAGGACTGTAAATAAAAAAGGAATAGGGGCTGAGTTCAAAGTCACTATATGTAGTATTTGTCCTTAAATGCAGGGTGGAGTAAAATTAGGTTGAAACTAAAAAGTTAAACACTAACCTAAAGAAAGCTGATATAGTCATGTTAATATCAGATAAGTAGACTTCAAGGCAAACAAAGCATCAAGAGGAAGATTTAAAAATGATAAATAGTTCAGTTCACAAAGAATATATGCCATTCTGAATTTGTGTGTCTTTAATAACATCTATAAAATAAAATCAGCCGACTGAACTAACGGAATAGACAAATCCAGTCATAATGGGAGATTTAAACACGTCTCTTTTATTAGTGGATAGAATGTAGAGGGAAAAAAATCAATGAGGAATTAGAAAAATGTGAGCAGCATGATTAATAGACTTGACCTGAGGTACACATGGCTAAGCACCTCAAATTACACACACATGCATTTTCAAAAATTGAAATTATATAACACATATAGTAGAATTTAGCTAGAAATTATTAACAAATAACAAAAAACTATGAAATCTGTATGTTTGGAAAGAACACTGATAAATCTAGGTTCTGTTTGAATAAAATTAAAATTTAATATTTTACTTATAACCTATATTTGCTTTGCAGCTGTGGATTTTTTCAATCAGATCAACATGCTTTATGGAACAATCACAGATTTCTGTACAGAGGAAAGTTGTCCAGTGATGTCAGCTGGCCCAAAGTAAGACATGGCTCATGATCAGTTCTCATTTTTACTCTATTTTATAGTTCTTACATAAGAAGAAAGTTTCTGATCGTGTAATTTCTGTACTTAAAATCTCCCTCACTGGTTTACCAATGAGCAAGTTCATATCCTTAGCCTGAGCATTATGACCTTTCCTGTATTGTCCTCTATCCTGCCTTTTCTCTGTTAACTTGTACATCTCCTCTGGTCTGTCCAACTAGATTATGGAAAATGCCTTGCTTGCTATTCCTTCCATTACTCATACTCTGAACACTTGCTCATTCTCTTCTTTTCTTGGATATTTTTTTTATCTCTCTTTTATCTTCTGCTAACATTTTCAAAAATCTTACCCATCTTCAGGGCCCACATCAAGAACTTCTTTTCTCCATGAAGGAACCTGTTGATTTCTTCAGACTAGATTTGATCTTTCTATTTAACTTTTTTGTCTTTACAATTATATTTCTTTGTTATATAATAATTATATTATTTGTACATGCTTTATTTAACTTGTTCTTCTTATAAATCTCTTTTTGATGCCAGAACAGTCAGTGCCTGCCATCTAGTTACCACTCAATAAATGTTGCTTAGGTCAATAAAATTTTGAAGTTGGCTTTTATTACTAATATGGCTGATAATAAAATGCCAGCTACCATTTATTCAGTGCGCCTAAATGTAAGGCCTTTATACAGCAAACCTATAGGTAAACGAAAACTGTTGTTATCTTCATTTTTCAGGAAAACGAATTGAGTCTGAACAAAGTTAAGTAACATGTCCAAGGCCCTGTGATCCAGAAATGGAACTGGGATTGAAATCCAGGTCTCCAACTCTAGTGTTCCTGTAGTCTTTTTTTAAAAAATATGTTTTTATTGACTTGTTTAGAGAGAAAGGGGAAACATCAATCGGGCCACCTTCTGCACGTCCCCTACTAGGGATGGAGCCTGCAACCTGGCATGTGCCCCAACCAGGAATCTAACGGGGACCACACCAGCCGGGCTGTGCCTGTACTCATAATTGCTACATTGTATTATTTTCTTATAAGAAATATTAATTGATATTTATAAACTATAGAGAGAGGTTTTCTTTTTAGTGCTGACATTTGATAAAGTATTTTCTCTTCCCCCAATTATAAACAAGGTATAAATATCAAAACAAAACAAGCTGTCCAAACTCACTAGTGCTTAGAAATATTATCAGTAGTGACCTTAGATGGCTAATCACTTATTGTGCTAATACTTTCATTGCTCTGAATATTTTTGGTAACTTTTAAATTATAGTGTCAGTCAGATCACTAACTACCCAAGAGATTGTTTTATTAACTTCATAATCATAATTTATTTATTGACCAAATTTACATATTGAACAAAGTATTACCTAGTTAGATTCATCTACTTAATTTCTCAAATTTACTCTAAATGAGTTTAGATGTTTCTTAGAATCTAGTCCTTTCAAAAAATTTTGACAGTTTGTCATCATCAAAGATGTTCAAAATAATGTGCTTTGAATATTTCCTATGGTAGTTTTTTAAAACTAACTTATTTTCCAACTATTTCAGACTTTGGAACTTCAAATTTTTAAGTGCACAGAGAAGTTGCCAGAACAGCACAAAGAACTCCCATATCTGTTTTACCCAGATTCGGCAATTATTAACTTTTAATGGAATGCTTCATCACCCACTCTCTGTGTATAGTCATTGACATTAATTTTTCTGAACCTCTTGAGCAGATTGTAGACCTTATACCTATTTATCCCCTACATATTCAACCCTGTGTTTTCCAAAAGCAAGGATACTCTTCTACACAGCCAGCATATAAACCTTTCAAACCACTCCCTCCAGTTCATAAAGACCATTCACATTTCATCAGCTGTCTCAATAATATTTCAGTTTTTCATTTATGGTCCAGGATATTGTCTGTGAATATGTATTGCATTTATATGACTTAACTCTTTAGGTAGCTTCAGTCTGGAATAGTTCCTCAGTCTTCCCTGTATTGGCCTTTGTGCATAGCAGACCTGACTGCAGTCTCTTTTTTTTTATTTTTTATCCTCACCCGAGGACATTTTTCCATCTTTTGTACAGACAGAGTGGGAGGGAGAGAGAGGAAGAGAGAGAGAGGGAAACATCGATGTGAAAGGGACACATCGAGTGGCTGCCACCCGCACGACCAACCAGGGCCGGGGACAAACTGCAACTGAGGTACATGCCCTTAGTGGGAACCGAACCCAGGTCTCTCCGGACCGCAAGCGGATGCTCCAACCGCTGAGCCAAACCGGCCAGGGCTGCAGTCTCTTGAAAGGCCTTCCTCAAAGGTTGACCCTTGGATGGCATCTGGGACCTTAGATTTCTGAAGGGTTTCCACCAACCTGACAGTTAAGAGTGGCTTACTGTGCTTAAACTGTACAAATGACATGGCTTGTGTTTTCCTTCTGGGAATCTGGATTTTATTCCTCATCTTTTTTTTTTTTTTTTTTTTTATCCTCACCTGAGGACATTTTTCTATTTTTTGTTCAGGTAGAGTGGGAGGGAGAGAGAGGAACAGAGAGAGAGAGAGAAACATCGATGTGAAAGGAACACATCGAGTGGCTGCCACCCACACGACCGACCAGGGCCGGAGACAAACTGCAACCGAGGTACATGCCCTTAGCGGGAACCGAACCCGGGTCTCTCCGGACCGCAGGCTGACGCTCTAACCGCTGAGCCAAACCGACCAGGGCTGGGAATCTGGATTTTAGTGTGTGTCATGCAGGGGGTGCCTCCTTGACTATTCCCCAGTAAAAACCTGGACACTAAGTCTCTAATGAGTTTCCCTGGTAGACATTATTTAGCATGTGTATCACAACTCAATCCTGGGGGAATTAAGGGCAGCCTGTGTGACTCCACTGGCAAAGGACTCAAAGAAGCTTGCTCCTGGTTTCCTCCAGACATTGCTCCATTTGCCTTTTCTCTTTGCTGATTTCAGTTTGTATTCTTTCACTATAATAAGTCATACCTGTGAGTACAACTATATGCTGAGTTCTTTAAGTCCTCTTAGCAAATCATTGAATGTGGGGGTGGTCTTGGGGACCTCTGATACATTCTGCCTAATGTTTCCTTATGACCATTTTCAGGCCATGCATTCTTGGCAGGAATGCACAGAAATGATACTTTTTTTTCTCACTGGATCATATCAGGAGGCACACAATGTTGACCACACCATCATGGGGATGTTAACCCTGATTACCTTATCATGCTAGTGTCTGCAAGGTTTTTTCACCTGAAATCTGTCATTTTCTTCCCTTTTTAATTGACTAGTATTTTATTGGGAGTTTTTCTGATATTACACCAATATCCCATTCCTGTGAATTAGGGAGAATTACTGCCCTTTAGAATACTGCTCTAGCCCAACTGGTGTGGCTCAGTGGTTGAGCATCAGCTCATGCACCAAGAGGTCGCTGATTCGATTCCCAGTCAGGGCATGTGCTAAGGTTGTGGACTAAATTCCCAGTGAGGGGCATACAGGAGGTGGCCAATCAATGTTTCTGTTTCTCTCTCCCTCTCCCTTACTGTTTCTCTAAAATCAATAAAGAAAAAGATAAAAAGATACTACAGAAAGGAAAAATTATTTTCTTCCCGTGCTCCCTCCCTTCCTTCTTCTATCCTTAACTCAAAATTTAAAGCCCTAGGTTGTAAAGAATTGTACTGCATAAGGAGAAATATTTTTAAGGAAGAAAAACAACCATAAAAACATTACAGATTGTCAACGTAGAAGTGGAAAGTAAGCTAGGCTTTCTACTCTGGCAATGCATGATTCTAAAATATAAATTGTATATATGAAGGAAAGCTGTATAATAAGATTAAAACATAGAAACACAAAAAATGAGTTTGCTGGGATCTACTTAGTTTGGGTCATGATAAATGCAGACTAGTCCAGTAGCCATTTGAAATGTTAAATTTAAATGCCAAATACAGCCCTGGTTAGGCATTGTCCTGATACATGAGGTTGTGGATTCGATCCCTGGGCAGGGCACATACAAGAATTAACCAATGAATGCATAAATAAATGGAACAACAAACCAATGTTTCTCCCTCTCTCTAAAATCAATAATAAATAAATAAGTAAATGCCAAATGCAAAATATCTTCATTTGGAGGAATAAATTGTTTAAAACGTGTCCTGTATACATTCATAGTACACATACATGTATAATATAAAAAATATACACACTGTAGCTCAGCTGGTGTGGCTCAGTGATTGAGCACTGAGCCATGCACCAAGAGGTCGCCGGTTCAATTCCCGTTCAGGGCACATGCCCAGGTTGTGGGCCAAGTCCCCAGTGGGGTGCATGCAGGAGGCGGCCAATCAGTGTTCTCTCATCCATGTTTCTATTTTTCTCTCCCTCTCCTTTCCTCTCTCTCTAAAAAAAAAAAAAGAAGAAAAACTGCACACACTGTATATAGGTATATACTAATATTCTGTGTGCTTTTTATCTTTCCAATACAGATATGAATATCACTGGGCAGATGGAACAAACATAAAGAAGCCTATTAAGTGCTCTGCGCCAAAGTATATTGATTACTTGATGACCTGGGTTCAGGATCAGTTGGATGATGAGACATTATTTCCTTCAAAAATAGGTATAATTATTTGTATAAGTGGAGTCTGTCATGATTTATCTACTTTTTTATGTTTCTAGATCTTATTTTCTCTCTGTTCCAGAAACCATACTAGATTACCATACTAATAAAAAAATTTTATTGATTAATTTATTTTTGTTGCAGATGTTTCTCCTTTTTCTCCCCTAGACCCCTCCTTCGGATCCTGCCTCCTAATCTTATATATTGAAAAGCATCTTTTCTTTTTCATACCAATTTATCATGATTATTAAGATAAACCTCCCTATATTTTAAACAATGAGAAGATCGGCATACTTCAAACAGTAACAAAATCTGGCCTGTGTTATGGAAAAAAAAGACTGGATAGTGGGTTGGCAGCCAATATCATCTGCAACAGTCATATTCATTTCTTGTTCATGGAAGGAGTGTGTATGACTTATATCCAATTTTACATTGTATTTGTGGCAAAGAGGGAGTTTGAATTTATGACTCATGATGTGAATTTTACAGACTGAAATCAAGCTAGGTGAAAGAAAAACAAGATTTGAGGAGTTGGCCTGTTACCAACTGAGTGAATTTTGCTGTTTAATATTTGTTCTTTTATTATTATTAGTAGTAGTTTTTGTTTGTTGTTTGTTTTTGTTAGTCCTCACCCAAAGATATTTTCCATTGCTTTTTTTTTTTTTAGAGAGAGTGGAAGGGAGGGGTAGGGAGAGAGAAAAAGAGAGGAAGAAAGAAACATCAATGTGAGAAAGATACATCGATTGGTTGCCTACTGCATATGCCCTGACCGTGGTCGGGGATCAAACCTGCAATCCAGATACCTGCCCTTGACTGGGAATTGAACTGGTGACCCAGGTTCGGTTCCCGCTAGGGACGCATACTTTGGTTGCAGTTTGTCCCTGGCCCTGGTTGGTCGTGCGGGCGGCAGCCACTTGATATGTCCCTTTCACGTCGATGTCTCTCTCTCTCTCTCTCTCTCTCTCTCTCTCTCTTCCTCTTCCTCTCTCTCCCTCCCACTCTATCTGAACAAAAAATGGAAAAATGTCCTCAGGTGAGGATAACAAAAAAAATGAAAAAAAGAATAAACTGTTTCATGTACTCACAACTGTAAACCTACTTTTGCCCCACCCTGTATATTATGGGGAATACAAGATAAGGTAAGGGCACTTATCCAAAACCATTATGATGTCTATAAATAAAGCAGCCTTGAAAAATAGACCTTTCATTAAAATGCTCCAAAATAGTAAAAGCATTCAATAATGTGTTTAAAACAATCCATAACAACAATTATTTACATTACTGTCTCCTACACCTACCTATCCTCTAAAAATTAAAAGCATAAAATATAGTAAAAAAGTTATTTATTGTTAAAAGAGCAAATTCTTAATTTTTTCACAAACCACAGTTATAAGACGTTTGAGAAAGTAAAAATCTTATTGTCTGGATGTAAACAATTTCTACTCGAAAGGCTGATCTTTAAGAGCAAATATGAAAGGCCGATATGAAAGGTTTTGCGTGTGACCCCAGGCAGGGCACATACAGGAAACAACCAATAAATGCATAAATAAGTGGAACAATAAATCAATGTTTCTCTCTTTCTAAAATCAATAATAAAAAATTAAGCCCTGGCCAGTTTTGTTCAGTGGTTAGAGCATTGGCCCTAGCACCAAAGGGTCACCAGTATGTAGTTTTTTTTAATCCTCACCTGAGGATGCTTTTTAAAAAAATTTTTTTTCTTTATTAATTTTAGAGGAAGGAAGAGGGAGAGAGAGATAGAAACATCGATGAGAGGGAACATTGATTGGCCACCTCCTGCATGACCCCCACTGGGGATCTGGCCCACAATCTGGGCATGTGCCCTGACCGGGAATCGAACTGGTGACCTCCCGGTGCATGGGTCAACGCTCAGCCGCAGCCACACCAGCTGGGTAGCCGAGGATGTTTTTATTGATTTTAGGGAGGGAGAGAAACATCAATGTAAGAGAGAAACATCGATCAGTTGCTTTCTGAACTCACCCCAACTGGAGTTAGAACCTGCAGCCTAGGTGTGTGCCCTGACCAGGAATCAAACCCACAACCTTTTTTGTGTATGGGATGATGCTCCAACTAACTGAGCCACCTGGTCAGGGAGTGCCCTATCATATTTTTAAATGAGCTGTAGGTAATATATTGATATTGAAACTAGTAGTACCAGTGTTTGGCTTGTGTTTTGCCAATCTAGATTATTTAGCAAGAGTAACAAAGTATGTGGAATTTTGTATTATTCTAGTTTTGTATTTGTTTAATACTGTAAAAGTGTTGTAATTCATAACAGTGACCTAATTGAGCAGAGATTGCAGCTATTTTTCAGGATGAATGTAGACCTGGAGTAGCAATGAAATAATTCCTGTAGAAAAAATTAAAAATATATCGCAAGCATTTTAAATACAAATGAAAATGATTACTGCATGTTTTGTGTTTAGCATATAGAATTTGTATTAAAACATGATGTTACGAAATCTGAGGATCTGAGTGTGAGTTTTAGCTCCATTACCATCGTAGGTATTTATTTGTTTTATTTTAGTAAAATGTTGGGTGTATCAGAGGCCTAAAGGGCTATACTGAAGACTAGTACTTATTCAATAGAAGCTTTGAAGTTTATTTACATTCATGATATGTTGAGAACTGCTGAAAAGTACAGTGGGTATATTAAGCAGTAATTCATAAATACTTCTTTCAGCTTTGCCTTGGTAATTTATGTTGCCATTTGCTGACAAACTCATATTGCCTTGTTCCTGTCTCTTGTTAATAGATGGGGTTGTTTCTCTATTTACTAGGTGTCCCATTCCCGAAGAATTTCATGTCTGTGGCAAAAACTATACTCAAACGTCTCTTTAGGGTTTATGCTCACATATATCATCAGCATTTCGACCCTGTAATCCAGCTTCAGGAGGAAGCGCATCTGAATACATCTTTCAAGCACTTTATCTTTTTTGTCCAGGTAAGTTGGATTAGGAGGCCTTTTTTGCTCAGTAAAAGCAGTTATTTACAGAGTTCTGAGATGAATACTGCATTCTTACTGTAAGGATAAAATTTGCCCTATCTAGTCTTCTTCCTCTTCTATATGTGCCATGGTGACGAGGACTGGCCTTTTGTTTCTGAATTCCATTCATCTCTAAGCAGTGACATGCAGATCCAAATAAGATGGCTCTGAGAATTCTTTCTTGCATTTGTTTCAGTTAACAGGCTAATATGGAGGGGCTAATAAAGAACCTGTAGGTGAACTTGATATCTTAAACTTTGTAGCACTCCTCTTAACCCTCAAATTATGGCTACTTTGGAACCTTTTTAGCAAACTCTGTCCTGGAAATGGACTTTGAATATCATATCTTTTTTTTTTTAAAGCATTCTAAATAGTTTTTAAGTTAGACACTGACCATTATGTGCAAAGAGGGAAACCGGTCTCACAGAGTGTTGCTATTGCCGGAGGTCCATTAGTCTTTGATCTTCCTCCTTAGTTGACTTCCTTTCCTTCTCTTTTCAGTTCTTAGAGAACTAGGTTTAGAGATTAGATTAAGAGGAGTGAAGATAGTCTCACCCTGCTATAACAATTTGAGAACTGACAGGAGTGAAAAACAAGTGGAAAAGATAAGCTAACCAGCTTTTCTTTGGTGGAGATTGAGAGGAGTTTATGGTTGGCCAAGACTTGGATCTGTGCTGTTTTTTTATATCTTTGGGCATATACTTATAAATACCTTCCCCATGACCCATTTCCACTGAAGAAAAATGTGTCTGTTTTTCCTCTATACATACTACTCGAATTGAAGGCACACATTTTGTGTCTCAATTTTACCCATATAAACTCATTTTAGGAGACAGTAACATGCCTAAACTGTTGTTCTGAGCAGTTACTTTACTGTGGTTTTCCATCTACAGATACCCATAGAAACAAAGAAAATGTTATTCTAAAATTTGCATCTGTACTTTGGTTTAGGCAAACATGATTGCTGAAGTTGAGGTTTTAGTGGTTTAGGAGAGAATACTCTCCCACCAGAAAGGTTAGTTTCACCTTCCTGTGTGATCTTAAAGTATACCATATCTCCCAACTCCTTAGCAAATTAGTAGGGGATAGATACATGGCATTTATTGCATCTGAGCCTATTTACATCTCAGGACACTATGCCCTTCTTAAAGGTAGGTCCATTATGCAGTGTCAGCTCTTGATTGAGTAAGCTCTGGCCTCACAATTTAGGAAGTCCTGCTCTGGCCCATCTTCAGTTGTACTCCTCCCCACAGAGTGAGGAATCCACGAGGCCAACAACATACCTACTAGATCCCTTCTGGTGTATGCTTCTACCTCAGAATTCCCTGCCCACATGGTCCTGTATTTCCAGGGTCTGCATGGATCTTTTCCTTGGATCTGTTCTTTTGAGGGAAGGTCATATCTCTGATATGTATACTTAGACCTAAGGGGTACCAGATGGCAGCTGTTTGGTGAAGGTGTGTGGCATTGCCTGTATAAGCTAGACATGGTGTCCACATGCATGCATGTGATGCCCCTTCAAGAGCAGGATGGAGCTGGGGGTTGAGAGATCAGCAAGGTTTGCTGAGGGTCAGGGACTGGCTCTTTTCATGTCACTACTTTCCAGTGCAGAATTCTGCTCTTGTGGTCACTATGAAGGCATATATTAGCTTAATGCAAAATTTAATAATTTAGTCATACAGTATATATCCATTTGTTTTCTTGGTCGAGACCCCACAAATCTTAGTGGTAGACTTGCTATTAAATGCCTCCTAATGCTTCTCCTCAGTACTTACTACAGTGCTTGGCACACAATGGATGTTAGTAAATGAATGAAATTGGGAGTTCAGAATGCCCTACCATGGCACAAGACCAGAAGTATAGACAGCCTCTATTTATTATAGTTCAGGGGAAATCTACTCAGACTTGAATTTCAGAAGGACATATCTCATGATAGCTTGCCAATATGTTATTTTATTTTATTTTATTTTATTTTTGCCAATATGTTAGTTTATATAGAAATTTGCTTGAGATGCTAGATATTTTGGTCCCTACTTGGTTGACTATATCTAAATGGTGCCCACATTATTTCTTTTTACAGAGAGTAGCAATTCCCATTTATTGAGTGTTACTTTGTGCCGGGATTACTTGAAGTGGTTAACTTACAGTATCACATTTAGTTCCACAATAATTTTGTGAGGTAGTAGGACTTATCCTAATATTATTACATCTGTAAAACAATATCCAACGTGGTTAAGTGATTTGCCTGAGACAGAAAGGGAAATAGAAACTTTAAAAAAAAAGATTTGACTTTTATTTACTTTAAAGCTAATTTCCAACAAGTATTAATGGAAATCTGCTTTTGAGTGAGATATAAATAATAAGTTTTTTTCTATTTCTTCTACCTTTCTTTATCATGCATAGGAATTCAACCTGGTTGATAGAAGAGAACTTGCACCACTCCAAGAACTGATTGAAAAACTCACCTCAAAGGACAGATAAGGGATGCAGAACTGTGCAAATTGTTCCTCATGAAGTTGTGTGAAATGTGTTTGGATTTTGTTGTATTTTATTTTTATCTTGGTTGTTTTTGTCTTAGGTTTGGGGGGCTTGTTTGGGTTCTTTTTTCTTTATTCTGAATAAATGAAACCATATTCTATTGCTAGAAGAAGCCAACAACCATTCTCTATACATTTGATAGGCATAAATTTTGTCTTAGTGGCACATGGTAATATATTTTAACTTGGTTTTGGTTACTTGTAGAATTCTTGATAATATTGTGTGTTGAAAGAAAATGCTTATTAATTGGACTGCTGATGGATGGGGTTCTGTGTTGTGTAAATTGTGGCTAATTTTTGAAGTCCCTATAAGACTTATGTTTTTAAGTGCCTTGGCAGGCTCACTTCTGAGGTGCAAAGCACATAGAACCAAACAGGGCTTGAAACAATATTAGGATTACTACCCAGGGCACTTACTGATGCATGTTTTAAAATATCTATGATAAAAGCCATAGTGTACCTAAATTGATGATCTCCAACTTTTACTAATTGAAGAAACACAATTTGTAAAGGTGTGCATGTAGAACATAAAAATTAGTATTTCTTAATTATTTTTCACATACATGGTAATTCTGTTCAACAGATGCTTAAAGTTCTACAAGCAGGTATTTTTCCATCTCTTAATATCTGTGATATTGAAACTTGAGGATGTTGAAATGCAATATCTATTGCATTTTGGCTTCTTTCTACATGTTAACTGCACTGTAGGTGTGAATATTCAGGTTATATACAGGTTTGCCAACTTCAGAGGTGACGCTGAACTGTGAGGTTTCTTAGCAATTGCCAAATGAGCCATAAGTCTGCAGAATCCCCTTCTACATTGAAGAAGCGGTGATAGGAGTGTGTGTTTTGTTGTGGGGGTTAGTTTGTATGGGGAGTTAGGGATGGAATTAAGTATGGGGAGTCAAGATGGAATTAAGTATGGGGAGTCAAGTTCAAGAAGGTCCTGTCTTAAAACCCTTGAATAGAATGGCATGAAGATTTTAGTTAATTTCTTATAAGCAGAGTCTTAGAGACTTCTTTTTAGGAATCAACTTCCATGAGAAGTTAAAAATAAATTATTATTTTAGGTATAGATGTTAAATATAGAATTCAAGGACTATTTGGGGAAATTGACCACTTTCCAGCATTTCCATTCAGTGAATGGAGCTGGTGTTTGCCTGTCATTTTTAGTGATACAATACATTCTTTACGTATTAGAGGTCCAATTTTAAGCATTCTGACTTCTGATTTTTCACTGTGAAAGGAAGTATTTTTCTTTGCAGTGATGTCAAACAATGGAAGTGCTAATTCAGAGGTTATTAACTTTTATATTTTATTTTCCCTGACTTTATAGTAAATTACTCCCATAATAAGTTCTGAAAATTAGTTTTTAAAATAGATATTAACATTTGTACTTCAGTGTTATTCTTGAGATATATTCTTTCCAGACTTCATTTTAATTTTGTCATTTCTGGTAAATCTGTTCCTTCAGTTAGAAATACATATTCTTTCTTCAGTAAGAAATATATACCCTTTTTCTTGTAGAATAGAAATCTTACTCTGAAATTGTATAGACTAAAAATACTTAGAAAAGAGTCTAAAATGAAATTGATTTGTTTTTGCTATTAACAAGTAGAGCAGTGATACAGTTTAATGCCATTACAATTATGATCACTAGGAACTTCCTTTCTCTCCATTTCATTTATAGCAATCATTCTCCTAGTACCACAGATCAACAGTAGAAGTAACAGGAGAGCCTGGCAGAGATAAATATATTGGACATTCATTAGTAATGCTTAGTTATACACTTCAGTGAGAATTAGCTGATTTCCATAAAACAAATCTTTTTAATATCCAAATATGTAATATCAGCCATTATGGGTTGATTTAGATATAAAATTCGGTGTCCGTTGATTTGGGTCCTGTTTAGGAAAATGAAGCACATGATTGATTACTCAAGTAATCTTCCATACTGCATTTGTCTTCATAACAAAGGGGTTGCAATAGCCAAGTGTAGAGAGACTAGTGAAATATTGTTCTTGCTCTTTTAAGCCTTATACAGTAGTACACTGTACAAGTGGAAAATGTTTCTATAAATTAATGTTTAGTAGTAGGACCTACTTTCCCACTGTGTGTATATAGGAGTTTGTCGTCACTGTGCCAGAATCTCAGGTGCCTGCTTCTGAGTATTCCTTTAAACAGAGTTATTGGGAAGTAAGGAGTTAAGTATGTGTATATATGGTAATAAAGTAAAGAAGTTCTTCCAGGGAGGGGCCTGCCATTGTACATGGTGTTACATGGCTGTAAGTAGGGAAACATTCATCAGAGCATGTGAGAAATAACTGATTTAATAAAAAATTGCTTTGATTCGGTTGGTTCTCATTAGCATTAGTGAGATGCCCTTTTTAAAATAAGTATCAAGCCCAGCCAGTGTGGCTCAGTGGATTGAGCGTCGTCCAGTGGACAGGTCCTGGTTCCATTCCTGGTCAGGCACATGCCCGGTTTTGGGCTCAATCCCCAATAGGGGGCTGTGCAGGAGACAGCTGACCGATGTTTTGATCTCTCTCTCTCAAAAAAAAACAAACAATTTAAAAAAAATCAATGTAAGTGTCAAATCTTGGCTTTGCAGCAGAGCTTGCTTACACATGTCTATTGGATTCTTTCCAGGTCTCTTTATTAAATTTATAAATAAATCACCAAAATAAAGATTTTCCCTGTTCTTTATATGGAAATGTAAAACAGAAGTTGGTTTTCTTGGCTGATAAAAGCATAAAATACAGAGTAGTAAGTTTGAACATAGTATTATTTTCACAGTGCTTTGGTTAAATGTTGATATAAAGCAAGTTTTGGGGGTTATTTTGAATGATGGAGTAATGGTATTAGAGAGAACTTAATAACAGAAAGTGTGAAAATCTTGATTGGGCTATTGGCTTTCATTTGCTGACTTGATTATTCTGTTTCCTCTAAAACCCATTGCATTAAACTGTATTAAAACAGTAAGCATTTGTTAGTTCTCTGGTAGAAGCTCTGGAGGTGAGTTCACCTTAAATTGAAAGATTTTAAATTGCTATCACTTTTTACCTTTGTCATTTATAAATTCTAAATGATCAGCATAAAATGTATTTGGTAGGAGAGGACATGTTTAGTGTATATTATATCTCAGACTGAGTTACTGCCTCTTATATCAGGAAAGATAAAGCACTACAATTGCTTATATTCAGGAAGTACAGATGATGTGGATATTTATATTTTACATGTAATCACCAGACTCCATTTTATGTATTAGCATTTTCCTTGCTTATGGGAAAATAGTGAAATGACAGATTCTTTTATACCTTTGTCTACACCCTCTCTGAGAGAGGTTTTGATAACCACTGAAATGGTAAAATATGTGAGATGTAATTACTAAATTGTAGGACTTTGTTTTAAAATAAGTATGTTATACCTTAAACATCCAAGTGAGAGTTGATCTTCAGGATGGTTCCTTTGGAAGCACTACTTATTCCAGCTATGCTAAAAGGTGTAAAGTTTTTGGAATGCTTTCAAAGCAGCCTGGAGAATCAGTGTATGACTATGCAAGAGAATCTATCTCATCATTTTTAGTTGCACCAAAAAACTCTTTTTGGCAACTTAATGTGACCTCTCTCATTCACCAAACCAGCTCTGCTTTGCTGTTTTCTTAGAATTAAACAATTAAGGAAGTTCAAAAGAATGTGCCATAGGTTCTGAATTTGCAAAAGAGAGTATTTTGAGCATAGTTAGCATCATTTAATAGAGGAATTGTTTCTTGATGTCACTACTTTGATGTTTAGATTTTAATTTTCAAAATTAAGTTTAATTATCTTACAGTTAAATATAATAATAAAAAAATCAAAGTCTTTATCTTGTTTTCTATTTTTTGTTCCTTTCCCTGATAACTCTTGAATTCAATCTTGACTACTGTAAAATAGTTTTGATTGAAGGGATAGTAAGAAAAAAAAATGGATCCAATATTTAAGATAGAAGTAGCTTAAAGAAACAACAGCCTTTACCTCCATCCCTTTTTAAAAAGACATTTTCACTCAGATGAACGATTTGAATTTAAAGACTGGAGATCATTTTACAAAGAAATTGGAATAAATTTTATATATTAATTATGCTGACTTTTAAGCCTACATATCACAGATAAAATATTTAAAATTGCATAACCATTTCATGTATCACTTATAACTTTAAAGTTGTGAATGTCTTTTTCAAAGATATGGGACCAGAAGTCTATTTGTAATTTGAAAATGGGTCTGCATACCATTACTTATTTTGAAACTTATCTGGGATATTAAATAATATATCAATTCTTAGAAATGCTATTCTAGATTTATATTTTAAGGACCATTTCTAAAATAATTTCAGTATTAGAGTTTTGTCATAATGTTAGGATTCCCCATAGGAATTATTGTTGTTCAGCTGTCAGTTTAATGATATATGAGATAAGTATTTAGAGGTAAAACTATCTCAAGATTTAATGGAAAAGTTTAATTTTAAGATATGATAACAATTCTGACTGCAGACAGTTTGAATTTTTAGGGCTTTCCTAATGAGCTAATCATATGGAAGCATTCATTTTGAAGGTATAAAACTGTGCTCCATGTACGCTACTTATAGCTGAACTGATACATACATTTTGACAAAAGAGAGAAAATACGGATTAAAATATTGAGTACTCTTAATTTTGTTAGTGTGATGCAAAATTTTTTTTCTACATATAATACTATACATAGATAGCTTTGGATTACAGTTCTCAAAGATAGTGAAACCACTGGCCTTTTCCAGCCGTCATCCCCTCCTCCTTGGAGGTAAATTACTTCCTTACTGCTATTGACTTTTTATACCTCCCATCCCTCCAAAACACACCCACTTGGAAAACAAAACAGACCATTTGTGCAGGTCCTCATTGTTAGTGCTTCTGAGGTATTTACTGTCAATACATAGGTTTCACCTGAAGTGTTGAAAGATGCTACTTACATAGGCATTTTTGTTTTTTGTTTATTGTTTTTTTGGTTGACAGCTTTTTAAAAATATGCCACTGAAGCTGAGCTCATTAGTAATATAATCAAACATTTTTGTTAATATTTAATTTCTCTTTTATGTATTTTTATGTGTGGGTGTTTCTTACTGGTTTGCACGTTTTCCTTTTTGTTTCTGAAATACTTAATTGTGCAGGTTGTAAAATAGATTAGTACATTTTCACTTTAAGAACACTTTCTCCTTAAATTGTTCTTCTGAGATAACTATTTTTAGGGGAAATCATTTTTTAAAGCCACTAAATTATATTTGTTATTTTTGTACATGCATAACTAGGTGCTGAGGGCACTAATCTTATGGGAGAACACTTAACTTTTGTTCTAGTTGAACTTTTCTTATACATTATTACTTAAAATTCTATAGAAACAGTGTCATGAAATCTAGGTTGAGAGAGAATGCAGTATACATGAGAACACTTAAAAGTCCAAATAGAAATTATTTATGGGGACAAAAGCAGAAGAATACTGCTAGTGCCATAGAATGGAAGCACAAGGGCAGCATTCACACTGTACAAGTATTGCGGAGAATATGTAAAGATAGGGATTCTGCTCTATTGGAGATCGAAAATGTCTCTATTAAAGTAGTTGGAAGGGGAAAAAATGGTCCAAAATATGGAATGTAACATGGGCACTGTATTGTAAACTGTGTCAAGATTACCCAAATTGTAGTTATTATTGATCAAAGTTTAACTGCTTTATCATTTTTATTTTAAAAGAGGATACTGGATGTCAGAAAATCTGTAATATGTTTTAATTGAGAGATGTAAATAATGTACACAGACTTGTATGTGATGGGATGGGAAGAAATATTTAAATTCTAGGTTTTTTTAAAGAAGAAACTGAATGTTTATTACAGAAATAAATAAATAGTTATGTTTGGCCATGAATCCTGATTTGTATTACTGTTTATTTTTGTTATCGATGTTTCCACACTGAACACATTCCTACAGAAATATTGAAAGTATTTGGAATAGGCTAACATTTAAAATTTGGTAGGCATTATTTTTTATAATGTTTATAATATCCCTGGAAGTTAGTATCTTAGTCTTACATACTAGAAAACTAAAACTCATTGTATGTCACTGATTAGGACTAGGTTTAAAAACCCAAATATTCTCCGAATAGGCACAGCAGTCTTGAAAAAGAACAAAGTAGGAGAGATCACAATACCGGATATCAGATTATACTACAAAGCTATAGTAATCAAAACAGCCTGGAACTGGCACAAAAACAGGCATACAGAGCAATAGAATAGAACAGAGAACCCAGAAATTGACCCAAGTCATAATGCTCAATATTTGATAAAGGTGGCAAGAGCATACAGTGGAGTAAAGACAGCCTCTTCAATAAATGGTGTTGGGCCCTGGCCGGTTTGGCTCAGTGGTTGAAGCATCGGCCTGTGGACCAGGGAGTCCCGGGTTCAGTTTCTGCTAGGCCCTAGAGGCTAGGGGCATGTACCAAATAAATAAATAAATAAATGGTGTTGGGAAAATTGGACAGCTACATGCAAAAAAATGAAGCCAGACCACCAACTTACACCATATACAAGAATAAACTCAAAATGGATAAAAAGACTTAAATGTGACTCATGAATCCATAAAAATCCTAGAAGAAAATGTAGGCAACAAAATTTCAGACATCACATGCAGCAGAATTTTAAGATACAACACCTAAGGGAAGAGAAAGGAAAAACTGAACACATGGGACTACATCAAACTAAAAAGCTTTTGCACAGCAAAAAAAGCATGAAAATGGAAAGGGAACTAACTATATGGGAGAGCATAATTGCCAACAATATATCAGATAAGAGGTTACTTTCAAAAATATATAGAGTACTCAACAAAAGGAAGTCAAAGAACCCAATTAAAAAATGGGCAGAGGACCTAAAGAGACACCCGTCCAAATAGGACAAACAAATGGCCAAGAGACATAATGAAAAAATGCTCAATGTCACTAATCAGAGAGATGCAAATTAAAACAACAATGAGGTGTCACCTCACACCTGAATGGCTGCCATCAACAAATGAAACAACAAGTGCTGGCGAGGGTGTGGAGAAAAGGGGACTCTAGTACACTGCTGGTGGGAATGCAGACTGGTGCAGCCACTATGGAAAACTATGGTGTTACCTCAAAAAGTTAAAAATTGAACTGCTATTTGACCCAGTGATCCCACTTCTAGGACTACTGTATATCCTAAGAAGCCTGAAACACCAATCAGAAAGAATATATGTACCCCTATGTTCATAGCAGCACTATTTACAATAGCTAAGGTCTGGAAACAGCCCAAGTGTCCATCAATAGATGAGTGGATAAAAGAGCTGTGGTACATACACAATGGAATTCTATGCAGCCTTAAGAAAAAAAGATCTCTTATCCTTTGAGATGGCATGGAAGGACCTGGAGAGTATTATCCTAAGCGAAACAAGCCAATCAGGGAAGGACAAATATCACATGATCTCACTTATTTGTGGAATATAATGAACAAAACAAGTTGAGGAACAAAATAGACCCATAGACATGGAAGTGGGGTGCTGACTGACAAACCTCAGAAGAGGTGGATGTAGGGTGAGTGAAGAGATAAACCACAGAATTTTTAGGCATGTATGTGTAAACAAGGACATAGACAATAATGCTGGGGGTGGGGCGGGAGTGGGAGGAGGGTGTCATTGGGGGGAAAAAAGAGAAACATCTGTAACCGAAAAAAAAAACAACAAAACAAAACAACTATTCTTTGACCTTGAAACCAACACTTTTGTTTTTGTTTTTGTTGTTGTTAATCCTCACCTGAGGACATTTTTCTGTTGATTTTTAGATAGATTGGAAGGAAGGGAGGGAGAGAAAAAGAAACATCAGTGTAAAAGAGATATGTGGATTGGTGACCTTCCCACACCATGTAGTGCCCTTGACCACGAATTGAACCTAGGGCCCTCTTGACTGGAGGCAGATGCCCTGACCACTGAGCCAAACCGGCCAGGGCTTGTTTTTCTTTAAATACACAGTAGTGTCCTCTTATCCTGGATTACCCATGGTCGACTGTGGTCTGAAATTATTAAATGGAAAATTCCAGAAAGAAACAATTCGTAAGTTTTAAACTGCACACCATTCTGAGTAGCATGATGAAATCTTGTTATGTCCTGCTTCATTCTGCCCAATCCTGCCCAGGATGTGAATCATCCCTTTGTCCAGCGTATCCATGCTGTATGTTCCTGCCTGTTAGTCACTTAGTAGCTGTGTCAGTTATCAGAACAACTGTGGCGCTATCACAGTGCTTGTGTTCAAATAACCATCATTTTACTTAATAATGGCCCCAAAGCACATGAGTAGTGATGCTGGCAGTTCAGGAATGCCAAAGAGAAACTGTAAAGCGTTTGTATGTAAAGGAAAAAACATAGTATATATAGGGTTAGATTGCAATGCAAGGTTTCAGGCATTGACTAGTCGTTTTGGAACAAATCTCCTGTGGATAAGGTGGAACTACTGTACTATTACCATGAGAACAGTTAGCAAAATATTTAATTGTGGTCCTTTCCATCAAGCTAAGATTTTATCAAATTTTGTCTTCATTATGGACCTTAAAGAATGAACAGTATTGCGCTGGCCGGTTTGGCTCAGCGGTTGGAGTGTCGACCTGTGGACCAGAGAGTCCCGGGTTCGATTTCCGCTAAGGGCACATACCAAAAAAATAAAAAAAAATAAAAATAAAAAAAGAATAAACAGTATGCCCTGGCCTGTGTGGCTCAGTTGGTTAGAGCATCATCTCATACACCCCAAGGTGGTGGGCTCCATTCCTGGTCAGGGTATATGCCTAGGTTGCAAGTTCAATCCTGTCGGGGTACGTACAAGAGGCAACTTGTTTCTCTTGGTAGATGTTTCTCTCTCCCTTCCTCTCTCTAAAGTCTATTAAGAAAAAAAAAAAAAGAATGTTGGCTAAGTTCCAAAAGGAAATGCGTATTTTAGAGTATTCTCAGAGTATCATTATTTTAGAGGTATTTATGTTTAGAGGCATTTGTGTTTGGACTGTCAGGTTGAAAATATTTTGATAATGGTAGCCACAAATGCCCAATGTCACTAATTTGAGCAAAAGACTAGGAGTAGAAATGCTAGTTCACGCTGATATGGACTGCTCCATGTTTTAATAAAAACATCCTGTTATTCTGCACATAGAGTATGTACAGAACATCTGTGTGTAAAGAAATACTCATAAAAATTAACTATATTTTGATAATTAGGTTTATTTGTCTCTTGTAAATTTAAATAGTTAATTCTTTATTATATTATATGGTCTGGAATGATGCATTTTGGTAACACAAAGGTTCTAATTATTCCTTTAAACCTTAAAGGACCCCCTTTGGGGGTCGAACGACCCTTTCACAGGGGTCGCCTAAAGACGCAACAGTAGCAAAATTACAGTTGTGAAGTAGCAACGAAAATAATTTTATGGTTGGGGGTCACCACAACGTGAGGAACTATTGAAGGGTCATGGATTAGGAAGGTTGAGAACCACTGCAAGTTTAAAGCTTAACCATATATATATGTGTGTGTGTGAGTGTGTGTGTATATATATATTTAATTTTTCTTTATTGATTTTAGAGAGAGAGGAAGGGAGAGGGAGAGATAGAAACATCGATAAGAATGAACATCAATTGGCCGCCTCCAGCATGCCCCCAACTGGGGATTTGGCCCACAACCTGGGCATGTGCCCTGACTGGGAATTGAACCTGTGACCTGGGTTGACGCTCTAGCACTGAGCCACACCGGCTGGGCAAGGTTTAACCATATTTAACAGATGTTTTACACTGTCTTGTTTTAAACAGCATAATGAATATAATGCCACATTTTTATGATTACCTAAGATTACCTTTACAAGCAGGCTGCAAAATATAGCTTCCTTTCCTAAGGAGTTATGTAGGGCTGATGGCTGGCTTCTATGCCCTGCTTGTACGTTCTTTTGCCTTTACACTTCAGATTTGCTGGAAGCACCCTGACTCTTCACTCTTGCTTTTATGATGGCTCAAATCCTTCTGTTTTCTAGGCAATAATGAAGGTTGCAAGGAGAAATTTATAACCAAGCTTATTAAGTTGATAAACATCATTTTACAAATGCATGGGCTGTATAACCACTACTTATCAATGTTCAGGGCCCATTATTTTTTATGCCTTTGTTCTCATTTTTTGCATTGGTTTAGAATTTTTTTAAAATAAACTTGTATGTCATCAGTCATGACCCTGTCTCATTCACCAGCATTCCCACAGGAGAAAAGGGATTCCTAAATTGAAAGACTAGAAAAATTTCTGGCAAGGAACTGTTAAGGTAGTAGTCTGTTCATGACTGACTGGATACTTCAATCCCTTGTCTTTTATCTGCAATTCCAAAATCTGAAAAGCTTGAAAAACAAAGTATTTTCTCCACCTCCCTCCTCCTTTATTGATTTTAGAGAGAGAGGAAGGGAGAGGGGGAGAGAGAGAGAGAAATGAGAGAGAACATCGACTGGCTGTCTCCTGCATGCCCCCCATTGGGGATTGGCCCACAACTTGGGCATGTGTCCTGGCCGGGAATTGAACCGGCAACCTCTTGGTGCATGGGTCCACACTCAACCACTGCGCCACACTGGCTGGACCAAAGTATTTTCTTTTTCTTTTTATCTTCACCCGAGGACATTTTTGCATTCATCTTCAGATAGAGTAGGAGGGAGAGAGGGAAACATCAATGTGAGAGAGACACATCAAGTGGTCGCCACCCACACAACCGGAGACAAACTGCAACCGAGGTACGTGCCCTCAGCGGGAACTGAACCCAGGACTCTCCGGTCCGCAGGCCAACGCTCTAACCGCTGAGCAAAACTGGACAGGGCCCAAAGTATTTTCTTGATTCAGTGCAAACTTAACCTGATCTGAGGTAAATAGTTTTTATCTCTCTTAATGTAAAAACTCTTAAATTTAACTGCCAAATACTGTATTTAACACCTCTGGCAGGAGGGTTAGGAAGGGTGACATAATGTGTATATAGTATATGATTATTTCTTTTCTAAAGTCCAAAAATTTTTGAATTCTGAAACATTTAGCTACAAGTTTTCAGATAAGGGATTGTGGACAAAAATCAGGAAGGCACTTTTTAAGTGCTCTTCATTGGTCTCTTGTGTTAGTCACAAGTTATGTAGGAAAATGGAAAATTATGCTGAACTTGGTGCCAAGAGAGCTAGGTTCTCTGTTTCCCCTATTTACTTTGTATTTTTGAGGTACACTCTTAAGCTTGGAGGAACTCAAGTTCTCATAGCCAGAAAGTGGCAAAGCTGGGATTTGAAAACAGTCTTTAATTTTTCAATGCTTAAACTGTTACTCACTACACTTCCTTTGTGTGTGTATGTGTGTCTTTTTGTGGGTGGAAACCACACTTGGGGATTCCTACTTCTCAACCTTAAACATCTTTAACCAGATCCATATGGGACTTCTTCAGTTCCACTTCCCTCCTGTTGGAAGGTCTCAAAGATTCAACATGCCTTACTCCTTTCTCAGTAGCTGCCAATACCCTTATTATTTCATGGGTTTTTCCCAAGCTTAGGTGTGGAATAAAACACCTAGTAGCTTCTCCAGCTTCCTTGCCATCCTTGATGACAAGCATTCGGGCCTTTTCATTTCCAGGATCCTGCTGCTAATCACTATGGGGATAAACAAAAGTGATACACATAAAATAATAACATAATAAAACAATATAGGGAAATTACAAAGAATAATTTTTGCTGTTTTTATTCTAGAGTTCCCCATGGAGTCACATTTTGATTTCTACCCTTTATTTCTGAAAATGATTCACCATTTACCCACCTTTTAAAACTCCCCCTTTAGATGCATTTTAGATGTGATGATAGTTACAAAGTAAGAAAGAATAACAGGGCCATTGGTTTCGGTCAATAATTTGAACTCAATAACTTCTAGACTGAGTAGTGTCTGTTTTACTAGGGTTTTGTTTTTGTTTTTTTTAACTGTGATTAAAAAATGAGTTCCTCTGAGCATTTTTATACTGTAGTTGTCTCCAGCTAGCTGGGTGTTCTAGCAGAGTACATGGCCCAGAAGTACTCTGTTGAATTAAAAAATTCAACATACATTTATTTGTTAACTATGTGCCAGGTGGAAGGCATGCAAAGTTAAATAAGTTATAATCATGCTGAACAGAAATATAACCAATGTATTATACATAGCATTGTAGGGGTGGAAAATATATCCCTTATTCCCTTCTGGGTTCTTTGGCTGGTCTAATAATTACATTGACATAAGACAAATAAACAGGAGAAAAACAAAATGTATTTTTTTGTACGGGAGTTCCATAAAAATGAGACTTGAAGTGAGCAAGGCAAGGTTTTATTTCTTTCAGACAAATAAACAATACATTTGTTAAGAATTGACAAGGCAAATGATTTGGGCTTGGGGTAGTAAATTGGTGAAGAAGTGAAGTTTGTTAATACAGCCTGCTCTGCCCTAAATTTTCTATCGCTGGTGATAAGGATGCCTTCTACCCTCCTGGTGCAGGGAGGATACATTTCATGTGGGACATTTATCTCCTTTTAGTGGGAGGACAAAGGAGGGACAGAGTGTTCCTTGCAAAGTTTCTCAAATACCTTTATTTCAAAATCATCAATATGCCAAAGTGTCTATTTTGGGTTGGCATATTTTGCTCCTCTTCAGCATAAATGAGCATAAAAATCCAAAGAAGAGGGGTATAAGACATCAGGAAAGGCTTTCTGTGGGGTGGCATCTGACTGCCTAAATTCCCACCCCAGTTCCGCTTGCCGACTGAACACCAGCTCTCAGTGCCTGCTTCCTAACGGATAAATGGGGCTAATTGTGGGATCTTCAGCACGGGATTGCTAGTTAATTCACGAAGAGAGCTGGAAACAGTTCCTGGCTGGGTTGCCCAGCAGAACCTAGTCTGATGGTCGTCCTGCAGGCTGAGAACATAGGTCATGTTTGATTTTTCAATGACACATTGCTTCTCCCCTGACAAGTTCCATGTTTCAAGGCCAACCAATGCGGTGCAGACGCTCTGTTTACCAACACAAGTGGAGGCGAGTTCTCCAAAGCCCGGCCCAGCCCACTCCAGATGACGACAGCAGGCGACACCTCTGTCCTCACACGCCCTCCAGCCTCCCGCGCTCTCCAGTCTCGTTCGTCAGCCCCAGGTTCCATCTCCACCCAGGAAACACCCTCCTCCTCCTGCCCCACTCTTTCCCCTCCCGCAGGCTCCCACACCACTCAAGAACCACCCTCCCCTCCTCCCCCACCTCTGCCCCGCCCCCGGCCGCGGCGTCCCCGGAAGAGGCGCGTCCTCGCGCGCGGCCCCGCCCTCTGCTGTCCCGTGATCCTCGGTGTCGGTCGCGCTCGCAGCGGTGCCTCCTCGGCCGGCGAGAGCCGGGGCACCTGAGCAGATACCCGAGCCTCGGGGGGCGGGGCTTCCCCGCGGGGTGGGGGTGTCCCGGCTGCAGGCCCGCCTCTGCGCGCCAAAATCAAATCCGAGACCCGCCGGCGGGAGAGCCTCTGACGGGACAGCTTCTGACGGTCGAAGTCCAGCCTGCAGGTCGCCGGCGGCGCAAGCACCTGTGTCCACTTCCCAGCCCCCCCACTACGCGCTCCGCCCGCCACCAGACGAGGAATGGCCACCCCACCCAAGAGGAGCTGCCCCTCTCCCGCGACCAGCTCTGAGGGAACCCGCATCAAGAAAATTTCCGTCGAAGGGAACATCGGTAAGGAGCCCGGGGGATGTTGAGTCCGCGGAGGGGGACTCGCGCCGGCTGGCCGCACCCCTGCTGCTCCGGGTGAGGACCTTCCTCCCAGGCTGGCGCTGTGGCCGCGGCCTGGCACCCCGTCCGCATCCCGGCGTCCCCCGCTCTGCCCGCTGCTCCCTGGCCCGCGGTGGCGGCCTCCGGGCGGCGGGCCTGCGACGAGCGCGTTGGGCCGCTTTCCTCCTTGATGGCTGGGATCACGCCCAGGGAAGGTGTTTTTTTTGGGGGGGGGGGGCCGTTCCTGGCCTGTAATTTACATGCTTTAAATGACCCCTGCTAGGTGGACTCTTCCGCGGGGCTTGGCAAACTTGTCGCTTTACTTCCTCCACCGCCAAGGCTGAGGACGCTGCCAGCGCCTGGGCGAGTCCCTGCGCTCGGCCCCTGGCGGACCTGAGTCCTGCCCCGGGGTCTGCCTTTCCCCGAGTCAGAGGAGGGGCTGTCGTGCGTGCAGCCCAGTGTCCTCCTTTCATCGAGCACAAGGCTTTCACATGCTTCCGGTTCGCGGGTCTGGGTAGTTCTTTTTTATTGCCGGGTAGTATTCCACTGCGTGGTCGTACCACAGCTTCTCTCTTCCCGACTGGTGGGCACTTGCTTCCAGTGTTCAGCGACTGTGAGTAAAACTGCTCTGCACAGTGGAGTACAAGGAAGGAGGTTTTTCTCTCTTTCCTACCACAGGACCTATGCCTGCTATTTCCTGTTTTGAAAGAACCAGTTTATCTCCTAGTTGGGCACTCGCCACTCATGCGTACGACAAATGTTTAATTCTCACCACATGCAAAGCACTTGGACTTCCTCTGTTTCTTTCTGTTTTAAAAAAAATAAAGTACTTGGACTTTTAAAAAGCAAGGCAAGCCCAGCAAGGCCCAGTGGATTGACGGTCCGTGCACCGAGGCCGCGGGTGGTTTCCCGGCAGGGCCTATGCCTGGGTTGCCCGCTCGACCCCCAATAGGGGGCGTGCAGGAGCCAGCCTGTCGACATCTCTTCTGGAGGTTTCTCTCCCCCTTCCTCTCTAAAAACCAGTAAAAACATATTAAAGAAAAAAAAAAAAAAAAAGAGGCAAGGCAAGCAGATGTCTTAGCATCTCTCCAAGGGATAGATAAAAGCTGAATATACCCTCAAAGAGGACATCTTATTTCATTGCTTCATTAAGGCACTAGTGGAAAAGGTCCGTATACAGTTGGACCCTTGAACAACACGCATTTGAACTGTGAAGGTCCATTTATATATGAATCCCCCCCCCAATACAGGTACTGTTTCTGTGGTTGGGAGTCTGTGGATGCTGAGGGCTGATTCTATGCTTTGATCTATGCCATTTTATAGAGAGGACTCGAGCATCCGCAGATTATGGTATCCATGGGGTCCCAAAACTAATCATCTCTTGGATACCAAGGGACAACTTAAGTTTGGGGGCAATCAAAAGTTATGTGCAGATTTTTGGCTGAGAAGGGAGTGATCACCTTTAACCCCCATGTTGTTCAAGGGTAACATGTATATGTAGGATTTGGATGCTACAGTTTCAGGTATCCACTGTGGGTTTTGAAAGTATCCCTCATGGATGAGTGAGAACTACTGTAATTGTGTTGCCCCTGCTTGAAATTCTTCTGACTTCCTCTTTATCTACAATGGAACGAGTTGCAAACTGATGGCCTGCGTTTGTACACTGTTGGCCAGCACAGATTTGAAAAAAAAAATTTCATTAAAATATTAGCATTAAATTTGCTAGCATTAAATTTTATGATTTCCCGTAAATTCTAGATTCTTGACTTCTGAAAAATCTGAATATCTGCTAACACTGAGCCTGCATTTCTGTCAGACAACAATTTGCTGTATGGATGGGCTATATTCCTTACCACTTACTGTCTTTCCTGACACTGAAGCTTTGCCACTTGTTGCATTGTTGTTCCCCTCTAATTTGTTAGACCCAAATAAGCTATAAATGTACAAATTGTGTAATCTGTGTGTAGAAAACAATTTTGTGATTCTTCCCTTTCTAGAATTTGAAACTTAACTGGTCATTTTAGTTTTATACTCATATACCAGTCTTATGTTCTGTGTTACTAAAATACTCTCTTATGGAGGCTTTACCTGTTTCTTCTCATCTTACTAGTCTGTACAGAATAACTTTTGGCATTATAATGCCTACTTGGCATTTGTAATTGTTAGGTCCCATGACTCTTTTTTAATCCTCACCCAAGGACATTTTTGCATTCATCTTCAGATAGAGCGAGAGGGAGGAAGAGAGAGAGAGAAACATCAATGTGAGAGAGACACATCAACTGGCTGCCACCCACATGACCCCATCCGGGGCCGGGAACAAACTGCAACCAAGGTACGTGCCCTTAGTGGGAACCTAACCCAGGTCTCTCTGGACCGCGGGCCGAGGCACTAACTGCTGAGCCAAACCTGCCAGGGCATGACTTTCTTTTTTTAATATTTTTTTTTATTGATTTTTAGAGAGAGGGAGGAAGAGAGAGACAGAGAGAAACATCGATGGGTTGCCTTTGGTCCACACTCCTACCAGGGACTGAACCCGAAACCTAAGCATGTTCCCTGACGGGATGATGCTTAACCAACTGAGCCACACTGGCCAGGGCAGGTCCCATGAGTTTTTAAAGTATTAACATCAGTGTTCTTGGTTCTTGTTCTTCTTTGCCTTCATAGACTATTGATTTATTACTTAGCTTATGTTCTAGCTACCCCCCCACCAAAGTTAACAAACTGGATATTAGTCCAATCGGGAATTACAGGTAATTATTGTTTGAATTAAATGTAACTTTTGGCCCTGGCCGGTTTGGCTCAGCGGTTAGAGCGTCGGCCTGCGGTCCTGAGAGACCCGGATTCGGTTCCCGCTAAGGGCACGTACCTCGGTTGCAGTTTGTCGCCGGCCCTGGTCGGTTGTGCGGGTGGCAGCCACTCGATGTGTCCCTTTCACATCGATGTTTCTCTCTCTCTCTCTGTTCCTCTCTCTCTCCCCCCCACTCTACCTGAACAAAAAATGGAAAAATGTCCTCGGGTGAGGATAAAAAAAATAAAAATAAAAATAAATGTAACTTTTGTTATTCTTAAAATTCCAAAGTATGACCACATAAACTTTTTCAGTTTGTAGGTAGGATCGGAAATAAGCTGAATTCTAGGCTAAGTGCTTTCAGACTCTAGCTGATTGATGCTTGATTTCTTTTTTTTTTTTCTTCTTCTCTTTATTGATTACAGAGAGAGAGGAAAGGAGAGGGAGAGAGATAGAAACACTGATGAGAGAGAACATCGATTGGCCGCTTCCTGTATGGCCTCCACCAGGGAGTGGGCCTATATCCTGGGCAGTGCCCTGACTGGGAATTGAACCGGTGACCTCTTGGTGCATGGGTTGACGCTCAACCACTGAGCCACACCGGCTGGGCGATGCCTGTTTTTTTTTTTTTTTTTTAATCCTCACCTGAAGACATTTCTCCATTTTTTGTTCAGATAGAGTGGGAGGGAGAGGGGGGAGAGAGAGAGAGAGAAACATTGACGCAAAAGGGACATATCGAGTGGCTGCCACCTGCACGACCAACCAGGGCTGAAGACAAACTGCAACCGAGGAACATGCCCTTAGCGGGAACCAAACCTGGGTCTCTCTGGACTGCAGGCCGATGCTCTAACTGCTGAGCCAAACCGGCCAGGGCAATGCCTGAATTCTTAAATGTGTTCCTTGGGTGTTTTTTCTGAACATCACATTTTCCTTATCTTCATCTAGCTCAGTGAATGACTGGTGATCATTTTTTATGTTTCCACTTAACTATTCTTCTAAATGTCTTATAGTCCATATGCTTACCCTCTTAACACAAAATCTTTGAACACCAGTATTTTTCCCATAATTAGATCCAATAGTCATCTAATTTATCCTTAAAAGTTTTTCTACTGAGCTGTCCTTTGTGTATTACATTCTTATTGACCCTCCTCTTTTTTCGTTCTCTGTGTGTGATCTTTTAAAGTTCTTCCAGTTTGTTCTTTCTTTCTATTGCCCTATTTAATGTTCTAGGTTTGAATATAGTTCTGTATAAGTCAAAGGTAAGTTCTTTTTGCCCTCCTTGGTACCAGTTTGTAAGGTGGAGGAGACTTTTCTTATAAGCATACTGCAGTTGCTTTTTATGTTTATCTATGTGTGTGTGTATACATATATAGGGTGTCCTAAAAAATGTATACACACTAAAAAAGTATAATTATAAAGCCAGTGTTTATTAAAATATATTTTATTTTCAAAATGTAGTAGAATCACCCTGGCTGGTTTGGCTCAACAGTTAGAACATTGGCCCACGGACCAAAGAGTCTCAGCTTTGATTCCAGTCAAGGGCATGTACCTCAGTTGCTGTTTGGTCCGCTGGTCGTGCAGGACGCAACCAGTCCATGTCTCCCTCTCCCCTTTTTCCCTCCCATTCTATCTGAAGATAAATGGAAAAAAATATACTCAGATGAGGATTTTAAAAAACAAAACAAAATGTATTAGAATCTACAGATACCCTGCATACACACACACACAGAAACACATTTGCTGACTAGAGATGTCTAATATAACCACATTTGGTGACTGCAGATAGGAAAGGTGTGGTCACTAGTAGTACTGCTATACCCTGTTAAATTCTAGATCAAGACTTTTCCTACTATTAAGTGGAATATATTCCTGGGTAATTTGTAAATAATGAATACAATGTGTTTTCATTACAACTGAATACCCTCCCACCTCCAATATCTCAGAAACTAGTGAATGATCAGGTGACGACTTTTTTTTTTAAGGATTAGATAAAGTATACAATGCACAGAACCATGAAGGTGAAGCAGAGAAAACATGGCTATTGCTTGTAGGAAGTACTTTGCAAAAATGTTTTTATAATTTATGATAACCATAGTGTCATATGATAATTACTGTAATATAATACACTACTTTTCATTATAAAACTATAGGCATTGGATGCATCTTTATGTTGATTTTATAGTTTATTGGATTGTTTCTAAATTCATTTTAGAAACGAAAGACCTATTTTGTTTGTAAACAGAATGGAGGCAATAGAAAGGAAAATTTTGAAAATGTGAGAGCCTAGAATGACTGTCTACTATGTTACTTGCTTATCCCAGCAGATTCCATGAGGAGGGTATTATTATTATATCCATTGTATTATTGGGAAACAGGCTCAGAGGTTTAGTTACTTACCCAAAATCACATACCTCATTAAGTGGGAGAATAACCTTAACCACTTCCCACAAAGTTATTACTCATTGCTTGGTTAAGGAAAGTGAGTCTAGGACTAGTATTCTATTTATTTATATATATATATACACACACACACACACACACACATATATGTATGTGTATATATATGTATATATATATATCCTCACCCGAGCCTGAGGATATTTTTACATTTATCTCCAGATAGAGTGGGAGGGAGAGAGGGAGGAAGAGAGAGATAGAGAAACATCAATGTGAGAGAGACACTTCGATTGGGATTGGTTGCCATTCGCGTGACCCCAACTAGGGCCGAAGACAAACTGCAACTGAGGTACGTACCCTTGGCCAGAATGGGACTTTTTGGTCTGTGGGCTGATGCTCTAACTGCTGAGCCAGACTGGCCAGGGCTAGAACTAGTTTCTTTTCTACCATAACATCTTGCTTAAAATCTCACCAACTTTTTGATTCTTCTCTTCCATTGTTTTGGTAAACTAAAACCAATAACTAATATGTTTAATACTAGTGTGCAAGGACCCTTTTAGTTTTCATTTAAAAAAAACTAGGGTAGCCCTGGCCAGTTTGGCTCAGCGGTTAGAGTGTCAGCCTGCGGTCCAGAGAGACCTGGGTTCGGTTTCCGCTAAGGGCACGTATCTCGGTTGTAGTTTGTCCCCGGCCCTGGTTGGTCGTGCGGGAGGCAGCCACTTGATATGTCCCTTTCACGTCGATGTTTCTCTCTCTCTCTCTCTCTCTCCCTCTCTCTCTCTCTCTCTCTCTTCCTCTCCCTCCCTCCCACTCTATCTGAACAAAAAATGGAAAAATGTCCTCGAGTGAGGATAGAAAAACAAAACAAAAAACTAGGGTAGCCCTGGCCAGTTTGGCACAGCAGTTAGAGCCTGGGCCCACGGTCCAGAGAGACCTGGGTTTGGTTCTCACTAAGGTCACGTACCTCGGTTGCAGTTTGTCCCCAGCCCTGCTTGGGTCGTGTGGGTGGCAACCACTTGATGTGTCCCTTTAACATCAAGGTTTTTCTCTCTCTCTCTCCCTCTCTTCCTCTCTCTCCCTTCTACTCTGTCTGAACAAAAAATGGAAAAATGTCCTCAGGTGAGGATAAAAAAAAACATTAAAAAAACAAAACTGAGGTACAGAGAGGTAGAAGGAGTGTAAAGGGGAGATAAATGGTGATGGAAGGAGACTTGATTTGGTGTGGTGAACACACGATACAATATACATATTATGTATTATAGAATTGTACAACTGAAAGCTATATAATTTTATTAACCAATGTCATCCCAATAAATTCAGTAACACTTTTAAAAGATCTAAAGAGAAAGTTTAGGAAATTAGATGTTTTTGTTTTATGTATAGTTTGCTATTATAGTCATGCGCTGCTTAACAATGGGGATACATTCTTAGAAGTAAATCATTAGGTGAGTTTGTCTTGGTGAGAATATCATAGAGTGCACTTATACTAACCTAGATGGGATAGCTTAGTGCTCCTAGGCTACAGTCCTTTTCAGTGTGTTACTGCACAAAATGACACGAGATTAAATCAAGCACAAGAGAAAATGATGTAATCAAAAGACGTAACCATGAGATGTGTGAGGCTGCTGAAGGTGTAACACAGCATACTGTTTTTCAGTGAACTTTGTTTTTTTTTCTTTATTGACTTCAGAGAGAGAGGAAGGGAAAGGGAGAGAGAGAGAAACATTGATGAGAAAGAACATCAACTGGCTGCCTCCTGCATGTCCCCCACTGGGGATTGGGCCCACAACCTGGGCATGTGCCCTGACTAGGAATCGAACTGGTGACCTCTTGGTGCATGGGTCAACGCTCAACCAGTGAGCTACTCAGGCTGGGCATGTTTTTTATTTTTTTAAATGAATTTATTTATTTATTTTTATCCTCACCCGAGGACATTTTTCCAACTTTTGTACAGATAGAGTGGGAGGGAGAGAGAGGGAAAGAGAGAGAGAGAGAGAGAGAAACATCGACGTGAAAGGGACACATCGAGTGGCTGCCACCCGCACGACCAACCAGGGCCGGGGACAAACTGCAACCGAAGTATGTGCCCTTAGCGGAAACCAAACCCGGGTCTCTCCGGACCGCAGGCCAACGCTCTAACCGCTGAGCCAAACCAGCCAGGGCTAAATGAATTTATTTATTTAATCCTCACTTGACCTACTTAGAGAGGAGGAAGAGAGAGACAAACATCTATCGGCTGCCCTATGTGCCTGAGCTGGGATGGAACCTACAACCCAGGCACGTGCTCTGACTGTGAATTGAACTGGCAACCCTTTGGTGCACAGGATGATATTCAACCAGTTGAACCACTCAGCCAGGCTATTTTTTTTTGTTTGTTTGTTATCTTTTGTTTGTTTGTTTTGTTTTTGTTTTTTTAAATCCTCACCTGAGGATACTTTTCCATTTATCTTCAGATAGAGCTGGAGGGAGGGAGGGAGAAAGGAAGAGAGAGAGAGAGAGAGAGAGAGAGAGAAACATCCATGTGAGAGACACATCTATTGGTAGCCATCTGCACAACCCCAACCTGGGCCAGGAACAAACTGCAACCGAGGTGCATGCTCTTGGCCAGAATCGAACCCGGGACTCTTTGGTCCACGGGCCGATACTCCAGTCACTAAGCCAAACTGGCCAGGGCTTTTTTCTTTTATTTTAATAAATAGAGTAAACTCTAAAGTAACAATAAAAATTATATATAATAAATATATAAACCAGTAACATAGTTGTTTATTTTCATTATCAAATATTATGTAGTGTACATAATTGTATGTACTATACTTTTATACAACTGGCAGTGCAGTATGTTTGTTGTTTACACCAGCATCACCACAAACACGTGAGTAATGCATTGTGCTAAGACATTAGGACAACTGTATGTGTCTAGGTGATAGGAATTTTTCAGCTTCATTGTAGTTTTTATGGAACCATTATAGTACATGTGGTTCACTGACTGAAATGTCATTTTTGCTCCGCATGACTATAAATTTTGAAAAGCTAAAGACTATTTTGGTTTTTATTTTTCTGGTAAGTTTTCTTTCTCAGTTTTACTTTTCCTCTCACAATAGCTGCAGGGAAGTCAACATTTGTGAATATCCTTAAACAAGTCTGCGAGGATTGGGAAGTGGTTCCTGAACCTGTTGCCAGATGGTGCAATGTTCACAGTACTCAAGATGAATTTCAGGTATGAAAATAAAATTTAACTAAATAAATCAAAACCTTTTGGTTTAGAGAAGCAATAGTATTTAATCTCTTGGGTGTTCTCTTGTTTTTCTTTTTTTCAATAAAACTTTCAAATCTAGCTTTAAGTCTTTATGTTCATCTGGGTGGTTGATACAGGGATGTTTTTATCTGTGTAAACACGGAACTATAAGATTTAGGGAACACCTAAGATTGATACACTTTATTATATCAAAGTAAAAATTTTTAAAACTATTTTTTCTTTATTGATTTTAGAGAGAGAGGAAGGGAGAGGGAGAGAGAGATAGAAACATCAATGAGAGAGAACATCAACTGGCCGCCTCCTGCATGCCCGCCACTGGGGGTCAGGCCCACAACCTGGACATGTGCCCTGACCAGAAATTGAACTGGCGACCTCTTGGTGCGTGGGTCGATGCTCAACCACTGAGCCACACCGGCCAGGCATAACTGAGTATTTAAAATGTAAATTATATATACAACGAGAAATCATTAGCAAGAAAATCTGTAAAGTTTGAGGATATATGATTTTGAATAACCAAAAGTCTTTTCTCACAAATCTATTTGCCAAGGGTAGTTAACTTTACATTTGGGGTCTATCTCAGTACACCTCAATCCTTAGAATAATCAGACTAAAGCTTGAAGGGATTTCTTTTCTATACGGACTCCATTTTCTTAAATTTATATTTTTGCTGGGGAAAGGCACATTTAGCCTTAAGTAGAATTTTTTTTTTTTTTTTATACTCACCCGAGGACATTTTCCCCTTTTTTGTTCAGATAGAGTGGGAGAGAGAGAGAGAGAAACATTGATGTGAAGGGACACATCGAGTGGCTGCCTCCCGCACAACCAACCAGGGCCGGGGACAAACTGCAACCTAGGTACATGGCCTTAGCGGGATCCAAACCCGGGTCTCTCTGTACCGCAGACCAACGCTCCAACCGCTGAGCCAAACCGGCCAGGGCTTAAGTAGAATTTTTAAATGGGTAAGTTTGTTTATATGCTTCTTTCTTTCAACAGTTTTTATTGACATGATGTAAGTATAGAAAAGTATATGAAACCTATGTACAGTTTGAAGAACAGTTTTAAGACTGACATCTTTGTAACCATCATCCAGGTCAAGAAAGAGAACATTACTATCATCCTAAAAGTTCTTCTCAGGTTACAGTATTTCATTCTCTAGAGTAACAACTCCACTGGGGTAATAACTCATAAAATAACTATTGTGGTAATGATTTTCCTGCTTTCTAAAAATAATTTGACCATACATGAATATGTCTTTAAGAAATATGACATAATTTTGTCTGTTTTTGAATGTTACATAAACAAAATCAATTGTTTGCGTCCTTTTTCCTCTTGGATCTTTTGCTTGATAAGTTTATGAAAATTGTCCATATTGTTGTGTGCAGCTGCAGCTTGTTTTCATTGCCATATAGTATTCAGTTGTATTCATGTATCACTGCTTGTTCATTCTACCTGTGATTAAATTTTGAGTGGTTTCTAGTTTAGTTGCTGTAAAAACAGCTCTCCTGTCAACATGTATCCTGGTGCACACATGCAAGATTTTCTCTAGGAATAAATTAAAATTATTGGGTGGTGGGGTATACATATAAAAACTTTCCAAAATGTGTTTACCAGTTTACATTTCCCATAGTGTACTCAAGCTGTTATTGCTCCATATCTTTGCCAATATTTAGTATTGTTCAGCTTCCTAATTTTTGTCATTCTGCTGAATGGGTAATATCTTTTTTTTTTTTTTTTAATCCTACCCAAGGACATTTTTGCATTTATCTTCAGAGAAAGTGGGAGAGAGAGAGAGAGACATCGATGTGAGAGAGGCACCCACCCATATGACCCCATCTGGGGCCTGGGACAGACTGCAGCCAAGGTACATGCCCTTAGCGGGAACTGAACACGGGTCTCTCTGTGGTCCGCGGGCCAACACTTTAACTGCTGAGCCAAACCAGCCAGGGCTGAATGAGTAATTAAAGACATCTTTTATGTCTTTTCTTTAATCCTCACTTGATATTTTTCCATTTATCTTCAGATAGAGTGAGAGTGAGAGCAAGAGACGGGGGGGAGTGGGGAGAAAAATTGCTGTGAGAGAGATACATTGATCAGTTGCCTCCCGCATGGCCCTGACCAGGGGCCTGGGACTGAACCACAACTGAGGTAAACACCCTTGATCAGAATCAAACTCGTGACTCCTTGATCTGTGGGTCGACACTCTAACTGCTGAGCCAAACCAGCCGGGCTTTTTTATATTTTTAATTTGTATTTCCCTGATTGCTAATGAGATTGTGCTCCTTTATTTAATTAATTTATTTTTCATTTCTTTCTTTTTTTTTTGGTTCAGATTTCTTTTGTGAAGACCCTGTTCAGGTCCTTTTGCCAATTTTTTTTTTTTTATCTTCGGTCTTCCTCCACCCTTCATTTTTTAACCTCTCAAAGTATGTCTCATGGCATCTTTTACTGAAGTGCCCTACTCAAGTTTGCTTACCTTTAGAAATGAGAGACTGTATTCTAAAAATATCTCTTTCCTTCTCATTTCTGGGATCAGCTGTCAGTGCAGTTATTCTCAGGTGTTAGGTAGAAAGCCAAATTAAACCAATGTCAGCAATAGAGGAGGGATTCTTTCATTGGGACAGTGTTAGACTAGATTGGGTTAGGTGGCCTCCATTTAAGGTCCATTCTAGTTTTAGTATCATAAGCTTCTAACTTGTAGTAAATATATATGACTGATTTGTTGACACAGTAAATGCCCCTGACTCTCAGTACACCTCACATTAACCTCACATTAATCAGTTTCTATATAACAAACTGATTTATAAAACCAAAATGTCAACATTTTAATTTGCAGAGAGAACTGTAATTATCAGATTTCCTGAATTAGGTCAGTCCATTCTTGTGTAGGCCCATAATTCCCAACTAGTATAAGGAACCCTTAAGAATCTTAAGTACTTGGGGTGTTTTTAAAAATAAACATTTCTTTGGTAATTTAAATATGTGGATGCCTCCTCGTTAAAAATACTGCCCTGCCCTGCCCTGGCTGGGTGGCTCAGTTGGTTGGAGTCTCATCCTATTGGTTGCAGGTTCAATTCCTGGTGAGGGCACATACATAGGTTGTGGGTTGATCCCCAATCAGGGCGTGTGCGGGAAGCAACTGATTAATGTTTCTCTCATGTCAGTGTTTCTGTCCCACCCCCTTTCATCTCTCCCTCTCTAAAATCAATGAAAAATAATTGCCCTAGTGAATCACTGTTAGTATTGAGAGTATATTGGGTTTTTTTTTGTTTGTTTGTTTTTTGTGGTACGTGCCCCTAGCAGGAACCTAACCCAGGACTCTCTGGTCTGCAGGTCGACGCTCAACCGCTGAGCCAAACTGGCCAGGGCGGTATTGGGAGTATATTGAATCCTTTAGTTGATATTGAAGAAGAGAGGTTGAAAACATTGCATTAATATACATGGGAAGATAGTTTATAATAAGAAGGTTGTCTGTTAAGTTTAGAATGGGAGCCCAGGGAATTAGTCATATTATCTTGATGACTGATGTCATTAGATTGACACATTGATGCATCTGTCTCCATTTTGAAATTTTTTGGCTTCATGGATCTGATATTCATGTTTATGGGCTGGGATATTTTCTTCACATATACTAGAGTCAAAATTGTGAACTGACCTTTCTTTAAAACTACCTTAGAAATGCTGTTATTATTATTATTAACATATACTTTTATCAGGCAGTTTATTGTAATGTAATCATGTCTCTATAATGTTACAATTGGATTACCTTCATTGGATTTTGGTGCACATTCTCTAAGGGTACCTTTATTTTTGTGTGTGTATTGAGAGCTATTATGTTGTTAGTCCTCTGTACTTCTAGATGGAATTCTCTGTACTTCTAGATGGAGTTTCAGACAGTGTGAGTGATACCAGGCAGCAGCCACAGAGGCCAAGGGAGACCTGAACCCTATGCATGTTTTTGTCAGGGAACAAGAAAGGATTCAAGAGTGTGACAGAAGGATTTAGCAAAGCACAGTACATTTATTAAAGCAATAGTCCACACTCGAGAAGTGAGAGCAGGTGACCTAGAGAATGAGATGCCCCAATGGGGTCTGGGTGGAAGGTTTTTATTAAACATGGGCAAGGGTGGAGATAGTGTGGTCTTCAGCTTCTGATGTTGGTGAGGTGACTGCCAATACAGCTCGTCCTTGTCTTTCCTCTTCAGATAATTGATTTCTTTTTGGTCCTCTCAATTACAGGAAATTGGGGAGGAGTGAGCAGGGGAACAGATGGTCAGTGATGGTTTTGTCTGTGATATTCCAGCCAAGATGGAGAAGGAGGGCCTTTGTTCACTATTCTATCTTTTCTGCCTTATGAAGATAGTATTTTGTGGTACAAGGTTGTAAAGTGTGAGGGTACGTTCCCTGTATCTGGAAAGTTTTTTTTTTAAATCCTCACCCTGGGATATATTCACTGATTTTTAGAGAGAGAGAGAAAAACATTTATGTGAGAAAGAAACATCGATCAGCTGCCTCCCATATTCACTTCAACCGGGGATCAAACCTGCTACTAGGTATATATCCTGACTGGGAATTGAACCCACAACCTTTCTGGTGTGTGGGATGCCTTTTTTTTTCTGGACCTCTACTAAACTCAAATATGGGTTTTCTTTTTCCATCCTGAATACCTTCTTCAGACCCATCCCTGATATACTCCTTGGGGTTACAGTGTGAATCACCCTCTATCCAAATCTCAGCTTTCTTAGAATATCGTCAGTAGTGAAAAGTAGACTTTTCAGTCCCACACCTTTCAAGGCCAGTCCTACTTTGGATGGGCTTCATTTAGTCACACTTCTTGGCACTTGGTGTAGAATTAGAAGAGTGGGGCTGTTGGTACTTTTTGATCTGTTCAGGGAGTCAGTAACTAAATTGGCACCTGCACGCTTAGCCTGGGCCCTCCCCCCGCTCCCCTTGTTTTTTTTTAAAGCTGTTTTCTTAATCTGCCACCTAGTGGCTGTAATGTTGCTATACTATTAACAAGCTGCGACTAAGTGCCTTAAAAGATGAAATCTCCCCTCCCTTCTCTTCCCATGTTAAGATTATCTTTAAAACATTTCATACAGATGATTATTAGTCTTTGTATTCAAGACTTCTTTCAAATAACAATGAGCTTTATTTGGTGATTTAGTTATTATTTAGGCCCAAAACTTTGATTGCTTCCTTTTAGCTTATTTTTGAGATACACTGACTGTTAGGGACATATCTGTGGTCTGGGCTGTTTTCTCATTGAACTGAATTCTGTTGGGGATCTTTGGTATTTATCATGAGGTACTATTTTGCTTTCCTCTAACACTTCTTACCACTAAGCAGCCACTGAGAAATTAGTAACTGAAAGAAGGGATAAAAAATACTCAACTGTGAAAAAAAAACCAGCATTTTTTTAATGTCATTCTTGGAAATTAATTAAGAATGCTTGATAAAGTACTTTCACTCATACTTTCTGAAATCACCTAATAACTTTTGTTGGCTATTTTATGATTATTTTATTTGGTGGACTCTGATTCTTTTTTTTTTTAATCCTCACCCGAGGACCTTCTTCCATTTTTTTGTTCAGATAGAGTTGGAGGGAGAGAGAGGGAGAGAGAGAGAGTGAGTGAAACATCGACATGAAAGGGACACATTGAGTGGCTGCCTCCCACAGGACCCAACCAGGGCCAGGGACAAACTGCAACTGAGGTACATGCCCTTAGCAGGAACCGAACCTGGGTCTCTCCGGACTGCAGGCCAACGCTCTAACTGCTGAGCCTTTTTTTATTGAACTTATTCAACTCTTTTGCATTGTTTACAGAGGTTAGACTAGAATTAAAAGATAGATAGATGATTTTGTATTTTTACTTGATATTTCTGGTTTTCACTTATTTTGGCAATACTTTTTTTTTTTTTTTTGTAAATCAACATGTTCTGTCATGAAGTGAATTACAGATACGATTACAGAAACAGAATAAAAAGTATTCATAATTCTACCACCCTATGTGTTTGGACAAGAGAGATTACCTTTATTGAGAAATCAAAATAAAAGGAGATATATGAGACACTTCTCCAAAGAGGACACACAGAAGACCAGTTGACATATGAAAAGATGCTCAGAGTAACTAATCATCAGAGAAATGCAAATTAAAACCATAATGAGATATCACCTTACACCTGTCAGAATAGTTATCAGTAAATCCACAAACAACAAGTGTTGGCTAGGATATGGAGAAAGGGAACCTTTGTACACTGTTGGTGGGAATGCAGACTGGTGCAGGCACCGTGGAAAACAATATGGAGGTTTCTCAAAAAAATTAATAAAGGAACTGCCTGATGACCCAACAGTTCTACTTCTGCATATATATCTGAAAACACTAGTTTGAAAGACTATATGCACCCCTATGTTCACTGCAGAGTTATTTACAGTAGCCAAGAAATGGAGGCAACCTAAGTGCCCATCGATAGATAAGTGGATAAAAAGCTGTGGTATGTATATACAATGGATTATTACTCAGCCATAAAAGAGAGTGAAATCTTACCATTTGCAACAGCATGGATGGACCTGGAGGGGATTATGCTAAGTGAAATCAGTCAGTCAGAGGAAGACAAACCATATGATATTACTTATATGTGGAATCTAAACAAAATAAATGAACAAACAAAATAGAAACAGACTCAGATACAGAGACAGACTGATGGTTGTCAGAGGGAAGGGGAGTTGGGTGAAAACGGTGAAGAAATTGATAATTACAGATTGGTAGTCACAAAATAGTTTCGGGTGTAAACTGCATAGGGAATATAGTCAATAATATTGTAATAACTATGTACAGCACCAGATGGGTATTGGAAATATCGGGGGACCACTTTGTAAAGTATATGAATGTCTAACCTCTATGCTGTACACCTGAAACTAACACAAAATAATTTGGATGTAAACTGTAATTGAAAAATAATTTTTAAAAGGAAATGTATGATCTTTTTTTATGTGATTAACTTTATTATTGTAAAAAACATAAATGTTACCATTTTAATCATTTTTAAGTGTATGGTTCAGTAGGGTTAAGTATATTTACAATGTTGTGAAACCGATCTGTGGAATCTTTTTATCTTGTAGAACTGAAACTATTTGTTAAACAACTCTGTTTTGCCCCCTCCCCCCAGCTCTTGGTAACCACCATTCTGTTTTCTATATCTGTGAATCTGAATGTGTTAGATAGCTCATATAAGTGGAATCATACAGATTTGTCCTTTTGTGACTGGCTTATTTCACCTAGCATATTGTCCTCAAGGTTCTTCAGAAAAAGTTTCAAACTTCTGCTCACTAGCTATATAAAGAGCCTATTTTATCTTAGTATTTACAGTGCATAGCAAATTGATCACAAGTATTTTTTAAATAAACCTAGTTCACTTCTGATAGATTTTATTAAATGTATCAGGTAGATTTAAGGTATCGGTTGCTGCTGTAATAAACTCTAAAGTCTTTGTGGGTCAAAAGAATAAAGTTTGATTTCTTAGAGAATATAGCATTTGGTGGATGGCATAATATACTGTGACTCAGGGACTCAGGTCCCTTCTAGTTGGTAGCTCATCCAACCTTTAGGGCGGTGCTTTAAAGTTCAGTGTTCTTTAGAGTCACCAGAAGATTTGCTAAAACAGATTTTAGCCCTGTCCTGGCTGGTTTTGCTCAGTGGTTAGAGCATTGGCCCCAAGGACCAGAGACTCTTCAGTTCGATTCCCAGTCAAGGGAATGTACCTGGGTTGGAAGTTTGATCCCTGGCCCTGGTCTGGGTCGTCTGGGAGGCAACCAATTGGTCTCTTTCTCCGTCCCTTCCAACTTCTTCCCTTTGTGCTCCCTCCCTTCCTACCTCCCTCCCTTCTACTCTATCTAAAATCAATGGGGAAAAATGTATCCTCAGGTGAGGATTAACAACAAAAAAAGAGAATCATAACATTTGAGAAGTTTTCATGGGGTTAAGCTTGGAAATAGTATACATTGCTTCTGAAAACAAACAAGAACTAAAAAGGAATACCAGTTTTGACTCATTTAGTATAAGATCAAATAGCAACTTGAACAATTTGTGCCTGATACTTTTATGTGTAGAATGGAAGCTTGTGCTCAGTTACTACTTTCATACATCCAACAGTCAGTATTCATAAAGTTGTTTATATTACTAAGTATAATTTTCAAAATACTATGTTTACTAGGTTAGGAAACAAAATACGTTGTGTCCTCTCCCTATAAAAATAACTATAGTATGCTCTTATACCTTTCCCTTCCCCTTCTTCTTCCCTCTCAGGCATGTATCTCCTAAACAATAAGGGTCCCCACAAGACTTGCAGTCAGGGGAGCAATGGCCAGCTGCAGCTCATCCTGGTTAGCTAATCCCCTGAACCTGACTCCAGGGCCCCTTTTCTTTGACTTCTCAGTGAATGAAAGCTGCCCCGTCTAGGTTTATTTCTTTCCTATAACATTTCTAAACAGCCAAAGCAGCCCTGCCTAGGCTTTCTCTGTTGCTTCTTCTATCCTAAGCCCTTCCTTGTTTCACTGTCCCCAGTTTTGATAAACATACTCTCAAAATAAAATAAATAGCTACATAATAAGTTTTGGTTGCAAGACTGTGGGTTTGATTCCTGGTCAGGGCACATATCCTAGATTGTAGGTTTGATCTCTGGGCTCGGGCATGTATGAGAGGCAACAGATATTTCCATCTCACATTTATGTTTCTCCCTTCCTCTTTCTCTAAAATCAATAAACATATCCTCAGGCAAGGATTTATTTATTTATTTCAATCCTCACCCGAGCATACTTTTCCACTTATCTTCATATAGAGTTGGGGAGAGAGACAAAGAAACATCAGAGAGAGAGATACATCTATTGGCTGCCACCCGTACGTGCCCTTGACCAGAATCGAACCCGTGACTCTTTGGTCTGTGGGGACGCTCTATCGAGTCAAACTGTCCAGGGCCTCAAATGATTTATTTTATTTTATTAAAAATTTTTTTTATCCTCACAAGGATATATATATTTTTGCATTATCTTCAGAGCGGGAGGGAGAGAGGGGGGAAGAGAGAGAGAGAAACATCAATGTGAGAGAGACACATCGACTGGTTGCCATCTACACGGGGACAAACTGCAATCGAAGTATGTGCCCTTAGCAGGAAGCGAAACCTGGACTCTCTGGTCCGCAGGCGATGCTCTAACTGCTGATCCAAACCGGCCAGGGCCCTCAGGTGAAGATTAAAAAAATAATAATACCTTAAAAAAAAGTTTCGGTTGCATTGAAAAATATCATTTAGCTGGAAAAATTCACTTGTACGAAACATTTTATCCCTGGAGAATGCTGAATTAGTGAAAAGTCAATTTATAATTAAATTAACAAAGACAAAAGTAAATTTATTTTTAAGCAGTTTGGTAAGGCAACTATACCCTTATTTTTTAGTTTATCAGCTGCTCAGTGGTTTTTTTTTAATCCTCACCCGAGGACATTTTATTCCATTTTTTTGTTCAGATAGAGTGGGAGGGAGAGAGGAAGAGAGAGAAACATCAATGTGAAAGGGACACAACGAGTGGCTGCCACCCGCACGACCAACCAGGGCTGGGGATAAACTGCAACCGGGATACGCGCCCTTAGCGGGAACCGAACCCATGTCTCTCTGGACCCCAGGCCTTCGCTCTAACCACTGAGCCAAACCAGCCAGGGCTGCTCAGAGTGTTTTATAAACAGATCTATTGTTGACTATTAGACTATTGCCATTTTACACTTTTTTTTTAATTTGGAAGGAAGATTCACTTAATTATGTGGTTTGTTGTATGTAATTTAAATTCTGGCTCAAAGGACCATGGTTGGCGTGGTTTTTAGTTCATAACTGAAACTTTGAGTCAGTTGTAATATTTACATTTCTGGATTTTTTTTTTGCAGAGGAAAACCACCAACTTTGAGCATGAATTTCCAGCAAGCATTCAAGGGTATTTATTTGGACTAGAATTGAGAATAGGAATTAAGACATCATATTTTATTCCATGGAAGTTAGTACACATGACTTTATATGGAACCTTTACATAGTTTGACATTCTAGAAAAGGCTGATGAAGCATTCCTTGCCCACTATAGGGACCTATGAACACAGCTCCCTATTTCTCTTGCATTTAAGACTATGGATAAATCTTTTACCTTACAATGCAGGTGGTGGATAAACCGTCTTTTTCTTCTAAAAACCATAATGTTCAGAATAACTGTTAGGGCAGAGCTCAGCTTTAGTTTTTCTGACAAACCAGGACATGATCATTCCTAGACCACAAAGGGAGGACTTTGTCTCCTCGGATGTTTTACCTTCTGCTTCTTTGGGCTGTGAGTAAAAAAGAGCTTTTTGCTAAAGCAGTTGCAGCGGAACTAAGAGTAATGGGATATGTGTTCCTATAAATGGAGGTATTAGGTTTATAGGTTTGATTGGGCAGGTATAGATCCTTTTAGGGATTACTGTTAGGTCACTAGAATTTAGAGAGAGGGACTATTAGGAAGTGAGAGTGACTGACCTATCCCAAGGTATGTCCTCTGTATTGATAAAATTGGAAATGGTTTTGTTTTTCTCCCTAAAATGGAGCTTTGTTTAAAAAGGATGCATATGCCTAATAATAAGAATGTAGATGAATTTCAGTTACATCATATGCTGTTACAATAAAATTTTCCTATATGGAGTATTTATAAACTTCTACTACTAGTTAGCCATTTCTAAACTTCTTTTTCCTTGTCAGTAAACGGGATTCTGGGTTTTGTTTTTTCCTTCTTATTCTGACAACTCTAATATCAAAAGTATTCTAATGTATTCTATCACAGTTCAATCAATTTTATTTAAAAAGACAGTACTGACACACAAAGAAAGACATTTTAGTGGCTTTGTTATCAAGTGGAATTGAGGTATCAGTAGAAATGAGGCATTTCTTTCCCCACTGAGTGCTGGGGGTTGAATCCTTATGATATCTTGAGAAAGAATTTTCTGAGACTCGCATGGGAGGGTGAATAACTTTTATTTATATGAAATTATGTCCCTGGATTTCCAAAGTCCCATTTCCCTTAATCCAGTCCTGGAAGATGTGCAGCTGGGAATTCAGTAGAACTAGAAGCAAAGCCAGCATCCTAAGTTTCTTTTCCATGGTGGAGTTGGGTCCAGTACAGTATTAGGTTAATTTCAGTCCATTAGTCTGTTATGTGCGATCCATATGGCTGTGAGTCATGTGGGTGAATGGAGAGGAGCAGGAGAGCATGTCCCCTGCAACAAGAGTGCAAGAGAGGGTATCAGGAGTGGGGAAAGTTGCATAAATGGTATGCCTGTACTATTTGACCTTTGTGCTCCTTTCTTGTTAGTCACAACTAGACTCATTACAATGGTATCAGCTTTTTTCTGTTCACCCTCTTATTTTGATGTGGAAAACCTGGACGCTCAAAATTCTTTTGTATATATTTTACAAATTAGAGGTTCATTTAAAATACCAAGGTTCTTTTTAAAAAACCCATGTATTAAGTTACATATTCCCTAGCACAAACTGCTTTAATCAGACTATATAAAAATCTAACATCAAAAAATTGACTATAGCCCTGGCCAGTTTGGCTCAGCAGTTGGAGCGTTGGCCTGCGGACCAGAGAGTCCCGGGTTCGGTTCCCACTAGGGGCATGTACCAAAAAAAAAAGAAAAAGAAAAAGAAATTAGCTATATAAAATATTCTAGTGGAGGCTGTGGTTGGAGAGAGATTAGCAAATAGATACTGCCTAGGTATCTCAGGAGTTTTTAATTGTGAAAGGAATATCATAGAGAACCTAGAATAACCTTGCCTATTTAATTGAAATACATAGTACTTGTCTAGAGGAGATTGGGTTAGAAATCTGAACAAAACAATGAAGTGTTATTTTTTGTGTGTGATATTTTGCAAGAAATAAATAATGTTACTGTTTCCAGAGGTGGGATAAAGTAGTATAGGCGAATTTAAAATGTTTAGTTTCAGAATGTGTATTCATGTTTTTGTTAAAACCTGAGTGGGAGTGAAGTAATTCCTTTTGGAGATTGAGCTAACAGTTTATAAACATGAGAATTTTATCTATTGGGTCGGATCATGTCTAATTTTATCCAGTATTTGATCTGCAGTTAAGATCACAAAATATTGGCAACCACATCAAAATTACAACTAAACTACACAACAACTGTCATTCAGAACCACCTGAAATTGACCTGAATGGAAGTCCTGACAACTACGAAATTAAAGAAGCCACATCAACACTGGTAGGAGGGTGGAGGCCCACACCGGCAGGGAAGGTCCTTCCTGAAGAGTGAGGGGTCTTTGTTCCACACCCGGCTCCCAGCTCAGGGTTCCAGTGCCAGGAAGACAAGTCCCCATAACTTCTGGCTGTAAAAACCATCAGGAACTGAGGCTGAGGGAGGCTGAGGTTGCTATTCCAGGCAGTTCCTCTTAAAGGGCACGCACTGCCCTGGCTGGTTTGGCTCAGAGGTTAGAGCCTTGGCCTGCGGTCCCGAGAGACCCGGGTTCAGTTCCCGCTAAGGGCATGGACCTTGGTTGCCGTTTGTCCTTGGCCCTGGTTGGGTCGTGCGGGCAGCAGCCACTCAATGTGTCCCTTTTGTTTTATTTATTTATTTATTTACTTACTTACTTACTTATCCTCACCCGAGGACAGTTTTCCATTTTTTTGTTCAGATAGAGTGGGAGGGAGAGAGAGGAAGGGAGAGAGAAAGAGAAACATCGACATGAAAGGGACACATCGAGCGGCTGCCACATGCACGACGCACGACCCACGACCCAACTAGTGCCCGAGACAAACTGCAACCTACGCACATGCCCTCAGCGGGACTGAACCTGGGTCTCTCGGGTCCGCAGGCTGATGCTCTATCTGCTGAGCCAAACCAGCCAGGGCTCGATGTGTCCCTTTCACGTCGATGTTTCTCTCTCTTCCTCTCTCTCCCTCCCGCTCTACTTGAACAAAAAAAATGCAAAAATGTCCTTGGGTGAGGATAAGAAAATAAATAATAAATAAAATAAAGGGTATGCTCATGGACTTACTTGGACTCGCTCTTTTGGGCTTCATCACTGGGGAGACAGCTTGAAAGGCACCAGAGACATACGGGGAAAAACTGTGGTGTGGTTTGGCATTGTGGTGAGATCTGGAGGGGCAGCTTTCTCCTGGGCAGACTTCTTGTTGGAGGCCGTTGTTCCTTTGGTGAGCCCTTCCCCAATGAGGTTGCAGATAGGTGCCATATCTGGGATTCCAGCAACCTGGCTCATACTGTTTGCCCTGTCCTGGTGATTCCCTGAGGCCTTGCCGCCACAACTTTCAGGCCCACCCAAGCTATTTCCAGTGGCTTTAGCATAGGATTGGCCTGTCTTGGGTCTTGCTTCAATTTTCCTAAAATCTCTCAAAGAAGCAGCATCAGATCTCAGCGAGCCCCATACCTCTTGTTAAGTAGCCGTAGGCCTGGCACTAGAAGCAGCCAGCCTTGGTTCACAACTTGGCTTTTCCTGGGCACCTCCAAGCCCAGCACAAGAAGCAGCCATCAGCAGGTTACTCTGTAGCTTATGCTGGGTGGCTCCAGATAGAACACAAGCAGTGGTTGACCTAGCCCCAGAGCCAGCACACCCAGTGGACAGCTTCAGACCACATCAAAGCACCACCACCCAACCATCTACACAAGTGACACACTCAAAGAGTGGACTCAGTGGGTACCAGAGCCCTGCTGAAGTAAGCCTTACTCTGTGTGGTGGGCCCCTACATTGCTGACCCTCCAGGGTAGTTAGAGGCCAGTGGTTAGTGGGCACAGCCAGTCCTTGCAGCTGATTAGTCTGAGTAAATCCCTCCCATTGACATGCCAACAGCAAACAATACTCAATTACAACAGAAGGGTATATATACCGTCCACTCTAGGGGTGCACCTTGATGGCCCAGCTGGGGTGATCAGGGAAGCTGTGCCACTGGACCCTACAGGACACCTACAACAATAGGCCACCCTACGAAGCCTAGGAGACAGAGCAACTCTAATACATAGAAACAAACTAGGAAGCAGCAAAAATGAGGAGACAGAGAAACATGTCTCAAATGAAAGAACAGAACACAATTCCAGGAAAAGAACTAAACAGAATGGAGATATGCAATCAATCAGATGCAGAATTCAAAACACTGGTTATAAGGATGCTCAAGGAACTTAGTGAGAACATCAACAACATGAAAAAGGGCCAGTCAGAAATGAAGGATGCACTAACTTAAAATAAAGACTAATTTACAGGGAATCAGTAGTAGAGTAGGTGAAGCCAAGAAGCAAACTATCAATTTGGAATATAAGGAGCAAAAAACACCCAATCAGAACAGCAAAAAGAAAAAAGAATATAGAAAATGAGGACAGTGTAAGGAGCCACTGGGACAACTTCAGGCATGCCAATAGTTGCATCATAGGGGTGCCAGAAGGAGAAGAGAGAGCAAGAAATTGAAAACCTATTTGAAAAAATAATGATAGAACACTTCCTTAACTTGGTGAAGGAAACAGACATACAAGTCCAGGAAGCACAGAGAGTCCCAAAGAAGATGAACTTACGGAGGACCACACCAAGACACACCATCATCAAAATGCCAAAGGTTAAAGTCAAAGAGAGAATCTTTTTTTTTTATATCTTCACCCCAGGACATTTTTCCATTTTTTGTTCAGATAGAGTAGGAAGGAGAGAGAGGAAGAGGGAGAGAGAGAAACATTGACGTGAAAGGGACACATCGAGTGGCTGCCACCCACACAACCCAACCAGGGCTAGGGACAAACTGCAACCGAGGATGTGCCCCTAGCGGGAACCGAACCCAGGTCTCTCTGGAATGCAGGCTGATGCTCTAACTGCTGAGCCAAACTGGCCAGGCCCAAAGAGAGAATCTTAAAAGCAGCAAGAGAAAAGCAGTTAATTACCTACAAAGGAGCTCCCCATAAGACTGTCAGCCGATTTCTCTAAAGAAACTGCAGGCCAGAAGGGAGTGGCAAAAAATATTTAAAGTGATGAAAAACAAGGGCCTACAACCAAAATTACGCTATCCTGCAATGCTCTCATTTAGAATTGATGGCCATATAGTTTCCCAGACAAGAAAAAGCTAAAGGAGTTCATCACCACCAAACCAGTATTATATGAAATATTGAAGGGTCTTTTTGAAGGAGAACAACAAAAATATGAACAATAAAATGGCGATAGATACATATCTATCGACAGTTCAATCTACAAACAAAATGAGCTAGCAGAACAGAAACAGACTCAGATACAGAGAACTTGTTGTTGCTTGCCAAATGGGAGGGGGTTGGGGCTGGGGGAAAAAGCTGAAGAAATTAAGAAGTACAAATTGGTTGTTAGACTGATGAACCTCAAAGGGAAGTGGGGAGGGAGGGCCGGAAGAGATAAACCAAAGAACTATGCATATATGCATAACCAATGGACACAAACAATAGTGTGGGATAGCAGGAGGGGAGTAGAACTGGGGAGAAGGGGGTGAATGGGGAAAAAAGAGGGGCATCCTTAATACTTTCAACAATAAAGATAAGAAACAATCACAGTATTATGTGGAAATGTGTGATCGCCTTTCCTCAGAAGTTTAGGGTTATGCTGAGAGTACATTTACATTTATAAACATGAATTTATTTAACATTTTGAATTTTTTATTTAAGCTGTGATCTAAATCTTTTTCTACCTTTAGTTGATCCTTATTCTAGTACTTGTGGAAATGGTGAACAAGTCTGTACATGCATATTCTTCGGATCATGGTTCACCTCTTTTCTAATTACAGCTAGTCATGTCAGCCTCTTGTACATTTTAGTTAACCATCCCAATCTGCATTAGCCTGTTTTTTCCCCATTTACAGTGAAGATTTATGTAAATTACTACTTAAATCTCTTGTCAAGAAGTTGGTTTAATTTTATTTTCTCCAGAACATAATAGTTTGAAATAGCTTTAATACATATTTTTAAAATTCACTGACTATATTAATTAGGTTTCACTTTTATAATTAAATTAGAGATTTATTTGGGTATTTTCTAAATTAATTACTTAGGTTTATCAGAATATGTAACTATTATATTTAATAAAGATATTTGAAGCAGATACTGTATATGTGAAGTTTTCAGGGGGAAACTATTACTTATTGAATAGATTAACCCTGTGAGTTCTTAATTATTTTAAGACATACAGCATCATTTAAAAACTAAAGTTAGTTTGTTAACTAAACAACTTATATATATTGTCGATGATTATTGAAGAACCAAAGAGTTTTTATGCCAGATCTATCAATATTTACTAAATTAGAAATTGAACTTGAAACTTTAAAATTTGTCAGTTAATTCATTTAAAAACCACAGCTATCTATAGCATATTAATACAAATAACATTTTTATGAGAAATAACTTTTCCAAAACAAAATTTAGCAAGTAAAGTGACATTGTTTATATTGTGCACATATTAATGTCTGAGTAAGTAGCAAAAGCTGAATTCTCATATCTGCTTCTACCTTTGAACTGTTGCAGGACACATGTCATGTAGTCTGGAAAACAAATATACATTCATGAGAGCATGAGAATGGAAAAAGGTATATTTATTATGAAAATAGTTGTTTTTTCCTGCAGACTCCCTGCCAGGATCTCAGGGATTCCCCAGGGGCTCCCCAACTATACTTTGAGAACTCCTGTTCTAGATAATAAATTACTTCATCTGTAGAAATTAAAGGCTCAATAAAAAGAACTCTAGAAATAAAGATTCTGTTTAAAAATAGTATCTAAAAGATTAATTCTTTTGTGTCATCACATCCAATCTGTGTTCATATTTCCCTAGTGTCTCGTAATTTTTTTTACATTTGTTGATAACAATAATCCAACAAGGTACACATTATATTTGGTTAATATATCCTTTAAATTTTAACCTACTGGTTCCTCTTCCTCTTTCTTCTTTGCAATATTAGTTGAAGAAACTGGTTCATTTATGTCTTTGTAATTTCCCTCATTCTGATTTTGGCTGAGTGCATCTCTGGTATAATTTAACATGTTTCTCAATTTTCTGTATTTCTTGTAAATCTGTAGTTAGATCTTTATAGGCTTGATTAGATTTAGTTTCATTCGTTTTTTTGGCAAACTTCTTAGGTGGTGATGTGTATTTTCTTTCACATTCCATCAGGCGGATGTCTTTTGTGATGTTAAAAAATCACCTTTTCTCTAATGATTTTAGCATCTATTGCTAATTGTTGCCTCAATAATTAAATATTGTAAAAGGTGATATTCTAATTCTCAAGCTTTCTGAATTTATTAGTTGGGATTCTTCAGTCAAGAAGACCTTTTCCGCCCTGGCCAGTTTGGCTCAGTGGTTGGAGCATCAGCCTGCGGACCAGAGAGTCCTGGGTTCGGTTCCCCCTAGAGGCATGTACAATAAATAAATAAATAAATAAATAAATAAATAAATAAATAGAAGACCTTTTCCTCATTTACTACTTCATTAATCTGAAATAGCATTTGTTCAGTATGGGCAGAATAAAATGTTTGATATTTTTTTCTTTACCTACAAATTTCCAGAATAATTAATTGGTGCCTTAGCAACCTCCAAAGATGATTGGAGAGTTTGGTTGTTTTGTTTTCTGGTTTTCTTTAGTATTATGAACCTAAAGATTTTTGCCTTCCATTTGTGCCTTATTTTTTGACCAGTGGAAGCCCCTTCATGTTGGCTCCTTTGCCCTTGGTACAGCCTCAGTATTCTGATAGTTTCTTTGTTTCCTGAAACAAGATGTCTTAAGCTAATCTTGTACATTACATTTTCTTCTCCAGACCTAGAATCAGATTTGGTGACCCTAATTCAGTGAAAAGTGGTCTTTAGAGATTATAATCTGGGTGGCATTTATGTTTATTTTTACAGGTCTTTTGGTTGACAGAGCTAGAAAGACTATATTTTATAGAAAGAAAAATAATTAGCCCACCTGGTATGGCTAAGTGGTTGAGCATCGACCCATGTACCAAGAGGTCACCAATTCGATTCCTGGTCAGGGCACATGCCCAGGTTGTGGGCCAAATCCCCAGTTGGAAGTATGCAGGAGGTGGCCAGTCGATGTTCTCTTTCATATCGATGTTTTTATCTCTCCCTCTACCTTCCTCTCCCTAAAATCAATAAAGAAAAAATATTTTTTTTTAAAGAAAAATAATGAGATGAATTTTTTATGATATTTCCAATACAGATGTAAGATTACAGAGATTTTACTAGACTTTTCATTTTACACTTATTTTTTTCCCCATAACACTGAAAATACTGGTTCTAACATTATGGTTACTGAATCAAATTATTCTATTTTATTAGAGGGGTCACAGATTCAAATATGAAATGGGGCAGGCATTTAAATAAATAAATCAGGCCTTTTGTAAGTCTCAACAGGGAATGGTGGGGTATGTGTCCCATCTCATGGAAACACATGTGACTTTGCTCTACTTGATTTTTACCAAAGATAAACATCCAGATATATTATGTAAAATTATTTAACTTTTAGATATTGACAACTAATTTAACTGTTTTGGGTCCCATCTGGGCCAAACAATTTCTGCCATAGGCTCTTTGTAACTTTTTGGGCCAAACAGATTTTTGCCATATGCTGTTTGCGACTTCTTGTGAAAAAGATCTAAAGAATTGGTGGTTAAGCTAATATTTCAGATTCTTCCAGGCTTAAGGTAACCTGAAAAATACAATGGAAAAGACAAGGAAGAGGAGGACTTATTCATTTTGGTTTTGCTAATCATGATGCATTTATTTATCCAACTTCTGTTTTGGAGCTCTTAAAAAAATTAAAATAGGTAGGCCTGTTGATCATTAACTTTGCTTTTTGTTTTGTTTTGTTTCAAATTTGTAATAGGAACTGACAACATCTCAGAAAAGTGGTGGGAATGTTCTTCAGATGATGTATGAGAAACCTGAACGATGGTCTTTTACCTTCCAGTCATATGCCTGCCTCAGTCGAATACGAACTCAGCTTGCCTCTCTCAATGGCAAGCTCAAAGATGCGGAGAAACCTGTATTATTTTTTGAACGATCTGTGTATAGTGACAGGTATACCTAAATGACTTGTACTTATTAGTCTGGAACCTTGGCTTAGAACTGTATTTTTTTTTTCTATTTCCTGGTAATCAAAGTAATAAGAGGTTGAGTTGGGTATTTCAGATAGAAAATGACATTTAATACATTTAGCAGTTTGGTACTAATGACATTAAGGAAGTTCTGGCATTTATAATTTCTAGATTCCATGGAGAATGTAAGGAATATGGTGGCCATCTCATTCAAATTTTCAGAGAAATTTCTTTTTTAAAATTCTCATCTGCTCTGGTTATATCTGAATCTATATAATAGACTCACCTGGAGCAAGGAGATAAAAAATCTCTAAGGAGACCTTGTAATTACCCTGCTTATGGAAGGATTCTTTTAACGTCGAGAGTTAGCTTAGAACAAAGGTTCTCAAACTGTTGTTCTCAGGACTCCTTTCCATTCTTAATCATTATTGAGGAGTCCAAAGAACTTTGTGTCTTACTCATTTTTGTTAATAGAAATGAAGATTGGGAAATGGGAAAAAATTATTTAAAATTAGCAATTATAAACCCATTACATATATAAACATAAATAATATACTAGTGAAAATTACATTTTCTAAAACAAAAAAGTTATTGAGAAGAGCAGCATTTTATGTTTCTATGAATCTCTTGAATGCCTGAATTAATAGAAGACAGCTGGGCTCACATTTATGCCTTTATATTCACTCTGTTGATCATATTGTTTTGGTTGAAGTATTGTATATAAAGTAATCTGGCCTCTCCCAGAACCCCTGGAAGGGTCTTGGGTCAGTAGACACCACATTTTTGAGAATCACTGGCCAAGTACATAATTTTCTGTAGTTGGAGATGCTCTATTGTTTTTTTCTGCTGTCCAAGGCTTGATCTGCCACAGGTTGTAGGAGAATGTTCTGTGTCCATTTAGTAGATCCATTTTCTCTATTCTGTTTCTCTGTGCTTTTTGGAAAGGATTTATATGTTAATATAGACTTTCTTTTAGGTATATTTTTGCATCTAATCTGTATGAATCTGATTGTATGAATGAAACAGAGTGGACAATTTATCAAGACTGGCATGACTGGATGAATAACCAGTTTGGCCAAAGCCTTGAACTAGATGGAATCATTTATCTTCGAGCCAGTCCAGAGGTGAGACTTAATATTTTGTTCCTTTGAAAAGTTAAAGGAATATTTAGACATTTTTCAGTGTTATACAGTGAAGGCAGTTTAGTTGAACTTCACTCCCTATTTCTTAGCTTCCTTCCTCCAAATTAGAAACTCAAAACTGGGTAGATAGAAGCATTCTGTTTTCTCAGCAAACTAGAAGCCCAGATTTGGCAAATTGCTCTTTTAAGTCCTGTTCTGTTCTTCAGTTCTGTTCTTCATTATTTCTTAACTTTTACAGTCTCTTTTTTTTTTTAATTTTTATTTTTTTATCCTCACCGAGGACATTTTTCCATTTTTTATTCAGATAGAGCAGGAGGGAGAGAGAGGAAGAGAGAGAGAGAGAAACATCGACGTGAAAGGGACACATCGACTGGCTGCCACCCACACGACCCAACCAGGGCTGGGGACAAACTGCAACCGAAGTACATGCCCTTAGTGGGAACCGAACCCGGGTCTCTCTGGACCGCAGGCCGACACTCTAACCGCTGAGCCAAACCGGCTAGGGCAACTTTTGCAGTCTCTTATCACAGCTAGATTAAGAAACTTGCTCAAGCAACTTCTAGAGTATAGCCTTTATGAGGTGGGGACTTTGGGCATTTTAATTACTATTGAATTTCCAGTGCCTAGAATAAAGCTTGGGTACATAGTAGGAGCTCAGTACATATTTGCTGAATGAATGGCAAAGTTATGCATGGTTTTGATTTGGAATGGATCGGTAGTAACAGCTGCGGTTGAAAAGGAATTTAGTGGATCATTGCCTTTTCAGTTAAGGGAGCTTACTTGAAAATGTGCCTTTCATGATAGGTTGTAACATAGCTCTTGTTTACATATGAAATTATGTAATGAATCCAGGAAGACCAAGTGGATGCCTTTCATAAAACTAACCTAAATGAGAGCTTACATTTATTAAATTTCTGATTTTGTTGCTCACATTCCCATTTTTCTGTTTTTTCTTTTTTCTTTCCTGAGTCACAGTAGCTCTGATGGATGTAAATGTTACAACTTCTAGCCTGAGAGAAGACTGTGTTATATTGAAGTTGCATTCTCAAAGAAATTAGGTTTCTGATTCCAACTGATGATTTTGTTCTAATACCAAGCAAACCAGAATTTAACAATTATAATTTTGGAATTTACTTTTATTTTTTAAAATAATTTTTGTTTTTAATTACGAAAATAGTAAATGCAAATAGAGATGAAAGAACATAAAGAATTCTAATAATTTTGTTGTTAGAAACATTTATAGTCAATATCTTAAAGTCTAATACAATACTATTTTATTTCATTAATATTGTTTATGATATCTTTGATTAGAGGATCATTTAATTATTTGAAAAGAGAATTTATAGTAGAAATTGAAGCATAGTTTTATGCTGTACTTTTTTTTTTACCAAACTTATTTTAGACAGTATATTTCAAATATGGATGCCAAAAGTTTATTGACTTATTTTTCAAAGTACTACTTGATTTAGAGCCACTAAATGGTTGAAAAGTACAGAGAGGGGAAAAGGAGCTTTTTTTTTTTCTAGAAGGAATAGAGATTTTGGCTAGCAACACTAAATAGACACTAGAGAAGAAAATTTTAATGGCATCAGGCAAGAATAATTGCCCCCCCCCCCCTTTCTTACTGCTTTCAGAAATGCCTGAGTAGAATATATTTACGGGGAAGAAATGAAGAACAAGGCATTCCTCTTGAATACTTAGAGAAGCTTCACTACAAACATGAAAGCTGGCTCCTGCATAGAACACTGAAGTAAGACTTTCTTATTCTTGTTTATTACTCATTTTTAATACCTTATCAAATTTTAATTTAAAAATGTATATGTACAATTTTTTAGTTTTAGACATTTATTAGTATTATCTTTCTCAGAATTAGGATTTTTAAAAAAATATTTTTTCTTTATTGATTTTAGAGAGAGAGGAAGGGAGGGAGGGAGAGAGAGAGATAGAAACATCAAAGAGAGAGAACATCGATTGGTCACCTTCTGCATGCCCCCACTGGGGATTTGGTCCACAACCTGGGCATGTGCCCTGACCAGGAATCGAACTGGCCACCTCTTGGTGCATGGGCTGATGCTCAACCACTGAGCCACGCCAGTTGGACAGAATTAGGATTTTGATTCTCTTTATTTCAGTGAGATCCATTTCCTTCAAGTTTTGTGTTTTTTTTTTAATTTTTTTTCTTTATTGATTTTAGAGAGAGAGAGGAAGTGAGAAGGAGAGATAGAAACATCGATGAGAGAGAATATCGATTGGCCGCCTCTTGCATGTCCCCCCTGGGGGTCGGGCCCACAGCCTGGGCATATGTCCTGACTGGGAATCGAATCGAACCAGTGACCTCTTAGTGCACGGGTCAACACACAACCACTGAGCCACACTGGCCGGACCATTTTCTTAAAGTTTTTATAGTTAATCTCCCCCAGTGGTATTGACAGTATAATATATGGAATTTTACATTAAGTGATAAAGTAGGAAATATATCTGTGTACACTTTTTAGGTACTCTCTTTCAGAAAGTATTTTAAGATAAGGTATTTCGAATTTGTTTCTTTGATCAAGACTTGGGAGGTAGTATAGCATAGTTGTTAAAAGTATGGACTTTGTCACTAGTCAGTTTTTGATTCAATCCAGTCTCACTTATTAGTCTGTGATCTTGGACAATCTCTGAGTTTTAGAGTGACCTCCTTGAACTTTAGTTTTCTCATCTTTAAAATGTAAATATTTCTTCTACTGTACTATGTTTTTGTTTTTTGAGGAGTATTACATGTCACAGTGCCTAGCTTTATATATTTTATACCTGAGATTTTTAGATATGTGTAAGTTAATCTAGATGAGAAAGAAGGGGCTGCCAAATGAAGTATTTGCAGAATAATTTTAATATAAAATGATTGACATTTTGATTTTTTTGTGATACAATAATGAGTTTTAGTTTTTTCTCTTATTGATTGCTTTCTCTAATTATTTTGTTTATCCTTCTTTAAATAGAACCAACTTTGATTATCTACAAGAAGTACCTATTTTAACATTGGATGTTAATGAAGACTTTAAAGACAAACACGACAGCCTAGTTGAAAAGGTAGATTTGGATAAACTAACGTTTGCTTTGTCTTGTCTTTTAAGTGTTCTAGCCCTGGCCGGTTTGGCTCAGTGGTTAGAGTGTTGGTCTTTAGACCAGAGTCGCAGGTTTGATTCCGGTCAAGGGCAGATACTTCTGTTTCAGTGTGGTCCCTGGCCCTGGTCGGGGTTGTGTGGGAGGCAGCCATTCAATATGTCTCTTTCACATTGATGTTTCTCTCTCTCCCTCCCACTCTATCTGAAGATAAATGGAAAAGTATCCTTGGGTGAAGATTTAAAAAATAAAAAAGTATGAGAAACGATGACATAAAGTTACATTAAGGGACAGTTAAAAGCTTTAAAGAGATTTAGACTATTTAGATTCTAATCCTAACTTGAAATTCTAGCTTTGTGGCCTTGCTAAAATAAGGAGCTTAATCCTTTAGTTCCCTTATTTGTGATATGATCACAAAAGTTTTTGATCAGCCACTTCCCTGCTTTTTCCCTTTCTTTCTTTCTTCCCTATACCACCAATCTTTAGATATTTTAATAATAAACTACTTGTTTATTTTTTTCAACCAAATTCATTAAGGAGGATATTTGAAGTTGCAAGATGTGGATCTTACCCATTTTTATATTGGCTGAAGTCTTGAGATTAAAGGAGTTTTAGTTTTGAAATTCATTTGGTACCTTATTAAGGATGAATTATCATTGTCTAATCATTGAGTCATTATCTTAATCAGAGTTAATCTATCCTCCAGATGTTTGGGATATTCTATTAAGTGAGTGGTGCCTGTATTGATAAAGGGACTGGAAGAGAACCTATTGGTGAACACTTGAGAGAGAATAGTCATGGGAATTAATATAACAAATATCCCTATATTCACATTGATTAACTTAGTGATCTAACATCTAAAGAAGCCACACATTGTTTATTTGTTTAGTTTTGAGACGAATTAAGTTCTTCTTTTATCCTGTCACAAAATGTCTGCGATTTTTTTTTTTCTTTTTTTTTGATCCTCACCCGAGGACATTTTTCCATCTTTTGTTCAGATAGAGTGGGAGGGAGAGAGAGGAAAAGAGGGAGGGAGAGAAACATCGATGTGAAAGGGACACATTGAGTGATTGCCACCCGAACGACCAACCAGGGCTGGGGACAAACTGTAACCGAGGTACGTGCCCTTAGCGGGAACCAAACCCGGGTCTCTCTGGACCGCAAGCTGACACTCTAACCGCTGAGCAAAACCGCCAGGGCTGCGATTTCTTATACTAGGTACTTGCCATTCATAATGGATATATCTCAAGAATTTTAAACATCTCAACATTTATATATAACTATTATCACATATAGTTGTTTTTCCCATCATATAAACTAAAGCATATCTGGACAATTTAAATGACCTCTTCCTTGTTATAAATGAGGACAGAATTAACTTAAATTATATTATTAAAATAAATTAAGTCAGAGCAAGAGGCGAAGATGGCGGCGTAGGTAAATGCGGTATCGCGTCCTCCCACAACCACATCAAAGTTACAACTTAACTACAGAACACCATCATTCAAAACCGCCTGGAATCAAGCTGAATGGAAGGCCTACAACTATGATGCAGCAGCCACATCGAGACTGGTAGGAGGGGCGGAGGCATGACAGGCTGGTCCCACACCCACATGTGGTGGATAAAAATCAGGAGGATACCTAGGCTGGGAAGATCCTCCCTGAGGACTGAGGGGTGCCTGTCCCACACCAGGTGCCCCACTCAGGGTTCCAGTGCCAGGAAGAGAAGTCCCCATAACTTCTGGCTGGAAAAACCAACAGGAACTGAGGCTCAGGGAAGCTGATGCGGCTGGAGCCCCAGGCAGCTCCTTAAAGGGCCTGGCGCACGGACTTATCGGACTCACTCCCTCTAAGCTTGGAGGGGAGGCAGCTCGAGGGGCACCAGAGACATACAGGGAAGAACTGAGCTGTTTGGCACTGGAGCGAGGGCTGGAGAGGGGACTTTCTCCTGGACAAACGTGCTGTCAGAGGCCTTTGTTCCTTTGGTGAGCCCTTCCCTGGGGCAGCAGACAGCCGCCATATCTGGGACTCCAGCAACCTGGCTTACACTGGTTGCCCCGCCCTGGAGATTCCCTGAGGCCCCGCCCCACCCAACTTTCAGGCCCACCCAAGCTGTTGCCAGTTGCTTAACCATAGGATTGGCCTGTCTTGAATCCTTCTTCAGGTTTTTCCTAAATTCTTTCAAACAAGCAGCATATGGTCTCAGCTAGCCCCATAACTCTCATTAAGTAATACACAGAAACAAACACAGGGAGGCAGCCAAAATGAGGAGACAAAGAAACAGGTCCCAAATGAAAGAACAGAACAGAACCCCAATAAAAGAACTAAGCAAAGTGGAGATAAGCAACCTAACAGATGCTGAGTTCAAAATACTGCTTATAAGGATGCTCAATGAATTTAGTGAGAACCTCAGTGCACTTAGTGAGGGCCTCAAGAGTATAAAAAAGGACCAGTTAGAAATGATGGATGCACAGTCAGAAATGAAGGAGGCATTATCTGAGATAAAGAATAATTTACACAGATTCAGTAGTAGAGTAGGTAAAGCCAAGAAGCAAACCATCGATTTCGAATATAAGGAAGCAAAAAACGCCCAATCAGAACAGCAAAATGAAAAAAGAATCCAAAAAATGAGGATAGTGTAAGGAGCCTCTGGGACAACTTCAAGAGTGCCAACATTCGCATCTTGGGGGTGCCGGAAGGAGAAGAGCGAGAACAAGAAATCGAAAACCTGTTTGAAACAATAATGGCAGAAAAATTTCCTAACTTGGTGAAGGAAACAGACATACAAGTCCAGGAAGCACAGAGAGTCCCAAACAAGATGAACCCCAAGAGGCCCACACCAAGACACATCATCATCAAAATGCAAAAGGTTCAAGACAAAGAGAGAATCTTAAAAGCAGCAAAAGAAAGGCAGCTAGTTACCTACAAGGGAGTTCCCATAAGGCTGTCAGCTGATTTCTCAAAAGAAACTTTGCAGGCCAGAAGGGAGTGGCAAGAAATATTCAGAGTGATGAAAAGCAAGAACCTACAACCAAGATTACTTTATCCTGCAAAGCTGTCATTTAGAATTGATGGCCATATAAAGAGTTTCCCAGACAAGAAAAAGTTAAAGGAGTTCATCACCACCAAACCGTTATTATATGAAATGTTGAAGGGTCTTTTTGAAGAAAAAGCTAAAATATATGAACAAACAAAATGGCAATGAATACATATCTATCAACAATGGAATCTATAAACAAAATGAACAGGCAGAACAGAAACATTCTCATAGATACAGAGAACATTTTGTTGGTTGCCAGATGGGAGGGGGCTTGGGAGAACGGGTGAAAAAGGTGAAGGGATTAAGAAGTACAAATTCATTGCTAGACTGACAAACCTCAAAGGGAAAGGGGTTGGGGGGTGGGAAGAAGTAAACCAAAGAACTTAGATGCATAACCAATGGACACAGACAATAGTATGGGAAAAGGCGGGAGAGGGTTGGGAGTGGGGAAGATGGGGTCAGTGGGGGAAAAATGAGGAACATCTGTAATACATTTTACATTCAACAATAAAGATTAAAAACAATAAACAAAATAAATTAAGTGAGCCATTGCAGTACTAACAGCTAATCATCATTTTATTTATTTATTTATTTTCATCCTTACCCAAGGACATTTTTACATTTTTTGTTCAGATAGAGTGGGAGGGAGAGGAAGCGAGAGAGAGAGAGAAACATCGACGTGAAAGGGACACATTGAGTGGCTGCCACCCGCATGGCCCAACCAGGGCTGGGTACCAACTGCAACCGAGATACGTGCCCTTAGCGGGAACTGAACCCAGGTTTCTCTGGACCGCAGGCCGACGCTCTAACCTCTGAGCCAAACCGGCCAGGGCGCCAACCATCATTTTAACTGAATGAATCTCTAAACCCACTTTTTAAAATTTTATCTTAACATTTCTATGTTTTGACTAAGAATCGTTATTTTGTAAGATTTATATTTTCATTAATAATGTTAGCAGCTGGCTTTGTTTTTCAGGTATTTTTACATGGCAGTAATCGTTGTCTGTTCAGGAGAATTACTATGTAGTCTAGAATATGAAGAGAACAGAATCTTTTCTGTTTGTTTTTTAATTTTTTTTTTTTTTGTTACAGATGTTTCTCCTTTTTTACCCTATTGGCACCCCTCTCCCCATCCCCCCCCGCCTCGTCCCCAGCTTTGTTGTCCATGTCCATTGGTGATGCATACATGCATATAAGTTCTGTGGTTTATCTCTTCCCACCCCCTCTTCTGAAAGATGTCAGTCTGTGCCCTACTTCCATGTTTCTGGGTCTACCGTATTCCTCAGACTGTTATGAGAACAGAATCTTTTTGCTGTGATGTTGGCTAGTTGACTAGATTCAGTCACTGCTTATATGACCTTTCCTCATACGTTATCATTACATAGTATATGCAAAATTCAAATTTGTGCTTCAGAGAAATTTCAGAAAATTAACCGGGGGGAGGGGAGGCGTTGCTAAAAAATGAAGAAAGAAAAGGTACAGTTGTTTAAACCGTTGCAGTTATTAATGTCATCGGTGTCAAAGATGCACATATCAGTGGTCTATGGTATTTTAAAGAGATAAAATTATGATTATAAAATTAGAGAATATGGCTATTATAGAACTGTATCAATCTTAGACTGAATTTAAAAACTCCTGTAATTACATTTTAGGTCATTCAGCTTTTACTACTAAAGTATTTATTAATACATTCTCTTTTGTTTGTTTAATCCTCACCCGAGGATATTTTTCCATTGATTTTTAGATAGAGTGGGATGGGAGAAGGGAGAGAGAGAAGGGGGAACATCAATATGAGAGAGACACATCGATTGCTTGCCTTCCACATGACCCTGACTGGGGCCCAGGATCAGACTTACAATACAGGTATGTCATGCCCTTGACTAGGAATCAAACTCACAACACTTCCGTCTGAGAGCCGATGCTCTAACCACCAAGCAACTGGCCAGGACTTAATACATCTTTTTAAGTAAATGCTGTGGCTTTGTGATAAAGTTACTTATATAGTTGAGGTCTTCAATTGTTATATACTTTTAAATGAAGATGAATATTACATATCTCAAATTAGTCAAATAATTAATATATTTTTTCTCTCCTCAGGTCAAGGAATTTTTGAGCACTTTGTGATCATGCTGAAGACTACAGGCAGTGAAATGATTACAGATACTTCAGCTTTGTGTATCTTCGTAGCTTCATATTCATAGAAGTCACTTTAGAAAACCCAAGTTTTTAACCATTTTTATACCAAGAAAAACATTTTTTTTAATGAATCCTATATGAAAGTTTATGACCAGTTTTATTTGTTTCTTTTGTTAAAAAGAACAAAGACTTTTAATTATCTCTCATGGCAAGAAGTCTGGAGGTAGATAGTTTCAGAATCACTATAGTGGCTGAAGTGTATCAGGAAAAACCCACCCTTCTTCAGTCTTTCCCCTCTGTTAACCTCCTCCGCAGGTTGACTTTTTTTTCTGGTGCTTCTCCTCTCACTGTTGACCAGTTTCTTAACTGGATTTCTTAACTGGAAACTTTAATGTTACATAGAAAATGATAATGTGTCCTGTGTATATTAGTGCAAAAAGTTGAAAGTAGCATTTAAGGAATCTGTAGAAAAAGAATTGTTTTATTTTAAGTACTTTTGATCCAGTGCTTCCCCTTCCACTTCAATTTATGTGAAAGATATAAGATCAGGTTTAGTATTTAATCAATTCATTGATATTTATTAGTACATCTATAATGCATTTATTGAGGAACAAGTTAGACTTTGTTCCCAGTTTATAATGACATACATCTGTGCTATGGGTGAGACTTCATTGTTTGCATGGGATTTTGGATGATTAAAGAGGAAATGTTTCTTTTTCTTATTTTATTCTTTATTGATTTTAGAGAGAGAGGAAGGGAGAGAGAGATAGAGATAGAAACATAGATGCAAGAGAGAACATTGATTGGCTGCCCTCTGCATGCCCCCCACTGGGGATCTGGCGCACAACTTGGGCAAGTGCCCTGACCAGGAATTGAACTGGCGACTTCTTGGTGTATGGATCAATGCTCAACCACTGAGCCACACCAGATGGGTGAGGAAATGTTCTTTAAAAATAACTGAAGGCCCACCCAGAGTGTTGGTTGAGTGTTGTCCTGTGCACCGAAGGTTTGCCAGTTCAATTCCAGGTCGGCACATGCCTGGGTTTTGAGTTCAGTCCTCAGTCGGGGCACATGCAGGGGGTAAATGATCAGTGTTTCTTTCTCTCTCTCTCTTTCTCCCTCTCTCTCAGCATGTCCTTGGGTGAGGATTAAAATAAATAAAAACTGAAGATTATTACATGAGTAGATAATTTAATTTATATGGAGCTTAAAATAGCTGCGTGCTTTCTTTTCAGACCATTCTTTTACAATGGAATGTTCCTATTATAGTTAAAAGATTGGTTTAAACTATGATTGTCTTTAAATCATTTGAGGTAGAAGTATAGTTTTCCTACATTTCTTCTCTCCTTTTAAAAATATCTTTGTTATTGGTTTTAGAGAGAGGAAGTGAGAGAGAGAAACATTGATCAGCTGCCTCCTGTATGCCCCCTTGTGGGGATCGAGCCAGCAGCCTGGGCATGTGCCCTGACTGAGAATTGAACAGGTGACCTTTTGGTGCATGGGATTACGCTCAATCAGTTGAACCACACTGGCCAGGGCTCTTCTCATTTGTATAGGTAAAATGTTAATGGAACACAGTGAGAGACATTTTTCCATCTTATTCTTTATTGACTCTGCATTAGGAACAAGTAGTCTTCTATTACCTTTGTATACTTTGTAAGAAGTGAAAAGAGAAACTGATGACAAGGTAGATTATTTTAGTGGTTTAGTCCCACCTGTTATTTCCTGCCTCATCCTGGTTTTGCTACTGTCTGAATTAATTAGTTAGTCTGCTATTTTTTTTTAAAAATTCTCACCAGAGGATATTTTTTCATTGATTTTTAGATGGAGGGAAGGGGGTGGAGACAGAGAGAGAGGAATATCGATGTGAGACATCGACTGGTTGCCTCCTGAACAGCCCTGCCCTGGGGGCTGGGGATCGAATCTGCATCCTAGGTATCTGCCCTTGACTGGGAATCAAACCCGAGACTCTTTGGTCCTAGAGCTGACATGCTAACTGCTGAGCAAAACTGGCCAGGGCAACAGCCTGCTGTTTTAAAGTTACACATTTCTTCTATGAGAACATTGTGATTATTCTTCGCTTCATAGTTGGCTTTGCTTCTCTGTAGGGTTATACCTAATTTTTTTCCCCTCCTTTAAGAGAAATTACTGATTAAAAAATGATCTTGCTTTATGTTATATATCTTGGAAGCATCATATTTTTGGAATATGTATTAATAAAAAAAGTAAAATAATTGTAATTTAAAAAATCTGCTTGGATTCATTTTTGTTCTGTATATAATTAAATATTTTTTTCAAGTTTGTTTAAGGTGTGAAGTTTTTTTTCTATGTATTTACCCTTTCTACTTGACATTTTAGAAAAATGCTGTCTTTGAAGTGAGGGGAGGAGTCACTTTACTTGGAAACTATCATTTATTTTCCTTTTCAAAATGTCATCTTTTGTTTTGTTTCTTGAGATAATTTAGTGAATTAAACAGTCTAGATATACTGATCTTGGAAAGGGAAACTGCATTTCAAATCTGTAATCACCATGAGTATTTAAACTGTCTCATGGTATTGTTTGTATTTGATGTATATCAATTTATTTACTAAATTATTTGCTTAATAAATAAGTATATATCTCATGACCTGTAATGGAGCTACACACATTGAAATGGTTATCTTTTTAGAATTCAAATTTTATTCTACTTTGAAGAAAAAAAGTGACTATAAAAAGATCACAATGGTTTATATAAATTACATTGATTCTATTTTAAGCAAAGACATTTTAGAGATTTTCAGTAATCTTTTAAAAATATTTAATGACTTTTTAAATCTGTAGAATTGAAAAGAAGCTTAAATAAATTTATTATTTGTCATGACTCAAAAGCTGGGACATTGTGTAGGCACAAGAGTATTGAGCTTAGTGGCCTGCATTATCTCTTGGATTCTATTTCTCATATCAGATCATTTTCCATCAGAGTATATGTACTACTTTTTATAATTTGCTCTTTTAAGAAGTTAATTGTATAAGACTTACTTCCTCATTCAGAATTTCTCATCTTCTGTGCCTGAAATTGATAGCACTGTATTACAGAGCCCCTAGAAATTAGATCTGTCATATTTTTTAGGACAAGGAATACCAAAGTGTTTTTTGTTTGTTTTTTACAGAGATATAAATCTTATTACCATCAGAAAAATGCTAGATTAGTTGCTTAAGGTATTTACAAATCCTGATAAATAATAGCTTTCCACATTGGACAAATCTTATCATTCCTTTTAAAAACGAGCCCGGCTGGTGTGGCTCAGTGGTTGATCACTGACTCATGCACCAAGATGTCACTGGTTTGATTCCCAGTCAGGGCACATGCCCAATCCCCAGTGGGGGGCATGCAGGAGGCGGCTGATCAATATTATCTCTCATCAATGTTTCTATCTCCTTTCCTCTCTCTAAAATCAATAAGGGAAATAAATAAAAATGTTTTAAATTTTGAAACAGTTTCTGACTCACAAAATGTTGCAAAATTATTAGATTTTTCCCCCCAATGATAGCATTTTACTTAACCATAGTATACTAAGACTAAGACATTGACTTTGGTGCATTATTAACTAAACTACAGGCCTTATTTGGGTTTTACCAGTCTTATCTCTCTTTTTAAAACTTTTAATAGACTTTATTTAGAATTATTTACAATATATTTTATGTTCCATCTATATTGTTTATTGCAGTGTTAGGTCCATAGCAAATTTAAGTGGAAAGTACATTTCTATATAGTCTCTGCCCCTGCACTTGCACAGACTCTCCCACCATCAACATCCCCCACCAGAGTGGTACATTTGTTTTATTTTATTTTATTTTTTGAATTATGTTTAGTGGGAGGGAGAGCAAGGAAGAGAGAGAGAAACATCGACATGAAAGGGACACATCGGCCCTGGCCGGTTTGGCTCAGCGGTTAGAGCGTCGGCCTGCGGTCCTGAGAGACCCGGGTTCGGTTCCCACTAAGGGCGCGTACCTCGGTTGCAGTTTGTCCCCGGCCCTGGTCGGTCGTGCGGGTGGCAGCCACTCGATGTGTCCCTTTCACGTCGATGTTTCTCTCTCTCTCCGTTCCTCTCCCTCCTGCTCTACCTGAACAAAAAATGGAAAAATGTCCTCGGGTGAGGATAAAAAAAAAAAAAAAAAAGGGACACATCGAGTGACTGCCTCCCACACAACCCCAACCAGGGTTGGGGACAAACTGCAACCGAGGTACGTGCCCTTAGCGGGAACCAAACCCTGGACTCTGGTCCGCAGGCTGACGCTCTAACTGCTGAGCCAAACTTGCCAGGGCAGAGCGGTACATTTGTTATATTCAGTGAACCTACATTGATGCATTATAATTACTCAACAGCCACAATTTACATTAAGGATTGACTTTGTGTTATATCTTCTATGGGTTTTGACAAATGAATAATGACATCTATTCACCACACAAAATAGTTTCACTGCCTTAAAAATCCTCTGCTTTGTTCATCCCTCCACCCCAACCTCAGGCAAACACTAACCTTTTTATTGTCCCCATAGTTGCCTTTTCCTGAGTATCATATATTTGGAATCATTTAATAGGTTGACTTTTCAGATTGACTTTTGTTTTTCACTTAGGAATTTGCATTTTGTTTCCTCCCTGTCTTTTCATGGCTTTCCAGCTTATTTTTTTTAGTGCTGAATAATAGTCCATTATCTGAATGTACCCAGTTTATCCACTCAGCTACTGAAGGACAAGTTGGTTGCTTCCCCGTTTGGGCAATTATGAATCAAGCTACTGTGTACATCTGTGTGCAAGTTTTTGTGTGGACATGTTTTCAATTCATTTGGGTAAATACCAAGGAGTGCAATTGCTGGATCATATGTTAAGTGTATGTTTAGGTTTCTTGGAAACTGTCTCCCAAAATAGTTGTACCATTTTGCCTTCCAACCAGCAATAAATGAGTTCCTGTTCCTCCACATCCTTGCCAGCATTTGGTGGTGTCAGTGGTTTGGATTTTCTCCATTCTTAATAAGTATGTGGTTGTACTTCATTTTAATTTGCAATTCCCTAGTGGCATATAATAACCATCTTTTCATATGCTTATTTGCCATCTCTATGTCTTAGGTGAGGTGTCAAGGTTCATTATCATTTTTTAATTGAGTTTATTTATTATTGAGTTTTAAAAGTTATTTGAATATTTTAGATAATAGTCCTTTTGCAAATATTTTCTCCCAGTCTGTGGGCTGTCTTATTCTCTTGACATTGTTTATTGCAGAGCAGAAGTGTTTAATTTTAATGAAATCCAGCTTATCAATTTCTTTTATAGATTGTACTTTGTGTTGTATCTAAAAAGTCATACCCAAGGTCATCTAGGTTTTCTCCTAAGTTATCTTCTAGGAGTTTTATAATTATATGTTTTATGTGTAAGCCTATGATCCTTCTTGAGTTAATTTTTGTGAAGGATAGAAGGTTTGTTTCTAGATTCATTGTTTTGCATGTGGTTGTCTAGTTGTTCCAGCACCATTTATTGAAAAGACTATCTTTGTTTCATTGTATCGCCTTTGCTCCTTTTTTGAACATCAATTGACTATGTGGGTCTATTTCTAGGCTCTATTCTGTTACACTGATCTCTTTGTCTATTCTTTTGTCAATACCATGCTGTCTCGATTACTTCACCTTTACATATATTGTCTTAAAGTTGGGTAATTTTGTGTTTCCTAGAGGCATGAGCTACCTAGGTTTAATAATACAATGGGAGCTTTTTGAGGCTATCCTAATAAGATGTTGTTTTTTAAAAAAGAATTTATGTGTAAAATGAAATTGTTTTTTTCTCATCTTTAGTAAGATGGATATTGAAAAATGGAGGCAACTTTGATAAAGCAATTCATATTTTCCCTAATTCTGTGTAGTGCCTTGGAATGTTATCATTAAGTATAAAATGTATTAATACTGAGATCAGTAATGCTCAAAATATTTCCCCCATAAACACCATTCAGTTAATAACTTTTTGTCATAGCAGTTTTTGAAAAGTTACATCACTTTTCAGACAATCATCTTTTTTTCTCCTTGGATCTAAAGACCTTTCTTATGCCAAAGTACACTAAACAAGTGTGCAATAAAAAAACAAAAAAACACCAATAGAATTTTTTAGAAAACTTCCGGTCAGGATGGCGGTGTAGGTAAATGTGGTTTTGCCTCCTTCCACAACCACATCAAAATTGTAACTAGACTACAACACAACCATCATTGAGAACAGCCTGAAATTGAGCTTAATAGAAGTCATACAACTACGAAATTAAAGAAGCAGCCACATTGAGCCTGGTAGGAGGGGCAGAGGCTTGGAAAGGCTGGTCCCACACCCACGTGTGACAGATAAAAATCAGGAGGGCCCTGGCCGGTTTTGCTCAGTGGTTAGAGCGTCAGCCTGTGGTCCAGAGAGACCTGGGTTTGGTTCCCACTAAGGGCATGTACCTCAGTTGCAGTTTGTCCCTGGCCCTGGTTGGGTCGTGTGGGTGGCAACCACTCGATGTGTCCCTTTCACGACGGTGTTTCTCTCTCTCTCCCTCCCAGTCTATCTGAACAAAATATGGAAAAATGTCCTCGGGTGAGGATTAAAAAAAAATAATAATAAATATATATATAAAATCAGGAGGGACACCTTGGCTGGGAAGGTTCTCTCTGAGGAGTGAGGGGTCCCTGTCCCACACCAGGCACCCAGCTCAGGGTTCCAGTGCCAGGAAGACAAGTCCCCATAACTTTTGGCTGGAAAAACCAGCGGGATCTGAGGCAGAGGGAGGCTGAGGCTGCTGGAGCCCCAGGCAACTCCTCTTAAAGGGCCTGTGCACAGACTTACTCGGACTAGCTCCCTTTAAACTTGGAGGGGAGGCAGCTTGAGGGTTCCAGAGACATACAGAGAAGAACTGGGCTTTTTGGCCTTGGGATGAGGGCTTTCTTCTGGACAGAAGTGCTGGTGGAGGCTGATGTTCCTTTAGTGAGCCTTCCCTGGGGCAGCAGACAGCCGCCATATCTGGGACTCCAGCAACCTGGCTCACACTGTTTGCCCCGCCCTGGTGATTTTCTGAGGCCCTGGCCCACCCAACTTTCAGGCTCACCCAAGCTGTTTCCAATGGCTTCAGACCACATCGAAACACCACCACCCAACCACCTCCACAAGTGACACACTCAATGCATGGACTCAGTAGGTACCAGAACCCTACTGAAGTAAGTCTTGCTCTGTGTGGTGGGCCCCTACACAGTTGATCCTCCAAGGTAGTCAGAGGCCAGTGGTCAGTGGGCACAGCCAGTCCTTGCAGCTGATCAGCCTGAGTAAATCCCTCCCATTGATGTGCCAACAGCAATCAAGACTCAATTACAACAGAAGGTTGTACAGTCCATATTAGGGGTGCACCTTGAGGGCCCAGTTGGGCTGATCAGGGAGGCTGTGCCACTGGATTCTACAGGACACCTACAACAATATGCCACCCTATGAAGCCTAGGAGACATAGCAACTCTACCTAATATAAGAAACAATCACAGGGAAGCAGCCAAAATGAGGAGACAAAGAGACATGTCCTAAATGAAAGAAAAGAACAAAACTTCAGGAAAAGAATTAAACAAAATGGAGATAATCAGATGCAGAGTTCAAAACACAGGTTATAAGGTTGCTCAAGGAACTTGGTGAGACATTCAAGGAACTTAGTGAGACCTTCAAGGAACTTAAGGAGACCTCCAAGGAACTTAGTGAGAACATCAACAACATAAAAAGGAACCAGTCAGAAATGAAGGATGCATTAACTGAAATAAAGAAAAACTTGTAGGGAATCATTAGTAGAGTAGGTAAAGCCAAAACAAACTATCAATTTGGAATATAAGGAAGCAGAAAACACCCAATCAGAAAAGCAAAAAGAAAAAATAATCCAAAAAAAATGAGGATAGTGTAAGGAGCCTCTGGGAGAATATCAAGCGTGCCAACATAGGGGTGCCTGAAGGAGGAGAGAGAGAGAGAGCAAGAAATTAAAAACCTATTTTAAACAATAATGACAGAAAACTTCCCTAACTTGGTGAAGGAAACAGACATACAAGTCCAAGAAGCACAGAGAGTCCCAAATAAGATGAACCCCAAGAGACTCACATCAAGACACATCATTATCAAAATGCAAAAGGTTAAAGACAAAGAGAGAATCTTAAAAGCAGCAGTTTGTTACCAGAAAGGAGCTCCCATAAGACTGTCAGCTGATTTCTCAAAGGAAACTTTGCAGACTAGAAAGGAGTGGCAAGAGATAATCAAGGTGATGAAAAGCAACGACCTACAACCAAGATTACTCTATCCTGCAAAGCTATCATTTAGAATCGATGGCCATATAAAAAGTTTCCCAGACAAGAAAAAGCTAAAGCAGTACATCACCAACAAACAAGTGTTATATTAAATGTTGAAGGGTCTTCTTGGAGAAGAACAAAAATATGAACAATAAAATGGCAATTAATACATATCTATGAACAATTGAATCTACAAACAAAATGAGCAAGCAGAATAGAAACAGACTCATAGATACTGAGAACTTTTTTTTTTTATCCTCACCCGAGGACATTTTTTTCCCCATTTTTTGTTCAGATAGAGTGGGAGGGAGAGAGAGGAAGAGAGAGAGAGAGAGAGAGAAACATCAACGTGAAAGGGACACATGGAGTGGTTGCCACCCGCACGACCAACCAGGGCCAGGGACAAACTACAACCAAGGTACGCGCCCCCAGAGGGAACCAAACCCGGGTCCCTCCAGACCGCAGGCAGACGCTCCAACCGCTGAGCCAAACCGGCCAGGGTGATACTGAGAACTTTTTGTTGGTTGCCAGATGGGAGGGGGTTAGACGGATGGGTGAAAAAAATGAAGGAATTAAGAAGTACAAATTGGTTAGACTGATGAACCTCAAAGAGAAGCGGGGAGGGAGGGCAGGATGAGATAATCCAAAGAATTTCTATGCATATATGCGTAACCAATGGAGACCGACAATAGTGTGGGGAAGGTTGGAGGGGGTGGGGTTGGGGAGGAGGGGGTCAATGGGGAAAAAGAGGGGTGACATCTGTAATACATTCAACAATAAAGATGACTTAAAAAAAGGAAAAAAATAACAATATAAACATTACTTCCTCAGATAAAAACATACTTGTTTACTTGACACTTTCTATGCAGAGATTATCATTTTAAACACATTTGAATAGTGCATCAGATTATTTTGCTTTCATAATGTGTCAGATGAGAGGAATGATGAGGTTGTAGCTTCTAGGATTTCAGTCTGTTATGTACAGATGCCGTTTCTATGTGTTTTGAAGTTCCATAAAGGTGTTTGTGATATAACTTAATTTTAAGTGTAGTTTAAATGCAAGATAACCATTAGTACCCAAAAGTCTGGACAGCTGATGGGGGAAGATGGTGTAGAAAGCAGAATTTGTCTTCCAAAGAATGATTTCTTAATTCCTCTCCTCCATCAACCTCCACTGTCAAGTTTTCCTCCTTGGCAAGTACAGTAAACATTTACAATATCTGTTATGAACAATCTATATTGTTTATTGCCTATAAACTTGTTCATAGTCAATTGACACTGTTTTAGGGATCTTAGGATGTAATATAATTACCCTATTAAAATTAATGGAAAAGATTTTCATTTAAAGCCTTTTAGTGCTTTCAGGAATAAATTATAGACAGTAAGTGAGGGATAGGTATGTCATTTGGATTTGATTCAGTTTTACTTACTCCCATTTATTTTTAGATTGTTGTGGCTGTAGCTCTATAGCTACATTTAATGAGTTATAATTAATATAATATTGATGTTCTCAGAATATTTTTTATCAATGAGGATTTGAATTTGGTTCAGGGATTTCACAAAAAATAAATACCCAGTTCTGTTTTGTCAGACTTCAAACTGAAAAATATTGAAGTATTTTCAGAATTAAGACTATCCTCCACCTGAAACTAATTCCAAATAATATTAGATGTAGACTGTAATTGAAAAAATAAAAAGGCTATCCCCAAAGAAATTTATTAGCAATATGTCTACTCTTTGAATTAACTTAATTTTAGTTCTATGCCTAGAATAAAATAGGTGCTGTGCCAATCAATGTCCATTACACTAGAATAAGAGGTGACCATTAGAAGTAAAACTAGGTAACAATACTTAAATTTTGGCTTAGTTTTTATGATGAGCTTAAAAATGTTTTAGTTATAGAATTACAAATACCATAAATGGGATAAAAGTATCATGAAATAGAGGATATAAAATTCATATAATCATCTTTTAGCCTTAAAAGTCTATGGTAGAAAAAAATTTTTACCAGCACTTTATAGATGTGAGAGGCTAAGGGATTTTTCAAGTTCCCACAAAAATTAACAAAACTGAAACAACCCATATATTATGACTCTAGAATGGGTGTCCCTTTTATTTCAGTGAATAAATGACTATTTTTACCTCTGCTTTTTCTTTACATCTGAGGTAATTTTTCTTTTATTCCTTACTTTTAGGCAGCATTTAATGCCCATTTTAAAAAAGCAATTAGAAAATGTAAATTCTATAACAAAAGTTGTTTAAGCCCATGGTTATTTCATAGTTAAATCAGTAGTTATAGCCCTTTGCCACATGAGGTCATTATATACTTGATTCTTTCCTCTGCTCTGGCCATAATCCATATTTTGATGGTGAGTGGTTGGAAAAAGGATCTGATGAGAAGTGTTTTGCATTGTCAGAACAAAAGCATTCATTAATTAATACATACTTTATTGAGATTTTATGTGTGCATGTGTGGGGAAAAAAGAAAATGAGCTGTTGGATTAAATGTAGGCAATCAAAAAGGCAGTGTTTTTAGAATTATTTTACTCTACATAACTCTTAACTGTTTCTCTAGTTATTTGGTTGAATAATACCAATTGTTGTTTTGTTTTATGGGATAGTATTGGTTAGATAATTATGCTTAACCGATTGCCAGGAAATTTGATTTTTTTTTTCTTTTCTTTTTTTAAATGTGGAACACTTAACGAATTTGCATGTCATCTTTGCTCAGGTGACCATGCTAATTTTGTTTGTTTCACTCTGATTTTTAGTATATATGCTGCAGAAGCAAGCATGAAATTTGATTTTCTAATGTTCACTTATTAGATTTTAAATTAAGGGCTGTTTTGTAAGACTTTGTCATTTACTTAGCAATTATGTATACAAAGAAGCTTAGTTATTTTTACTATTCTATGGAACTACATGGAGCTCAGACAGATAATTATTTTTCTAAGAAGAAAGGTTTACTTAACAAAACCATGGTCTAGAAAGTGATTCAGTAACTGAGGTAGGTGGAACTTGATCTTTGATGGACCCATCTGAAACATATCATCTTTTAATGTTATTTCGCATCACTTCAAAATGGTAGTGATGCTGGTGCTTTGGGGATATTGAATATACTTATATGTGTCTGTATGCACTGTTTTTACTGTTATCGCTTGTTGAAACTAATAAATTCAAAGGTAAAGCATCCCCTCAAGCTGCCATTTTTTGTCCCTGCTGTTACTGTCAGCTAGAGCAGAATCACTTTATGTTAAAGAGTAAATTAGGAAATTGGCTAATGTTATAAAAACAATTTATGCTCTGTTTGGCACAGCAAAACTGTACTGATACGCTATACAATACTTCGAATACTGGCTACCAAATCACTGGCTTGGGAACAGAATAGTCTCTATGAACATCAGTTATTATTTTGCTGATGGTTGACATGAACTGGTTGCTAGATTAGTAAATGAAACAAACCTGTTAAGTATAGTACCTAACTTAGCAGACTGTCTGTCCTTAAACAGACAATTAAATTTTATTCTCTTCAGAGTAGTTACCTTCAGAGACGATACATTTAATCCAAAGATTCTGCCAATTATTAAAAAAAACTCTTGCATCTGAGCTTAGAATCTGAGTCATATATTTAACAAATGTGACTCAGGTTCTTTGTGTGTGTGTGACTGGATATAATTGCCATAAATCATTTAATGACAAATTTAGTCAATAAAATGGATAATAAAACTTGAAAACCTGCTTTTGGTCGCCAAAGAAGGTAACAGTAAGGAACTTAGATTGCTTTGCCTGTTCAGCTTATGAAATATATGTGATGGAAATTCATATGTTTTTTTACTAATTCAAATACTTTTGAATAATGGCAAACTCTGAACGGAACATAAAAACTCATGATGTTGTTACTTTGAAAGCACCATTAAGTATAAAATGTTCTGGTATAGTTAAAAACACCAAAACGTGTTCTATTATGTTTACATTTGGTAGATACTAACAGTCACTATTTGTTAAGTAAGAATTTATCTTTTTTTAAAATTTTTATTTTTTATCCTCACCCGAGGACATTTTTTCCATTTTTTGTTCAGATAGAGTGGCAGGGAGGGGGGGAGAGAGAGAGAGAGAGAAAGAGAGAGAGAGAGAGAGAAACATCGATGTGAAAGGGACACATCGAGTGGCTGCCACCCGCATGACCCAACCAACCACGGCTGGGGACAAACTGCAACTGAGGTACATGCCCTTAGTGGGAACCGAACCCGGGTCTCTCTGGACCTCAGGCCAACGCTCTAACAGCTGAGCCAAACCAGCCAGGGCAAGAATTTATCTTTAATATTTAAAAAAAATATTTTTTTTCTTTATTGATTTTAGAGAGAGAGGAAAGGAGAGGGAGCGAGAGATAGAAACATCGATGAGAGAAAACATTGACTGGCCGCCTCCTGCCTTGCCCCCCACTGGGGATCGGGCCCACAACCTGGGCAAGTGCCCTGACCAGGAATCAAACTGGTGACCTCTTGGTGCATGGGTTGATGCTCAGCCACTGAGCCACACTGGTCAGTTATCTTTCATATTTTTAATATCACAGAGGCAGTAGTGATTAAGGACACAGGCTCGGAAGACAGACTACTGGCTTAAAATCCTGGCCCTTCCACTTACTAACTTTGGGCAAGTTATTATAATTTCTTTATATGTAAGAGGGCCATAAATAATAGTTCCTACCTATACATTTATGTTATTTTATTTTATTTTTATCCTCACCCGAGGACATTTTTCCGTTTTTTTTGTTCAGGTAGAGTGGGAGGGAGAGAGAGGAAGGGAGAGAGAGAGAGAGAGAGAGAAACATCGATGTGAAAGGAACACATTGAGTGGCTGCCACCTGCACGACCAACCAGGGCCGGGGACAAACTGCAACCGAGGCACGTGCCCTTAGCGGGAACTGAACCCGGGTCTCTCCAGACTGCAGGCCGACGCTCTAACCGCTGAGCCAAACTGGCCAGGGCCATTTATGCTATTTTAATGTGTAGTATATATATAAAGCATTTGGGACAATGCTCAATAAATATTAGCCATTACTATTAGTACTATTATTTTATTTCTGTCAATGTGTTGGCTGCTTGATAGCATCTGGAAAATTGTACAGTTATTAAAAAGGAATGAATTATGTAGAACTATAGTATTTTTTAAGTATAAATAGTTATAGTATTGCATCTCTCTCTCAGTCTTTCTCTCTCTCATATATGTTTGTGTACAGAGATTCACCAAACTGTTTATGTGGTTACTTCTGGTGAGTGGGATTGGAGTGGTGGTTAAGATTCTTGGGAGAATATCTTTGGTATAAAAATTAAAAAATATGTCTGGCTGGTGTGGCTCAGCGGTTGAGCGTCGACCCATGCACCAAGAGGTCACCGATTCATTTCCTGGTCAGGACACAAGCCCAGGTTGTGGGCCCAATCCCCAGTGGGGGGCATGCAGGAGGCGGCCAGTCAATGTTTTCTCTCATCGATGTTTCAATCTCTCCCTCTCCCTTCCTCTCTCTCTCTAAAAAAAATGAAAAAGTAAGCAACTTATTTAATATTAAATCTATTCATTCAACAAATATGTATTGATGCACTGCATGCTAAGATTGGTGAAGAAACATGTAAATTGTTAGGGATTACTTTTCCCTTTGAGAAAGTTTGAAGCTACACATAAAGGAAATTAGATTGCTACCCAAGTTCTTAGTATTTTTCTTCATTTTTATTTTTGGCACTTTTGCTTTTTGAATGGTGCTGAATATAAACATTTGTGGTATCTCTGTCAATGTTTCATAAAATTATAATTTTTCATTTGTGAATGTAAACATTCTACTAATTTAAAAATTTGAGTAGCTTTATTGTTTTTAGATTATAAAAATAATAAATATTTGTTATGGAAAACTCTCAGGAGAATTTGATGCTTGATACTCCTACCACCAAGATTTCTTCCTTCTCTTGGGAAGTAGACTCATTTTAATAGGCTCTGGGTTTTACCTGTTGTTTTTAAGCACGGTACATAAGCATATTTGTACCCCTTCCTAGAAGATGGGCTACAACAAAGCATTCTAAATGTCTGTAAATAATCTTTAAAAATAGATTTCTTTATACATTGCCCTTGCTCTTTCTATTTTTGTATAAGTTAGAGAGAAGCCTATTACTCCTCTGTTATTTGAGTAAAATATTATAATTAGTACTATGAGTCCAATATTTCTGCCCTGGGGAAATGATATGAAGAACAGGATGCGGTATTATTCCCCATCCCACCAAAAGTTACCCAAATGTTTCTGCAAAGGCATGGTTGTAGGCTGCAAGCAAAAATGCCGATTTGGCTTCATGTCTGATCAGGCCCTCAAGACTGTTCAGACTGTTAAAAAATTTTGTCTTTTGTGGAATAGCGTGGGTTAATATCTGGGTATTATTTGATATTATTTAATAGGGACTAAAAGGAAAGTGAATGAAAATCTTGACTGGTATCTATCTATTGGTGTTCTGCAATTTCTATTTTATTGCAAACAAAGTAAGTAAGGTAAAGGAGATAGGGAGGCATTCCTAATTTCTTGGGTACTAGAGAAACATTTAATGCAGGAAATTATTATAAAGGAAAACATATAGTCTATTGGAAATCTCACCACATCCTTGCATTTTACTGTGTATACACGTATTCATATACATAGACCTAGTGTCTACAATTGTATATATTTATGATGTTTAGAGGGCTTTTGTTTACATTCAGAAACCCAAATCTTGAATTCTACATTGCAAATGTAATAATATAGTGTTTTCAAAATATTTTTTCTTTATTGATTTTAGAGAGAGAGAAAGGGAGAGGGAGAGATAGAAACATCGATGAGAGAGAACATCGACTGGCTGCCTCCTGCATGCCCCCCACTGGGGATTGGGCCCACAACCCAGGCATGTGCCATGACAGGGAATCAAACCGGTGACCTCTTGGTGCATGGGTCGACGCTCAACCAATGAGCCACACCAGCCAGGCAATATAGTGTTTTTAAAACTGAGATCTAATTATCAGCAAAACTTATTGACCCTTATCTTTTACGTTTAGTGAGAGATACCTGTACCGAATTTAGTGGATATAAAGCTGAAAGTTTTATAAATTAGGATTTGGGAATATTAATATTTTTTCATTGACTTATAATATGAGAAGAATTTTTTTTTTACTTCCACTTTATCTCCAGTTGGCAATAACAATGAGCCTAACATTTTTATTTCTTTCCTAAAAGGATAGTTTGCCCATTAAAACAATTTAGAGATTGCAGAAATGTTCAAATAAGAACAAAATTTCCTGTATCCCATCATGCGGAGGTAAAACAATTCCTAACAGGCTATTACCTTCCAGCTGTATATACCTGCATCTACAAAGAAACATTTTTCTTTTTTACCACATTGAGATAATACTATGAATTCAATTTTTGTTGTTGTTGTTTTTAATAATTATTTTTATTAATTTGTTTTTGTTACAGATGTTTTTCCTTTTTCCCCCATTGACACCCTCCTCCCCATCCCCAGCTTTGTTGTCTATGTCCATTGGTTATGCATACATGCATATAAGTTCTGTGGTTTATCTCTTCCCCCCAACATCCCCTCTTCTGAGGTTTGTCAGTCTGGACCCTACCTGGATGTCTCTGGGTCAATTTTGTTTATCAGCTTGTTTAGTTTATTATATTCTACAAATAAGTGAGATCATGTGATATTTGTCTTTCTCTGCTTGGCTTAGAAATGTAAATTCTTTTTTTTTTTTATGAAATTTTTATTTATTTTTTGTTACAGATATTTTACCTTTTTACCCCATTGGCACCCCCCACCCCACCCCACCTCCGCCCCGTCCCCGGCTTAGTTGTCCATGTCCATTGGTCATGCATACATGCATATAAGTTCTGTGGTTTGTCTCTTCCCACCCCCCCACCCCCCACCCCCTCTTCTGAGGGATGTCAGTCTGTGCCCTACTTCCATGTTTCTGGGTCTACTGTATTCCTCAGACTGTTATGTTCATTATATTCCGTATATAAGTGAGATCATGTGGTATTTGTCTTTTTCTGCTTGGCTTCTTTCACTTAGGATAATACTTTCCAGGTCCCTCCATGTCGTCTCAAAAGATAAGAGATCTTTCTTTCTTACCACTGCATAGTACTCCATTGTGTATATGTACCACAGCTTTTTTATCCATTCGTCTACTGGTGGACACTGGGGCTGTTTCCAGATCTTAGCTATTGTAAATAGCTATGAACATGGGGGGGTACATATATTCTTCCTGATTGGTGTTTCAGGCTTCTTAGGGTATATTCCCAGCAGTGGGATCACTGGGTCAAATGGAAGTTCAATTTTTAATTTTTTGAGGTAGCACCATATTGTTTTCCATAGCGGCTGCACCAGTCTGCATTCCCACCAGCAGTGTATTAGAGTCCCCTTTTCTCCACACCCTCGCCAACACTTGTTGTTTGATGATTTGTTGATGGCGGCCATTCTGACAGGTGTGAGGTGATACCTCATTGTTGTTTTAATTTGCATCTCTCTGATGATTAGTGATGTTGAGCATTTCTTCATATGTCTCTTGGCCATTTGTATGTCCTGTTTGGAGAGGTGTCTATTCAGCTCCTCTGCCCATTTTTTAATTGGGTTCTTTGTCTTCCTTTTGTTGAGTTGTATGAGCACTCTATATATATTGGAAATTAACCCCTTATCTGATACATCATTGCCAATGATGTTCTCCCATACAGTGGGTTGCCTTTCCATTTTGATGATTGTTTCTTTTGCTGTGCAGAAGCTTTTTAGTTTGATGTAGTCCCATGTGTTCATTTTCTCCTTTATTTCTGTTGCCTTAGGTGATGTATCAGGGAAAATTCTGCTCCGTATGATGTCCGAAATTTTGTTGCCTACATTTTCTTCTAGAATTTTTATGGATTCATGGGTCACATTTAAGTCTTTTATCCATTTTGAGTTTATTTTTGTGTATGGTGTAAGTTGATGGTCTAGTTTCATTTTTTTGCATGTAGCTGTCCAATTTTCCCAACACCATTTATTAAAGAGGCTGTCTTTACTCCACTGTATGCTCTTGCCACATCTGTCAGATATTAATTGAGTGTATTGCCTTGGGTCCATTTCTGGGTTTTCAGTTCTGTTCCACTGGTCTATATGCCTGTTCTTGTGCCAGTACCAGGCTGTTTTGGTTACAGTCGCTTTGTAGTATAACCTGATATCTGGTATTGTGATCCCACCTACTTTGTTCTTTTTTTTCAAGGTTGCTGTGGCTATTTGGGGTCTTTTTTTGTTCCATATGAACTTTTGAAGTATTTGTTCTAGTTCTATGAAATATATCGTTGGTATTTTGATAGGGATTGCATTGAATCTATAGATTGCTTTGGGTAGTATGGACATTTTAATGATGTCAATTCTTCCAATCCATGAACAGGGTATGTGCTTCCACTTTTTTATATCTTCCTCTATTTCTTTTTTCAATGTCCTGTAGTTTTCTGCAAATAGGTCCTTTACTTCTTTGGTTAAGTTTATTCCTAGGTATCGTAATTTTTTTGGCGCGATGGTAAATGGGATTGTTTTTTCAGTTTCTCTTTCTGTGAGTTCATCATTGGTGTACAAGAATGCCGTCTATTTCTTGACGTTAATTTTGTATCCTGCTACTTTGCCAAATTCATTTATTAAGTCTAGTAGATTTTTGATGGAGTCTTTAGGGTTTTCTATGTATAATATCATGTCATCTGCAAATAATGACAGTTTCACTTCCTCCTTTCCAATTTAGATCCCTTTTATTTTTTCTTCATGTCTGATTGCTGTGGCTAAGACTTCCAGAACAATGTTAAACAAGAGTGGCGAAAGTGGACATCCCTGTCTTGTTCCTGTTCTTAATGGAAATGTTTTTAGTTTCTGTCCATTGAGTATGATGTTGGCTGTAGGTCTTTCATATATGGCCTTTATTATGTCGAGATATGATCCCTCTATTCCTACACTGCTGAGCGTTTTTATCAGAAATGGATGCTGGATTTTGTCGAATGCTTTTCCAGCATCTATTGATATGATCATGTGGTTTTTATTCTTCATTTTGTTTATGTGGTGTATCACGTTTATTGATTTGCGAATATTGTACCAGCCTTGCATCCTTGGAATGAATCCCACTTGGTCATGGTGAATAATTTTTTTGATGTATTTCTGGATCCGATTTGCTAATATTTTGTTCAGGATTTTGGCGTCTATGTTCATCAGGGATATTGGCCTGTAGTTTTCTTTCTTCATAGTGTCGTTTTCTGGTTTTGGAATTAGAATTATGCTGGCCTCATAGAACGTGTTTGGAAGTCTTCCTTCTTCTTGAATTTTTTGAAATAATTTGAGGAGAATGGGTGTTAGTTCTTTTTTTGAATGTTCGGTAAAACTGCCCCGTGAAGCCATCTGGGCCTGGGCTTTTGTTTGCTGGGAGAGTCTTGATTACCTCTTCAATTTCCTTAGTTGTTATTGGTCTGTTCAAGTTTTCTATCTCTTCCGGGAATAGTTTTGGGAGACTGTGTGTTTCTAGAAATTTGTCCATTTCACTTACATTGTCGAATTTGTTGCCATATAGTTGTTCATAGTAGTTGTTAATGATCTTTTGTATTTCCGTGGTGTTGGTTGTTACTTCTCCTCTCTCATTTCTGATTTTGTGTATTTGGGTTCTCTCTCTTTGTTTCTTGGTGAGTCTAGCTAAGGGTCCATCAATCTTGTTTATCTTTTCGAAAAACCAGCTCTTTTTTTCATTGATCCTTTGAATTGTTTTTTTTGGTCTCTATGTCATTTATTTCTGCTCTGATCTTTACTATTTCCTTCCTTCTACTTGCTCTGGGGTTTTCTTTTTGTTTGCTTTCTAATTCTTTAAGTTGTGAGGTTAGACAGTCAATTAGAAATTTTTCTTGTTTTTTGAGGTAGGCCTGTATGGTAGTGCTATGAACTTCCCTCTCAGAACTGCTTTCGCTGCATCCCATAGATTTTGTGTTGTTGTGTGTTCATTTTCATTGGTTTCCAGGAAGTTTTTAATTTCTTCCTTGATCTCCTCGGTGACCCATTCATTGTTTAATAACATGCTATTTAGCCTCCATGTGTTGAAATGTCTTTGCATGTTCTTGTTGCAATTGATTTCTAGTTTCATGCCATTGTGATCTGAGAAGATGCTTGATATGATTTCAATCTTCTTGAACTTGTAGAGATTTAGTTTGTGTCCTATCATGTGGTCTATCTTTGAGAATGTCCCATGTGCACTTGAGAAGAATGTGTATTCTGTAGTTTTGGGGTATAATTCTCTGTAGATATCTATTAAATCCATTTGGTCTAGTGCTTCATTTAGAGTCTCTGTTTTCTTGCTAATTTTTTGCCTAGAGGATCTATCCAGTGCTGTCAACGGGGTGTTGAAGTCCCCTGCTATGATTGTATTGTTGTCGATTTCTCCTTGGAAGTCCTCCAGAAGATTTTTAATATATTTTGGTGCTCCTATATTGGGTTCATATATGCTTATCAAGGTTTTATCTTCCTGTTGGATAGATCCTTTCAATATTATGTAATGGCCGTCTTTGTCTCTAGTTATGGTCTTCATTTTGAAATTTATTTTATCAGATATGAGAATTGCTACCCCAGCTTTTTTTTGCTTTCCATTTGCTTGGAAAATTTCTTTCCATCCCTTCACTTTCAACCTATGTGAGTCTTTTGTTGAGAGGTGGGTCTCTTGTAAACAACATATAGATGAGTCATGCTTTCTTATCCAATCAGCTACTCTGTGTCTTTTTATGGGAGCATTCAATCCCTTTACGTTTAAGGTGATTATTGATATGTACTTATTTATTGCCATTTTTGTTTAGTGTGGTTCTATTTTTCTTCCCATTTCTCTTGCCAATTACGGCAGTCCTTTTAACATTTTTTGCAGTGCTGGTTTGGTGCTAATGTATTCCCTTAGCCTTTTTTTGTCTGGGAAGCTCTTTATTTGATCTTCTATTTTGAATGATAGCCTTGCTGGGTAGAGTAGTCTTGGATTCAGATTCTTGTTTTTCATGACTTTGATTACTTCATGGCATTCTCTTCTGGCCTGTAGTGTTTCTTGTGAGAAGTCAGCTGAGAGCCTGATGGGGTTCCCTTTGTAGGTAACCTGTTGCTTATCTCTTGCTGCTTTTAGGATCCTCTCTTTGTCTTTAATTTGTGGCATTTTAATTACTATGTGTCTTGGTGTGGGCCTGTTTGGGTTCTTCTTACTTGGGACTCTCTGTGCTTCTTGAACTTGAATGCCTTCTTCCTTCACCAAATTAGGGAAGTTTTCTCTCACTATTTTTTTGAATATATTCTCTATCCCTTGTTCATTTTCTTCTTCTTTGGGGACTCCTATGATGCGAATATTATTACGTTTCCAGTTGTCCCATAGTTCTCTTAAGCTGTCTTCCTGTTTTTTAATAGTTTTTTCCTTTTGTTTTTCTGATTGGTTGATTTTTTCTACCCTGTCTTCTAATTCACTGATCCGGTCCTCAGCTTCCTCTACTCTGCTTTTTAAACCTTCCAATGTGTTTTTCATTTCTGATATGTCATTTTTTATCTCTTCTTGTTGGTTTTTAATTTCCAATTGGCTTATTTTCAGTGTCTCTATGTCCTTACTCATGCTGTTCAGCTTCCTCAAGATCATGGCTGTGAATTCTAGCTCTGTTAACATGCCTAATTGCTCCACATTGATGTCATCTTCGGTGGAGGTCTCTTGCTCTTTCATTTGGCTTCTGTTTCTGTGTTTCACCATTTTGGCTATCACTGTGGGCTTTGGAGCCTGTCAAGTTCTCCCTGTGGGTGTTGGTGTTCTGCTGTTTGTGGCTCCCTCTCCTGTGTTTAGATGAGCGAGGAAGGACCCACGTTGAACACCACTGTCAAGTCTTACTTTCCTGGTTAAAGTTGCCAGCCCAGGAAAGGTACTGTTATACTCTAGCTTTTTGCCTGGAGGCTAGCAGTCTAGGTTAATTGATGAGTTTTGGGTTGTCAGTTGATTGAAAAGCTCCCTCAGGTGCTTAGCACAAGGGGATTTCCCGAGGGTGGGGCAGATGCTGGTCGTTAGTGAGCCTCAATTAGCACTTCAGAGGCCCACAGGGTGGGGTTGGATCTCCGAGGGAGGGGCTGCTGCCTCTCTCAGAGCCCTGGGAAGGAGCAATGTGGCCACCGTCCTGAGTGGCTGCACTCAGCCAAAGCTCTGAGCACCCTCCAGATCCCGAGTGTCCCGACACAGCTCCAGTCCAGTCTGCCCTCCCTCCGCCGGAGCCCAAGGTGAGTGGCTGTGGCTGTTTCAGCCTCTGTCCCGGCTGCGCTGTGGGGCCGCCTGGGAGTGTGACCTGAGGGCGCTGTTCCCAGCTAAGGCCGCTGCCGACCGTGGGCTCCCAGCCCCCATCTCGCGCCTTCGCAAGCCTACCGGGATGGAGTCAGTGTCCCTCGTTGTATGGTCCTCGCAAGCTGCTTTTCTGTTGGTTTTTCCCCTCAATTTGTCTGTGTTATAGTTGTAATTCCAGTTTGGTTCTGGGAGACGGTCTGTGCAGCTCCGTTCACTCCGCCGCCATTTTTCCTCCTGAATTCAATTTTGTGTCCTGCTATTTTAAAAGTTTATTATAAAAATTTTTTATGTCTAAATAATTTTTGAAAATTCACTTAAGCCTGTATTTTCTTGTTTCTACAAAGTTTGAAATATACAGAAAATATGAGAAGAAAAAAAAATCTGTAATCCTACTACCGAGAGAGAACCACTTACACATTAGTATTTCCTTCTAAATTCTGAGTTTCTAAGCTCCTATATTCAAACAAACAAAACTTAAATGTCCATGGTAACTCCTTATTTAATTTCTTTTGTTAAGTGAATATTTTTTTAAAATGAATTTTTAAAAGTAATTTGTCCTTATGTAATTAATATGATTAGTAAATTTATATTTTCACATCTTGTAGAATTTCTGAATTTTTAAAGGACTTTTAATCCAAGAAAATTTATTGTAACATTTTTTTCCATAAAATTTATTTTAACATGTGTGAAAGTTTAAAAGTTAAATCCTTAAAAGACATTTTATGTTGGAGTCTTTAGGAAGATAGGTGTGTGTGTGTGTGTGTGTGTGTGTGTGTGTGTGTGACGGAATCTCAAACCAGATCTGTATCTTCTTTTAATCTGGATGGCCTTGGGTAAGCTTCAATTTCTGTGAACTTCAGTTTCATTTTTCAAATTGTAATGCTAGAACTTTTCCAAATCAGGCTTGTTGTAAAGAGCCAATAACATAAAATCTGTGAAAGGACTTCTTAAATTACAAAACATACAAATGTTAATAGTTATTATTCAAGTAGCTCCAGGAAAAAAAAACAAAGGGCAAAGGCAGTTTTGTTTTGTTTTTTTTTAACCTCACCTGAGATAATATTTTTTATTGGTTTTTAGAGAGAGAGGACGGGAGGGAAGGGAGGGAAGGAGAGAGAGAGAGAGAGAGAGAGAGAGAGAGAGAGAGAGATTGGTTGCCTCTCATATGTACCCCAACAGGGGATCAAACCCGCCACCTTTTGGTGTACGGGACTATGCTCCAACCCACTGACAGGGCCAAAGACAGTTTTTGATTTCAGCAAGTTTTGGTCAGATTTTCTTTCAGGACAGACAGAAATTGGATATGGGAACCTTCCTGTAAGAAATGTAGAATATAGGTTTGCCTTGTCTTGTATGTCTTTCTCACCAAAATGTACAAATTTTTCTAACTGACCGCATGTCTAGATCTTAGGGCAAGAGAGAACATAATTCTATTTGTACTGTTTTAATTTTAAACAAATCATTATTTTGGTATCTAACTCTTAGGGAAAAAAAAGAAAAAGAGCAAGGAGAAATGGTATATCTGCCCATCACCACCTGCTATTTTTAGGTTGGCTAGGAAGTCCTATTTGGCGGCCTTTGCCCATCTCATTTGGCAACTCTTAAGCCTGCATCATTCAGATGATACAAGAAGCTTGGAAGGTGGAAAACTGAATTTCTTAGATTTTTCCGATGAAAAAAACATACCATTACAAGCAATTTGAAGAGCATTGGCTGTAAGTAAAACAGTAAGTATTTTTATTTAGTGAGAAGGGCTTATGAAACACAGAAGACATGATGTATTATTTCCACCTTTCTGCCTTAATAGAGGGTGAGGAAGGAATGAACCTTCTGCCCTGATTTGATTTTTACTCATTATCAAGAGAAATATTAATTTTAAAAAAGATGCTGATACTGTGCATACACACAGATACAAATACATATATGCTCATACATTTTTGTGGCTTTTTACAATAAAATCTTTGAAAAATAAAGGGAAACAATATGAATGCCAAGGAAAGAGGCACAGAAACAATCCTGGAAATGACAGCTTTTAAGATTAATGTACTGAGATGAATTGAAAGCTAAAGAAATAGAAAGTAATAGAGAAATCTAATGTTCCATTTACTTGAATAAAGGGACATAATATTATACCTATGGATCAGTTTTAAATGAGCATATGTGTGGACATTCCACAGATAATAAAATGTAACTTATTTTATCTGTAGTTTCTATAAAGAGCTCTAAAATATTTCTGTTGTTGGGTATAGTAATTTATTGAAAACTCTGTTAAAAATCAGCTTATATATGTTATGTAGTTTTTCTTTTGCCTATATAATTTTATTAGCGTCCTATACTAACTTTTTAACTGTTAAACTTTTCTTTAATTGTTAAATTATTATTTTCCTATAACTGAAAGAATTTTATTAAATGAGTTAACAAATGTTAAGTGCCCAATAAGTGTTTTCTATTATTATAATTGTATTGGTATTTTTAATATGTGTATAAATTCTAATGAAATTATATTAGAAAACTCATTTAAAGGCAGTCCTATTGCAAACAATATGAATTATCTTACATAACTGCACATTTAAGATGAAACATTGTCTCATAGCTGTTCCAAAGTTGATATTTTCCTCCATGTTTAAAAGAGTTGAGATAAACTTACATTGTAAGCTTGGTCTTATGTCTAATAGAAACGTAAAATAATTTTGCCTACTAGGAGGAGCTGTAAACATTGCGTTCTGTTTAAATGATAAAATAAGTAGTATATAAAAGAAAATCCATTTACAGTGACAAATTTAAAAATAAAAATATTTTACAGTTCTAACTCACTTGTAAAGAAAGTTCAGGGAGCATGTGTAAAGTGCTTTATTGCTTGCACAGGATCCTTATATACTTTATCATTTGATCCTCACAATAACCCTGAGGTAAATAGTAGTATTCCTCTTTATAGATGAGAAGAGTAAGCCTCACAGAGATCACAATTTGCACGTGACAAAGCCAGGCTTTCACAAGAGACTGGATCACAGGATAGGATTCTTTCGAAAAGATGCTACTCAAGAAGGGGTCATGTGAGAGATCCTAGGAGGTTCTTTCAAACCCACATTTCTGTGATTTCTGTAGTTTTAGGTGGAAAGCAGCATGAGATAGTAGGAAACACATGGGAAGAACTGGATTTATTATATCCTGGCCTTGAGCAAGTAATTCAGCCTCTCTGAACTTCAATGTCTCATCTATAAAACAGGATAAAATTTTAATAACTTGCAATGTTGTTGAAAAGATGAAATGACATAATGTAGAAAAGAGCCAGGCACTTACATTCTCAGTTGTAGAGCTATTACTAATATGTATAAAATCCAAATACAGTAATCCCCTCAACATACCACAGTTGCCAATAACCCACTAGAGCCCTACCTCTGAAGGCGGGTATAGTGCTACTAATCAGTAACTTTTTGGTGAATGAGGAAAATGAATGGAGTTTGTTGACGATGTGAAGAGCAGAGAAGGGCATAGAATGAAACCCATAGACATATTTTGAAGTGGAAACCAAAACCACAATTAAAAGCAACGCGGATGGAAGGAAGAATACTGCAGGAGGGAAAAATAGCCCACAACTTAGCTCAGTAGTTTTAGCCAAGTGATTCTCACAACCTAGCTCAGTAGAAGGAGAGATTGTGAGAATCCCTTGGCTAAATGCTGGGTATGCTCTTTCAGGACCAAGAGCGAATCAGAGAAGCCATCAGCAAATTCTGGGTCCAGGGGAATAGAAAGTTTCAGCAGTGGAATAGAATGGCTCACATTCGACCTGGGCTTTATAATTCGATAGACCTAGGTTAAAATTTTGCTTGTGCTAACTGCTAGCCATTTGACCTTGGAAAAGTTATTTGCCATCCCATGTCTCCTTTGTAAAAGGAGGATGATAAATTCTACCTTATGAAGTTGTTTCAAAGATTAAATAAGATATGTAGGTGAAGTGTTTACTGGTATTGCTTCATCCCCTGGCAACAAAAATACAAGATCTGTATGGGCAGGACCTTTGTTTTATCCCTGTATCTGTTGTGTACATATAACAGTAGACAAATTAAATATTTGTTGAATGACTGAACAAATGGACTTGTCAAAGTGTCTCTGTATGTGTGTGCATATATACACGCTCTCATATGCCTCACTAAATGATGTGAGAAAAATACTCCCAAGCTGTAGTGGCATATAAAATTTTTATCATGGTCAATCTTTATCTAAATTTCTATTCCATTTATTGTCCAACCATTCAAGTATTATTTAATCACATCCTGTTTTATGTCATAATCTGTATTTTATTTTTGTAATTGGACTGTTAAGCTCATGTAGAGTAGAGAGTAGTATTTACCCATCATCATCCAGTCCAATGCTATGCTTATAGTATCACTACATTGAAATAAGAATATATGTTGTGAATTATTGGAATTGTATACTTGATAATCGTGATTGGACATGGTAAGATTTTGGCTAAAGATAAAATATGTTTTCTTCAGTGGATCTTTGTCAGATGAAAGTTTGAAAGACATGATATCAATGGCCAAGAAAAGGACAGAAAGATCCATATGAGGGTGTTTATGTTCTAGTCCCAGAACAGGGGACATGTGTTGGTGGATATTTTAAGGTACTCTGTGACAAACATGATTGCTCTTGCTCCTCAGCCTTTGTGTGTGTCTTTACCTGGAAATTTTCCCTTACGCCCTCTCCTTCATTTGTTAATTCCTATTCAGTTTTCAGTTTTCAGCTCAAAGACACTTTCTCCAAGAAGCTTCTGTGATATTAACCTAAACTGGATGAAGTATCTCTCATCCGGGTGGCCACAGTACCCTATACTTTTCTTATTACAATACACACAAAAGTATATTGTAATTTTCTGTTTGTTTGTGTCCCCTGCTAGATAGTAAGTCCATGAGGATAGTTGTATATGTCTTACCAATATACCTTAGCACAGTGCCTATTACTCAACAAATATTTGATGAATAAACAAATGACAAATGACTAAAGGAAAGGAAAAAAATCTTCAATATAATAGCTGTTTTATTGGATGTCTGTTATTAACTTTACATAAGTTAATATTTAATCCTTGCAACAATCCAGATGGGGCAATTGAGTTCAGAGAACTTAACTTGGTCAAAGTGATACTGTCGAGATTTGAACCAGGATCTCTCTGTTTTTTCCACTTTGTAATACTGCCTCTTCCATAACTTACCTGTGTATAAGTTGTTACAAGCTACAAAACTTTTTCATTCCTATGACAGCTATGTGAAGCTAGGCATTATCTCCCATTTAATATCTAGTTAGTGACAAGGCCAGATTTTCAAATGAGATGATCTGGCTCTAGTTTCATTCCCTTTCCATGATAACACGGCTATTCCATTCTGGAAGATTAAAAGGTGTGAGGCCTCAACAAAAATCGTGCGATGATAACAGTTTCAAGAGTGATAAGTTTTTGATTCATCAGTAAAATAAATAATTCCAGGTAGATGTATTTTAGCAGGCCTGGAGTAAATTCTGTATTTTCTTTGTCATTTTTACCAAGAAGAGAAAAATTACTAAAGTTGGGGGAAATTTCTGTTAATGCTATCAAGTTCTTCCTTCCCTTTGAGATCTGAATATTTCCTGGCCTCATGCTGCTATGAGCTCAGAATTCATCGGATACCTACAGAAGAGACCACTGCTGACGGGACAAAATCATGTTGTTGGGTGGATTTGACGCAGCTCCTTCCTCCCACTAACCTTCCTTCTCATAGTAGTTGTTTTGCACTTACTTTGCTTATTCTACGCTCCTGAAATTGTGGCTTCTGGTAGGAGGAAGCCCAGTGGGTTTGCCCGAGGTCATTGACTTTGGCTATCCTTGGCCTATGACTTTCCTGTGCTCTTTACCCTGCCACCAGGAATCACTTCTGTTGGGAAGTAAGGGGAGCAAGAATGGGGTAGTGAGGAGAGCCATGATTTTGACTGAAACACGCAGAGGCTCAGAACTAAGGGAAGCAGATTTCCATGACACCTCCCTAAGACTGAGACGTTTCCCATAGATGCAGCGAAAAGAAAATTTAGTGTGAGAAGGAATCACATTTATTTTTTTTAGTCCTGCTTGAGTGTTTGGCAGCTGCTTGGATACATATAGGTCACCGGACTGTAGGGCACTGCAAGTGCAAAATCTCAAAAAAGGAAAGAATTTTATTATAATCTCTTAGCAGAATGTTAGATTTCAATGAAAGACTTTGAAACCAACTGCAAATTTGAAACTAAATGGTTCTAAAGCAAATATAATCCTTACATATATCTTGATTATCGGCTACTTTGTTCTGCCCTGTGCTGTTCTGTAAATGTTTGATGAAGCCACAGTTCATTATTTACTTTTCTTTGATCTCTCCACCAGCGAATATATTTGTGTTTCTATTTTCCTTGTGACTTTGCATTTGTACTATCTGGCATTGGAATTTTGCTGACTAGGTGAGTTTGACTCTTAAGGGGGAGAAAGGAAGGAATGTGGGTAGCCCAGTTTCAAGTAGGCTGCGGTTGAATAGAAGGAAATCCCAGGCTAGTTTTTTTTTTTTTTTTTTTTTAATAATTGGGGTACAGTTTATAGAAAGTCTGTAAATTTTACACAAACATTTAAAAATATGCGTACATGAATTTAACCACCACTCATGAAAATACATTTCAGCCCTGGCTGGTTTGGCTCAGCGGTTAGAGCGTCGGCCTGCGGTCCAGAGAGAACCGGGTTCGGTTCCCGCTAAGGGCATGTACCTCGGTTGCAGTTTGTCCCCAGCCCTGGTTGGTCGTGCGGGTGGCAGTCACTCGATGTGTCCCTTTCACGTGGATGTTTCTCTCTCTTTCTCTCTTCCTCCCACTCTACCTGAACAAAAAATAGAAAAGTGTCCTCGGGCAAGGATTAAAAAAAAAAAAAAAGAAAAGAAAATACATTTTCAGTACCCTCTCTGACATTACCTACTACCAAGAATAACCCCATTCTTATTTCCAACACCATAAGTTAGTTTTGTCTGGACAGCTGTTTTTAACAGTGCTTTTTACAGAATATATCACGAATGGGAATGATTGATACAGAATTTGGGAATTGGGAGTAAATTCAAATTCCTTGGGATGACATATGTAACAGTTGTGTATTCATTGCTACCTAAAGACAGAGAAGTTCCCAACTTGTTCCCTTCAGTTCCACATGGTCAGGGGGCAGGGTTTTCCTTTAAGTATCATCTCCATATAGGATGTCTAAGTACCCCACATTAAGTCCCACTTTCTTAAAGGGACATACATCTTAAGAGTATTCAGGCTGGTTGGATGGCTAATGTCTGCAGAGAAGGTATCTGTGAGGTCCACACTAAGAATAACTCATCACTGAGTCCCTTTCTCTTTGTTCCTAGACCCACTCCCACTTTATTTTATTCATTTCTATTTATTTTTATCTTTATTGTTGAATGTATTACAGAAGTTCCTCATTTTTCCCCCATTGATCCCCTCCTCCCCACTCCCGCCCCCCTCCTACCTTTTCCCACACTGTTGTCTGTGTCCATTGGTTATGCATATATGCATATAAGTTCTTTGGTTTATTTCTTCCCATCCCTCTTCCCTTTGAGGTTTGTCAGTCTAGCAAACAATTTGTTCTTTTTAATCCCTTCACCTTTTTCACCCATTCCTCCAACCCCCCTTGCATCTGGCAACCAACAAAATGTCCTCTATATCTATGAGAATGTTTCGGTTCTGTCTGTTCATTTTGTTTGTAGATTCCATTGTTGATAGATATGTATTCATTGCCATTTTGTTTGTTCATATTTTTTAGCTTTTTCTTCAAAAAGACCCTTCAACATTTCATATAATAATGGTTTGGTGGTGATGAACTCCTTTAACTTTTTCTTGTCTGGGAAACTCTTTATATGGCCATCAATTCTAAATGACAGCTTTGCAGGATAGAGTAATCTTGGTTGTAGGTTCTTGCTTTTCATCACTCTGAATATTTCTTGCCACTCCCTTCTGGCCTGCAAAGTTTCTTTTGGAGAAATCAACTGACATTCTTATGGGAACTCCCTTGTAGGTAACTAGCTGCCTTTCTTTTGCTGCTTTTAAGATTCTCTCTTTGTCTTGAACCTTTTGCATTTTGATGATGATGTGTCTTGGTGTGGGCCTCTTGGGGTTCATCTTGTTTGGGACTCTGTGCTTCCTGGACTTGTATGTCTGTTTCCTTCACCAAGTTAGGAAAGTTTTCTGCCATTATTGTTTCAAACAGGTTTTCAATTTCTTGTTCTCGCTCTTCTCCTTCTGGCACCCCCAAGATACGAATGTTGGCATGCTTGAAGTTGTCCCAGAGGCTCCTTACACTATCCTAATTTTTTTTGGATTCTTTTTTGTTGTTGTTCTGATTGGGCGTTTTTTGCTTCCTTATATTCCAAATTGATGGTTTGCTTCTTGGATTTACGTACTCTACTATTGAATCTGTGTAAATTATTCTTTATTTCAGTTAATGCCTCCTTTATTTCTGACTGTGCATCCATCATTTCTGACTGGTCCTTTATCATGGTCTTGAGGTCCTTATTAAGTTCTTTGATATTCTCACAAAGGTTTTTGAAATTATTACTAAGTTCATTGAGCATCCTTACAAGCAGTGTTTTGAACTCTGCATCTGTTAGATTGCTTATTTCCATTTCATTTAGTTCTTTTCTTGGAGTTTCCTGGAGTTTTGTTCTGTTCTTTCATTTGGGACCTGTTTCTTTGTCTCCTCATTTTGGCTGCCTCCCTGTGTTTGTTTCTGTGTAGTACTTAATGAGAGTTATGGGGCTAGCTGAGACCAGATGCTGCTCGTTTGAAAGAATTTAGGAAAACCTGAAGCAGGATCCAAGACAGGCCAATCCTATGGTTAAGCAAGTGGCAATAGCTTGGGTGGGCTTAAAAGTTGGGTGGGGTGGGGCGGGGCGGGGCGGGGCAGGGCCTCAGGGAGTCACCAGGGTGGGGCTATCAGTGTGAGCCAGGTTGCTGGAGTCCCAGATATGGCGACTGTCTGCCGTCCCAGGGAAGGGCTCACCAAAGGAACAAAGGCCTCTGACAGCAGGTTTGTCCCCAAGAAAGCGTCCTCTCCAGTCCTCGCTCCAGTGCCAAACAGCTCAGTTCTTCTCTGTATGTCTCTGGAGCCTGTGTAGCTGCCTCCCCTCCAAGCTTAGAGGGAGAGAGTCTGATAAGTCCGTGCATGGGCCCTTGTGTAGTTGCCTCCCTTCCAAGCTTAGAGGGAGAGAGTCTCTAAGTCCGTGCGTGGGCCCTTTAGGGAGCTGCCTGGGGCTCCATCTGCTTCAGCTTCCCTGAGCCTCAGTTCCTGCTGGTTTTTCCAGCCAGAAATTATGGGGACTTCTTTTCCTGGCACTGGAACCCTGAGCGGGGCACCTGGTATGGGACGGGGACCCCTCAGTCCTCAGGAAGGACCTTCCCAGCCGTGGGAGCCTCCTGATTTTTATCCGCCACACTTGGGTGTGGGACCAGCCTGTCGCGCCTCCGCCCTCCTACCAGTCTGGATGTGGCTGCTGCTTTAATTTCGTAGTTGTAGGACTTCCATTCAGCCTGATTTCATGCGGTTTTGAATGATGGTTGTTCAGTAGTTTAGTTGTAACTTTGATGTGGTTGTGGGAGGACGCGATACCACATTTAGCTACGCTGCCATCTTGACCGGAAGTCCCTGTGTTTGTTTTTATGCATTAGGTAGAGTTGCTATGTCCCCTAGGTTTCCTAGGGAGGTCTGTTTTAGTAGGTGTCTTGTAGGGTCCAGTGGCACAGCCTCCCTCATCAGCCCAAGTGGGCCCTCAAGGTGTAACCCTCGTTTGGACTTTATACCATTCTGTTGTAATTGAGTCTTTTTTTGAAGCTATGAATTTATTAGACCTTTACAATTCGAAGTCAGATCCAGAATAAATGTCTTAATTGTATACATGGTAAATGAAGCAGTGTAACATATACATTATTTGAATATCTTAATGAAATGTTTTATCTATTTATAAAAGTCTATGCTTTCATTCAATAAACATTTAACAAACACTATAAGGCAAAGTAAGGACCCTATCTTTGTTAGAAAGAGATAAACTCCACATAGAATGGAGGGCTGGACATGTCCTAAAAAAAATGGATGGACCCTCAGGAGAAAGGTTGATGCTATCTTGGGCCAGAGAATAGATGGACTCTAAGTATATTTAACGTCAAAAGTTGGGAAGTGTGTCTAACCAGTGATTCTACAAAAACCACACCTTCTTTTTTCAAACAAGAACACTTTCAAATGATGGTATCTTTAGTAAAGATATAGATCTGTGTAAGTGAGTCTTGATTACTGTTGGCACATCAATGGGAGGGTTTTACTCAGGCTGATCAGTTGCAAGGACTGGCTGTGTCCACTGACCAGTGACCTCTGACCACCTTGGAGGATCAGCTGTGCAGAGCAAGACTTACTTCAGCAGGGCTCTATTACCCACTGAGTTCATTCCTTGAGTGTGTCACTTGTGGAGGTGATTGGGTGGTAATTCTTCACAGTGTTCTGAAGCTGTCCACTGGGTGTGCTGGCTCTGGGGCAAGGCCAGCCACTGCCTGTGTTTTTCCCAGGGCGGCCACCAGGCTTAAGTTACAAAGCGATCTGCAGATGGCTGCTTCTTGTGCTGGGCTTGGAGGTGTTCAGGCAAAGCCAAGCTATGAACTAAGGCTGGCTGCTTCTAGTGCCAGGCCTGGGACCACTTAATGAGAAATTTGGGGCTCACTGAGGCCAGATGCTGCTTGTTTGAGAGAAATCTGAAGCAGGAGCCAAAACAGGCCAATCCTATGGTAAAGCTACAGGAAACAGCTTGGGTGGGCCCAAAAGTTGGGTGGGGCAGGGCCTCAGGGAATCACCAGAGCATGGAGGGTGGGAACAGTGTGAGCCAGGTTGCTGGAGTCCTAGATATGGCACCAGTCTGCTGGGTCTGTGGGGGAAGGGCTCACCAAAGGAACAGTGGCCTCTGACAGTAGGTCTGTCTGGGAGAAAGTTACCTCTCCAGTCCTCACCCAGATGCCAAACAACTCAATTCTTCCCTGTGTGTCTCTGGTGCATTTCAAGCTGCTGCCTGTCCAAGCTGGAGCTCAGAGGGAGCAAGTCCTAGTAAATCTGTGTGCGGGCCCTTTAGGAGGAATGCCTGGGACTCCAGAAGGCTTAGCTTCTGTTCCTGCTGGTTTTTACCACCAGAAGGTATGAGGACTTCTCTTCCTGGCACTGGAACCCTGAGCTGGGAGCCTGTGTGAGAGGGGGACCACTTGCTCCTCAGGGAGGACTTTCCCAGCTGAGGTGTCCGTCCTGATTTTTATCCACCACACGTGGGTGTGGGACCAGCCAGCCCCTCCTACCAGTCTTCATGTGGCTTCTTCTTTAATTTAATAGTTGCAGGACTTACATTCAGCTCAATTTCAGGAGGTTCTGAACGATGTTTGTTCTGCAGTTTAGTTGTAATTTTGGTGGGTTGTGGGAGGAGGCGAGTACAGCGTTTACCTATGCCGCCATCTTGACCAGAAGCCCTTCTTTTGTGTTTTAAATTGGTTGTTGTTTGTATTAATACATATAAAGGCAATTCATGATTGCATATTAATTTTGTAGCTGTGATGAAAATGTGACCTGCACCTCTCACAGACACCAGAGAGGTTTATTGGATAGCTCCCTGAGTCAGAGGGAGTGGGCTGTCCCCAACCTTGATCCTTGTCTTCTCATATAAAAGAACCTATATAAGAGACTCTAGATAATATTTACATTGTGTTCAGTGAGTTTATTAAAACATTAAAGCATGCACAATTATTAATGAAGCAAAGCAAACAAACCTATACATCTGGCTTTTGAAGCACAGATGGGCTCTCAGCTAATCTGAAGAGCAAGTAGGGTGGGTGGTTTCAACTTTATATACCCTTCTGTCTATAAGTTTTTTAAAAGTTCCTTTGCTATATATCCTGGTACAGATGAACGCTAAATGTCTCTCTTTATTTTTTTGTTATGGCTTTCCCACAATTTATAGGAGGTACCTGGCAATTAAATCCCAATTCCTGTATTTTTTGTTTGTTTGTTTATACTATTTTTTTCTCCTCCCCCTTGCTGTCCTAACAACTTTGGGATGATTTGCACTAAGTTGACTCTGATTCCTCCTCCTCCTCTTCGTTTCCATTCCCCCTCCTGTCCTGCATTCTTCTGTGAGAAGGAGAGGTTTTTTCCTGTGAAATGTAACATTAATTGTATTTTTTTAAAATTTTATTTTTGTTACAGATGTTTCTCCTTTTTTACTATTGACACCCTCCTCCCCATCCCCCCACCAACCCCGGCTTTGTTGTCCACGTCCATTGGTTATGCGTACATGTGTATAAGTTCTGTGGTTTTTCTCTTCCCTCCCCCCACCACCCTCTCTTCTGAGGATTGTCCGTCTGTACCCTACTTCCACGTCTCTGGGTCTACCCTATTTCTCAGACTGTTTTGTTCATTATATTCCACAAATAAGTGAGATCATGTGATATTTGTCTTTTTCTGCTTGGATTGTTTTGCTTAGGATAATATTCTCCAGGTCCCTTCATGTCGTCTCAAAGGATTAGAGATCTTTCTTTCTTACAACTGCATAGTACTCTGTTGTGTATATGTATCACTACTTTTTTATCCATTTGTCTACCTATGGACACTTGGGCTGTTTCCAGATCTTAGCTATTGTAAATAGTGCTGCTATGAACATGGGGGTACACATATTTTTTCTGATTGGTGTTTCAGGCTTCTTAGGGTATATTCCTAGAAGCGGGATCACTGGGTCAAATGGAAGTTCAATTTTTAAATTTTTGAGGTAACACCATATTGTTTTCCATAGTGGTTGTACCAGTCTGCAATCCCACCAGCAGTGAACTAGGGTCCCCTTTTCTCCACAACCTCTCCAACACTTGTTGTTTGTTGCTTTGTTTATGATGGCCATTCTGACAGGTGTAAAGTGGTATCTCATTGTTGTTTTAATTTGCATCTCTCTGATGATTAGTGATGTTGAACATTTCTTCATATGTCTCTTGGCCATTTGTATGTCCTGTTTGGAGAGGTGTCTATTTAGGTCCTCTGCCCATTTTTAAATTGTTTTTTTTTTTTTTGTCTTCCTTTTGTTGAGTTGTATGAGTACTCCATATATTTTGGAAATTAACCCCTTATTTGATGTATCATTGGCAATTATGCTATCCCATACAGTGGGTTGCCTTTCCATTTTGATGGTTGTTTCTTTTGCTGTGCAGAAGCTTTTTAGTTTGATGTAGTCCCATGTGTTCATTTTTTCCTTTGTTTCTGTTGCCTTAGGTGATGTATCAGTGAAAATTCTGCTGCCTATCATGTCCAAAATTTTGTTGCCTACATTTTCTTCTAGAACTTTTATGGATTCACAAGTCACATTTAAGTCTTTTATTCATTTTGAGTTTATTCTTGTGTATGGTGTAAGTTGATGGTCTAGTTTTATTTTTTTTTGCATGTAGCTGTCCTATTTTCCCAACACCATTTATTAAAGAGGCTGTCTTTACTCCATTGTATGCTCTTGCTACCTTTGTCAAATATTAATTGAACATAATGTCTTGGGTCCATTTCTGGGTTCTCTGTTCTGTTCCACTGGTCTATATGCCTGTTCTTGTGCCAGTACCAGGCTGTTTTGATTATAGTGGCTTTGTAGTATAACGTGATATCTGGTATGGTGATCCCACCTACTTTGTCCTTCTTTTTCAAGATTGCTATGGCTATTTGGGATCTTTTTTGGTTCCATGTGAACTTTGGAAATATTTGTTCTAGGTCTGTGAAATATGTCATTGGTATTTTGATGGGGATTGCATTGAATCTATAGATTCCTTTGGGTAATATGGACATTTTAATGATGTTAATTCTTCCAATCCATGAACAAGGTATGCGCTTCCACTTTTTAATGTCTTCCTCTATTTCTGTTTTCAATGTCCTGTAGTTTTCTGCAAATAGGTCCTTTACTTCTTTGGTAAAGTTTATTCCTAGGTATCTTAATTTTTCTGCCGCAATGGTAAGTGGGATTGTTTTCTCAGTTTCTCTTTCTGTGAGTTCATCATTGGTGTATAAGAATGTCATTGATTTCTTGACGTTAATTTTGTATCCTGCTACTTTCTCAAATTCATTTATTAAGTCTAGTAAATTTTTGATGGAGTCTTTAGGGTTTTCTATGTATAGTATCATGTCATCTGCGAATAATGACAGTTTCACTTCCTCCTTTCCAATTTGGATCCCTTTTATTTTTTCTTCCTGTCTGATTGCTGTGGCTAAGACTTCCAGTACTATGTTAAATAACAGTGGTGAAAGTGGGCATCCCTGTCTTGTTCCTGTTCTTAAGGGAAATGCTTTTTGTTTCTGCCCATTGAGTATGATGTTGGCTGTAGGTCTTTCATATATGCTCTTTATTATGTTGAGATATGATCCCTCTATTCCCATATTGCTGAGCATTTTAATCAGAAATGGATGTTGGATTTTGTTGAATGCTTTTTCAGCATCTATTGATATGATCATGTGGTTTTTATTCTTTATTTTGTTTATGTGGTGTATCACATTTATTGATTTGCGAATATTGTACCAGCCTTGCATCCCTGGAATGAATCCCTCTTGGTCATGTGAATAATTCTTTTTATGTATTGCTAGATTTGATTTGCTAGTATTTTTTCAGGATTTTGGCATATATGTTCTTCAGGGATATTGGTCTGTAGTTTTCTTTCTTTGTAGTGCCTTTTTCTGGTTTTGGAATTAGAATTATGCTGGCCTCATAAAACGAGTTTGGAAGACTTTCTTCTTCTTGCATTTTTTGAAATAATTTGAGGAGAATGGGTGTTAGTTCTTTTTGGACTGGTAAAACTCTCCCGTGAAGCCATCTGGGCCTGGGCTTTTGTTTGCTGGGAGAGTCTTGATTACCTCTTCAAGACATTTGGTCTGTTCAAATGTTCTATCTCTTCCCGATCCAGTTTTGGGAGACTATGTGTCTTGAAATTTGTCCATTTCACTTACAGTGTTGAATTTGTTGCCATATAATTGTTCATAGTAGTTGTTAATGATCTTTTGTATTTCTGTGTTGTCCGTTGTTAGAGAAGGAGAAGTTTTAACCTTGTTCTCAAGACCAGGCCCTGCTATATGAGACCTGCAAAGATTTTGGCTTTGTTTAACTTTCCTACCTCAGTTTCCCTATTCCTCTTGTCTCAGAATTTTCCAAGCTTTTCATTGCCCTACAACATAACCATTCACATTGCTGAAATATTTTAGTTGGAATTGTTTTTTTTTCTTTTTAAGTTGAAGCAATTGATAGATTATTTATCATTTATAATACTTAACTCCTCCTTTGCTATTTTCATATCTGATTGCTTCTATTGACCAATTTTGTTGGCTGCTATCTCCTCCAGAACAATGTTAGATAAGAATGGCAAGAATGGTCATCATTGAGCTAACATATTTAAATGTGTGTAACGTAATAAACAAGGCTATAAAATATGCTTCCTTAAAATCATCACAGAGAATATATTTTTAGGAATGAAATGATATGAAATCAAAATGCTTCCTGAAAGGATATCCTATATATTGAATCTTTCAGTATTTGTTCAAATGAATCTTTCCTGACCACCTATTTAAAATTGTACCTCCCTTCCTACCTACTCCTTCTTAGCCTCCTTCCCTGGCTTATTTTTATCCATAGCATTGACCACAATTTTCTAAACTATGTGTTTTACTTACTTAATCTTCTAATATATATTCTCCTCCACTGGATACAATAGCAGGATTTTTTTTTAACCTTATTTTGGTTTACTGCTATATCTCCAGCACCTAGAAAAATGCCTGGCACATAATAAATGGTCAATAAATATTTGGGTGGATGAAATTTCCTAAGAAAATCAGGAAAGGTGCTATAAGAAAGATGTTCTTGCCTCCAGTTAAATGTCAATATAGAATAGGAATTATTTACCTGAAGCACTAGGTAGGATTGAAACATTTTTTGTGACATTATCACATTTTATTTTTTTAATTTAATTTTTATTTTTGGTATGTGCCCCTAGCGGGAACCGAACCTGGGACTCTCTGGTTCGCAGGCCAATGCTCCAACCGCTGAGCCAAACCGACCAGGGCCATCATCACATTTTAAATGATCTTTTCCTCTATAGTGATGAACAATAAATAAGAGTCTTCAAATCTGAATGGGTCTGGGAAGATAAGGACTGAGTGGTGGTAACTGTAAAAAGAAGAAGCTGAGACTTGAGGCAGCAGGAATTCCAATATAACTTCCTGATTGGCATCCATTTTGAAGAACAAAATATTTTTCATCTGTTTTGCAGCAATGACCACAAAAGTATTTCACTAGAAAGAGAATTCACCAGGAGGATTTGAGCTCCACAATACAATCTTATTATTGCTCCAAACAGATGTTTTTTTCTTTGTACCTAATTTACCATAAGAATTAAACACAGCAAAAATATTTCACTAAAGCTGTGAGAGACATCTCTAAAGGAGATGATTTAGACCCACGAGGTAACATTAAGAAAAAGAAAGGAAGAAAGGGAGGGAGAGGGGAAGGAAGAAAGGAACAAAGGGAGAGAGGGGAAGAGAAAGGTTATGGGATTCAAACAAATTAGCGGGTGAGCCCTGGCCGGTTTGGCTCAGCGGTTAGAGCGTCGGCCTGCGGTACAGAGAGACCCGGGTTCGGTTCCCGCTAAGGGCATGTTCCTCGGTTGCAGTTTGTCCCCGGCCCTGGTCGGTCGTGCGGGTGGCAGCCACTCGATGTGTTCCTTTCACATCGATGTTTCTCTCTCTCTCTCTGTTCCTCTCTCTCCCTCCCACTCTACCTGAACAAAAAATGAAAAAATGTCCTCGAGTGAGGATAAAAACAAACAAACAAACAAAAAAAACACAACAAATTAGCGGGTGAAATTTTGTGCAGTTTCTGTTGGGAAATTGTTCTGCTAGCCTCAGTGTGGGAGAATGAGTTGCTCAGCAGCGACTTCTAAAAGTACAGCAACTAGAAAGATGCGTTACTCGCATGGGGCACGTTTGCCTGGCTAGAGCTTGGTAGTTGCTTCTATGAGTTCTAGTTCTGGTACAGTGTTGATGCTGCTGTTTAATGTTTGTTCACCCTGGGATGGGGATTAACCTGAACCTGAAGACAGTAACAAAGCTTAATTCAGAAGCAAAATGTAGGCATCTCTAGCTCAGAGGTACTCTTTACAATTGTGCTATTATTAGCACCCTGGTTAGGCTGAATTTAGACTGGCAGTCCTATTTCACCTGATGGGAAAATAGGAGGTTACTGCATTTAGACTGAAGGAAATCAGAATGTCAGCCTGCTGTTAACAATGTTTTCAGATAAAAATGGCCAGAGTCACATGTTCTGATCTTGAAGTGATTTTCAAAGCAGTCTGTTCCCTCCTTGGTACTGTGATTCCTGTTAAAGTATTCCTTTCCTTCCTTTCACTCAATCCCAGATAGAAACACAAGACTGACTTCTTCAGCCGGGTAAAGGAAAAGTAATCCCATATTTTGCCTCTCATTTCCATCAGAGACAAGATGACCTCACCATGTGCCATAAGGTACTTCACGATCACCAGCTTCACTTCTTACTACCTTGCTCTTTGCTCACTGCACAGAGACTGGCCTCTGCAGTTCCTTGCCGATGCCAGGCACGCTCTGGTCCTAGGGACTTCGCTCTCGCTGATGGTTCTGCCTGGGAGGCTTTCCCCCAGGTCTCTTCATGGCTCACGCCAGCATCCTGCAGGTCTCTGCTCAACCGTCGTCTTCTTAAATAGGCTTTATCTGACTATCCTGTTTAAAATAGCATCCCCTTCCTCCTGCTTCTGTTTCTCACTATTCCCTTTATTCTGCTTTATGTTTCTTTATTGTTTTCATCACCACTTGTCAAATTATACATGTTTTATAGTCTATGTTCCTTCACTAGAATGTAAATTTCACCAGGGCAAGGACACTTAAAAAAAATTTTTTTATTGCTGCTATGTTCTCAGCGCCTAGAATGGTATCTGGAAAATGAAGCAGCTGCTTCATAAATATTGGTTGAATGAGTAAATGAAACTCTTTTAATCCTTGCATCTTAATGTACAGGTTTGTTTGTTTATATTTTCCGTGATATACTTTTGTGGCACATGGAAATGTATTTATCATTTAGCATTAGTAGTCATTTATTTTTATAAAATGTTTTATAAATCTAAATTTTAAAAAAAGATAAATATAATAAGATATGTGTGAAAGTTGTGTATAAAGTTGGTTAATGAAAAATGCTTCAGGACGCCTCAAAGTTGATACATGTAATTTCTGTTTTTATCTTTTTCTACCCATTTTTGTTTCTTTTTTTCTCTCCCTAACTATACTCTGTGTTAGGTAGACAAAGATAAAAACCAAAATGATATACTCAACTCTTCATTATCTATACTAATGAGCAAGCTACTTGCTGTAACTATTTTGCTTGTGTTCTTTTTTATACCTTTTCTGAGTTAAAGTGTTTTGGTTGAGAAAGTTTGGTTATAGGATATGTAGGAGAAAAAAGTAAACAAGAAAAAAATGAGCATTGTAGCAGATGGTTTTTATTATCTGTTCCGCTTAATGATGACTAAGGGTTTGAAAGCAAGATTTGTTGTGGATGGTGCTCCTCTTATATCCCCTATTGCACTCCCTTAGTTTCTTCCAAGAAAAATAGACACTTAGGAGTTTTATGTACATTAATAGACAAAAGAATTGCTACCCTGCAAATATATCTAATGACTAAATATACCTTACTTAGAAAAATCAGCACAAATGTATTTATGTTAATCAAGTGTGAGTGTCAGGAAAATGCATGTTCAGATGAAATGTGTCTTCTCTTCATCCCATTATTTGGAAAAATTTGATAGAAAAGATGAGATTCTAGAAACGAAAAGGGGAAGAACAGGGTGTATTCTATGTAGGTAAGACAGCATGAGAAAAGAGTTGGACATAGGAGTACTGTGGCCCCATGAATGAGTTCTGGAAGTTATCCAACACATTGTGGGCTCTCAAAATGCATCAAACCATCTTTGAATGTACAATTAATATACATTTATTCACTTCTCTTTTAAAAACATATGTTTTTATTGATTTTAGAGAGAGAAAAAGAGAAGGAGAGATAGAAACATTCATCAGCTGCCTCCTGTATACCCCCTACTGGGGATCGAGCCCACAACCAGGGCTCGTACCCTGACAGAAAATCAAACCTGCAACCTTTTGGTGCATGGGTCGACACTCAACCACTGAGCCACACCAGTTGAGCTATTCACTTATTCTTTTTTATTTATTTATTTTTTTATCCTCACCCGAGGATATTTTTCCATTTTTTGTACAGATAGAGAGGGAGGGAGAGAGAGGAAGGGAGAGAGAGAAACATCGACGTGAAGGGACACACCGAGTGGCCGCCACCCGCATGACCAACCAGGGCCGGGGACAAACTGCAACCGAAGTACGTGCCCTTAGCGGGAACCGAACCCGGGTCTCTCAGGACCGCAGGCCGACGCTCTAACCGCTGAGCCAAACCGGCCAGGGCTATTCACTTATTCTTTATTTAATTATCAGACATTACCTGAATGCCCACTATGGGCCAGAGTTTTTGTTTGTTTGTTTTGCATTTAAGAATACAAAGTTGAATAAATAATAGGGCCCTACCCTCAATTTACTCACAACCTACTTAGCAAGAGAGAAATATATTAATCAGTAAGTGTAATAGATTGCTTAGAAATCGATATAAGATTTGGGGGAAGTGGTAGAGTTGGCCCAGAAGGGAATTATCAGTTTACACTGGGTGGAGTTTGTGTGAGGGGAGCATGTAGTGGAATCTAGGGAAGACTTAAGAATGGTATCTTGCATGTCAAGTAAGAGTTGGAATGATGCTTTAAAAATTAATTGGTGCAACAAAAGAAAAAATAGATACATTGGACATCATCAATATTAAAAACTTGTGCTTCCAAGGACTCTGTCAAGAAAATGAATAGACAACCCACAGAATGGGAGAAAACTTTTGGCAGATCATATATCTGATAAGGGACTTATATCTACAATATACAAAAACTCTTACAACTCAACAATAAAAAGATAAATAACCTAATTTATTAATTTTATTAATAGTTTATTTATTAATTAGTTTTTGTTACAGATGTTTCTCATTTTTCCTCCATTGACACCCTCCTCCTGTTCCCCCCTGCCCCATCCTCAGTTTTGTTGTCTATGTTCATTGGTCATGCATACATGCATATAAGTTCCATGATTTATCTCTAGCCCCCAAAACCCCCCTCCTCTGGGGCTTGTCAGTCTGTACCCCACCTCTATGTCTCTAGGTTAATTTTGTCCATTAGTTTGTTTAGTTCATTATATTCCACAAATAATGAGATCACGTGATATTTGTCTTTCTCTGCTTGGTTTGTTTTGCTTAGCATAATACTCTCCAGGTCCTTCCATGCCATCTCAAAGGATAAGAGATCTTTCTTTCTTACAGCTGCATAGTATTTCATTGTGTACATGTACCACCGCTTTTTCATCCACTCATCTACTGATGAACACTTGGGTTGTTTCCAGATCTTAGCTATTGTAAATAGTGCTGCTATGAACATGGGGGTACATATGTTCTTTCTGATGGGTGTTTCATGTTTCTTAGGGTATAATCCTAGAAGTGGGATCATTGGGTCAAATGGAAGTTCAATTTTTAACTTTTTGAGGTAACACCATATTATTTTCCATAGTGGCTGCACCAGTCTGCATTCCCACCAGCAATGTACTAGAGTCCTCTTTTCTCCACACCCTCGCCAATACTTGTTGTTTGATGATTTGTTGATGGTGGCCATTCTGACAGGTGTGAGGTGATACCTCATTGTTGTTTTAATTTGCATCTCTCTGATGGTTAGTGACATTGAGCATTTCTTCATATGTCTCTTGGCCATTTGTATGTACTTTTTGGAGAGGTGTCTATTTAGGTCCTCTGCCCATTTTTTTTTTTTTTTTTTTTTTTTAATCCTCACCCGAGGACATTTTTCCATTTTTTGTACAGATAGAGTGGGAGGGAGAGAGAGGAAGGGAGAGAGAGAGAGAAACATCGACGTGAAGGGACACATCGAGTGGCTGCCACCCGCACGACCAACCAGGGCCGGGGACAAACTGCAACCGAAGTACATGCCCTTAGCGGGAACCGAACCCGGGTCTCTCCAGACCGCAAGCCGACGCTCTAACCGCTGAGCCAAACTGGCCAGGGCCCTCTGCCCATTTTTTAATTGGGTTCTCTGTCTTCCTTTTGTTGAGTTGTATGAGCACTCTATATATTTTGGAAATTAACCCCTTATCTGATGCATCATTGACGATTATGGTCTCCCATATAGTGGGATCTCTTTTCGTTTTGATGGTTGTTTCTTTTGCTGTGCAGATGCTTTTTAGTTTGATATAGTCCCATGTGTTCATTTTTCTTTTGTTTCTCTTTTTTTAATCTTCTTTTTTTTTTAAATCCTCACCTGAGGTCATTTTTCCATTTTTTGTTCAGATATAGTGGGAGGGAGAGAGAGGAAGAGAGAGAGAGAGAGCAGCACTCCCCATCCACCAGCGGCCGTACCTGGGGTCCACAGAGGTCTGTGTGGTCCAGCAGCTCACAAAAGCAGTGGGAAGCCAGAGCCTGAGAGAGACTGGTGCAATCCATCTGCCCCCCCACGGGACCTGCAGGGTCGGGGGCACCAGACAGGCCTGTGCAACCCAGTAGGGACTGTGCGATCTAGTTACCCACAGGACCTGCTGGGTGCTGAAGCACCAGAGAGACCTGTGCGACCTAGCAGCCCATAACATAGGCATAGAGCCGGGTTCCCAAAGGGATTATGTAATCCAGTTACCCGTGGGACTTGCAGGGTGCAGGGGCACCAGAGGCCTGTGAGACCCAGCTGTGCACAAGATAGGCATAGAGGATGTGAAAATGGAGGCAGAGTGAATAGAAGCAAAAAGACAATCTCCCAGGACCAACCAGGAATTACAACTAAAGACAAGACAAATCCTCAGAAAAAAGCAACAAAAAAGCAGCAGGACAGGACCACATAACTAGAGACAGTGGTAGGATTTGTGGAGGCACGAGAGGATGGTGGGCTGGGAGCCAATGGACAGCACCAGTCTTAATTGTGAGCATCACCCTTGGGGAATAAAGGCCAAGCCCTCTCCACAGCTGGGACAGAGTGCTAAAATAGCCACAGCCACTCACTTGGGGGCTACTGCAGAGGGAGGGCAGACTGGGCTGGAACTCTGTGAGGACAACTGAGATTTGGAGGGCACTCAGAGTTTTTGCTGAGTTGCAGCCAAGAAGGATGGTGGCCAGTGTGCTCCTTCCCAGAGCTGTGGGAAAAAGCAGCTGCCCCCCCCCCCCCATCAGAGATTCAGCATTTCCCAGGTGAGGCAAAGAAATGCAAATTGAGGCTCATTAATAACCAGCGTCTATCCCACCCTCTGGAAATCCTCTTATGTAGAACACCAGGGCTACAGTCCAAGGCGCTGAGTGAGACTACTAGCCTTCAGAAAAAGCTAGAGGATCACTGAAACTTTCCTGGGCTTGCAAATCTACCCAAGAAAGTAAGATTTGACAGAGGTGTTTAATGTGGGCCTGCCAAGGCCCACCAAACTCAGTAGAGGGAGCCACAAACAGCAGAACACCAACACCCACAGGGGAAATTTGGCAGGCTCCAAAACCCACTGAGATAGCCCAAATAGTGAAACAAAGAAACAAATCCTAAAAGAAAGAACAAGACAACTCTATTAAAGATGAGATCAATGAAATGCAGCTAAGCAAATTATCAGAGGTAGAGTTCAGAGCCATGATCTTGAGGAAGCTCAACAGCATGAGTAAAGATATCAGCACCAGGAGTAAAGATATAGAAATATTGAAAACCAACCAAGTGGAAATGAAGAATGACAAAGCAGAAATAAAGAACCCATTGGAAGAACTACCCAGCAGAGTAGAAGAAGCTGAGGATCAGATCAGTGAATTAGAAGACAGGGTAGAAAAAAATCAACCAATCAGAAAACCAAAAGGTAAAAACAATAATTTTGAAAAGATGTATCCAACAGGAAGATATAACCTTGGTAAACATATATGCACCCAATATAGGAGGACCAAAATATATTAAAAAATCTTCAGGAGGACTTCAAAGAAGAATCAACAATGATACAATCATAGCAGGGGACTTCAACACCCCACTGACATCACTAGATAGATCATCTAGACCAAAAATTAACAGGGAAACAGAGACTCTAAATGAAGCACTAGATCAAATGGATGTAATAGATATCTACAGAGAATTATACCCCAAAACTAGAGGATTCACATTCTTCTCAAGTGTACATGCATCATTCTCAAAGATAGACCACATGTTAGGGCACAGACTAAGTCTCTACAAGTTCAAGAATAATGAAATCATATCAAGCATCTTCTCAAATCACATTGGCATGAAACTAGAAATCAATTGCAACAAAAAATGCAAAGAGATTTGAAAACATGGAGAATAAATAGCATGTTATTGAACAATAAATGAGTTACAATAGAGATCAAGGAAGAAATTAAAAGCTTTCTGGAAACCAATGAAAATGAACACACAACACCACAAAATCTATGGGATGCAGCAAAAGCAGTTCTGAGAGGGAAGTTCATAGCACTATAGGCCTACCTCAAGAAACAAGAAAAATCTCTAGTAGACTATCTAACCTCATAACTTAAAGAACTAGAAAGCAATAAAAAAGAAATCCCAGAGCAAGTAGAAGGAAGGAAATAGTACGATCAGAATGGAAATAAATGATACAAAGACCAAAAAAACAATTCAAAGCATCAATGAAACAAAAAGCTGGTACTTTGAAAAGATAAACAAGATTGATGGACCCTTAGCTACACTCACCAAGGAACAACAAGAGAGAGCCCAAATATACAAAATCAGAAGTGAAAGAGGAGAAATAATAACTGACACCACAGTAATACAAAGGATGGTTAACAAATATTATGAACAATTATACGGCAACAAATTTGACAATCTAAGAAAAATGGACAAATTTCTAGAAATACATAGTCTTCCAAAACTGAACCAGGAAGAGATAGAAAACTTGAACAGACCAAAAACAACAACAAAAAAATTGAAATGTAATCAAGACTCTCCCAGCAAACAAAAGCCTAGGTCCAGACGGTGTCACGGGGGAATTTTACTGAACATTCAAAGAAGAACTAATACCCATTCTCCTCAAACTATTTCAAAAAATTCAAGAAGAAGGAAGACTTCCAATCTCATTTTATGAGATCAGCATAATTCTAATTCCCAAACCAGAAAAAGACATTACAAAGAAAGAAAACTACAGGCCAATATCCCTGATGAACAGAGATCCCAAAATCCTGAACAAAATACTAGCAAATTGAATCCAGCAATACATCAAAAAAAATAATTCACCGTGACCAAGTGGGATTCATCCCAAAGATGCAAGGCTGGTACAATATTCGCAAATCAATAAATGTGATACCCCACATAAACTAAATGAAAGATAAAAATCATATGATCATATCAATAAAAGATAAAAAAAAGCATTCGACAAAATTCAGCACCCCTTTCTGATAAAAATGCTCAGCCATCTGGGAATAGAGGGATCATATCTCAACATAGTAAAGGCCATATATGAAAGATCTACAGCCAACATCATACTCAACGGGCAAAACTTAAAAGCATTTCCCTTAAGAACAGGAACAATACAAGAATGCCCACTTTCACCACTCTTATTTAACATAGTACTGGAAGTCTTAGCCATAGCAATCAGACAGGAAGAAAAAATAAAAGGAATCCAAATTAGAAAAGAGGAAGTGTATCTGTCATTATTCGCAGAGGACACAATACTATACGTAGAAAACCCCAAAGACGTCATCAAAAATTTACTAGACTTAATAAATGAATTTGGCAAAGAAGCAGGATACAAAATTAACGTCAAGAAATCAATGGTGCCCTGGCCGATTTGGCTCAGCGATTGGAGTGTCGGCCTGCAGTACAGAGAGACCCGGGTTTGGTTCCCGCTAAGGGCACATACCTCGGTTGCAGTTTGTCCCCGGCCCCGGTTGGTCGTGCGGGTGGGAGCCACTCGATGTGTCCCTTCACATCAACGTTTCTCTCTCTCTCTCTTCTTCTCTCTCCCTCCCGCTCTATCTGAACAAAAAATGGAAAAGTGTCCTTGGGTGAGGATAAAAAGAAAGGAAAAGAAATGGCATTCTAATATACCAATGATGAACTCACAGAAAGAGAAACTAAAAAAACAATCCCTTTTACCAACATGGCCAAAAATTTAAGATACTAGGAATAAACTTAACCAAAGAAATAAAGGACCTATTCCCAGAAAACTACAAGTCATTAAAAAAAGAAATAGAGGAAAATATACAAACGTAAAACCTTGTCCATGGATTGGAAGAATTAACATCATTAAAATTTTCATACTACCCAAAGCATTCTATAGATTCAATGCAATCCCCATCAAAATAGCAACAACATACTTCACAAAACTAGAACAAATACTTCAAAAGCTTATATGGAATCAAAAAAGACCTTGAATATTCACAGCAATCTTGAAAAAGAACAAAGTTGGAGGGATCACATTACCAGATTTCAGGTTATACTACAAAGCCACTGTAATCAAAACAGCCTGGTACTGGCATAAAAACAGGCAGGTAGATCAATGGAACAGAGTAGAGGGAGGGGAAGAGGGCAATCAGTGCGGGGGAAAGGAGAAACATCTGTAACAAAAATAAATTAATTAATTAATAAAAAAATAAAATATTCAAAGCAACAGCTGTACTTCATAAAAAATTTCTTTATTTCCTTTTATTATTGTTATTATTTTTATTTTCAATGATCGTTGAACTGTTTCTTGGCCTCCTGCCTCCCAGGGGACGCCCCACTTCTGCTGCCTTAATGCCTCAGAACTTGGTGTTGTTGCCCTGGCCGCTTTGGCTCAGTGGTTAGAGCGTCGGCCAGCGGTACAGAGAGACCCGGGTTTGGTTTCCGCTAAGGGCATGTACCTCGGTTGCAGTTTGTCCCCGGCCCTGGTTGGTCATGCGGGTGGTAGCCACTCGATGTGTCCCTTCACGTCGATGTTTCTCTCTCTCTCTCTTCCTCTCTCTCCCTCCCGCTCTATCTGAACAAAAAAATAGAAAAATGTCCTCGGGTGAGAATTGAAAAAAAAAAAAAAAAAAGAACTTGGTGTTGTTAACCTTAGATACCATTTTGCTGTCCACAATCCTGCAGGTGTGGTATTTTGGATGGATTGCATGGGGTTGCTGTTGTCCAGGGCATCACCAAGATCAAAGTCCCCTTTTTCCAAAAGGCAGCTGCAGGTGGCTACATAGACCTCCAGCTTGACCTTGATGTTCAATAGGGCCTCTGCTCCTGGGCCTGGCGCTGCCACTCTGCCCGGGTCTGGGCCAGCTCTGACTCCACGTGCAGCAGGACCTTGTTGAGCTATTCCATCTGCATGGCATAGCACATCTCCACCTCCCTCAGGCTGTTCTTCAAACTGCCCTTCAGATTTCTCAGAGTCCATGTCGAACTCCAAGAACTAGACCATAGGTCTCAGCTCTGTGCATATTATCTCAGTAGCTCCTATCTCAGTGGTCTGCGAGATGACCACTGTGGAGCTCTCCTCAATCTGCTGGGACCAGTACTTCTTCAGCTTCTCTTGGTTCTTCCGAGCCAACTCGTCATTCTGGGCTCTGATACTGAGCAGCAGAGAAAGCCAGCTCTGAGGTTCTGATATCTGGGGGCATTCAACTCCATGGTCAACCCAGAATTGGTGGTCTGGTCTTGTAGATCATTTACTTCCTCCTCATGGTTCTTCTTCTTCTTCTTCTTTTTATTAATTTAATTAATTAATTTATTTTTGTTATAGATGTTTCTCCTTTTCTCCCCACTGATTCCTCCCTACCCCCCTCCCTGCCCTGTCCCCAGCTTTATTGTCCATGTCCATTGTTCATGCACACATGCATATAAGTTCTGTGGTTTATCTCTGCCCCACCCCCCCCCCCTCTTCTGGGGATTGTCAGTCTGTACCCCACTTCCACGTCTCTGGGACTACCCCATTCCTCAGACTGTTATGTTTATTATATTCCACAAATAAGTGAGATTATATACTTGTCTTTCTCAGTTTGGCTTGTTTTGCTTAAGATAATACTTTCCAGGTCCCTCCATGTCATCTCAAAGGATAAGAGATCTTTCTTTCTTACCGCTGCATAGTACTCCATTGTGTATATGTACCACTGCTTTTTTATCCATTCGTCTACTGATGGACGCTTGGGCTGTTTTCAGATCTTAGCTATTGTAAATAGGGTTGCTACAAACATGGGGGTACATATATTATTTCTGATTGGTGTTTCAGGCTTCTTAGGGTATATATTTAGAAGTGGAATCACTGGGTCAAATGGAAGTTCAATTTTTAATTTTTTGAGGTAACACCATAGTGTTTTCTGTAGTGGCTGCACCAGTCTGCATTCCCACCAGCAGTGTACTAGAGTCCCCTTTTCTCCACAACCTCTCCAACACTTGTTGTTTGATGATTTGTTTATGGTGGCCATTCTGACAGGTGTGAGGTGATACCTCATTGTAGTTTTAATTGACATCTCTCTGATGATTAGTGATGTTGAGCATTTCTTCATATGTCTCTTAGTCATTTATATGTTCTGTTTGAAGAGATGTCTATTTAGTTCCTCTGCCCGTTTTTCAATTGGGTTCTTTGTCTTCCTTTTGTTGAATTGTATGAGCACTCTATATATTTTGGAAAGAACCCCTTATTTGATGTATCATTGGCAATTATGCTCTTCTATACAGTCGGTTGCCTTTTCATTTGATGATTGTATCTTTTGCTGTGCAGAAGCTTTTGAGTCTGATGTAGTCCCATGTGTTCATTTTCTCCTTTGTTTCTGTTGCCTTAGGTGATGTATCAGTGAAAATTCTGCTGTGTATCATGTCTGAAATTTTACTGCCTACAGTTTCTTCTTGGATTTTTATGGATTCATGGGTCACATTTATGTCTTTTATCCATTTTGAGTTTATTCTTGTGTATGGTGTAAGTTGATGGTCTAGTTTTATTTTTTTGCATGTAGCTGTCCAATTTTCCCAACATCATTTATTAAAGAGGATGTCTTCACTCCACTGTATGCTCTTGCCACCTTTGTGAAATATTAATTGAACATATTTCCTTCGGTCCATTTCTGGGTTCTTTGTTTGGTTCCACTGGTCTATATGCCTGGTCTTGTGCCAGTCCCATGCTGTTTTGATTACAGTGGCTTTGTAGTATAACCTGAAATCTGGTAATGTGATCCCTCCTACTTTGTTCTTCTTTTTCAAGATTGCTGTGGCTATTCAAGGTCTGTTTTGGTTCCATATAAGCTTTTGAAGTATTTGTTCTAGTTTTGTGAAGTATGTCATTACTATTTTGATGGGGATTGCATTGAATCTATAGAATGCTTTGGGTAGTATGAACATTTTAATGACGTTAATTCTTCCAATCCATGAACAAGGTATGTGCTTTCACTTTTTTATATCTTCCTCTATTTTTTTTTTTTTTTTTTTCAAATGACCTGTAGTTTTCTGCAAATAGGTTCTTTATTTCTTTGGTTAAGTTTATTCTTAGGTATCTTAATTTTTTTGCAGCAATGGTAAGTGGGATTGTTTTTTTAGTTTCTCTTTCTGTGAGTTCATCATTGGTATATAAGAATGCCATTGATTTCTTGACATTAATTTTGTATCCTGCTACTTTGCCAAATTCATTCATTAAGTCTAGTAAATTTTTGATGGATTCTTTAGGGTTTTCTACGTATAGTATCATGTCATCTGCAAATAATGACAGTTTCACGTCCTCCTTTCCAATTTGGATTTCTTTAATTTTTTTTCCTGTCTGATTGCTGTGGCTAAGACTTTCAGTACTATGTTAAATATGAGTGGCAAAAGTGGGCATCCCTGTCTTGTTCCTGTTCTTAAGGGAAATGCATTTTGTTTCTGCCCATTGAGTATGATGTTGGCTGTAGGTCTTTCATATATGACCTTTATTATGTCGAGATATGATCCCTCTATTCCCACATTGCTGAGCATTTTTATCAGAAATGAATACTGAATTTTGTCGAAGGCTTTTTTGGTATCTATTGATTTGATCATGTGGTTTTTTTTGTTTTGTTTTTTTGTACAGACAGAGTGGGAGGGAGAGAGAGGAAGAGAGAGAGAGGGAAACATCGATGCGAAAGTGACACATCGAGTGGCTGCCACCCGCACGACCAACCAGGGCCGGGGACAAACTGCAACCGAGGTACATGCCCTTAGCGGGAACCGAACCCGGGTCTCTCCGGACCGCAGGCGGACGCTCTAACTGCTGAGCCAAATCGGCCAGGGCGATCATGTGTTTTTTTTTGTTTTTTTTTTTTATCCTCACCCGAGGATATTTTTCCATTTTTTGTACAGATAGAGTGGGAGGGAGAGAGAGGAAGGGAGAGAGAGAGAGAGAAACATCGACGTGAAGGGACACATCGAGTGGCTGCTACCCGCACGACCAACCAGGGCCGGGGACAAACTGCATCCAAAGTACGTGCCCTTAGTGGGAACCGAACCCGGGTCTCTCCGGACCGCAGGCCGATGCTCTAACCGCTGAGCCAAACCGGCCAGGGCGATCATGTGGTTTTTATTCTTCATTTTATTTATGTGGTGTATCACATTTATTGATTTGCGAATATTGTACCAGCCTTGCATCTTTGGAATGAATCCCACTTGGTCAAGGTGAATAATTTTTTTGATGTATTGCTGGGTACGATTTGCTAGTATTCTGTTCTGGATTTTGGGATCTATTTTCATCAGGGATATTGGCCTGTAGTTTTCTTTCTTTGTAATGTCTTTTTCTGGTTTTGGAATTAGAATTATGTTGCCCTCATAAAACGAGTTTTGAAGTCTTCCTTCTTCTTGAATTTTTTGAAATAGTTTGAAGAGAATGGGTATTAGTTCTTCTTTGAATGTTCAGTAAAATTCCCCCGTGAAGCCGTCTGGGCCTGGGCTTTTGTTTGCTGGGAGAGTCTTGATTACATCTTCCATTTCCTTAGTTGTTATTGGTCTTTTCAAGTTTTCTGTCTCTTCCTGGTCCAGTTTTGGGAGACTATGTGTTTCTAGTAATTTGTCCATTTTGCTTAGATTGTCCAATTTGTTGCCATATAATTGTGCATAACATTTGTTCACAATCCTTTGTATTACTGTGGTGTCAGTTATTACTTCTCCTCTTTCACTTCTGACTTTGTGTATTTGGGTTCTCTCTTTTTGTTTCTTGGTGAGTCTAGCTAAGGGTCCATAAATCTTGTTTTTGTTTTTAAAGAACCAGCTCTTTGTTTCATTGATCCTTTGATATGTTTTTTTGACTCTATGGCCTTCATTTCTGCTCTGATCTTTACTATTTCCTTCTACTTGCTCTGGGGTTTCCTTTTTGTTTGCATTCTAGTTCTTTAAGTTGTGACGTTAGAAAGTCTACTAGAGATTTTTCTTGTTTCTTGAGGTTGGCCTGTAGTGGTATGAACTTCCCTCTCAGAACTGCTTTTGCTGCATCCCATAGATTTTGTGGTGTTGTGTGTTCATTTTCATTGGTTTCCAGAAAGTTTTTAATTTCTTCCTTGATCTCCTCGGTACCCCATTAGTTGTTTCATAACAAGCTATTTAGCCTCCATGTGTTCAAATGTCTTTGCGTGTTTTTATTGCAATTGATTTCTAGTTTCATGCCATTGTAATCTGAGAAGATGCTTGATATGATTTCAATCTTCTTGAACTTGTAGAGACTTAGTTTGTGTCCTAATGTATTGTATCTTTCAGAATGTCCTGTGTGCACTTGAGAAGAATGTGAATTCTCTATTTTGGGGTGTAATTCTCTGTAGATATCTATTAAATCCATTTGGTCTAGTGCTTCATTTAGAGTCTTTGTTTCCTTGCTAATTTTTTTATTTAGAGGATTTATCCAGTGATGTCAGCGGGGTGTTGAAGTCCCCTGCTATGATTGTATTGCTATCGATTTCTCCTTTGAAGTCTTCCAGAAGATTTTAAATATATTTTGGTCCTCCTATATTTGGTGCATATAAGTTTACCAAGATTATATCTCCCTGTTGGATAAATCCTTTCAATATTATGTAGTGGCCTTCTGGTCTCTAGTTATGGCCTTCATTTTGAAATCTATTTTTATCAGTTATGAGTATTGCTACCCCAACTTTTTTTTCCTTTCCATTTGCTTGGAAGATTTTTCTTCATCCTTTCACTTTCTACCCATGTGAGTCTTTTGTTGTGATATGGGTCTCTTGTAAACAATATTTAGATGAGTCATGCTTTCTTATCTAATCATCTACTCTGTGTCTTTTTATCGGGGGCATTAGATCCATTTACATTTAAGGTGATTATTGATATGTATTTATTTATTGCCATTTTTGTTTTGTGTGGTTATATTTTTCTTCCCATTTCTCCTGCTAATTACAGCAGTCCTTTTAACATTTCTTGCAGTGCTGGTTTGGTGCTAATATATTCCCTTAACCTTTTTTTTTTTTTTTTTGTCTGGGAAGCTCTTTATTTTGTTGTAACCCAGGAGATCGACCAAATTCAGACGCCGAGATGGGGTTTAATAAAAGGAGTTTATTGAGCTAAGTCCGCAGGCACCTGCAGTATGTCCCACACAGGAGTAACTGCGGCCCCGGAGAGCTAAAATGGCTCCTTTTTATAGGATTTTGTAAGGGGGTTGCTACGTGTAAGCAAGCATGTTACAGAAGCGGAATTTAGCAGTTAGTTAATTACCTGTTACTCAGTTTCCCAGACATCTCAAAGGTCAAGATGTTTTCAATAGATTATCCCTGGTGCCGCCCAGGATTACTCAAGGGTTAGTTATTACCCCAGGGCTAGCGATTACTTAAGGATTAGTTAGTGAAGAATGTTCTTCAGTAAAAGAGTAAACTGACAACCCCTTTGGTTGTCTGAAGGCCTCTGGGAGTTTGGTCAATGGCACTGAGTTATAACAATTTGACCTTCTCTTTTGAATGATAGCCTTGGTGGGTAGAGTAGTCTTGGATTTAGATCTTGTTTTTCATGACCTTGATTACCTCATGCCATTCCCTTCTGGCCTCTAGTGTTTCTGTTGAGAACTCAGCTGACAGCCTTAAGGGGGTTCCTTTGTAGGTAACCTGTTGCTTATCTCTTGCTGCTTTTAGGATTCTCTCTGTGTTTAATTTTTGGCATTTTGATTACTATGATTACTATGTGTCTTGGTGTGGGCCTGTTTGGGTTCTTCTTACTTGGGACTCTCTGTGCTTCTTGAACTTGAATGCCTTCTTCCTTCACCAAATTAGGGAAGTTTTCTGTCACTATTTCTTCAAATATATTCTCTAACCCTTGCTCATTTTCTTCTTCTTTGGGGACTTGTATGATGCAAATATTATTATGTTTCGAGTTGTGCCACAGTTCTCTTAAGCTGTCTTCCTGTTTTTTAATTGTTTTTTCCTTTTGGTTTTCTGATTGGTTGATTTTTTTTACCCTGTCTTCTAATTCACTTCTCTGGTCCTCTGCTTCCACTACTCTGTTGTTTAGATCTTCCAATGTGTTCTTTATTTCTGATATGTCATTTTTCATTTCTTCTTGGTGGTTTTTAATTTCCAACTGGTTGATGTTCAACATATCTATGTCTTTACTCATGGTGCTCATGTCCTTACACATGCCTTTGAGCTTCCCCAAGATCTTGGCTCTGAATTCTAGTTCTGTTAACTTGCTTAACTGCACTTCATTTATTTCATCTTCGGTAGAGGTCTCTTGTTCTTTTATTTGGCATTTGTTTCTTTGTTTTACCATTTTGGCTATCCCAGTGGACTTTGGAGCCTGCCAAATGTTTCCTGTGTGTGTTGGTGTTCTGCTGTTTGTGGCACCCTCTATTGGGTTTGGATGAGCATGGGAGGAACCACGTTAAACACCACTGTCAAGTCTTACCTTCCTGGGCAGAATTGCGAGCCCAGGAATGGTTCAGTTATTTTCTAGCTTTTTGCCTGGAGGCTATTAGTCACAGTTACTTGAAGAGCCTTGGCTTCTCAGTTGAATGAAAAACTCTCTTGGGTGTTCAGGGTTAGGGGATTTTCCGAGGGTGGGGCAGATGCTAGTTGTTAATGAGCCTCAATTCGAATTTCAATGGCCACTGGGTGGGGTTAAATCTTCGAGGGTGGGGCTGCCACCTCTCCCCAGATCCCTGAAAGGAGTATGATGAGCACTGTCCTGTGTGGCTGCAACTCAGCAAAAGCTCTGAGCGCCCTCCAAATCCCGAGTGTCCTCACACAGTTCCAGTCCAGTCTGCATTCCCTCTGCCGGAGCCCAAGGTGAGTGGCTGTGGCTATTTTAGCTTCTTTCTCGGCTCTGCGCTGTGGAGCCGCTTGGGAGTGTAACCCTGAGGGCACTGCTCACAGGTAAGGCCTCTGCTCTCTGTGGGCTCCCAGCCCCCTTCGCGTGCCTCCGCAATCCTACCAGGATCGAGTCAGTGTCCCCAGTTATATGGTCCTCTAAGCTGCTTTTCTGTTGCTTTTTCCTGATGATTTGTCTTTATCTTCATTGTAATTCCAGTTTGGTCCTGGGAGATGGTCTATGTAGCTTCCATTCACTCTGCCGCCATTTTGGAATCAGTCCTCCTCATGGTTCTTCTTGAAGAGCATTTCCTCCTTGAGAGCCTCAATCTTTGTCTCCAGGTGCAGCTGAGTGATATTAGTTTCATCAGTGACCTTTAGGGGCCCACTGATGTCACTCTTCCAGTCTAATGCATGGCTAGCTCTATCTCATACTTGATTCTAAAGTCATCAGCAGCAATCTGAAGAATAATGTGGGCATTATCCATAGAACTTGAAAAGATCTGAGCCCTGAGGTCCTTGATGGCCTTGAAATAATGCCCGTAGTCTCTGACCTGGGGTCTCTTCTCCAGGTGTTCCCAGATTTCGCTATCCAGTCTGATTATCAGCCTCCAGGTTTCTCACCCTCTTCAGGTAAGAGGCCAGGTGGTTATTCAGGCATTTCACAGTCTCCTTCTTGCTCTGGATACCCCCTAAATCTGCCAGACCCCCTTGTGCATTTCCCAGTCAGGCCCTTGTACCCCCAGCTGCCCTGCACACTGATGGAGTGGGACATGGAAACCTAGGAGCCCAATCCCCCAGTGCCTGCATAGACATGGGCTGTGCTGCTAGCTGGCCGTTGGCTGTGCGACTACATGGAGCCCAGCATCCAGCAGTTTGTGGAAAAGCTGGAGCAGGTGCTGAAGCTCATGTTGTTCAGGGAGGAAGGCGAGAGGCCCAGACTCAGGTTGGAGCAGCAGTGAGTGCCAACTCTGCGACTCAAGTTCTATGTTTCCATTGTTTTTGTTATTTTTCTTGTGAGTTTTTAGGAGGGAGTGAAGAAAAATGAGAGTGTTTAATCTATTAAGTTTAACCAGACTTTCCATAAACTCATTTTAGAGTTAGAAAAAATCTCAGAAATCATCCAGTTCAGAGGTCCTTAGCCTGGATTTTATGAGGTTTAGAACCGTCTTCTCCCCAAATTATATGCAAAATTGTGTGTGGAAATCTTGTGTCTGTTTTCCTGGGAAGAAGATCTATAGCTCTTATCAGATTCTCAAAAATTAACATCCCTTGATAGTCACAGTTGAGGCAATTGTGATTAAGAGAGACAAGGTCAGACATCTCCTAGATTCTATGTGTGTGACAACCAAAAAACCTTGGTTCTTAGTATAGAGGTCATCTAAGGGAAGAGTTTTTTAAGCTATGAGATTTCTGACTCCGGTTTTCCTCAGCACACTCTCGGGTATATAAATATGGACAAGGGTGAAATCTTTGCTCTTCCCCACCTGAAGATCTTCTCCCTCGTTTAGTGATAGTTTTGTCTTCCATTGTGGGGGAGGGTCATTTTCCTTGAGGGAATGGTGTTCATGGTTGTAAATAAGTAGGGGGATCTCAACTTGCTCCTCGCCTGTGCTTATCCCATGTTTGGCCATTCTGGGACATCTATGTCACAGGCTCCCCTAAATTTGAAAGGCCTCCAGGAGTCTATCTACATAGCAGCCTGAGAAGTCTGCTGAGCAATAACTCATCCTAAAGAAATAGAGGCAGCCTGGGGTTGATTCGAGGTATTCTTCATTCAACTCTTAAGAATTTAAGACTGAAGGTATTAAGTATTATTCCCTATATTGGTATACTGTTTGTTCTTTGACAGCTTCAGGATGCTTCTATGGCAAGGAGAGAGTCTCAGAGGATGTGGCAGTCACCTTAGGGAGCCAGGAAAGCAGGAAAATGGTGTTTGTTGTTCGGTAGCTGGGAGAAATGTAATCATTGCTCATTTGATACCTCCTAGGGAGGGAGGGTGCATTTGGGGTCTGACAATTGCTATTGCAAGCCTCTTATTTGGTTGAGGCAGGGGAAACATGGGACACATTTGTCATGTGTAAGGGCACCTGTGGTTGTAGAAACGACATGTCCTTTTGTGCTTTGACTTTTCAGATATGCTATCTTATTAAAAATCCTGTAGATAGAACGATCTCCAAGTATCACTGAACCTCTGAGTCCTTTGATGATGGGATTTGAATTTCACCAACAGGAGTGCTGTGATTGGCTTATGAATCATTTTCCACAGAGCCAGGCTACCAACACGTCACCATATGTCACTGTCTGGAGACAGACTCCCCTGTGGTAAGGAAGTATGAAGTGAGGACTGTGGGGCTATGTCCCTCACAACCTAGAAATGCTGATGAGCAGCTCTTCTGCCTACATTATATGCTGCCAGCAACAGCGCTCTCTGGGGGGATTAATACACCCATCAGCCCTCCGGAGTGGGTAGTGACCTCCCCAATGGGAGGACTCTGGCTAATCCCTTAGTTTCTCTGACAGCAGGTCCACAAGGAATCTGTTGCTAGGAATCGAAGGTAGTTGTTACCCTGGCAGCGGAGTGCAGCATTCGTGCGTCCCTTCTGGTCCCCATGTGATCCTTTGCTGTGACGCTTGTGTGTTTATACCCCTGCAAGATTCAGGAAGGTAGAAACAGCCCACATGTGTCCCATATGCCCTCTTCAGGGGGCGAGGCTGGGCCCTCTGGGGGCAGTGTGCTCTCTCCCTTTGGCACACTATCAGAAGTCAACTGATGGGACCTCTTAAGCCAGAGAGGAGCTCTCAGGGAAGACAGCATGATTCCTGAGATGGGCAAAGTGCTGGGTAAGTAAGGGTACCTGCACTTTCAACAAACCAGCCGTCTAAAAGGCTTCTCAACTTTGGGACATATAAGAGGCTGACTATCTTCCTTTTCCAAGTGGCTACGTATGTTGCTGGACAAATCTGAACATCTTATCTGAATTATCTCAGATGTTTCCACACCCCTGCTGTTCTCATTCCCATTGTTTGTTCTTTCCTCACGCATTCAAATGCTTTGAGAGTTCAGGATTGCTGTGCGATGGGCTTCTAGGTGTTCAGGAGTGAGTTGGGGGCATTCTTAGATTGGAGACCAACTCTGTGGTCACTGTTACTCAGCTCTTCCTCATTTCACCCCGATTTATACACTTAGCCATCTCTGCTGGGGGTTTGCCGGCACCTTTTCTCTTTATTATCAGGCTTCAGACTAAAATTTTAGCAATTACACAAAGTGCCACTGAAAACAGGCTCCAGGATTATATTTCTCATAGTTTATAATGGAAGAGATTGCCATCATGACATATTCACAGATATATTTGATCATTTGCAGTTTCCTCCTCCCTCTTGTCCTTCTTCCCCTTCCTTCTTTTCTTAACCAAATATTCTCTTAGCAGATTCCATATCTTAGAGGGCTGCAGAAACATTGGGAAGAATGATCTAATTCAAATGTGTTTTATGCCATTATGTTTCCTCCGAAGCACACATCTTTCATAGACATGCTGTCTTTCACAGCAGCGAGTTATGGTGACTAGAACATCTCAGCCTTTCGCTCCCTGGGAGCCCCAAAGCATTCGCATCTCAGTTGCTCTGCACCCCACCTACCCACGACAGTTTTTGGGGAGTTCCCTTACTCCACATTGTGGAAATTCCCCCACAAGATGCTTTTAATGTATCCATGCAGAGTCCGGGCTAGAGTTCACCACTGGGGCTTCCAAGACCGGGTTGCCACAGCTGCCAGACCGGGACTGTGCTGTTGCTGCTGCGGTCTGGCTGCAGACCCCAGCGAAAGGCTCGGTGCTGCTGCCGCATTGGTGCCCGCAGGCCAGCTGCTGCCATCGCGCCTCGGTGTGGCTCTCGTCTCTGTGCTCCGCCAATGGCGCTTGTGCAAAATGAGGAACAGAGGGCTTTTTTGCTCTGTGTTACAATGCAGACAAAGGGTTCGAGAACGGCTTGGTTGGCCTGAACGCACAGGAAGTTAGACACAGTGCTTTCTTCTGAGTTGAACTGCACAGCTTCTCCTGGAGCCGGGACTTCCACCTGGAACTCTGTCTGGAGTCCGACGCTGCAGCTGCCTTTGAGCCCGGTGAGCGGGGACCTCACTGCCACCAACACCTTGTTATTTGAGATCCCTGCTAATATCTGAGCCAGTTTTGTTTTTGAGGATAAAGAAAATAGAATATTTCTTTCCTTTTTTTTTTCTTTCTTTCTTTTAAACATCATTTTTTTTTTTAACTTCTTCTTTACTGACTTTAGAGAGAGAGGAAGGGAGAGAAAGAGAGAAATAGAAACATCAATGAGAAAGAACATCAATTGGCCGCCTCCTGCATGCCCCCCACTGGGACTTGGGCCCACAACCTGGGCATGTGCCCTCACCAGGAATGGAACCTGTGACCTCTCGGTACATGGGTCGATGCTCAATCACTGAGCCACACTGGCTGGACAGAACGTTTCTTTCTTTCGTTTTGGAAATGGTGGGAAGGTTTGTGCCCCAGAATTTCAAAGTTGTGAGATAGCTGTTAATTCAGAGGCCCAGGGCTCACACATGGTGCTGGGATGCTGGGTGCGCTTGGGTTCTGCTACCAGCTGCTAAATTCACTGCCTTCCAACCCCTTAGGTCCTTTTGCTGAGTTACTGGACCAGATACCTTGCTCCCTTTGGTAAATTTTCTGTTGTCTGTCATACATCTCATTTTGTTTGAGGCTCCCCCAGTTAATCAGACATAGTTGTATACATGTGAAACCTAAGTTTCAAGTACCGCAGTTCATTTTAAGAGATCCTGTGTCTGTAGGAGGATGAAGGTGGCTGGCTCCTCCTTCTCCCTACCCTGGCTGTGTCTGGGTCCCAGCGCCCGCCCTGACACACCCTGCATTTTCAGCCAGCTGCAGTTCCGGTTTCAGACTAGGTATTTACCTGCAGCTCCGCCCTCAGCACACTGTCCTCTCATCTCCCTTTCTCCTCCCATGCCTTGTCTACCATCCTTGACGTCTCCCCCTCCCCAACAGGCCTCTCAGAATAGCCACCGGACTGCTCCATGTTCTTTGCCTTAACCAGTGATTGGTCTAGCTCTCCCCATGGCCTTCTTTCTTTTTCCTCAGAAAGAGAGTGTAAATTATGTATAAACACGTTTCACACCTCACAACACACAATTACCTATTTCTCACAACTTTTTCCACCTCTGTAGGGCAGATGAACTGATAAACTATTTCAAACATTCAGGAATCTACAGAAACTAATATAACCAGTGCCTACATTTAACAAATGTGAACATTTGACCATCTTAAGATATTTTGAAATACAGAGGGCAGGGGAAGCAGGGAGGAGGATTTAAATGGTAAAAAAAAGGAGGGCCATCTGTAATAAAAAAAATTAATTGATTAAAAAAAGATATTTAGAAATAAATACAATATTACAAGATGTAGCCAAAGTCCTCTACTTCTCCCCAGCCCATAACTCCTTAAGCCTCTCAGAAGTAACTGTTCCTGAGATACAGTCTTTCCTTCCCAGCAATGCTTTATGCATTGTGTTTACATGTGTATCCATATGTATACATGATATTATTCTATAGGTTTAAAAATTAAACAAATTGCCCTGGCTGGTTTGGCTCAGTGGTTAGAGCGTCAGCCTGTGGTACAGAGAGACCCGGGTTTGGTTCCTGCTAAGGGCATGTACCTCGGTTGCAGTTTGTCCCCGGCCCTGGTTGGTCGTGCGGGTGGCAGCCACTCGATGTGTCCCTTCACATCGATGTCTCTCTCTCTCTCTCTGTTCCTCTCTCTCCCTCCCGCTCTATCTGAACAAAAAATGGAAAAATGTCCTCGGGTGAGGATAAAAAAAAAAAAATTTAAGCAAATTATATTGAGTACATAACATATTCTGACTTGATAATTCAAACTTGTTTTCTGTTTTTTCTATTTTATTCATCAGTTTATTTTGTTCATTAGATTCCACATTAAGTGAGATCATGTGATATTTATCTTTCCCTGACTGACTTATTTCGCTTAGCTTAATACTCTCCAGGTTCTTCCATACTATCTCAAAGGGTAATAGATCCTTCTTTTTTATAGCTGCGTAGTATTCCATTGTGTAAATGTACCACAGCTTTTATTTTATCCACTCACCCACTGATGGGCAGTTGGGCTGTTTCCAGATCTTAGTTATTGTAAATAATGCTGCTATGAACATAGGGGTACATATATTCTTTCTGATTGATGTTTTAGTATTCTTGGAATATATTCCTAGAAGTGGAATCACTGGGTCAAATGGCAGTTCAATTTTTAATTTTTTGAGGAAGCACCATAGTATTTTCCACAGTGGCTGCACCAGTCTGCATTCCCACCAGCAGTGTACTAGAGTCATCTTTTCTTCACACTCACCAACACTTGTTTGATGATTTGTTGATGGCAGCCATTCTGGCAGGTGTGAGGTGACACCTCATTGTCGTTTTAATTTGCATCTCTCTGATGATTAGTGATGTTGAGCCTTTTTCTTGTCTCTTGGCCATTTGTATGTCCTGTTTGGAGAAATGTCTATTCAGGTACTCTGCCCATTTTTAAATTGGATTGTTTGTCTTCCTTTTGTTGAGCTACATGAGTACTTTATATATTTTGGACATTAACCCTTTATCCTATTTATCAGTTACAAATATGTTCTCCCACACAGTGGGTTCCCTTTTCATACCTTTTAATCCATTGATTTTCAGATAGAGTGGAAGGGAGGGAGGGAGAGAAAGGGAGAGAAAGATTGATGTGTGAGAGACACATTGATTGGTTGCCTCCTGCACAACCCCAACTGGGCTGGGAATTGAACCTGCAACCCAGGTATATGCCTTTGACCAGAAATTGAACCTGTGGTCCTTGGGTCTGAGGGCTGATGCTTCAACCACTGAGCCAAACTGGCCAGGTTGGTTCTCTTTCCATTTTGATGCTTGTTTCTTTTGCTGTGCAGAAGCTTATAGTTTGATGTAGTCCCATTTCTTTCATTTTTTTCTTTGTTTCTCTTGTCCTAGGTGATGTACTGGTGAAAATTCTGCTACGTGAGATGTCTGAGATTTTGCTGCCTACATTTTCTTCTAGGATTTTTATGGTTTTGCAACTTACATGTAAGTCTCTTATTCATTTTGAGTTTGTTCTTGTGTATGGTGTAAACTGGTGGTCTAGTTTCATTTTGTTGCATGTACCTGTCCAATTTTCCCAACACCCTTATTGAAGAGACTGTCTTTACTCCATTGTACGCTTTTGCATACTTTGTCAAATATCAATTATGCATACTGTCTTGGGTGGATTTCTGGGTTCTTTGTCTGTTCTATTGATCTATGTGCCTATTCTTGTGCCAATACCAGGCTGTTTTGATTACAGAGGTTTTGTAGTATAACTTGAAATCTGGTATTGTGATCCCTTCAACTTTGTCCTTCTTTCTCAAGATTGCTATGGCTATTTGGGGTTTTAGTTTTGGATCCATATAAATTTTCGGAGTATTTGTTCTAGATCTATGAAACATGCCATTGGTATTTTAATAGGGATTGCATTAAATCTATTGATTACCTTGGGTAGTATGGACATTTTATTAATGTTAATTCTTCCAATTCTTGAATAATGTATGTTCTTCCACTTGCTTGTATATTCTTCTATCTCTTTTTTTTAAAATCCCATAGTTTTTTGAGACAGGTCTTTTGCCTCCTTGGTTAAGTTTATTCCTAGGTATCTTGTTGTTGTTGTTGTTGCAATAGTAAAAGTGATTGTTCTTTTTTAGTTTCTCTTTCAGAGAGATCATTATTGGTGTCTAAAAATGCCATTGATTTCTGGATTCAAACTTGTTTTCCATGTTGACACATTAGATAAAATTTGTTAATTTTAACTTCTAGAGAGATCACATTTGAGAATGTACTACAATTGATATATCTATTTCTAATTGATATGCCAAATAGTTACTTTGAAACAGAAGCTCTCTTCTTTCCTAGGGCATGGTAAACTCTTTATATTCTATGAATTCTAAATGATAGCTTTGCAGGATAGAATAATCTTGGTTGTAGGTCTTTGCTTTTCATCACTTTGAATATTTCTTCCCACTCCCTTCTGGCATGCAAAGTTTCTTTTGAGAAATCAACTGACACTTATGGGAGCTCCCTTGTAGATAACTAACTGCTTTTTTCTTGCTGCTTTTAAGATTCTCTCTTTGTCCTTAACTTTTTGTATTTTGATGATGAAGTGTCTTGGTGTGGACCTCTTGGGTTCATCTTGCTTGGAACTCTCTGTGCTTCCTGAACTTGTGTGTCTGTTTTCTTCACCAAGTTAGGAAAGTTTTCTGTCATTATTGTTTCAAAAAGGTTTTCAATTTCTTGCTCTCTCTCTTCTCCTTCTGGCACCCCCATGATGTGACTGTTGGTATGCTTGAAGTTGTCCCAGAGGCTCCTTACACTATCCTCATTTTTTAAAAAATCTTTTTTTCTTTTTGCTATTCTGATTGGGGGTTTTTTGCTTCCTTATATTCTAAATGGTTTGCTTCTTGGTTTGCTTCTTGGCTTCACCTACTCTACTATTGATTCCCTGTAAATTATTCTTTATTTCAGTTAGTGCATCCTTTATTTCTGACAGGTTCTTTTTTATGTGGTTGATGTTCTCACTAAGTTTCTTGAGCATCCTTATAACCAGTGTTTTGAACTCTGCATCTGTTTGGTTGCTTATCTTCATTTCATTTAGTTTTTTTCCTGGAGTTTTGTTCTATTCTTTCATTTGGGACATGTTTCTTTGTCTCCTCATTTTGGCTGCCTTCCTGTGTTTGTTTCTATGTATTAGGTAGAGTTGCGATGACTCCTAGGCTTTGTAGGGTGGCTTATTACAGTAGGTGTCCAATAGGGTTCAGTGGCACAGCCTCCCTGACCATCCCAGCTGGTCCTCGAGGTGAACCCCTCATGTGGACTGTATATTCTTCTGTTGTAATTGAGCCTTGATTGCTGTTGGCACATCAATGGGAGGGATTTACTCAAACTGATCAGCTATAAGGACTGGCTGTGCCCACTGACCACTGACCTCTGACTACTTTGGAAAATTAGCTATGCAGAGGCCCACCACACAGAGCAAGACTTACTTCAACAGGGCTCTGGTACCCACTGAGTTTACTCCTTGAGTGTATCACTTGTGGAGGTGGTTGGGTGGTGGTGCTTTGATATGAAGTTGTCCACTGGATATACTGGCTCTGGGACAAGGTCAGCCACTGCCTGTGTTCTATCCAGGACCCCTGGCATAAGCTACAAAGTGATCTACAGATGGCCACTTCTTGTGCTGGGCTTGAAGGTGCCCAGGGAAAGCTAATTTGTGAACCAAGTTTGGCTGCTACTAGTGCCAGGCTGGGGGCCTCTTAGTGAGAGGAATGGGGCTCACAGAGGTGAGGTGCTGTTTGTTTGAGAGAATTTAGTAAAATCTGAAGCAGGAGCCAAGACAGGCCAATTCTATTGTAAAGCCATTGGAAACAGCTTGGTTGGACTTGAAAGTTGAGTGGGGCAGGGCCTCAGGGGATCACCATGGCAGAGACAACGGTGTGAGCCAGGTTGCTGGAGTTCCAGATATGATGCCTATCTGCTGGGCCCATGGGGGAAGGGCTCACCAAAAGAACAATGGCTTCCACCAGCATGTCTGTCTATTAGAAATCTGCCTCTTCAGCTTTCACCCCGATGCTAAATAACTCAGTTCTTCTCCATATGTTTCTAGTGCCTTTCAAGATGCCTCCCTCATACACTGGAGCCTTGAGGGAGTGAGTCCACATAAGTCCATGTTTGTATCCTTTAAGAGGAGCTGCCTGGGGCTCCAGCAGCCTTAGCTTTCCTCAGCCTCAGTTCCTGCTGGTTTTTCCAGCCAGAAGTTATGGGGATTTCTCTTCCTGGCACTGGAACCCTGAGCTGGGAAACCTGGTATAGGACAGGGACCCCTCACTCCTCAGGGAGGGTCTTCCCAGCTGAGGTGGCCTCCTGATTTTTATCTGCCACACGCAGGTGTGGGACCAGCCCGTCTGCCCCTCCGCCCCTCCTATCATTCTTGATGTGGCTTCTTTAATTTCATAGTTGTAGGACTTCCATTCCACTCATTTTCAGGTTCTGAATGATGGTTGTTCTGTAGTTTAGTTGTAATTTTGATGTGGTTGTGGGAGGAGGGAGTCTCGTGTTTACCTATGCTGCCATCTTGATCGGAAGTTCTAGCTCCACTCTTTTGTAGCCGTGTGAACTTGGCATAACTCTCCAAACCTCTAAAAACTCTCTAAACCTCAAATCATGAAAAGTTTATAGAACTGTTTTGAGAATTAAGCGAAGCAATTCATGTAAGTCTTGTAGTGCAGTGCTTGTCACAAGGTAAGTCTTCTGTTCATCTTGGTTATGAGTAATAATTATTACTTACTTGAATGCATATCCCTTTATTTTGGTAGTGGAGTCCAAATGGGGATCTGCCTCTGTTTCTTGGCTGGAATTCTCTCTCTCAGTTTAAGGAGGGATAGAGAGGGAGTTACTGTAAAGCTCTTATAACCTCAAGCTTACGTAGAAGATTCTCCAGTCCTGCTTCAAAGGCAAAATGGACTTTTTGATGTGTTGAGAATTCTGTATTAATTCAAGGGAATTATTCAGTATCCTAACATCTTCTAAGAGCATTATCAATGTTGGAATATAAAATTGTGTTGAAATATAGTCTAGCCTGGCTGGTGTGGCTCAGTGGATTGAGCGTTGTCCCATGGACTAAGAGGTCCTGGTTCGATTCCCAGTCAGGGCACATGCCCGGGCTGTGGGCTCAATCTCCAGTAGGGGGTGTGCAGGAGGCAACTGAATGATGTTTCTATTTCACATTGATATTCCTATCTTTCTTTCCTGTCCCCTCTCTCGCCAAAAAAAAAAAAAAAAAGAAAAAAGAAAAGAAAGAAATATAGTTTATAAGAGTAACTTCAATAGTTTTACTGCATTAAATATATTTTAAGATGGCCTTTTCACATGTGTGTGTGTTGTTGTTTTTTTTTTTTATCCTCACCCAAGGATATTTTTCCATGTTTTGTACAGATAGAGTGGGAGGGAGAGAGAGGAAGGGAAAGAGAGTGAGAAACATCGACGTGAAGGGACACATCGAGTGGCTGCCACCTGCACGACCAACCAGGGCCGGGGACAAACTGCAACCGAAGTACGTGCCCTTAGCGGGAACCTAACCCGGGTCTCTCCGGACCGCAGGCCGACGCTCTAACCGCTGAGCCAAACTGGCCAGGGCGTGTGTGTGTGTTTTTTTAACTTATCTTTATTGTTGAATATATTACAGATGTTCCTCCTTTTTCCCCTATTGATCTCCTCGTCCCCACTCCCACCCCCTCCTGCCTTTTTACACATTGTTGTCTGTGTCCATTAGTTATGAATATATGCATAAACATTCTTGGGTTTATTTCTTCCCACCTCCCCACCTTCCCTTTGAGGTTTGTCAGTCTAACAACCAATTTGTACTTCTTAATCCCTTCACCTTTTTTACTCGTTTCCCTAACCCTCCTCCCATCTGGCAACCAACAAAATGTTGTCTGTATCTGTGAGAATGTTTCTGTTCTGTTTGTTCATTGTGTTTGTAGATTCAATTGTCAATAAATATGTATTCATTCTATTTTGTTTGTTCATATTTTTTATTTTCTTTTTCTTCACGAAGACCCTTCAACATTTCATATAATAATGGTTTGGTGGTGATGAACTCCTTTAGCTTTTCCTTGTCTGGGAAGCTCTTCATATGGCCATCGATTCTAAATGATAACTTTGCAGGATAGAGTAATCTTGGTTGTAGGTCTTTGCTTTTCATCACTTTGAATATTTTTTGCCACTCCCTTCTGGCCTGCAAAGTTTCTTTTGAGAAATCAGCTGACAGCCTAATGGGAACTCCCTTGTAGATAACAAACTGCTTTTCTCTTGCTGCTTTTAAGATTCTCGCTTTGTCTTGAACCTTTGGCATTTTGATGATGGTGTGTCTTGGTGTGGTCCTCTTGGGGTTCATCTTGTTTGGGACTCTGTGCTACCTGGACTTGTATGTTTGTTTCCTTCACCAAGTTAGGGAAGTTTTCTGCCGTTATTGTTTCAAATAGGTTTTCAATTTCTTGTTCTCTCTCTTCTCCTTCTGGCACCCCCATGATACAAATGTTGGTATGCTTGAAGTTGTCCCAGAGGCTCCTTACACTATCCTCATTTTTTTAGATTCTTTTTTGTTGTTGTTGCTGTTCTGATTGGGTGTTTTTGGCTTCCTTATATTCCAAATTGATGGTTTGCTTCCTGACTTTACCTACTCTACTATTGAATCTCTGTACATTATTATTTATTTTAGTTAGTGCCTCCTTCATTTCTGACTGTTCATTTTTTATGCTCTTGAGGCCCTCACTAAGTTCACTGAAGTTCTCATTAAGTTCATTGAGCATCCTTATAAGCAGTGTTTTGAACTCTGTATCTGTTTGGTTGGTTATCTCCATTTCGCTTAGTTCTTTTCCTGGAGTTTTGTTCTGTTCTTTCATTTGGGATGTGTTTCTTTTTCTCCTCATTTTGGCTGCCTCCCTGTGTTTGTTTCTATATATTAGGTAGAGTTACTATGTCTCCTGGGCATTCTAGGGTGGCCTGTTGCAGTAGATGTCCTGTAGGATTCCGTGGCACAGCCTCCCTGATCTCCCAGCTGGGCCCTCAAGGTGCACCCCTTGTGTGGACTTTACACCCTTCTGTTGTAATTGAGTCTTGACTGCAGTCTCGATGTGGCCACTTCTTTAATTTTGTAGCTGTAGGATTTCCATTCAGCTTGATTTCAGGCAGTTTTGAATGATGGTTGTTCTGTAGTTTAGTTGTAACTTTGATGTTGTTGTGGGAGGAGGTGATCATCATATGTGTGTTTTAACTTCTTCAAGGCCTGCATGAACCTGTCCAACTCTTTGTTGAACCCATCTCTGAATGAAAACTTTTATTAGAAATGCAGATAAAAACAGTAATAGACTATCAGGTTCAGGGAGAAACTTTATAGCTTGAGAGATTTCAGTGACTCCATTTTCATTCTCATAAAACCCATGTTGTATAAATACTCCTTGAAGCCATTCTTTAGCCGAATACACAAAGATGCTATTAAAAAACAAACAAACAAGGTTTATCCTTTGCTGGGACAAATGCTAAGGCTAACGGTAGAATGGGAACCTCTTTAGAGTGGTTTTCCCTTTCTAATTCTCAGATAATTCGTAGGGGTTACTCAGATATTGATTATTTCAAATGGCTCTACTAAGACAAACAGTGGCTGTGATGCTTCTGGCCAGAGACACAGAAGGAGGTGGTGCCAAACTGGGGTGGTATTCAACACACAATTTCACACAGATGGTTGTTCATTGTGGAAATGTTTTGAACAATGATGCACAAATGCTGAGGATGAGCTGAGGGGTATGTTGGTTAAGCCCCAAACTCTCAAGAAGCCAGCAGTGGGTCATGGTCCTTCTACAGGCAGAGTTCTTATTCTCTCTATTCTCTGGGCATTCTGAAATTTTCATTTCTTTCACAGGGGTAGAAAATAAAGAGATAAGAGCTTTGGAAAATACTCCATATCTCTGTCAGGACCAGGCTCCTAATATTACTTTTATATCTGTTTTCCAAAACTGCATGCATTCTGCAAAGAGTTTCCCAAATGCTATTATATCTGTAATAACAACTAAGATACATGAATTATATTCATGGCATTTGTACAATAACTATTAAATCCTTAAGGACTATATGTAGGCCACATGTAGATCTAGTCAGTAAGGAAATAAAAAGATGATTTCATTAAAGGATACAAGATAATGTAAACATGTAAAAGGGAAACTGGCAGTCTGTAAATAAGGATAATATGGCCATAATTTCTATACTGAGACCAATTTTATACCTTTTTTTTTTTTATCCTCACCCGAGGACATTTTTTCATTTTTTGTTCAGGTAGAGTGGGATGGAGAGAGAGGAACAGAGAGAGAGAAAGAAACATCGACGTGAAAGGGATACATCCAGTGGCTGCCACCCACACAACCGACCAGGGCCGGGGACAAACTGCAACCGAGGTACGCGCCCTTAGCGGGAACCGAACCCGGGTCTCTCAGGATGCAGGCTGATGTTCTAACTGCTGAGCCAAACTGGCCAGGGCGAGACCAATTTTAAGTATGAGTTTTCTTAAGATAATTCAGATTGTTATGGTTGATGGAGTTCAATAAATTATTTTTATATTTAAATGGGAATCTTTTTTTCCTAAATTTTCTTCAAAGGACTTTTTTATTTAACAAACATTTTAAATGAGTATTCGTATTTATATATTTCAAATCACAGTTGAAAGGTTAGGGATAGATAGTCTTCTAAGAGTTCTTACAGAGGTTTGCTGAGTCAAATTTCCTACATATTTTCTAATAAATCTTTGATCTTTATTATTTTGCTAGTTAATGGAATAAGAGTGCAGAAATCTGAAAATAGTGTAACAAAAATAGATACTTAAAAGGGGGCAAGAAGAGAAGAAATAAAGGGATTCTTATATGGACTTAGGTATCAGGAGGTATCATACTTTCGATAAAAATTGTTATATTGTTTGAGATTCACCAAGTAATTGTTACTTTTCTTCTTACAGACGTCAGTACGTGTTTTATAACCTCCCTGGCCGTAAACCTGAGCACCAATGCTTGATCTACTGTAAGTCAAAAAGTCATGTATGGGAAACAAGCAAAACAAAGAGCTTTGCATTCTAACCTTTTTCCTTTAAAAAAAACGGATTACAATCATAAATAGTTAGAAACAGAAAAGCTTTTTTTGTTTCTGTAAGCAAATGTCTGACCTTGTTCTAAAGTGATAAACTGCATACGTCTAGCTTGACCAATTTAAACTCCCAGAGTTCCTCTTGTGATACTGGTGGGTACTCAATAATTCATTGCTATTGTTGATGATGAATATAGGTAACAAAAGAGTGTGGAGATGCATTTTTCCCTTTTGTGGCTTAATTGTAAACATTTTCCTTTCCAAACCATAGTCAGGAGATATCTATTTGTAGGCCTTACAACGGTGGGCCAGTTATGCATCTCATAATTTGATCTAGATACAATTATTTTATCTTCACATGGAAACAAATTGAAGAGAAGTAATGGGACACCATTTGGAATTGTTGGCAACTCTAAATGTTCAAAAAAAAAAATAATAAAAGAAAGAAAGAAATGAAGTCACAAAAGCAGAACAAAAGGCCTCATCCTGGCTGATTAGATGATTTAACCAGCAGTTGCTGTTGGCACCAAAAGTCAGCCAGGCTGTTGAAAAGGATCTCAGTAGGGAAAAGATCTAAAATGTGTCCCTCATATCTTTTGGTACACCAATTTCCATTATGAATTTCTAATGGGAAGAAAAATATGAGTACATGGCATTGCGAGAAAAGTCAAGTGGGACACACAATAATGAAGCAGAGTGCCCCTCTGCAAGGGAGCTTTATCCTTTGCAGTTTGGAAGGCAGTCAGAGTATCAAGTCTTATATCGGGGTGTCTCCTGCTGCCTGTATCTAAGTACTCTTGGCTCACATATTGATGTTCCAAGGGAAAGATCCCGGGGAAAATGGATTGGAAAAGTACTTACATTTGGTAAAGAGCCTCTGCAGTGTGGAGTGACATATAGAAGCTCCTTCTCCAAACACTAAGCAGTGTGAATCTATTTTTGGCATCACATTTATTAAATGGGGCTCATGCTTACTGTGATATAGAAAAAACAAAAACGCTTTCAAGATTTACCATTTGATAATATTTTAGGCTGTAGTATTTTTATAGATTATGTTAATCTGTTAGAGAGGCTTATAAACTATGTGAAGTCTCATCTTAGGACATGTAAGGATAAATGGTCAGGGGAAGCCCTGTTAACAGTGTTTTCTGACAAATCTCCATATGCTAATAGGGAGTATTAACCACACACAGCGAAGTTAATGAAGTTCTCTATTCTCTGTTTTGTTTTGTTTTAATTATTTTTCTTTTGCACTTTTTTGGATTATAAGAAGCTGGGTGTTTGTGTACATGTCCAGGTCATGTGACAGTCTTCATTCTCCCAGGAAGAGAAATGTCTCTTCTCCTGTAGTCTTCAGTGAAGTCCCCCAAACCAAATTCTCCCTTTTCCAGCTTGAATTTGTTGACTTTTGTTTTACATATACCGTATAAGTTTTAAGCTAAAGTTAGGCAATTATTATTTTTTTTAATCTATGGAACCAGACTTGTTCCAAATTGTCCAATGAAACTGTGAGTGTTGATTTCAAACAATTTCTATAATATGAGCATCCTGTTTGGTCAGCATAATCTTTTCTGAAAAGTATTAGGAACATAACTATGTTAAGTAGGGGTTCCCAACATCATGGTGAGCTTCTGGGATCTGGCAAACTTGAATCTCTTCCCTACTGCTATGTGAAGCCATACGCGGATGAAGTACAATAACCGGCAAACAAGTAAAACCCTACATTCTGGAAAAGATCACTGGGTAGAGCATTTGATCACAGGAGAGAAGAAATGAGTTTCAGGAGGGATGCTAAAGGCCAGATGGCCCTGCAGGGATCTGCCAAGATTTCAGTGGCCCCAGGTCACCAAAGCCAATAAAGAGACTGTGCTCTGCCTATTATACAGACAGCATGAGGGCAAGGAGTCCTGGTTATTTAGCAAAAAGATGGGTCCCGAGTTTGAAAAAAATGGGAGTTTCTATTTAGCTGCTTCCTAATAGTGGCTGGACTTTGTGACCTTTCCTTTTGCTATCTTTTGTTCATTTGCTCAATTGCTCATTGATTGCACAGGTTCTTTTAGATGTGTTTGATTCTCGCTGACTGTCCTTGTTCCCTTACATAATTACTTAGTGAGTAGCTGATGCATCCTGCACTGTGTCAGAGCTGGATGCATCATTGTGAACAGGACGGACATGGCTTCTGCCTTCATGGAGCTTGTGGTCCATTGGGGAAGCTAGAAAACGGAACATGTAGCTATAATAATACATAATGAGGGATGTGAAAGAGAAAGCACAGAATCCTACCGGTGCACGTAACGGGAACCTAATATAATCTAGAAGTCAGAGATGGTTTACCTGGAAAGGATATGTAGGCTGAGGCTGAAGGATAAGTAGGAGTTTGCTAGTAAAAGTAAGGAAATAGAGCAGATAGAAAGGACACTGTGTATAAAGTTGTGAAGCTGAGATGTTTTGGCAGAGCTGAGCAACTGGAGCATAAAGTAGAGGGAGGAATAAAGTGGAGAGTCTGGAAGCTTTCTGTTTCTTTCTCTCCCTTCCTATACCCTGCATATGAGACAGGCACGAGGGAGATGGGGAGACAGTTTTAGTGGGTACAGAGATTTAAATTTTGACAGGAGGAAATACTTCAGTGGAAGTGGGAAAGTGGTCTTCAGAAATGCATCGTGGAACAGGCATTGATTGACCCACAAAGGCAGAGAATTGGGGTTAAATTAGGGTTACATTATCCATACAATGTGGATGCTAATGTGGTTGGAAGGGGAAGTGAAGAAGAAAGAGTATGAGAATCAAGAGAATATGTGAATAACTGAGATAACTTGGATGGTGTGTGTAGAGAAAGGAGAGAATACTTATAAAGAACCTTGCAGGACATTGACATTTAGTGGACAGAGGAAGAGTCGCAAAGAAGACTGAGAAGGAGAGGCCAGAAAGGGCAGAAAAACTAGTGAACTGTGGTTTGTCACAGAAGTGATAGGAAGGTAGTCCTTTCAAGGTTGGGACTCACTCAGGATACAAAATTGGAGAGGGTGCCCAAAACCCCAGTAATTAAGATAAATAATATCTCAATGCAATATTAAAAACAACCGAGTTAATGTAAAAGATCCATGTGATCAAAACATCAAACTTTTAAATAGAGACAAGCTCAGAATGACTGGATTTTCCTTTTGCTTAAGGCTCCAATAAAGCTGAGGGCACTACTACGCTATTAGATTTAGAAATATTTTATAGTTAGAAGTTTGTTATTTTGATCATATAGAAGGAGGGAGTGATAAACTATGTTAAATGTGGCTGAGAAGTCAGTCAAAAAACAGGTTGAAATGAGTCCATTGGATTTAGGAACAAGCTATTGTTATTAGGTATTTTTCTCTACTTTGTTTTAATAAATCATAATGGAGGTTATATTATTGTCTCTGCTAACATAATCACCACCTCCTAAAAAGCTGAGTCCTTTTCTGAATTAGGAGATTATATAAACACAAACATTTGTTTTTTTTCCTTAAAACATTTTTTATTGTGGTAAAATACATATAGCATAAAATTTAGCATTTTAAGCCCTGCCAGTGTGGCTCAGTGGATTGAGTGTGGGCCCATGGACTGAGAGGTCCCGGTTTGATTCCCGATCAGGGCACATGCCCGGGGTTGTGGGTTCAGTCTCCAGTGGGAGATGTTTAGGAAGCAGCGGATCCAAGTATCTCTCTCACAGTGATGTTTCTATCTCTCTCTCCCTTCCTCTCTCTTTAAAAAATAAATAAAAACATATTTTTAAAAATTACCATTTTGACTGTTTTGTTTTACTGTTCAGTGACGTTAAGCACTTCATATTTTTGTTCAACCATTACCATCATCCATATCCAGAACTCTTTTCATCTTGCAAAACTGAAACTCCATACCCATTTAATGTTTTTTTTTTTTAATTTTTTTTTTATATTAGTCTGTTCCATGCTCCCATGTCTCTGGATCTATTTTATTCATCAGTTTATTTTGTTCATTAGATTCCACATATAAGTGAGATCATGTGATACTTGTATCTTTCATAATAACTTTAAGGTGAAATGAAAATAATTCCTTAGTTTTAGGAATTAATCTTTAAATATTCTCTGGATGGATCTGAATTCTTGCCTAAATAAATGGAGTGGGCATATCTGAGAGTCAGAAATATAGGATGAGGAGCCAGGTAAATAGGGATAATTGCTAAGCAGGCCCATGTTTACCTCTGAGGGAAATCATTGCTATTTTGTTTAGTAACTATTTGGGAAGCACTAGACTGATCTTAAATAAGTTGCTTTCTGATGGGCTCTTTAGTTTAAAATGCTCTGTGTTGTAAATCAGTTGCTATTTACAATACTATCCCCAGATCCCTCTCTAATAAAGATGTTTATCTATATTCCTTCTCAAGTGCCCTATTGCTTTTTATTTAGATCATACCTTAGGTGCTTTCATGCTCAGATGCTATTTTTTGTTCTAATCATGGTTAGGATACCTCAGGCAACTGGAAGTCACTTGTCATATCCCAGACGTCTGTCCAAAATCTAAAGAGCTCCAGCTTTGCCTCTCAGTATGTCAGACGTTTAATTACATTTACAAGGTAGAAAATGTTTATTTGTATCTCATAAACTCATCCTCTTGCTTTAAGATGACCAATCATCGTGCTTTGGCTGTGACTGTCCAGGCTTTAGCACTGGAGGTCCTGTGTCCTGGCAAACCCCTTAGTGCTGAGTAAACCTGGACAATTGGTTACCCTAGTTGGCCGAGAAATATTTCATGGGTTCCTTTATTAAAGCTGCCTACCTCTTTCTTCCAGGTCTAAGAGGAACAGGTGACTTTGCTAATTTTACACATTCATGTTCTTGCTAAATTTCTGAGGATTTGTTCAAGTATTATGCTCATTCATGGACTGCTGGCAGTTTGGAGTGAGAAGGCAGCTAGAGACCCTGCAGCACAACCATCTCAGCTTACAGATGAATAAAACCTCAGTCGCATTGGGAAGTTTTGGCCATCTTCATCCACTCTTGCTGCCGTGGTACCAGATTTCTGCAATGTCTTCAAACATCTCCTTCCCCACTAATTAAAAACAGACGGTTTTGTTGGAACATCAGCTACAATAACAGGAAAAAGTAGCATTCGGTTAGCTTTAAATTGTCCAATAATCTTTTTCTAATGCCTCTATTTGCGTCATGGGCATTTTAACTTCTCTTGTGTCTAAAGTTCAATGTCTCTCATGGATTACTCATATTATCTGAGTGTGAAAATAAATATGGTCGGGTTAATTAGCATCAATTTTAATAAGATGCCAAAGTAATTCTATACAAAGCTTCCTGGCAAGAAAGAAATTAAGCTTGATAATTGAGATGATAGGCTCTAAAATAGAAGCAATGCGAGGGGCACGAAAGAAAGAAAATAAGCACAGAAAAGGGAGATAGAAATTGTGTGCTTGTGTGATATACGGACAAAGTTTTCTTTTCAAAATCACACAATGGGTTTTTGTTATTTTGCCTCCAAAGGAAGTCAGAGTCCAGTGGTTTTTCAAAAAGCAGACTGATCTCACAGGCTTGTTGAAAATTCAAATACTTGGATCCCATCCTTTGTCATCTGAATCAGTAGCTCTGAAATGAAACCTGGGGATCTCTATTTTTAATAAACTTCAAAAGTGGTTTAAATGCAGTTGGTCAATGGAGTGACTTCTGGGAACTCCTGAGCTAGCCTCTTTGAAGAAGCTTTCCTATTTTTCGCTTTGGGAAAAATATTTAAGGGTTGTTCCTCAGACTTCACTTCTTTTGAGATGGCAGGTGTCATTATGCTTCTGTCAAAGAGAGGGAACTTGAGGATGTTAGAGTCACATTTTAATGTAAGAATATGAGAAAATGAGGATTCCCCCATCCCAAAGAGTATATTAAGGTCCTGCAATAGGACCTGCTCTAAGGAGCGTGTGGGACTGTGTAAGGCAATTTGGACATTATATACTTAACCATAATGAAGAGATGGAATGGGGGGCTAGAAACTGCCCAAGAGTCCACACTTTTCAACCCTCGTCTGACTTGTGCTGCTGTTGAGATTGGCCAACCCTAACTGAGTGGAGAAGAAATGACTGAAGTCTCTTTTGTTCACTAACCATGATAGAAGTATCTCTTATTAGATGTATGTTTACGTGGCCATGTACAAATCCCACATAGCCTGAAAGGTCCTCTGGGAAACTAACACAAGGCCCCAAGTTCTTAATTAGCAGAGTGGATTCCCCAGCCCTGTCACTTAATGGTATTGCAAAAGATGTGTTTGGCAGTTAATTGGATGATCTGTAAAACCAGAATCCTGACCACTTGTGGTCATTAAAGATCCCAGGACACTTTCCTTATGGCAAGCGGAGTCTTGGAATAATTCCAACCCTGAAAATTAAATTAGATTCTGCCCAGCTTCCCTTTATACTTTCAATTTTACTCTGTTCCCTTTTTATCCTTAATTTCAGTGAACTTGTACATTAATATAAAGACACTGGATTTCATAGAGGACTACAGTATAGTAACAGTGCCTCCTAAGTTATGGAGTGATAGTCTTTGGGTTAGTGGTTGACAGGCACACTTTATACAAAAGGGAAGTTGTTGGATTGGTATCTGAAGGGACATGGTACTGCTCCTGAAAAATTAAGCCTGTTAAACATTTCAGTATATAATTAAAAGTGCATGTCCAATTAGTTTTTAGAAGTGGTATGTCTTTTTTTTTTGTCTTTTATGGATGATATCTTTCTATAAACAAAGTAATTATAGGCATATTTTATTAGCAGAACAAATACATGTGTTTAATTTTTAAAAAACTACCAAAATATAAAAAGGCTGATCTCAGTCACTGGAATGGAGGTAGAGACAGGAACCATGATACATACTGGGAACCAATTTGATGGCTTGAGATTTATTGATGCAGAATGTTACCTCATGGTTCTTTATTATAAACAATTAGTCTGCTGCTGATCTACTACATTTTTTTTTTTTTCTAAAACAGGGAGGCTTCGAGGGCAGTATGTTTTCTCTTAACATCTATATTATTTTATTACCAGAAATTGTTTTATTAATACAAGTGTTTTTTTTTTTTTAAACAAATGAAAATTCAGTGAACTGTATATTTACTGAAACTAGAGTGCTGTCACGTAAGATGAGCAAACTCATAAGTTATTATTTAGCAGATTGTTTCTGGGAATTAAAATGATCTCTGTAGTATTTTTTTTTTTATATCCTCACCCGAGGATATTTTTCCATTTTTTGTACAGATAGAATGGGAGGGAGAGAGAGGAAGGGAGAGAGAGTGAGAAACATCGACGTGAAGGGACACATCGAGTGGCTGCCACCTACACGACCAACCAGGGCCGGGGACAAACTGCAACCGAAGTACGTGCCCTTAGCGGGAACCGAACCCGGGTCTCTCCGGACCGCAGGCCGACACTCTAACCGCTGAGCCAAACTGGCCAGGGCGATCTCTGTAGTATTTTTAAAGATGTGAATGAAATATTTTTTCATTATAGATAGTAACTTTCCATTTAAAAAATATTTAACTTTGTTAATAAACCATAAAAGCCTTTATTTGATATGCAGATTAACTCATACATATTCAGGAAAGTAAAGTGTACTCCCCAGTTTATATAGTTTGTCAACATTTGAAACTCAGTAGGAGATTGTTTTTGTCTACTTTTGTTATTATTGTTAAACTAATTTTGTTTCAAATAATATACTTGACTCATAATTTCCTAACTTCAACACAAAATGTGTCAACACACATACACACAATGTTTAAAACCTCAGACTTTTGTAACCATTTTCTGTGCATCTCCTCTCTAACCCCCAATAAATAGTGCTTTACTGCAACTGGACAAAAAAGAAAAAAGATAGAAATCAGAAGGTAGACACCAGCTGGGTTATTACCTGGGTTAATATGAGAAAGGATTTTAAAAAATTCATTGAGGGTGTTTGTAAAAGTGTTTTAAATGTAAATAAATTTCTATAATGAAAATATAAGTAATCTCAACAACATAGATAATAGTAAAATGTAGTTAACATAATTAGAAAGTATAAGTTTTGAATGTTTATTACCTTTGTTTTTAACATACATCATTTAACTACAAGTTTGTGTTCTTTCTTTATTTTGTTGTTAATCCTTATCTGAGGGTATTTTTTTATTAATTAACTAATTTATTTTTGTTATAGATGTTTCTCCTTTTCCCCCACTGATTCCCCCCTCCCTCTCCCTCCCCACCCTGTCCCCAGCTTTGTTGTCCATTGTTCATGCACACATACATATAAGTTCTGTGGTTTATCTCTCCCCCACCACTCCCTCTTCTGGGGATTGTCAGTCTGTACCCCACTTCCATGTCTTTGGGACTACCCCATTCTGAGGATATTTTTCCATTGATTTTTAGTTAGAGTGGGAGGGAGGGAGGGAGAGAGAGAGAGAAACATTGATGTGAGAGAGACACATCCATTGGTTGCCTTCTGCATGACCCCGACCTGGGCTGGGGATGGTACCTGCAACCCACGTATGTGCCCTTGACTGGAATTGAAACTGTGACCCTTTGGTCCTTGGATGGACACTTTAACTGCTGAACCAGACCAGCCAGGATTGTGTAATTTAATTTTTAATAATGGCCGTGTTTAATAGTTGGTTTGCAAAATTGCTATAACAATTGACTCTTAAAATCTGGCACAAGAAGTTTCTGACATAACACCAGATACCATGCTATTGGGTGGATTGGGGAAAACTAGGTTGGAAGTGGTATAAAACAGGTAACTCTTCAGTTTTTATAGCTTAAAAAAAATACAGACTACAAATATTAAATAAAAAATAAATTTTTCTAAAGATTTTAATATAATCAATAAATTATTTAAATATGATTATAGGGAGAAGAATGGGTCAAAGCTTTTATTAGAAGCCTTTCGGTTACTATTTAACCCAGAGTATGTGCAAATTTGAAAAAAAAAAAAACAAAAGTAAAAGAACTAAATATATATATAAAAAAACCCGCTTCCATATACAGACATTTTGAAGTCGTGTGAGAGGTGTTCTCCTTCATCTGTCCTGTCTCTTTCCCTCCTCTGGTCTATCAACAAGGACAACGATCCTAGTTCACTATCTGAAGCTCTTTTGCATCAAATTATTCTAAGGATCTAAAATTTGATATAACCTTTAGATATTTCTGACTGAGCTTGTATTACCTGGTGTTTAAAATCATGCTAATTTTGCCCTGGCCAGTTTGGCTCAGCGGTTAGAGCGTTGGCCTGTGGACCAAAGAGTTGTGGGTTTGATCCTGGTCAAGGGCATGTACCGCCATTGCGGTTTGTCCCTTGCTCTGGTCAGGGTTGTACAGAGGCAACCAGTTGATGTGTCCCTCTCATGTCAACGTTTCTCTCTCCCTCACTTCCACTCTATCTGAAGATAGATAGAAAAATATCCTCTGGTGAGGATTAAAAACAAACGAACAACAACAACAAAAATGTTGCTAATTTTTTAGTGTAATTGTCGATTGGGACAAATTTGAAATGTTTCCACGCAGAATGTCTAATTTGCTGCTTCCTTCTAGCAGTCACTAAACTCTTACAATTTAGGCCATTGTCGGTGCACTATGATTTGAATGAGGCAGCCGAATTCCATGTGTTTATGTACACGGCTTTAACTTCTCTACTGTGTTTATTTGGGTAGTGGTAGTACTTTAACACTGCTTTCCCAGAGGACTGGTAAACAGTCTGGTAATTTGATATGTGATGTAACCATAGAACACATACCAGTTAATCAAATGCCCTACACCCACCCACACCTTCAAGACCAGTCTGGTGAATAAGTGCATTGTAAATTCTGTTCATTCTTCTCTGATCAGGTCAGTTGCTTTTGTTTCTTCTTCTCGTTCTCATTTCCACACTAATTTTCATTCATAGCACCTGGATTTTTGGATTATTTTTGGATTATTGCACTGACCTCCTCAATCATCTTTCTCCTTCCAAACTCTAGTGTTCAGTCCATTTTGAATAGCATCGCTAAATCGTTTTCCAAAAATACTGCTTTAACGTCCCTGCTGTGCTCAGAAATCTTCAGTGATTTCATTTTCACCCTTTAAGATAAATTCACATTCCTTAATTAGACCAGTAATCTCCAAAGTAAGGTGGGTATATCCAGGAGATGAAAAGAAAGAAAATCCACTGGAACATAGAAGAATGTAGCATGAAGGAACTGCATACAGATACAGGAACTGCTTTTCAGACTGTAGGTCAGATGATCATGTTACTCATGGTATCTGAGTTCTCTTGAAGTAATAGTTGAAGTTTCAAAGTACTTAGAGGATACTGGTGGTACCCTCATTTTTGGGTTAGCTTCCAGCAGATTGTGATGTTTTTCTATTTAGATGCATGTAGTTATGAATTTATTGATTTCTGGTTACATGAATGGGCAAGTGGCTTAATTAAAAAGATTTCGGGAAAGAAATCACAAATTGAAGAGAATAGTAACTGCAAGTATAAGAGAACAACAACAACAACAAAAAATAAAATAAAGTCACAGGAAAAAAAAGGCCAATCATAGTAGAAACACTGTGTAAGCTACATTATGCAATAACAATGTTGCAAGTAATCAGCTCTGATAAGAATTTGGTCCAAATGATTTAAAATTACTGAAATGACCATTTGAAATAGGAATGCATGTCTTTTTTTTTTTTTTCATCCTTACCCGAGGACATTTTTCAATATTTTGTTCAGATAGAGTGGGAGGGAGAGAGAGGGAGTGAGAGAGAGAAACATTGATGTGAAAGGGACACATCGAGTGGTTGCCACCCTCACGACCCAACCGGGCCAGGGACAAACTGTAACTGAGGTACGTGCCCTTAGTGGGAACCGAACCCAGGTCTCTCTGGACCGCAGGCCGGCGCTCTAACCTCTGAGCCAAACTGGCCAGGGCAGAATGCGTGTCTTTATATTTAATAATATATCTCACATAAGTATACATTATTCTTGAGGTTTTAGTTAAATTTATTAAATTAGCAAGATATTGTAAACTGAGAACATGAAAAGAACACAGTGGGATTTTGTGGAGCCTGAACTTGAGTTCATTTTCTTTAAAAGAAAAAATACAAAATTGCAAATGCAAAATCAAGTATAAAAGTGAATATTTGTTTAGAATGAGAAAAGAAATAGCAACTAAAAAGCAGGAAATACCACAAACAACACAAGATCCAGAAAAATAACATAATGGTTTTATAAATGAACTCCTGACAAACTTTATAATATACGTTTACTTTATCTTTTTAAAATCTTTATTGTTGAAAGTATTATAGATGTACCCCCTCAGTTCCCCCTTTGACCCCCTCCTACCCTATCCCCCCACCTCCTGCTTTCCCCAAACTATTGTGTCCATTGGTTGTGCATATATGCATATAAGTTGTTTGGTTTATCTCTTCCCATCACCCCAACCCCCCTTCCTTCTGAGGTTTGTCAATCTGTTCCCTACTTCCATGTCTTTGGATCTATTTTGATAGACAGCTTATTTTGTTCACCATAGTCCATAAATGAGATCATGTGGTATTTGTCTTTCTCTGATTGGCTTATTTCGCTCAGCATAATACTCTCCAGGTCCCTCTATGTCATACCAGAGGGTAAGAGATCTTTCTTTCTTACAGCTACACAGTATTCCATTGTGTATATGTACCACAGCTTTTATATCCACTCATCTACTGATGGATACTTGGGCTGTTCCCAGATCTTAGCTATTGTAAATAGTGCTGCTATGAACCTAGGGATGCATACATTCTTTTTTAAAAAAATAATTAATTAATGTATTATTATTATTTTTAAATTATTTATTTATTTTTGTTACAGATGTTTCTCCCCCCCACTAATTCCCCCTTCCCCCTCCCTCCCCTTCCTTCCCCAGCTTTGTTGTCCATGTCCACTGTTCATGCATACATGCATATAAGTTCTGTGGTTTATCTCTCACCCACAACCCCCTATTCTGGGGATTGTCAGTCTGTACCCCACTTTCACATCTCTGGGACTACCCTATCCCTCAGACTGTTATGTTCATTATATTCCACAAATAAGTGAGATCATATGACACTTGTCTTTCTCTGTTTGGCTTGTTTCACTTAGGATAATACTTTCCAGGTCCCTCCATGTCATCTCAAAGGATAAGAGATCTTTCTTTCTTACAGCTGCATAGTACTCCTTTGTGTATATGCACCACTACTTTTTTTTTATCCATTTGTCTACTGATGGACATACTGGGCTGTTTCCAGATCTTAGCTATTGTAAATAGTGCTGCTATGAACATGGGGGTACATATATTCTTTCTGATTGGTGTTTCAGGTTTCTTAGGGTATATTCCTAGAAGTGGGATCACTGGGTCAAATAGCAGTTCAATTTTTAACTTTTTGAGGTAACACCATAGTGTTTTGCATAGTGGCTGCACCAGTCTGCATTCCCACCGGCAGTGTACTAGTGTCCCATTTTCTCCACAACCTCTCCAACACTTGTTGTTTGATGATTTGTTGATGGCAGCCATTCTGACAGGTGTGAGATATTACTTCATTGTTGTTTTAATTGGTATCTCTCTGATGATTAGTGATGTTGAGCATTTCTCCACATGTCTCTTGGCCATTTGCATGTCCTGTTTGGAGAGGTGTCTATTCTGTTCCTCTGCCCATTTTTTTAATTGGGTTTTTTGTCTTCCTTTTGTTGAGTTGTATGAGTACTCTATATATTTTGGAAATTAACCCTTTATCTGATGTATCATTGGCAATTATTGCTCTCCCATACAGTGGGTTACCTTTCCATTTTGATGATTGTATCTTTTGCTGTGCAGAAGCTTTTGAGTTTGATATAGTCCCATGTCTTCATTTTTCCTTTGTTTCTGCTGCCTTAGGTGATGTATCAGTGAAAATTTTGCTGCATATCATGTCTGAAATTTTGTTGCCTACATTTCCTTCTAGAATTTTTACGGATTCATGAGTCACATTTAAGTCTTTTTATTTATTTTGAGTTTATTCTTGTGTATGGTGTAAATTGGTGGCCTGGCTTCATTTTTTTTGCATGTCTAGCTGTCCAATTTTCCCAACACCATTTATTAAAGAGGCTGTCTTTACTCTACTGTATGCTCTTGTCACCTTTGTCAAATATTAATTGAGCTTATTGCCTTGGGTCCATTTCTGGGTTCTCTGTTCTGTTCCACTGGTCTATATGCCTGGTCTTGTGCCCATACCAGGCTGTTTTGATTACAGTGGCTTTGTAATATAACCTGAAATCTGGTAATGTGATCCTTTTAACTTTGTCCTTCTTTTTCAAGATTGCTGTGACTATTTGAGGTCTTTTTTGGTTTCATATGAACTTTTGAAGTATTTGTTCTAGTTTTGTGAAGTACGTTGTTGGTATTTTGATGGGGATTGCATTGAATCTATAGAATGCTTTGGGTAGTATTGACATTTTAATGATGTTGATTCTTCCAATCCATGAACAAGGTATGTGCTTCCACTTTTTTATATCTTCCACTATTTCTTTTTTTCAATAACCTGTAGTTTTCTGCAAATAGGTCCTTTATTTCTTTGGTTAAATTTATTCCTAGGTATCATAATGTTTTTGCCGCAATGTTAAATGGGATTGTTTTTTTAGTTTCTCTTTTTGTGAGTTCATCATTGGTGTATAAGAATGCCATCGATTTGTTGACATTAATTTTGTATCCTACTATTTTGCCAAATTTATTTATTAAGTCTAGTAAATTTTTTATGGAGTCTTGGGGTTTTCTACATATAGTATCACGTCATCTGTGAATAATGACAGTTTCACTTCCTCCTTTCCAATTTGGATCCCTTTTATTTTTTCTTCCTGTCTGATTGCTGTGGCTAAGACTTCCAGTACTATGTTAAATATGAGTGGCAAAAGTGGGCATCCCTGTCTTGTTCCTGTTCTTAAGGAAAATGCTTTTAAGTTTTGCCCACTGAGTAGGATGTTGGCTGTAGGTCTTTCATATATGGTCTTTATTATGTCGAGATATGATCTCTCTATTCTCAGATGGCTGAGCATTTTTATCAGAAATGGGTGCTGGATTTTGTGGAATATATTTTCATCATCTATTGACATGATCATAAGATTTTTATTTTGTTTATGTCGTGTATCACATTTATTGATTTGTGAATATTGTACCAGCCTTGCATTCCTGGGATGAATCACACTCGGTCATGGTAAATAATTTTTTTGACGTATTACTGGATTCAATTTGCTAGTATTTTGTTCATGATTTTGGCATCTGTGTTCATCAGAGATATTTGCCTGTAGTTTTCTTTCTTTGTAGTGTCTTTTTCTGGTTTGGGAAATAGAATTATGCTGGCCTCATAAAACGAGATTGAAGTCTTCCTTCTTCTTGAATTTTTTGAAATAGTTTGAGGAGAATGGGTATTAGTTCTTCTTTGAATGTTCGGTAAAATTCCCTCGTGAAGCTGTCCAGGCCTTGGCTTTTGTTTGCTGGGAGAGTCTTGATTACCTCTTCAATTTCCTGAGTCGTTATTGGTCTCTTCAAGTTTTCTGTCTCTTCCTGGTCCAGTTTTGAGAGACTATGGATTTCCAAAAATTTGTCCATTTCGCTTAGATTGTCGAATTTGTTGTCATATAATTGTTCATAATATCTGTTACCAATCCTTTGTACTTCTGTGGTGTCAGTTGCCACTTCTCCTCTTTCATTTCTGATTTTGTGTATTTGGGTTCTCTCTCTTTGTTTCTTGGTGAGTCTAGCTAAGGGTCCATCAATCTTGTTTATCTTTTCAAAGAACCAGCTCTTTGTTTTATTGATGCTTTGAATTGTTTTTTTTTGGTCTCCTTGTCATTTATTTCTGCTCTAATCTTTACTATTTCCTTCCTTCTACTTGCTCTGGGGTTTTCTTTTTGTTTGCTTTCTAGTTCTTTTAGTTGTGAGGTTAGTCTATTAGAGATTTTTCTTACTTCTTGAGGTAGGCCTGTAGTGCTATGAACTTCTCTCTCAGAACTGCTTTTGCTGCATCTCATAGATTTTGTGTTGTTGTGAGTTCATTTTTAATGATTTCTAGGAAGTTTTTAATTGCTTCCTTGATCTCCATGGTAACCCATTTATTGTTTAATAACATGCTATTTAGTCTTCCCATTTTCAAGGGTCTTTGCATGTTCTTGTTGCAATCAATTTCTGGTTTCATGCCATTGTGATCTGAGAAGATGCTTGGTATGATTTCAATCTTCTTGAACTTGTGGAGACTTAGTTTGTGCCCTAACATGTGGTCTATCTTTGAGAATGTTTTATGTGCACTTGAGAAGAATGTGAATTCTCTAGTTTTGGGGTGTAATTCTCTGTAGATATCTATTAAATCCATTTGATCTAGTGTTTCATTTAGAGTCTGTATTTCCTTGCTAATTTTTTCTCTAGAAGATCAATCCAGTGATGCCAGCTGGCTATTGAAGTCCTCTGCTCTGATTGTATTTCTTGATTTCTCCTTTGAAGTCTTCCAGAAGATTTTAAATATATTTTGGTGCTCGTATATTGGGTACATATATGTTTATCACGGTAATATCTTCCTGTTGGATAGATCCTTTCAATATTATGTAGTGGCCTTCTTTGTCTCTAGTTATGGCCTTCATTTTGATATCTATTTTATCAGATATAAGTATTGCTACCCCAGCTTTTTTTTTCCTTTCCTTTTGCTTGAAAGATTTTTTTCCATTCCTTCACTTTCAACCTATGTGAGTCTTTTGTTGTGAGGTGGGTCTCTTGTCAACAACATATATGTGAGTCATGCTTTCTTATCCAGTCAGCTAGTCTGTGTCTTTTTATCGGAGCATTTAAACCATTCACGTTTAAGGTGATAATTTATATGTATTTATTTATTGCCTTTTTTTTTTTTTTTTTTTTTTTTTAGTGTGGTTATATTTTTCTTCCTATTTCTTCTACTAATTACAGCAGTCCTTTTAGCATATCTTACAGTGCTGGTTTGGTGTTAATATATTCCCTTAGCCTTTTTTTTTGTCTGGGAAGCTCTTTATTTGACCTTCTATTTTGAATGATAGCCTTTCTCAATAGAGTAGTGTTGGATTCAGATCCTTGTTTTTCATGACCTTGATTGCTTCATGCCACTCCCTTCTGGCCTGTAGTGTTTCTGCTGAGAAGTCAGCTGATAGCCTTAAGGGGTTTCCTTTGTAGGTAACCTGTTGCTTATCTCTTGCTGCCTTTAGAATTCTCTCATTGTCTTTAATTTTTGGCATTTTAATGACTATGTTCCTTGGTGTGGGCCTGCTTGGGTTCTTCTTACGTGGGGCTCTCTGTGCTTCTTGAACTTGAATGTCTTCTTCCTTCACCAAGTTAGGAAAGTTTTCTGTCACTATTTCTTCAAATATATTCTCTAACCCTTGCCCATTTTCTTCCTCTTTAGGGACTCCTATGATGTGATTGTTATTATGTTTCCATTGTCCCACAGTTCTCTTAAGCTATCTTCCTGTTTTTTAATTGTTTTTTCCTTTTGGTTTTCTGATTGGTTGATTTTTTCTACCCTGTCTTCTAATTCACTAATCCGGTCCTCAGCTTCCTCTACTCTGCTATTTAGTGCTTCCAATGTGTTCTTAATTTCTGCTATGTCATTCTTCATTTCCACTTGGTTCGTTTTTAGTGTTTCTATATGTTTACTCATGGTGCTGATGTCCTTACTCATGCTGTTGAGCTTCCTCAAGATCATGGCTCTGAACCTTATCTCTGATAATTTGCTTAGCTGCATTCCATTTATCTCATCTTCGGTAGAGTTCTCTTGTACTTTCATTTGGGATTTGTTTCTTTGTTTCACCATTTTGGCTATCTCAGTGGGTTTTGGAGCCTGCCAAATTTTCCCTGAGGGTGTTGGTGTTCTGCTGTTTGTGGCTCCCTCTGCTTGGTTTGGATGGGCCTGGGCAGGCCCATGTTAAACACTACTGTCAAGTCTTACTTTCTTAGGTAGATTTGCAAGCCCAGGAAAGGTTCAGTTATCCTTTAGCTCTTTCTTGGAGACTAGTAGTCTCAGTACCCAGTTCCTTGGGATGTAGCCTAGGTGTTCTACATAAGAGGATTTCCAGAGGGTGGGATAAATGCTGGTTGTTAATGAGCCTCAATTTGCATTTCTTTGCCTCACCTGGGAACAGCTGATTCTCCAAGGTGGGGGTGAGAGGGGTGACAGGGGTGACGGTGGTGGCTGCAGCTTTTCCCCACATCTCGGGGAAGGAGTACATTGACCACCCTCCTTTGTGTCCGCAACTCAGCAAAAACTCTGAATGCCCTCCAAATCCCCATTGTCCCCACAGAGTTCCAGCCCAGTCTGCCCTTCCTCTACAGTAGCCCCCAGGTGAGTGGCTGTCGCTATTTTAGTGCTCTGTCTGGGCTCTCTGTGCTGTGGAGCGTGTTTGGTCTTTATTCCCCAAGCACGATGCTCACAGCTAAGACTGCTGCTGTCCGTGGGCTCCCAGACCGCCCCCCTGTCACGCCTCTGCAGATCCTACCAGTTTCCTTGGTTTTATGGTCCTGTCCTGCTGCTTTTCTGTTCCTTTGTTCTGAGGATTTGTCTTTATTTTAGTTGTAATTCCCTTTGGTCCTGGGAGATTGTCTGTGTAGCTTCTATTCACTCAGCCTTCATTTTCACATCCTCTATGCCTATCTTGTGCACAGCTGGGTCTCACAGGCCTCTTTGGTGCTTCCGCCCCCTGCAGGTCCCATGGGTAACTGGATCGCACAGTCGCTGCTGGGTCGCACAGGCCACTCTGGTGCCTCTGCACTCTTCAGTTCCCGCGGGCAGGAAGCTGGATGCACCTGTCTCTCTAGGGCTCTGGCTTCCCACTGCTCTTGTGGGCTACTGGACTGCACAGGTCTCTGTGAAGCCCCAGGTCTCACCGCTGGTGGCTGGGAAGTGCTGCTGCCCCATGGGGCTCAACTCCTGCTCAGCTTTTGCTGTAGTTTTTGGGGATGGGTCTCAGCTGCTGGTCTGTTGCCTGGGGATGGATGTCTGCTCCCCAGCCTCTGTTGCTGGGGGTATATCTTGAATCTGATCGGGCTACTACTATGAAGAATGGTGCTGGGCTCTGGGCTGTCTGTGGCTTCCGTGACCGGCACCCTGGGAGCTCCACTACTGTGCTCCGGTCTGTGTTGACACAGAGTGTCCACTAGTCTGATGGTGCCAGGTGTGCTGGTGGGCTCGGGTTGCTGTGCCCTAGCCACTCCCATTGCCTCATCCCAGGGAAGATGCGGGATCTTCCAAAATGGTGGGACCTCCCTGCAGCCCAGGGAGAAGTGCCCTGAAGAGCCGCTTACCACGGTAGCCGGCTGCTCCGTCCATAGCACGGGAACTTTCTGCTCTGTGGCTCTGCACTGCTGGGGTTTGGTCGTCCACCTTCAGGTCCACTCACATTCTTTGATACACTGGCTCACTCTCTCACACACTCACCCTCCCTCTGGTCCTGCCTGCCGCATCTTCCTCTATTTGCATATAATGTTTTTGATTGTTTTCTTGCATCTTAGGATATATTTCCAGAAGTGGAATCACTGGGTCAAATGGCAATTTCATTTTTTGAGGAAGCGCATATTGTTTTCTGCAGTGGCTGCACCGGTCTGCAGTCCCACCAGCTGTGTACTATATAGTGCCCTTTTCTATATATCCTCCCCAGCACTTGTTGTTTGATGATTTGTTGATGGCAGCCATTCTGGAAGATCTCGTTGTCATTTTAATGTGCATCTCTCTGATGATTAGTGATGTTAGCATTTTTTCATATGTCTCTTGGCCATTTCTATGTCCTGTTTGGAGAAATGTCTATTCAGGTCTTCTGCCCATTTTTAAATTAGATTCTTTGTCTTCCTTTTGTTGAATTGTATGAGTACTCTATATATTTTGAATATTAAGCCCTTATTCATTGTATCATTGGCAAGTATGTTCTCCCAGAGAGTGGGTTCCCTTTTCAGTTTGATGCTGGTTCCTTTTGCCATGCAGAAGCTTTTTAGTTTGATGTAGTCCCATTTATTATTTTTTCTTTTGTTTCTCTTGTCCTAGGCAATGTATCAGTAAAAATTCTGCTACATGTGATGTCTGAGATTTTGCTGCCTACATTTTCTTCTAGGATTTTTATAGTTTAATGACTTACATTTAAATCTTTTATCCATTTTGAGTCTATTCTTGTGTATGCTGTAAGTTGGTGGTGTAGTTTCATTTTTTTTTTTTCATCTATCTGTCCAATTTTCCCAACACCATTTATTGAAGAGACTATCTTTTCTCCATTGTATGCTCTTACCACCTTTGTTGAATATTAATTGTGCATAATGTCTTAGGTTGATTTCTTGGTTCTCTGTTTTGTTTCATTGATCTTGTGCCAATATCAGGCTCTTTTGATTACAGTGACTTTGTAGTATAACCTGATATATGATATTGTGATCCCTCCTACTTTGTTCTTCTTTTTCAAGATTGTTGTGGCTAGTCAGGGTCTTTTTTGGTTCCATATAAACTTTTGGAGTATTTGTTCTAGATCTGCGAAATATGCCACTGGTATATTAATAGATATTGCATTGAATCTGTAAATTGCTTTGGGTAGTATGGACATTTTAATGATGTTGATTCTTCCAATTCATGAACATGGTGTATGCTTCCACTTTTTTATATCTTCCTCTATTTCTTTTTTCAATGTCCTGTACTTTTCTCAGAACAGATCTTTTCCTCCTTGGTTAAGTTTATTCCTAGGTATTTTATTTTTTTTGTTGCAATGGTAAATGGGATTTTTTTAGTTCCCCTTTCTGAGTGTTCATTATTGGTGTGTAAAGAATATCATCTGCCCTGGTCTGTTTGGTTCAGTGGTTAGAGCATTGGCCCACATACCAGAGAGTCCCAGGTTCAGTTCCTGCTAAGGGCACGTACCTCAGTTGCAGTCTGTCCCCAGCCCCAGTTGAGGTCATGTGGGTGGCAGCCAGTTGATGTGTCTCTCTCACATCAATGTTTCTCTCTCTCTTCCTCCCTCTCTCCCTCTCACTCTATCTAAAGATAAATGCAAAAAGTGTCCTCAAGTGAGGATAAAAAAAAAAGAAAGAAAAAAATGTCATCTATTTCTGGATGTTAATTTTGTATCCTGCTACTTTGAAAAATTTATTTATTAAATCTAGTAGATTTTTGATGGAGTCTTTAGGGTTTTCTATGTACAGTATCATGTCATCTGAAAATAATGACAATTTCACTTTCTCCTTTCCAATTTGGATACCTTTTATTTATTTTCTTCTTGTCTAATTACTGTGGTTAAGGCTTCCAGTACTATGTGGCAAAAATGGTTATCCCTGTCTTTTTCCTGTTCTTAAGGGAAATACTTTTAGTTTTTTTCCCATTGAGTATGATGTTGGCTGTAGGTTTTTCATATATGGCCTTTATTATGCTGAGATATGATCCCTTTATTCCCACTTTGTTGAGCATTTTTTATCAGAAACTGGTGCTGGATTTTGTCGAATGCTTTTTCAGCATCTATTGATACGATAATATGGTTTTTATCTTTCATTTTGTTTATGGGTATATCACATTTATTGATTTGTGAATATTGTACCAGCTTTGCATCCTTGGGATGAGTCCCACTTAGTCATGATGAATCTTTTTTTTTTTGATATATTGCTGGATCTGCTTTGCTAATATTTTGTTGAGGATTTTATTTTATTTTATTTTTTATCCTCACTCGAGGACATTTTTCCATTTTTTGTTCAGGTAGAGTGGGAGGGAGAGAGAGGAACAGAGAGAGAGAGAGAAACATCGATGTGAAAGGAACACATCGAGTGGCTGCCACCCGCACGACCCACCAGGGCCGGGGACAAACTGCAACCGAGGTACGTGCCCTTAGCAGGAACTGAACCCGGGTCTCTCTGGACTGCAGGCCGACGCTTTAACCGCTGAACCAAACCGGCCAGGGCTTGTTGAGGATTTTGACATCTAAGTTCATCAGTATTTTACCTATATCTTAACTGCGCCTTTTTAGAGCACCTCATATGACAATTCCTTTTTATTATTTTCTACAGACAGAAAAGAAAAACAATACATACTTTCCTTTAGGTTCACGAATCAAAATTTGTGTTTTATTATTGACAATGATTTGATATTAATAATTTTACATAGATATTTTTAGGATTGTAGTCAAATTTGGGAAAACTATAATGTTTACATTTGAGCTGTAAGATTTTTTTAGGAGGTTCACATTTCATCATGCAAGACTCACTTTATTTTTTTCCTTTATTAATTTTAGAGAGAGAGGAAATCAGAGGGAGAGAGAGAAGGAAACATTGATGAGAGAGAACATCGACTGGCCGCCTCCTGCATGCCCCCCAATGGGGATCAAGCCCACAACCTGGGCATGTGTCCTGACTGAGAATTGAACCAGTAACCTCTTGGTGCATGGGTCGACGCTCAACCACTGAGCCACACTGGGTGGACCACAAGACTCACTTTAAATACTCTGAACTAATAATACTAATTAATCAGAGCAAATTCAAATGCATTTAAAAACTGCTCTTATATTTCACTGAGATATATAATTGTATAATCAAGTTATTTGTGTCCTATATATTTTGACACTGATAAACATGTGTAAGAGTTCTTTCATAAGTACACTTATTCTTTATTGTTTTGCTATGTTGGTAGCAATTTGTATATCACTTTACCTGGATCTGCCAGATGTCATCAGGACAAGATACCTGAGACATGGTAAGATGTGCTCTGATAGCTGGGATAGGTAATATATGTGACTTCACACATAGACCTACTTAATGATTCTAATATTGCCATGGGCTTGTGCCTTACAAATACAGAAATTATGATAAATCCTGTTTCATCTGAACATGATAAAAAATAAAATTTAAAACGTATGATTTGCTTAAAATAGAATAATATGATGACAGGAGAGAATTTCCATTGAGAACCAACTCCTTTGCTTATAGTCTAACATATCTGATTACTGGAAGATGTTTTTACAGACAAGCTTCTGGTTCCATAATTTTAAACCTTACTTCTTTTTTCACTTCCACATACTTTGACCCTGCGCACCACAGAACAAACTCCTAGTGCACCTTGATGTCACCACATGAGTCAGTACAGCGGGCAGGAATATTCCCAGATGCCATCTTCCCCTGGGATGACCAGTGATAACCAAGTTCTCCCCTTTACACATGTCTTCCATGCTGAGAATATAGTCCTTATGATGGATAAGTAAGTGGTATGCACTAGAATCTCAAACTAGGATACTAAAGGGAAAGAAAGGCTATATTTAGAATCACAGTGTGATTAATATATTCTCTTTCCCAAACTAGATAATTTTGCCTTCTCAACAACTTACATTTCTGCCTTATTCATCATAAGATCATGTTCACTAACAATGGCAGGTGGCAGAGTGGGGGTGTGCCTGTCCATGTCACACTAGTTCAGCATCTTAGTAGAAAGAAAACAAACTGGTAAAAAAGAAATCCTGTTTCTTTTTTGAGTACCCTTTCGGGTTTGCCTCTTCGGAAATGCCCTCTCACTGTCCCTCTAAAGATGTTGGCCCCCCTTGTTTTCATTAATTTATTTTTGTTACAGATATTTCTCCTTCTTTTTCCTCATTGACACCTTCCTCCCCATCCCCCCTCACCCCATACCCGGTTCTGTTGTCTGCGTCCATCGGATATATGTACATGCATATAAGATCTGTGGTTTATCTCTTCCCTTCCCCCACAACTCCTCTTCTGAGGGTTGTACCCTACTTCTATGACTCTGGGTTTACCCTGTTCCTCAGACTGTTATGTTCATTATATTACACAAAAAGTGAGATCATGTGATATTTGTCTTTCTCTACTTGGCTTGTTTCGCTTAGCATAATACTCTCCAGGTCCCTCCATGTCATCTCAAAGGATAAGAGATCTTTCTTTCTTACTGCTGCATAGTACTCCATTGTGTATATGTACCACTGCTTTTTTATCCATTCATCTACTGATGGACACTTGGGCTGTTTCAAGATCTTAGCTATTGTAAATAATGCTGCTACGAACAAGGGGTTACATATATTCTTTCTGATTGGTGTTTCAGGCTTCTTAGGGTATATTCCTAGAAATGGGATCACTGGGTGAAATGGAAGTTCAATTTTTAATTTTTTGAGGTAACACCATATTGTTTTCCATAGTGGCTGCACCAGTCTGCATTCCCACCAGCAGTGTACTAGAGTCCCCTTTTCTCCACAACCTCTCCAACACTTGTTGTTCGATGATTTGTTGATGGCGGCCATTCTGACAGGTGTGAGGTGATACATCATTGTTGCTTTAATTGGCATCTCTCTGATGATTAGTGATGTTGAGCATTTCTTCATATGTCTCTTGGCCATTTGTATGTCCTGTTTGGAGAGGTATTTATTTAGCTCCTCTGCCGATTTTTAAATTGGGTTCTTTGTCTTCCTTTTGTTGAGTTGTATGAGCACTCTATATATTTTGAAAATTAACTCTTTATCTGATGTATCACTGGAAATTATTCTCTCCCATACAGTGTGTTGCTTTTCCATTTTGATGGTTGTTTCCTTTGCTGTGCAGAAGTTTTTGAGTTTGATGTAGTCCCATGTGTTCATTTTCTCCTTTGTTTCTGTTGCCTTAGGTGATGTATCAGTGAAAATTCTGCTGTGTATGATATGTCCAAAATGTTGTTGCCTACATTTGCCTCTAGGATTTTTATGGATTCACGAGTCACATTTAAGTCTTTTATCCATTTTGAGTTTATTCTTGTATATGGTGTAAATTGATGGTCTAGTTTCATTATTTTGCATGTAGCTGATCAATGTTCTCAATACCATTTATTAAAAAGGCTATCTTTACTCCACTGTAGGCTCTTGCCTTCTTTGTCAAATATTAATTGAGCATAAAGTCTTGGGACCATTTCTGTGTTCTCGGTTGTGTTTCACTGGTCTATATGCCTGTTCTTGTGCCAGCACCAGGCTGTTTTGATTACAGTAGCTTTGCAGCATAACCTGATATCCATTATTGTGATCCTACCTACTTTGTTCTTGTTTTTCAAGATTGCTGCGGCTATTCGGGGTCTTTTTTTGGTTCCATATGAACTTTTGAAGTATTTGTTCTAGTTCTGTGAAATATGTTGTTGGTATTTTGATGGGGATTGCATTCAATCTATAGTTTGCTTTGGGTAATATGGACATTTCAATTATGGTAATTCTTCCAATCCATGAACAAGGTATGTGCTTCCACTTTTTTTTTTATATCTTTCTCTATTTCTGTTTTCAATGTCCTTTAGTTTTCTGTAAATAGATCCTTTACCTCTTTGGTTAAGTTTATTCCTAGGTATCTTAATGTTTTTGCCTCAATGGTAAATGGGATTGTTTTTTTAGTTTCTCTTTCTGTAACTTCATTATTAGTGTATAAGAATGCTGTAGATTTCTTGACATTAATTTTATATCCTACTACCTTGCCAAATTTATTTATTAAATCTAGCAGATTTTTGATGGAGTCTTTAGAGTTTCTATGTATAATATCATGTCATCTGCAAATAATGACAGTTTTACTTCCTCCTTTCCCATTTGGATCCCTTTTATTTTTTCTTCATGTCTGATTGCTGTGGCTAAGGCTTCCAATATTATGTTATATAAGAGTTGTGAAAGTGGGCATCCTTGTCTTGTTCCTATTCTTTTATTTATTTATTTTTTAGATTTTAAATTTTTGTCCTCACCCAAGGACACTTTTCCATATTTTGTTCAGATAGAATGGGAGGGAGAGTGAGAGAGAAAGAAACATTGACGTGAAAGGGACACATCAAGTGGTTGCCACCCACACGACCCAACCAGGGCCAGGGACAAACTGCAACTGAGGTATTTGCACTTAGCAGGAACAGAAACCAGGTCTCTCTGGACTGCAGGCCGACGCTCTAAACACTGAGCCAAACCAGGGCTGTTACTGTTCTTAAGGGAAATGCTTTTAGTTTTTGCTCATTGAGTATGATGTTGGCTGTAGGTCTTTCATATATGGCCTTTATTATGTCGAGATATGAACCCTCTATTCCCACATTGTTGAGCATTTTTATCAGAAATGGGTGTTGGATTTTGTCGAATGCTTTTTCAGCATCTACTGATATGATCATGTGTTTTTTATTCCTCGTTTTGTCTATGTGGTGTATCACATTTATTGATTTGCAAATATTGTACCAGCCTTGCATCCCTGGGATGAATCCCACTTTGTCATGGTGATAATTTTTTTGATATATTGCTGAATTTGATTTGCTAGTATTTTGTTCTAGATTTTGGCATCTATGTTCATCAGGGATATTGGCCTGTAGTTTTCTTTCTTTGCAGCATCTTTTTCTGGATTTGGAATTAGAATTATGCTGGCCTTATAAAATGAGTTTTAAAGTCTTCCTTCTTCTTGAATATTTTGAAATAGTTTGAGGAGAATGGGTGTTAGTTCTTCTTTGAATGTTCAGTAAAACTCCCTCGTGAAGCCGTTGGGCTTTTGTTTGCTGGGAGAGTCTTGAATACCTCTTCAATTTCCTTAGTTGTTATTAGTCTGTTCAAGTTTTCTGTCTCTTCCCAGTCCAGTTTTGAGAGATTATGTGTTTCTAGAAATTTGTCCATTTTGCTTATATTGTCACATTTGTTGCCATATAATTGTTCATAGTTCTTGTTAACGATCTCTTTGGTATTTCTGTGGTGTCAGTTGTTACTTCTCCTCTTTCATTTCTGATTTTGTGTATTTGGGTTCTCTCTCTTTGTTTCTTGGTTAGTCTAGCTAAGGGTCCATCAATCTTGTTTATCTTTTTGAAAAACCAGCTCTTTGCTTTATTGATCCTTTGAATTGTTTTTTTGGTCTCTATGTCATTTATTTCTGCTCTGATCTTTACTATTGCTTTTATTCTACTTGCTCTGGGGTTTTCTTTTTGTTCGCTCTCTAGTTCTTTAAATTGTGAGGTTAGATAGTCTATTAGAAATTTTTCTTGTTTCTTGAGGTAGGCCTGTAGTGCTATGAACTTCTTTCAGAACTGCTTTCCCTGAATCCCATAGATTTTGTGTTGTTGTGTGTTCATTTTCACTGGTTTCCAAGGAGTTTTTCATTTTTTCCTTTATCTCCTCAGTAACCCATTTATTGTTTTATAACATGCTATTTAGCCTCCGTGTGTTCAAATGTCTTTGCATGTTCTTCTTGCAATTGATATCTAGTTTCATGCCATTGTGATCTGAGAAGATGCTTCATATGATTTCAATCTTCTTGAACTTGTAGAGACTTAGTTTGCGACCTAACATGTGGTCTATCTTTGAGACTGTCCCATGTGCACTTGAGAAGAATGTGAATTCTCTAGTTTTGGAGTATAATTCTCTGTAGATATCTATTAAATCCATTTGGTCTAGTTTTTCATTTAGAGTCTCTGTTTCCTGTTTTTTTTTTGTTTGTTTGTTTAGAGGATCTATCCAGTGATGTCAGCAAGGTGTTGAAGTCCTCTGCTATGACTGTATTGCTTGATTTCTCCTTTGAAGTCCTCCAGAAGATTTTTAATGTATTTTGGTGCTTCTATATTGGGTACATATGTGTTTACCAAGGACCAAGTTTGTATCTTTTTTTTTTTTTTTAATCTTTATTGTTGAATGTAAAATGTATTACAGATGTTCCACATTTTTCTCCCATTGACGACCTCCTCCCCACTCCCGCCCCCCTCCCGCCTTTTCCCACACTATTGTCTGTGTCCATTGGTTATGCATATAAGTTCTTTGGTTTATTTCTTCCCACCACCCCCAACCCCTTTCCCTTTGAGGTTTGTCAGTCTAGCAATGAATTTGTACTTCTTAATCTCTTCACCTTTTTCACCCATTCTCCCAACCCCCCTCCCAACTGGCAACCAACAAAATGTTCTCTGTATCTATGAGAATGTTTCAGTTCCACCTGTTCTTTTTGTTTGTAGATTCCATTGTTGATAGATATGTATTTATTGCCATTTTGTTTGTTCATATTTTTTAGCTTTTTCTTCAAAAAGACCCTTCATCATTTCATATAATAACGGTTTGGTGGTGATGAACTTTAACCTTTTCTTGTCTGGGAAACTCTTTATATGGCCATCAATTCTAAATGACAGCTTTGCAGGATAGAGTAATCTTGGTTGTAGGTTCTTGCTTTTCATCACTCTGTATATTTCTTGCCACTCCCTTCTGGCCTGCAAACTTTCTTTTGAGAAATCAGCTGACAGCCTTATGGGAACTCCCTTGTAGGTAACTAGCTGCCGTTCTCTTGCTGCTTTTAAGATTCTCTCTTTGTCTTGAACCTTTTGCATTTTGATGATGATGTGTCTTGGTGTGTGCCTCTTGGGGTTCATCTTGTTTGGGACTCTCTGTGCTTCCTGGACTTGTATGTCTGTTTCCTTCACCAAGTTAGGAAAGTTTTCTGCCATTATTGTTTCAAACAGGTGTTCGATTTCTTGTTCTCACTCTTCTCCTTCGGGCACCCCCAAGATGCGAATCTTGGCATGCTTGAAGTTGTCCCAAAGGCTCCTTACACTATCCTCATTTTTTTGGATTTTTTTTTTCTTTTTGCTGTTCTGATTGGGCGTGTTTTGGTTCCTTATATTCCAAATCGATGGTTTGCTCCTTGCATTTACATACTCTATTATTGAAGCTGTGTAAATTATTCTTTATTTCAGTTAATGCCTCCTTCAATTCTAACTGTGTATCCATGATTTCTGACTGGTCCTTTTTTATGCTCTTGAGACCCTCACTAAGTTCACTGAGGTTCTCACTAAGTTCATTGTGCATCCTTATAAGCAGTATTTTGAACTCAGCATCTGTTAGGTTGCTTATCTCCATTTCGCTTAGTTCTTTTCCTGGGGTTTTGTTCTGTTCTTTCATTTGGGACCTGTTTCTTTGTCTCCTCATTTTGGCTGCCTCCCTGTGTTTTTTTCAGTGTATTACTTAATGTGAGGTATGGGGCTAGCTGAGACCAGATGCTGCTCGTTTGAAAGAATTTAGGAAAAACCTGAAGCAGGATCCAAGACAGGCCAATCCTATGGTTAAGCAACTGGCAACAGCTTGGGTGGGCCTGAAAGTTGGGTGGGGCAAGGCAGGGCCTCAGGGAGTCACCAGGGCGGGGTTACCAGTGTGAGCCATGTTGCTGGAGTGCCAGATATGGCTTCTGTCTGCCGCCACAGGAAAGGGCTCACCAAAGGAACAAAGGCCTCTACAGCACGTTTGTCCCAGAGAAAGCCCCCTCTCCAGTCCTTGCTCCAGTGCCAAACAGCTCAGTTCTTCCCTGTATGTCTCTGGCACCCCTCGAGCTGCCTCCCCTCCAAGCTTAGAGGGAGAGAGTTCGATAAGTTCGTGCATGGGCCCTTTAGGGAGCTGCCTGGGGCTCCATCTGCTTCAGCTTCCCTGAGCCTCAGTTCCCGCTGGTTTTCCAGCCAGAAGTTAATGGGATTCTCTTCCTGGCACTGGAACCCTGAGCGGGGCACCTGGTGTGGGTCAGGGATGCGTCAGTCCCCGGAAAGGACCTTCCCAGCTGAGGTATCCTCCTGATTTTTATCCACCACACTTGGGTGTGGGACCGACCCGTTGTGGCACCGCTGCCGCCCCTTGTGCCTCCGCCCCTCCTACCAGTCTGGATGTGGCTGCTGCTTTAATTCCGTAGTTGTAGGACTTCCATTCAGCTTGATATCAGGCGTTTTTGAATGATGGTTGTTCTGTAATTTAGTTGTAACTTTGATGTGGTTGTGGGAGGACGCGATACCACATTTACCTATGCCGCCATCTTGACCGGAATTCCCCAAGGTTATATCTTCCTGTTGGATAGATCCTTTCAATATTATGTGGTGGCCTTCTTTGTCTCTAGTTATGGCCTTCATTTTGAAATCTATTTCATCAGATATGAGTATTGCAACCCCAGCTTTTTTTCCCCTTTCTGTTTGCTTGGAAAATTTTTTTCATCCCTTTATTTTCAACCTATGTGAGTCTTTTGTTGTGAGGTGGGTCTCTTGCAAACAACATATAGGTGATCATGCTTTCTTATCCAGTCAGCTACTCTGTGTCTTTTTATCGGAGCATTCAGTCCATTTACATTTAAGGTGATTATTGATATGTACTTATTTATTGCCATTTTTGTTTAGTGTGGTTATATTTTTCTTCCTATATCTCCTGCTAATTACAGCAGTCTTTTTAACATTTCTTGTAGTGCTAGTTTGATGATAATGTATTCCCTTTGCCTTTTTTTTGTCTGGGAAGCTCTTTATTTGATCTTCTATTTTGAATGATAATCTTGTTGGGTAGAGTAGTCTTAGATTCAGATCCTTGTTCTTCATGACCTTGATTACCGCATGCCATTCTCTTCTGGCCTGTAGTGTTTCTGTTGGGAAGTCAGATGATAACCTTATCGGGTTTTCTTTGTAGGTAACCAGTTGCTTATCTTTTGCTGCCTTTAGGATTCTCTCATTGTCTTTAATTTTTGGCATTTTAATTACTATGTGTCTTGGTGTGGGCCTGATTGGATTCTTCTTACTTGGGGCTCTCTCTCCTTCTTGAACTTGAATGCCTTCTTCCTTCATCAAGTTAGAATTGTTTTCTGTCACTATTTCTTCAAATATATTCTCTAACCCTTGCCCATTTTCTTCCTCTTTAGGGACTCCTATGATGCGAATGTTATTGTGTTTCCAGTTGTCCCACAGTTCTCTTAAGCTATCTTCCCGTTTTTTAATTGTTTTTTCCTTTTGGATTTCTGATTGGTTGATTTTTTTCTACCCTGTCTTCTAATTCATTGATCCAGTCCTCAGCTTCCTCTACTCTGCTAATTAGTCCTTCCAATGTGGTCTTTATTTCTGCTATGTCTTTCTTCATTTCTTCTTGGTGGTTTTTCATTTCCAATTGGTTGATTTTCAATGTTTATATGTCTTTACTCATGGTGTTGATGTCCTTACTCATGCTATTGAGCTTCCTCAAGATCATGGCTCTGAATTGTAGCTGTGTTAACTTGCTTAACTGCATTTCATTTATCTCATCTTTGGTAGAGATCTCTTATTTCATTTGGGATTTGTTTCTTTGTTTTACCATTTTGGCCTTCTCAGTGGGTTTCGGAGCCTGCCAAATTTTTTCCTGTGGTTGTTAGTGTTCTGCTGTTTGGGGCTTCCTTTGCTGGGTTTGGGTGAGTGAGCGAGGACCCATGTTAAACTGCACTGTCAAGTCTTACTTTCTTGGGTAGAGTTGCATGCCAAGGAATGGTTCAGTTATCCTCTAGCTTTTTGCCTGAAAGCTATTGTGATTATTTGAAGAGCCTTGGGTTCTCAGTTGAATGAATAACTCCCTCAGGTGCTCAGTATAAGGGGATTTCCTGAGGGTAGGGCAGATGCTGGTTGTTAATGAGTTTCAATGGCCCATCAAGTGGGGTTGAATCTCCGATGGTGAGGCCCTCACCTCTCCCCAGAGCCCTGAGGAGTAAAATGGCCAAAATCCTGTGCTGCTGCAACTCAGCAAGCTCTGAGCGCCCTCCAAATTCGTACGGTCCCCACACAGTTCCAATGCAGTCCGTCCTCTCTCTGGTGGAGCCCAAGGTGAGTGGCTGTGGCTATTTTAGTACTCTGTCCCTGCTGTGCATGGTGGAACAGGCTTGGGAGTTTAACCCCGAGGGCACTGCCCACAGCTAAGACCGCTGCTGTCCATGGGCTCCCATCCTCTCTCGCACCTCCACAATCCTACCAAGGTCGATTCAGTGCCCCTGCTTATATGGTCCTCGCAAGCTGCTTTTCTGTTGCTTTTCCCCTGATGATTTGTCTTTATTTTAGTTGTAATTCCAGTTTTGTCCTGGGAGATGGTCTGTGTAGCTTCCATTCACTCTGCCGCCATTTTGGAATCTCTTGATGTTGGTCCTTTTTAACAGCAGAGGTCCTCCTTGCTCAACAGGCCTCCAGGAACAAAGAACTAGTCACCCTAAAAGTGTGAGATAGCTGGGAGCTGCATGACTTAAAGAGATGATTAACACCATTGTCTGTGCTAAAACCAGGTTTATGATATCTCTTTATCTTGAGACATGCAGATATCTTAAGGTTCTAATTACCTTCCAGTCAGGGTAAAAGGATCAGAATAAGTAGCGCTGTGCCTGGAATTACTAGGTGGATGTACATGCAAATAACTTGGGTTAATGATAAAAAAGAATCTGTACTTTAGAGAATAAAAAGCAACATTAATCTAGAATTACCAAATAACTGGTAAATGTACTATTGACCTTGTCATGATGCCAAAAAGAATAATACTGTGATTTAGAGCCCAGATTTCCCGAACACTGGTAAAGCCTGCTGGCTCTGGTGTGTCTGGTTCCATCTGAGTCACAGGGAGTGGAAAGAACCAAACCTACACTAATCTGAGTGTGTCTGGGGTCCCAAGTTTATGAGATTGGGACACATTCTACCCTGTGCCACCCACCTTTTCCCATCTGTATCCATGTCCTACTGTGTTATCAGACACTCCAGATGGAGCTTCCTGTGCGGTTGTTAATTATAATTATTATTATTTTTTATCTCTTCACCCATAATGTCTCTAAATCTCCTGGCATTGAAACTGTTGTCTTTGTTGGAAAGAGATGATAGCTTTCTGAGATGGTAATGGTGGCATTTTTTTTGTGAGCTCTCAGGAGCAATGTGGCTACTATTTAAGTTTTAAAAAATAATAATTATGTCCTGACACTTAAAAAAAGTGAATTTCTTTGTAATTAGTTCTAGTGTTTAGGCTTGCTTTGAAATTTACTAGGGTTTTTCCTTTAAACAAGGAGAAAAGACTCAGTTTGTTTCCCTTGTTTGAGATCCTTTGGGACAAAAAGCACTATAGAACTGTAAGCTATTATTAATCCGCCCCTTCTCCATACACATGCCAACGAGGGCTCTAAAATGTATTATCAGCTGACGGTGTATCTTGGCTCAAAGGAAACTGCATAATTATTTTTAAGCATGTACTTTGAATTTGCCCCAAAGCCTGTCTATTTTCGTGGAAATAGAAATGACATTCTGTGGCTGGGCTCCTGTTGGTTTTAATAGTTACAAGCAGGTTCATCCAACTGGACAGATGCTACCTCCTGGATAATACCCAGTGCTTTTCTCTGAGTGATTTATATAGCAAGTGTGGGGAGTGGGTTTGCTTCTGCCTAGGTGCTGAGGGGTAGATCTTGAAGATTTCCTCCAAAACTTTGGATTCTATAATAGCACCTTGCTGACTATTAAATCTTTTGCAATTGCTTATAGGTATTGAATGGTAAGAGGAAGAGAAAGTCACCATGTCTCATGTAGCTTTACCAGCTGTTTGCTTAGTTGCAATTTTTGAGTAATACTTCCTTTCCAATGCTGTATCACATCTGGTGTTGACTGACCCCAGACAATCCAGAAATCATGTTCTCCATTCCCATTATCCTCTGTGGGATATTAAGTATTTACATGTGTGTATCACTGTGTTGACCACTGCATAAGTAAGACAGATTGATAGCTCAAGATGACTGCAGTGCAGATGGACATATGGAAAGTGTGATGGGAACTAGCGAGCTTGGATAACCATAGGAATAGACAAGGCTACAGATTTGCATTGAATATCAGTTAATGTAAGTGCATTTGGTGAATTTCCATGTTTAACAGGGTGACATTTGTGGAAATCTGGGATATTTTCATTATAATTTGGAAACGAATGAAAACTTGAGAGCTCCTTCTAGTTCCTGTCCCTGAACTCCTCTGGGAGAATTTTAGGAGCCTTAGTAGCATGGAAAACATCAGGACATCATCTTCTCAATGTCCCACTTAGATTCTGTTTCCTAAATAGATCTGTGAGGCAAAATCTTCATCATGTGTTTTAGTTAACCATTTTCCACAAAACTCACTGGTTTAAACAATGATTATTTATTTGCTTGTGATTCTTTGCCTTTCAGTTTTCATGGATTCTATTGATATATCCTTTACCTTAGAAATTCTTTCTTCAGCCACATCCAGTCAACTAAATCAGCCCATCAGAGGCATTCTTCATGTCCCTTACATGGTCTTTGATCTCTAGCATTTCTTAGGGCTCTTCCTTAGAATTTCCATCTCTCTGCTCACACTGCCCATCAGTTCTTGTATGCTGTGTACTTTATCTATTAGAGTCCTTAGAATATTAAACATAGTGTTCTAAAATTTATGGTCTAATAATTCCAAGATCCCTGCCCTGTCTGGTCCTGATGACTGCTCTATCTCTTTATATTGTGGGTGTGTGTGTGTTGTTGTTGTTTTTTGTATGCTTTATACTTTTGTATTGATAACTGGGCATGATATAGGGTAAAAGGAACTGCTGCTATAAATAGGCCTTTAGTAATGGGGTGGTGAGGTGTGGGGGAGGGGAAGTGTTCTATAGTCCACAAATAGGTCTCGGTCTTTTAGTAAGCTTGTGTCTCTGGACTGTGAATCTGCAAGTGCTTCTCAGGTTTTTTTTTCCTCTTGGGTGGGACAAGATGGCTAGAGTAGGCAAGAGTTGGGTATTTTCTTTCCCCAAAGAAACTTAGGTTCTGATAATTCCTCAGCAGGTTAGGCTCTAGTTAACTAGTTTCTCCTGAGGGCCGGCCTTATTAAGAAGAACAAAATAGAAAAGATATATGTACTCCCATGTTCATTGCAGCATTATTTACAATAGTCAACACTTGGAAACAACCTAAGTGTTCAGTGACAGATGAAAGAATAAAGAAAATGTGGTATGTGTGCACAATGGAGTATTATGCAGTCATAAAAAAGAATAATATCTTGTCATTTGTGACAACATGGAAGAATGTGAAAGCGTTATACTAAATGAAATCAGTCAGATAGAGAAGGACAAATACCATATGATCTCACTTACATGTGGTATAAAAAACAAAACCACCAAGCTCATAGATACAGAGAAAAGATTGGTAGTTGCCAGAGGTGGGTGGGCAAAAAGGTAAAGATAATCAAAAGATACAAACTTGCAGTTATAAAATAAATAAGTCATGGGTATGTACTATACAACATGCTGACAATAGTTAATAATACTGTAGTGCATACTTGAAAGTTGCTAAGAGTGAATCTTGAAAGTTCTCATCACAAGAAAAATATTCTGTAACTGTGTGCGGATGGATGTTGACTTATTGTGGTGATCATTTTGCAATATATACAAATATAAAATTATTAAGTTGTATACTTAAAACTAATATAATGTTGAATATCAATTATCCCTCAATTAAAAAAGAAAAAAGATGAGTAGAGTGTTCTGGCTATTTTAAAATGTTTCTTTTTCCTCTTTCCCAGCTGAGGAAACACCCTCAAGGAGATTTTCCTCAATATTTACTATGGGGATCTGGTTGAGCTCTTGGCAGTAAATCTCACAGTATTGTGGGGCCCTCCTGTGACCGGGTTGCCTTGGAATCCATAACTCTCAGAGTCGGCAATGCACCTGCAGCTCAGGTACCCTGGTGCAGGTTCCCACAGCAGTTTCCTTGGTGTCTCTGCTCTGATAAAGTGTTATTTTCTATATGCTCCTGTTGGTCTCTCCAGTCTTGGGGCAGCCATTTGCCCATCTCCTACAGACCCAAGAAGAGTTGATTTTTGAGTCTTGTTTATTTTTTGTTGTTGTTGTTAGGATGGAGTGGTGACTTCCAAGTCCCTGACTTCAGGAACCAAAAAACTTCTTATGATTCTTTAATTTGGCTCTGATCAGCCAGGCCAGTATGATACTGCCATGTGGTGTTAACTTCCAGAGTGGTTCACTCACATGGCAAGCAAACTGGTACTCAGCTGGGGCAGCCAGCCACGGGTACCTTGGTTGGCAAGATTACTTTCCATGCTGCCTCCCCAGGTGGCCAGTCTGGGCTTCCTCACAGCAAGGTGGTCCAGGGCAGCCAGGTTCCTCACATTTGGCTAGCTTCCCACAGAGTGCAAAAGCAGATGCTTCCAGACCTTTCTAAGGCTTTGTCCTGGATCAGTTCTGCCAGTTCTCGGAGCAGCTCGCATTCAAGGGGAGAGGCTACGCAGGGTGTGAGTACCTACCAGGAAGTGTGATTCATAGGGCCGTCAGTGGAATGGTCTTCTGGTTTGGTTTCCTGGTTCTAGGTGGCTGTCTCTGCCTTGACATCCCCATTATTAATATGACACCCTCATTTCTCAAAGTTTTCAGATCCTGCCTTCCTCTGGCCAGAACTTATAAGGACTGAAGTCCTTCTCTTCACACTTTGTCATCATGGCAGCTCCCCAGTGCCTTGCTGGCACCACCAGCGATTCCCCCCAGGAAGCTCTCTGAAGGCTGCCTGCCGGACCGCCCGGGCCTTCCAGGCTCCTGTTCTCAGACCAAGCCTGGAGGCACCGCAGCGTGACTGTGTGCCACGGACTGGGCAGTTTGAGAGAAAAGCACGATCATCTTTTCTAAATGTAGATTTAACTCAAAAATGGGGATTAAAAGATATTCGCATTTTAATCCTTATTTTTCTATAAAGTTTTTGTATAAAAGCAAATGTGAATATGTTGTGGAGTAAATGTGGTTGTATTGCATTTTTAAGATAGAATACAAGGCTCCAAGGACATTTAAAGGTTAGTGTGGCTGCTTCAACCTGTGTCCCCAGACTCCTGGGGACATGGGTGCATTCTCTCACATTACCGCAGGTCTGTTCAGTTTTTGTTCCTAGTGACTCTCCCTTTCCTGCGATCCACCAGGTCCGGAATAGATCCCACTATGCTTGGGCCCTGACTATGGTACTTTTGGTGCTTGTTGTCTATAACAGCTTCCCTGTAAAGGGAGAAAACTGTTCCATGAAGGAGGAGTTTTTTTTTCTGTATCCTCTTTCTGGGGCCCAAATCCTGTTGGAAATAGTGCTCTGCCATCAGCTTCGTGTTCCCTCCTCCCTCGCCACTTGCTTTCCCAGCCATCCTCTCGACACCACTGATTGAGAATATCCAGTCATTACAATACTGGATTGTATTGCCGTGAATGGAAGGAAGCCCCAGAGGCCAGGATTTTCCCCTCTGTTCGGTTGCTGGCATGACTGAGTGCCACCGGTAGTGCTGTTGGGAATTTAAGCAATTCCTCGTTTCTGATTCCTGGCATTCTGCAAAGTCTTTGAAGGCCGTACTGCCCCATAGCTACTGTGGACCCCAGTCCTATTTTCCCAGTGGGGAAAGGGTGATGTGTAGAGAGCTTAGTGGTGAGTTTTAGGCAGGCCTCAGGAATGCTAGCAAGCTTTGACTCCTCTGTGCAGCCCAGGCTGGGGCCTCAGCTCTTATGATTGAGTCTCTACCGTAGAGGTGACATGGTGCTGTGGACCATGGTCATTGCTTGCTGGGGATGAGAATTGCTGGGGGTCCCTGGCTGAGCTTTAATAAGCCTTTATGTAACTACAGAGGAATAAGGTTTGACATGGTGGCTCACATCTTGGCCTGAGTCCCATGGAATTTAAATCTTGTCCCATCTTCACTAGATCCCAGAGGTAAAATATTTGTCTTCTTTGAGTTGTTGAAGCCCAATCTCCTCAAAGAACTTAGCATTTTGGACTCAGCTGAGATGCTCTGCATTTCTGATGTTCTGATTACATTTTCAAACCCTCAGTGGTTCTCTCCTTGAGGTTCACAGTGCTGCAGAGACAGGCACTAGGGGACCCATAGATCTGGAGCCTCCTTTTCAGAACCTATGGTTCTGTCCCTCTGACGGTTAGCTTTAGAGGCTAGGGCAGCCGAGCTGCCTGTGAGCACAGGCACAGGTGTTCATCGCAAACCCCATTTCAGTGTTTCTGGATCCCACATTAATCTCATTTCAGCAGGGGCTTTCGCTGGGTGCTCTGGGACTGGGAAACTCAGTACTAAGCACGTCCTTGATTACCCAGTGACCAGAAGAACTGAATTCAAGCCCAATGTAGTTAGAGAAGAACCCTCACGCCTAGCTGAATCTTATTCCTGCCAACCTTACTTGGGAATGTGTGTTTTGCGTTCTCTTGAGAGAGAACGAGAAGTGCACCTGCCACTTGGAACAGATTAGAGCAGGGCTAATTGTTCCTTTTTAGCAACCACTGCAGAGTCAGTGTTAGGGTGCAATTGCCTGTGAACCCTGTATGTGATGTACACCATCCTCTGGGTGCCGTCTGGGAAGCGCCATCTGAGATTCCAGAGCAGACTTGACTCAGTCATGGTTTCATATTTTTAAGAATCAGCATAATGTAAGAGTGAAGGTTCTGCTCTTTGAAGCACCAGATCCTTCATATCCTAATTGTGTAACCTTAGTTACATAATCTCTTGGGAGTCTCAGTTTTCTTATTCATAAATATGTAGTAACAATAGTACCTACCTGAGGGGTTGCTGGGTGGGCTAATGAGATGATGTAGCAAACCATCTGTAATTCCTGAAATGATAACAACTAAAATGCTAGCTTTTTTGTGTGTGTGTGACTTAATGTAAGTCTGGCACAGTATTAAGCATATTTATATGCTTTACATACAATGAGCCTATGTTACTATTATCAAACTACTGTTGGGTAATAGATGAATAAATTGGAACTTGCTTGAATTCAAAGCCTGTGTTCTTAGTCTTGGCATTCTCTATGTCCTGGTAGCTCCTTCCCATAAAACTATAGGAATCCTGGAAAGAAAGATAATATAATGACCAGTCTGGCTCCTTACCAGTTTGTCCACCAGTTTCCTAAGTTGAAGTTAGTCTCTGACTTAAGCTTAGCTTTGGCCCAGACTCCAGTCTAATCAAGGAAAGTTGAGCTCTAGGCCAAGAGGTGGCTTACTGCTGACTCTGCTCTGACTCTGTACCATAGTTGTGATAGAAGCCTCCAACTTGGATCCAAGTTCCGATAACTGTATCTCTGTCATATTTCTTGCTTATACTCCACCCTCAACCTTAGTTCCTCGGTAGTCATCCTCCACTGACAACCAATTTATGAAATGTCTTGATCTTGATCACTTATCTATCTAAACATCTAGAAAATGGTGTATTTTCTGGCCAGGATACCTGATTAGTCTGCTCAGTATGCCTCCTATGGCATAGAAAGTGATATTTCCTGGGTTAGCTCATTAGCCTGAATGGACCTTTTCTTTCATTCATTCATTCATTCATTCATTCATTCATTCAATAATATTTAGTGAACATGACTATATGCCTCCTGATCTCAAGATACCCACAGGTCCTTTCATCACCCTCCCTTTTAGAGCCTGGCTTGAACAAACCCTCATTTCTCCTGAGAAATAGCTCCTGGTTCTGCAACAACTTCATTCTTATTTGCTTTCTGCATATTTTCAGGACATTCAATAATCTTAGGACAGAAAAATTCTCAAGTGGTTGCTACCAGTCCCCCTTGGAAACTTGAGTTCTGAGGGCAATTCTAACCACTGGTTCCACCTGAAAAAAGAAGTGGAGATAAATAAAGGTGCTGCTGAGGTATGCTGTGTTAACATGGGGAAAGAGTCTCCTGTTTCAGGTTTGTTTTGCTCACAAACTTAAAGGCACAGGATCACTTTAATAAGAAGTTTCTTCTGCAAAGCAATTTTATGAACTAGGCCCCAATACTTTACTTTGGTTGGCAAAGGTGGTTCCTAGCACACAAAGAAAATGAACTGAGTGTTTGCTCTTTTGCTGATATTAGGATCTAATAAAAAGATCTGGTTAGTTTTTTTTTTTTTTTTTAATTTTTTTTTTTTATCCTCACCCGAGGATATTTCTCCATTTTTTGTACAGATAGAGTGGGAGGGAGAGAGAGGAAGGGAGAGAGAGAGAGAAACATCGATGTGAAGGGACACATCGAGTGGCTTCCACCCGCACGACCAACCAGGGCCGGGGACAAACTGCAACCGAGGTACGTGCCCTTAGCGGGAACCGAACCCGGGTCTCTCCGGACTGCAGGCCGACGCTCTAACCGCTGAGCCAAACTGGCCAGGGCTGGTTAGTTTTTTAATATAAGAATGCTCACTCAATGGAAAAGGAGGGGTGGGAGAAGGTAGAAGAGGATATAGGGGGATAAATGGTGATGGAAGGAGACTTAACTTGGTGTGATGAACATACAATACAGTGTACATATAATGTATTATAGAACTGTACACCTGAAACCTATATACTTTTATTAACCAATGTCACCCCAATAAATTAAAAAAAGAAGAATGCTTTATTTGCCAAATTCATTTCTATATTTAACAGTGTCATAGCAGGGTTCCAGAAGACACACTTCGTGCCTTATGTCAGTGTGGCCTTGGAATGACAAACCAGGTAGTTTAGTTGATTAATGGAGGGTATGTTTAGTCACTTCAAATAAAATGAAGTCAGAGGGGTCAATAAGTAAACTCTTTCTGGAGGCCAGCTTTATCACCCCTATTAAAATATTAACACTAACCATTCCCTGGCTGTCTCACTAATCAATTCTTTTTTCATATTAATTTAGTTTTTAGGCCAGACTGTTTTCCAAAGCTTGCCCAGGCAAACAAGATAAATCACAAGTGGCAATCACATCAAATGATGGCCATGATTAATGTCAACTCTCTTGCAAAACTCTAAATAGGGCCTATGGGAAAGAACTTCCTTAGAAGAAAAATAAATGTGCAACCAAGGACACACCAAGACATTCCTTCTTTCCAGTTTGAGAAATCAAAGCATTATTAAATCTCACTCAATTCATGTTATCTCCATGGATCTGTACAGTCAGTGAGCAAAGTTCTCTTGAACAAGCATATCTCAGGGTTCACAGATTATCCAAACAGTATTTCTTCTCTGTATTGATTGTATCCTTCCCCTCCACCTATGTTACAGTGATTCACAATTTCCTGCAGGGGAAACTGGGCTTTTTCTTTTTTGGGGAGCAAAATAGCTGGTGGGGTATGTTGGGGGTCAGAAGAGAGGGCACAGGTAAAAAGAAAATCAGTGTGTCAATGATTGATCCATGTTCTTAATTTAACCACAAGGGATCTTGAGTTGGGAGGATAGTGGTGATTAATTCATTAAGCTAAACTGCTTCTTTTGGGGATAGTTGAGGTACTTGATTTTTCCTTTCCTTGGATTTTCCAGTAAAACTATTTTTAAATGGGTTGTTTTGGCCTGGCTGATGTGGCTCAGTGGATTGAGCATTGTCCCATGGACTGAGAGGTCCCAGTTTGATTCCCGGTCAGAGCACATGCCTAGGTTGTGGGCTCCATCCCCAGTAGGAAGCGTGCAGGAGGCAGCCAATTGATGTTTCTCTCTCACATCTATGTTTCTATCTCTCCCTTCTACTCTCTCTAAAAAGTCCATAAAAAAATAATAAAATGTGTTGTTTTGGAACACATTATAGCATCTAATGAAAATCAATAAAATCTGTTAATGATATCCAAGTTTATAACTCCAAGTTTGACTTCTCTTTGATGTCCAAACTTCTGTATCTAATTGCCTTAGATTTCTACTTGGATTTGTAATAGACATAGAAAACACATTGTTTTGATTTTCCTTCCAAAGCTGCCCCCTGCCACTAACTGCCCCATCTCATTAAATGGCACTATTTACATTTCACTAAGTTACTCAGGCCCCAAACCTAGGACTCCTTCTTGATTTCTCTCTTTCTCACTTCCCCATAACATGGTAACCCAATGACTTTCTTTGAACCAAATATGACCACTTGTCGCCTCCCCTGCTATCATGGTAGTTCAAGACATCATCAATCATCTGTCACCCGGACAACTGCAAAGACTCCTAAACTTTCCCTCTTGTCCCTTTTAGTATAATCTGTGGCCAAAGTGATCACACAATGTCTTTGCTCAAAATCTTTGAATGACCTCCTGTTATATTTAGAATAAAATCTAAATCTCTTACCATCTCTGCAAGGCCCTTACAATCTTTTTTCTTTTTTAAATATGTTTTTATTGATTTTAAAGATTGAGATAGAAACATTGATGTGAGAGAGAAACATTGATTGGCTGACTCCTGTACAGCCCCTACTAGGGATAGAGCCTGCAACCAAGGCCTATGCCCTGACCAGGAATCAAATCAGGACCTCTCAGTCCATGAGATGATGCTCAATCCACTGAGCCACATCGGCCGGGCTTATGTTTATTTTCTGCTGTTCTTTCCCTCATTCATTCTCTTCTAGCCACATGGCCTCCAACATTTCAAGATTTTCCCATCTCAGAGCTTGTATTCTTGCTGTGTTCTCTTTAAACTGTTCCTTCTTACATATTCACCTGGCTTGCTCTCTCACTTCATTTGGGTCTCATCTCAAATGCCTTCACCTCTTCAGAAAGCTCTTCTTGACCACCTTGCCATTAATAATTTTAAAATTGTTTGTATTTTGTGTTTTTCTACTGGGAATTAGTTCCAAGACATCAGGGACCTTGTCTGCCTTCCTCATCAATATCCCCAGCATCTAGAATAGAACCTAAAATATATTAATGTTTAATAATATTGAATGAAAGGATGAATCCATTTGTATATATACTGTACTGGGAACTCATCTGGAGAGAAGTAGATATAATGAAGATCAGCAAAGCTCTCAAGCCAGGGTTCAATGTTTGGAGAACAGTAGAAAAAAATTAATATGGGTTGCTTAGTTAGCTAAATTCTAACCTTTCCCATCTTTTATTTATTATTATTTTATTTTATTTTATTTTGTTCCGCACCCAAGGATATTTTTTCTATTTATCATTAGATAGAGTAGGAGGGAGGAAAAGAGAGAGACAAAGAAAAACATTGATGTGATAGAGACACACTGCTGGTTGCCTCCTGCACGACCCAACCAGGCCTGGGATGAACTGCAAACAAGGTACGTGCCCTTGACCGAAATTGAACCCACGACTTATTGGTCCATGGGCCGAAGCTCTAACCACTGAGAAAAACCAGCCAGGGCTCCCATCTTTTAATCAAAAGGTTTAAACTAAACTAAAATAACATTTATTGATAATTTATTATGTCCAAAGCGTAAAAGCAGAGAATACAAAGTTGTGTAACACATGCCCCCAAATACTTATATGGGGTGTGTGTGTGTGTGTGTGTGTGTGTGTGTGTGTGTAATAGGGATAGGTCTTTATCAAAAAAGAGTAAGAAAACTTCCTCCACAAACTGCAGGTAGTCATTGCTTTAGAGTCAGTCCTAATGCGTTGAAAAGCTGTAAGATAGTATGCTGTTAGAGTATAGTGATTTTCAACGGGTGTGCTGCAAGATTAAAGAAAACTATCTAGTCAGGGGCACTGATCTTTTTTCCCCTAGATTGTCAAATAAAAAATGACAACCGCCAACACAACAATAGCCAACAATAACCGGTGAGAATGAATCAAAATTATACCAATTTCTTGTCAGGCTGACAGAAAATATATGTTTTGGTGTGCTGCAGAATTTTAGTAATTAGTTCATGTGTGGCCAGAGAAGAAAAGGGCTGAACATCGCTGGGGTAGAATCCAGCTCTGGGACAGAGCTTCCGGTGAACTTGCCAGTTACAAGTGTACTGCATGAACAGCCTCCTCCTCTTGCTAAAACCTAAGCTAACATATTCAAACTACAACTAAACACTTTGCACAGAAATGAGTGGGGGGCATTTAAGCACTATATAGAAAACAGGAGAAACGGACGTGTTTTGAAATCTGTTGAGGTAACCTTTCTCGGAACTTATGGGGCCATTTCTGGGCATCTGTGGCACTGAAACTCAATCATGGGTTCTTGCTGCCACTCTGTTTTATGATAAAATAGTGCCTCAGAGCTGTTACCAACATCAGGTGTCCACCTGGGACCCAGCAGAGGCTGCATCCTGTTCAGGGAATCACCAGCCCGGGTCTCAGCCTCTTCACAGCACCTCCCCACATTTTCCTGTACCTGGAAGTGCAGGTAAACTCAACTCTCCTCAGTTATTTCAAAGGAGTGACCCCCCAAAATATATATGTATATATATCTTTTTGAGAGAGATTACATAGGGGATTGGAAATTGTGTGGGTTTTGTTGTTTATAAGAAGCCTTTCTTTCCTTCTCCATTCAGATTTCTTCCCTTTAAGTTTTTCTTCTTCCTTCTCCTTAATGTTTGCTCTCTCTCTTCTCCCTCCGCTCTTCCTATCCTCCATTCATCCTCCCCACCTCTGTCTACGTCTCCCCGACACTCCCCGATTTTGTGGTTGAGGACAGTCAGTGAGTAACAAGCAGTCGGAGAGATGCGTTCCAAAGTCAACGGTGGGAAACCAGACCACAGGCCACAGTGATGCTTTTCCTTCCTTTCTCCTTGTGCTTCTCTCGGGCAGGAACTCAGGACTTGGGTTTTCTGCCAGTGCCTGATGATGGAGTGGAGCAGGAGGGAGAGGAAATAGGAAACAAATGGGGCTTGACTTACTCACACCAGGAGCTCATTTGTCAGAATACCAGGTTAATTTATAGCATCATGACACGGAATACCATATTTCAAGACACAAAATAAAATCAAGTAGGAAATCATGGTTTTTTGGATAGGGTCTTTCTGAGCCGGTAGACATTGCAGTCACCTCTGCATGACAGCCAGAAAAATAGCCGTTTTCCACATCACTAAGGCAAGGTTTGTTTTGGGTGGATTCCATGCGCCTGGTAAGTACTGGTCTGGTTGTCCTGAGGGAAGTCTGAGCACTTCCGATAAGTGGTGACTCTAGAGGGAACCAGGCTGGTTTCAGGAAAGCCCTGGGCCTGACCCACAAGGGATTCATTTCTTTCTTCCATGTTCCTCCTTGCTTTCTGCACTTCAGGCAAGTGACTGGATTCAGAACTTTATCTCAAAATGCTGGGAGGAGGCTCATGGAATCACAGAACCTCAGGACTGAAAAGGACTTCGGAAGTCATCAACTTTACTATTGACTAGTACTTCTTTCCTCTCTACTCTTAACTAAATGAAAATAGCATTTATTGATTATTTATTATGTTCAAAGCATGAGAGCAGGAAATTCAAAGTTGTGTAATACACAGCCTCAAGTACTTATATGGTGTGTGTGTGTGTGAGAACAGTTCCCTGACCAGTGACAGGGAACTCCCACAGCCTGAGATAGCACATGTGGTATTTATAATTTCATCGATACTCTAATGATTGGAGAGTTCTTTCTGTTGAGTCACTCTCTCTCTTCTGCCTAAAGTTTTCCCATTGGCTCCTCTCAGAGCTCTTCTGGGACCCTGTGAACCAAGTCTTGGATCAGTCTAAAAGGAAACTGGACCCTGGATGAATCTCTTAGGGTCCTCAAGTAGAAATAGACTCAACTGGTGAGGCTGGGATGAGAGGAAGTGGTTGGAGCAAAGTGTGCCATGAACTCAGTGATCTTAATCAGAATGGCATACTTCTCTTTCCTGAATTTTCTCACTATTAATTCTTTAGAAGATTGTGTGGAGACACTCTTTACTATTATTATTACTTTAAAACGAAAGGCCTAAAAGTAGATTCAACACTAAGAAAAACATTCTACGCAGATTCTCTTCCACAAATGAGACAGTCTTTTTTTGGCCTCTCTTCTGATATGATTTAGGGGCATTGGTTCTGAAAGGACTTAGAAATAGGACACAACTCTTTTAGCAGGGAACAGGAAGTTCTAAAATTTGTATGTTAAAAGCACGGAGTGTGAGAGCATTAAGTTCCTTCAGCCACTGGGTCAGACTAGAGAGGAGACCTCTAAACTTTCTTAGGTGTGAGTCAGAAATTCTGCTTCGACCCTTAAGTGGAAGGTATTTTTATTTTCTTTCTCATTATTTATTTGTTCAACAATGTTTATTAAGCACCAATCACATGTCGGTCACTGTGCTCAGAATGGGTGGGAGTGGGAGAGAGGCAATGTTCTCCTTACCTTCCCAGGCTTAACTTGGAACTAGTTTTGTCAATTCTGCTGATAGGTTTAGATGAGATTCGGCTGTTCACTAATGGCCTTTCTCTTCCAATCAGTGTAAAAATGCAGGTGGGGCCAGAGTTTTCCTGGCCTACTTTCAAAGATATCATTATTTTTTGATTCATCAAACGGAGTCCCTAAATCCAATTAACCATCTGGCTTCACTTAATCATTCATAAATGTGAATGATTATTGTAAGTGTGAATTTTATTGTATACTAATATTACCTGCTCATAAATACTTGTCTAGGGTATATGTTCATAAAACCGTTTTAGTGCTTCAATATCCCTTAAATTTTGTGGCTGGAAAGAAAATATATTGTTAATCTTGAGTACTGTTACAAAAATAAATGTTGTGCCCTTACAATCCTGAGTGTTCAAGCAGTAAGTTTCTATACACAGTGATGTTTCTATACACAGTGATGTTGCCCAGGGATACAAAGGATCTGGGAACAGAGAAACCAAACTGGGGTTTGGCTGAGGGTGGAGGGGGGCGGTAGCCATCAGGGTCTGGGGAGAACCAAGAGCCATATGGTAACATGCGGCTTGGAAAACAGATGCCCTTCTCACAAACGGGGATGGTCTGCCAGTCGCCTTCCTCTGGGAGCCAAGGTTTAGGTTCAGCCAGAAACCATGGTATGTAAACACCCCAATTCCCTCATGTGCAGGCAAAGGATTGAGCCAGTTAAATACACAGGACCTTTTAAGTCCGAAGAGGCTCATGAAAGCTCAGCTAAGTGTGTTACCTAAATGGTGAGGTAAATTCAATTGTGAAATGCTGCAAAAATCCTGTCATTCAGCAGGACTAACAGCGAAAATGATTTTAAAAATGAAATCCTTTGCCGTATCCCATCAGCTGTTTCCAACTAGCAGCTCTTCAAATGAGTGCTGAGCAACGGGAACGGGGGACGTGCAGGTGGGTGGTCTGCAGCTGGAGACCCGGGTGCATTTTGGGCAGCTTGCTAAGGACTCCAGGACACCCTCTCTGGCTTTGGTTGACCATGCCTCTTCCATCTTGTTTTTCTCTTACCTTCTCATACGTCTAAAGGAATCTGGGTGACGGTAGAAGAGTTATGGTGCAATGAAGTGTGTTGAAGGGGAAATGTCTGGTTGCCTGAAAGTCCAGGCAGCAGATGGTTCTCTGTGACTTAATTTCATCCCTCATTATGGGGAGATGAGGATGTCCTACACTGTCCAATGCAGTAGCCACTGGCCAAGCCGTCCATGTGGTGACTGAACACTTGAGACGTGGTGAGTGTGACCAAAAAAACCCCCTGAAATGTTGATTTAATGATATATTTTAGAGAAACAAGGAGAGAAGATATCTGTATGAGAGGGTGTAGTAAAGAATTATCACTCTCAGAAGAGGGGGTGTTGGGGCGGAGAGATAAACCACAGAACTTACATGCATATATGCATGACCAATGAACATAGACAGCAAAGCTGGGGATGGGGGGGGAAAGAGGGTGTCAATGGGGGGAAAATGAGAAACATCTGTAACAAAAACAAATTAAAAAAAATTATCACAGGAGCACCTGATCCTTCAGTGTACAATCCACAAAAAAACCTGGGTAAATTCATTAACAATTGGGGTTCATAGGATTGGAAAGTCATTTTGAAAATGTCTATTGGACTTGATTACACGGATAATAAAAAGAGCATAATAAATACTTGTAGGTACTAACAGCAAAAGGTAAAGTGGAAATCCTAAAATGCATTAGTGACAAAGTCAGGAAGACAAAAGTCATAATGGTGCATATTATAGATTAAGAAGAAACTGGGGAAAAAAATGCAAAGCTAGGCCAATTAAAGGAAGAGTGAGTGTAAATAATTCATCATTTATTATTTCTTACATTTGTAAAGGAAAATATGATGATCCATACTATGGAAAGGATTAATCTATAAGTCTGTTTTTGTATCATTTTTAACATAAAAAAGTTAGATTTCATCTATAATTCATTTCATTCTTATAAACGGCCAAGGGTTGGAGTATGGCCTGAATTTTTAAACTTAGGGTTGTAACCCTCTAGTGGATCACAGAATCAACAGTAGGTCACAATGAGCATTTGAAAATAGACTAGATACTATCAGAGTATATTTCATAAGGTAAGAGAAATGACTGTTTTGTGACATTTGTTGTTGTTATTATTATTATTATTAGTGTGTGTGTGTGTGTGTGTGTGTGTGTGTGTGTGTGTAGTGGGTCTGTGGTTGAAAAAGCCACCAACCCAGATGACTTCTCATGAATCCTTCTAATTCTGATGTATAACAATTCTGTATTAAACAAATTGAGTTCTGTAGGTAGAAATTATTTTGTAGGATTTTAAGTAGTTCTTTTATCTGGGACTAACAGCAGTTTCTTTTGAATGGAATTGGACTTAAGATGTCTCCACTTTGGACTGCAAAAAAAAAAAAAAAAAAAAGGAATTATTAAAGAAACATCAGTCTCATCTTTAAGACAGTCCCACAAAAAGAAGCTGGTAGACATAACTAAGGGAAAGCTCCATCACATGACAATATTTCTGCTGTATTGTTCTGTAAGAGTTTATCAAAATTATCCAACTAACTAGGAACATTTTAAGTGCACGGATTAGAATAAATGTCTGTATTACTTTTTAAAATTCCATTTGATATTACAGGTATTGGAAACATTTCTTGGTAATATATGTATGCATAAACTTTATATCATAATTCCTAATAGAGCAATCAGTGCAGAATTTACAAGAATACACATAATCTCTGCTGGCTTTTCACACACAAATTTAATAGAAAGGAGCTCAGTCCATTTTTCTATATAAGGTTTCTTTGCTGTTACCCGTAAAAGCCCAGTTGTGAACGTGGGATGATGATGCACTCACAAGCCACTTCTGTGGCAGATGATTCCACTTTGCTGCCAAATGAACACTGGTGAGGAGTGAGCTGGGTTTCCTAGTAGCCTGTACTGCTCATGCACTGTTTGGAGATTTTGGTGAAAGGATTCTTGACACCTGACCACAGCTAGATGAAGTGAATTTTTAAAAATCTGTAGCCGTAATAAAAATTTCATTACTATGATGTATGTTCACTCAGTGCTCAGCTATGTGCACACCTCGGGTACACATGGGGTGCTTTTGGTGTGTCCTCGTGTTCTTTGGCCATGCTAAGTTCACAGACTTTACAAGGAAAAATTGTAGGTTTTTCACCACAACTGACTCTGATGTAATCAAACATATTGGTATGAAGACTGTAAAATTATACCTTAAGAGAAGTTGGCTTATGTTCAAACAAGTACACATATTGTGACGCTATAGGTGACTGACATAAAAAATATTGTAGTGAAAGAGAAATAGCCCTTGAAACAATGTGAGGCTTATTTTATAGTGAAGCCATCTTTGCTGCCACTAGTTTTAGTCTATGAATTTCTTGCATTTTATCAGCGGGAGTTTTTGGCTTCGTTTTAGTAATGCTGAGACGACATTTCCTTTTGGCTTCAAACCCTTAACAGCTTTAATTAATAGTACTTATTCAGCTCATGCTTAGCAGTTTTATTTTTGCAAAGTGATTTATAATCATTTTTATTAGTTATTCTAAATTGAGGTTTAGAGTGGCATGTCATAAGGAAAATTGTTCATATTGGAGAAAGGAGACTATTCCTACCCAGTATTTGTCTAAATAGCATAATTATGGCTATATTACTCATGAATTGTTAATTATTTATTCCTTAATCTTTAGATGTAAATATATCATTTTAACCTACAATTATAGAAGGTCTGCAACCCTGAATTAGGAAGTTCAACTTATACGTGTAAGAATTCTTAAATTAAAGTTGAGTATGTGTTTATGGCTAAAACACTATTAAAGAAAAATGAAGTTGGAATAACGATATAAGTTATTAGACACTAATGACAATCCAAATTTAGTAGTGTGTATAATGATGCCACATCATTAAAAATCAAGAGTATCAGAATCAAGATGGTTAAATGTGGAATTTTAATTGAATTTTCTAGAGTTTGCATGTACCAAAAGGACAAAAAATTAGCAAAAGCAATATTTTAATGACTTTGCATATACTATTTTTGCATATATTACAGAATGTAATGTACAAGTTCAAAGCTCTGAAATTAGGAAATTTGAAATGAAATGTGATGTTCTAATTACATTAACTCAGTACACATTTTTCAACGGATTTTTTATTATTCAAAAACCTTCCAGTCTTGGATTATGTGAATCTCAATTTGCTTTTGCACCTGCTGTTTGGATATTACACTACACATGTAAGAATCTGGACCAGAGCAGGCTCCAGAAGAGAAAGGGGTGAAACAGAGACCAGCTTCCTTGCTTGCTGGGGGAGGCAGTGGTGGGAGGAGGGAAACCGGACCAACTGAGAACCTATAACCAGGAAAACGGGTACCCACTTGATGAAAAACCATAGTTTCAGATTTAAATCCAGTTTTCACACTATTAAATGATGAAAATGGATTTTATAAATCCCCCCCTGGTTACCATGGTGTTTATAAGAGGGAAAAAAAAAAGTATAAACAACAACCTAGGTTGATGGGGAAAAACCCAATTAAAAAATGAGAATGTCAGGAAAACACATCCTCAAGTCAGTGTCTGTTTTTTTTTTTATTTAAAGGAACGAGTGATATAAACATGTAGCCACACAGCATCTGCATAGATATTAAATATGATAAAAAGATTTCCGAATGTACAGCCGTAACCTGAATGAAAGGGCATGTCTAAACACAATGCATCCAGTTCTCTGCTTACACTGGCAAAGAAACCGACTACTGTGCCTACAAAAGCAGTTTAGTTTTATTAGCTAAATAGAGCTCCCCTGTTTCCGCTCACCCAGAGCTTTTTCAAAACCTGGGATGTTTCTTAAAGGCAAGGTATACATTTTAAACGCTGACTTGAGTAATGGCCTCCATAATGATCTTCCCTCAGCCCTTAATTGGAAGGGCAGAGTACTTCCCCTTTTAACATCAAATCTAAGTCCCTTTAGCCTTGTAACAATGTGCTGAAAAGGAGTGGCTGCCTTTGAGAAGGGTACTTAATGCTGGCGGGCACTTCTCTTGTCATTGTGGGGCATTCTGTCGAACTTCATCCATTTTTGTCACCCATGGTGGTCTGGGTTAGGGCACAAGGAGAGTATGGGGAAGTGTGGGTGGACCAGCAAGAGATGAGTTGATAAAGAGATGAGTAGGGAAGTTAGATAACATTGACCAAGGTCATGCAGGTAGTAAATGAATGGGGAATCTTGTGTGAATTGGAGAACAGAGTTCTGAAGTAACATGTTACATTATTTGCACCTCGCAGATCTCAAAAGTCCAGTTTTTTTTTTTTTTTTTTACCCAGAAAACATCTGGGTAAATTTCATAGTCCCTCATATGTGGCTTATTAAAAAAGATGTATCTAGCCCTGGCCAGTTTGGATCAGAGGTTAGAGAGCCAGCCCGCAGACCAGAGAATCCCAGGTTTGGTTCCCGCTGAGGGCACGTACCTTGGTTGCAGTTTGTCCCTAGCCCTGGTTAGAGTAGTGTGGGTGGTGATGTGTCTCTCTCACATCAATATTTCTTTCTCTCTCTCTCTTCATCCCTCTCTCCCTCCCGCTCTATCTGAAGATAAATGCAAGAATGTCCTCTGGTGAGGATTAAAAAAAAACCCAAAACCAAAAACATGTATCTAATAAAATAAGAACAAAATAAAAATAAAAGATGTAATGTTAATTATAAAAGAAAAATGTGTGTGCACACTTACATATATGCATACATGTATGTCTGTATAATGAAAATATATTCAGGACTCTCCCATTTTGGTAAATGATGATCAACAAACCTATCTGAAAATCTGAGTAGTTTTCCAATGAATTCAGCTTGCATTTTCTATAGCATTAGAATTGAAAAAAGAAAGATGTGGATTTCTATAAGTTGGAATCTATCATAATGATAGCTAACATTTATTTAATGCTTCCTATGTACTGGAACTTCTAAGCACTCTGTGTGCAATTAATTCATGTACTTTTCTTAACAACTTGCTGAAGTATACACTTTCTACTAAGGTGGAAACTGAGCCTTAGAGAAGTTAGATAACATTGACCAAGGTCATGCGGGTAGTAAATGAATGGGGCAAGATTTAAACCCATGTAGCTTGATTCTAGAGTCAAGAGTCTTAACCATGACCCAATACTCCCTCTTTCTTGATCTCTGTCTGGAAGGAATTAAACACATTCCCTATTGTTTTATCTTATACACAGGTCCAAGTGTTAACTCTAGGCCTTTTGTTTTACTCCAAGAACAAAGGGACAGCCATTATGAATGTCAAATTTTGCTCAATGCTATTTTTTGGATGCTTGATAAAATTGTGATTCTTCAATTTCTATAGCAATTTAATAAGAAGCAAAGGAACATTCAGAAACCAACCTAAATAATGAGGAGAGGAAACCGGAAATGGCAGGAGGGTTGTGGGCAGAGGGAAGAGGAATGTATTATCATGGAGTTGGGGTGGGGGATCATGAAACAAAAGATAGTATAGATGAAAGATGAGGTAGAAGATTGGAGCTTAGAAAAAAGGAGGAAACTGAAAAACAACAACAACCTTGGTCTAAAGAAAGTACAGCACCCTGGCTGGTTTAGCTCAGCGGTAGAGCGTGGGCCCATGGACCAATGCGTCTCAGGCTTGATTCTGGCCAAGGGCATGTATCTCTGTTGTGGTTCATCCCCAAGGCCCTGGTCAGGGTCCTGCATGAGGCAACCAGACGATGTGTCTCTCACATTGATGTTTCTCTCTCTCTCCCTTTCTCTCCCTCCCACTCTACCTGAAGATAAATTGAAAAATATCCTCAAGTGAGGATTAAAAAAGAAAGTATAGCAATGAAGACAATTTGATAAAAATATCCATAGACTAGAAACACAGTGTTTGTGTCTAGGAATATGTATTTCCTTCCTTCCTTCCTTCCTTCCTTCCTTCCTTCCTTCCTTCCTTCCTTCCTTCCTTCCTTCCTTCCTTCCTTAAAAAACATATTTGAAGAGTAAAAAAAAAAAAAAAACCCAATAATTTTTTTAAATGGGCCTTGCACTAATTTTTCCTTGCTGACACACACTCTTTTTATATTTGGGCTAAATGTTTTTAAAAGATGTAGCTTTCATGAACTATGAAGGAAGATCTACATTTTGGAGAAATAGGTACCTTCAATAATAAATATTTACCCTCCAGATAAATATGAAAGTCTTAAGACTATTTAAAATGGAAAATAAACCATATTTCCTCAGTACTGATTATGCCTGAGGGGGGGATGTGTTTATGAAAGGGCAAGAGGAGAGACATTCAGTGTTTCCAGCTTTATTTTCTTTCCCTTGAAAAGATAAAATCATGATCACCCTGAGCTCTTCTCCACAAAGCAAGTAAGTTTCTCAGTGTGCATTAAATTAAACAATTTGTGTGTTTGCCCTAAAGGCAAATACATTGTAATAGAGTGAGAATAGGTATCATGTGACAATATAATTATTTCATTAACTTACTTACAAGAACATGTATTGCCCCATCCAAGCATCATCATCCTTGTGCCATTGTTGGGTGTTACTAAGGGGATGATGTCAGTGGCAGGCAATGTAAAGATAGGAAAGTTGTCTGAGGTTACCTCCCATTAGACTTAGAGGTGAAGGCTCATGAGATTTCCATAGGGAAGATCTCCATCTATTCTTATTCAAATATGGCTGTTGTCTAATCTTATTTGTAAGTCATATATTGCCCACTTTATATTTATTTAAAGTTTATCTTTTATAGGAACTCTACAATATGCTCCATGAGTACAGGGACTGTATAAGGTCTTGTTAATTATTGTTTATTCCCACTACTGAGCATAGTGTTTAACTCATAATAAACTTTATAAATTGTTGAATGAATAAATACTACAAAAAAGAGTAGGAGCATGACAGGTGATAAAAGACAATTATAGGCTCTAGGTCTAACCTGTATACTAGGGTAACTTTATTAGGACTTTTTAAGAGATGAGGAAAAGATAACATAATACAGTGGAAGAGAATGATGTCTACTTTCATGGATTATTTAATTCTGTTCTCAGAGTTTAAGAACTAAATAAAAAGTTATAGGTATGGTTCTGCTCTGCTTTTGTATCATTCTGACCATATTCCCACCCCAATCTACTAAAGGGTTGTAGGATTACGATGAGGTTTGCAGTTCCATAGAAAATAAGGAGATGAATTTAATAATGAAGACTATTTCAATGCTTATTTCCATGCCAAGCTATTACCTTAATTCAATCAACATCATTTGGAAGAGGTAATATTATTGCTCACCCAGTTGAAGATAGAATATAGATGGAGGCATTCAATATGTTTGATAGACCGAGAGTTATTTAAAGTTATTTTAGTGCGATAATTGTGTCTTTTCTTTGCATGGTTACTGAGCTTCTGTTAATATCTTCACTCTACCACCCAAAAAACTGACAGCCTAATAATGGAGGTTTCCCATAGAACCAACAGTAGAACCAAACTTCAAACCCAGTAGTCTGACTCCAAAACTCATGCTTTTTTCTGTTGCCCTCTTGTTACAAAGTGTAATCTCCACAAGCAGGTCCTCTTGATACCACTACTCTCAAATGCATGCTTGTTAATCAGATAATTCCAAGATTTTACTGGTTCAAGTCTAAACTGCAGAACACCTGAGTTTAGTCCCGGCTGACTTTGCTCTGATCCTTTTCCTCATCTTTTAAATAGAGACTGTAGATCATGAGTTTAGAATGTGAATCACTAATGAATGTAGAGCACAGGGTAAAGTGGATTAGTGGATTAGTTAAGGAAAGAACTAAAGATTATAACTATGAAAAAACATTTTACCATTATGTTTGATTTTTGCATGTTAGAGTCAGAAAGCTTGGGAAGACAATGGAAAAGAAAAATAATTCATTAAGAATACTATATATGGTCAAAATTTCTTTATGTAACATTGAGAAGACAAGGCACTCAAGCACTCAACAAATGTATTTATTTTACATTTCAATTTCATTTATTTTTTGATCACTTTCTTTTTCACCAAAACAATGTTCCTAAAATTGTACTGTGGTTCCTTATCAGTAATGATTCAATCTTTGGTGGAGACTAGAGGGTCAGGAAGTTAGATATCACAATTACATAGAAAGAAGGGAGATGACTTTTTTTAAACTTAACTTTGTTGTTGAATGTGTCACAGCTATCCCTCCTTTTTCCCCCTATTGACCCCCTCCTCCCTGCTCCTGTCCCCCTCCTGCCTTCCTCAGACTGTTGTCTGTGTCTATTGGTTATGTATAAATGCGTAGAAGTTCTTTGGTTTACTCTTCCCACCACCCCCTTCCCTTTGAGGTTCATCAGTCTAAGAACCAATTTGTACTTCTTTATCCCTTCATCTTTTTCACCCATGCCCCAGCCCCCTTCCATCTGGCAACCAACAAAAAGTTCTCTGTAGTTATAAGTCTGTTTCTGTTCTGCTTGTTCATTTTGTTTGTAGATTCAATTGTTGATAGATAGGTATTTATTGCCATTTTATTGTTCATATTTTTGTTCTTCTCCTTCAAGAAGACCCTTCAACATTTCATATAATACTGGTCTGGTGGTGATGAACTCCTTTAGCTTTTTCTTGTCTGGGAAACTTTTTATATGGCCATCAATTCTAAATGATAGCTTTGCAGGATAGAGTAATCTTGGATATAAGTCCTTGCTTTTCATCACTTTGAATATTTCTTGCCATTCCCTTCTGGCCTGCAAAGTTTCTTTTGAGAAATCAGCTCACAGTCTTTTTTTTTTTTTTTTTCCTCACCCGAGGATATTTTTCCATTTTTTTTTGTACAGATAGAGTGGGAGGGAGAGAGAGGAAGGGAGAGAGAGAGAGAAACATCGACGTGAAAGGGACACATCGAGTGGCTGCCACCCGCACGACCAACCAGGGCCGGGGACAAACTGCAACCGAAGTACGTGCCCTTAGCGGGAACCGAACCCGGGTCTCTCCGGACCGCAGGCCGACGCTCTAACCGCTGAGCCAAACTGGCCAGGGCTCAGCTCACAGTCTTATGCGAGCTCCATTGTAGGTAACAAACTGCTTTTCCCTTGCTGCTTTTAGAGTCTCTCTTTGTCTTGAACCTTTTGCATTTTGATGTTCATGTGTCTTGGTGTGGACCTCTTTGGATTCATCTTCTTTGGGACTCTCTGTGCTTCCTGGACTTGTATGTCTGTTTCCTTCACCAAGTTAGGAAAGTTTTCTGTCATTTTTTCAAATCGGTTTTCCGTTTCTTGCTCTCTTCCTTCTCCTTTTGGCACCCCCCATGATGCAAATGTTGATATGCTTGAAGTTGTCCCAGAGGCTCCTTACACCATCCCCCCCCTTTTTTAAATTCTTTTTTCTTTTTGCTGTTCTGATTGGGTGTTTTTTTTTCTTCCTTATATTCCAAATCGATGGTTTGCTTCTTGGTTTTATCTACTCTACTATTGACTTCCTGTAAATTATTCTTCATTTCAGTTAGTGCATCCTTCATTTCTGACCGGTCCTTGTTTATGTTGTTGACGTTCTCACTAAATTCCTGGAGGACCCTTATACTTGTGTTTTGAACTCTGCATCTGTTAGATTGCTTATCTCCATTTTGTTTAGCTTTTTTTTCCCCTGTAGTTTTGTTCTGTTCTTTCAATTGGGACATGTTTCTTTGTCTCCTCATTTTGGCTGCCTCCCTGTGTTTGTTTCTATGTATTAGGTAGAGTTGCGATGACTCCTAGGCTTTGTAGCGTGGCTTATTGTAGTAGGTGTCCAATAGGGTTCAGTAGCACAGCCTCCCTGACCATCCCAGCTGGTCCTCGAGGTGAACCCCTCATGTGGACTGTATACTCTTCTGTTGTCATTGAGTCTTGGTTGCTGTTGGCACATCAATGGGAGGAATTTACTCAAACTGATCAGCTACAAGGACAGGCTATGCCCACTGACCACTGACCCCTGACTACCTTGAAAAATCAGCTATGCAGAGGCCCACCACACAGAGCAAGATTTACTTCAACAGGGCTCTAGTACCCACTGAGTCCCCTCCTTGAGTGTGTCACTTGTGTAGGTGGTTGGGTGGTGGTGCTGCAAAGTGGTCCGAAGCTGTCCATTGGGTGTGCTGGCTCCAGGGCAAGGTCAGACACTGCCTGTGTTCTATCCAAGGCCGCCAGGTATAAGCTACAAAACAATTTGCAGATGGCTACTTCTTGTGCTGGGCTTGGAGGTGCCCAGGCAAGGCCAAGCTGTGAACCACGGTTGGCTGCTTCTAGTACCAGGCCTGGGGCCACTTAACAAGAGGTATGAAGCTCCCTAAGGCCAGATGTTGTTTGAGAGAATTTAGGAAAATCTGAAGCAGGTGTCAAGACAGGCCAATCCTATTGTAAAGCCAATGGAAACAGTTTGGTTGGGGCAGGGCTTCAGGGTATCACCAGGGTGGAGTCAACAGTGTGAGCCAGGTTGCTGGAGTCCCAGATATGGTGCCTGTCTGCAGGCCCCATGGGGAAGGGCTCACCTAAGGAACAACAGCCTCTACTAGCCGTCTGTCCGGGAGAGAGCTGCCTTTCCAGCAGAAGATGACTTTTTAAAGAAAGTGGTCAGTAATGCAAATTGGGAAGAAAATAAAAATTTCAGGCCAAGTTAATCACATCAGATGCATTATTTGGCGGTAGGAGGATGCAGGCCATTAAATACGTTATAAAGTTAATCTTTTAATCTACTATTTTCCTTCACTTTTACTTAATGAGAATGATTAGGGTGTGGGCTTTATTTTCATCTTGTCATTTTCATGAAGTTGTCTAATTTAAGTGAAATGGAAGTGTCCACTTCATTGTATGTGATATTAGTACCTCTGAGGAAAGTACCCTGCATCAACCATGAGTTTTTTATTTATTTATTTTTTTATCCTCACCCGAGGACATTTTTCCATTTTTTGTTCAGGTAGAGTGGGAGGGAGAGAGAGAAACAGAGAGAGAGAGAGAAACATCGATATGAAAGGAACACATCGAGTGGCTGCCACCCGCACAACCGACCAGGGCCGGGGACAAACTGCAACCGAGGTACGCGCCCTTAGCGGGAACCGAACCCGGGTCTCTCAGGACCGCAGGCCGACGCTCTAACCGCTGAACCAAATCAGCCAGGGCTCAACCATGAGTTTTAATTTAGATGTAGCTATACAAGGTAATAGAATGCTTTGTTAAATATTCTGAACTAGTATTTTCACACTTCCCTCCAACTCTGTAACACTAGATACAGTCTTTTGGTCTGTTTCTTTCTGTAGTGGTATGCCAGAGTAGTTTTGTAGCATTCCAGTCATTGCTGTAATATAATAATTGACTTATCTCAGTGTGATGCAATAGGAGAAGTTGGATGAGTGAGGAGGCATGGTAAAGTCTACAATAAAACAAAACAAGAAGTATAAAGACATGCTAAGAAAATGTGAAAGGTAAATCTTTTCATAAATAAACATGACTAAGCTCCATTATATTTTATTAATGCAGTCTGCCTTTAGTTTCAACCAGGGGTTGGCAAAGTGTGGTTCTTTGTGGACAAATTGGCCACACCCATTCATCTGCATATTGCCCTCGGCTGCTTTCGCCAACAATGGCAGAGTTGAGTAGATGAGACATAAAATATTTGATTGGCAAAGCAGAAAACATTTACTATCTGATTTTTTTTTACAGAAAAAGTTTGGTGACCCTAGGTTTAAATGCATTTCTTGTCTTATTTCTTATTGAGTATACATTCATAAACTAACCAGCCCCTAAATTCAGATTCTTTAGAGAACAAAAGAAAAAAATTTTGAAGTTGTTACCGTATATCATGAAAATAATAACATGACCCTATAAGTCCCAAAATAAGCAGTTTCTATACAGCAACCAGAACATTCTAAGGCTCTAAATACTAAGAATATTAGTTTATTTCTTTGGTGAGAAATGAAAATAAAATGTGTAAGCGCACGTAGTTACTGTTTTTTTTTTTTTTTTAATCCTCACCTGAGGACATTTTTCCATTTTTTGTTCAGATAGAGCGGGAGGGAGAGAGAGAGAGAGAAACATCAATGTGAAGGGACACATTGAGTGGCTGCCATCCGCACGACCAACCAGGGCCGGGGACAAACTGCAACCGAAGTACGTGCCCTTAGCAGGAACTGAACCCGGGTCTCTCCGGACCGCAGGCTGACGCTCTAACCGCTGAGCCAAACTGGCCAGGGCCATAGTTACTGTTTTTATTGGCTTCCAGAACTTGAACACTCCAAACAGAGCACTAATATTGCTATTATTCTTAGGGCATAATAGTGAAGGCAGAAATAGAGTCAAGAACCTTGAGTCCAGTTTATTTTGTCAATATAAGACTAAAAATTTTATATTGATTATGGATCTGCCATGGTAATTAAAATTTATTGGTTCACTGAGGAGTAAAATATGATCAAAGACCGGCACTGTCAGAGCCAGGAGGCAGTGGCTAAAATAACTCTCTTGGGAGATTTAATTTATTTATTTATTTTTTTTTTTTTTTAATTTTTTTTTTATCCTCACCCGAGGATATTTTTCCATTTTTTGTACAGATAGAGTGGGAGGGAGAGAGAGAGAGAAACATCGACGTGAAGGGACACATCGAGTGGCTGCCACCCGCACGACCAACCAGGGCCGGGGACAAACTGCAACCGAAGTACGTGCCCTTAGCGGGAACCGAACCCGGGTCTCTCCGGACCGCAGGCCGACGCTCTAACCGCTGAGCCAAACTGGCCAGGGCGGGAGATTTAATTTATTGTTAGCATTTGCTAAAGTCACTTATGTGAAGAAGTGATCAATTATTAAATATTTCTTATTGTTTTTTTTTTTTTCTATCCTCACCCGAGGACATTTTTCCATTTTATGTTCAGACAGAGTGGGAGGGAGAAAGAGTAAGAGAGAGAGAGATAGAGAGAAACATCGACGTGAAAGGGACACATCGAGTGGCTGCCACCAGGACGACCAACCAGGACCAGGGACAAACTGCAACCAAGATACATGCCCTTAGTGGGAACCGAACCTGGGTCTCTCTGGACCACAGGCCAATGCTCTAACCGCTGAGCCAAACAGGCCAGGGCAATATTTCTCATTGTTGTAGAGGCAAAAACAAATGGACTTTATGTGCTCATAGGAAGGATAACAGCTACTAATTCCTAGGAAAATAATTTACTTTCAAAATTTAGTACATTGTGTTAACATAGTTTTCAAATCAAAGTACTGTTTTCAGAGAAATATCTTAATAGCCAATGCCAAATTCTCCCAATTCACACTTCTTGAAAGAAAGATGAAGAAAAATATTGAGTAGTCAAAAAAGAAAAAAATACAGAGAATTTTTTTCTGAAAACAAAACAACTTTGTGTTCCAATTCCCTAACCATCTGTCATACCTAGGAATTTTATTAATAAGCAGGCTATTCTATTTGTAGCTCCTCTCATGTGAATTTAGAGATATCTGCAAGAAAACTGCTTATGGAATGTAAAGGAAATCACGAAATTTGAAGTGTGTGTCAGGGCTTTAAAATGTGGCTTCATTTGCTAGCTATTATCAAACTTGAATGTGCTGTACTATCAAACTTAACTTTATCATAATTGTCAATTTATTTCAGAATTTCGGATTCCTTTTCTGTCCCTCAGTTACCAGGAATGTGATTATTTAACCTTTATTTGAATAAGTAAAATGATGTTTAGTTTAAGAATTTTGTTTGAGCCCTGGCTGGTTTGGCTCAGCGGTTGGAGCGTCGGCCTGCGGTACAGAGAGACCAGGGTTCAGTTCCTGCTAAGGGCACATACCTCGGTTGCAGTTTGTCCCCAGCCCTGGTTGGTTGTGAGGGTGGCAGCCCCTCGATGCGTCCCTTTCACATCGATGTTTCTCTCTCTCTCTCTTCCTCTCTCTCCCTCCCGCTCTATCTGAACAAAAAATGGAAAAATGTCCTCGGGTGAGGATTAAAAAAAAAAAAAAAGAATTTTGTTTGAGGATTGCATGCTTCTCTAGAATGTTGAACTGTATAGGCAACATATTTGTAGGATTATATATTAAATGTATTTATTCCCTGAATGTTTGATTCACTGACTGATGTGGTTACTATTGCTGCTTAATAAAGTACTCCAACATTTAATAGCTTACCATAATCACTTTATTATATTTATGGATTCTGAGGGTCAGGACAAGCAAGATAGCTTGTCTCTGCTCCACAGTGTCTAGGATCTCAGCTGTGGAGACTTGAGGGTGATTTGATGGCTGAGGCTGAAATTATCTGGAGGCTCTTTCACTCATTGTCTGGTGCCTATGTTGGGAAGACCTGGAAAGTAGAACTGCCAACCAGACTGTCTATAGGTGGCTCCTCCAAGTGGCCAGTCCAAGTGGCTTGTTTGAAGCCAAGCATAGCAGCCTTAGGACAACTGGATTTCAGAAGGCAGTTCAAGGCTCCACGCATGACTGTTCCAGTAAAGAAAGTGATAGCTGCATCATCTTTTACAACCCAGCCTTGGAAGCCACACAATTTCACTTTCACTGTGTTCTATTGGCCAAAGCAATCGTAAGTCCATCCAGATTCAAGAGGAGGAGACTCTACCTCTTTAGAGGGGAGTGGCAAGGTCACAGTGGAAACAGGATGTGGGAATGGGAGATGTTGCTGATGCCTTTTTGAGAAATACAATCTGCTACACTGGCCAAAAAAAAGTGAGTTGAGAAAATATAGGTGTTCAGTGTAATGTTAACATTTTTGTGATCTTATTATTATTAGAATTGGATGTCACAAACTTACTATGTTTCAAACAGTTTTCTGTGTCTTCCCCCCAAATCAAAACATTGATTTTTGTCTTTAAACTTGGCAAGTATCTTTATCTTAGAAAAATGACACCATTTCCTAGCCAAAACTTAGAAGTCATCCTTGACTTTTCTTGTTCTTTCAACTCTTATATCTAATGTCAAATCCACTCAGTTTTACCTCCTAAAATGTCTCTCACATTTATTTACTTCTCTCCATCTTTAGTACATTTCCCTTAATGCAAGCCATCAGTTCCTCTTCAATCCATTCTCCATTTAGTAGTGAGAATGAACTCCCCAAACCATAAATTTGATTTTGTGGCACCCTCGTTATAATTTTTTAGTAGCTTTGGTTGCTCTTAGAATATGATCTGAATTTCTTCCTGGACTTTAAAAACCCTGCAAGATCTGCTCCTGCCTTTTTTTCCAAATCCCATCTCACACCACTCTCTCCTTTGCTCCTTGTCCTACACCTTCACACATCTCTTTTGTTTCTCAACCTCCAAGAGTCTTTCAACTTGTTTTCACCCAGAGTGCTTTCTGCACAGCTATCTGCATGGCTGGCTCATTTGAAGTCTGCTATTGACTCTTAAAGCCTTCCCTAACCAGCCAATCTAAAGTATTCCATCTCATTACTCTCTCTCTTATGATCATATTCATTTCTATAATGTAACTTATTATTCCATATATTTGCTTGATTATTGACTGTCTTTCCAACTAGAATTTAAGCTCCCTCAAGATAATGGCCTTGTCTGTCTTGCTTACCCCTGTTTCTTCAGTACTTTGCCGGATCTTGTGTATACTAGGCATTCCATAAATATTTTTTGATTGAATAAATAAAACATTATTTAAAACAAGGAGAAAATTGTATGTTTAAGTCTAATTTATCATGAAAACTTATCCATACATCCATATTTTACAAAAGAGGTTTTTACATTACTAGCCACAGAGAAGTAAAACTTACAAGTGCTTTTTGAGTTCCATCTAACCTTTCAAGGAGGCACTTACTACATTTGAAGTTGTATTCATCACTAACTCAACCTAAGTTTCATTTATTCATTCTTTCATTTATTTATTCAGTTTTTGGTGAGAGCCTACTGTATGCATGGGACTGTACTAGAGAAGGTGAAGAACGTAAAAATGTACACAAGGCATTTCCTACTATCATAGAGACTACAATTTTGTGGGAAAATGAAAAACATACACCAAAAACCTCTTTACATTGAGATGGTTTAAGTGACATGTAAGTAGCAGAAGCTACATGCTATCAGTATGGAAGAGAAGGAGGTCTTTTGTGCCAAACGCATGTGAGAAGTTATGGATGAGGTAGCACTGAATTGAATGTTTAAAAATAAAAAAGGCTTTCACTAGGTGGAGGAAAGAAAGGCATGTTTAGGAAATGGTGAGAAGTCCAGGTTGTATGGCGTGTCAAGCCATGCATGGGACCAGTAGCAAATACAGCTGATGGAAACTAGGTCATGACAGGCCACTGACTCCAATCTAAATAACATGGACTTCATTCAATAGCTGATGAAGAACAATGGCAGTGTTTTATTTATTTTTGTATTTTTTAGGGAGGACAGGTGATTCATCAAACAGTTGCTTTAGGAAGATCAACCTGCTTTGTGTGCAGTGTAGACTGAAAATGGGGGGTAGGAGGAAGAAGGAATGTGAAGGTAAAGAACCCAAACTTGATCCATCAAGGACCAAGTAATGTCACCTTCTCCCCTGACTGTCCCGGGGTAGATTGAAGAAGTGTGGTATGGTGGAAAGAGCAGGGGCTTAGGCTTGTTTTTAGAACCCTGGTTCCATAACATTGGTACTTACATGACTTGAGGTGGGTCACTTGACATTTCTGAGCCTCTGTTTCCTTGATTGTAAAATAGGGATAATTTTCATTCTATTGTTCATGAGGATTAGGAAGGACTTGATAAATGGTAGATGTTATTCATTATTGAATGCAGCATTGAATTTATTTGCTTAAAATCTTTTAGCATTATAGGGGACTACTTCCATTTGCCTTAATTTGTGGTCTACGGTAAAGCAAGAGTATGAAGGCAGTTTGTTAGGACAGCACCACTACATCTAGCATGTAATATTTTCTTCTGTATTCTCTGAAAAATCACCTCCATCTACTTGATTACTCTGCTCTTTCTTCCAAATCGTAACTGCAGCATCAGCAGAAGCTTTTTAATAGTTGTTCCTCTAAATGGAATGTCTCTTACTCTTGCCAGGATAGACAAAGTGTTAAATAAGTACTCAATACTTATTGCATTTTAATTTAATCAAAGAAGCAGTAATAGAATTTGAAGGCTACTGGCTGGAGCAGAGACAGCTGTCTCGCACTCTTTCTTCTGCTTTGTTCCATTTGCCTATTATTCTGTGTTCCTCTTTAGGGTTTATTTTAACACCTTCCTTGAACTAGGAAGCTAGACTGTTGGTTCCAAGAGATCACTGAACATATGAAGAAATGTGAGCCCCTAGAAGTAATTTGGAGTTACTTTACTTGATCAAACTAAACAAAGTACTCAAGTGGAAACTTGAGAGGAAAGGAACTTACCTTTAAATAATTTGACAATTTCTTTCCTCTTTCAGCTTCTGACTTACCATTACATATGTTAGCACAGATGTTTTCTGACAAAGTTTTGCTAAACACTAACTTTAAGCAAGTAAGAATTGTTGAAGGAACTTGATTACCAATTTCTATGTAATTCTAGATGAAATGTTAGTTTTTGGTAAACAGAGATAAAAGTTTCAAAATTTAGCTTAGGGATGAAATTGCTAGGCCCGGGCATAACTACCCAAACAACAATAACAATACCAGAACACCAAGAAAAAGATTTTCTTTGTCTGCTTATTTTAATATGGAAAATCAAAAATTTAAGGAGGAACATATCAGCAAATACCATAGTATTCCCACTTCATAGGAACTTATTAATGGTCTTCAAACATATATATGCATGTCTGTTATGTGACTTGTAGGAATGATAGTAGGTAGAAAGCACATATATGTGATTGAAGTTCAAAGAAAACACCACAGAAAATCTCATTTTAAATAGGCATGATAAAACATTAGCCATGTTAAAAAAGAAAATAAAACCAAAGTGGAGTGTCTTCAACTTCCAGAAATTCTGGGTTTGGATAGCTGAGTCCTCAGAAGTACATGCAGGTGTTGTTGATGTAGTGTATCTGTGCTCTGTCAAGTTCAGTTGAAATTGGAGCAATTCAGGTGCTATATTGTGTGGATTTTCCCACCAATTCCCCAAGCTCTCCTGGATCAGAGGTTTATGTTTATAGAGAAAGACCAACTCTCGACTCCAAACTTCCTTCAAATTTTGAGGGAATCTGAAACAATTGTCTTGTATGAAAACGTGTGGAGTTCTGATACTCGTTCTGCTGCTTCTGGTGATGGGAGTGATACCACTACTAGTAACAGGGTTTTATGAATATTCATTGAGTTATGTTAAATAATTAGAACATTCCCTGGAACATGGTAATGACTATGTAGGTGTTGGCTATTGTAGTTTTTATTAGTGGGGCTATCAATATTGTCATTGCTGGATAGCAGAATCTGTCCATAGAGAAAATTCCATATAAGTTATCATACAGGGCGATTCTGAATTGTGCTGAGAGAATAGCACAACAGCTACCAGCTAGGTTTAGAAAGATGGTATCTAATTTAGATCCCCTTGTTTTCTCTAGTCATATCTTTTAAAAAATTTTTTCCCCTTTATTGATTTTAGAGAGAGAAGGGAGAGGGAGAGAGAGAGAGAAACATCAATGAGATAGAACATCAATTGGCTGCCTCCTGCATGCTCCCCACTGGGGATCGGGCCTACAACCCGGGCATGTGTTCTGACCAGGAATTGAACTGGTAACCTCCTGGTGGTTGGGTCTAGCCATATCTCCATATCTTTTATTTATTTATTTATTTATTTATTTATTTATTTATTTATTTATTTATTTATTTATTTATTTCCTCCCTCACCCGAGGACATTTTTCCATTTTTTGTTCAGTCAGAGTGGGAGGGAGAGAGAGAGAGAAACATCAACGTGAAAGGGACACATCGAGTGGTTGCCACCCGCACGACCCAACCAGGGCCAGGGCCAAACTGCAACCAAGGTACAGCAGGAACCAAACCCGGGTCTCTCTGGACCGCAGGCTGATGCTCTAACCACTGAACAAAACCGGCCAGGGCTAGCCATATCTTTTAAAGCTTGTGTTTTATGTCAAAAGAGGTTGTCCTCACCTAAAATTAGCCTCAATGACCATACTATAAAAAACAACACCACTATGATCAATCAACTGTAAACCACAAATTTAAATTATGCAAAGAAATATGCCAGAGCATTAGCAGTCTTCTCCGAAAGGATATCTCTCATTGCCATTTCATCTATTTATCTCTGTTGTTGAACTTTTTTTTTTTTTTTTTTTATACAATGAAACTACATTACTTCTATAATGGGAAAAAGCAACACATTTTCACTTTTGAAAACCAAACAGCTATAATCAAAGGTACAGGTCTTCATTCCCACCGCTCAAACTCAGGGACTCTGCTGTCCAGGCTGGTGCCTGGCAGATGTGGAAAGTGGATGTTTGCATCATCAGGAGAAACTATGCAGGGCTGCAGGGGTGCCCAGGCACAAAACCCATATAGGCTCTTTTATTTTATTTTATTTTATTTTTTTTAATCCTCATCCGAGGACATTTTTCCATTGTACAGACAGAGTGGGAGGGAGAGAGAGGAAGAGAGAGAGAGGGAAACATCGATGTGAAAGGGACACATCGAGTGGCTGCCACCTGCACGACCAACCAGGGCCGGGGACAAACTGCAACCGAGGTACATGCCCTTAGCGGGAACCGAACCCGGGCTTCTCTGGACCGCTGAGCCAAACCGGCCAGGGCCCATATAGGTTCTTTTAAATATGCTTTTAAGGAATCTTCAGATTGAGCTTTTTTTTTCTTTATTGATGTTTGAGAGGGGGAGAGAGGGATAAAAACATCAATGAGAGAGAACATCAATTATCCACCTCCAGCATGCCCCTCACTGGGGATTCGGCCCACAACCTGGGCATGTGTCCTGATGGGGAATCGAATCAGCCACCTCTTGGTGCATGGGTCATCGCTCAACCACTGAGCCACACCTGCTGGGCCAGATTGAACTTTAAATATATCTCAAGGCTAAGAAGCCAAGCCCCATACTTACCATCAGACTTTGCCTGCAAAACGTATAGGTTTGGGTGAATTCCTCTCTTCTCCAGTTCTCCAATATATCTTGAGGTTTCTTTGCATCTTCCCAAAAGCAGCCTTTATTCCTCACCTGGAATGACTGCTGAGAATTATACAAGCGAGGTCCCAGGCTGTTTTCCCAAGGGGCTTTAGTTAGTTTCTAAAATCAATCAATTCCTTAAGGCTATCTGAGTTTATGCACAAATGTTAAAAAAAAAAAAAAATACAGCAAGATGCCCAATAAAATGTTATTAAAATTTTTTTTACTATGTTCTTATTTGCCCAGGTGCAAGAAAAGTGGCAATATCCTTTTGAAGACCTCTGTTCTATGACACTGATTTCAGTGGAGCCCAGGTAGGCAGTGAACAGACGCTGTCAGCACTGACCAACATCCGATCACTAGGAAAGGGCTCAGGGGCTCCCGTTCTGTCAGTGGCTTTGCTGTAGCCACTGATTCATAGTTTGTAAAGATATTATTTTCATTGTCCTTCAGAAGGGTTTCTGCTAATGATATATTATGATAATATTATTTATTTGAAAAATGACTCTAGGCATAGAAGTATTATGTATATGTTTATATAAATATATATTATTACATTATTTAAATTTAAGTAAAGAAAAAACAATCTATTTGCATGGCTCAAAAAAAAAAAAAAGAGGGTAAGTAAAAAGTCTCCCTCCCTATGCCTACCCCACTATTTCTTAGTGTACCTCTCTGGAGGCAAATAATGCTTTTAGTTGCTCACTTATCCTTCTGGAAATGTTTTATGCACATGCAAATAAATACATAGATGTAATTTAAAAGTTGTTGTTTAAGAAGAATGATGTCTTGTCCTGGCCAGTTTGGCTCAGCAGTTAGAGCGTTGGCCCTCAGACCAATGATTCTCGGGTTTGATTCCAGCCCAGGGCACGTACCTTGGTTGCAGTTCATCCCCAGCCCTGATCAGGTTGTGCGGGAGGCAACCAGTCAATGTGTCTCTCTCACATCAATGTTTATCTCTCTCCCTCCCTCCCATTCTTTCTAATGAGAAATAGAAAAAAAATTCCTCGGATGAGGATGAAAAAAAAAGAAGAATGATGTCTTAAGGAATTTGTGGCGACTGAATCTGTCTTAACAGAAATATTTTCTGATTGAGTAACACTATTTTCTTAATGTTCCAAAAAAGTGGGCACAATCAATCATTCTATTAGTAATTATTGAGTTCCTACTATGTGTAAGGCAATGTGCCAGCTGCTATTTGTCCTGACAACTTGCCTTTAAGATTCTTCTTATTTATGCGTCTTGTCATTCAGATCTGTGTGCTCAAACACCACCAGGCCAGAGAGGCCTTTCCTAACTCCCACTTGAAAACAGCTCTCTCTTACCCTCTCACCGCGTTCTATTTCTTCTAGAGCTGGGGTGATACTATCATTCCTCATCAGATTTTCTTTTGAGAGTGAAAGGGAGTGCTGATATCATTACAGGGGTTTCAGGGATAACAGGGCTAAATGAACTGTAAACTGGGATGGTTGGCCACCCTATTCATAGCATTTTCTGCTTAGCAATTTGCATTTCAAGGAAATGGAAATTATCCTGTCCATTTATTTGTTTACTTGTAAGCGCCATGAGGCAGAAACTGCTTGTTTTAGGAAGCCATCACCTAGAAGAGACCTTGACATATAGTAAGTAGGTTCTTAATAAATACTTGTGGACTGAATGGATGACCCCATCCATTATGCTCCATGTTCTGTGTAGAACTGAGTGTCCTTTGGTTAGTATTGGGAAATTGTAAAGCCATAAAGGACAAATTTTCCCAGAATGTTTCTCTCCTCAAGATAGGAACCAACTTTTAAAATTCAGGTTTCAATCTTGCTGCATTTTGCATCGAGAAATCAGTCTGGTGGGTATGCACTTGAAGTGTCAACTGATTTGTCTGTTGCAAGGAGATCGAGATGCTACAGTCTCCAGGATAGGGCTGGTTTGTGGAACAGACAAGTGGGATGTGGTCACAGCCTAGTTCGATTCAGTGGTCAGTTAATCTGTAGAAAACCTGTCTCCACGCAATGGAACAGGTGTGTCCATATGACTCAATCCACAGGAGACAAGGAAGAACAACTTTAGAGCAGCCTGCCATCTGGGCTTATTCATCCCCCAAAGAAGCCAGGAGGCAGTGGGATACAAAGGAACAAGCACCTTTCTGTGTCTGGTGTACGTACACACACACACACACACACACACACACTCACTCACTCACTCACTCTGATTAACAGAGTCCAAGGGCCATGGAAGTCAGTTCTGGCAGAGAAGACCGATGTAATTCTCTGCTATCGTACCTAAAACCAGACCAATCTTTTTAATCAGGGGGGCGTAGGTTTTAGTGGCTTAGTATCTCAATTTAATTTTTCCTTTTCCCTTTCAAACAGAGAGGCCTGTGTCCTGTGTTATGCAGATCCATGGGAGAATTCCTGTAGGAGGAAGAGGCTGAAACTCTGGTCTAGGGTTATTAAACAGAGCATTCATCATAATGTGTCAATACCATGTCTGAAAAATTTGCATGATTCTCTATCACAAACGCATTGTTCACATTTTATTAGAGAAAAATATTCTGATATTTTTCTCTAACAGAATTATTGTGTGTGTGTGTGTGTGTATTTTTGTAATTATCTTAAGCCCCTTAATTTTATTGTGGGAACTAAGGCCCAGAAAAGTTGAATAACTTGCCTTCCTCAGCATGAACAGAGATAGGCTGTTTTTAGGAGTTAGAACCTCTCCTAACACTTGACTTTAGGTATGTGTTTAAAAGACAGTTGGATATGGTTAGGAGCTCAGTAGTTTAAGCGGTGAAGCAGTTTATGACACATGCTTGACCAAATGAAGTTATTTTCCCTGGCTCATGCCATACTGACAGCATGCAAACACTGTGTGCACCTTTCTTCTTTCCTCATAAAAAAATGGCTACAGTTATTTAAAAATATATATTTTTATTGATTTTTAGAGAGAGAGAGAGAAAGAGAAACATCAGTTTGAAAGTGAAACATTGATCTGCTGCCTTCTGCACCCTTCCTACCATGGATTGAGCCGGCAACCCATGCATGTGCCCTGACGGGGAATCAAACTGGCCACCGTTCAGTGCATGGGACGACACCCAGCCAACTGAGTCTCACCAGCCAGGGCCTACAGTTATTTTTAAACCTGGGATTTAAAGGAGGGAATACAGATTGTAAGTCTAGGTCAGTTGAATTTATTCAGGAATTTGTCAGACTGAATATGAACTTTCTGGAGTGTAAGTGAAACAAAAATGAGGTTTTTAAGTGATCTGTTTCTCTTTCTCTCCTTATCTATTTCTGTCTACAGTTTCATCCTAGGCTAGTCCCCAAAGGAGAAAAAGTAAACTATTCTTTCTATTACATCATGCAGTGGTTGACTAAAATGATTATAGAGTGGCAACATTTAAAAAATGTATTTAATAGTTTATTGATTTTTAGAGAGAGGAAGGAAGAGAGAAACATGGATATGAGAGCAAAATATCAACTGGCTGCTTCCTGCATGTCCCCAACTGGGGATTGAACCCTCAACCCAGTCATGTGCCCTGACTGGGAATCAAACCGACAACCTACTGGTGCACAGGATGATGTCCAAGCAACGAAGCTACCCCGGCCAGGGCAAGAGTGGCAACTTTAATGATCATTCTTTTGTAAGACTGTTTAATAACAAAACAATAATAAGTCAAACAAATATCAGCACAAAGAAAATCTATATTCTGTCTATCAAAACGTTTGTCAAACTTGCACCAATGAGCCACATATTTAAAAAAGAGCTGATACTGAGAAACATTTCTGATCGTTCTTTGAAGTTTGTAGTAACAGGATATAACATGTCTGCTACCACCTTTTTGTTTAGGCCCCAAATGAGATGTGTCTGAATGTTAGAATTTTGTATATCTTCAGGATAAACATTCAATTATATCTTTCCCTTTTTGTTTTTTCTAATAAAATAGAATAATGAAAAAAAAAAAAACACCCCATGTATAATGGGTTTTTCTGGGTTCTGCTATTTGTTGAACAAAATGCTTTCTAGATAATTTCTAGTGACAAGTCATCACCCTCCTTATTTTACGTAATGAGGAAACTTAAATACTGAGGGCTTCAAGTATAAAACTACAGAGGTCTTTATACAGAGGTGTGACTATACAGAGTCACACAAAAATTGAGGAAATGCTCCATGGCAATAATCCTATCTGCAGTTTAGATGTGCACCCTACTTACTTTGAAAAATCAACATAATGCCTATTAGTAGCATTATTTTACTACATACAACCTTCCTGTTTTAGAATCAAAGAGTGCTATGTTTATGCAAGACCAGGAATGCCTGGCCTGCCTATTCAAAAGCTTTCATCTTTCTTCTCCGTTGGAGATAGGTTTCGTCACCTGCAGCCACTAGATGGTGCTTGTCATTGTAACAAAGATTCTTCCCATCTTTCTATTTTCTTTAGGCACCTGTTGGACCTTAGAGGATATGAGAAACCTGATTGATAAGCTAAGTAGTGGGTGGGTTCTACAAGGTCATTTAGCACAGAGAGTTATTGATTAAAAAAATAAATAAATCATTATCAGTGAAGATTACTTATGCTGTTTTTCTAATGTCATTAATTTTTTCTCTTCATTCATCTTGTCACCAAGCTGTGTGAACCACAAGACAAAAAGAACAAATAAATCTTTCTTTGGGCTCATGAAAATCAAGCGACATAACTCAAATTTTAGAATAGGTGAGAAAAAGGTCTCAGGATTTATTGTCCTCACCAGGAATGGCATTAGCAAAGGTGACCACATGCAGAGTTAACAAGAAAAGTTAATCAATGACCTTTCAAAGGAAAAACACATGCATCTCAATTACTGGACAATAATCAATAGAAAAGAAAATGGAACATGTTCTTTTAATTGTGGGATAGCAAACATCAAGTAATGAGAATGATAACAGTGGTTGTTGGCTCTTTGCCAAAGACAGTGATTTTTCTCATTAATTTAAAACACATTCAAAACTTCACCCCATAATGCTCTAATTCCCTCCCTGCTTCCCACTCCACACCAACTTTATACCCCTTTCAGGGTAAAATTTTGCCAACTTTTATAGCAAAATGCCTTCAGGGTTACCTATTTGTTATGTGTGAAGGACAGTTTGATATATTTTGCAGAGAGTACTGGATGGCATACGTTTCTTGGACTTTTCCTTTCCTAAACATTCTCCAGTGCTGACCAGTTATGGCTGGTTCATAATTATAACGAGAAATTGCCAGCTATGTTGAAATACATAATCCACAGTGTGAAAACTGCTGAACAGCAGTGGCAAATTCTTAATACAAAAGTGGCTTTTGCCTGTGAGCTTGCTTTGGGGTTGCTGATTCTTGCTAACTCTGTGCTCAGGGACTGAAAGTTAATTTTAACATTAGTCTAAAAACAAAATATAACTATGTAGGCAAAAGCTTTAAAGCTACATTAAGAAATATTCTGTTTTGAATCTCCCATGTCACTGCAGTGAGTCATGAAAAATGTGTGAACATACATGTTAGCCAGATGTAACAACAAACAGCCTGATACACGACATTAGTACATTTTAATCTCAGACATTAGACAGCGTTGGGCGGTTCCCAGTGCCTTCTGAGCATTAACCAAGGATTTTAAACATGCCAGCATTAAAAAAAGATACATACTTATACCTGCTTCTCAAGCACTAGTGAGTGAGGTACAATGGATCTCTTCCAGTTTTAAAAACTGGAAAGGAAAGCCTCTGTCCCCAAATTATTTTCTTCCAGATTAAAAAATTTTTTTGGTAGAGGTCTTACTAGTTGTAGCTTAGTACCGAAGAAAGATTTGGAACCAGGAGAGGTAGTATGTGATATTATTTATCTTGGCCTTTATGTGTTTTGGCGGTACTGTTGAAAATGCTGTTTGGTCATTGACTTCTGGACTTACATATATCAATAAAATTGGAAATGCGTCTATGCTATGTGGTTCAAATCCATTAAATGACTATTCTCCTGCAGTGTTCGCATTGGATGATGCCTGTGTTGACAGTCTGTTCATATGGTTCAATGTTTACTTAACTGATCCTAATCAGGCTAGGTCATTGATATATTATTAGTATTATTTGCTTGGCAAAGAGTACTCAAACCTCCTTAATTAGCTGCAGGGACCATAGTAAAGGTAGATCATCACTTTGTACTCCCCAGAAACTCCTTTGGATGTCTAAAAACGTTTCCCAAATGCTCAAGCAAGACAGGAGCTATCAGCGACATAGCGAAGCACAGGTTGAGAACGATGCTCTTCCCAGACATCCTTTGCTAAAGGTGAACGACGACAATACTGTGTTCAAGCAGCCCTCTCCTCACCTACACTCCTTAAGTTTTATAAAGTAGCTTCAGGAGTGGTTGGGGGCTGGGAAACGTGAGCAACTTCAGTTCTGCAGGCGAACATACGCTCTCCCCAGAGGGGAACACTCGTGAATAGGACAGGAAGCTGTGACTAGCGGCCCGCTCAGGACCTGAGGGAGAAGGAACCGAGGCCGGCGAGGGCGCCGGTCGGGAGCTCGTCCCCGCCAGCTCCAGGCGCTGCGCTCAGAGCCCGAGCCCCCGCGGAGGCGGTGCGGCCCGAGGCCCCTCCCCGTCGCCGCTGATGCCCGGGCTGCTGACGCCCAGCGGCGGCCCTGAGCGGCAGGGGCCGGGCGGGTGCGAGCGAGGGCAGGGCAGGGGGCTGGCCGAGGCCACTGGCGGCTTTAAATATGGATCGCGGGCTCGCGCTCGTGGCACAGCCTCCGCCACGGCCGCCTTCCCCGACTCCCCGTCCGTCCCCTGGCTGGCTCCCGAGGGGCGCCCGGGCCGCGCACTGCTGCAGTGTTAGTCGCTGGCAGAAACAGCGGAGAGCCCCATAAAAATGCAGGCGCTGCACACGGCAAAGTAGAGTAGCCGCTTTCAAACGCCCGCCCGCCGCGCACCACGCGGGCGGTGTAGACATCTCCCCCGCGCCCCCTTCTGCCCCGTTCTCGCGGGCCGCTCAGGTGCCGGTCCTGCCGGCTCCGAAGACGCTCCCGCCCCAGCGCCCTCGACCGGCTCTCGCCTCCCTGCACCCGGAGCCCGCACCCACCCAGGAGGCAAAGTTGTGACTACTTGGACGCGGGTGGCTCGCTCCGCGCCTCGCGCCGACAACTTCTCGCGGCCCGGCCCCGCCGCGCCCCGGTCCCGCGCTCCCGGGATCCCGCGGGCCCCCCGCCCTCGCCCGGCGGCGCGCCGGGCAGCGCTTCGGTGGCGGCTACGGCTGCGGTGGCAGCGAAGGCGGCGGCGGCGGCAGTGGCCGCTGCAGCCCCACACTCCACCGCCAAACTGGAAGAGCGACGGAAGCCGGACCCCAGGAGGTGAGCCCCGGGGGGCGGCAGAGAGGGTCGGAGGGTCTGGGAGGGCGCGCTCCCGGGAGGCAGGGAGAGGTCAGTAGCGGGCGGGCATCCCCTGGGCTGGGCACCCGGGGGTGCGAAGGCTGCTTCCGTGGAAAAGTACTTTCTTCTTCTTCTTAGCGATTAGAGGAGGAGTTTGAGTGGTCCTGGTTCTCCCCCACTGTAAAGCCCTGTCCGCGGAACCGGCGTTGCTGCGGGGACTGTGGGGTCAGTGTACGCCGCAGGCTGGGCTCCGGCGCAGGGACACGTGTGTTCCTGTGAGCCTGGGTGGTCCCAGTGTCGCGGGGCACTTGCTTGGAGGGGAGGCATCCCTAAGCCCACTAGTGAGGGAGGCTTGGGAACTCCCGTTGCCACCGAGACCTCGGCTCGCACTTTCCTGCCGGCTCCGAGAGGGAGCATTCACATCTCTCCCTGGCACGCCGAAAGGGGGGGGTGAGTCAGGCAGATTCTCTGCTAGTGGCACACACACAATTATTTGCAATGGATTTGGAAGAGGAAGGCAGAGGTTAAGCTGGGATTCTCTTGGCCAGGGACAGCGTAGCTCTTGCTCAGGTACTGGGCAGCGTGTTCGTCTTGGCAAGGGCAGGTGATTTCTTTTTTCTTAAGTGCATTTTATCCAGCCGTTGCCAGTCCGTTAATAAGAGTCACCAAAGGAAGGCAGGAGTTGAGAACGACATCAGCAAACTGCAGCAAGCACCACAAGGAAAAAGTTATTAAAGAACAAAAGAAAAAACACAACAACCCTGAACTTGACCTGAAAGATGAAGGAGGCCGTTCTACCTCTGTTCTACCATCGTAAAGCATTCTTTCCTCAACTCCTTGTAAAACTTCTGTTTTTTCCACCCCTCATTCCTTCTCAAGGCCTTAGCTTCTCAGCATAATTGCCTGCAGCAAACTCTTTCCAGTCTTGACACTGAATAACAGTTAACTTTGGTTTACCCTCTCTAATTCTTTCCTCATTTCACTTCAATGCAGGGGAAAGTTACACCTAAAAAGAAATCATTACCCCTGGGCTGTAGTAAACACATATTGTCTTAAATCTTGGAACAGTTCCTTCTCTAAGAGACACTGCATTGTACTATATTTCCCTTTTTCCTTGAATTTGGGACTTGGAGTTAGAATATTACCTGAATTAAGTGCACACTGCATATCAAGTTTTATTTTTTCATTTTGGTTTGAGTAGATTCTTCACTGCCCTTAGAGCAGTATTCAGTAGCTTCTTGTAGACACTGTAATGTCTCTTGACAAGGTTTCTGGCTCAGAATCCTCCTCCTTGTTTTTCGCACATTAGCATTTAAATAATTTCCATGGTCTGATAGCACTTAGATTGAGGTTATTAGTAGAACTTCAATCAAAGGAAGCACGCCTGCTTATTTTTCTATAGCTTTAACAATTGAGGAAAAAACTTTCTTTCATTTTAAAGTTAAATATAGCGATAGCATTCTGTACTCTTTATATTAAATCTTGAAATTGAATAGTTTCAACTTTATCCCAGAATCTTTGGTAAGATAACACAAAAGTAGGTTTATAGTTGTGAGTATGCAAAACAGTTTTTTCTTGTCTTATTATTTATTATTAATTTTTGTATTGTATTATTTTATTATTTTACATATGAACAACTGTAAACCTAACCTGTCCATCCTGTATATGGATTGAGAGAGGAAAGTGGTATTCTAATGTTGTGGTCCATTCTGGAGAATTATTAGAAACCTTAAAAAAGATTTTACTTTTTTTTTTTTTAAATCCTCATCTGAGGTTATTCTTCCATTTATCTAGGGTGGGAGAAGGGGGGGCAGGAGAGAGAGAGACAGACAGACAGACAGACAGACATTGACATCAACATCAATGTGAAAGAGACACATCGACAGTTGCCTCCCGCAGGACCCTGACCAGGGCCTGGACAAACCACAACCGAGGTAAGTGCCCTTGACCAGAATTGAACCTGGTACTTACGCATTGGTCCCCAGGCTGACGCTCTAACTGCTGAGCCAAACCGGCCCGGGCAGAAACCTTAAAAAGGTTTTAAATAAAACTCATAGTATACTTTTTTTGGGGACTTTTAAAATAAAAATTAGGCCAGCTGGTGTGGCTCAGTGTTGGAGCATGGACCCATGCACCAAGAGGTCGCTGGTTTGATTCCTGGTCAGGGCACATGCCCACGTTGTGGGTGAAATCCCCAGTGGGGGGCATGCAGGAGGTGGGCAATCAGTGTTCTCTCTCATCGATGTTTCTATCTCTTTCTCCCTCTCCCTTTCTCTCTAAAATCAATAAAGAAAAAAAATCAAAATTAATGAAAATACAGCGAGAATGTCACTGTAGCCAAAGAGATTATCAGAATGTACTCTCAGTTTATAATGATGTATCTTTTAGTTCATTTTGCCAACATAAAATCACTTTTTAAAAATTAAATTTATTGGGGTAACATTGGTTGATAGGATTATATAGGTTTCAGGTGTACATTTCCATGATACAAAATCTGTATATTGCCCACCACCCAAAGTCAAATCATTTTGAATATTTGAATGTTAGTGTTATTATTTTAGTCTTTTAAATGATTAGCTACATTTACAACAATGTGTGAAAGGCATTCAAGGAATCATATTTAGAGAAAAAATGTGATAGAAATCAGATAACCTTTGGGACAACTTCCAGCAGGCTCTACTGGTAATTTCATTTTTTATTGAGCTCTGGCAAGTACAATTTTCAGGTTTTTGATCCCTTTTTCTGATAACAAGAGAGATTGTCTGGCTATAGCTTGCATCTTAAAGAAAAACACACGGAAATGAAATATGTGTTAGCTGGTGAGTCATGTAGATAATCAGGTTTGTTGGCCCACCTCTGAGGGCGCTGCAGGTGAGGACTACTGTGTTAGAGAAGAGAGCCCTGAGAGAATTCGCTGCTACTTGAGTGTGGCAGCAATGCACATCATTCTCCTTGTTTCTTGGAGTTTCTTTGTGTTTATTTTTAATAACATGAATGCAATAAAAGATCAGAGTTGATAGATATTAAGATTGGGAGTGGAAAGAACAAACTGAGAGGAGAAAACTCTAATGGCAATGAAAGTTTCTAAGTACTTTCTCCTTGATTGCTGAGATGGAAGGAATCAGGGGACATGATTTGATGGGACTAAGGAAGCTGTAAGCAGAACACGTCTCATTTCTCACTGTTGATGCAGTTTCTGAGGCCAACCTGTGATTTATGACATTTATGTATTTTGGGAGAGTCATTTCGCAAATGGGTAGGTTAGGAAAATCCAGGAAATTAATAAGACTTTACAAAACAAGATATGGCTACTTTTAGATTGGGGGGGGGTAGTGTAATGCAGGAATTTTAAAGGAAGAGAAGAATAATGTTTCTTTCATATAAGATTAGGGTTAAGTTGTATTCTAAATACATTTTGCCTTTCTTCCAATATCTAAACATTTGATATGTTTGTGTCACAAAATAGAAAATATGCTGGTGTCCTTCCAACATGAAGATGATATTTTATATCCTTTGTAGTATACACTGTTAGTTATTTTTTCAGCAGTGGAGATGAAATCTTCTAACCTACTCTTTTACTCAGTTTTTTCTCTGGTGTACGTTTACGTGCAGGTGTGTAAGTGTGTGTGCGCGTGCGCGTGCGCACACACACATACACACACACACCCATGTGTAGAGGTGGCTGATTTTATTTTCTCTAAAGCTGTATTTGTGACTGTCGTAATGATTTTGTGGCAAAGACATACCGCATTTCTCTCCTCTCAGATGTGCAGTGGCATTTCCAACCAGGCGTTGAAAAGAGAGCCAGCTACGAATGGTGGTGGGTTTATTTACCTGCCACGGCAAAGAAGAGAGAAAACTTTTGCTTTCTGTCTTCTTCATGAAGTTTACCATTATATTCCTTAGTGATGAGGTCTTACTGGCCTCTGAATTAAGTTATATGTTCAAAAAAGATGATGGTATGAGCAGTAATGGTGAAATATTGTACATCTGTAATTATTTTCATATAAGCTAAAACCTCATCTTGTTCTCTGAAAATTAAGTAGAGATTATTGTGCTCATTGAAGAGACGTGGACACAAAGGCACAGGGAACTCCGTATACTTTTCTTTTTTTTTAACATTTATTTTTCTGTCCTCACCCGAGGACATTTTTTCATTTTTTGTTCAGATAGAGTGGGAGGGAGGGAAGGAGGGAGGGGGAGAGAGAGAGAGAGAGAGAGAGAGAGAGAGAGACATCGACGTGAAAGGGACACATCAAATCAAGTGGTTGCCACCTGCATGACCCAACCAGGGCCGGGGACAAATTGCAACAGAGGTACGTGTCCTTAACAGGAACCGAACCTGAGTCTCTCTGGACTGCCGGCTGCCGCTCTAAATGCTGAGCCAAACCGGCCAGGGCTACTTTTCTTAAACAAAATGGAAAATTATTGCTGGAGGTTGGAATGAAGATTTGAGGTTTGAACTAGTGAATGACCGTCCTCAAAGGAATGAATGTTGTTTTAGTCACAGCTGAAGCCATCAAAGCAGATAAAAGCTAACATGATGGTTCACCTTCCCTGTTGGTAGTTCTGCTCAGCACCAGCCCCTACTTGCCTCAATGGTATTTCAGGTCCTGCAGCGCCAGGGGCCATTTTACTACTAATTTTCCATTTATGTGGACTGATTTTAGCTCTGGTCTTGAGAGCTAATTTTTATTTTTCATGGAGAATAAATACATAAAGAAGTTGCAGGAAATTAGGATGCTAAAGGAAATAAATAACTACAAACTGATACATCTCTCTGTAAACATTTTGTGGATTATTTTGATTATAAAAAAAGGGTATCCTTAGTGTAAATTGAATTTCTGCTTTAGAAACATTAAAAAGGTTTTAAATAAAACTCATAACATACTTTTTTGGGGGGCTTTTAACATCAAAATTAATAAAAATACAAAATGAGAAAAGAATATATTATCTTAAAACTGATACAGTGTTTGATGAATGACGCAGTTAGAAAAGCTGTTCATAATGTCTTGGATAAGAAGTTTGCAATTTCTTTTCTTTATTGTAAAGATATTCACTGATTGATATTCTCCTTTATACTATTTGCAAATAATAACTTGTGGTATTTGGAATTTTATGTTAGTCGATTCCAGCTTTGGTCTGAAGATTTAGTATTCACTGATAGTGCCCAGTAAGAACTTCTTCTATTTGGAACTCCTATATTTGGCATATTCTCCAGCAAAAAAGCCTTTGAGCAGACAGAATAGAGGGTAAAAGAAAAAAAAGAAAAGACATGCATTAAAGGGGTTTCACTTTACTCATAGGTAATACTTCAGAATCCGTTTACTCTTAATTTGCATACAGTTTTAATGTGATAAGACTCCTAATCTCATAGCAAACATTAAACTACAAACTAGAAGATAGAAATGATCTGATATTGGCCATGGAGAACATTGAAAAGTGCCAGAGGACAGCTTGGTAGTAAAGGAGGAGAGAGACTGAGTACTAGCAGCAGGGGTAGAAAGTAAAGCAGGCACGGAGGATGAGCACTATTTAGGTGTATCCAGAGTATGTTTTACTCTCTTCTTCCTCTGGCCCTTTTTCCTTTCTTTTTTTCCTCCTTCCCTTCTTTCTATTTCAATTAAAAAAAAATCCTCACTTGAGGACATTTTTGCATTTATCTTCAGATAGAGTGGGAGGGAGAGAGGGAGGAAGAGAGAGAGACACATCGACTGATTGCCATCCACATGACCCCAACCAGGACGGGGGACAGACTGCAACTGAGGTACGTGCCCTTAGCAGGAACCGAACCCGGGACTCTTTGGTCCGCAGGTCAATGCTGTAACTGCTGAGCCAAGCCGGCTAGGGCTCTATTTCAATTTTTATTGAAATATAGCATGTATGTAGAAAAGTACACATGTTACTAAATCCTAAGTTAACAGCTTGGGTGACTCACCTAAGTGAACACCTCCTGGTAACTAGCACCAAGGCCAAGATGAAGACTATTGTCAGCAGCCAGAGCCCCCTCACTCCTACCCGCTAGGTCATGACTTCTCTCCCAAAGGTAACTTCCCTCATGATGTCTGAGACTATCGGCTACTTTTTGTTGTTGTTAATCCTTATCCCAGGATATTTTTCCATTGATTTTTAGATAGAGTGGAAGGGAGGGAGAGAGAAATATTGATGTGAGAGAGACATGTCCATTGATTGCCTCCTGTATGGGGTTGGGGAATCGAACCTGCAACCCAGGTACCTACCCTTGATCAGAAATCGAACCCATGACCCTTTGGTCCGAGGGCTGATGCTCTAAACCCTGAACCAAACTGGCCAGGGCCAACTGTTGGTTGGTCTTATCTCTTATTGAACTTTCTACCAGAATACATAATGCATGTTCTTGTGTCTGACTTCTTCTGCTCATTATGTTTGTGATGTTTTATGTTTTGTGTGTAGCAACAGTTTGTTTATTCTCATTGTTTTATAGTATTCTATTTTATGAGTATGCCACAATTTATTATCCACTTCACTTTTGATGGACATTTGGGTTGTTTCCAGTTTTGTGCTATTATGAATAGTGCTGTTGCGAACATTCTTACATGTATCTTTTGGTAAATGTGGGAATTTTGACTGTGTGTGTTGTGAGTTGAACTGCTGGGCCAGTTTTAGTAGATAGTGCCTTCCTTCAAAAGTGGTACTAATTCACTCTCCTGTCAGCCCTTATGAGAGTTTTATCTGCTTCACATCCTTACAAACAGCTGGTTATTATCTCCTTTTTAAACAGCAGAGCATCTTGTAAGTTGACATTGCCCAGTGACCAGTGCAGATAAGGATTTGGAAGATATGGGTTGGAGACCCAGTTCTCTCACTTGTTAGTTATTTGATTTGGGGAATTAAAAAAAAATCATCTATAGCTCTTTTTTTCTTTTGCTGTTAAAATTATTGTAAAACCTAATTCACAGAGGTATTATGAGGGCAGATGAGGTGATATTTATGAAACTTTGTTCAGAATTCTGAATGACCATTCATGTTAGTTATTGTTATTGTTGTATTCTACAACATTCCTTATTCTTAAAAAAAAATTGTAATCCTTACCCAAGGATACATTTCATTAATTTTAGAGAGAGGAAGGGAGAGAGAGAGAAACATTGATCTGAGAGAATATTGATCAGTTGCCTCCCATACTGCATTCTGACCAGGGATCAAACCTGCTACCTAGGTGTGTGTCTTGACTGGGAATCAAACCCAAAACCCTTTAGTGCATGAGACCATACTCCCACTGGGCCATGGCCAGGCCAACATCCCTCATTCTTTTTTTTTTTATCCTCACCCGAGGACATTTTTCCATTTTTTGTTCAGGTAGAGTGGGAGGGAGAGAGAGGAACAGAGAGAGAGAGAGAAACATCGATGTGAAGGGACACATCGAGTGGTTGCCACCCGCACAATTGACCAGGGCCGGGGACAAACTGCAACCGAGGTACATGCCCTTAGCGGGAACCGAACCCGGGTCTCTCAGGACCGCAGGCCGACGCTCTAACCGCTGAGCCAAACTGGCCAGGGCACATCCCTCATTCTTGAGTTGAATTGTGCTAGCACTGAAAACAGTATTCCTGACATATTAGTAAATGTTTGTTGGCTGAACGAATAAACACATTTGAGCATCTTTCTTGATCTGTTACTCTGAGTGATTCAAATTGTATTTTAGATTTTTTTTTTTTCTCTAGGACTGTTACTTTTTATTGGTAAAGCTGGGAACAGGGTTTATTAAATATCAGCTTGAAAAAATTGAGTCTAATAGCCAGCAGTTTGAGAACATGCATTTCACTATATAGCTCATATTAAATTTATGCTTCCAAGTGGCACACATAAGACCTGGAGAACCCTTGACAATGATCACAGTACTCTTCCCCTCATGGGTGATTCCCAGAAGCTTGCACACTGAATATATTTAACTTCTGTAATTAGAATGCTGGCCAACAAATTTCCAGATTTAAAATATTGTAGTGAGTTCAACAGTGCTGATACCTTGGAAACCATGTTTCGTGCAAAATTGAATGTTTAAGGATGAATAATAGCTGGAAATTAGAGCTCGTAGGGAGTCTTTTCAGCTCTGTGTAGATAAGGTCATTCTCAGATATATGGATTATATCAAAGGCGAACTTGCGTCATATACCTTATAAAAATTTGTGCTAAAATTCTTAATCCTTTGAAAGGTTTGAGTCCCAACTATTGGTATGACTTTGTGACCCTTACTTTTCTTCATCTAAAAAGAGATCAGTGCCATCTATTTATTTTGAAATCAAATACAACTAAAACTCATATGATTTTTTATTTTGGAGAATTATGTGATAATTAGTAGTATCTATTTGCAAAATCAGGCTTGTAGCAGAAGGAGCTTAGATTTCAACGTGGAAATCTAATTAGACTTTCTTACCCAATGACTGATTTTGTTTTCCCATTTTCTTATATATAAGTGTTTTGAGAGCTGGTGGTAGGCTCTCATTATTTAAGTCTAACTGTTTGTGGTACGCAGAGTGCTGAGCAAGTAAGATTTTTCTTCAGAATAACCTAAGCCAGTCTACCTTTTATGAGGGCACTGACATTTGAGGCAGCATCCTTCATATGTGCTTGACTCAGATGTGACTCTTTCAAGAGTGATTTTGTGGACAAGGGAATCATCTGGTATAGCAGATGATTTTATTTTCTGTTATAGACATAATGCTAAGGAAAATTGAAATAAACTAAAGGGTAATTATGGTGAGCCTTGTTAAACGACTGTTTTAAAAATAGTGAATTTCAGAAAACCTCATCTTCTGTTCTGGGTGATTTCATTCCTGTGAGAAGTTACACCGGGTGGTTTTAAAACAAAAGCATCCAGGCATGGCTGGTTATTGCTGTTAAACCCTGGGAGCAAGGCTCCTCCCTTTGGTATCCTCTCAGCACATGAAAGTTAAAAAAAGAAAACTGGCACTATGGATTAGGGAAGGGCAACTATTTAAAGACTAGAATCATGACAATGATAATATCTAAACCAGTATCCCAAGGGAGTGGATTAGCTCTTCCATCTCTTGTGCTGTCTTCAATGTGGAAATCTCTCTGTATGGACGGATGGGACTATTCCTCATGTCTTTAATACAAACCAGGCTCTTGCATCGTCTACCCTGAAATGATCATGAATGAAGTCCTGACACTGTGATTTGGGGAAACATGTTTGTCCTGAGTGAGGGCTCCCTGAGCTCATCAGTCAGACTGGAAGTTTGACTGCATGTGCGTGCTGATGGCTGCACTCCTGAAACCCTCCCCTCGCGTGTTGCATATTGACTGCAGCTGTGGCAAGACCTCACTGTGGAACAGCTTCAAGAATTCCTTCATTCCTTTGACCTCTGGAGACTACGTCCTCAGGAATGTGAGATGAGCTCTCATGATGTTAGCAGAGGCCTCATGGTCCGAGGTTGCCGAAGTACTGATTACAATCACTTTTAGAAAACTGCTGAGCACTAACAGGTTAAGCAGAAACACACAGATCACACGTTTACACTTTACAAGTTGAGCAACTCTGCCAGGGAAATGCCTTAATAGACTTAGATGCCTGAGATAAGATAATTTCCATGAAAGACACCCGTCCAAAAACATCAGAAGAAAATATCATTCAAGCACTCTTACGTTTTTACTGACGAAACTTTGGGCAATAAATTCTACACGATAATCGATCACTTTATTCTTGCTTACTGCTCTGCACTGCCCTTTGTTCCCTTGTACACTATCTGCATGTTCATTGTAGGAAGTGTCAGAATCTCTCTTCTGGTCTTCACAGTGGCTAGCATATTTTATAGTGAAAATGCTTATTTAGTGGAATGATACTTAGTTACTTAAAAATCTGGACAAACTAATTCTACCCAACGTGATCTAAACTTGATCTTGTCTAGAGCTCTCCGTCCAGTGTAGTAGCTTTGACCATTGCTGTTAGGTCTTTCAAATACCTCTTGTGAAATTTGTCATGAAGTTTGGATTCCAGTAACTTTTGGGATGAAGCTTTGTTATTAGGCCTTGATGTGTAATACAATTCTTTGGAAAAATTACCTAAGCTTTCTATTTAGATATGACTGCATTTTATCTGTTCTCTGAATTAGACACAGTTCTATTTAGTATTTTTTTTTTTTTTAGATTAAGTATGAGTTGTTAGCACTTGAAATGAACTTTTGTTTTAAAATAATTGTAGGCACACAGGAAGTTGGGAAACTCTAGTATATTTTTTACATAGCCTGCACCCAACTTCCCCGAGTACCACTTTTAAGATTTCTAAAAAGGCATTTACCTGAAAAGATTTATAAGGAATTGTTAACTTTTATACCTTCTCTGAAGACTATATATTGTAGGTATTATAAAACATGCCGACTTAGGCACATGTAGTATTTTCTGGCCTTCCACTGGGAAAGGTGCTCCTATTGAAGGCAAGGGGAGTCATTCATTTATTTATTTGCATCTGAATTTGATGCTTACCTCATTCAAATAATTTTTTAATTGATTATATTGAACTAGGAATGTTATTTTATTTATTTAAAAATGTTTTTTTTTAAATTGATTTTAGAGAGAGAGGAAGGGAGAAGAAGAGATAGAAACATCCATGAGAGAGACCATCGATTGGCCACCTCCTACATGACCCCCACTGGGATTTGGCCCACAACCTGGGCATGTGCCCTGACCGGGAATTGAACCAGCGACCTCTTGGTGCATGGGTCGATGCTCAACCACTGAGCCACACTGGCCGGGCTGAACTAGGAATTTTAAATCCAGGTGTTATTCTCATAAAAATTTTGCAAGCTATCAAACATATATCAGAATGTCATTGTATTATATATCTATCCATATATTAAGTGTTGATTTGCTTTATAATATATGCACTTGTATGTGAATGCATTATATATTGAGACATTTTAGATTACATGTTTTATTATGTATATACATAACATTTCCAGTGAAATCTTAGTATGTTACACTATTCTTTAGTATCTTAATAAGTATTGAATTTCAACAGATAGTATTTGAATTCAGTTATCACCTCTTAACAAGGGCCTGTTATCACTTTTAATAGTGGTCTTTTAATATTGTATGTCTGTGTTCATCCATGTGTCTGAACCTTATGCAGTCTTACCTGGAACAGTCCCTCAAAGCTTTGGTTTTGCACCTCAAGTCAGACATAACTGGGAAAGGTGTAGAGAAATGCACTGCATATCATGAGATTAAAGGGGTATCTTTAAGAGAACAGACAGAAATGAATGCTTTGGTCTTGAACAATGAAGTCTGAAAGGACACCTTGCCTAAGCCTGTAGTGTCATGAACACTTTCCCCCAGATCCACAAATATCAGAACTGGGAGGACATGCCCGGCCGGTGTGGCTCAATGGGTGAGCACTGACCCATGCACCAAGAGGTCACCAGTTCGATTCCTGGTCAGGGCACATGCCCAGGTTGTGGGTCCGATCCCCAGTTGGGGGTGTGCAGGAGGCAGCCAATTAATGTTCTCTCTCTCATCAATGTTTCTATCTCTCTCTCTCCCTCTCCCTTCCTCTCTCTTTAAAAATCAATAAAGAAAAAATAATTAAAAAAAAACAAAAGAACTGGGAGGACCACTTACATCGGAGAGAAATGGGTTTAACATAAGAAAATGAAGTTTAAGTTTATGTAGTGGGTATTTATGTGAGCAGCTTTTCACCACAAAAAGAAACTGGTTTCTTCCAAGAGGAGAAGGTCCAGAACAAATCTTAGGGTAGATTAAGTTTTCATACGATTTGGAAGAGGACATGGGCATATCTGGTGAATAGACCTGCTTTGCTGGACGATAGTCTCTCTTCACCCAGGGCATTCTCACAGCACTTTGTTCAAGTCACTTACCACTTTGTAGAAGGATTGTTTTTCTTTGCTGTCACTGAATGTTGGTCTAGGTCCCCCCCCTAGAATATCGTGGGTCTGACATCACATGACATTTCTTGTAGGTTTACCTGCCTCAGCATGTCTTATCTCAGCTCTTGACCTTGACCAGATGGCACTGATATAAGTGCATTTTTATACTTGAGGTTATAAAATGATCAGATCGTTTAGGCTTCCTGATAAAATTTCTCTGAATCAAGTCCACACCTTGCTGCTCATACAATGACATTGGGTGTTATTGCTGAATTGAAACCAATTTCTTTGATCATGGGCTCATTTCAGATAATTCCGTTATTCTGAAATAGTTTGTTTTCCCACCCACGTGAAATAAATGTTTATGTGTGCTGGCTTAAAAATCATTGTGTTGGAAAACTTTCTTAGATGTAATATTATACAAATTAAATAGAGAGATTTGGAAGCCTAGTGCCATTATTCCCGTTTGACCCACAGCTTTTAGTTTCAGTGATGGAAGGACTTTAGTGTATGGGCTTGAGTAACACACTGTACTTTATATAATAACTAAAGTAGCAGAAAAAACCAGGCTACAGCATGTGGCCCAGGCTTCAAGCAGGTTGCTGCTTGAGTCAGGAGCTGGTGGAGCAAGTTCTTAGTCCTGTAGAGACACAGTGAAGGATTCAATTCTAAGGTGGGAGTCCAAGGATGTAGTACCTACAAGAACCTTGGTGAGTTGGGGAGCAGTGATGGGATGTGGTGAACTCCTAAAGTGTAGGCAGTAGATCCTGTGAGCTGCAGTCTGTGCAATGATGAAAGTGGGGATAATATTTTGAGGAGCCTGTTTCTGGGAAATGGTGAATCTGTCTACTTAAGTAGCAGGAGTGATCTATTTATCTACTGTCATTACATTATAAAGTTTTCACTTTAATTGAATTTTCTGATAACTAAAACTTAATTAAGTGTCCAAACTTCAGTTGTCTTCAAATACATTTCGATGTACACCATCCCAAAATGAATTGCACAGCCGACTTATCTTTCTTAACAATATCCTGTAATTTCCCCTTTTGTTTGTCTCTCAGGGTCATCATTGTAGAACTCAGCAAGGCTCTTTAGACCCGAGATGTGTGGGGCTATTGCTTCTACACCCAGGTTCCATGTCGTGCTTTGTACATTCTTTGGCTTATCCTTTATGTTGTAAAGAGGATGTCTTGGCTGTATTTAAACAGGGATGAAGGCACTGGCTAGTTGAATATACATATATGAGGAAATGTGTTTAAAACATTTTTTTTATTTATTGATTTTTTTAGAGAGAGGAAGGGGGGGAGAGAGAGAGAAATTGATGAGATGTTCCACTTATTAATGCATTCATTGGTTGATTGTTGTATGTGCTCTGACTGGGGATTGAACCCGCAACCTAGATATATTGGAGGATCCTCTAACCAGCTGAGCTACTTGGCCAGGAGGAAATGTGGTTTCGATTAGAGGGGGGAATGGAGGACCCTGTGCTATCTGCTCCCTTACTATGCCCCAGGGAGGAGGCCTTAGCCACATTGAGAGAGAGAGAGGCTGTAAGACAAAGATGAAGGCCTCATTTTCAGGAGGTGGCCCGAGAGGGGCGGGCTGTGAGAGGGCTTCTTCCGGATCCAGGAGGCAGAGTGTGGTTCTGGGGTGATGTGGTCTGAGGTGGTGGTTGGGTGCTTCAGTGCCTTGGAGGTTTAGAGTGTTAGGAGATTCAGGAAACAGCATCCTGAGTGGGATAGGGGAATTCTCATAGCCATTGGCCAATAGAAGGACATGGAAGGGTGAGCATGGCTGACAGAGCCCAAACAAGAGAAGGTTGCTGAGACTGAGTAGTCATGCAGCAGATTTCAGTTGTTCCCCAGACCCGTTTTTGCCTGTAGGCTGTTGAGGCCAGTGGGAACTTCCATACAGTTGTTTTCTGAGTCTGCGTTGATGGTCAGGACTTCACTATGCCTGGGCTTGCATCCTGCCTCCACCACTGTCTTAGGCGAGGTTTCCTGGGAAATGGTTTCTGATTGTGCAGGAGGTTTATTGGGGCTGGTGCGGAGGGGTAAAACCTGTGAGGAGGTGAGGAAAGCTGGATTGGGCAGAGGGAAGAGTTCACGTGCAATTTGGTACCAAAACCACGTCCACTGGCTGATCCTACCTGGAGCTCCAGAGCTGAGGAGACCCTGCAGAGTTGCCCCACCTTGAAGTAAGGGAGCCAGGCCTTTTTATCCACCAACAATCCTGAGGCCCTGGCCAGGTAGCTCAGTTGGTTAGCATGTTGTCTGGATGTGCTGAGGTTGTGGGTTTGATCCCTGGTTGGGGCACCCAGAAGAAGCAATCAGTGAATGTATAAATTAGTGGAACAAAAAATTGATGTTTCTCTCTCTCCCTCAATAAAATGAAAAATCAAAACAAAAACAACAACAAAACCAGTCCTGAGATGTGGGCTGTCCTTGTACAGAGGTGTGACCTTGGCTCAGGTGGCTGTCTTTGGCTAAGACAGTTTCTGGAGCAAGACTGAGCTGAGCATCATCCGTCACCAACACTCCCAGCATCTGGGGAATCACCTCCCTTTTGAAGGGAGATCTGGGCAGTGCACCCAAGTACCCAGTGCCTAACAACTGGGTGACTCTGCTTCTAGTTCTTTATCCCAACCTACCTCATTTAATTTCTAGGGCCTAAGTAAGTTAATATATGTGACATGCTTAGAAGTCTGTAGCAAACGGTGAGGATGGTTAGGTGTTAGTTATTATGATCATACCTGACTTCATCAGCCCCACCTTTCCCTTATGATTCCTTTAATACTCTACGAGTCTGAAGGTGAATGCTCTCATTATTAACCTTTTCTGATTGTCTTTGCAAGGGGAAACATCTGACAATATCTTAGTAAGAAATGATTTAATATGTTTTGCATTTTAAATTTTACCAGAAGAATGATGCAAAATGAGTAATTACTGAAGATGAAATTTGAAGGATTTGGACATAGATTGAATGAAATTTTTAGGCGTGTGTCAGTTCTTAGCCTCCTTCAGCATAACTTAGATAAGGACCTTCTAAGCTAAGGCTGGACCCATCCCTGCTGTTGAGTTGGCAAGTGGTGGGATGATAGAGAGCAGTGCATGACCAGGTGATAGTGTCCAGCGGAGAAGGTCCCCAGAGTTTGGGTCTTTATCTTTCCTGTTACTCTGATTCTAGATCTAAACCTTACAACATACCGTCAATAAATATAACATTGCTACTTAATTAAATTGCTTCATTTCTTAAACATTTCAGAATCATTCTTTTCAATATTTCAGTATTTAAGTTCCATAAATATAGAACAGATCACCTGGAGTGTTTTAGAAATTTGGTTTTGATTCAAAGTAATGTTCTCATGGAGGCATAGTCCCTGCCAATTCATTTCTCATTTACTTGAGGACATGGCTAATTCCTTCAGACACTTTTTATCTCCTTCATTTTCATATGGATGGAAAACATTTCATTTGAAATGACTTACTTGCCCCCTCTCTCCCCAGAATGGCAACTATATCATATTGAGTTGCTTGTTTTGAAAAAACTCTCTGATTGCCCTGTTGACATGAACACAGAGATAGTTGAGAATGTATGCCACCGAACACTTCTTTAAAACACAAAGTGTGCCTGTTTCTTCTGTTTGAACCAAGAGCCCATTGTTGGCACACCCGAGTAAAGCCAGCACAGTAGAAGAGGAAATACTGTGACCCCTCTTTTGAACAAAAATGTTTTAAAAAGCCTTTTTTGAATCTATTTTCCTCCCAGTTTTAAATTGCTTGTACTATTTTCAGGCTCTTTTAAAGAAATGAGAATGTCGGAGTGAGCCATGAAAAACGATTTATCTACATATTTGTTACACAATGATCTGTAAAAGATGAAGATTATATGGAATATGTAGTAAGCATGCAGCTGAGCAATGAGAAATTCGGTCGTAGCTGTTTGGGCATTAACTTGATGTTTGAGTCGAGCTGTCTGCTGGGGGTCCGTGCGGACTCTGGCTACTTTTGTCATGGGAGCCAGCAGCCTCATGAAGATCAGCTCACTTCAGCCAGCAGAGGTTCGTTTTCCTACTGAGATTAGGAATGTTGAGTACATTTAAGTTTTCATTTCCATATTTGGAGGGGGGATGTTTGGGAGGGGTGAAAATGGATAAAAATTTCAGGTTGGCTAATAGATGTGTAAATGGTATTAATGTTTAAAGTGGTAAAAAATCATAACAAGCCCTTTCTAAAAGCAAAGATGACTTTTAAAGCTGTGTATTTTGGGGATTAAAATACATAAAACCTCTTTGCTGAGCTTGCTGTAATGGGAAACAAGTCCCCTATCCAAGAAGATTATGCCAGAACAGTTTTTAATTCTCAAAAACATGAAATTATGACCTTTGTATATATGATCTTTCACTTTGTAGGAGATATGAAGTAAAAAAATAAAATTTTGGACAAAACTATTTTCTCCAAAATGGACATAGGTGTGAATAATTTCTACTTTTATATATTTAATCTCAAACCATCCATAGTTACTTTGTGATAACTTTGCAGAGCATATCCTCCTAGTGACTTACAGTGACTCTCTATTTAAACATCACTTAATGCCTTCCTCTTTTTTTATCCTCACCCGAGGACATTTCTCCATTTTTTGTTTGGATAGAGTGGGAGGGAAGGAGGGAAGGAGGGAGGGGGGGGGGGGAGAGAGAGAGAGAGAGAGAGAGAGAGAGAGAGAGAGAGAGAAAGAAACATTGATGAGAGAGAACATTGATTGGCTGCCTTCTGCATGCCCCCTACTGGGGATCAGGCCCACAACCTGGGCATGTGCTCTGACCTGGAATTGAACCAGCAACCTCTTAGTGCATGGGTTGATGCTCAACCACTGAGCCACGCCACTGGGCCCCTAAACACTTTTTTATTCAAGTAGAATAGGTTATTATTTTCACTTAAAGTACTAATCAAGGTTAATCAATTCTTAGATTGTTCATCTAATTTTATACATGTATTGTAGTTATGAACACTTAAATAAGCATGCTTGCTTAAATGATAACTAATAGAGTGGAAGTATATTCAACTAGATTTTAATTCTCAAAGTTTTATAAATAAAATCTTTAGTAAGTTTACTATTTATTACTTAAATAAAAGGCAGAAGAGGAAAGATAGCTAACAAACATAAAACTGTACATACCAGTGAAACCTCATTATTATAATTTACGTTTTCTCTAAAACTTAAGGACAAGTGTTTTACTCATAGGACACTCAAACGCTGACCAGAAGGAAAGGAAGGGTCCATGTGGGAGTGGCTGTTTGGCCTAATGGTATAAATGAAATGGAAAAAGAGAGCATGGAGTTGTACTAATGGTTCAGTTTCCAACAATAGACCTGGTGAGTTCACTTTAAGTGGGGTTTGCTGAAAATTGATGATGATTTTTAGCACTTAGCTTCTTATCTCCAAAGCACTTTCCAAATGTTGAATAATTAATTGCCACAACCCCGTGTGGGGGTAGAATATCAAGCATGTCTTTCTGTTTACCAGGAAACCATTATGGCAGAGTCTGGAAATGTTGATTTTGATTTTTAGAGGTTTCTGAGCTTTCCAAGGTGACCAGCTTTCAAAATGCTGTTCTGGTTTTTAATCACAGGGTCATGGGAAAAGAAGCCAAGGATTTTGAATACTTGAAAACTTTTTCTTCTCACTGTTCCTATACAGATGTCACTTTTCACCCGATTTGTGCCTGCTCATCATTTTGCAAAGCAGTGGTTTAAGAAGAGTATTAAATACCAGCAAGCTTAGTCTCTGTATTCGTATAGTTTCTTTTTACCTGGTAAACATTTGGGAAACCTGCCGGAACCGGGAGAACAAATTCCAGTGGCAAAAATTACATTCCAAACACAGTTTTAATAAATTAAAGAAATGCGATTTTTCAAACAATAGTTTTTGTAACTTGAACTTAATCTTAGAGTCTGAAGAATAATAAATGCAGACTTTATACATATGTCGATATCTGTTTAGTAGTGTATTATGAATAGTTGAGCTATGTGACATATGTAGAGGAGAAACATATTAAAAATTAGAGAACAAGAAAGAATATGAGAGAGGCTAATTTAGTATAAAGGGGATAATTGCACCGTGGAGTGAATAAATCTGAAAGGAGTTTGACAAGAGAGGTCTTGAGCCCAGTTGTGACGAGAGAGCCTTGAGTGAGGTGGGTGGCAGAACTTACGAGGTGGGCTCTGGTGGTGACTGTGGCCTGCCTACCTGATAATACCTACATCAGCCAGACTGATTCCTGGCTTGTTTATGTTGCCAGTGGCAAGATGTCGACTGATTAACTCTCTGGAGAGATGCAGGATGAAGCCACCGTGGACGCAGAAAGCTATGCTTCCCTTAGGTTCTCAACCTTTGAAATAGAAAAGAGCCAGACCTTTCTTTGAGAATAGCTAATCCCTTTGTGCTTTGGAAAAAACTCACCAGATAACAAAGACAGTGCCTTGGTGATTATTTCTGATGAATACTGAGTTTCTTTGCATAAGATGAACACAATTAACGGCAGAGCAGAATTCTGTTGCTTTCAAGGCCAATATGTTGTAGAAATCAGAGGTGTCAGCTCACACTTGTCTACTGAATGTGGGCATAGGTTCTTAATCTTGAGGTCTGGCATCCATGGCTGAGCTTTAGGGGGTGGCTCATGAACACCAGTTATTGTATGCAGAATTTGTATGTATATGTTTTTGGAGGAGTGATTCTAAAGTATTCATGATGTTGCTAAAGCTTTGACATACACAAAACATTTACTGTTTAGTATAGACTAGTGTCCCTTAAGCATGTTTACTTAGTCCCCTTCAGATGACAAAACAGAACATTCGTTTCCAGCTTTTTACTCCCCTAAAATCTAGAAGGAAAGGAGATGAGAACCTATCTGCTTCAGGAGATCACCTGTAAAAATCTAATGTTTTTATGTTATCAGAAGCATCAGAGAGTGCAGTGAGGCAGTCACAACCAGTGAACATGGCCCTTTAACTACAGTCCATTAAGTTTGGAAGGGTAGTGATCAAGTCCGTCTTATCTTCAATCAGTCCTGGGGCTTTCTTACTCAGACCTGAAGAAGGTGTGCCCAAAAGGATAAGTAGCTTCAACTGTGCATTTGTAATTGAGTTTACTTTCAAACATGAGGTGTTTTGGTAGCAATTTTGTGGGAAGCTGCTCACTGAGTATGTGATAGAACTCTTACAGGAAGTGGTGGAATTCTCTGCCTCTCTGTGTGGTTCCTTCTATAAGCAATGTAGCTGTTTTCCTGAATATTTGTAGATTAATTTTTGTAATTAAGATTATGTTTATGTGAAATTTTGCAAATAAGATTTTGATTACAACTCATTAGGAGAAGCTTGATACTTATTTATTAGGAAGCTTTATGGTTAAAGGAATACTGCAACACAAGAGAATCCACAAACACTAGTGCAAAGTAAGCCCTAAAAATTAGGATTCTTTTTTTTTTTTATCCTCACCCGAGGACATTTTTCCATTTTTTGTTCAGGTAGAGTGGGAGGGAGAGAGAGGAAGAGAGAGAGAGAGAGAGAGAGAGAGAGAAACATCGATGTGAAGGGACACATCGAGTGGCTGCCACCTGCACAACCGACCAGGGCCGGGGACAAACTGCAACCGAGGTACGCGCCCTTAGCGGGAACCGAACCCGGGTCTCTCGGGACCGCAGGCCGACACTCTAACCGCTGAGCCAAACCGGCCAGGGCAAAATTAGGATTCTTTATGTGAGTTCATGGTTGACCTTTTGGAAACGGGGGTTCAATAATCTCATTAAATCATAGCAACATTATATTTATATATTTATATTTGCATTTTATTTTGAGTTTAGAATCTGCAGCTTTCATCAGATTTTCAGAAGGTATGTAGCCCCCCTAAAGGTAAAGAATCATTAGCTTATCATGTCAGGATCTTACATATGCTTATCTAAAAAGAAGCTTTCTACAAATTTGAAGATTCTGCTCAACTTCAGAAACTTAGGCAGGTTATTGATAAGGAATAACTTGGTACAACAAAATGGAGTTCAGAAGTGTTTAGGGCTGCCATGGTCTGAATGTTTGTCTCCCTCCCCCACCCGCCACAGTACATATGTTGGAATCTTAATCCTCAAAAATGATAGTATTAGCAGGTGAGGTCTTTGGGAAGTGACCAGTTCATGAGGGTGGAGTGCTTATGAATGGGATAAGAGCAAGGTCAGTGAGATGAATGGAATTAGTGCTCGATAAGAGGTTCCACAGAGCTCCCTAGCCCCTTCTCCCTGTGAGGATACAGTGAGAAATCTGTGACCTAGAAGAGAGCCCTTACCTGACCATGCTGGCACCCTGATCTTAGACTTCCATCCTCTAGAATGGTGAGCAATCAGTTTCTGTTGTCTATAAGTTCCCTGTCTGGATATTTTGTTATAGCAGCCTGGAGGGACTAAGACAAGGGCTAAAAGTTCTGCAGATCAATTGTGCAACTATATAAATGTATTTAAAACGACTGAACTGTACACTTAAAAATGGCTAAGATGGTAGATTTTAGTTATGTGTTTTTTCATCACTATTTATAAAAAAGTGTTTAGGGATGAGTACAGTGCTTGATAAATATGTATTAGATTTGACAAATATGTAAGAAGAAAAGCAAGAAAGATCTAACAAACTAGTAACTCAGCAAACTATGGATAATCCATAAATCTCATTATAACCAGTAGTTGGAATCATTTCACCCATGAAATGTACATTCATTTTTATTATTTGTATTTTTTAAAATATGTTTTCATTGATTTTCTTTTAGAGAGAGGAAGGGAGAGAGAGAGAGAAACATCAATTGGTTGCCTCCTGCATGTCCTCTACTGGGGATCAAGCCTGTAACTCTGGCATGTGCCCTGACTGGGAATCGAACCAGGACCTTTCAGTCCATGGGATGACGCTCAATCCATTGAGTCACACTGACAGAGCCATTTTGATTAATTTTTGTTTTTTTAAAAGAGAGAAGATGGTTTCTTACCCTAGTGATTGGATTGGGTTTCATTTCTTCTACCGTAGTTATTTCCTAGAGGCAAACTACACATTGGTTAAATATTCAGGCTCTGGCATCAGACCAGAGGGTCACATTGCTTTGCCATTTATAACTGTGGTCTTGAGCAAGCGACTGGACATTCCTGTGCCCCTCAGCTGTAAAATAAACATAACAATAGCACTGATATTATAGAGTAGTTGTGGAAAATCAAATTCTCTAGTATATATTGACAACAGTGCCTATCTCATGGGAAGGACTTAATAATTGTTAGTTTATTACTACTTTTGGAGTGATGTCTGCCAATAAGATAGATAAGATACTGCAGGCTGAAAGGAGAGTAAGATGAAATGAGGTGTTGGCTGTATTCCAAACACTATAATCATCACTTGAATAAACGAGAATTGACAGTTTATGTCATTGACACCAGTCTGAAGTCTTATGGAGATGTTTCATTTGATTTAATATGTCTAGACAAATGGGTCTTCCCAACAGAATATTTCTTAGTTTGTTAATTCAGAATTATAAAGATTAAGAAAAATCTGTATCCATGTGTGAGGATAAATTTATAGAAGGTACTTCTATATCCTTAAAGGAAAGTATGCTTATAGGTATAAATCACTGTTGATTTTAAAACGATTTCTTATCATTTGGTGGATGTTCAACTTCCTACTTTCGTACACACACAAACTAAACAAAGGTCACTGACTATGAAATGCACTATAAAATGTTGAAATCAGATCATTTAATGAATAAACTTACTTTTCTTTTTTCTGCAGAAGTAAAGGAAGCTCTTCAGGGGGAAGGGATGCAAAATTTGCTCTTTCACATTCTTCATGATTCATTTCATGGTCTCCTAACAACTTGGTGTTTCTAAGGACTGCATGAAACTTTTCTTCTTTATGTGGAAAAAACAAGTGCTTGAGTTCTGGTTTCGTCTTTTCATTTACATTTGAGTTTAAAAATTTTTTGGAAGGCTTCCTTCCTTTGAAAAATTAAAATAATATGATATATCAAGGTTATTTTTACAGATATCTAGATATAGTATTGGCCAATCATAATTAAAAAAAAGATTATTGGGAATGAGATCTCACATTTCACAGTTTCACATTACTTTAAAAGGGCCATATTGTATTGTGTAGAAGCAAATTTGGTTCTTTGTGGGTGTGTGTGTGTTGGGGGGGTACTAAAATCTTGTGATCTCATTTAATTATTTATCAATTATGTTTCTTTTTCCTGTGTAGTCTTTGCTTTTATCATTATCATCTGGACTCTTCTGTTTGAAATCACCTTCCTGTCCATGATCGTGCGAAAAGGAAGTAAATCCAATTAAGTTGGGTTCTAGGATGTCAGCATCAGTTTTTGAGATCCTTTGTACCATCTCTTGAGGTTTCTATTTGGTACTCAGATAACCCTCACTTGGATTCAGAGGAATTGCTGAGACATGACCAAAAGAAGTTTGACATGAGAAGAATATTTCTCAGTTCTTTCTGGTGTTTCTAGATTTGGAATTGAATAGTAATTAGTTGGAATATTTGGTTATGAGAAGTGACTTTAGTAACACCAGAAACTTTGTGATCTTTTTAGAATGGATCTATGATCTTTATTCAGTGCTAAAACTCTTCAGAAAGTCTATGTCAAACATTCCCTGCCCTTGAGGTTTATTCTGCATGATCAGAATAAGTTTGATATAAGTGACATTTATTTTTCCATGCTCAGTATAGTATGCACATCCAGACCCTCCTTGCCCCCTTCCCGCATTGTTTGTGCTATTGGTCACACTGTTTTACATTCTTTGTAAGTTATCTTGGGAACATTTATTCATTTATAGATCCATGTGGTTTTAAAATTGCTTTCAAATAATATCTTTGTATGCCAGGCTGGCTGTTACCACAAAACACCTTCACAAAGTGGTTTATTGTTTCATAAATACCTTTTCATACAGATTTTGGAGTTTGGCTGGCAATTTTAAAAGGATTTATAGTTTATTTGCTTTTATTTATTTAAAAATTTTTTTTCTTTATTGATTTTTAGAGAGAGAAAGATAGAAACATCGATGAGAGAGAACATCAATTGGCTGCTTCCTGCATGCCCGCCACTGAGAATTTGGCCCACAACCTGGGCATGTGCCCTGACCAGGAATCGAACCAGCGACCTCTTAGTGCATGGGTCAATGCCCAACTACTGAGCCACACTGTCTGGGCTATAGTTTATTTGCTTTTAACAATATGAAGATCTAGTGATTGTCCTGTGATTCTATACTGTGGTAAGTTTAGATCTGTCATTACCATGCTTTATTTAAGATACGAAAGTTTTTACATTCCACTACCAAGTCCCCAAACAATCTGCACAATTAAAAATCAAAATGGTACATGATAGCTTTTATCAGGGAGATAGAAAGACATTTGGGGTCTATAACAGAAAATACTAACAACAAATTTCTCTCCATATTATTGAGAGTATACCAGCAAAATCTAGCAGTGACCTTAGTGTTGCTGTATTCTGAAATTTTAAAAATGTGGGTATGTTGAACACAGCTTCCTGATAAATGTGAGCTTGAGCCTGAAGAGATGGAACCCTGCCAAAATCAAGCAGATAAACTTTTACAAACCTCTTGCTATTAAGATGGAACATTTGGCAATTTAAAGTCATATTCCCCATACTCCATGATTTATTATTATTCTTTGGTTTGGAATCTTTTGGTTGTTTCCCCCCTAATGTTCTACTTGTGGAGCTTTGGTTTCTCACTTGGTTAGATTCAGGGTTGATGTAGTCACCATCCTGTGTTTTATCCTCAGGATGTAGGCAGAATTGTATTTCCTGGGAAGACAGCAAGGAAGAGGCCCAGTCCTCTGGGGCTGGGCCGAGAAGGTGGGGGTCACCCTTACTTGGAGCAGAGGGTGAACACCAGTGCTGATCTGAGCTGGTTAGAGAGGCTCACCAGAAGTGGAAGGAGGGTCAAGAGGTTCATCCTGAAGATCAGAATTGGGTCCCCAGGGCAGAGCCACCTAGGGGTGGGGGATTATGGAATGTGGAAGTATGAGGCAGAGGTTGAGACTTGGTGAATGAGGAGGTGGTGAGCTATATTCCTAAATGGTAATGGCACTGCCTGTGTGTATGCGTGCGCGTGTGCATGTGCATGTGAGTCAGGTACGAGGGCAGTTTGGGGCAGGCTAGGTCACATTAAGAAAACTGGGATGGGATGGATACTAGGGAGCCAAGTAGAGTGATTGTCACGAGGCCAAAACTCCTCCAGTGCTGGGGGAAGGCACAGTCAGCCCTCCATTTCCTGGGTTCCGCCTCTGTGGATTCAGCCAACCTCAGAGTAAAAATATTCAAAAAAAAAGTTATGTTGTTGCTGACATGTAGAGGTGATTTAAAGTACGCGGGAGGATGTGCGTAGGTTATATGCAAACACTGCCTCATTTTATACAAAAGACTTGAGCATCCTCCCACTTTGGTATCCGAGGGGCGTGCTGGAACCAGTCCCCGTGGATACAGAGGGATGACTGCATCTGAAATGAGAGGACTAGCCCGAGACCGATGACCTGGGGATGCTGTGCTGCCCTGCATGTCATTCATCTCAGTACTTTGATCTCATTGCTAGAGTAGTTTTGAATTTTGCCTCATGAAGTATTGTCCCATGAGTGCAGCTCTGACAAGTCGTAAGGAGCTCATGAGGCAGAGACAGGGGAGCCTGTTCTCATTTGGGCACTGGAGACAAAGGGCTGTGCTTCAGGCCGGCGGGCCTGACAGCAGGGCCTCCTCGTGCCAGCCCACAGGCCCTTCCCGCTGTGGAGTGCTGTCCTACTGCGCACCAGCTGCTCCGTAAAGCCATTTCTGTGACTGTCCTTATGACTGTGCCCCTTCCTGTGTACTAAAGATACAGTGAGAGATGAAATGGTGAGAAGGGAATCTCTCTCTCCGCTGCTCCCCACTCAGGTGCTCCCTTGTATCTTTGTGATTGTTCACTTGGCACTAATACCTTCATTTTTTCTTTACGTGGCCCCCAGGCCCCAGATGTTCCCCAGAGCATGTGATGGACCTGTGTGGAGACTGGAGGGTGTGGGGCTCCGTCTTTGGCACGGGCAGCTCCGGTACTGAGGGGAGGAGATGCTTGCAGCGCGGCCTCCTAACTTGGTTTACACGGCCTGTATACAGTGCTTCAGAAAGTGTGTCATCCTCAGCCTGGGATGACGCTGGCCACCAGCTGTTAGACAGAGAATGGCCCCCTGGGGAAGGAAGAGAACTGAGAGGGAATAACCGGCTCTTCAAGCCACTTTGGGTGTGCTGTAGATTTCCTAAGCTGTTAGCATTTTCTGATCAAAAAGTTGGTACAATGATGGTTTGGTTTATTAAAGCTTCTGAATCTTTCAAGTCTTAGAAGGCCTAGTAAGTACTAATATTTTAGGACACACTGTATAAACAATCTAGACATCTGTGGCTGGAGGTGATTGGCCTGGGCTTGGGCTGTGCCTGGCCCTGCCTGGTAGCCCCCAGGAGTGAGGGATGGGCATCTCAGACCACCTGTAAGCTATTCCCAGCACACCGGTTGGGAACCATCAGGATTCACAGTTGACACAATAGCAGCTTTATCTGGTGAAATAAATTCTATTCCAGGAATTTAGGTTATTATTTTGCTTCTGCTATGACTTCTTTATGTGCTTGTCTAGACCTCGTGTAATACCTGTCTTCTTATTAGCTCTTAGGCCTGTTGAGGAAGTAAGCAGTGTGATGCTCTTTAAATACCTTGGGTGTCATACCCTAGATATGATAATAGTGGTATCATAAAACTCGGAAAGGCATTTTGTCTGCCTTCCTGTCCTCTAGTTAATCTTGTTGATTGTGTTGAGTAGATTAAAACATCACAGATGGAATTTAAAAATCATTAATTTGCTTTTGACTGCTTTTATTGGTTTACTGAGAACTTTGTATTCTGGTCTTGTCCAAGGTGCAGATGATTATGCTTTCCAAACATCTTATTGTTCTAATAGCGCCCATTTAAAATAATCAATACACTGCTCTCAGTTTCACCATTTTCAACATCATTGATTTGGTCTCTGAGAAGGTAATGCTTTTCCACTGATACTCTGGGTCTGATCCTCTGGGGAACCTCCATCCACTGGTACCTTTCCCAGGTTACTAAGGAGAGAGGCATGTCAAATGAACCCTGTGCCGGGCACTTTCCTGGGCAGAAGGGAGAAGATGTTTTTTGTTTTAATCCTCACCTGAGGACATTTTTACATTTATCCTCAGATAGAGCGGGAGGAAGAGAGAGAAACATCGACATGAGAGAGACACATCGACTGGCTGCCACCCACACAACACCAACCGGGACCGGGGACAAACTGCAACCAAGGTACGTGCCCTTAGCGGGAAGTGAAACTCAGGACTCTCTGGTCTGCAGGCCAACGCTGTAACCGCTGAGCCAAACTGGCCAGGGCAGAAGACGGCTTTTTGAGTTAGACAGATCTGAGTGATTTGCATTCTTTCCCTTAGAGGCTCTGCACCCTTAGGCCATTCTCTTTATGACCCTGAGAACCCATGAATTCCTATTTGTAAAATGGAGTGAGTGTGACTTTAACACTTGTGTGTTGTTACGAAGATCACAAGCAACCCATCTGTAGGGACCAGCAAATAATGGGTGCACAACAAAGTACATATACAATTATTATTGATAAATCTTTAGCATCACGCAATCAGTAGTTTTACTACACAAGAGAAATTGTTATTGCTCATCTACCAAGCTTGTCATTTTGATTTTAGGAAATTATTCATTTCAGAAAATTAGTTCTTACCAAAGCTATGTTAGTGAAGACGCTGGGGTACACTACACTATTTTTGTCTTTCTTGCCTCTGTCCCCCAGTCACTTCTATTTGTTGTTTTTATTTTATTCTGGTTTTTAAAAATTGACATTTGGAGTCATTTTCAAGTTTTTTTCTTTTCTGGTCAAAAAATGACGCAGTTAGATTTGTATTTCACAGGATGACTACCTTTCAAAACGACTCCGCTGGCTGGTTTCCAGCCCTCCCCACATTCCCAGGCAGTCCTCGGAGCATTATCGACACGTTGAGAAATTTGACCTCTGGTGTATTAAGAGGTACATGCTTGATAATTTCTTTCCTTGATACCCCTGTGCTTCATATAACCGGTAGAGGGACGCTTCTCTCATCCTTCGTTCCTGGCTTCTACCCTGGGACTCGAGCTTAGAAAAGACTTTGGAAGGACTACCTGGTTGTTAATCCTATTTTGTGTCAAGGAGGTGACATGGCGTGAGAGTGTTGGAATCAGGCAGAGCTGAATTCCCTTGTGCTGGTTGCTAGCAGTATGACCTTCATGAACTTGTGTCTGTCTGGGAAAGTGAAGGGCCTTGCTGACAATAACACCACCTGCCTGTGTCGCTGGGAGTCTGTGGCAAGCACCTACCACGCAGTGCGCTTTTGTGCATATATTCCCATAGGCTCCCCACCACTCAACAGTGTTCATATTACTAAGCCCATTTTTCAGATTAAGAAATTGACCCTTAGAGTGTTAATAACTTGAATTACATTAATTTTGTAAACATTTCTTTAGTAATTTCTTTTAGAGAAATTGTGTGAGTGGAATAAGGTCAGGAGAATCAGGATTAGGTAAGAAATATCACTTTAGATTTGCCCAAACATCACCGTTACTTTTTAAAAAATAGACTGATCTTTGCAGAGACTAATACGAGGTTTCTACTAATGAACGGGTCATCAGTGCTGATGACAAAAAAGGGCAAGTCAATAGTCTAATGAAGCAGTCCATGATTTGGCTACTAACAACATGGCATTTATATAGCGTAGCATGGGTGATTTTTATCTGTAGGTGCTTATTATATGCTCACCTTTCAAAACCCATTGTAAACAAAAATGATCCTGTGACTGTAACAGACCAGCGCTCACTCTGCTGGTCTTCACTTCCCTCATATAAGAGTGGCAGCGTTTGCACTTAGCTGGCCTTTTCGTGTGCTGACTTTGGGTTTTACAGAATTGTAAGCACAGGCTGGAAGCCTTACGAAACAGCCTCGGAGGTCTCCATCCAGGCTGGAAGTGGCGGTGACCTCGACTTGCAGAGTTTGGGCTCTTCCTTTCAGCGTGGCTGCAGCTAGTCAGCCGGAGGTCCGTGAGAGCTGAAACAGTGGAGAGTGAAGGGAAAGTATCTTAGCTTCTAAGACTCTTCTTGGCAAAAGGAATGTTCTTCGCATATTTCTTTCTTTTCCTTTTAGTCAACTTTAATTTTTTCTGATGTTTTACTTTTTCTTTCTTTTGTGTGTGTGTTTCTGTTTTTTTTTTTTTTTTTCTTTCCTTTTCTTTTCTTCCGATATTTAAACGATGACATCATTCTTCCTTTTGAACTAGTGGCTTGTGTAATTGATTTAAATAGGTAACAGTTCGCAAGCTGGTCCCAAGTCTAGAGAGTGAATGTTAGGACACTGGACAGATCTTTAAGAACTAGTTGATGTTTTCCTTTGGTCTTTAGCTGTCATTGGTTTTGAGTTAAGGAGAAAAGCAAGTGTAAAAAGTTGCCTTAGACAATATGTGTACATAATTTCTTCTTGGAGTAGGTTGGTTTGTCACAACTGATTGTGGTTAATTTTATTTGTAATTATCTATTAGAGATAACACCTGATTAACATCTTCTAATTTCAGTTGCCTGATGACCTTTCTAGCCAAATACATGCTGCTTCTAACTTATTTTTGGAATGCCATAATTATATATGGTTGTTTGAAATTCAAAATGTGTTTCTCCATAGAAAACTATTAGTATGATGATTAAGGTTCCATTTGAGCCCACCCAAGTCTGTTTCACTCATTATGTACCTAAAACAATACTTTTAGCATTATATCGTTATAGAAATTGTATTTTTTAGAGAATTTTTATGAGTTTTTGAGTCAAACTAATGACATATGCCAGGGAGCAAGATCTTAAATGCTTCAAAGAATAAGTTTTGCAGCTTTTAAAAAAATTTTTTTATTAAGGCAACATTTATTTTCAGACAGAGTGGGAGGGAGGGAGAGAGAGAGAGAGAGAAACATTGATGTGAGAGAAACACATTGATTGGTTGCCACCTGCATGACCCCAACTCAGGGTCAGGGATGAACTGAAACTGAGGTACATGCCCTTGGCTGGAATTGAACCCAGGGCTCTTTGGTCCACAGGCGAATGCTCTAACTGCTGAACCAAACCAGCCAGGGCAGTTTTGCAGCCTTTTTTATGCATTTGAAATTAAGGAGATGGGAAAAAGTAAGGCAGGGATTGGATTACAGGATAGTTAACAAGATTCTGTGCTCTCATGAGGGTGATGACAGTTTATTTACTTTTATTGAATTTTTTGGGATGACATTGGTTAATAATATATAGGTTTCAGGGGTTACAGTTCTATAATATGTCATCTGTATATTGTATTGTGTGTTCACCACCCCAAGTCAAGTTTCCTTTCAGTTAGTTTCAAAGGTCTGTTACCTAATTGCGTAGAAACAATGGACAAGGCTTACTTAAGGTAAAAATAAAGACATTATAGGCCTGGGGCATGACTACCCACTATGACCGGCCCAGTTAGGAATTTATGATCAGATCACCCTGTGAAGTTACTTTCTTTTTTTCATCCATAGTTCCCCTTTTGGTCATATATTATTAGTAATTTTAATACTACTAATTAAAAATCTATATGGCTTCCATCACTGTATGACCTCAACAACTTGTTTACATCTTTTTTTTTTTTAAATTGATTTTTAGAGAGAGGGGAAGGGAGAGGGGGAGAGAGAAAGAGAAACATCGATGAGAGAACATCGATTGTCTGCCTCCTGCATGCCCGCACTGGGGATCAGACCCACAACCTGGGCATGTGCCCTGACCAGGAATTGAACCGGTGACCTCTTGGTGCATGGGCCGACGCTCAACCACTGAGCCACACTGACTGGGCAACTTGTTTACATCTTTAAATCTCAATTTTATCATCTATAAAATGGGGATATTATGAGCACTTATTTCATGGACTGGTAATATGTTTTAAATAAATTATATAAAGCACTTATTATATTAGCTTTTATTATTATTGCTATGATTTGTCTACATTTGCAGTAAATAGATTTTTGTGGGTTGGCTTTGGAGTCTAACCAACAAATTAATGTTATTTCTTTGGGAAAAATAGATGTCCTGTGTTTGGTAAGAAGGGAATCTGATGTCACCAGGAGCATCTTTTCTGCTTTTCCCTTGTACCCCACCAATGTCTAGTGATAGAAGGGTCTATGCTGAGTTTGGATACTTATTGTTCTTCCAGGATCTCAGAGAAAGCTCACTGTCTTATGCATAGACATCATATATTTGTATGTTCAGGCTGTCCCGAATTTCATAGGTTCAGCTTTCATACAAACTATGCTCTGATCTATAAGAGCCATAATTCACCTTTCACATTCTGATGTGTTCTTTGCATGTCCGCCGAGGAGTGGAGGGACGTCTGCAGCGGGTTTGCTGTGCCTCAGTGTTTGTTGCTGCAGGTATTTGAATGCTCTGTTGCATTTCACTATGCAGATTCACACAGATGAGGGGAAAGGTAAAAATGCTGATGCTAATGCTAAGAAACATAGATCTCAAAAGCTTTGTTTTGTTTTGAGTAAGAGGGACAGTGTTAGGCACGCCAAAGTCAATCAAGTGCTTGTTGGAGAGCCTGTATATTAAGGTGTGAAGGAAAAGAAAAACAAACAAACAAACAAACAAACAAACAAACAAAAAACATGTTGAAATGCTAAATATACATTTTTATTTATTATGTCTAAAATGATCCATGTGACTGTGGGCTTTAGAGTTTTTAAATCTTTGGACATGGAGCCATCTTTATGATGTGTAAATATATAGGTTGTGGCTTTTATATTAATACATGCTCTTTTTTTTTGAAGTTTTTTTTAGTACCTTAAACTCTCATGTAACCGTTATCTAGCTTCAACAATGACCAATATGTTGCCAATCTTATTTCGTACTCCCCCCATACACTTTTTTTTTTTTTTTTTCTGGAGTATTTTAAGGTAAATCCTATATCAAATCATTTCAATAATTATTAGTTGTATTTATTTCTAAGTCTTTTATTTTTTTATTATTTTTTAAATCCTCACCTGAGGATACTTTTTCCCCTTTTATCTTCAGATAGAGTGTGTGTGTGTGTGGTGGGGGGCAGAGAGAGAGAGAGAGAGAGAGAGAGAGAAAGAGAGAGAGAGAGAAACAAACATCAGTGTGACAGAGAGACATCAATTGGTTGCCTCCCACATGACCCCAACCAGGGCTGGGGACTGAACCATAACCGAGGTACGTGCCCTTGACCAGAATTGAACCTGCGACTCATTAGTCCACGGGGCGACGTTCTGTTCTAACCGCTGAGCCAAACTGGCCAGGGCTATTTCTAAGTCTTTTAATAGAGACATTAAAAAATATGATCCCGAAGGAGGTGGGTCAAGATGGCAGTGTAGGCAAACGCAGTATCGCCGCCTCCCACAACCACATCAAAATTACAACAAAACTACAACACAACCATCATTCAGAACGGCCTGAAGTCTAGTTGAATGGAAGTCCTACAACTACGAAATTAAAGAAGCAGCCACATTGAGACTGGTAGTAGGGGCAGAGGCGACGGGCTGGTCCCACACCCACATGTGGTGGATAAAAATCAGGAGGATACCTCGACTGGGAAGGTCCTCCCTGAGGACTGAGGGGTCCTCATCCCACACCAGGCACCCCACTCAGGGTTCCAGTGCCAGGAAGAGAAGTCCCCATAACTTCTGGCTGGAAAAACCAGTGGGAACTGAGGCAGAGGGAGGATGTGGCTGCCCCAGCAGTTTCTCTTAAAGGGCCCACGCACAGACTTACTCTGTCCTGCTCCCTCTAAGCTCCGAGAGGGAGGCAGCTTGAAGGGCACTAGAGAACAGGGAAGAACTGAGCTGTTTGGTCTCCGGACAAGGGCTGGAGGGGCAGCTTTCTCCTGGACAGACGTGCTGGTGGAGGCTGTTGTTCCTTTGGAGAGCCCTACCCTCACAGGGCAGGCAGACGGTCGCCATATCTGGGACTCCAGTAACCTGGCTCACACTGTTGGAACCGCTCTGGTGATTCCCTGAGGCCCTGCCCCACCCAACTTTCGGGCCCACCCAAGCTGTTTCCAAAGGCTTTACCATAGGATCGGCTTATCTTGGATCCCGCTTCAGAGTTTCCTAAAATCTCTCAAACAAGCAGCATCTGGTACCTGAGCCTGCCCACCAGTGCACCTGGCACCATTGGACCAGTGGACACCCTGTGTCAACACAGACCAGTGCACAGTAGTGGAGCTGTCAAGGTGCTGGTTGTGGAAACTGCAAACGGCCAGGAGCCCAGCACCATCCCCCACAGTAGCAGCCTGATCAGAGTCAAGATATACCCCCAGCAACAGAGGCTGGGGAGTAGACATCCATCCCCAGGCAACAGAAGCACTGACCAGCAGCAGAGAACCATCCCCCAAAACTACAGCAAAGGCTGAGCAGGAGCTGAGCCCCACTGGACAGCAGCACTCCCCAGCCACCAGCGGCGGGACCTGGGGCTCCATCGGGGCCTGTGCAACACAGCTGCCCACAAGAGCGGTGGGAAGCCAGGGATCCATACAGACCTGTGCGATCCAGTGGCCCACAAGAGCGGTGGGAAGTTAGGGATCCACAGGGGCCTGTGTGACCCAGTGGCCCACAAGAGCAGTGGGAAGTCGGGGATTCAGAGGGACCTGTGCGACCCAGTGGCCCACAATGTGGTGGGAAGTCGGGGATCCATAGGGGCCTATGTGACCCAGTGGCCCACAAGAGCGGTGGGAAGTCGGGGCACCAGATGGACCTGTATGACCCAGTGTCCCACAAGAGCGGTGTGGAGCCGGGGCACCAGATGGACCTGTATGACCCAGTGGCCCACAAGAGTGATGTGGAGCTGGTGCTCGAGAGGGGCCAGTGTCAGCGAGCCCCATACCGCTCGTTAAGTGACCCCAGGCCTGGCACTAGAAGCAGCTAGTGTTGGTTCACAACTTGGCTTTTCCTGGACACCTCCAAGCCCAGCACAAGAAGCAGCCAACTGCAGTTCACTTTGTAGCTTATGCCAGGTGGCCCTGGATAGAGCACAGGCAGTGACTGATCTGGCCCCAGAGCCAGGACACCTAGTGCACAGCTTCAGACCACATTAAAACACCACCACCCAGCCACCTCCACAAGTGACACACTCAATGAGTGGACTCAGTGGGTACCAGAGCCCTGATGAAGTAAGTCTTGCTCTGTGTGGTGGGCTCCTACACAGCTTATTCTCCAAGGTAGTGGCTAGTGGACATAGCCAGTCCTTGCAGCTGATCAGCCAGAGTAAACCTCTCCCACTGACATGCCAACAACAATCAAGACACAATTACAAGAGAAGGGTGTATTGTTCACACTAGGGGTGCACTGCGAGGGCCCAACTGGGGTGATCAGGGAGATTGTGCCACTGGATCCTACAGGATACCTACAACAGTAGGCCACCCTACGAAGCCTAGGAGGCATAGCAATTCTGCCTAATACATAGAAACAATCACAGGGAAGCAACCAAAATGAGGAGACAAGAAACATGTCCCAAATGAAAGAAAAGAGCAAAACTCCAAGAAAAGAACTAAACAAAATGGAGATAAGCAATCTAACAGATGCAGAGTTCAGAGCACAGGTTATAAGGTTGCTCAGGGAACTTGGTGAGACATCCAAGGGACTTAGTGAGACCTTCAAGGAACTTGAGGAGACCTCCGAGGAACTTATTGAGAACATCAACAATATAAAAAAGGGCCAGTCATAAATTAAGGATGCACTAACTGAAATAAAGAATAATTTACAGGAAATAAATAGTAGAATAGATAAAGCCAAGAAGCAAACTATCGATTTGGAATATAAGGAAGCAGAAAACACCCAACCAGAAGAGCAAAAAGAAAAAAGAATAAAAAAAAATGAGGATAGTGTAAGGAGCCTCTGGGACAACTTTAAGCATGCCAACATTCACATCATAGGGGTGCCTGAAGGAGAAGAGAGAGAGCAAGAAATTGAAAACCTATTTGAAACAATAATGACAGAAAACTTCCCTAACGTGGTGAAGGAAACAGATATACAAGTCCAGGAAGCACAGAGAGTCCCAAACAAGTTGAACCCAAAGAGGTCCACACCAAGGCACACCATCATCAAAATGCCAAAGGTTAAATACAAAGAGAGAATCTTAAAAGCAGCAAGAGAAAAGCAGTCTGTTACCTACAAAGGAGCTCCCATAAGACTGTCAGGTGATTTCTCAAAAGAAACTTTGCAGGCCAGAAAGGAGTGGCAAGAGATATTCACGGTGATGAAAAGTAATGACCTACAACCAAGATTACTCTATCCTGCAAAGCTATCATTTAGAATCGATGGATATATCAAGAGTTTCCCAGACAAAAAAAAAGCTAAAGGAATTAATCACCACCAAACCAGTATTATATAAAATGTTGAAGGGTCTTCCTGAAGGTGAAGAGGAACAAAAATATGAACAATAAAATAGGAATTAATATATATCTATCAACAATTGCATACTGGAATTACAACTAAAATAAAGACAAATTGTCAGGAAAAAGCAACAGAAAAGCAGCTTGCAAAAACCATATAACCAGGGACATTGAATTGATCCTGGTAGGATTACGGAAGTGCAAGAGGGGGGCTGGGAGCCTACGGACAGCAGCAGTTTTAGCTGTGAGCAGCACCCTCGGGGTTAAAAGCCCAAGCCTGCTCCACAGCACAGAGGGCTGGGACAGAGCACTAAAATAGCCACAGCCACTCACATTGGGCTCCGGCAGAGGGAGGGCGGACTGGACTAAAACTGTGTGTAGACACTTGGGATTTGGAGGGAGCTCAGAGCTTTTGCTGAATTGCAGCCATGCAAGATGGTGGCCATCTTACTCCATCCAAGGGCACTGGGGAGAGGTGGTGGTCCTTCCCTCAGAGAATCAACCTCAGCCAGGTAGACCATTGAAATGCAAATTGAGGCTCATTAACAACCAGCATCTGCTGATTGTTACACTGAACACCTGAGGGAGGTTTTCATTCAACTAAGAACCAAGGCTCTTCAAGTAACCATGACTAATAGCCTCCAGGCAAAAAGCTGAAGGATAACTGATCCGTTCCTGGGCTTGCAAATCTACTCAGGAAAGTAAGACTTGACAGTGGTGTTTAATGTGGGTCCTCCCACGTTCATCCAAACTCAGTAGAGGGAGCAGAAAGCCAATACCCACAGGGAAAATTTGGCAGGCTGCAAAACCCACTGAGATAGCCAAAATAGTGAAACAAAGAAACACATTCCAAATGAAAGAACAAGAGACCTTTACCAAAGATGAGATAAATGAAATGCAGTTAAGCAAGTTAACAGAGCTAGAATTCAGAGCCATGATCTTGAGGAAGCTCAACAGTGTGCATAAAGACATCAACACCATGAATAAAGACATAAAAACATTGAAAATCAACCAATTGGAAATGAAAAATCACCAAGAAGAAATGAAGAATGACATAGCAGAAATAAAGAACATATTGGAAGGACTAAACAGCAGATTAGAAGAAACTGAAGACCATATCAGTTAATTAGAAGACAGGGTAGAAAAAATCAACCAATCAGAAAACCAAAAGGAAAAAAACAATTAAAAAGCAGGAAGACAGCTTAAGAGAACTGGGCACAACGGGAAACGTAATAATATTCGTATCATACGTGTCCCCAAAGAAGAAGAAAATGAGCAAGGGTTAGAGAATATATTTGAAGAAATAGTGACAGAAAACTTCCCTAATTTGGTGAGGGAAGAAGGCATTCAAGTTCAAGAAGCACAGAGAGCCTCAAGTAAGAAGAACCCAAACAGGCCCACACCAAGACACATAGTAATTAAAATGCCACAAATTAAAGACAAAGAGAGAATTCTAAAGGCAGCAAGAGATAAGCAAAAGGTTACCTGCAAAGGAACCCCTATAAGGCTTTCAGCTGACTTCTCAACAAAAATGCTACAGGCCAGAAGGGAATGGCTCGAACTAATCAAGGTCATGAAAAACAAGGATCTGAATCCAAGACTACTCTATTCAGCAAGGTTATCTTTCAAAATAGAAGGTCAAATAAAGAGCTTCCCAGACAAAAAATAAAGCCTAAGGGAATACATTAGCACCAAACCAGCACTGCAAGAAATGTTAAAAGGACTGCTGTAATTAGCAGTAGAAAAGGGAAGAAAAATAGAACCACACTAAACAAAAATGGCAATAAATAAGTACATATCAATAATCACCTTAAATGTAAATGGACTGAATGCTCCGATAAAAAGACACAGAGTAGCTGATTGGATAAGAAAGCATGATTCATCTACATTTTGTTTACAAGAGACCCACCCCACAACAAAAGACTCAGATAGGTTGAAAGTGAAGAGATGGAAGAAAAACCTTCCAAGCAAACAGAAAGGAAAAGAAAGCTGGGGTAGCAATATTCATATCTGATAAAATAGATTTCAAAATGAAGGCCATAACTAGAGACAAAGAAGGTCACTACATAATATTGAAAGTATCTATCCAACAGGAAGATATAATTTTGGTAAACATATATGCACCCAACATAGGAGCACCAAAATATATTAAAAATCTTCTGGAGGGCTTCAAAGGAGAAATCAAACAATACAATCGTAGCAGGGGACTTTAACACCCTGCTGACATCACTGGATAGATCATCCAGACAAAAAATTAACCAGGAAACAGAGACTCTAAATGAAGAACTAGACCAAATGGATTTAATAGATATCTACAGAGAATTACATCCCCAAACTGGAGAATTCACATTCTTCTCAAGTGCACATGGGACAGTCTCAAAGATAGACCACATGTTAAGACACAAACTAAGTCTCTACAAGTTCAAGAAGATTGAAATCATATGAAGCATCTTCTCAGATCACAATGGCATGAAACTAGAAATCAATTGCAACAAGAACATGCAAAGATATTTGAACACATGGAGGCTAAATACCATGTTATTAAACAATGAATGGGTTACTGAGGAGGTCAAGGAAGAAATGAAAAACTTCCTGTAAACTAATGAAAATGAACACACAAAAACACAAAATTTATGGGAGGCAGCGAAGGCAGTCATAGCACTACAGGCCTACCTCAAGAAACAAGAAAAATTTCTAATAGGCTATCTAACTTCACAACTTCAAGAACTATAAATCAAACAAAAAGAAAACCCCAGAGCAGGTAGAGGAAGAAATAGTAAAGATCAGAGCAGAAATAAATGACATAGAAACCAACAAAACAATTCAAAGGATTAATGAAAAAAAGAGCTGGTTTTTCGAAAAGGTAAACAAGATTGATGGCCTCTTAGCTAGATTCACCAAGAAACAGAGAGAACTCAAATACACAAAATCAGAAATGAAAGAGGAGAGGTAACAACTGACACCACAGAAATACAAAGGATTGTTAACGAATACTATGAACAATTATATGGGAACAAATTCGACAATCTAAGCGAAACGAACAAATTTCTAGAAACACTTAGTCTCTCAAAACTGAACTTGGAAGAGATAGAAAACTTGAACAGACCAAACACATCTACGAAAATTGAAGATAGAATCAAAAATCTCCCAGCAAACAAAGCCAAGGGCTCGGATGGCTGCACGGGGGAGTTTTACTGAACATTCAAAGAACTAACACTCATTCTCTTCAAACTATTTCAAAAAATTCAAGAAGAACGAAGATTTCCAAACTTGTTTTATGAGGCCAGCATGATTCTAATTCCAAAACCAGAAAAAGACACTATAAAGAAAGAAAACTGCAGGCTAGTATCCCTGATGAACAGAGATGCCAAAATCCTGAACAAAATACTAGCAAATCAGATCCAGCAATACATCAAAAAAATTATTCACCATGACCAAGTGGGATTCATCCCAGGGATACAAGGCTTGTACAATATTCGCAAATCAATAAATGTGGTACACCACATAAACAAAATGAAAGATAAAAGCCACATGATCAATATCAATAGACACTGAAAAAGCATTTGACAAAATGCAGTACCCATTTCTGATAAAAATGTTCAACAATGTGAGAATAGAGGGATCATAGCTCAACATAATAAAGGCCATATATGAAAGACCTACAGCCAACATCATACTCAATGGGCAAAAACTAAAATCATTTTTCTTAAGAACAGGAACAAGACAGGGATGCCCACTTTCGCCACTCTTATTTAACATAGTACTGGAAGTCTTAGCCACAGCAACCAGATAGGAAGAAAAAAATAAAAGGGATCCAAATTGGAAAGGAGGAAGTGAAACTGTTGTTATTTGCAGATGACATGATATTATACATAGAAAATTCTAAAGACTCCATAAAAAATCTACTAGATATAATAAATGAATTTGGCAAAGTAGCAGGATACAAAATTAATGTCAAGAAATTGACGTCATTCTTATACACCAAAAATAAAGTGACAGAAAGAGAAACTAAGAAAACAATCCCATTCAGCAAGCAGCAAAAAAAATTAAGATACCTAGGAATAAACTTAACCAAAGAAGTAAAGGACCTATTTGCAGAAAATACAGGACATGGAAAAAAGAAATAGAGGAAGATATAAAGAAGTAGAAGCACATACCTTGTTCATGGATTGGAAGAATTAACATCATTAAAATGTTCATATTACCCAAAGCAATCTATAGAGTCAATGCAATCTCCATCAAAATACCAATGACATATTTCACAGAACTAGAAAGTTCATATGGAACAAAAAAAAGGCCCCAAAGAGCCATAGCAATCTTGAAAAAGAAGGACATAGTAGGTGGGAATCGCAATACCAGATAATCGGGTTATACTACAAAGCTACTGTAATCAAAACAGCTTGATAGTGGCACTAGAACAGGCGTATGGACCAGTGGAACAGAACATGGAACCTGGAAATTGACCCAACACATTATGCTCAATCAAAATTTGACAAAGGTGGCAAGAGCATACAATGGAGTAAAGACAGCCTCTTTAATAAATGGTGTTGGGAAAATTGGACAGCTACATGCAAAAAAAATGAAACTAGACCATCAACTTACATTATATACAAGAATAAACTCAAAATGGATAAGAGACTTAAATGTGACTTGTGAATCCATATATATTATACAGGGAAATGTAGGCAATAAAATTTTGGACATCATACGCAGCAGAATTTTCACTGATACATCACCTAAGGCAACAGAAACAAAGGAAAAAATGAACACATGGGACTACATCAAACTAAAAAGCTTCTGCAAAGCAAAAGAAACAACCATCAAAATGGAAAGGGAACCCACTCTATGGGATAGCATAATTGCCAGTGATACATCAGATAAGGGGTTAATTTCCAAAATATATGGAGTGCTCGTACAACTCAACAATAGGAAGACAAAGAACCCAATTAAAAAATGGGCAGAGGAACTGAATAGCCACTTCTCCAAATAGGACATACAAATTGCTAAGGGACATATGAAGAAATACTCAACATCACTAATCATCAGAGAGATGCCAATTAAAACAACAATGAGGTATCACCTCACACCTGTCAGAATGGCCACCATCAACAAATCATCAAACAACAAGTGTTGGCGAGGGTGTGGAGAAAAGGGGACTCTAGTACACTGCTGGTGGGAATGCAGACTGGTGCAGCCACTATGGAAAACAATGTGGTATTACCTCAAAAAATTAAAAATTGAATTGCTATTTGACCCAGTGATTCCACTTCTAGGAATATACCCTAAGAAGCCTGAAACACCAATCAGAAAGAATATATGTACCCCCATGTTCATAGCAGCACTATTTACAATAGCTAAGATCTGGAAACAGCCCAAGTGTCCATCAGTAGACGAATGGATAAAAAAGTAGTGGTAGATATACATAATGGAGTACTATGTAGCTGTAAGAAAGAAAGATCTCTTATCCTTTGGGATGACATGGAGGGACCTGGAAAATATTATCCTAAGCGAAACAAGCCTAGCAGAGAAAGACAAATATCACATGATTTCACTTATTTGTGGAATATAATGAACAAAACAGTCTGAGGAACAGGGTAGACCCAGAGAGGTGGAAGTAGGGTACAGACTGACAACCCTCAGAAGAGGGGGTGGGGTGGGGAAGGAAGAAATAAACCACCGAACTTATATGTATGTACTCATAACCAATGGACATGGACAACAAAGCTGGGTATGGGGTGGGTGGGGGGGACGAGGATGAGGGTATCAGTGGAGAAAAAGGAGAAACATCTGTAACAAAAATAAATAAAAAGCAAAACAAAACAAAAAACCACCCAATGAAAAGCACTAAAGGTCAAACTGCCACTTTCTCCAATGGACTTTTGTTTACAACAGCCCCTCTGAATTTCCCCTTTTCTCTGTAAAAGAACTTCTCTTTTGTTTATTTTGACTTGGGTGTGGTTGGCCATTAGATCCCATGTCCCAAGTTGCAATTTTTTTTGTGGGCGGGGGTCTAAATATTGAAGTTTATTTAAATAAAATATAATCTATAACAAAAAAATACTAAGGGTGTTACCACTACTTACAGTTTTAAATATATTAACAAGAACTCCAACATTTTAATCCAAGAATGACATCATCTTTGTAGTACAGTAACAAATGTTAAATTAAATGTTGAATACCAATTTGCAATTCCTTGTTGTTCCTGAATAAATCCATTTTTTTTGGAAAAAGACAATAATCCCAATGCCATTATCATACCTAATACAATTAACAGTAATTCCTTAGTATCTTCTAATACCCAATTAAGATTCAAGCAGCCTTGATTGTCTCAGAAATGTTTTCTTAAAAGTGGATTAGTTTGAATCAGGATCTCAATTTGTATATTGCATTTTATGGTTATAGGTTGTAGGTGTTTTTAAGTTGGGGAGTACCATATTTCTGCTATGTGGCCCCTCCTTGACAGCAAAGAATCCTCTAGAGCCCAGCAAGAGTGTATTCCATTCTTAGGCAAAATGACAAGCTGAGGACATTTTCCTCCAAAATATAATAGAGGGGATTTGCAATCTTCTGTGTCCTTCCTGTTCTCATAAATTTAATCCAGAAATTTACAGTTAAAAACAACTTCAAACATATTCCTTTATTATTTGAAGCCTAGATTTAAATCCTGGGTGTTAAAATACCACCAACACATCAATTCCATGCTATTCTCCTGATATCTACATATTAATCATCTGTTTTGTCATCTTGTAACACTAAGTGTTGCCATCCCTGGGGCAGATTTAGGTAGGCGAGGATTCAGGTGGCAACTACTTGAGTCATGAACTTCGAGGCTAGTTTGGCAGAAATGAATACAGATTATATAAATTAATGCAGATGGGCCTTGGTTCTGAGCACTGACGCATTGTTCAGCACCTTCATAATGCTCAGGCCCTGTGCAGGTGCTCATCCTGGGGATAAAGTCCTCCGAGGCGTGGCGGTCCCCTCTTTGATCTGCAGACACAGGACTGGGGCAGGCCAAGGCTTGACTTCGGAAGGGCGCTGATGCAGCAGACTCACCTCTAACTTCTGTGCTACACAGGCTGTGGTCCCTGGAAGACCTGAGTGGAAGTATGTTCCAGGAAGGACCTTAATGAAATGTTTATATAATGACAAAGAGTGAAGAGTAAAGAAGACTGTTGTAAGCTTGAGGAAATGTCACTGCTTTTCAGAACCTACAGTGGTTTCTCATTGCTCAGAGTAAACACCAAAGCCCTGAGAGCGGCCTCCCAGGCCCTGCAGCCTTTACCTCTCTGACCTTAGCTCCTGCTTTCCGTGTTCACCCAGCCACTGGATTCCGTGAATCGGCAGGACTCTCACCTACTTCAGGGCATTTGCGTTCCTGTTCCTTACCGCATACTCACTATCACTAACTTTTTTTTTTTGTTTGTTTCTTTTATCCTCACCAGAGGACATTTTTCCATTTGTTGTTTTGATAGAGTGGGAGGGAGAGAGAGGAAGAGAGAGAGAGAGAAACATTGACGTGAAAGGGACACATCGAGTGGCTGCCACCCGCACGACAAACCAGGGCCGGGGACAAATTGCAACCGAGGTACGCGCCCTTAGCAGGAACTGAACCCAGGTCTCACTGGACCGCAGTCCGACGCTCTAACCGCTGAGCCAAACCGGCCAGGGCCATACTCACTAACTTATCTCCTTCCTTTCTAACTTTCTTCAGGTCTTTCTCATCTCCTTCAAGTCTTTGTTCAGCTATCACTCAGTGAGGGCTTTCCTAACCACCTATTTAAAACTGCCCTCCTTGCCCCTTGGCACCCCCTTCCCTGCCTGCCTGTCCCATCAGGCCTCCCTAAATCTCTCCCTTGCTTATATTTTCCCATAGCAGTATCACGTTCTAACACATTAGACAGTTTACTTTTTAATTTTGCTTATTGTCTTTTTCCCACTGTGGGTTTATCCTTCATACTTAGAATAATAGCTGATCATAGTAGACATTCAATAAATTGTTTAAATGAGTGGGTAGATGAGTTAAAGTCTGGAAAATCTGATCCCAAGAATACACAGAACATCCCTTGGGGAAAACGAAGGATGGACTTTGAATGGCATTGTGGAAAGAGACCCTGTAGTAAGGGAGCTGAAGCATCTTCACTATTCATGTAACAGTGAACTGTGTTCACAAAGTTGACGTGAGTTACAGCTGTCTTTCTGCTTAGTAGTGTGGCCCGTATGCTGAGGGATGTATTCGCCAGCTTTGATACAGTAGATCCTTGGCATCGGTGAATCTAACAGTTGTGGTTTTAGATACTTGCTGGCAGCCCAGAAGGGTGACGCCACATAGTTGCTTATGCTTTGTAGACACACATGTGGCGAATCCTGTGCCAGCCTGAGCTCAGCCTGAGACTGAGGTGCCCGGTCTCCTGCACTGCAGCTATTCCCAGTAGCCTTCTTTAACTTGAGAATTTAAAAACTCATATAGTCACACTTGACCACATGTTATCAGAAATTATGTGTCACAGTGATACTAGTGAATTTGGGCATTTGCAAAGGAGGGAGGGGGAGGGATGTTTCCCGAATATCAAGGGTCAGTATTCTGGTGAGTCTGCCCTTTCACCAAAGCTCTGTTTAATATTTGTGACCCCAGGTTCCTAAAGAGTTTGGAACGGATCAAGCAAATCATACAAAGATAGGCAGCATGACAGGCAGTGGTTAAGAGCACAGACTTGTGCAGCTGCACCGCGTGGGTTTGAATCCTGACTTTGACAGTTATTAGTTGGGTGACGTAATCTCTCTGTGCCTCAGAAATTATGATGTTGAAGGTGGTACTTACCTCCTTGGATTGTTGTGAGAATTAAATGAGTAATTTAATTGGTAAATAAAATTGGTAAACACTTACAACAGTGGCTGGTACATAGTAAGCAAAACCTAAATGTTGGTTAAGTAAAAATAAAGACATTTATTTGGGAGGCCCGTTAGAGAGCGCTTTAACTTTCGGTCAGTAGGCACACCAAGGTAGGGAAAGAGGTGAGTGTAAGTGATATAATTTGAAGTTATAAGAAGGCATATTAAAGCTCAGTAATATGAAGAAAAAAGTTACTGAGGCTCATCCCTAATGGGTACGGGCCAGTTAATTATGGAGTGTGGTAGGGTAGTTCGAATTGTGGATTGCTGAGTTAGACTCCCTGCCTGGTCTTCTCATCACATGTACTGAGCAGTTTGGTTACATTACTTAACTTCAAATTACAACTCTAAAATGGGTATGTGAAAAGTACTTACCTCATGGGGCTGTCATGAGGATTGACTCAAATAATCATTGTAAAGTGCTTAGCACAATACCTGGCGTGTCGTAAAGTTTTGAGAATGGGACTTTTAAAAAATAACGGATGGTGAGAGTTCGTAATCTCTGTCCCCACATTGTTATGGGTATTGACATCCGTTAGCTAGAATCTTCATCTTGGGCCTGTTACTGAGCCAGTTGAACAAAATCTGGCAGCATCAGGAATGAAATAATGAGTGCACGATGCTTGCCGTAGTGCCCGGCACATAGCAAGAGCTCAGTAAAATGCCAGGAGCCTCATCCCCGCCACCTGCATGATGGTTCAGGCTGGAATATGTGAACAGTATGGCTGCCATACTGTGTAGATGCCGAGAGGGAAGGCATCTTTCCCTGTTGTACGCTCTGGGTGTCAGAGGTAGGAGGTCAGGAGCTGTGCCAATCAGATGCACCCGCTGACTCCCAGCATTGTGTCCTGGAACAAACTCCTATTCTGGTGTCCCTATCCACTGGCCAACCTGACCTGACCTGAGGTCATTGTAAAAGCCACAATAAATGTGGGCAAAATCACAGGCTAAAATGAAATATATGAATTAACTGTGGATTTTAGTTATCTCTGTTCTCACGATACTAATGACTACAAATAATTAGCACTGACTATGTATAAATTCGAAGTTAGGCTACAATTTGTAGAGCTCAAGTTGAAGGTTTATATTGACATTTCAAATTCTAATTTCCTTTCGGAGGTAGTTGCTGTCCAGCCTTTCTATTGGCTTGTCTAAACATATTACAAAGTTTTATTTGTCCAGTTGCAGTCCTGAGGAACAAAATTGAACTTTCTCATGTCTCACATTTCTTTAGGATTTTAAAAGCAGTTTAAGCTGCACTTTATTTCTTAAGTTCCTTCATTCATACATTCGTTGAACTAATATTTACTTAGAACCTACTATGTGGCAGGTTCAGGTACCTCTTAGCTTTTCTTTTTAAAAGCAGACAAGGGGGAAAAATTAGTCCTGCCACTACATATACATGGTCTGTGTGAGGGGTTACATTCCAAAGTTAGCCAATAAGGAGAAAATTAGATAATTAAAGTTATTCTTAAAAAATCCCTTGTAGCCATTTCCCTCACTCTAGTTTTGAAACAAATGACTATTTCTTCAGTTGAATACCAAGCAAGTAATTGGAAGTTTGCTTGTGTATGGGGTTCATGTTCTTTGAAAAATACATCCAGGACCTTTAAACTTAGAGGTGCACTTGGCACTAAACTTGTGTGCACCCTCACCAGCTGATTCATTCATTCATTCATTCATTCATTCATTCATTCATTCATTCACATTTAATGAGCACTTGCTATGTGTAGTGACTATACTTGACATTGACACTGGAGGTAGAAAAACTATATATAGATGATACCTGCTCTCAAAGAGCTTATAATGTGATGGGGACAACTGCTGTGACATGCCTGTGTACAGTTGCATGAGGTTATGTGCTTGTGACAAGGCAATGTCATGCATGCTGTATGAAAATGCTATAGGTTCTATATATACCTTCAAGGAGCCAATGGAGAACAGATGAGGGATCATAGCTCTTCTTGGGGAAGGATGTGCGAGAATGTAGAGAGGGCTCTGGAGAGGTCTGTGTTGGGTCTTGAAGAATGGGTTGACAAAGATGGCGTGTTAAGGAGAGGAAACAGTATGGATACACAGGCATGGTAGCCTGCGCAGGGAATGGCATGGCATGGGGGGACGGCAGAAGCTAAGTGTGGAAAGTTCATGGCAGGATTTAAACTCTATGTTGACATCAGTAGACAAATGGATAAAAAAGCTGTGGTACATATACACAATGGAGTACTACGCAGCTGTAAGAAAGAAAGATCTTTTATCCTTTGAGACTACATGGAGGGACCTGGAAAGTATCATCCTAAGTGAAACAAGCCAAACAGAGAAAGACAAGTATCATATGGTCTCACTTATTTGTGGAATATAATGAACATAACAGTCTGAGGAATGGGGTAGTCCCAGAGATGTGGAAGTGGGGTACAGACTGACAATCCCCAGAAGAGGGGTTGGTGGGGGAGAGATAAACCACAGAACTTATATGCATGTGTGCATGAACAATGGACATGGACAACAAAGCTGGGGACAGGGCAGGGAGGGTGGGGGAGGGGGGAATCAGTGGGGGAAAAAGGAGAAACATCTGTAACAAAAATTAATAAAAAAACAAAACAAAACAAAAAATTCTATGTTGAGTAGTTTGGACTTCCTCTTCGATATAATGAAGAGCCATGGAGTGATCCTTAAAAGGAGAATGATACCAAATTGTGTTTTATAAATGGATGGATTTGGGAGATGTGATTTTAGAGCCAGGGAGACCGGTTTGAAACCACTGGTGGGAAGGCAGGTAGCAATCACACACTTGCTTCTAAGCCTGGACATGCTGGAGCATCCCTTGACTAATAGCTGCCTTGCAGGCTGGGTTCCTAGCTACAGATAATGCTTTTCCCCACCTTTAACCTGTGGGTGGTCTCCCCTTCTTCCCTTTGCTCTGCCTTCTTTACTCTGCTGCTTCTTTGGTCTGGCTCTTGGTGGAAGACTGGCAGTGTGAAAAGCAACCAATGAAAGTATAAATAAGTGGAACAACAAATCAATGCTTCTCTCTTCCCTCCTTCTCTTCCCCTCGCTCTAAAATCAATAAATTAAAAAAATAAAATGTCATTTGAAAAATGTTAATAAATGGAACCACATAGCATATAACTTCTTGGAGGTAGCTTTCTTCATTCAGCACAATCCCCTGGAGAGTCACTGAATTTGTTTTGTGTATCAGTAGCTTGCTCCTTTTTTATTGCCAAGCAGTATTCCATAGGATGGATGTACCAGAGTTTGTTTAGCCATTCACCTGTTAAAAGACATCTGGGCTAGTTCTGCTTTTTGACTATTATAAATAAAGCTGCTGTGAACATTCATGTACAGCCTTTTGTGTGAACACGTTTCCATTTCTTTGGGAGAAGTGCCCAAGGGTACAAATGAACTTTTAATGCAGTTCCTAAACCCAGAATTGTGTTTGGTGTGATCCTGCTCTGGATTACATTTCCACCTTCTGTTCAGTTGGCAGTCATACTTCGTGTGGGGCTGTCCCCCAGTTCTCCCCAGCCCTGGGCCTGTGTAAGTTTCCAGACGGATTAGGGCACTCCTGAGCTCTGCTTTGCTGCCGGCTGATCTCCGGGAGTCGCCTCTGCCATTTCTCACACTTGTTAGGTTTGCTGCACTGATGTCTTTTCAACGTTTGTGTCCAGAGCTCCAGCAGCCTCTGCAGTTGCACCAACAACCATATTCTTCCCCCTTCTTTGCTGTGGGAGTGTGGGCTCTCTTGCCTGCTGAAGTGACGAAGGGAATAGTTGCAGTGTCCTCAGCCTCTGCCCTCTGCTTCCATGTAGTGAACACATGTTGCCAAAAGATGGCAGTACTCTGTGCAGCCATAGACTGCTCTCCCCTGTCACCGGTGGTTAGAACTGATCCTGTTCTCTGTGTGTGTGTGTTGAAAACGTGGACAGCAGAGTTTCCAGAACAACAAAGACACCGAGGAAACACAATGCAATTTCAAAAGTTTGAAAGAAAACATCACATTTGCAAATGATTTGTAATGAAAATGATTCCCAGCTCCTTAGAAATGATTTGAAGAGGGAATAAAATTCAGAGATGTGTGTGAGTGTATGATTCTAGATGTCAGTATGATTGCTGCATTCTAGGTAGCTTCTGAAAAAGACCTGTGAAAATGCTGATTTTTGCTTCCCCTCTGATCTAAGACCAGCCGACTATCAGGGACAGCCTGCTTCTGAGCTCTGAGACCTGAGGTGAACACCTCTTAGTCCTCAAGTGAAGGCCCTTATGCACACTGTAAATACAATTTTCAAGGCAGCAACGGTTAATGATAATAAACTCTTCACTTCCTAGTATTTGTCCACTCCCCGGCATGCGTCACTTCAGTGTGTGTGGGCATGTGTGTAAAGAACTGTTTAAACATTTGCTATGCACAGGAAAGCTGTTGTAAAGTGAGAGATTATGGGGTTCACTGCATATCATAAACAGAGCGAGCTAGTGAGGGTAAAGTGGGATGGGTTTAAATATGAGGTGAACAAACTTTAAGCGTATGCAAGGAAAAAACCATTGGTGTCTAGTTCAGTGTGGACATGTTAAACATGGGGGCTGTTCTGCCTCCTGGGGTGCCATCCTCGGGTGCCTTTTTGGAAGTAGACAGTCCTGCTATTCCTAGGGTCCATGTGCAGCCTGGTTAAGTGCAGACAGGGTGGGGAGGAAGGCGGGCCAGCTCTGGGACTGGGGCTGCAAGCTTCAGAATGGGTCCTCTACGCCCGGGCCAGTGTGTGGAGGCTGGAGGGTCTGTTTTCTGCTGCCCCTGGTCTGAGAGCCTCCTCTCCTCTGACCCTGCAGCTCACAGCATAGCTGCACGCCCAGGGTGACAAGGGAGCAGGGACTCCCCCTCAAGCAGCAGCCTTTTTGCTAGTGCATCCTTTGGCAAAGGCCTTAGGTTAGGAAGAGAATTGCTCTGTAGAAAGTTATAACCCTGAAACCAGATGCTGTTACTATAGAGACAAGTGAAATGCTGCCGTGGGAGGCCTAACGGAGGAGGGATGGGGAAGGGAGGTGGGAGGGCAAGTGAGGCGAATCTAGAGGCTAGCACACCCAAAGACTTTCAACCTTTGGCAGCACTGTGCCGGGGTAGGCTTGCGTTCTGCAGCTTGTGGGCTGGCGGCCCGCCACTTGCTGACTGGCTGAGTGGCAGCTGCTAGCACTGTGTGGACTAGCCGGTGAGCACGTTGGCAGTTGGCGAGGGCTCTGGGGGCGGGAACCCAGAGGGGTGGAATGCAGATGGGCGCCCAGGGCCCAGTGGCTGACAGTTTTGCACAAATGTTTCTCGTGCTGGGCTTAAGTCACTCTTACAAACCTGCTCAACGATTAGGACTGGCTGGTGAAGAAAGCCTGTCTGTTTGGCAGCAGATTTGACTTGTATTACAGTTAAATCATGTTAGTGCCCCAGAGTAGCGAGGAATAAGAGAACACCCCCGTTGTGTGTGGACTTCCAAGGAAGGGGCTCCCTGAGCCCCCCAGGGGCCCTGTGGAAGGAGGGGGCAGTGTTGGCCCCGCACTGATTTTGTGCTGACTGGTCTGACCCTTCTCCCCGTGATGCTGGTGAGAAGCTTCCAAATCTATTCTGAACTTTGCCTCATGCTGGCCATGCAAGCATCCAGGGAGCTGTTTAGAAGCATGCGCTTTCCTTTCTTTGTTTTCGGCAAATGCAGTTTGTTTGAAAGGAACATTTAAAGGATGGATTTGAGGGCCCGATTAGGAACTAGATGGGTTAATTTCTTACCACTGATAGAGGGGAAAACTGATTGGGTCAGACAGTCATTTTAAAAGATATCTCTGTCTTGCTAATAATAGCAAGCAACTGCTGAGAGGGCTTTAGGGGGGTGACACAAACCCAAATAACTGGCATTGGTGCTGTAAAGATGGAAGAAAGCTGTAAATTCCCGTGCTTTGTGCAGAAGCCCAGATGTGCCAGGCTGGACTTGGTCTCACGGAGGAGAGGGAAGCTCTGGGAAAGGCTGCTGTGGGCGTGCAGATTCTGTATTTTCAGTTTGCAGCACTCATTCTTTTTGGCTTCCTACAGGGAAGAGGCTGCTTGCAGACGCTCTGCATTGTCCGTCAGGAAGGACTAGGTTTCTAATTACTTGCTATGTATAGTCTTGGAGGGAATGTGAAATATGTATCAGCGAGCCAAGGAATGCACCCATCATTATTCTCACTGTAATGCAGATGGAGCTCAGGGACAATGTTTCAGTTAGCCTGGATGGGTGTCTCAGCCTAGGAAGAGGGCTCTGGGCATGAACGTTTCTACAGTTGTTATAATTGGTACAATGTCTTAGTTGTTGCTGGTTTTCTTCCTATGTTTCTGCTTTGCTTGCTTGTTGCATGCAATTTTGGGAAGGGATTGGGAGCAGAGGCTAAACATTTTATTTAGGGAACTTGTAAAAAGTAAATAGGGGCCTGGTTGGTGTGGCTCGGTGGTTAGAGTGCCGGCCCATGCACCAAAGGGTCATGATTTCATGCCTGGTCAAGGGCTTGTATCTCGGTTGCAGGTTTGATCCCCTGCCCTAGTCAGGGCATGCGCAGGAGGCAACCAATTGATGTGTCTCTCTCATATTAATGTTTCTCTGTCTCCCCCTGCCCTCCTCCCTCCCTTATACTCTCCCTAGAAATCAATGGAAAGGATATCCTCTGGTGAGGATTAACGACAAAAATGTAAATAGGATCAGTTTGATTAATGGTGGGGTGCAGAAATGATGCTCTGTAGGAAATTGTGTTGATTCTGCAGGTTGATAGGACTGGCAAGGGTTAGTTCTGAGAAGAAATGTGGGCTGAACTCTGTTTTCCAGAGGGGAAGCAGTTCTGTTATTGTCTATGCAGTAAGGAGTACAGGTCTCCAGGATTTTATTGTACTTCCAAGGTCTTTTCAGAAAATGTCCACATTAAGCTGTCATCCTTGTCCATGTCGTAAAGCGCAGTATTACTGGTGGGTTCTTGCCCTTTGGACCGACTTGCCTGGGTTGCCAGGGGACTCTTCGAGAAGGCAGATGTGGTTACACCGCAGCCCGTTCTGTCTTGCTTATTATTGTGTCTCTAGTACCTAGAAGTGTGCCTGACACCTAGTAGGTACTCAGTAAATATCTGCTGAATGGAGGAGGGCAGGAAAGAGAAGAGGGGATGGTTGACGGCTATTCTTGTGTCTAGCACTGTGCATGGTATGTTTCAAGTGCTTTGGTCATTGCCAGCGGTAGCCGCCCCCCGAGTGCCAAATCCTGGTTTTCCTTCTCTGTCTCCGTCTTGCTCAGCCTCCCAGTAGCATACTCTCCTCTTCCCTCAACTTCCCTGACATTACTCTTTCCTGGTTTCCTCTTACCTCACTGACTGCTTTGGTTCCTCTGCTCTGCTTGTAAATGTTGGCATGCCCGGCGCCCAGTCTTAGGTCTACGCCTCTATTTCTATATTTTCTTCCTGGATGATCTCATCCAGTAATAGCTTCAGGGACTGGCTTTTATTCATTGATTTTCCAGTTTTTATCTGTAGCCCCAGACTCCTGAGCTCCAGATTTAGATGTCTAATTGTGTATCGGACAGCTCCTTGTTCATATATAATAAGCATCTTATATGTAACAAGCATCAAAAGTGGCCAGAAAAGAACTCTTGATTTCTTCCCCAAAACCTGTTTCTCCCACAGCCTTTCCTGGACTCCTGAGATAGTTTCCTAGTTTCTTTGGTCTCCTCATGACCTGTATTTCATGTAGCAGCCAGAGTGATCCTTAAAAAAAGATAAAACAGTTCCATCTTAAAACTCTTCCAACTACAGTTAATAAATAATACTGTATTGCATATTTGAAAGTTGCCAAAAGAATAGATCTTAAAAGTTCTCATCACAAGGAAAATAAATATTGAAACTAGATGTGCTAAATAGACCTGTTGTGGTGATCATATTACAGTACTATAGCCCACCCCACCCCTTGTCCGGGGTTTTACTTTCCATGGTTTGAGTTACCTGCAGTCAGCTGGGGTTCGAAAATACTAAATGAAAAGTCCCAGAAGTAAACTATTGATAAGTTTTAAACTGATAAGTTTTAAAACTATTGATAAGTTTTAAAGTGCAAGGTTCTGAGTAGCACAATCAAGTCTCGTGATGTCTTGCTATGTCCCACCCTGGACATGAATCTTCCCTCTGTCCAGCCTGTCCACACTCTCCACCCATGAGTGATTTAGTAGCCATCTCGGTTATCAGATAGACTGTCACAGTATCACAGTACTTGTCTTCAAGTAACCCATATTTTACTTAATAATGACCCAAAGCCCAAGAGGAGTAAACTGGCAACTTGCATATGCCAAAGAAAAAAATATAGAAAGCCGAGGTTGTTAAGATCTATGGTAAGAATGAATCTTCTGTCTGTGAAATGGCCTAACTTATAAATTAAACTTTATTATAGGTATGTATGTCTAGGAAAAAACACTACACACACACACACACACACACACACACACGTATGTATATATGGTTCAGTAATACTGGTGGCTTCAGGCATCCATTGGAGGTCTTGGAACATATCCCTCTCAGGTAAGGAGGGACTACAGTATATACACATATCAAATCATTGTATTACACATCTGAAACTAATATAATGTTATGTATCAATTATACCTCAATAGACCAGAGCAAAACAACTCTTCAGTGGCTCCCAGAACACCTACAATTCTTACTGCCCACCATGCCCTGCGTGGCCTGATTCCTAATAGTATTATTGCTGTTGACCTTTTATAGCTCTGTCCAGCCTCATGGATCTCATTTCTGTTCCTGGAACATGCTAAACTTGTTCCCATCTTAGGGACTTCGCACTTGCTGATCCCTTTGCCAGAACTTCAAAGACCTGATTCCTTCATATCATTGTTTTCTCTGCTCAAATGTCACCTCTTCAGAAGCCTCACTTGAACCACCTTATGCCAGGTAGATCCCTGCCTCATTTTATTTCCTGCAAAGCACGTAATGCTATCTAATACTACCTTGTTTATCTACTTATTATATTTCTTATTTATCTATCTATTTATTATTATATTATATTATAAGAATGGTCTCATTCACAGATGTATTCCCCTCCCTCTGGAGCGTTCTAGAACATAGCAGTTGCTGAATCACTAAATCAGTGCATCCCTCATTCTTCATGGGACGGGCCCAGAGAGGGCTGGCAAAAGACTCGACCTCTCAAGTCTTCAAGGCGGTTTTTCTACTATAATCCTGATGGTTGATCCATATCCTATTTGTATTTAGTTTCATACTTTAGTTTTAATACAGAAAAGGAAATAGATATATATCAGGATGAACTATTGAATACAGGTCCCATCTACCTGAAAGAAAATATTCTGCAAGTGTCCAAAGGTAATGAGTTTCTTTTTTTTAAAATCCTCACCCGAGGACATTTTTCCATTTTTTGTACAGATAGAGTGGGAGGGAGAGAGAGAAAGAGAGAGAGAGAGAGAGAGAGAGAGAGAGAGAGAGAGAGAGAGAAACATCGATGTGAAAGGGACACACCGAGTGGCTGCCACCCGCACGACCAACCAGGGCCGGGGACAAACTGCAACCGAAGTACGTGCCCCTAGCAGGAACCGAACCTGGGTCTCTCCGGACCGTAGGCCGATGCTCTAACCACTGAGCCAAACCGGCCAGGGCGGTAATGAGTTTCTTAATGGCACTGTCTACCAATAAATATGAGGGTACAAAAGGAATAAAGAAAGAGGAAAGGAAGGAAACTTACCTTCATTAAACATGTACTAGGGGCCAGGCATGAAACTGAGTACTTTCACGTTTGTTACCTCATTTGAATCTCAAAGAAGACCTGCATGATTGATATTATTACTCCAGTTTTATAGATGGAAACACTGAGGGTCAAAAAGTTAACCCTTTGCTCCAGGTGATACAAATACTAAGATTTTTGAAACCCAGGCCTACCTGACAGCATACTTCTGACATTTTGTGCTACGGTGGTTGCTTTGGGAGATGGATATGCTCCTAAAATAGAAAGGAGGAAAATGTGAATTCAGTGCATAGACATGTGTGTTAGAACAAGTATCTGAAGCACAAGAGTAAGTTATACAGACAATATGGAAAACAGACCTACAGTATTCAGTACTTGAGCATATAGTTGGATGAAGGATACCAAGTGAACATTTGGTTTTCTGGCGGAGCTCATGTACAGTATGACTAGAACAGCTGTCCCCAGAGAAAGTTCTTTGTTTCTAGACCAGTGCGGCACAAGCAGCATTTGAGCAATCGGGGATTTCTTTCTGCTTCGACTATAAATAGAGCTCATGGAATTCTGTATGTCAAAGTTAATGCAGTGAAAACGAGCCACAGAATGAGGAAATAAATCTTAACTCATTCTGTAAACTAGGAACATGTTTGGCGTTGGGAGGCCGTGGAAACGCTGTCATTACTTGGATGGATCCTGAGGTCTTATTTAGCATATGAAATTGCAGAGTAGATCCTATTATGCAAGGAGACAGGAGGACAGCATAATGTGGCCACAAAATGAGGAACTTGGAGCCCTTCAGGGAAGAGTTAACGGGACAGATAACAGAGAGAGAAGTGTGAGAAGTGTGGAAAATGAATGAATGGGTGGCATGTATATGTGACTGTTGCCGAAGCCGAGTTGCTGGATAATCCTCAGATGTCAGATTTCCGTAAGGCCAACATGTGACTCAAAGCTTGCCACTCAACAGAGAATGCTGGGCTGTGCTGGTATTAAGAGGCTGGCTGGAAGCTAGGCTCCCACAGTGCACTAGCCTAACTCTGTCGCTTTCTGTGTGTGGGTGGGTGTGCATGTGTGTGTGTGTGAGAGTATACATTTTTATGCCGTGGGTGTTTAAAGAGCTAAGCACTGAAGCTGGATTTCCACAAACGATCGTCACGAGCACTCCAGACATCTCAAACTTCCTCTCTTGCTATTTTTTTTTCTTTATTTTTTAATGCAAATCCCAAAGGAGAGAACCCCCAACATCTAGCCTGCAGGATTGAGATGATTTTCTCTCACCTGTCCATGTGGGTGCCCTCTCAAGGTTAGAACTGAAGCTATGTGGGACCGGCGTATTCTCTACCACCGGAGGAGAGGAGCTGCGTGAAGAAGTATCAGTCACCAGGCAAAGAGTGACTCTGCCCTGTGAACATGAGCAGCAGCCTGCAGGTCAACCTGCCCAGAAGCTGGGCTGCCTCGGGTGGCTCACTCCAGGAGAAGTCTGAGCATTCTTTTTTTCTTTTTTATTACTATAGGATGGAGGATGAAGCTGTCTTGGACAGAGGGGCTTCTTTCCTTAAGCATGTGTGTGATGAAGAAGAAGTAGAAGGTGAGCTTTAAGGGTCTGGGGAAGTATGTATTCATATACGTGTGTCTTTGTAGATAAGAGCATTCATTCATTTCATGTAGCTTGTATTTTTGAAGTTAAAAACCAAAGCATTTCTATGGAGTTTCATTAATCTCCCCATTTTGCTTCAACACAGAAAGGAATTTCAAGAACTTCATTGGACCACCAAAATCTGAGTCAGTGTAGTCCTGCATGGTCTTTTTTTTTTTTTTAAAGGAGAGGTGGTCTTCCTTTGAATCAGGTGTGTCTTCGTGAAAAATAAATATTTTTGCCAGATAATATGAACCACCTTCCAATTCAAGGAAGCTTCTAGATTTATATAAATGTATTTGGTTGAATCTTCTACTATTCTTTCTTATAGCTTGCAGGGTAGAGAAACAGATGTTCTAGAAGGAGAATGATACTATTTTTGCCACAAAAATGGGTCTAAGCTGAGGATGTAAAGAATGGTAATCATGGACGAGTCTCAGCTAGGAAAAGATGGACAAGCATTTTTTACTTAAAAGGTCTCTTTGGCTAATGTTCTTCAGTGCCTGTTAAAAACCAAACAACAGTTACATTTTAGCTCATGTTATGATGCTTTCAGTGTCTGCTCTTCTCTTATCTCTTGACTTATCAATAATGTGGAATCATGCTATTTACTTCATAGTGAGAAAGCAGGGCTAAATTAATATTTATCAAAGTAATTATGTGAAGGCATCACAAATATGCAAGGTGTTACTAATACTTACAATGAGATTTAAAAAATAATCAGTACTCATAAAATTAAATGAAACTTGCAGGTGAACCATGTCATAAAATGTGCCTGTTAGAAACACCCCATGCCCTGGCTGGTTTGGCTTAGCGGTTAGAACGTCGGTCTGCAGACCAAAGAATTGCGGGTTTGATTCCAGCCAAGGGCATGTACCTCTGTTGAGGTTCGTCCCTGGCCCTGGTCAGGGTCGTGTGGGAGGTGACCAGTTCATGTCTCTCTCTCTCTCTTTCCCCCTCCCTCCTTCCCTTCCTTCCTCCTCTCCACTCTAAAGATAAATGGAAGAACCATCTTCAGGTGAGGACTAAAAACATAAAATAAAAATAAATCACCTCAGAGACAATTTAATTGTATTTTAAAACTCTAGTTTGATTGGTGTCATTTGCTAAACATTTAACTCATATCAAACACGTGGACCAGAGGGATGGTGGGGTTAGGAATGAGAGAGTGGTGTTATGTGTCTGGAATGATACTCCAGTGAGACTGGTCCTGGGCAAGTGATGCTCTTGTGCCTCCTGGAGTAGTTAGAAAAGTGTGACCATTGTGTTTTTTCTCATGTTTCCTTAGTTTCTTCTGACTATGTGGTGCTGGAGAATTGGCTCCCCCCTTCCACCTTTCAACTTCCTGCATTTATGCTCTTGAGACTAATAAGAATTTGATACCTAAGTTTCTTAGGGAAAAGGAAACTACAGTATTTTTTTTCATATTGTTTCATGGGTTCCTTGCACTTTTACAACATGACTGTGGGAAAATGTCAAGTTAGTAAAAGCAAAATAGGAAAACTTTTGTCTTAAGGTTCATTCGTATAACCCCTAATGTTAAGTCTCCATTGTGATGACTTTGTCACTGTCCCAGGGTCAAAGAGGAGACAAGAATCTTAAAGTTACAGCATATGGATGTAAGAAGTGTTGTAGGAATGAGCAAATATTATCTAGTTTCAGGACAATTAAAGTAGAAAAATTAGTGAGGAAACTTGGGAATGAGATGTGTGTGTGAGTGTGTTTTCCTTGAGAATAATGTTCTAGCTAAGTTCACAGTGGAGGTAGATCACTTTCTTGAGTTTATAAGGTCTGGGATTGACAGCACCCTCCTGCAGTTGGATTGTACATGGGTCCCTTAAGGGTTTGACTAATAAGTTAATTTTCTGAAGTATTTCCCTTGATTTTCAGGTACAAAATTAAGCCAATTTAATGAATCGCCCACAAATCGGTAGCCAGGTTCTTTAAGGAGAAACAAAAACAACAAAAAAGTGGTAGAAACATCTGTAAAATTGTTTGGCTTTTTGGTGATTAAACTTGCCATATGCATTTTCCTGTTCTAAGACTTATGTTTTGTTTTGTTTTTTAATTCCTTACCCGAGGATACTTTTCCATTTATCATCAGATAGAGTGGGGGGAGGGAGAGAGAGAGATATAGAGAAAAACATTGATTTGATAGAGCTACATCCACTGGTTGCCTCCTGCATGACCCGAACAGGGTCGGGGATGAATCACAACCAAGGTAGGTGCCCTCGGCTGGAATTGAACCCGTGACTCATTGGTCCGCGGGCCGATACTCTAACTGCTGAGCCAAACTGGCCAGGGCCCAGACTTTTATTTATTATTATTATTATTGTTATTTATTTATTTTTTTTGTGGTATGTGCCCCTAGCAGGAACAGGACTCGGGACTCTCTGGTCTGCAGGTTGACGCTCAACCGCTGAGCCAAACTGGCCAGGGCTAAGACTTCTATTTAAAAAAAATCCTCACCTGAGTATGTTTATTGATTTTTAAAGGGGGTGGAGGGAGGGAAACATCGATTAGTTGTCACAGGTTGTCTCTGGTATGGTCCCTACTGCACGCTGGGGGATGGAACCTATAGCCTGGGTATGTGCTACTTGGGAATTGAACTGAACCCTTTGGTGCACAGGATGACACTCCAAACAGTGCTCCAACTAACTGAGCTACCCAGCCAGGGCTAAGACTTCTATTTTAATGATTATCTTTCACGTTGGTTGGAACCTGAGTTGATATATTTCCTCGAAGGCATGTTTAGCTAGCTGCCTGTGGTTGAATTCTGAGGCCCTATGGGATGGTTGTTTATTGTATCATTATTTTGTGGAGAACACCCAACAGTACAGTCTCTCCTCTACAGTACACATCTTGGAACTACAATAGGAACTATTAATTTCTAACTCAGTGCCTGCCCAGTGGACCCTCCCATTTTCTCACCTGGCTTCATTTGGTAGGGATGGGAACACTCACGTGTTATAGTGACTCCAGGCGAATGTGTGAAGAAGTTGCAATGGACATGGTTGGATGACTTATCCATGGTTCCAGTGGTTGAGAATGAAGAAAAAGATAACTTGACTGTCAAGACTGGTAATGAGGATTCATTCATATTTTGAATGGGAATGTATTCTTCAAGGACATAGGCCTGTCTCATGTTTTTAATTGCACCAAGAAGGGTGTCTTTGAAGGAAAGCAGACTGTTATCTCTGTTCTGAAGCAGTTGAGTTCTGGTCCATTTGTGGCAGAAGTAAGTGCTCCAGTTCTTTCTTTTTCTTTTTTTTTTAATTGATGTTTTTTGGAGGGAGAGGGAGAGAGAAACATCAATGAGAGAGAAGCATCAATATCGATCAGCTGCCTCCTACACGTTCCCTACTGGGGGGCGAGCCTGCAACGCAACCCGGGCATGCACGCTGACTGGTGCATAGGTCGGTGCTCAACTACTGAGCCACACTGGCCGGGGAGTGCTCCTGTTTTAAGGATGAGAAATTCAAAGGTTAAAGGAGCTGGAACACCTTACGTTTCTATTATCAAACACATTTTTGAAATGCAAGCAGCCATTTCTTTTGCTTCTAGGATAAATATGGTTGAAGCATATTGCAGCACACTTGGAAGAAGTAAGCTTAACATAAAACTTTGTCTTTTAAAGTCATTTGCACAAGTAAGATGTACTCCCATTAAGTGATTATTAGGGTGATAAAGGTTCAGTAGCTCTAGTTACTTTGAAATATTCATGCTTTTAAAATTCTTCCTAGACCTTCAAACTTGGGGGAGTGGATTTAGCTCAGCCTGAGCAGGAGGAGCCTGCTGCTCTCTCATAGTTCCATCTAATGCTGTCATCTGAGCAGGGGAGGGAGGCTGAGCCTGCAGCCACACCCTCAGTTCACCTGGTTCAACTTTACTCTTAGTGGGTGGCATGACATTTAATCCATGATCTGAAAACTCAGTAGAATACCATCAACTGCAACACTCACTTAGAACAGAGTGAGTCAGAGGAGGAGTCATCTTCTGTTTAAATAATGAATTCATTTATGTGGGATTTATTTAAAGACCTAAACCTCCTTTTCACATAATTTGCCTTGTGCATTTGTGTTAGTGGTGTAAAGATATACTCTTTAAAAAGGTGCTGAGTGTCCATTTTTAATCTTAAGAGAAGCTTTATTTTTGCTTATTGTTAAAGTGAAATAAGTCAGACAGAAAAAGTGAAGAACCATATGATTTCACGCATAAGTGGGATATAAAACTGAAAGAAAGAAATGAATAAACAAGACAAACAAACAAACCAAAGCTCATCGGCACAGACAATAGTACTGTGGTTACCAGAGGGGCCGGGAAGTGGGGGAATAATCAAGGGTGAAGGGTGTCAAGTACGTGGTGACGGAAGATGATTTGACTTTGGGTGGCGGGCAAATGCAATGTGAAGAACATATATCAAAGAATTGTACACTGAAAACCTATATAGTCTTCTTAACCAATATCACCCCAGTACATTTAATAAAAGAAATAATACAAAAAGATAAAGAGAAGCTTTAAAAATCTGTTCTTTCGTTGATGATGTTATACTGTGTATGGTTTTTTTTGGCACAGATGGTTACTATGGATAAACTCATTTAAACATTTAACATTTAAGATATCATATTTGTTTCTGTACCAAAAGGCTCCATCTCCAGCCCAGGTATTTTCACAGAACTGGCCCGTAGATGACAAATTGGTGTTACTGAATGCCCTAGAAATGCCGACTGTGAGAGCAGCACTTGATTTTCACTTCAAACACACACGGATTGGGGAACTGCCAAATGTTGTGGGGTGAACCCAAGTTGAGATAGGAAGAAAGAGCCCCAGGTAGCTATTTCCAAACAGAAGGATATCTTATACATGTTTTATCCTTTAAAAAGTCAGCCAGGATTTTGGATCTGTATGATGTAAACAGATTACTTAATAATCTCATATTTCGCAATAGGGGAAAAGAGCAAACTCCACCTTATCCTTTGAGATAAGGCCTTGGCTCTGCAGGGCTAGGTAACTCCCCAGCAAGCTTGGCAACCCAGACGTTATGAGGAGGGGCCTTTTCTTAACATCAAGTCTAAGCAGCCACTCAGGAAGCATAAAGTACAGCGAGACAATATTGGCTGAAATGTGTCTCCATTTCTGAAGTCTGATCTGTGCTGTCAAAGCTATTCTGATATATTATATTATGGTGGCTTTTCTCTTCCCTTCGAAACTAAGGCCAAAAGGAAGTGAGCTCTTATCTCTCCAAATGGAAGAATAATTATGCAGATTCCCATCTACTGATGGACATTAAGAGAATATTGTTGAAAATGCATGGAATTTTACTGGAGACTTGTTTTTAGGGAAATAAAAGTAAAAAAAAAAAAGGACACTGTCTGGAGCAGAATAAATATTTACCAAATATTTGTTAAAAAAAGAGTGAATACCTGAATATACAACATAAATTAAATAAAGTACATCTAGAACTACTTTATATAACACTCTAAAATCTTTAAATTTTTAGTTACAAATTTGGTTCTCAGCAATCTTAGTCAAATGAGATGATATAGTTTCTAGTGATCCTATCCCTTCTGCTATTCCTGTTTGTTTTTGCAAAGATGATTGACATTTATATCATTTATATATTTATATTGATAAGAAAAAGAAGCCTCTAAAACACTTCTGCCTTATTTTTTCCCCTTCTTTATCGATTGAGAAGAGAGACAAAATGATAAAATGGTAACTTTTGTCTTTTTTGGAAGTCAGGATCTCGACATTTTACAGACATGAAATCATAATGACTTAAACCTATTTTTCACTAGAGGATATTAAGATGATGTGTTTATGTGTGTTGGAGGGAATAGTATTCTAAAGAAAAAGCGGGGCCCGGTTGACATTTGTTAATCATTACAATGGTAAAAAATGGAATTGCTGAGGAGAATGAAAACCTATTGGATGGGAAGGGAGGGGCCGAGTTGGTTTGGGGCTATTCTGAGCGCTGGATATAAGTGTCCGGTTGCATTTTGTTGACCTCTTCTCTGCTGTTCACTCTGATTTCTCAGAAACAGTGTGTGCGGAGGTAACACTTGGGCAGATATTGCTGAAGGAAAAGCCTGCTTAAAAGAAACAATGTCCCCACATATTGGAGAGCTTTAAAGAGATGTGGTGAGCTATTTAAGGGTTGATACTTGAGTTTGGGTTTCCCAGAGCAGACTGAGCCCATACACTCCGGCTGCTTTCTCCGGATGGCCTCAGCTGTAAGGCCGCCAGAGGTCCCAAGGCAGGCATCACTGAGCTTGGGAGCTGTGTCAGTGAGATTCAATACTGTATGTGCAGATGTCTTAAGGTTCAAGGAGATCTGATAATAATGCCATGGTTTTATGAAACTGGAATCAGACATCCCTTGCCAGAGTTTTCCGAGTGTAGAGAACTCCCTGGTAGGGTAGTGTGAGCTAAGGCCCTCTTGAACCTACTTTTCTGTCCTATGTATCTAGATTCTTTTATGGCAATAAGCCACAGGAAACTGAATTTGGTACTGGAGTTGTGTTTATCGAGGATCCAGAAATTCTGAAATGATACACTTGCGGCAATTTTGTCTATAGATTTCTTTGTCTCAAGTTTCATTTTAGAAGCTTTGTATCTGGTCATATTTTTGAGACATAATTGTCTGATTTTGGGGGGTAGGGGGAGACTCGATCATTTGCTTTATTCGTGTGTTGTTAAAGCAGAGTGGCTAAGCATCGGTTTGGGAATAAAAGTTTAAAACTTTATTGCTAGGCCATTTCAGAAGTGAAGGACAAAGCTTACAGTGTGGAGTCTAGATTTCTTGCTGTGTAAAAGGGGATAGTGGAACATGCCATTCACCATAGGACCGTTGGGGTCATTACCAGGAACAATGTTGCTGCTGTACCTGGCATTAGGAATAGGAGTACTTTCTATTCCACCACTCCCTGGTCTTTTTCTTTCTGATTATAACAGCCTCACCAATAATTTTTATTTTCCCCAATAATTAGTATCATTCCAAAAATTTTAACTGGCCTAAATGATTTTTATTTGCCTAATTCATTTTTTTTTTAAATCAACATCTAACCTCTGCCTTCTTAACCATGCTTACCTAATGCTTCTTATATTAGAAAAGGCAAGTTAGAATGGTCAAAGGGAAGGTTCCCAGGGCCTGCTGTCTATTGCTCTTTGAGCTCATTCTGATTCCTTTTAACCTCTGGGTGTGAGATATTTTCATGGTTAGATGGCTCTGATTTGCCTCCTTTCCAATAAGAGGCATATTAACTCTAACACAGGATCAAATACAAATGCATGCATATTGCCTAATAAAGCATGCAAATTTTCTGCTCCCGGAGAACAGAATCAAGTGTATCATATTTTTCCACCAGTGAAGAGGATTCGAAGCTCTATTAAATGTGTGTATGATGCATAGCAACATATTTTATAAGATGCAAAAGCTATTACGTAATTTAGGTGCCAATTAAATGAGAGTGTGTAATAGTATAGAAATAATACTATGTATTTGGGCCTGAGCAAAATATTTCCCCATTTTTATTATGACAGGATTCAGAATCACTGAAGGAATTGAGAATTGAACTTACGAGAGAACGTAGAATAAGAAAAGAATAAAGCTGCATAGAGCTCTGTTGAGTCTCTCTTGTTGCTGTTGTGAGCTTGCTGGTGGGATTTTGTTTTGTTATGTTTTATTTTACTTTTTGGGCCGATTTTATTTAGAGGGCTGAGGTAGAGCCTGTCGTGAATGGAGTTCACAGAAAAGTTTCAAACACTGTATCCTTGAAGCTGCTGATTGCTAGGTGGGTGACTGCTAAGGCAGGGAGCGTGGTGAGTGACATCCATTGAACCAGCAGCACATCTGAGTGGCTTAAATAACCCCCTTCTCTAAATAGCTGCAAAAGCTTTTCGATCTAGTTCATTGTTTTTACTTTTCGAGAGAGTTAGAATTAGAAGGCAGCTATCCAAAGTGCTTCATCTAATGTGTTTACCTTTCTTATACTCTGTTGCCTTTGAAAGGAGACCAGACTCTTCTTAAACATCTCGAGACATTATTTTGCTGACTCTTCATGGTGGAACGCTTAATAACTTTTACCAGGCCCAAACTTCTGGAAGTAAAAATAGATTTTGAATTTTAGTAATATTGGCCAACATATCAGCTTTAGAGGGTCAGAACTGCAAATTTATAGATTGGTTAAATCACTACCCCACCCCAGCTGATTATTAAATCTTCAACAATAATTCTATCCCTACTGAAGAGAAAAGGAAATGCCTTGGATGTAGAGCAGGGATTTTCAGTGTGTGTGCCACAAGAATTTTTAAAGCATGCAATACCTTAGATTCCCTTAGATTGTCAAATAAAAAAAAAAAATGACAACAGCCAACACAACAGTAGCCGTCTGAAACACATTTACACCTGTTTTTTGGTCAGTGACAAAAAATATATTTATTGGAGTGTCGCAGAATTTTAGTAGTGTGTGTGCCACGGAATGAAAAAGGTTGAAAGTCACTGATGAAGAATGAACGCTCTTCCTTGGATCCAGTGGACACACATATTTGGCAAATTAAATCAGAATCTGATTGTTCAGGTACTTTTATACAGTCCTTGTTGTGAGTTAGAGCGTGTCGTGAGAACCAGAAGCCTCGGGACCTATTTCTGTTCCTGGCTCTGCTCTCTCTTTCTGGCTGACACAAGGCCGGTCAGGCTTGTGTGGTTACATTTCTTTCATGTAAAGTGCAGCTAACTGTCTCCTTACCCACCTAACAGCGATGCTCTGTACCTGAACAATATGTTGATATTTGCAGTAAGCTGTAGAAAAATTACTTAATTTCTGAATCTTGGTTTTTGGTGTAAAGAAATAGTATTTGCACCTCCCTAGTTCCTAGTTCTGCTAGAAGTAAACTAATTTGAAATCCCTAGGATGAAACCTATACATTTAAGACATTATCTCCCTTGGATATAGTTCCTTCAGGTAATTTATGTTTAATGCTTTCTCGACCATGGTCACTGTGACTGCAGAATGCTTTCAGACTAAAGATATCTGGTACCCAACAAATTGGTTATTAGTATTTATGTTAACGGTTATTAACTTTAACTGATGGACAGTGCGTGTTTTTCCTTTAAACCTGTGAAAGGGGTAAGAACAATTGCAGATATAAGCTCTAATAGGTTGCTTTTCTAGGTTCATGGATCACTGAATGTGATAGCATAGTCTAGTTGGGCCCACAGTTGATGTTCAGTCAAATCAACCACTCATTATTTGAGGACACAGATTGGTTGAGATGATCATTTAGAGAGTGTGTCATATACATGGGTGAGTTTCCGTGGGAGGCCAAGATATGTCTCTTCCATAGTGTGATGTTCAGTTGAGGCCTAAAGAATGAAGAGGAATGAAAAGGTCAAGAGTAAGGGAAGCCTCAGAGGCAGGCAGTGTACAGGCCCAGAGGTGAGAAAGAAGTAGGCCTCTCTGAGAAGTGGAAACAGGTCTGTGTGGCTGGACCTTGTGAATAGGGAGAGAGTGGTCTGAGGTGGTTGGAGGATAAAACGTTTGTTTTCCTCCCACCTTCAAAGTTCTTCTGGGTGGACTAATATTCAAATTAACAGGTAGATTAACAGGAGAAAACGTCCACAATTTATTATACAAATGCACATTTGAGGTGCTGTAAGAACGAGACCAGAAAGGCATTGGGCAGTTGAGGCCTATATGCCATTATGGACGAAGGAGAAAAGGGGGCAGGGGTCTGCTTTACATAGGGGAAATAGGCAACTTCCTGGCAGCAAGACAGAGCTGAATGTGTGGTAAGAAATGCCCTATTTGGCCCTGGCCAGTGTGGCCGGCTCAGTTGGTTGGACATCATCCCATGCACTAAAAGGCCGTGCCTTTGATTCCTGGTCAGGGGTCAGGGCACATGCTCTGGTTGTAGGCTCACTGGTGGAGGGCGTGCAGGAGGCAGCCAATCCATGTTTCTCTCTCTCTCTTCCCGTCTTCCTCTCTCTGAAAATCAATAAAAAATCTTAAAAAAAAAAAATTCCTGCTAGGCAGCCCAGAAACAATGGAATGCACAGTGGGGATCTCGCCAACAAGCCCTGTGTGGATCTTTCCTCTCTAACGCGAGGGTGAATATGTTCGCTAAGCTTCCCTTCCAGGAGCAGGCCTTTCCACCTGAACCTCTTTGGCAGGAAATGGGGAGGGTCATAGGTTCTTTCTGAGTCTTTTCTTTCTTAACAACTAGCTTAAAATCAATATCCCAAATGGCACGTTTTGAGGAGGCAGAACTTTGGTCCCCTTCAGGTGGATAGGACCCAGATAATTCATGGCCTTTATATTGTGCTAAAGATTTAGAATTTTGAGTGTGCACTGGGGAGCTACGGCAGAGGGTTTTAAGCAGGGAGATGACAAGACACAATTTGCATGTGAAAAAGATCCCTTTGGCTGATGGAGCGGGGTGGGAAGAGGACTGGACTGGGCTTTGTGGAGGCCGGTATTCAGAGACTGACAAGGAGCAGTCCTAGGAGTGGGAGGAAAACCAGGAAAGCAGGGGAGGGGTCCCTGAGGCCAAGATGAGGTCATTTTCAATGAGGAGCGAGTCAAGTACAGTGCCGCATGCTGCCTGGAGTCAGGTGGATGAGGATCGAAAAGTAGCCAGTGGAATTGACAGAAGGAAGGTGATTGGTGGCTTTTGTTAGCAGTTTGGGTGGCCTTGCTAGGAACGAGCCAAACCGGAACAGATTGGAGAGTGTCTAGAGAGAGCTATCATCATAAGTTGGGAAGAGATTTTGAGAAATGATAGAACACTTTTATCCTTTTCCTCTATGTGCTACATTACATTTAAATGCTTAGCATTGTTATAGAATTTTTAGGGCACCAAAGGATCTTAGAGAAAATGTAGCTCAATGTTGTCACCTTACAGATGGGTTGACGAGCCCCGGAGGGGCTCAAGCACTGTGTGTGGAGACAGTGGTAGTGATGAGAATACCAAGGACAGAGAGCCAGGTGTCCTGACTTTCCCAGGGCAGTGCTTATTCCAAGCAAGTGTGCTTGAGGTCTGTTCTCTGTGGAGCAGGAAAGAAATTTAGAAAGGGAGGTGGATGAGAGCTAGAAGCAGCACCTGGAAGAACCGGAAGTGGGGAGAAGTGAAGGAGAAGAAAAGGTGTTGGAATCAGAACGGCTATCATCAGTCAATTGACAAATGACAAGCGTTGGTGAGGATGTGGAGAAAAGGGAACCTTCATGCACTGTTGGTGGGAATGGTGCAGCCATTATGGGAAACAGAGTGGAGGTTCCTCAACAAATTAAAAATGGATCTGCCTTATGACCCAGCGATTCCACTTCTGTGGATTTATCTGAAGAAACCCTAAACACTAATTTGAAAGAATATTGCATCCCTGTGTTCATTGTAGCAATACTTAAAATAGTCAAGATATGGAAGCAACCGAAGTGCCCATCAGTATATGAGTGGATAAAAATGTAGCGGTACATCTATACAATGGAATATTACTTGGCCATAAAAGAATGGAATCTTATTACCATTTGTGACAACATGATGGATCTAGAGGGTATTATCCTCAGTGAAATAAGTCAGTCAGAGAAAGACAAATTACCATATGATTTCACTTATGTGTGTAATTCAAGAAATACAATGAATGAACAAACAAAATTGAAACAGACTCATGGACACAGAGAGAGAACTGGTGGTTGCCAGAAGGGAGGGGGTTGGGAGACTGGGTGAAAGGGGTTAAGAAGTACAAATTGGTAGCTACAGAATAGTCTTGGGGATGTAAGTAATGCATAGGGAATATAATCAATAATATTATGATAACTATATATGGCGTCAGCATGGGTACTGGAAATACCGAGGGGAACACTATATAAGGTGTATGATTGTCTAATCAGCAAGTTGTACACCTGGCACCAATACAAAATAAAATTGAAAGGAAAAAGAAACACCAGGAAAGGTGTTGGAAGAGCTGATGAGGCAGTGAGAAAGGAGACAGGAGCCTGGACTGCCTCATCATTTGAATGACTGCAGGTGATCAGTGGGAGGACAGAGGTCACAGCCAGAATGTCTTCGTATTGTGGGACAGTGTTTGCGACTGACGGTTGTGGATTTAAACACGTCATTCTGTGAAGAGAAATATTTTCAGAGAATTCCTGAGCCCTTTTTTTCTTCTATTTAACTAGGTAATTACTAACTTAAAAGGAATACTTCTTTTTTTTCTTTTGGCTTTGCTTTGGAAGATGGGAGGTGTGGTCAGAGACTGTTACTGTGGTAGCAGGAAAGTAGGAAGGGACCATCAAGAGTCCCAGTCTACAGACTCAATGGACTGTTTGGCTCTTGTTGGTTCACTGGTCAATGAAGAGGTTGAACCAGGTGATATTGAAGGTCATTTCAACTCTGAAAGAGTGACTCTGTCCTGTTGTATCAGTGAATGCCATTCTTGTTTCTGGGTGCATGTGGATACCATAGTCATGAAGATTCTGGGATTGGGTTGAAGGAGGCTAATTTAAATCTCTCTTAGCACTTTTTCTGGATTTTGGTCATTGTTTTAGCCCTTCGACATTATCCACGTCTCACCTATATTACAGAAATGTGAGAGGAGGAAATTATGTGACTAATATTAAATGTTTGGTACCTGATTAACCGTGAGTGCATTAACTACGTGGTGGATTAACTGTGTATTGCAACTAAAGACCGTTCTTCCTGTTGCCTGGCCAGAGCGTAGGCCAGTACTAATAGGGAAGCCGTAACAGAGTCAGAGATGGATGGTGTGGTTAGGATGAGAGTGTGCATTTACATGTCTTTCTAAGCTGCCATTGCAAATCCAGTTATCAACGACCATTGGCTTAGCCATTGTTTCTCTCTGCCAGCCCTACTTCCCATTCATTCGTGCAAATAGTGACCACAAGAGAAATAATGGAAACTGTCAGTTCTCTGTGTTTGGCTCACAGGTGGATTTGTCTGACTGCATGTGTACTGCACATTAAAATCTGCCAGTTCTTTCACGTTTCTGGGGTGTCAGGATGAGTGGGGGTTCTTCTCCTCCTGTTGGGTGGTCCCTCTTTGCTCTTAGCTCTGCCTTGCCTGGCGCTGGCCTTCTTAGGCCTTTTGGCTACACTCTTCTCTGTCCAGTCAAGTTTAAGGACCAACAAACCTGTTCCTGGGGGTTGGTTCACTGTGTGGGAGCTCCAGGGGAGACCTACCCAGACACAGGTGGGGACTGTCAAGCACTGCTTCTGGGCAAGGTGAGGGAAGGTAGAGTCTATAGAAGGTGTTGCTTCTGTTGAAAGTTAGACTCTGTATAATGAGTAAAATTGTTGAACATTTAGACTCTGTGTAATGAATAAAATTGCTGAGGGAGAGATGGGTTAAACTTGGCCTAAAGTTGACTGTTCTGTCCTGCTCCTAGTGAATGCCCTGCAGTGCCTTTGCTAGAGAACACAGGGAATTCACATTTCAGCGCTGGAGGACGGTGGGCGTCAGGAAAAATAGTGCTTTGTATTTTCCCCTTTAGAAAGGGAAGGGAGATACAGGATCAACACTTGTGGGGCACATCTGTGTGTCAAACACAGGGGAGACACTTTGTTGACAGCATTTGGTTTGGCTTGTCTAGAACAATCTCTCTCCCTCTCTATATTTTTCTTTCTTTTTTTTGGTACGTGCCCCTAGCGGGGAACCGAACTCGGAACTCTCTGATCTGCAGGCCAATGCTCCAACCACTGAGCCAAACTGGCCAGGGCTCTATATATTTTTCAATCAAAGAAATTATACAGAACGTGTGTGTGTGTGTGTGTGTGTGTTTGTATAGATATAAATACATATTATATTTTATATCTTATAGATATGAATATAAAAGATATTACTAGAGCAGAGTTAAAATTTTTTTGGAGAATCAACATTAGAGATTGAGAAACACTTGAGGATCTGCAGTTTATAAAAGATATGGTGATTTTTAGTTCTGTTTATTCATTAAGGTAGGTTCTTATAGTATCTTTAAGTGGTTGTTCTAACCTAGATATTTTTAAACATTTTTGTTGGGGGGGGGGGCATTAGTTGTTCCACTGTTTTATGCATTCACTGGTTGATTCTTGTATGTGCCCTGACCGGGAATTGAACCTGCAGCCTTGGTGTATTGGGGTGACACTCTAACCAACTGAGCTACTGGCTAAGGCTAGCTTAGGTATTTTCAAATAATTGATCACCGAACATAATAAAGTTGTATTTTAAAAAAAATATTCACCAATTTCGACTTTTTATGGTGCTGGTCAGTTTTGCCTCTATTATAAACTATAGTAATGGAAACTGTATTGAAATCTTAACTTCAGCGTGCAGTTTTAGGGTCCTCACAGTTACCTAAAGGCTTTAGAACTATTTTAGTTAAAAATGAGCACTTAAAAGCCTGCTACAGAAGTTTACTGAGCTAAAGGACATTGACTCCCCTTTGAGACCTTTTTTCTGTAGCTATTTGTTTTCTTAGAGATTGTTATCATCATTATCATCATCATTAAATATTAAATATTAAAAGTACTGTGCTCAGTAAACATCAGCTAACATGCTGAGATTTCTTATCAGTCTTGCTTGGGGAACCGCAGGTCACCTTAAGGATTTCTGAGAGGCTTTCAGTGAATAAAATTCCCATGTAGTTCAGTGGGAAGAAAAGTATTTCCCTGTTTTTCATAGCTTTTACCATTTATTTCCTTGCATACCTGAGCCTAAGTGTAATTGGTAACATTGATATTAAAATAGACTACTCATCAGCACTCAAAATGATCCATAAACATGTTAAATATATAATTATTTATTAATAGGCATAAACATTTCTTTTCTTTGTGAAAAGTTGCCTTTAATCCAAAATTTAACAATAGAAATCATCCCTGTCCTGAGTCCTGAGTAGTGGTGTGTTTGGAGTGTGGACCCTTAGTAAACATTTCATCAAGAGGTGACTTGCCCCATTAAAAAAAAATAATAAAAAAAAAAAATATATATATATGTATTGATTTTAGAGAAAGAGGAAGGGAGAAGGGGAGAGAGAGAAAACATGTGAGAAACATCAGTCTGCTACCTCCTGCATGCCCCCCACTGGGGGTCGAGCCCACAACCCCACATGTGCTCTGATGAAGAATCAAACCAGAGACCTTTGGGGGCATGGGACAGCTCTCAACCAACTGAGCCATGTGGGCCAGGCTGACTTGCCCCTGTTAATTGCAACATTACAGCATGCCTTTTGAAGGGGGTTTTCTTTTCATGAGCTGGTATTTATGCTTAAGTAAATTAGCAGTGTTAATTTGATTATAGCTTATTAGAGCTGCTTATGGACAGTCTTATGGATTTGTGAATAATAAGTTAACATGTTATTCATATTTCATTTCTTAAAGTCTTTAGGATTGTACATTATTATTATATAAAGTGCCAAACCCACAATCTCTGTGGCATCTGGACTTATATTATAATTCTGTTTAAGGATTTTTAGGCATGTACTCTAAAAAAATCTTTGAGATTTATTTTTTGGCCCGAGAAGTAAAGTTTTTATAGCATCTTTTTATAATCTATCGCTCATCTAGGGTCTTTGCCTATTCTACATTTGTCTTTTCATAATTACAAAGAAATGGTAAATATCTCTTAATTTTGCTCCCTCCTCTACACCCCTCTTGGCAATAGCCATAACAAGTTTTGGGCATCTTGGCATAAGACCAGGTTACTTTAGGTAAGCCAGGGAAGGTACTATTCAAGTTATATTTTGGGAATATTGCTGATTAGTTCTGAAAGGAATGATATAAAGTGCCAAGTGTTGTGGAATCTTTGCTTTAAACAAGACAGAAAAGACATTCAGTTGTTTATAGAAAGAGCAGTAATGGTGGATAAAAATCTCATTTGGAACATCTCTCCATGTTTAGAGGTGTATGTAGGAGGCAAAGGGTAAAGAGTGAGGATGGTGGGGGTAACTGTGGGGTCTAATCAATAGGTCTAAATCTTTGCCCCAAAAATCTACCTTCCCCCACAGTCACCCCCAGCTATCCCCTACTCCCAGTACTGACATCTCAGGTTGTAAAAAAAATATTTATATACTGCTTTATTCCAAAAAGGTTAGTGTGAAGGGAAAATAACGATGGAAAATTTAGAAGTGTGAGATTAATGTATAAAATGCATGTCATGAAACACTGTCTACCCACTTTGGGTTGGCCCGAGATTTGTCTCTTCTATTTCTAGCAGTCAATGTGACGAAGGACACATAATCAGTTGTAAGACTGATAGTATAAATATAGTATATATTACAACAAAACAAAACAAAAACAGAACACCACCAAAGCAGTGATGAAGTGCTCACTGGTCTTGACTTTGACACCTGAGAGAGAGAGTTCTATGGGATTTTATGAGTTAGCTGGCCACAATATCCTTGACTTCCTTGAGCTAGGCTTGCTTTGCTTGTACGGTGCACTATTTAATTTGTGCAGTGTGAGGACTGCATGAAGCAATAGACAGAAGAGACCTAGCCAGAACCTGGCACATTTGTAAGTACCCAATAAATGGTTTTTATCATCTGTATATATTGTCAACACAGCAACATGTTTCCTAAAGGAGCTAATAGGTCTGTCTCACATATACAGGTACAGGCTGTCAACCACCCAGTACTCTACAGAATGCTTGCCCGATGTAAACCCATTTCTGGTTTGATGGGTTTAATTCTACAAAGTCTTAAATCATCCTTGGTAGCAAAGTGGGTGTCTGTGAAAACCTCTTTACCTAGAACGACCAAATGTCAGGGTTCCCTGGTGGCCTGCAAACATGATAGCAACTATCAGTGCTGTCAGTTTGGAAATATCTTAGGAATTCGGAGAACTGGACATGATAGCTTCACAGTACTTCATCTTTCAACTGAGGTGGAGCAGACGAGGATGGGAAGAAACAAGGGTCACCTGGTGATAACTTCTGACATTCAGAGATAACCCAGAAAACCATGTTTTCTTCCCAGGAGAAGAAATGCGGTACGCATTGTGAGATATTCCTGAGACATGTAGAGTTTCTGGGGAATTTGCACCATCTGTCAGAGAAAGGTATGCAGAGCATTTATTTGAACACATGATACAGAGGCCACCGCCAGATCAAGGACCGAGGACACTTTGACTTACACCTAAATGAACACTGTCACGTATACATTCTAGTAGTTTTGACAAAATTTTGCACAGCAAGAATGAAACTTTTATTTTAGTTACCTTTGAAACAATTGCCTTTTTCCTATGAACTTGAAAAATATTTGCTGCTGCTTTTTATACTTTGGAAGCAGTTTAACTGACATTTCTGGCGAGAAGTTTTGTTTTGTTTTGTTTGTTTGTTTTTAAGCCTAAAATTTCCCTGCAAGGTAACTGTCCCTGATTCTTCGAGTGTCTCACTGTTTTGTAGACCCTTGCTGGATTGGAAAACTTGTCTGTTAAGTTTCTCATTTTCATTTTACGTGCAAAATAATTCTATACCCTCAGCCTCTACGGCTTTCCTAAGGGCTTGCTGTCATTTTGTGCATTGTGATCTAAAAAAATAGCCATTAGTCTCCATGACATATCTCTGAGACAGGTACAGATATTTTAATGAAAATAAATATTGACTCCATCTATGAATGTCTTATTAACAGTATCCCGTTTTCATCAGTGATGCTGCTTCTGTTGGTCCTGAACACATTATTCTGTGGGGGTGGGAAGAATGCATATGTTCCCGCTGATTTTACTTCTGGTATTTTTGTTACTTAGCACATACAGCTTATGAAGTATGTGGCCCTCTCCCCAGAGAGCATGCTGAACCCCTACTCAAAGCGAGGCTGTCCTTACTCATTTCTCATGGGCAAAGAAGCTGCGGTGGAGAGAGGTCGAGAAGTAACTGGTGGAACACAGGTGCTCTCCCTGAGTTCCTAAGGGTTTGTTTCACCTAGGACCATGTTCCTTTTCCTCTGTCTGGACACCGGACAGAAAAGGAAGTTTTAGTTACCAGCAGTGGGTGAGAGGAGAAGGAAGATGCTTTGAGTTTTGGATTGCTCTGCTCAGGGCCATGAGCCCCTTTGGCAGCTCCTGAAAGGTGCATGTTCCTCATGCACGGAATATTGTTTTTTACTGTGCTGTAAGGATACACCCAAAAAGTTCATAGCCATGAGGGTGCCAGGGACCTGTAGCTTCCCGGAGGCCATCACCGAGACCGAAATGTGCCTACAGGTGGTTGAACGGATGGGAGCGACAACCAAGAGGAACTGCAGAGGGGCATGAGGGGGTTGAACTGGTGGGAATGTTCTAAAATTGGATAATGGTGATGGTTGCACAACTCTGTAAACATAGTAAAAATCACTGAATCGTACTTTTAAAATGTGTGGATTTTATGATGTGTAAATTATACCTCAATAAAGCTGATTTAAAAAATGCCTGAAATTCGGGCTTTTCTTGGAAGGAGCCCTGTTCTCTAGCCCAGCACTGAGTCCGACAGCTTCCCCACCTGTCTGACAGTGTGTGACGGAGTGAGCAGGAGTGAGCGGGGAGGCGTCCGAGGCCGCAGCTGGAGGGAGTGGGACAAGCGGAATCTCACCGTGAGGCAGGGAGGAGGCCTGGGATAGAAATGGGAATAAAATGGCACCGTTTTTTTGTGGTGATGACAACTCAAATTAGGTTCCAAAAGGTAAGGTGCATTGCTCTCTATAGACTCTGAAAACCCACTTTCTGAGAGCTCTAACTCTTTCAGAAACACAACAACATTTTATAGCCAGAAAGCATACCTTAAAATCCTATCAGCCCATATGGACTGTCCTGTAAATGATTTATCAGGGGTGCTATACAGATTTCCGAATAACATCAATATAACGAATGTAGCCTAACTGCCATTCTTTCTTAGTTGCCATTATTTAATAAGATGTAGAAAGTATTCAATGTGACAGGTTTTAAAACATTTTCCAACTTAATTTTTTTATGATGTTTTCCTAATTTTGGAATGAAGTCAACGAAGCTTTCAGTGTTTGCTTTACTAAAGAAATTGGTTGGCTTTGCTTACATATATTGTGTGAAACTTGAGATAAAGCTGCAGGACTCCCTCAGTAACTGGAGCGCAGGAAACAATTGACAGTTACTTAGACACATTGTTTCTGAGACATTTCCTACTTGGGAGTGTAATACAACTTTCCCATGAGAACGATTTGCTTGCAGGTGGTTAGACATGATGCAGTTTTCACTGGTACATCTTCTGTGAGGAGGGTTTCATGGTACTTTGTAGTAGTTGAGTGTGTGTATGTGTGTGCGTGTGTGTGTGCGTGTTGCTGAGGGGCAGTTTCATGCTTTATACATATAGATGCCTCCAACTATATTCCAAGTAGCAAATGTTTTCTTTTGAATACTAACCCATCCACTCTGGGTTCTGCATTCCTTAGATGGAACCTCTTTCTTGAAGGAGCATATACTTGTTTTAATCCTTCCAGTATAAGGAAACACCCCTGTGAATTATAGTGTTTTTAGATTTGCCGAATGAGTTACTGTGGAAAGCAGTTCACAGCAGTTTACGTCAGATCTACTCGACTGCATGTTCGAGTATTACATGTAAGTGTGGGAGACCTTCTGGGGCATTGTAAAGTCATCAGGGAGTAATTCCAGAATGGGAGAGGAAATCCATACATGAGAACTCTAATTGGTAGTTAAAAAAAACCAACAAATGGACACAGCAGTGCCTTGGGGAGGGGGGCGGGAACCGAAAGGGGAGGGGTTCATTGGGGAAAAAAAAGGGACATCTGTAATACTTGCAACAATAAAGATAAATTTAAAAAGAAGAACTTTTACATTACCTCCGAAATGGTGGTTCCCACATTCAGGAATTAGGCTGTATATAAAGTGAAAGTAAAAGTTTACAAATTAAGGAAAAAAAAAAGATGTGGAACTTTGAGTTCCTTTTTTTCTGTCTTATCAGATTTTGTTAAAATAATATCACTTGTCAGTTTGCAGCTCCTTCCATCCATAGAACTAAAAGTACTTCACAATCTTTTTTCCTCATGCCCTTCTCTTCAAGGCAGTTATTGCTGGGCTGGGTTTATTTTTATCGTCGCAACAACCAGTTTTTAGAAACTTTTGGAAACGAGAAAAGAAAAATGAGAATGGCACTGTGGCTGACATTCATTTTAGCTGCTTCCTAGTGTGAACATTTGATTATTTCTAAAATCTCCCAAGTATGTCTTATTTTTTCTCAGTTTGTCCCAGTTCTAAGCCTCTATTCTGCTGATTGGGTAAAATAAATAAATAAATAAAAGTTTTAGTGTAAAACCCTTATTCCCAGCAAAATGACTTCTTGAACTTGGAGTCGGATTTTATTTTTTTGTCACTCTGAGAGCTCCTTTCTCAGCACCCTGTTGAGTGTAGTCACAGACTCATAGGAGCTTAGAACCTGAAGGGCCTCCAGGGCTGCCCGGCTGAAGTCTGTCATTATCCAAATGATGAGCTCGAGGCCAAGCATGATGAAGGGACACACTCGGGTCACAGAGCTAATTGATGGCAGAGGTCTGACGAGAATCAAGGATTTCTGATTTCCAATGTGGTGTTCTTTGATTTTTCTAAACAAAAGTAGTCTATCTGGATAGAAACTACACCCTCTCAGAATCTTAATTTCAACCAACAGGTTGGATGAAATGCTAGCCATCTGAAAATTGGCAGGAGATTTCACTTGTCTAGTTTGAGTTTGTTTGTCAAATATAGAAGGATAATGTTGAATTCATAGACATTTTCCTCTGACCTGTGGATCTTGTGTAATTTATTTGCAGCATAGAAGGTGATTTAAAATGATTGCTGATTTGTGTACCTTCCTTTAGGCCACCATACCATCTACATTGGGGTCCATGTGCCGAAGAGCTACAGGAGGAGGAGACGGCACAAGAGAAAGACAGGCCACAAAGAAAAGAAGGAAAAGGAGAGAATCTCCGAGAACTACTCGGACAAGTCGGATGTGGAGAATGCCGATGAATCCGGCAGCATCCTGAAACCGCTCAGTGAGTACTCCATGGAGTGGGCGCCTCTCGCTGCCTCACTCCTGCATCCTTGGGAAAGACACCTTTTAGGATCTGTGGCTAACCGGGAGGGATGCGATCATAAGGGGATGGTCTCCTCTAAAGGATCGTGTCTGTGGAGATGCTTTTCTTGGCCCAACAGGTTGGTCTAGGAGGAGATTTGGTAACATTCTGAGTTGGTCAGAAAATATTTGACCGAATTTAGGCATGGTTGTGTATTCTACATTTTGACTAGTGAAATAGGGCAGAGGATTATAGATGGTATTTAACTACAGTAATCACAATAACTGAAAGATTTTTTAAAGAAATGTTTGGATTGTTTCTGCTTAGAAATAGTTTCCATTGAGACAGTAGGTCAAGATGACAAGTGTGTGTGTGTGTGTGTGTGTGTGTGTATGATACTTATAGGGTTAATAGGAGACATTTAATCAAGTCATGGGTTGGGTTGGTAATTTAAAAAGGAATAGTGAAAAGCATCCTGTAAGTCAAAAGAATGTAGAGTGGAGTGGCATAGCTCTTGAAACCTGGAACATATTAGATAGAATACTTGGATAGAAGTGTTACTAAGAACAGAATAACAGGAGGTCAGAGAACACCCTTGGGTTCCAGTGATGGGGACACTGTGTATTTAGGGTGCATGTGTGTGTTGCTTTTGTTTCTTTTGATGTGGAGAATATCTGGCTATCTGGGTAACCCTGTGTCTGAAGTGAGAATAGATATGTGCAGTAGAAGCACATGCCAACCTGGAGACATTCCCCAACAGGAGTTACATAGTGACAGCTTTTCACGTGGTGGAGCTCTGTATATTCTTCATCTCTTTGCTACACTTGCGGAACCTGCAGTAAATGCAGTAGGGGTAGCACAGATGACCGTCCGATTCAGTCATTGCAGGTCAGGGGGGCCAAATTAGAACAAACAGCTCAGAAGTGTTGAAAAGTGCATTTCTAGAGTTAAGTTAAAGAGGGTGTGACGTGCAGTGATGCGAATCTGTGTGTCGGGTCTAGTCTCACCACTGGAACTGAGCAGGTGGCTGAGGAGCTGTAGAGGCACCGTGCTGAGAGGAGCAGTGCAGGTGGGTCTCTGAAGGAAAGATGAACGCGTTGAGGACAGTTTGGAGATGGACTACTAAATTAAATTTTATTTAAAAATTTTTTCTTTCTTGATTTTAGAGAGAGAGTAAGGGAGAGGAAAAGAAAGATAGAAACATCAATCAGAGAGAACATTGATTGGCTGCCTCCTGCATGCTCCCCACTGGGGATCGGGCCCACAACCTGGGCATGTGCCCCGACTGGGAACCGAACCAGTGACCTCTTGGTGCATGGGTCGACACTCAACCACTGAGCCACACTGGTCGGGCCTAAATTAAAATGTAAAGATGTTGGAATAAATTGAGACTGAGGAGGGTCTAGAGGACAGGAGATAAGAATTAAGAACTTTTCATTGGAATCTTGGGAATCCTTCATATATTGACTAAAACAAAACAAAACAAAACAAATAAAACCCCCCTCCAAAAAATGGAGTCTGTTTCAAGTAAAGTCCTTGAAATGCAGAGAAAAAAGGTCACAGTGAAAAGTGTAGAGGAACAAAAGATAACATCCCTTTCCAAATGAATTACTACTGTCCATCTTGATTTGCTCTCTGTTTCGGCAAGGGCTGAGCCAGAATCAGAAATGCTGCCCAAAGCGTGTGATCTCTCTCTCTCCGTCCTCTCATCGTCATCTCCCATTCTGCAAATTAAGAACAAGAGTGCATCATCACTATAAATACTAAAAAGGGAGAGACGCTGTCCTAGACAAATGGGCCAAGGGATTTTGAGATGATAATTATGTACCAGCTTTGTCAAGGAAAGACAATGGAACATCGCCAGTAATACTCAAGTCAGTAATAGGGAATGAACTGTGATCAGAAAGGTAGTGCGAATGAAGGTGTCTACCCTGGGAGAACAGTCGGTTTGTGTGGCATTTGGGGACTAGTTTGAGTACAGCATGTACAAAATAAACAAGGTAATTCATTCTCTTTACCCTCCGAGGTCTCCTTCCTGGGGAGTATTGCATTCTGTTGTATGCTGGTTTCTGAAGGGATCCTACCGAGAGACCATTGTTAGGGACCAAGATGTTCAGTGATCATAAGAAAATTATTTATAAATTTGCATTTTATAGTTATTTTCCTGCTAGTTAATGTTATGCATCATTCAATTCAACATAAAGGTTCTCTTAGAAATTATAAAGTCTCTCCACTGCTTATCACAGAGACTAGATGGACTGATAGCTGGTTGAACTGCTGCAGTTCTACTTGAAATGTTACACTTGTTGCACTGATGCATCGAAAGACATTTAACCCTGTGATTCTGAGGAAGTTACAGGGTTCTGGCACCAACATGACAATAAAATTCTTTGGTGGGAAAACTCATATACTGAAATACCTGCCTAGTGGTATCCCATTATTGTTTCTCAAGAACAGGCACACACAGTTTGTTATTGTTGCATTGAGGCTTTTGGAGATACTTATGTCTGTCGACATACCCCAGCCCCTAGACGGGTTCTTGTGTGGGCCTGGCACTGCGTCAGGCGATGCTTCTGCTTTTGGAAATACCTCACATATAAATGGAGCAACTTGATGAGAATCATGTCCCATTCCTTCCTTGATGTCACCCACATGTACAATCTACAATGACTTCTGTTGGCTCTATTTCTAAAATATGTCTACATCTGTGTGCCACCAAGAAGTTTGCCACATGCTGGTCCACGGAATTGTCCTCTCTTGTGTAGATAACGGCACAGGATCCACTTTCAGGTCTTTTTCCACAGAGGCAACACTGATCATCATAACGTGTAAACGGAGTCTACCATTTCTCTGCTGAAAACTTCCTGTTGTCCGTACAATGAAATCTCGATTGGGCATCACGGCCCACAGCGATGCAACAGGCATGCTCTGTGTCATTCTCCCCTTGCTTACTGTCCTTCAGCCACACCGATCTTGGTGCCAAGACTTTCTCTGCTTCAGGGCCTTTGCACATGTAATCCGGTCTTTTTGGAATAGTCATCCCATTTTTGTCCTGGTTATCTCTTCTCCTCCTTTATAGTCCAGCTTTAAAATTCAGTGTCTTCTGAGAGGCTTTTCTTCCCTACTCTGTACAGGGTGGGTAAAAGTAGGTTTACAGTTGTGGGTGCTCGAAACAGAGTTTATTTTTGTATTATTTATTTATTTATTATATCGTCTTCCAACCCAGTTTTGCCCCACCCTGTAGAATGTATGTTCTCTAATGTTATTCTTTCTCAGCTCTCTGCTTCCTTCATAATGCATACTTTACCTTACGGTTTTGTGAGCCCACAGTTTGTGCCATGCTAGGCTGTAAGCTCCGTGAGCACTAGCATCAGGTTTGTTTCGTTCCTTGTTTTCTCTGGCACCTAGCACAGTGTCTGGCGCATAGTATATGCTTTATAAGTGCTTATTGAAGAGTAATTGAGTGGATGGATTGCTACAGGTAAATGCATGAGCATTGCTTTCATTTGTTTAAATATTTTCTATGTTAGAGATAAAGGTTCAGCTCATTGTCTTGTCTTTTTTTTTTAAAATCCTCACCCGAAGACACTTTTGCATTTATCTTCAGATAGAGTGGGAAGGAGAGAAGGAGGAAGAGAGAGAGAGAAACATCGATGTGAGAGAGACACATCAACTGGCTGCCACCCACACGACCCCACCTGGGGCCGGGGACAAACTGCAACCAAGGTATGTGCCCTTAGTGGGAACTGAACTTGGGACTCTGGTCCGCAGGCCGACGCTCTAACCACTGAACAAAACCAGCCAGGGCTCACTGTCTTGTTTTTAATTCTTACAAATCATCTTTACATTTCTCTGCACTGCCTTTCTCCCTTGCCATGTGAATCTGCTCCTAACCTTTAATCATTCTGCTTTGGAATGTACCTCATTATTTTAACTATTGCTAAAGAGGCATTTCGGCCTGAGTAGGTGGTTGCTGAGTGTTTTGAGTTGCTTGTCATACACAGGTGATGGAAGAGACGGATGCACAGGGCACATGGATTCATCACACACACTTGAAAATGTGCACCACTCCACACCAAACTTGGGCAGCTCAGCTCCAGAAGCCACATTAAGGAGGCATGGAATTGAATAGTCAAGGGCATTTGAAAGAAGAAATAAGCCAAATATCTTCCAGTATTTAGGCACATAAGGAGGATGGCGTAATAAACGGGTTCATTTAGCTGATGACACAGATACTTTCTCTTTTCTCCATGGCTTCGGTGTTGACATAGGGCTTCTAAAAAGCGAGTGCATGTTTTGATTCTCACACATTTGGAGCTTTCCCGAAGGACGCTAGCTGGCTTTATTTCCCCCTCTGAGCTCAGTGGCAGCTCCAGGTCCTTGCACCGTGTCTCTTCCTCCAGTGTGGTGTCTGAGCTGGTGTCCCAGCTTGGGACGCAGGAAACATGTGTGAGAAGCGTGGTGCATGAGCAACGGGAGCAGGGCTGGGAGGAAAAGTGAGATGGAGGAGAAGCAGGAGGAAAGACGAGAATGAGGAGGAGGTGGTGTGGAGTGGGTGGTGGAGAGAAAAGTTAGATTGTGCTTTCTTAAAAATAATCCTTTTGCCTCCTCCATGGTGCACTTTTTTTTCCCCCCTAAGTTAGCAGCTGCCATCCTCTGAGGGTTGCCCAGCAAGTGGGTGGGAAGGTGGTCCTCGGTGACATAGGCTATGGAAACACAGCCCAACTTCCCACTGTAGGCGGTTCTGACCTCTGAACTTCTCATTTTGTTAGTGTCCTGGGATATTTATGGGGGAATCACAGAGCACTTGGTGACTGCAGAGACTCTGAAAATGTGTAAGATGTTGAGAAACAGAGCTACAAACAGAACATTCTGTTCAGCATATTGGTGTGATGTGTAATATGTTTCCTGACAAGCTTCGGCAGGCCTCCGCGCCGGAGGTGCCAGCTGCCTGTGCACGTATGTGTGCGCCTCGTGGATCATCTTGCTAGCGTGTGCACCCAGGCACTCTCTCAGTCTCGTGGGATTTTTTTGTTCGCTCTTTGGATGTGTCCCAGAACTGATGATCTGTGCTAGTGAACATTGTTCTGGGTGCCGGGAATAGTGGAGGCCAGTGGGTGCTCCTGTTATGTTCAGGAAACTGGAACAGAGGAATGGGCAGCTGCTTTTGTTTACTGCTTCCCGGTAAATGGACAGAGTAGCTTTGCACAAGAGCCAAGATTATTTGGGGTTTTGTCATTTGACTTCCCTTTTTTCCAGTGCATACCCCTGTGCCCTCCCCCAACTTGACCTTATTCTTCTTGGTGAATTTCTACTTTTTCTTGATTTTTCAATGTTTTCAGCTAAGGCCCTTAATCCCGATATTATAAGGTAAGAATTCTTTTCTCTGTACCAATTGCATATCCCCCAAATGAATCTGCATGCAGGAGAGAAGGAGGTCTTCAGAACGTGTGTGAAATGAGGCAGATTCTTTTCTTAAGAAACAAAACAAAACACAAACACAAAAACTACACTGTCTCTTTCATCCGTCTCTCTGTTTTTCCGTTTTATATAAGTAGGAGGAAGTGCTTTATCTTTAGGAAATTTATCTGTAATATGAAAACAAAGGCTTTTTATATTAAGTACCTGAACACTTTAAACCTGCCTTTTTAGAAGGCGCACTTGTGGTATAATTTTACTGGAGGGGCAGAACAACATAGCAGTGAAGGGCGTGTGTACAAGCCAGACTGAGTTCGAATCCCAGCTCATGCCACCAGTGCAACCTTGGCAAGATCCTTACCCTCTCTGTGCTTCAGCTTCCTTGTCTGTAAAAGGGGATGATGATAGAACTTAATTCGAGTTTTAGAGGAGTGGTGCATCTAGTTAGCAGTAATGATTAGCAATTATTATTTTGAATTATTCTGAACACATTCTTTAAGCTCATCTTTCCTGATCAGTGTACACAGGTAATGCCACAACTTTGTCGAGATGAACTGCCTGTGAATGCTAATCACTAGTCTCTAAGCTCTGCTGGCCTTTTCTACTACAAATACCCATTCGCTATCCCTTTGCTTTAGCTGTCAGCTTGGCACCTGGGCTCCCAACAGCATGTTTGGAAGAACTAACCTAAATCCAGTCTGTTAACTTGCCAGTGGGTATCAGCCTGGAAGCTGGTTGGCAGGAGTAATGACCAAGGAAATAAGGGACAGGGATGATTCCTATTCTGCTGCTGTTTTGTGTAGAATTCTGCCACTAGCAAGTGGTTCGGCTTACCAAGCATGTCCTTGGATTTCATCCGCAGTTGGAATTCCCAGTTCTGGGCCACTGAAAGCAAATGGGCCATTCTGTTTTCATGAGAAGGATCTCTTTCTGGTTCATTGTGTGTGTGTGTGTGTGTGTGTGTGTGTGTGTGTTTCTCAGTGAAATTAATCTGATTAGAAGGGCTTTTGGGTGGAACAAGTCAGCAACTTGAAGGCAGTGCTGGGCAGAAAGGAAAAATGTTTGGCACACTGTGTTTTTGGTGGCACTGGGTTGGCTCAATAGCGTTGTGTTTTGTGTGATACAGATACTTGCTGTTTATTCCTCTGTAATGCTGATGGATGCAGGGGTACTTTCATGGTGCTTCAGTCTTCCTCAGCCAGGTAGCTGTGTAAGTCCTTAGGAGGCTTAGAGAGCTAACGGGAATGTTCTTTCGAAGTCACCTAGAAGTGTCCCCCAAGCAGAATTTCTTACACTGCGAAAGGTTGCCTCGGACTATTCTGTTACAATAGTGATTCGGTTTTATCATGCCATGAGATGTTATGAATAGTGTGTTTATGTGTGTCATGGGAGAGTTGATGTTGCTGCTATTTATAGTGACTCATGACTTAAGGAAGCCTCAAAGGGTTCTACTGTGCTCCAGGTGCTGGGGACTCAGGGCTAAAAAGAGATTGTGACTTGGGGTGGGGAATGGGGGGAAAACAGAGCCGTGTGTAGGATTTAAAATGTGAAATGCACTTTACTGAAGTGAAGGGGGTGTGCATGACTGCATGCCACGGGCATTGCCACCTAAGTAGAAGGCAGGACACATCCTGGGGCTTGGGTTCAGGTTTGTAAGGCAGGAAACTCGGGCAGTGAGTGTGTGTGTAAGCAGGTGTGCGGTTGGAATGCACTGAAAGAATGGGAGATTTGGTAGGCACCTTCGGACATTTTTCATATTGAGGGAAGAGATTCTTAAAGGGCTATATGTGTTCTTAACACCGAGGATTTAGATTCGGGGCCTGTGTGTTTGAACTCTTGATGCAGAAGTACTGTAGTTGAGATGAGGCACCTTGTCAGAGTACAAAATGTTATTTGAAGACTGCATTTCTCTAAGGAACCATATAGCACGTTGAGTTGGAATAAGCCTGCCTCTGTTGATGACTATTTATTTAGGGTTTGTATTCCACTGTGGTGAGGATTGTATATAAAATAGGCTACTTATGATAGTGAGATTTGTTAATTCCTGAGTGTGTCTCCAAGGCTGTGAGTGGAGGGTGTTACATAGAGAATCTGAGAATTGTTTATGTGTGTGTGTTATGGATTAGTCCATGTTGCTGCAGGGATGAACTTAGATGACCTTTGTACATCCTTCTCAGAATTATGATTTCATGATTTAGAAACAAGAACATCCCTGAACTTTTTTATTCTTTTGCTGTTTGCCAATTAACCAGAATTCTTTTTTTTTAAGCAGCATGCGCTCGGTACCCTTAGAAGCCACTAATAATAGCAATGGTTTGTGGTCCAGCAATTGGTATTAAAATGATCCTTTGTTACCAAAACTTGGCCACAAAGGTCACAAGAGAAAGCAATTCCATTTAATTGATTCTGCTTCATTTATGAGGCTTTGGGAAGGACTAACTCAGGTGTAATGGAAAATGTGACTTCTGAATGAAAACTTATAATAAACATGTGGACCATATAGCTGGCAGTGTCCATTCAAAACTGAAGTTGTTTTCAGGAGAAAAATGAGGATTTCTGTTACCAAGGCATGGGACTAGCAGTTTCTAGAACTAGAAATTCACTGCTGATTCACCCAATATCCACAACACATGAATGAGCAACTATAAAATCCTAAGTCAATTATTGGTCTAATTTTACTTTGCTACTTCTTGTGAAAATGCTGCATGCCCCGAGCAAATAAATAAACACCAAGGAAACAAGCAAAATTTGTATTTCAAAAAGATTTATGGATTGTTTTTTTATTGATGTCCACACCCAGAAACAGCTCATCTTTCCCTTTCCTTTAATTCTCAAATATAGACTTTGAGCTCACTCAGGATACTCTGGTTCAGAAGGACCGAAGGCAGATAACTGGTATTTCACTGGCTACTTCATTTAGATCAAATGCAAATCAAAGGTTGAGAAAGTATGTGTGAAAAGTTTTTTGAGGAAACTTTTCTGGGCTATTATTTGCATGCTCAAACCATACTTGGGGCGTTTATAGGGTTTCCCCCCATGAAACAGACTGGAAATCTGTGTATGCTATTCTCTTTAAACTCCTTTTATTCTAATTATAGGATTCTCTCTTGCATTTGTATAAACATTTAAGAGGTGAATATACTGAGATAAATTTGAGGATCTTCCTTGCCTATTTTTGTATGCAGAGATATTTTTCTTGTTTGGCAGGTGGGGAGAATGTGCTGCCTTTAAGGAATCTTTATTTTATTTAGTTTTTTAATTCCTCACCAAAGATATGTTTTTATTGACTTCATTGACTTCATTTTATTTTGATTATCATTATTATTTTTTAAGCTTAATCATAGCCCCAAATAATTTTCATCTGAGGTATACACACACATATATATATATATATATATATATATATATATATATATATTCTTTATTGATATTAGAGAGAGAGAAGAAGGGAGAGGGAGAGAGAGATAGAAACATCGATGAGAGAGAACATCAGTTGGCCGCCTCCTGCATGTCCTGTACTGGGGATCAGGCCCACAACCCAGGCATATGGCCTGACTGGGAATTGAACCAGCAACCTCTTGGTGCAGGGGTCGATGCTCAACCACTGAGACACACTCGCCAGGCTATTATTATTTTTGTTAATCCTTACTCAAGGACATTTTTTTTTCTTTAGAGTGAGTTCAAGGGAGGGAGGGAGGGAGAAAGAAAGAGAGAGTAATCTTGATATGAGAGATACATTGATCAGTTGCCTGCTGTGGGCACCCCAACCGGGGCTGGGGATTTAACAAGCAACCTAGGTATGTGCCCTGTCTGGGAACATATGTGATGATGCTCCGACCCACTGAGCAACCTGGACAGGGCCAGAATATTTAATTTAATGGAAGGTTCATTATAGTTTAGATGAAAAAGAAATCAATCAAGGACAATATAGAACAAAAAAACAATGTGGAGAATGCATTTATTTTTAAATAACAATTGACTTTTAAAAGTGTCATTGAGTTCCATATTTTGGCCAGTGGTGGGAATAGAGGGAGAAAGCACATGAATGACACTGATGGTAAAAAAAGAGTGGGGGTGGTGATGAAGTCTGAGAAAGAGGGAAGTGGAGGGACCCTGTCTGTAAAGAAACTGAGACCAAAGAACAGGACAGTCACTGGGAGAATGTCACCTCTCAAAATAGAGCCCCATTACTTAGCAGGACCAGTTTCAAATAGCCTCTACCTACTTGACTTTAATTACCCAGAGATAGTTTATTACGATTTGAAAATGATTACCGTGATTCTCTATAAATAGCTTCCTTTCATTCTTATATTTGCATTATCTCTTTGTACTGGGTTTAGTCATGTCTGCAAGATGATTCTCCTAAAAGGAACTTGGGCCTTGTCTTAGAGCTCTACTAGTCCTTTTCCTAATACTTGTGGATTTCTTATTTTTATTTTTAAAGTATTTTTTCTTTATTGATTTTAGAGAGAGAAGGAGAGAGAGATGGAAACATTGATGAGAGAGAACATCGATTAGCCGCCTCCTGCATGCCCCCCACTGGGGATCAGGCCCACAACTCAGGCATGTGCCCTGACCGGGAATCCAACCGGTGACCTCTTGGTGTCTGGGTCGACACTCAGCCACTGAACCACACCAGCGAGGCTGGATTTATTTTTCGATGCCAGAACACCATAGTATAAATAACCTTAGCATTCTAAACAATACTTTAAAATATTCTCCAGTGTTCTAGCAGGTCATTTGACATAATTACAATTCAATTTATACTTCTTACAGGTGAATACCTCCCAGGTTTGTTCAGCCACAGAACCAAGCTGGAGGAAGGCACTTAGTTTCTACAGCAGCTACCCTGAGTGTCACAACAAATCCAAGAAGGGTCCCTTAGAATTCTGCCTGATGACAGTGGAAGTTGAGATGGAGGCAATGGGACCTTTTAGGGAGACAGTTATGTCCAGGGGAATTTTTCTAAGCAATGAACTATTCTTTAATTGAAACCACTGGATGTGGTTAGTAGTCTGTTTTAAAAACACCATGTGTTAGTTCATTTCTGTGTACTATGACAACCATAGTTTAGCCCAGTGCTGCTGGTGACATTTCTGTTCAGTGTTCATAAAAGAGTGGTTGCTTCCTTGAAATCCTGAAGTCTGCCAAATGCCAACATATTCACAACTACAGCTTGGCTTTTAGGCAATTGCATAGCTTTTTGAGGATGTGGTAGGTTTTTATTTATTTTTGTCACTTTCATTAATTTGTCATGTTCTTAAATAGAATAATGATTTCTTAGCCTTTTATTTGGTAAACAGTGACTTTTACTCCTTTCTCCATGGTTCCCCTGAGAGGAAATCAGTTAATATAACTGTTTTTGGACTCCTTTTTCAGCCAGAAAGGCAGGCTAATGTATGATCTCTTTGGGACATGGCCAGTTTTAGGAACCATAAGCTGGTTAGCTTGTCATCATCCTTCATGGGACGGGGGCAGGCATCCGTTGGCCACCACAGCGGGGCGAGAGGGATAGCCGGGTCCTCGACCTTCAGTGCGGTGCAAGTCTCCTCAATTCATTTCAGTCCAATCCGCTTTGATCCGACCCCGGAAATATTTATGGAGTACTTCTTCTTTTCAAGCACGGTCCTGGGCACTGGGCCTGCAGAAGTGAAAGTTTCATAAAAAAAATGGAGAATTTAGTAGACAAAATGACACAAAGCAGACAGATCTCAGAGAAAGCGGTAATAGTGCTAGCGGATGTATGCACCGGGTGGCGTGGGAACACAAAGGAAAGTGCCTGAGTTTGCAGGGGCAGCAGCCGGCTCAGGGCCTCAGAGCCGCAGGGGGTGTCAGGAGGTGGGGAGGGAGGGCCAGGAGTGGCTCGGCTTCCCTGCCTTTCACCAGGAAGGGACCAGCACAAACCATGAACAGGCCGAGGTGCTTCTACCAGAGCATCCCTTCCCCCTTTACAAGGAAAGAATATGGTGGTTCTCTTTCTGCACTTAAACTATCAAGAGAGTCTGTTTTGGGACATTCTGCATTGTAACCTGCCTAATATCTAGTCCATCTTCTTCTTTGTGCTCAGAAGCCAAATTTTGAAAAAAATATGTTTCCATTGATTTTTTAGAGAGAGACATCCATAGGCCGCCTCCTGCACTCCCCCTACTGGGGAATGGAGCCTGAAACCCAGGCATGTGTTCTGACCCGGAATTGAACTGGGACCTCTCAGTCAATGGGACAACGCTTAGCCCATCGAGCCACACCAGCCAGGCAAAAAGCCCAATTTTGTTCATGTTTAGTTTTAGCAATGTGGCAGCTAAACAGCTTTGATTTCCTAGGATCCCTGTGGCTAGGTGTGGCCATGTGACAGCCCTGACCAAGAGACACAAGCTGAAGTGTACAGGCTGCTACTTGGGAGAAATGTATTTCCTGATGGAAAGGGATAGGTGCTGACATGCATTTTAATGGGTATTGGTGAGTGAGTGTTTTAGTTCCCGTTAGGTACTCCACAAAGAGTTAAAAACTGTCACGTGTCTTCTAGGAAGTAAGACCTGGCAGTTCTTACTTTGTCATTACTGCTGGTGAGCCCGAGTAGCCCTTACATTTTTTAGGTTGGTCTGTTTATGTCTATCCCTTCCCTCCTTACAAAAGAGGTTTAGGAGAAGAAGTATGAAAGAATCTGTATATAAGGTGACGAATTTCTGCCAAAATGTTTGTGATGATGATGGTAATACTAATAATAATACTAAGAAACATATTTTTTTCTTTATTGATTTTAGAGGGAGAGGGAGAGAGAGAGAGAAACAATGAGAGAGAACATTGATTGGCTGCCTCCTGCATGCTCCCCACTGGGGATTTGGCCCACAACCTGCACATGTGCCCTGGCTGGGAATTGAACCGGTGACCTCTTGGTGCATGGGTCGATGCTCAACCACTGAGCCACACCGGCTGGGCTAAAAAAAGTGTTTATTGAACACAGAATTTGGTCTAGGTACTCTGCAGGTGCTTAAAACATATAGCCTTAGTTTTCCTCATCAACGTCCTTAGAGGTTAATATCCTCTTTTTTGGGGTTGAGGACACTGGAGCTCACAGAGGTGAGTGACTCACCTGATATTACAAGTTTGGCAAGTGGCATTGCTGGAATGCTGGGGTCTCTCTGACTCTACGCAAAACCTCTGATCTGTTGCACTAGGGTGATTAGGAAAAGGTTGGATCAGGCTTTTTCACAGCTTTAGGCTAGAGTGAATGAAATTTGAAAGATATATGCATCCAAATTTAATTCACATTGTCAAAATTGATTATTTATATTACACTGCAGAAAAAGAACATGCAAAATGGACAAAGAAGCTTTTCCTCTTCTCCCTTGAAATTCTACATGTTTAATCCAGAAGTCTTAGCTTAGAATCAGAAGTCATATTGTGCACCTTTTATTGGTGATTTTTAAAGTAATTACATTTACTACCTGAGAAGGTGCAAAAAACAAAGTATAACTAAAGTAGCTAAAACTGACTAGATGAAATGGGTAGTATGGCTAGATTTTGCAATGGACTGATAGTTTTCCTTTCTGGATGAAATATCAATAACTTGTTTATCTTATGTTAAAACCTGCCATCTGTTGATTGACTCATTTATTAATTGATCATTCACTTGTTCTTGAATTTATTTTTAATTTTAAAGTTTAGAAATTTGGTCAGCTCTCTTAGTTGTAGGTTTTGAAAATATTTAGGTTTCAGGTGAGTTTATTATAAAATGCCTCTCAGCGTTCCTGCTCCAGGAAGTCCTCAGCCCTCTAATCTGTTTCTTCTGAATAAATGAAGCCATCGAAAAGTTATGCCTCATTTATCCATTTATCCCTTCATCCAGAATATTTACTGAAGGTCTACTGTGTACCACATAGGTGCTAGATGCTGAGCAAAATCAAAGACATCTACTCTTAAGGAGTCTGTAGTCTATTGGGAGAGCACTTACTAATCAAGTCCCTATAAAAATAAATGTTAAATTGCACCAGTGGTGCTATGATGGAGTGTGGCCCATGGAGCTAGAAACTCTGGTAATAGTGAGATTTGACCAAATTTAGGAGGGAAGGGAACGACTCCTGAGAAAGTCATAGTCTCATCTCCGAAGGATGAGAAAGAAAAAAAATTGGTAAAGGTTGAGAAGAACACTGCAGGTAGAAAGACCAAGAGCCCTGGCCGGTTTGGCTCAGCGGTTAGAGCGTCAGCCTGCGGTCCCGAGAGTCCCAGATTCGGTTCCCGCTAAGGGCATGTACCTCGGTTGCAGTTTGTCCCCGGCCCTTGTTTGGGGTTGTGTGGGTGGCAACCACTCGATGTGTCTCTCTCACATTGATGTTTCTCTCTCTCTCCCTCTCACTCTATCTCAAGATAAAAATGCAAAAATGTCCTCGGGTGAGGATAAAAAAAAAGAAGAGCAAGAAACAAGGAAGCTCTTTGCCAGGAAGAAGCATGCTGAGCATAAGCACTCCGGGTTAAGACACGCCATCCACTCTGCCTGAGTGTGGGGAGGTCTCCTTGAGACAAATTCCATCTAAAAAATAATCCCATTTTCTTTGACTAATATTTGAGACAATGAAAGGTACCAATTTCAGGTTAATAATTAGGCATATAGGATGCTAAATGCACACAGTAAATTAAAGCATCAATTTTTTAAAAAAGTCTGAGCTTACATAGGACTTTTTACTTTCCGACTTCATATTCCCCTCCCTCCCAATGCTATTTTATCTACTGAATCACCTCCAACTTTTACTTACATGTCATTACCTTCTTTTCTGCAATATATTTTTTACTACAGCAGTGTGTCAAACAAAGGATTTGTTTTTGAGCCACTAATGAGTCTCAGCAAAAGCTTCTGGTCTTGGCAGGAGGGATACATTCCTAACTTCTCTAGTGGCTCCATGACTGTCTATTTTGATGTAATACTCCACTGGCAGTCAAGCTCGTCTCCTGGGAATACCAGTTCTACAATTTAGAGTATGAAAGGGCAGAGGGGCAAACCATTCTGGGTGAATGCTTTTGGAGCATCGACTTTAAATCATGCACATGCCTTTTCTGTCTGTGATTCACATGATGTGAGGAAGAGGAGGAGGATCAAGTGACTGGGTCAAGAGCACAGAGACAAAAGCTCGGTCCTGCTTCTGCTTACTCAAAGATTTCCTTCCGGAAGGGTTGACGTGCATCGCCGGAGTGTGGGATGGTATCTTACCATGACAAGCCTGTGGTGTTGGTTTATCTTCCTTTGTCATAGATAGGGCGAGAAGAGACATCCTCTGATGCAAAGGGAGATTTTATTGGGCCAGAAGAATTTTGAAACCTTTTTGTACTACGTAGTTCAGGGTATTTTTTTCCCCACTGTACTTTTTGAAGTCTGTGATCAGAAAATGTGTGTTTTTCTTTAAAAAGAAATCAGAAAAGGCCCCAGGAGGGCCTCATTGATTGCAGTGAAATATGTATTTTTATAGCTCTTTTTATGTTTTCACACATTGCTTTTGCCTCCTTTGCTCCAAGTTGCATTTTTCCATCCAGTTGTTTTGGATGGCATTGAAAGTTTTCCCTGGGCCCTCTGTGCTCAGTTCGAAGGGCATTCAGAGTTGATGAAGCTGAGCTGAATTGACTATATGTTGCAAAATGTTTTATTTTTGTGTAGTGCTGTATAACTTATAGAGGCTTTATACACAGTATCCAATTGTTCTGTACCCTTGATGCAATTAGAGCAAGCATTATTCCTGCTTTAGAAATACAAATCAGAGGTTCCCACGGACTGAAGACTGTCGAGCAACTTCCTGAAGTCACACATCCTGTGTCGGCAGAGTCAGGCTTGGGACAAGGTGTTTGGTCCTGGTGTGGCTCTGTTTACACTGTATCATGAAGCTGCATTGCTGGAGTGGTTGGATTATAAATGAGGAGCATTTGGTGGGTGCAGCCAAATCCTGGAGGAGTCCATGATTCATTTCTCCAAAGCTTGGTGTGTTCAAAATTAAAAATTACAACTATGAATAGTTGTTTTCCACTTGGTTGGTCTAAAGTCAATTGAATCCTATAGAAAACTCCTTTGAAAGTGGTTGCCTTGGAAATGGAGGAGCATAGCAGTATAATAGCTTTTACTCTGAAATTCCAGCAGTTTAGGTGACAGTTGTATCTTTCTGAAGGGCGTGGGCAGAGTCTGAACGGACTTTTCCGGTTGCTCATCAGCTTGGCCGTCATTGCTCTTATTACAGCAGTCGCTGGTTTCCACAGATGTCTTTTAAAAATCTTTTCGTGTTGTTTACTTTCTGAGTTCGGAATATGCACAAGAAGTAACTTCTTTTTGGCATATTACGTCTCTGGTCCTTGCCTAGCAAGTAATCGGTGTTAGGAAATGCATGCTGACTTGAGTAGGAATATGTCACATTTGTGACTTGACTTTATACTTAATAAGGGCTGCTTCCTCCATAATCATCCTTGATCTTAAGAACTTTGTGAGAAATCTGATGTCCATTTTACCATTTCCTTATTTTATAGGTGAAAAAAAGCATGGTTTACCAATATTACAAGTGGTTAAGACCATGGGCTTGAAATCATCATTTGCGTTCATATACTAGTATGTCTTACTGACCAGTTCTTTTTCCCATTGATTTTTAGAGAAGGGAAGAGAGAGAGAGAGAGAAAACTTCGATGTGATAGACACATTGATTGGTTGCCTCCTGAGCATACCCCGACTGGGGCTGGAGAGTGAACCTATAACCCAGGTAAATGCCCTTGACCGGGAATTGAACCTACAACCCTTCAGTGCATGGGCCGACACTCTAACCAGTGAGCCACACTGTCCAGGGTGCTGACCAGCTTTTTGATGGTGGGTGTCACATGACTGTTTTTTCTTACTTCTTATAATCTGTAAAGTAAGGTGTGAAAGACAGCTACCTCAGTTAGATTGCTGTGAGGCTTAAATGAGTTTTGAGGCCTTCCAATGGCAATGGCAAATACTGTGTCGGTGTATATTAATGATGGTTAAGTGACTTGCTTGCATTCACACATTAGCAAGGAGTGGAGTTGGGACTTGAACCTGTGACTTTCAACTCCACTTCCTACCTTATCATGTTTTCAACTTACTATCCTGCAGCCATTTCCGTCTTTCTTCCATGAGCAGGCGACTGCTGTACTAAGTTATTAGTGAGGGGATGGCTTTTGGAATAAAAGACTTAGAGATGCTGCAAGAACGTTTGAATTCCTAGAATAAGGTTGGCAAATTATTCTAAAAATGGAGAAACACCTACCCTCCCTATTATTAAGAGCTGTTTGGTTCTAACCTAAATTTAGCGTTTAAAAAATTTCCCCTCTCTGAATTCCATTAATAGTATATGAGTACTTTTGGAGATACCAGTTTATGTGATGTCCCCGCTGTCTTTGGTAGGGGATTGAGGAGAGATGTTGCATTCTCACATTATAAGCCCCCAGACCCACAGCCTGTTTTGTGATGGGTCTGGTGAGAGTGAGGGGTACAGCTGACAGGTTCCTGGGGAGTCAGTCGTGGCCTCATTTGCACTGTTCTCTAAGCACATCAGTTTAGATAGGTGGCCAAACAAAAAGTTGGCTTGAGCTGTTACTGAATTGGAATTGTCCCTTGAAGTGTTTACATTCATTTCCATCACACCTCTTCTTTTTTAATTTTTTTTAGGGAGTCCTGCTAGAACTTTCTAGGGGCCCTAGATAGTGGCTGCTTTGGGTCCCCATCACTACACATCTTGCATGTTTGCCTGCAGGGGTCCCCAGTGCTGCACCGCAGTCTTCGTGCCCATGTGCACTTGCTTGTGGGAGCATCCACCTCTCCTCTGACTCTGAAAGTAATAACACTGCACTTGACACAGCACTTGACAGGTTACTAAGCATACTCGCATACATAAGTGATTCTGATGGGTGTTCAGAGATTTTTATTCCTGCATGACATGAGAAACTATAGATCTGAAAGGTCAGATGAATATCCCAAGGAAAGGGGATAAGTGTGAGAAATGCTTAGGACTTGAGCATCCCAAGTCTGGTGCTTCTTTTCATACTGATGTTCAAAATCAGTGTTTCCCCCTTGACTGAATTCATTAGTTGATTTGTTAATGGCTTCTCAAAATCTACAAAAGATTCAAGTGTTTGGTAATAATTAAATATGGGTGAAAATAGACGTCAGAGCCAGGGAGAACATATAATATTCAGAACCAGTAGGACCAATCTTGTTGCCAGAAATGAATGTAATTTGTCTCTGAGCTTCCTGGAAGCCAAGGTAAAAAAGAAAGACGCAATCAGTTACGTATTTCTTATCAGGAAAGGAAAAGCATGCTAAAGGGAAGTACAGATTTTACTAAGATTATATTCTAAAAGAAATGTTTTCTCTTGAGGCTTTAGAAAATGGGCAATAAAAATAATTGAAGATAATTCTCTCAATCAGATTATATAGCTATAAAATACAGTGGTCCTCTCTCATTTGCAGGGAATGTGTTCCTGGGGTGGATTCCTGAAACTGTGGAGTGTACCAACTTCTGTACATACTGTGTTTTTCCTATACATGCATACCTATGCTAAATTTTAATTTATAAATTGGGCACAGTAAGAGATTAACAATAAGTAAGAGTATGATAGAACAAGTATAACAGTGTACTGTAATAAAAGTTGTGTGAATGTGGTCTCTCAAAATATCTTGTACTGTACTGATCCTTCTTATGATGATGTCAGACGACACAGTGCCCATGTGAAGCGATGAAGGGAGGTGAATAATGTAGGCACTGCACAGTAGCATTAGGCTCCCATAAAGGTCACTTGAACACAAGCACTGCCATATGGCAACAGTTAGTCTGATGGCGGAGAACACTGCTAAGTGACCAACGGGCAGGGAGCACATAGTGTGTGGACACGCTGAACAAAGGGGTGATGCACATCTCGGGCAGGTCAGAGCAGGACAGCGCGAGACTCCATCACACTACTCAGGATGGTGCACAGTGTAAAATTTACGGATTGTTTATTTCTGGAATTTTCCATTTTTGGATTGTGGTTGACTATAGGTAACTGAAACTTTGGAAAGCAAAACTGGATAAGTGGGCATTGCTGTAACATAAAAATGCATTGCAAGGGGGCTACTATTAGTTGGGTGCTATTATGTGTCAGGCACTGTACTAGGGACTTTGCATGCCTTATTTTTTTTAATCCCCATAAACATTTAATTTTTACATCTACCTTTTTTTTTTTTTGAAATTCTCACCTGAGGATATTTTTCCATTTATGTTCAGATAGAGTGGGAGGGAGGGAGAAGGAGGAGGGAGGGAGGAGGACATTGATTTGAGAGAGACACATCGATTGGTTGCCTCCCACATGACCCCAACCAGGGCCAGGGACCGAACTGCAACTGAGATACGTGCCCTTGACTGGAATTGAACCCGTGACTCTTTGGTCCGTGGGTCCACACTCTAACTGCTGAGCCAAACCGGCCAGGGCATTACATCTACCTTTTAAAGTTATCATTATACTCACTTGATGATAAGGAAACTCAGCCTCAGAGACTTTATATAATTTCTTCAGGATCTGTAGCAAGGAGTAAACCTGTAAATGAGACCTAGACTTTGTCTTATTCTAGAGCCCATGCTCTCCCCACTCGATCATGTAGACCTAGCACTTTAAGGAGATGAATTAACTAAAAGCAAGTATATCGTATCCTATGTGTTTTACAGGACTGTGTTTTTAGAGACCAGATAAGAGGACCACCTTGTGCAAATGTCACTCCTCCCATCCAGGCCTTGGCAGGAGGTGGGTAGTGGAACGCTCTGGTTCTGTTGCTGTTTGAAAGTGTTTCCCTGAAGCAGGAATTGTAGTTGTTTGTTATTGTTGAATACTACTCACTCTATATACATTGTCTGCTTTAGTCCTCCTAGCGGCCCCATGAGGAAGGGACCATTTTTATTCCCATTTTACAGATGAGGAAAGAGAGGCTCACTGAGGTTAGCGGCTCAGTGACAAGATAGACACAGATCTCTCTGGCTCTAAGGAGCATGTGCTTCACTGTTGTGTTAGTGGGATTCTGGTTAAGCAAGTGGTGAAGTGGTTAATCTCTTGAAAAAAACACCCACAAGATTCTAATCTAGACTCTTGTCTGGAAAGAATATGATCTCATCTCAGCATGAGACCTACTTCAGGGATACCTACAGGCAAGTCTGAATTTCCTTGACTGACACTGAGTCAGTTTCAGCATATGTTCAAGCTTTAGTGTACAGAGTTTCACGTCATATATCATGAATGATACAACATTGACATGCAGAATTTCCAAAAAAGGTATTCCTGATAACTTCCATAGCCATAGGAAAATCTTAAAAATGTTTCAGTGGATTTTATTTTATGTTTTATAGGGTCTTTGAGGAAGCACCCAGAGTTAATTAACCAGTAGATATAAGGGTGTCAAGACTAGATATAGCCCTGGCCAGTTTGGCTTAGGGGTTAGAGCGTTAGCCTGCGGTCTGGAGAGACCCGGGTTCGGTTCCCACTAGGGGCATGTGCCTTGGTTGCGGTTTGTCCCCAGCCCTGGTTGGGTCATGCGGGTGGCAACCATTCGACGTGTCCCTTTCACGTTGATGTTTCTCTCTCTCTCTCTCTTCCTCCACTCTATCTGAACAAAAAACGAAAAAAAAAGAAAAAGAATAGATATAGACAAGTAAAATTTTGGAGAATACAGACAAAGGTAATGATTTTAGTATAGAATAGTTAATACGGAACTGTTCTTTTTATTTACATCCTCCCCCAAAGATATGTTTTTATTGATTTTTAGAGAGAGAAAGAAAGAGGTGAGAGAGAAACATTGATTGGTTGCCTCCCATACTTATCCTGACTGGGGATCGAACCTGCAACCTAGGTATGTGCAACCTACCTAGGATGATGCTCCAACCAACTGAGCCACCCAGTCAAGCCAGGACTATTCTTCTTGACAGGCCTGCAATACCATTGTCAATTATGTAAGTGAAGTCACTTCCATTTGGTGATTATTCTGATAAGAGTGCTAATCACCACCTTTACCACCATTACAGTCAGAATGGGTAATATTCACTAAATATTTTGCTGAGTGCTTGACAAGTAGTAGCTCATTTAATCCTCATAACAAGCCTATGAGGGAGGAGGTATAATTATTAACTCTGTTTTATAGATGAAAAATGTAGAGAGGTGAGTAACTCACCCAAGGCACACAGCTGATAAATGGTTTGCTTACTGTACTAGTCTACTCTTTATACATGGTGGCTCAAACCTATATCTATCTATATCTATATCTATATCTATATCTATATCTATATCTATATCTATATCTATATCTATATCTATATATCTATATCTATATCTATCTATATATCTGTGTGTGTGTGTGTATCCCTCTTCTTTATTGCAGGTTATAGTGCAACCAGTTCATATGCAAGTGCTTTTAAATAGTTAAAAACAGAAATGAACAATAGTGGGGGCAGGGATGTAGAGAACAGTTTAAGAGTGCTCGGCTCCTTAGGAAGAGACCACGTCTGTCCAGCTTTATTCTTGCACTAGGGCAGGTACAAAGTGACTGGGGATCTTGGCTGAGCTCATGTAGTTTGGTTCATGATTGGTTTCAGTTCACAGAATCAAAAGCTCATTAGAAGTCCAGAAAAACTCGTTCTTATGACATTGTTCTTGACAGGTTCCCTCACTGGGTAACCTGTCACACTTTTGCCTATAAAGTCCACTTGCTTCATAAGGTGAATATTGGATTGTGAATTCTCAATGTATATATTGGTAAAGAACAAGTTAGTACAAAGTTCTGGAAGAATGGCTGAGGGATTGAGCCGTCTGCGGCTCTGGGTAGCAGACTGGATAAGGTTGAAACCAGATGGACCTGGATTCGGATATGCGGCCTCACGCCACTTTACCTGTGTCTCTGAGTCTCAGTTTCCTCATCTGAGGAAATGGGGATAGTACTACCCAACTCATACAGTTGTTGCGATGATTACATGAGATAATCAATGTAAATAAAGTGTATAGTCTGGTGACTGGCCTAAGCTTTCCATAAATACACGCCATATCAGGTTGCCCGTAAAAAATGGTCCACGCCGATCTGAGGCTATCCAGACAGAATTATACGTGGAGAATCAGAGCACACAGCTTGACAAGAATTGGGAGTCACCAGATAGAATATTCCTGAGTATTTGAGGTGTCAGAATTTAAGTTTGCACATGTAGTTGGTATCCTTGGAAGAGCCTGAGGCTCTAATGATCAACCTCCGTACAATTTAGTTTCCACCCTGCAGGGAATGGCGGTGGTCCCCTGGTGGAGCGGAGAGCACCCAGCTGGCACGCGGCGGGCGAGTTGCAGGCCAGCTGTGTGCTTTTCCCAGCTCTTAGGCATGGGGCACAATACTTGAATGTTTTTGGGCTTCAGTTTATTGGGATGTAGAATGAGGGATTGGTGTAGATAATCTCCAAATTTTCTTCTAGCTTTCATTTCATATTCTACTGTAAATTTGTTTAGAGTATATGAAACTAGATAAACTCATCAGTTAAAAAAAAAAAGTTGCCATAAAGGGCTTTTTTTTTTAAAAAAAAAAAAAGATAATCCCAAATAAAACAGAGAGGAAATAACTGAAAATAAAATCTCCAAAGTAGGTTGCTGGAGATTTTGTTTTCTATTCCAAAATGTTCCTTAGGGCCAAATGACCCTTTACAGTCTTTTCATTGATTTCTTTGGAGAAATGTCCTCAGCTCATTCACAGGCTTAGGATGTTTTGCTTCCTTTCTTGACTGAAAAAAAAAAATTCTTTCCAATTCTTTTCACTGCAGCAGCAGGAGTGGCCCCAAAGGATGCAGCCACAGGAAGCGTCTTTGCTTTAATTGTTGCCCGTGGCAGCATAACCCTTTTCTGAGTCGCCCCGAGCTGCCACCAGAGCGAATATATGAATGAATCGAATGAATAGGGAATATAAATCCAGATAACAGAACACGGTTTTCTTCTCCCAAATGACAGTTTTGTCTTGAGCAAAGGGTCGTTTAAGCTGGAGATGTAGTTGGCACAAAGTCTCGGAAAGACTTGTCACTTTCTTTGTACAAGACAGTACTTCCTGAAAAGTCCCCCTTTCATCGGGGACTTGTTCAAAGTGGCTGTCATAATTTTCCTTAAAATAATGGTGACGGGGAGCAATGATGAAATGGAGAGTACATTCTAGAACTGGTCTTTGCCTTTCGGAGTTCCAAGGTAATAAGATTTTTTTCAGAAATGTAGCTCTTCTTTCTCTGATAGCGCTTGGAGAGCAGTAGTAACATAGTGGTCTGACAACATCACAGATTCCTAGTGAAACCCGCATTTACTACTGGAGACCACTGAGGAAAGGTGGCCCAGGTGGCAGGAAGAGTTAACCTAGGCCTCTAACACTCAAGCAAGTATTTTCTCCGCCACGCCACAATTCCTTCCTTTACTGGGTTGTGGCTTCCTAATTCTTACGACACTTGAATTTGTCACAGCAGTAACCGCCTTCCACCAACATTAGAGCTTCAGAATAGTGGAACGGTTTTCCTTCCTTGTGAATCCGTGCTTCTCAATGAGGCTGAGGGTCCAATGCAAGAGGATGTGGCGGCCACACTCTCGAGACTAGGAGACACCAGAAGAGCGAAGAGGAAGCATATGCAATGGAACCGAAGCCCCCAAGGCGGCCAGTGCACGAGTGAGCTCTAATTCCAGGAAGGGGGTGTTTCCAGAGGTTGAGACTGTGGCAGTCAGTCTGGAGTAATCCTTGGCAGTGCAAAATAGAATATTATAGGTAAAAAAATATTTCATTTTGAAAAAAATGATAGATTCACAGGAAGTTGCAAGAGACAGTACAGAGAAATCCCATGTACCTTCACCCCATTTCCCCCAGTGGTTACATTGTATACAGGGTGGAGCCCAAGTAGGTTTATGGTTGTTTGTATGAAAAATAATACAGCCCTGGCTGGTTTGGCTCAGCGGTTGGAGCGTCAGTCTGCAGACCAGAGAGTCCTGGGTTTGGTTCCCGCTAGGGGCACATACCAAAAAAACCTCCCTCCAAAACAATAAATAATAATACAAGAATAAACTCTATCCCATACTCACAGCTGTAAACCGACTTTTGCCCACCCTGTGTAATTATACTGTAATATCAAAACCAGGGAATTGACACTGCTGCAGTGTGTGTATAGTTTCATGTCATCTCATCACCGCCGTGTAGCTTCGTGTGACCACCGCCACAACCAGCGTACAACATGGTTCCATTTTCACAAATTCCATCCGAGGGCTATTTTATTACAGTCACACTCTTTTCTTTCACACCATCCCTAGCCCTTGGTGCCTACTAATCTGTTTTTCATCTCTCTAATTTTGTCTTTTCATGAATCTTATATAAATGGTTCATAGAGTATGTAAACTTTTTAGATTGGCTTTTTATCAATCAGCATAATGCCCTTGAGAGTCATTTAAGTTGTTGCAAATGGTTTCATTTTTTTATTGTTGAGTAGAAATCTATGGTATGGGTTGTACCTACTAAGAGACATTTTGGTTATTTCTAGTTTGAGATTATTACAAATAAAGTTGCTATGCGCAATTCTGTACAGGCCTTTGAATGGCTACCATTTCGTAGCTCTGAGATAAGTGCTCAGGAGTGCGATTGCTCAGCTTCATGGTAAATATATGTTTAGTTTATAAAGAAACTGCCAAACTATGTTTCGGAGTGGTTTTACCATTTTACCTTCCTACCAGCGGTGTATGACCAATCAGTTTCTTTGCATTCTCGCCAGCATTTGGTAGTTTCACTGTTTTTTATTTTATCTGTAGTAATAATCTTGTTCTGGTCCTAACTTGCATTTTTCTAATGGCTAATGGTGTTGAATATCTTTTCATGTTCTTATTTACCAGGTGAATATCCTCTTTGGTGAAATATCTATTTGTATGTTTTGCCCATTTTCTACTGGGATTGTTTACTTTTTTTACTGATGAGTTTTGAGAGTTCTGTATACTAGGTATGAGTTCTTTGTCAGATATGTGATTTGCAAATATTTCCTCCCAGCCTTTAGCTTGTCTTTTCATTCTCTTAATAGGGTTTATCACAGAGCAAAAGTTTGAAGTTGTGACAAAGTCTAATTGACTATTTTTTTCTTTTATGGATCAGACCTTCTACGTCATATCTAAAAATGCTTCACTAAGTCATAGTCCTGAAGGTTTTCCCCATTGTTATCATCTAAAATTATACATTTAAATATCAGATCTATATTGAGTTAATTTTTGTACAAGGTATAAGATTTATGTCAAGGTTTATTTAAAAAATTTATTTTTCCTCTAAATAAAGAGATTATATCTATAGGAAAATGCACATGTGATAAATCCATGTAAAGTTATTATATTGCCCACACTTTATATTTAGACAGCGTCTCCCACAGAGAACTAGTCACTGCAAAGAAATAAAAAGGAAAAGAGTAACCTAAATTTGATAGGTTTTTTTGGCTGCTGAGTATTTAAATAAGTGACTGCAGATTTCAGACAGAAAGGAATCTAGAGGAGTCCGTCTCCATCCCTGACTTTATTTCCCGACCACCACTTGAATGCATTGTGCTTGTTTGAGTTGGACAGTAGATCTAAACACAGAGCAGGCTCTAGAGCTAGTATTTGTCACTGACGACCCTGCAATGGACCTGGAGTCGCAGGTCCAGGCTCTACTTGAGGGCTGCAAAGTGGGGTCTAAGTCCAACTTTGTATTTAATGCAGTGCTGAAGGAGGAGTGCCCTAGACTTTGGTGTTGAGGGGCAACATCATGTAGGAGAAAGAACACTAGGGTAGGAATCTGGAGGCCTGGAATCTAGGGCCAGGTCTGCAGTAAGTGACTTCGTGACTTTCTGCATGTGGTTTTAGCTGAGCTCTGGTTCTCTCCTTTGTGAAACAAGGGGCTGAAACCCTAGGTGATCTCCAAAGTCTTGTCCACATTTACATTTCATGGTTCTATGAATTTTAGTTTTAAATAAAATGGACTGTGACATGATCTTCATTTTTTCTTAATTAGTATTTAAAGCCTTGATATGAGAAGTGATAATAGATGTCTAATAATGAAGTTGTTAAATAAAATGTGTTCTGGGAATACTTTGTTATAAAATATGTATTTTGTTTACGTGTATATAATGCTACAGTGGGTTAATTGATTGACAGATTCTCTTTAAAAAATATTTGAGGGATTATAATACCATGTTAAATATTGTATGTCCTCTTGGAACTGACAATCTATTAGCAATATCTAGTGATGCCAATGAAATATAAACTCTTTGTCTTAACCAGTACACAACATCAGTCACTGATGGCCAGGGGCGTTTAACTTATTTTCTCTCTTTTTTATTTAAAAAAAAAATAAGTTTTTATTGATTTTTAGAGAGAGAGAAAGGGAGACACAAAGAGAGAAAAACATTGATCGGCTGCCTCCTGCATTTCCCCTACAGGGAATTGAATGACCCAGCTGGGAATCTAACTAATGACATCTTGGTGCATGGGTCGACGCTCAGCCACTGAGCCACACCAGCCAGGCTTATTCTCTCTCTCTCTTTTTTGGTTTCTCTTTAATTTTCTGGATGAGATAACTGCATGCTGCATGTTTATTTCATTCTTTAAAAATTTTTTTTTTTTATCCTCACCCAAGAAAGAACACTTTTGCATTTATCTTCAGACACAGCAGGAGGGAGAGATGGGGGAAGAGAGAGAGAGAAACATTGATGTGAGAGAGACACATCGAGTGGTTTCCACCCACACAACCCCAACAGGGGCTGGGGACAAACTGCAACTGAGGTACTGCCCTTAGCGGGAACTGAACCCGGGTCTCTCTGGTCCACGGGCCCACGCTCTAACCTCTGAGCCAAACTGGCCAGGGCTATTTCATTCTTATATTTCTTATTTACATGATCCCAGTTCTTGCTCACTGGTACAAATTATGAAAAGGAGAGATTTTTTAATGAACCCTGTTAAAAAACCTTGTAAAGTTAGGTTTGGGGTTTGAACAGAAAAGGGATGGAAACATGATCTGAGTTCTTCAGAAAGGAAAAGCAGCATGGCTTGCTCCAGTTCCCAGCGGGCTCTGTGGAAAGCCAGGGCATCACCTGCTTGGCCAGTGCATCACGTGTATGGAAAGCAGACAGGGAGCTGCCTCAGGGGAGAGGGTAACCCTGATGCTGACTTTAACTGGAACCATGTCAATTGGCATTAATGTGTGGAACACCCAAGTCTGTGATGGGATTTTTCAAATGTGCAAAGAAACAGGGACCATTACATTGAATGCAGAGGTTTGTGAATCCGATGAGCAAAATTTTGTTCTGAAAATACCTATCAAGTGTCCTGTCATGCATTTCGGAAACAGTATGTCCTTCCGTGTCTTTTGTGATAACCTAAAACAGTTGCCTCAGTGCAGCCACAACGACCATAGCTCTGCTGATGTGTTTTCTGTTCTTTAACATCAGGGTACTCTTCATTCCTCTCTCTCCTCCTGCCCTGATCCTCATTTCTCTTTCATTGTCATAGAAACCATTTCCATCTTTGACCTCTGTGTGCTCCTTTATGGTGCTGTCTCCTGGAACCAGAGGACGGTCTAGGTACGGAGTGTCTGCAGTGCTGAAGTGTGTGCAGTGTTGACATCTGACTCACAGAGGGGGCCTCTCCTGTCATCAGAGCCACACAGGGCGGACTGCTCTGCCTCCGTTGCTTTGAATGCCTTGGCCTTTGTGTGGGGAAGCCAGCAGAATCCTGACCGGATCAGGGGTGAAGGCCACGCTTGTCTCATATGTGCAAGTGCACAGTCTCATCACCCTAATTTCCAAGGAAGGAAATGTGAGGCAGTTGGGGGAGAGCCTTTCGAGCCCACAATATTGCTATGTGGTCTCCCCTTTCTTTCCTCAAGAGTCATGGCTGTAGATCCCCAAACTGTATCCCTTAGGAATTTATTGCTATTTGCAGAAATCAGATTGGGCATGAAACTTGGATTACCTTTTCTCTACAAAATTTCCATTGGTTTTGCATGCATTCCAGGCCCGAGGGCACTGCGCTGCGGAGTCAGTGTAAGCCGATCCCAGCTGGTCCACGGTGTCATCCTTTCAGACCCAAGTGAGCTTTTTATAGTCCCGGTACTGCAGATCCCTTCTCCTTTTGCTGCTTTATGCTAAATGAGGAGAGCCAGCGATCATCTTGGAGAATTTTCTCAGTAGTCAGCTTTCAGAAATAGATTTTTTTTTTTTTTTTGGTCTTGTAAAGTCTATAAACTTCTGTTGGAAACTTAACCCATGGTGATAAGGGTAACAGGAGTAATGCTGGGAGTAGTATGATGTCATAGGTAAAAATAAGCCTCTATCAGTTATATTTCCCAGAATGGCAATAAAGGGCTTCTCCTTGTAATGTAGACGGATCATTTCAGATGTTATACTCTTTGCCAGATTCATTACTACTCCGTTAATGGCAGAAAAACTTGGTTTCTGCTCGAAGTATTTTTCATAGAATTTGAGCACAAAGGGAATTGAAGGGTCAGCTATTCTGTCTCTCACCGAAGTAAAAATCTTTGCTATCATTTTTTCTGACTGAACATAATTCATACTCCCAGGGCCAGGGACTTGTTTGCACTGTGGTCCATTCCATTTGTGGATAGTTTTAATCACTAAAATGTTTTTCATTACATTGGATCAAAGTCAAACTTCCCTTGATTTTGACCCTTTGGTCTTATAGTTGTGCCCTTGATAATACAATTGATCATCTACCCCCTCCCCCAACAGCTCTTGAAAGTAAGAAGTAATTGTAACATCTTTCAGCTTTGGGTGACTTGATGTTTTATGTTATTTTAAAGCTCTATTCTATTTATCTCTCTTCTTCCCAGTCAGCTAACAATGTCAAGAGAACAGTGCGTTCCTTTGCCAGGCTGGTCTTGGTTCATCAGTCAACTCTCTTTGTGCTCAGGTCTTTCTGCATCTTTGCCTTGAACCAAGACAGATGACTCACTTGCGCTTCCCGGTCTTTGAATGCTGTTGCTCCCACGAGCGCTTTTTCTCCCCACTCTTTTCTCGGCTATTTCTGTATTCCTACACTTTGGGTTTTGTTTCTTGTTTCTAGTTTTACATTGTCCCCTAGTCACGTCTGGTTTCCTGGGGTTTCCTACTTCAATTACTTGGGGTATCTACCTGCCAACCTGCTTCTTTCACCAGTAGCTGTCAGACTGGTGCCGTCGGCAGGGAGTCTGGTCACACCATTGTTGAGTCCTGTCGTCATGGTAATAATGGTCCTTAGAGTGCTCTTTCCGGCTGTGGCCTGCAGCAGTGGATTACAGATGTGCTGAGAAATTGGGCTTCACAGATCTTGGAAAGCTGTCCAGGGCCTCAGTGACAAACAGACGTCATTCGGTGTGTGCCTCATGATGGGCCGTGGCCTCCAGCACTCCTCAGGGAATCATAGAGTACCACTAAGTTATGGTGCAGGGTTAGCTATTTTGCTTAACTCAAGACAAATGATGCAGTCATTTAACCAGAAAAGGAAGTGAGACTTTCTTGGCATAACAATCTTTGTGAACCCGTCGTAGCTGCTGGTGACCTTTCAGGTTGAAAGAAAGGATATGAGTGTGACTGGTGCTGCTGGCAGTGCTCCGTGTGGGGCTGCTTCCGACGGGCTCACCTGGACACTGGGAGGGTAGATTGCCTGCGTTGATTACAATCTCTCCCTAGATGTCTCTAGCCTCAAAAGATGGGTGGTGTATTTCAGACAGGTTCTGTGAAGGCTGGAGCTCGATGAGAATTGGAACTTGGAGGTGTGCTGATCTTCAACTCCTGCTTCTATGTGGCTGGGGTTAAGGGAAGTGGAGTCAGTGTCTGGGGCACTAAGGAAACCTGCCTGCTTGATGATGGCCAGTTGTAAAACAATTCTTTTATTATTCTGTGAGATGCCATTAAAAATATGTACTTAGAGGAATAGTTAAAACTTGATTTTTGGGGGAACTTTTTCTACTGTGCCCATTTCAAAATTTGTACTTAGATTAAAATTTTGTGTTAAGATCTACTTCTTCCTTTTTTTTTTTTGTAAATAATATTCCAGAGTGACAAGTGCTGGCTGTATTTATTTTAGGACTTTTCACAACAAAACTTTTAAGCAGCAGTTCCCAGACTTGAGGGGACATCGGGACCATTTGAAGGTCTTGTTAGAAATTCAGATTTTTGACCTTCTTCCCAGAGACTTTGACTGAGTAAGGAAGGATGTTGCTAAAGAAGGTTTTATAGAAGCACGCTGTGTGTGGACTGAAACAATGAGAGCCATTGGATGTAAAAGATGATGCCTCTGTACTTCCCAGCTAGTGGGTGCTTTGTGTTGTATTGTCAAAGGATCATTTGCTTTGGAGACTTGTGTTTTCCCCTTTGCACGTGTCTCTTCTTGTGTTGTATTGAAATACAGAAACATCTAACCAAACTGGAATCATCACCAGCAGCTTCTGTAACTTTATGCAAAGTCAGGTCAAACATTGTATGTTGTCTTTGGTTTTGACATTCAGAAAACACTCAACTTATTAAGACAGACAGAGTAATATTACTCTACATTTGTACATAGTTGTACTATTAAGCAGTCTTTACATTGACATTTTCTCAATCAATCTTTATACAAACCTTTTGCAGTTGGTATTGTTAGTTTCATTTATGACGTAGGAAATTTAAGGTTGTGAGAGAATAGTAGAAGTGATACTCTAACCCATGTTATTTATACTCCAATATTAGGCAAGATTTATTTTGTGCTAGGGACTATGATGCACATGTGGTTCTTCTCTTTCAATCTTCATAAGGACGTGTGAGGTAAGTATTATTATTATCTTTATTATCATCATGACTTTTTTTTTAGTTGGCTCTTGATGAGGCTTAGTAACAGTAACTTCTCAAGGTCATGCCTTTAGGAAATGTCAGAGCCAAGATTTGAGCTAGGTTTGTCTGACACCAGAGTTCACGCTCTTACCCCGGGTAGTGTGAAGGCAGATTGCCTGGATTGATTACCGTGTTCTAATTAGATGGGTGTGTTCCCAGAAGGACGGGTGGTAGTAGTTCCAGGCAAATTACCAGTACACATTATAGCAGCGTTCAGGGTGACGTCTTACTTGAATTGATTCTGTCTTGCATGGTGTCCTACTTGAAAGCTGTGAGAGGAATATCTGGGATACATCAGTCAGACCTCTCTTTTCTAAATGCTTTTCCTTCAGGGAGAGAGGCTGAAGATGGCAGAGCCCTGCTTTCTGACGGAGGCAGTGCGTCCGTGCAGCTCTGGCGGTTTGGCTTGGTGGCAGGGAGTCAGAGCAGATGCAGGCCGGGGCTCCGCAGGAGCCTTCAAGGGCATCAGGAGCCATAGGCCAGTATCCGCACTCAAGACTTCGTGTGGAGTTCAGTTCTTTATCCAATTAAAACACTCCATGGAAATGCTATGCAGCACACCTTGCTTTTTCTCTCACTCCATCCTGTGAGTAAGAGAGAGTCTATTCGAATTCTCTTTTTTTCTCCTTTGTGTGACTGGCATCAAAACACATATGACCTTTGTATCTTTCAGTGAAATGCTGGAAGCTTCTTGGCTTTTAGTGTAGCTGCTGGAATTACATTCTAGGTTCTCAGACTTCAGGGACTCACTCAGAGGCCTAGGCTGACCTTGGGGATGTACTTTTTTATGCCTTTGGGAGTAGCACTGAGCAAAGCAGGTTGGAGAGCCAGGATTCCAGTACAGGCAGGAGTTAAGTAATTAGGTTAGTTAAGAAATTATTCCTTATCCTTCCAGCAGGTAGACAAACTAAAGAGGAAAGCATGGGAAAGGAGATAAAGCCCATTGAAGAAGAATATTTTAAGACTTAAAAAATTTTTTTTGTCTTTATTGATTTTAGAGAGAGAGGAAGGGAGAGGGAGAGAGAGATAGAAACACCGATGAGAGAGAACATCGATTGGCTGCCTCCTCCATGCCCCCCACTGGGGATTTGGCCCACAACCTGGGCATGTGCCCTGACTGGGAATCGAACTGATGACCTCTTGGTGCATAGGTCGATGCTCAACCACTGAGCCACACTGGCCAGGCTATTTTAAGACATTTTGTGGAAGGAAATTGTATTTCTTTTGACTATGGGTTGAAATGTGTATTGGGTGTATAGCATTTCTTATATGATTTGGGTATAGGATTATGACATTGGCCAGCCATGACAACTACTGTATTAATTAACAACTAGTTAGTGGATACTTGCTGGAATTGGAGGATCAGAATGTTCTAAATGTTTTTTTTATGTAAGAACTAAAATGTTATTATAAATAAGAGACAGTCTAATCTAGCAGGGATAAAGGTAATGCGTATATGTGATACTGGTTGAGAGCACTTGCCAAGTAACATCAGTAAGTGGGAAAAAAGCCCAGTGTAAATTATATATCTAAGTATTGAGTGATTACGGGAGTGGTGTTAAAGATAAGAGGCTGATGAGGAAGGAGCTGGATTTCGAACTGGATAAGGAAGAAAGAGAGAAACATAAATCGGCAGACAGAAGTAAGGATGGGATTTGGAGAGAGAAGAAAGGTATGCAAGAGCACAGAGATTTAGAAATGACAATAAGCAAGTCCTGTGTGGTGGCTCCTAAGCACACTGGCATGGTCCAGATGGACCTTCCATGGCCATGGATCGTTTGTGTTGAATTTGATTATTGATTTGAAGTGATAGACAGTAAGAATGTGCCATAGGTTCTTGAAAACAGCAGGTCCTTGAACAACGTCATTTCATTAACCGTCGTTTTGTTATCACATGGATGAGATGCCAAAAAAACTTAACTCTTATTTATATCAATATGCTTATGGTAAAACTGGCGTTGTTATAGCTCACTTCACTTAAAGTTGCAGAACCTATGAATGATGTTATGTGAAGACTTACTGTGTACGAATGGTGCTGAAAGTGATAGATGTGATAATTATTTAGGCAGAAATGTCTGTGATGGATTGGAGTGGTGGAGCTAGGGGTGGGGGTGAATGTTAGGGGGCTATTTCATAATCCGGAGGTAAGATACTGAGGGTTTAAAGGGGGAGGTTGGGAAAGCCTGCTGCCCTGGGAAAGTCTGCTGGCCTAGGAAAAAAAGTGAGTTCAGTTTCTGAGATGTTCCATTTCCAGTGTCAGGGGTCATCGCCTGAGATTCTTAGTCAGGAACTGGAGATAGGGTCCCAATTTGGAGATCAAGCCTTCATCGTCGATTTCTGAAGCACCTGTGTAAGGCACTAGCTCAGCAATGCATGTGGTGTGTGCTTTGTGGTGAAGGATACTGAGGGAGAAAGGCAGAAAGCTGAGTTCTGAACCTTAGGAGCTCTTGCCAGCCAAGGGGGTGGAGGCCAAAAAAAGAGCAGTCAGCAAATGAGACACAGAGAACATCCAGAGAAACCATGCGAGGAGAGAATTTCAACAGTGCTTAATGAAGCGTAGAGGTCAAGGGGACTGAAAACCTGAGAAAGGCCTGTTGGATTTGTTAAGAGAAGGTCTTTGGAGACTTGGAAAAGTGTGTTTCCAGTGACTTTCAGGCAGAAGTGCAGCAGGGATTTTCTAGGCTCTCTGCATGACAAGGGGATTAATGATTAATAAATAAATCCCTTCTGTAATTGCTTTAGCACATAGACTGCATAGCTGGTCTTCAGTATTTCAAGGGAAATTGTGAGGTCACCTCAGGAAGGAATTTGGGTCAGATATATCATATTATGCAAACCAGTGAGGTGATGTGGTGTGTCAAGTGAAAGAGAAACTCTCAAAGCCAAACAGTTGGACTGACTTCGATTCACAAGATCATATTGGCTTTGGGGAAGTGCAAAACCTAAGCAGTGTTTGAAAGCCTCCTCGTGGGTGCTGTGGTTTGGTACATGCTATAGACGAGCCTGAAGTATTTGTCACAAATGTTGAGTTGCAAAAAACTAATAAGAATCAGATTTGTCTATGAAATAATTAATATTAATTTACATGGAAGCAGAGGCACCAAGAGAAATTCTGGTCAAGATTGAATTAAAGCTCAAAATGTAATGGTCTATTATTAACGTGATGCCAAGAGAACGTACATCAGTCTAGTTGAATAAAGGGAGGTGACGGGCGAGATGTGGTGAAAGACTTACAACTTAAAAGTCAGCAGATAGCCCGACTGGTGTGGCTCAGTGGACTGTGAGGTCCTGGTTTGATTCCCAGTCAGGGCACATGCCCAGGTTGTGGGCTCAATCCCCAGTAGGGGGCGTGCAGGAGGCAGCTGATCCATGTTTCTCTCTCACATTGGTGTTTCTCTCTTCCCCTTCCTCTCGCTCTAAAAAAGAAAAAAATCAATAAAAACATATTAAAAAAAAGGTCAGATACTTTTTCACGACTCAAAAAGAGAAGTTTATATAAAAAACCAAACTTTTCAATTTATTTCCTAGTCAACTAATTAGTGGTAGTTTCATTAATTATACAACCTGAAACTATAGCTACAGCATGATCTAACTTAGATGTAACTACAGGAAAATGTAGTGCTTGTCTGGGGAGTTAAATATGTGATTTTTGCATGTATAATCGCAACACAACAAGCTAGTTGAGAAGGGATGAAGGTAAAAATGGGATTAACTTTTTCTTTTTTTGTTTTTGGCCTTTAGCTTATTTTTCTCTAATGTTCAGGTGGTAGTTATCCAGAACTCACTAAAGGCTAAATATAGTTTTGTCATAACTAAGGATGTGACTTTAATGTTTCTACAGATTTCCATGTCTTTACAGCAGAACTTGAAGTGCTTGTGCTGTTTCTCTGACATAAAATAGAGTTTTCTAGTGCTTTATAAAATGTGACTTACCTAGGTAAATTTGGAACTGTGCTTAAACTTGGACTGCATGGAATCAAGTTGTCTTGGTAATCTGCTCGAGCTGACACTTGACTGTGATAGTGTTTCTTGATTTTCCAGAAGCTGCTGTACAGTATGGGATGTACAGGGTGGGGCTGAACTGGGTTCACAGGTGTGAATACATGAAACACAGAGTTTATTCTTGTGCAATTATTTATTTATTATTGTACTATTTTCCATACAAACAACTGTAAACCTACTTTTGTCCCACCCTGTACATTCAATTAAGCCAATAATTTTTGAGAGGTCTGGAAACCTTATAAACTTACTTATTTGAAATTCCCCTTGTTACCATAGAGTTCCAAGGGGGACAGATGGTTATTACAGAAACTAAAAGAATAGAAAATAAATATGAATAAGTGAGAAAAATGAAAGGGAAAAAATAGACTTATGTAGAGTCAAGAAAAAACAAGTGTAAAACATGCATAGTTATGGTTATGTGGCCTATGTGCACCTTGCTTTTGTTTTGAGTTTCCTACCAGGCAGGGAAAAATATGAAACTTGATTACTTAATTTATAGAGACGCAAAATGAAAAACAAAACACTTGCTTAGGAGAAGCACAAGTAATCAGCAGCACAGAACCCAGAGAGAAATAAAGAGGACTTGGTATAATGCGATGAACGATGCCCTTATGTTGACTGGTTCCTCAGGTCCCACTGAGCTGGATCGGTGGCCACGGGCTGCTGGTGTCCCATGCAAAAGTCTCCCTGCAAAGTCAATTCAGTGGTGAATCTTCAGGGTCAGTTAGATCATTCTCTCCATACTGATATTTGGGATAACACATTTTCTTTTCAATTCATGTGTTTTGAAGTTTCAGGGCATCCATGACCATTCAGGACATACCCAGTCACTCGGAAGGGCAGAACACCCTACTGAAAGCATTCAGTGTGTGAGCTCCTCCGACCAGGAGCAGCCCGAAGGGTGAGATTTCCCAACGTCAGGGAGGCTGAGGCAGTTCTTACACAGCTGGTTTCAGAGAACATGATAAAGAAACTCCAAGGAACAAGTTAGGGTCTTCAGTTCCCTCGTGGATATACTGGAGGACTTACTCTGGCAAAAGTTTCCAGAAATGGTTTTCCTCTTCCCTTCATAGCCAGAAGCATATTAGTGCTGCACATTTTTTCCGGAGTGAGGAGGGACATTCAGAAAAATAAGAGAAATAAAACAGCAGTGCGATTTCTGTGAGTTGAAGGGAGGAGCACATTCTCTGGTTAGGAAAGTTTTCCTGTTGCCGTGGTGGAGCTGAGCCCCCGACAGGTGCGAACCACAGCTCCCCTCCCAGCGGCCTGTTCGCTGTGTTTCCCTTGGCATGTGATTCAGGCTGTTGGAGACCTTGGTAAACTCATCACATTAGATCATGGGTTGATGTAAGTTCACGTTGGATGCTTTTAAAATTGGTTGGGACCTGGCTAAGGGAAGAATGTATGTCCACAACTGCCCTGAAAGAGATTAAACACGTTTGCAATGTTTTCTGTGGCAGCAGAGTGGGTAGTCATGTTTCTCTTGCAGTGAACCAGCAAGTGCGCCTGTGAGGAGGGCTCTCCCGAACCGTCAGGCTGTGTGGTGGGGTAGGTGGGGCCCGTGGACACTGCTCGTGAGGGGGTGGGGGTTCATTATAGAAGATACACGTGCCACTCATTTAAGGACAAAAGACAGGGACTAAAACCAAACTAATTTCTGTCTTTCATATTTTCATTTTACCTTTGGGACTTGCTGCTTTAAAAGTAGTTGGTTTTCTTTAGCCAGTGATATGAAAAGAATGAATGGCATTCATAATTTTTACACATATTTTATTTAGACTTATATTTAATTTAAAACACGACAAGTCAGTAATCAAAAAGACAGTTTAGTTTTTTTTCTCGGCCCAACATTCCATCTTGTCCCATAAAACAGATTTATAACCCATTGCTTTCCCGAGACTATTTATTTACCTTCCTGTAATTTTGAGCATTTAGGTACACCAGCCATATAAAGCATGCTTATTCAGACTGTAAGCTTTTAGATATGGCTGGCTGGGGGAAATACAAATTTCAGCAATGGAAGAGGGGAACAGAGCTCCTTAGTGTAGGGAGTACTCATTGCAGACAAAGGACTAAAGTTTGGGAACATCATGGATGTAGATGTTGGTTGAGGAGCCATCTATTGTATTTCAAAAGTATTTGTCTTATTGCAAAAGTAATTATGTATATATATTAAAGAAAATATTATTAGTCTTGATAAGCAGAAAGAAGAACATAATTTTGTAGGGTCTGTTGATAGCCATTAATGTTTTGGATATATTCTCTTAAGTTTGTATATAAACACACATTTTTGAAAAAAAACGTTATTGTTCTATGAATACTATCTTTATAATCTGCTGTTTTCTCTCTCATTTTTTTTTTTAATCCTCATTCGAGGACATTTTTCCATTTTTTGTACAGACAGAGTGGGAGGGAGAGAGAGGAAGAGAGAGAGAGGGAAACATCGACGTGAAAGGGACACATCGAGTGGCTGCCACCCGCACAACCAACCAGGGCCGGGGACAAACTGCAACCGAGGTACATGCCCTTAGCGGGAACCGAACCCGGGTCTCTCCAGACCGCAGGCGGACGCTCTAACCGCTGAGCCAAACCGGCCAGAGCTGCTGTTTTCTCTTAATAGCGTCTCATGAACATCTTTCTAGGTCATTATATAGGTTCATAATTCAGTATAATTTTGAATGGCTATTGTACAGGTGTACCATAGCTTATTTAGTCATTCCCCTGTCTTGGGGCGTTAGGTTCTTCCTCATTTTGGTTACCATAAGTGGTATTTAATCAACATCCCTATAGCTAAATCCTTGAGCCCATTCATGGTTATTTCCTCAGAATAAATTCCAAAAAGTGGAATTTCTGGATCAAAGCATAAGCAGAACACACAGCATCACAGTTGTCCTCCACGAAGTCTGCATTAATTTACCATATGATCAGTGGTATGTGGGAGGGTGTATCGAGGTGGCATCCTCACTCGAGTTAATAGCTGAAGTTTTGCCCTCATACTGTAACTTGGGATGATTGACAGTTTGGCTTAGCACCTGGACTGGGGCCTCCTTGAGGGTTGGAGCTTTGTTTGGCTCCTACACCATTGTGTCTGGTAATATTTTAGGCTGAGTCCTTCCTGAGCCAGCTGCCTCCTTACATGCAAAACCACCTTGCTGGATCAGTCATGGCCTGTGGCCAAGGGAAAAGCTCCTCTTCTCCTCCTGACACCTGCCTTTCTTGGACTCCAGAGCCATCCACAGGTACTCTTGTCCTGCTTAGAGTTCGAGTCATTGGCCACTGGATTCCAGCACACTGAAACTGGGGACTGTTGCTCTAGTTCTGTGCTGAAAGGTGGAGAGGGATTGTAGACCCCGAGCTGCAAACTTCAGGCATTTCCACAGCACCTCTGGACTGGTTTACCTTTGCTTTGGAATAACACGCACCCTTATTTATACCCATGTAAGAGGTTTTCAGGGGCTTTATCTTGGTTCTCCTAAGAGAAGAGACAACCATAGAACCAAATAGCTTTTCATAACTCTTCAACAGTGTTTGGGGAAGAAAATGTTTGCAGTCCTTCTTGCCTTTCCTTTAAGAAAGATGCAACAGTGTCACATGACGTCAAAGTGTGCTCCCCTGCAGCAGCTGCCCACCCTCCATTTCTAAAGTTTGCTGTTTCCAGGTTTTCCATGGCCCTCCTTGAACCACATCTTCCAAGTTCTTTACCCCCACTTTTGTCTTTCTTTATCTCATACACATACAAATTTGAATGCATTTTTATTTCCATAGTTCCAACAATATGGAGTAAAAAGCAGTAAAGTACAGAATAGACGATGGAGCAAAAAATCAGAGCCCCACTTCATCCCTTTGCGCTTGAGCCGGCTCCAGGGTTACCTTTCTGTTTCTTTCTCTCGGCGTTTATATGCATTTCAACATATGTGTGGAAAATGCGTAGAAAGACATTAACCTGTGTTTTGCAATAGAGAGAGTTAACTTACCTGTCTCATGTGTAATGGCTGATGAACTGTGTGCCTAAAAATACAATTTGTACCTGTTAGTAGTGTACAGCATTTCTAGGTTATAAGAAATATTTTGGTAAATGGCAAAGCTCTAGTCTCCTTGAGTTTATTTTTATTCAGAGTTGCATGTTTTTTCTCTTTCAGGGCCGTTTTTAGACATATTGGACTAAATCACAATGTTTTAAACTTGAAGGATTTAGGGTGACTCAAATATGATTTGATAATTTTCATTGAATTATATGCACTCTCTCCTCAATATTTTCCTAATTAAAAATCTTCCTATTTGAAAGTCTGTTTTCTCAGGTTAAAAGGGAGAAGTATTCTGTCCTTATAGATATGCCATTTCACAGGCATATCAGTTTGCCTTATTGGCTGTGTGATAGAAAATAAAGGGCAGAAAATAAGAAATTATCCTCCATTGGATATTACCTTGTTCTCTCATATTATCTGGATTTTAAAGTATTATTGGAAAGAAATACGCCCTAATCTTTTATTAAAGATAAAAGACAAGCTCTTACAAAGTATAGGTTGTCTGCAGGGCTGAGAAATATTGGAAATATGTCTTGGCTCAACAAGCTGACTACTCTTGAGAGCCAGTAATACTAAGTGGCTCAGCTTAGTTGCACTCAGTGGCAAGAGATGTTCTGAGGTTTCTCATGTGTTGGGAGGGGGCCCAAGACAAAGAGGTCCTTGTAAGACTCAGCTTGAGACTTGGCTGTGGGACAGAGTCCTTGACGGATCTGCGTTAACTGTGCCCTGGCCAGTGGCATGCGGCTGCAGCCTCTGTGCTGTGAACCAGTAGCATCATGGGATGGATTCGCGTCTCTCGGTGGACACCCTGAGCTGCTTCAGCTTACTGACCTTATTACTGTCCCCGAACGCTGGAGCTGCCCTTGTGGCATCACCTGCCTTCTCTGCAAAATCATATCACACATTCATTTTAAAAAACTGCTTACTCTCTGTTTTCAGAGAGTAACATGTGGTTGTTTCTATAGAAGATAATTACTTACACTTATATCGACCTTTCTGGTTTGCTGTGTGTGCGTGTAAGTATATACATGTATGTATTTATGAATATGTATGTGTATGTATATATTCACAAAGGGTTTAAATTCATCAATGCATTAGTTTCCTTTGCTACAATATAAAGAGCATGATTTTTGAAATCAGAAGAGCTGAGCTCACGTTCTGCTTCTGCCCCTTAATAGCCCCATGACCTTCGGAAGCTCTGTTTCCATTTCCCTTTCCCATCTCCGATGGGACTTGTGAGCCTCAAACAAGTAACATGCTTAAAAGCATTCTGTGAACTCTAAACTGTCACACTCATGTTAGTTAATGTTATTATTTTAAATTTACTCTCTCCAGTAAAATCAAACATTAGTCATGAATGCCTCAGGATTTGTCTTAATCCCTGAGAAGACATGTAAACTCAGTGTATCTTACTTCGGTGGTCAAAAGGCATATTCGTATAAGGCCACTGGTAAGGAGTGACAATCACAGGTTTGCTAATGTCATCCTGGGATTCTGCAAGCAGCCTTGGGTGGAGAAAGGAGGAGGCCGACCACAGGGTTCACACATAGCCTGGTGAGACTGCCTTTTGAAGGATTGAGTTTAATTGATAAGGTTGATGATGTTTTACACTTTACACCGATGCTTAAAGAGTAGCATTTATCACCTTTTCAAATAATAACTTTGTGAGTCACCAAATACACAAATATGGCCAAGAGGGAGTTATTATATTCAGAGAAATTATCTAGCTGTTTGGGTTAAGAGTCCTCTGACTACACAGCAAACAGCAGAGGAAAGAAGATTCAGTATTTTCTAAGGTGAGTTTCACGTCCTGGAAAATGTGTTTCCTCAGTTGGATGTTGGGGCCATCTTCAGGTTAGAAGGTGTCAATGGGAAGTAGTAGTTTGGGTTGGGGTATGGGCAGACTCGGAGTTTCCCGGGTTGAGAAAGGGCTGTCTAATGGCCTGGTTTTCATCCACCCAGCTTCGCGGGGGAGTGACCGGTTTCATGGCCTCCTTTGGCTTCGTCTTCGGTTTATTTATTCTTTCATTGGAAACTTCACTTTCCTGATGAAAATGTGCTTTGGGATTCAACCTCAGTGAATTCTTAGCACATTTTATTTATTAATCTAGCTATTGTGTTTATTCTTATAACATCTCTTTTGAAGCAGGACATCTCACACACATCTAGATGTTCACAATGTGAACATCATTTATATTAAAAAAAGTTTTATTTTGGGGTTGCTTGAACTGTTGAATTAGCTGACTGAAGAGATTCGTTTTTGCCACCCCCAAGGCTGAAAAGCGGCGGAGGCGTATGTGACTGCAGCCCTGGCCGCCCACCGGCCTCCCGGTTGTCTGGGCCGCAGGGAATGGGGCCTTCGGAGACAGGTGCTGAGGAGAAGAACACTTACTGTGATGAGTCTGACACTTTCCCAGTGTTGCTTTCTGTTTTGGGTGTTTGGTATTTTTGCTGTCTTGCAAAAGATGGTAGAGCTTAGTAAGATGCTATTTCATGTCAGTGTCGAGGGGGCATGAGTTGTGGACTTGTGGAGGAGGCCACATTTGAGTTTGGAGCTATTATACAGACTTGTGGGCTCGTGAGTAGTGGTGACTTTCTTTTTTTTTTTTTCCCAGTCTTACCAAAGCAAATATTTAAAAACATCTGAAACAACCAGGTTATTGATAGCCAGGTTATGGAAAGATAAATGTGCTGGGAGTAATGAATAATAATAAAAAAAACTTTGCTCTGCTAATAGCTTGCTGAATATGGATGTTTCCCTTAATGCCTCTGAAACTCCATTTTGTTGTTGATGAAATGATATTTCTATATAATTTCTTATGTCCCTTTTATACCTAAAATTCTGTGGCTCTGTTTTTCCTCTGTGATTTTTCTCAGTGGTTGTTTGATTCTTTCCACAGAGTATGAAGGTAACAGATATTCCTTATCAACCAAATTTACCTTTAAAGATATAAAGTGGCACCCTGGCCGGTTTGGCTCAACGGTTGGAGCATCGGCCTGCGGACCAGAGAGTCCCGGGTTCAGTTCCCGCTAGGGGCACGTACCAAAAACAAACAAACAAACAAAAAACAACAATAAAAAAAACTTATAAGGTGGCAAGTTTTGTTGCCAAGGAAATGGTCCTGTGGGTCTTGAATGTAACTGGGCTGCCCGCAGGTCATTATTAACTCTGGTTGGTCGTTTCTCCACCTCCAGGTGTGCTGAGATTCTGGGAAGTAGGCACTCTGTCTTGAATGTGTAGTTTCAGTAACCTTTTTTGACAGGACATATATATTTCAGTGGTGACTTTCAGTTACAATGATGCCCAACCTTCACTGCAGGAACCTTAGGTAATACCAACATTGGGACTTCACAACCATATGGGAAAAGGAGGATGGTGCCATGTTAGGGTGAAATAGGGTATTCTGGAGATGCAAAATATCACATAGTCTACGCAAGCATAGATTTTGATTAGTGGATTTTAGATAGATTGTTTTTCAAGCTCCATCATGTTTCCTTAAACTTTTTTACTTGTTGTAGTAATCATTTTTCTGTTGTTTACAATACATTCCGTTATAAGTGAGGTTTACCATCTGCCAGAAGGGAAAGTATAAAAATTAGGCTGTGCCCGTCTTTCTCTGTAAAGTAATTTCCATCGGATCTCATCTTCCTCTGCTTTGAATGTGGTAGCGATCTTGAGTCATGTACTTCATGAACTTGAGGCAGGTTACAGAGATAAATCTGAGGATTGAGCAGAAGGAGGGAGGGCAAGATACATGCTGAAGTGGGGTGGGGGGATATTCATGTAGCACTTCTTTGGGAGTAAAGAAAAGCAGATTGTTGTTTACAGTGAAATTTAGCCCAAGTGGCATTTGCACCATCGTGAAGCTTCATTTCACAGCAATGCAATATGCCTGTTAGTGTTTCCTGCGTCTCTCTGTTGTTCTGTCAGATGTTTGCAGATGACTTTTTGTTGCTCATACTTAAAGCTGCTTCTTGCTTCCCGGAATCTTTCCCATGGACCATTGCTTGAGAAACAACTCTTCTAGTGTACATGGATGAAACATCTATTTATGACCCATCCCATTTCTTTGATTATCAATTACAATTTCTGTTACTGTTAGCAGAAAGAATAAAACAGGAAGCCATAGTTTAACGTTGTAATGCAGTGTCAAAATCACAAGACTGTGTGTGACTTTGGACCTTGCCTGGTCTTTCTCAACAGAGTTGCAGCTACAACATCCTAGCTAGGTGTTTCAACTCCTTTCCTCCCTCTTCTTCCACTTTCCTTTCCAGTCTACCCTCTTTCCCTCTGTCCTTCCCTACCTCCCTTTCTTCCTTACTGTATTGACATGTTAGCGAGAAAAGGGACGCTGCCGCTTTGCTTGGTTGCATCTTGTGATCTCCACATTCTGATCCACCATACTGATCAAGTGGCTCTTGTGTTCTTGGCTCCATGCTAGGCCTATCCCTGCGCATTGGCTCGTTCAAAGCCCACAGCCGTCCTCTGACGCAGCTGTTTCATTCCCACTCTGCAACGAGGAAGCTTTGGCCTGCTTCAGAGCTGCGAAATGGCATAGCCTGAGACTGAAACTGGTCTTCAGATCAGAATCCTTCCTCCACTGGGGAGAAACTCCGTTTCATTTTGGAAGTACTTTTATTTTCTTCTTTATTGATTTTTAGAGAGAGAGAAGGAAGAGGGAGAGTGAGATAGAAACATTGATGAGAGAGAACATTGACTGGCCACCTCCTGCATGCCCGCCACTGGGGATCGGGCCCACAACCTGGGAATGTGTCCTGACCGGGAGTCAAACTGGTGACCTCTTGGTGCATGGGTCGACGCTCAACCACTGAGCCACACCGGCCGGGCTTAGAAGTACTTTTAGAAAAAGAGCAACGCCTTAGTATGGGAGCAAGGCAGTTGCCATCAGATGAGAAAAACAGGAATCCAGATTCTGTTTCCAGACACCCCAATTACTAAGTTGGCCTTGGGCAAAGTTTTTATCTTTGTATATTTGTATCCCTACTCATTAAATAGGGATAGTAAAATAGTGTCCTAGAAAATGTTGATCTGTAAGTGTCTCTGTTCACAGTGGAATTAATCTTACTTTCATTTATACTTTTAATCTTGTGGAACACTTGGAATTTCTTAGTTGGGAAAGAAATCCCAACACCGTTGTCTACACAGCACCAGCGTTTTATACAAGTTTTATCATCTAAATCAATTGTTAACAAATGTGCAGAATCTGATTATTTAGTGGGTCAACTAGTACATGTTAATTGAATACCTACTGTGTGACTGACAACTTACATTTATCTCATTTCATCCTTATATCATTCCTGCGAGCTCTCAGTCACTAACCTCACAGATGATAAAAACGAGGCTCATGAATTCACAGAAATAGAGACTAGAAAGGGTACAGACTTCTGGTTTTAAGATAAGTTTTGGAACTCTAATGGACAGCATGGTGACTATAGTTAACAATGCTGTCTTATGAAATTGAAAATTACTAAGAGTAAATCTGAAATGTTCTTAATACACACACACTGAGTCATTATGTCAGGTGACAGAGTGTTAATTAACCTTATTGTGGTAATTATTTAGCAATATATACTTGTGTCAAATCATTATGTTTTACACCTTGATCTTATTATACAGTGTTATACATCAATTATATCTCAATAAAGCTGATATAAAAATGAAGCTCAGAGAAGTTAAATAATTTCCCCAAGACCACATAACTAGTACATGGTGGAACTGGGATGTGGACCTCTGAGAGCATAGAAATGGTACAGTGGTCACCAGTGAGGGATTTGGAGTTAGATTTAAGTCCCAGTTGTATCTGTTCCTAGCTGGGCAATCTTGGGCAAGTAACTTGACCTCTCTAAACCTTCATTTTTAGAATGAGCTACTTCAGAGGACTCTTCTGAAAATAAAATCACAAGTATGCATGCCTTTAACCCTGTCTGACCACCTAAGTGAGATATCAAAAGGGTTTGCTATGAGAAATGAAGCATAAAGATGAAATGCCAACAAGATTTTATGCTTCATAATGTATGTTAAAATGTTAGCTTGTGCATTTTCAGCAAGAGAGAACACTGGTGTGGTGCGCATGGTACATTGAACAGAAGGTGGAATCAGGGCTGGGACAGACAAACTCTTCTCACCTTCGCCGCTGGCATGCTGTGGCTCTCAGAGCAACTTATCTCACTCTGTCCCTGTTGCTGTGCTTCATTTGTTCATTCATTAATCGAATACCCATTGAGGGACAGCAGTGTGTCCAGGCACATGGTACTGGAATCTAGGTGCTGGAGGAGGACCTAAGACATGGCCCCTGTTCCCAAATGGGCCATGGACCTCACAGCCTAATGGGAGGAGAGGCACACATATGAAGACTTGATTATAATGCAGCGTGCAAAGTGATATAATAGTGCTTGAGAGACACACACACAGTACTTTGTGCACCTACAGAAAACACTGATTAATTCTGTCTGGAGTCAGGGAAGGCTTTATAAAAGAGTTGACAAATGAATTAAGCATTGAAGATGAGAAGGACTAGGTCTTATTCATCTTTGTACTAATATTTCTCCCAGCACTGAGTGTAGTGCCTAACACATAGTAGGCCTTCGGTGATGGATTAGATACAGAGTTACAAACCTGACTTGTTCTGAAGACCTATTTCTTCCTATGTGTCGTGTAACAGCTCCTCCAACTCTGTGCAACAGAGTTCAAGCCATAATCTGCTCTCAGTGTCAGTACACCAGGTGGTTAAAAGCAGAGGCTTCCTGGTTTCAGTTCCTCTCTCTACCTCTTACTGGCTCTTTGACCGTGGACAGGTTGCTTAACTTCTCCTTGCCTCAGTTTCCGTATCTACAAAAGGAGGATAATAATGGTACCTAGCATTATGAAATGGAGCAAATTAACTGCAAAGAACTTAGAATGGAGACTAAGTGTTAAGAATAGTAATTACTTACTAGCTATTAGTAATTTTTATTTTCATTTACATACGTCTTTGCCCCAAGTTCATTTATCTAATGCCATCTCACAAATACTATTGTTACCTGCAAAAGTAGTATTTTCCTGTAGGTATTCTGATGGACAGGGGACAAAAAAAAAGGGAAGGTGACTTATTTTACGAAGCAAGTTGCTTATTCATGGGCTGCTCTTGCTTTAAAGTACTGACCATAGGTCCTGGTTAATGTCACAAGGGACTCACACGTATTTTGCTAATTACAAATCATGCTTCCTGGCAGCCGCTTTAACTGTTAAATGACCTCCAGATTCTGATTTTTCTTCACTCTTTATTAATAGTTAGCAAACTATTTTAATACATAGCAGGAAAGCCAAATAAGCCCGAAGCGTTTAGAAAATGGCATGTGAATTAGTTGTAAACTGTTTCAGTAAACATTAAATGGGTGGCAATTACTTAAAGTGATTGCCTAAGTTTCATTAAAGCATTTAAAAGAAAAAGTTGTGCTTAATGCTGCTTTGATTATAAGGTATTCATTGGGATAGTTTCAATCTAGGTTTTACCAAATCAGTTTAATTCATAACCTCACCCAGGGCATCTTTTAAAAACATAGATTCCTAACTTGCCCCACCCTTCTTCACACCTACTGAGATGGAGGAACCTAATAATCTGTGTTTTAATGACCTCAAATGAATCTGATAATCAGGTAACATTATTCAGGTGTTGCCTGGCTAAAAGCCTGCTGTAGATTTTGCTTTCAACAAGTGGAATAAAGGCTTAAAGATGCTAAAGTATAACGGTTACCAAGGATTCATGGTGGGGAACGTGGAATGAGAGTAGCTGAGAAACTAGAAGTCCCTGATGTTTGAATTGCCTTCTTGAACCATCAACAGCAGCAGCAACACTATTTACTGGGCTACAGTGGCAAATGCTATAGCTCGATCTGCCACAGGTTGGAGTTTTTTTAGGTAGGTGAAGAGTATGGATGGAAAGAAGGTAATCTTATCAGATGTTGTCTGTTACGTGGAAGTGGTACACTTGTGAAGAGAGCTGCAAAAGAAATGCCGAGCGCACTTTCGAAGAAAGGTAGCCTAACCACAGATTATTGGCAGCAAATAGAAGCAGGCAGCCACATTCTCAGGGTGTGCATCCAAGAAAACAGATGCTGAGATGCAAAGAACAGTCAGTTTGAATAGGTGTCCATAGTAGGTGTCATAACTTTACAGATGTATTCGCTGTGGTAAGAACTGCTGATTATGCTCCCTCCTCCACCTGACCAACTATGGCACTGACCTAAACGGTTTTCTAAGACACACACCTGGTTTTGTCACTTCCTGCTTGAGGCCCTCAATACTTCCCTATTGGTACTATAGGATTAAAGTCTAAATGCCTTATCAAAGTATATAGGGTCATTCACAGTTTATCTCATGTCTGTTTTTATAGTCTTCTCTTACCACATTTTCCTGCTCTGTGCTCCAGCCATACTGAACTAACTGTAGGCTTCCAAAGTAAGTTTAAGAAAAAAATGTTATTCTGTTATAACCCCTAGAGCATATTGCCTAGTAGGGGCTCAGTACACAGTAGGTGTTTGATGAGTTTTTTTGGATGAATGAATAAATCAACAATACTTAACATAATTACATATAATTACCTGTTTCCATCTGTTTAAAGGTTTTTCCCTTTTGGCATGTGAGTCAACCCAGAGCTCTAAGGTATGTGCACAGTTTTTGGCACATCATAGATACTCATTATAAATTCATGAATGAATCAACAGCCTGTTTGGATCACAGGCTATAGGTACTTTGCATATTTATGATCAACCCTTAGATATCCATGCTATTGAAGGGAGATTGGATACACTAAACATATTAAATAACGTATGTTTGATTTTCTTGGAATTTATGAAATTATCAAGCCAAACATGACTATCTGAATCTTGAGAGACTGGAAATTGGCTGCCCTTTCTAGGTTCCTCCCTTTCCCATGGAATTTTTTACTCAACTCTCTATTCTATGTCCAACAGCATCAAACCTAAGACTCAAAAATATCATAGATTTAGGCAGAACTGATCTGTCCAAAGTCACCTCTCAATGGTTCACACCTCACCAAGTGGAAAAGACAAGTAAGTGTTTTGACTGTATAAGGACTTTGGCTTGGGTTGAGTTTCCCATGAAGACAAAAATAGGCAAGAGGTATTGAGTAGTCATGATATTACTTTATCACTGTCAGTTTAGTCATGATGAGAAGCCAAAAGGAATGGAGGAGAGTTGGCCATAGTCACCTAGCAAAGTTGTGGTGTAGACACTGAATTAGTTTCTTCAATGAAGGCCAAGAAGACTTTCTTCTCAAACTGGGCTTCAGACACCCCCAAGGTTCAAGGGTATGAGGTACAGGATAAACATATTTCTCTGAAGCATCACTTTTACTTGGATATTTGGAAATAGATATTTTTATAATAAGATAAACATAGAACTATGAATTTGAAATACAAAAATCCATGAAAGTCTTTAAAGTTTAAAGACAAATCATGGAGATTTATAGAGATATTTTGAGCCTGGGTGGATGCCTCCACCATTCCCTCTGATTAAAAATTTGAAGAATGTGCATATTAGCTAATGGATTGGTCTGTAATAAGGAAGACTTAATGGCTGTACCATAGACATTTTCAATTACAGTACAGGTCTAAAGGACAATGCCCTTCAAAGTCTTAGTTTTTTACTTCATCCCTGTGGACTCTTGACATTCTCTCACCACTTCTTGGGCATAAAAGACAGTGGTACAATTGTCACCTTCATTTGTTGCATGAGAAACCATGTAGGACCCAAAGCTTCTGAGAGAGAAAGAAAAAGATGCTTTCCTGCTTCGAGAACAACTTAGATCAGAAACTGCTTTATTTAGAGTCAGTTGGAGGTAGCATACTGCTGGCAATTCCAAACCATTTCAAAAACAAAAGTTATGGTTATTAATTTTTGAAGCCACAAAAGCATGAATCAACATTACAGCAGTGTCAGTATCTCAGTAGGAACTGGTTTCAACTGAACTGTGGCAGCAAAATAAACATTTGCAGATTGTTTTGACAGAATGTCTTCCGCTGGGTTTCAATTTATTCGCCAGCAGCCTTACTTTTGAAACACTGTTGCTGCACTTGAAGTAGAGAAGAAAATCCTCCTGCTGAACATTTCTGGACCTCAGCAAATAACTCTATTTGCAAGCATTTGAAATGTAGATCTGCAAATGTTTCCAGAAGGAACTGAATGCGTTGCTAAGAGATGTGCCTCTAAACATCTGTTTGACATATTTCACTGTTGTGCAGATGAGGGAGAAGGATCCATAAAGCAAAGTGGTAAGCTGGTCACCATGGCACTGGCCATTTTAAAACACAGGTCACCTCTCTTTTTAATGCTCTCTAGACAGGGTTATAAAATGGAGAGGTACTTTTTCTGCTAATGTACTGAATTATTGTAAGCACTTATTGACCCTTGACAGTTGGATAGTCTTAAATTAAAATTGTAGTGCTCCTTGGATAATTTTTATGGGATACATATATTTTTAACTTCTAAGATTTTATTGGGGGCAGAGGGTGTGTGGATATACTGTTAGTTGATTTTACTTATTTTCCAATGTACACCCATCACTGAAGCTTGGGTATATGCAAAATCCTAGTTTATTCCCTGGAATGATGTCTTTTTTATGTTTTGAAAGTTATTTGATGAGTTTGAAGAGAATCATTTTCCAAAGTAATTACATCCATCCATTTTATACAAAAGTCTGCTTGTATGTGTTTGTATGCATTTCATCTGACTCTTAAACAGATCTGCAGCTCCCAAAGTTAAAACTGACAAGTTTATAGTCTAAGTTGTGTGAATTCTGGAATGAATTTAGACAGCTCTTAAAGCCATTTATAATCAGAGGAAAATAAATTTAAGGAATAGAATGGATGTCTTGTTGAAAAGTAAAGGAATAATGGCTGAGTCCCAAGCTTAGTGTAGGAAACATTTAGCTCTTATTGGAGGGCATTTGGTAATACATAGCTTGGTTATTTTAAAGAGAAAAACAAACATTATTATCAAGATTTCAACATGCCTCACTTTCAAAGAGTTCAAGTCAATGGCCAGATAGGTTTTTCTGATAAGGAGCATGGGCTCTTGAAGGGTGTCCTTATTCAGAAATACAGTAGAAATAGAAATGAAGGGGGAAGCACACGATGATGATGATGATGATGATGATGATGATGATGATGATGATAATGATAAAAAGGACTTCACCCCAGCCCGTGTGGCTCAGTTGGGTGGGCATCATCCTGTGCACTGAAAGGTTGCCATTTGAGTCCCAGTCAGGGCACATGCCTGTCCCCAGGAGGGGGCGTGTAGGAGGCAGCTGATGGATGTTTTATTCCCACGTTGATGTTTTTCTCTCTCCCTCTTCATTCCTCTTTCTCTAAAGATCAAGAAAAAAATACTTAAAAAAAGAGTATGGATTTCATGGTCAGCCAAATCTATATGACTGCATTCTAAGGCTAGAGATCCTCATCACCAGTTTTGTGATCTGAGTAATGTATGTGACCTCCTTGAGCATGTTTCTTTTTTGAATCTAGAGATAATAATCCTTAGGTTACAGGAGTGTTCTTAGAAAAGATATATGTTCCTAGTAAGTACTAGTTACTGATGGATGTTCTTATTCAGTAATATTTTCAATCAAGTGTCCTAAATAATGCAAATATTACAGTTTAAGCTTCTTGACCAGAAAAAATAGAAAGCAGGCTGAAGACTGTCTTCAGTAAACCCTAGTAAGCCTCCCTCGAAGAGGCGTGGTGAATGAGGATGAAACCTTGGGATCGTGGAACATGGAAATATAAATTTGGAAGAAGATTGTTTGTGTGTGATTATATCCCCAAAGAGACTGTAAGCCAAGTTATTATACTCAAAGTCTTTGAGCATTTTAAATAGTAATCTCATGATAAAAGAGAAATGAAGTGAGCTTTATTTCAACATGTAAAAGAATACATTTTTGGGAGACTCAACTCCAAACATACTGATTTCATAGGCAAAGTAGCCACTTGTTATTTATGGCAGGACATACCATACAAGCATTTCAGAAAAATCTTAATTGCAGTTGATGTTTCTGAAGTGGATTCTTGGACAAGGCCATCTATATAACTTGGATGAATCACTCCAGAGGAGAAAATTAGTATCAATTGATTCAATGTACAAATAACGAAATTTTAATAGTTAGGCATATTTTATATTAGTGGCTAAAAATAATATTAGAAGTTGACTTTTAGATTTTGTTTAAGGTATTTATTTTGCTGAGATCACGAATAACTATTATAGGCATTTTCAGGTGTGTTTTAAAGTAGGATTAGATGGATATAACGTTATAAGAACTGGGCATTGGCCAGTTTCTCCTTGAGTATACAAGGAAGAAGTTCAGAGTTTATTTAGTAACTGTAATTTAGTTTCATGTAAATGAGCGATGGAATTCGTAAAATATTTGGGTTCTCGTTTTGAAAATTTAAGACTTTTTTAGGAACATAGTTAAGAGCTGATTTACATGTTTTATTTTAACATGAGTTTTGGTCTACTGTAGTACAGAATCATACTTCCTAAAATCTCTACTCGACAAGAGTAGAAACTAGGTGGGCATATCTTAGGATATAGTAATTTTAATGTGTGTATGTGTTTTGGGTACAGCTCAGAGATAATCATTGTTGTTTAATATTCACTGAGTGTCTCTTGGGTTGCTGATTGTGTTTTTGTTTTTAAGACAGATACTACATGAGGAGAAAAGGTAGATGGTTGTTAAATAAAACCTATGACTCAAAACTTGTGCTATACATAAAATTTTCATATTCATTTTGGTACATCATTCTGTGCTTAATGTAGTTCCTTCACATATTCTTTTTTTTTTTTTTTTTAATCCTCACCCAAAGACACTTTTGCATTCATCTTCAGATAGAGCAGGAGGGAGAGAGGGAGGCAGAGAGAGAGAAAAATATCGATGTGAGAGAGAGAGACACATCGAGTGGTTGCTACCCACATGACCCCAACTGGGGCCAGGGACAAACTGCAACTGAAGTACGTGCTCTTAGCGGGAACTGAACCTGGGACTCTCTGGACCGCGGGCTGACGCTTTAACTGCAGAGGCAAACCGGCCAGGGCCTCATATTTTGTTTATCTGTGAACCATCATGCATACGTTACCATTTCTGTCTTTGGAAATCCTCATCCTTATTCACATGCTTTATTCTTCTTCCAACGAAGTCTCAGCTTTCTAATTATTTAAAACACTTAGTGCTGCTCTGGCTGGATTGGCTCAGTGGGTCGTGGGTTCAATTTCCAGTCAAGGGCACGTACCTGGGTTGCCAGTTCAATCTCTGTCCCCAGTCAGGGTTGTGTGGAAGGCAACCAATCTATGTCTCTCTCACATCGATGTTTCTCTCTCTCTCTCTCTTTCTTTCTCTCTCTCTTCCTGACTCCCCCTTTTCCATTCTATCTAAAAATCAGTGGAAAAATATATATATTTGTGAAGATTAACAAAAACTTAAGAAGTATATATTTAGTGCTTACTTAGGTCTCTGGAGTTGGTTACATGCCTTTACCTCTATTTAAAATTTTTTTATCTTTATTGTTAAAGGTATTAAAGATGTTTCCCTTTTTTTTTCCCATTGACTCCATCCAGCCCGCTTCCCCCACCAGGTTTTACCTCTTAAGGTCTCTTTAACTGAGGTTTATTTTTGGTGCCACAATTGATAAAATCATTGAAAAAGGAAGAGTAAATATCTTCATTTATTATGCAACTTCTTTATGGAGCTGGTGTTTAAATACTCTCCGTTAGTGCTCACCACACATCTTTAAATACCAGGGTAAGTACAGGGTGAGAATATTGCTGAGGATTAGTTTTCCCTCCAGGAATGCCAAGTTCAGTTGTTTCAGTCTTTGCCTTTGGAAATCTTTGGTATTGCTTCTCAAAGGAAAGATGAGAACAAAAGTACCCTAGTTACCATTTAATATAATAGCACTGTCTTGTATTTCTGAGTAGATTTTTGTAAGCCACAAGAGCAAAATACAATTTTACCATCCATAGATGTGCCTTGTAATCTCTTTACTCTTCTTATTGTTATTGTATGTCAACCAGAGGCGGAAGCTGAGTCTGGGGTGAAGGGGCTCAGTCAGAGCTGGAGCGGAGCACAGGCGCTAGGCCTTCGATTCTGACTGCATCATTCCACCTGTGACTACTGTTGGCTCAGGGTCGTGTTGTCTCCAGAAATAAATGCTCTGTGCTGTCACTAGTTAGGAGAGCATGTACAGATGTGCGCTTATGTAGGTTTTTAAGTGTCGTAAATAGACAGATATATTTCTAAATTAGTTTAAACTGATACATGATGGATCTATAGAAGAAGTTGTCTGAGAAGGCAAAGGAACTCTAAGTTTTATGATTGAAATTTAATTAATTGGAAATTCTGCACCCAACTAAGCAATAGCCAAGCCTTACACGTCACCACAAGCCTTAGAAGTGACTAAATACTTTCTCTGTCTGTTCTTTCTGAACAGGAAACTGTTAATAACGAATCTCTTTTCAAGTGGCACTCATTTACTTCCCTCCTGGTGAACTGAGGTTATCTCCAGATGACGTGAAGTGTTGTACGCAGGCTTTTCATATAAGGGATTAAGAAATATTGGCTAGAAAGATTCTAGTGAAGCATATTGTTTTGAAAAGGGTAACTTCTTTACTTTTGTTGGTGTTGCTCTGTGAAATACACAGATTGTTCAAGCACACTCTAATAGGAAATCGAAATCTCTGACTAGCTCACATGTGCTTGCCAATCTCTTTCCATCAGCTTTGTGTGGTTGGTGTAGCTCTATGGATAATGTAGAAGGAAGTTTATTTCTCTCACAAATGAGGCTCCTCTACTCTAAAATATGGTTCTAAAAACCTAGATGATCCCATTTTATTGTTTATTAGAAACAATTTAGCAAGTTCATGTTGATAACTTGGGAAGGTACTTAATGAAACAGAATCAAAATTTCACTTGTTTACTTGTAATTAGACTGGTCACTCATATGCTATTTCCCAAGTAGTTGAACTCAGATTTTACAAGTGGTCTTTTATTTTATTTTTATTTTTTGTACAGATAGAGTGGGAGGGAGAGAGAGGAAGGGAGAGAGAGAGAAACATCGACGTGAAGGGACACATCGAGTGGCTGCCACCCGCACGACCACCCAGGGCCGGGGACAAACTGCAACCGAAGTACGTGCCCTTAGCAGGAACCAAACCCGGGTGTCTCTGGACCGCAGGCCGACGCTCTAACCGCTGAGCCAAACTGGCCAGGACTACAAGTGGTCATTTAGATTCTGGTCTGCTTTTGGGGTCTTTGCTGGCCAGTGGAGATGTGTTGCTGGCTGGCTTCCCTAATGTAGAATTTTTGGGGTGGATAAAACAAGGCCAGTGAAGCTGTAAGCTGTCTGAGAACTGCGAAACTATAAATGTCAAATTGGTAGTCTTGGAGGACCTGTTATATATGTTTGTTCTTTGCTGAGAATGTAATTTAGCTTCAGAGAGGTTGGGGATCACTGTCACTAATTTTGGACCCTTAACTCAGAACAGACTTAAATAAGGCAGAAAGGAAGAAAAACTTACTGTAGAATCTTGTTGACATTTTTGTATCACGTTCAGAGTTACATCAGAATCTTTAGAGCACTGATACATCTGTGGGGAATGGGCTTTTCTTTTTTTTCCTGTGAAGGAACCAGCACTTGTAATGTTTCCTAGATGCCTCTGGTCCCCATTCTCCCCTTCTAATGGGATTATATTTTGAATCACAATTTTCAATATTGCTAAGTAGAAAAAGATGGGTAGAACTTTTTGGCAATATGGAGATGAAGTTGTCAGAAGTCCTAAAGATTCTTTAAGGCTTGGTGCCTTTATATTCTTCCGCGTTTTGGCCGAGAGTCTACAGGAAGAAGAAGGCCTTTTTGTTCATGGAGGTAATTAATGGCAACACCAGCATGGAGGTTTCGACACATATTGGAGCATTAACTTCAGCTACTTTGTGTAGAAAAGCAGTGCACTTGAGCAAAGCTGGAGAGTTTATTTTTGGAGTTTTGAAGGTTCTGATGTTGATGAGAATTGAGCCTGACTTTAGAAACCTCAGAGTATAAATTGTGCTGATAATTGTTCTGAGTTGAACCCAGAGAAAATGCTGATGTGTTCACTCTTAAGCAGAGTGATTCATCACATAAACCTTATCACAGACAGGTCTGGCAGAGCAAAGAGAAGTGGAGAGTTAGAAATTAAAGGAAAATGGAAATGGGAGTTATGACATACATTAGGGACTTCAGGTCTTTTAGGAAGAGGTTGTTGGGTGGCCATCTTCTTTTTTTTTTTTTTTTTATCCTCACCCGAGGATATTTTTCCATTTTTTGTACAGATAGAGTGGGAGGAAGAGAGAGGAAGGGAGAGAGAGAGAGAAACATCGACGTGAAGGGACACATCGAGTGGCTGCCACCCGCACGACCAACCAGGGCCGGGGACAAACTGCAACCGAAATACGTGCCCTTAGCGGGAACCGAACCCAGGTCTCTCCGGACCGCAGGCCGACGCTCTAACCGCTGAGCCAAACCGGCCAGGGCGGGTGGCCATCTTCTTTACCATCTTAATTAATGGGTGAGTTTCTATGTACAGACAGCATCTTCCATGCCGCATTGCTGAGGCCTCTCACCCTGTCCCCACTGTGCTTAGGGGATTATTTTTACACCTGTCCTGCTAGCTTTCCAAATTATAGCCAGTCCTGTTCATGGTATTGTATTTTTAAAATATGTTTTTATTGATTTTTCTAGATAGAGAGATGGAATGGGCCAATGCTCAATCCGCTGAGCCGCATCAGCCAGGCCTGTTCATGGCATTGTAACAGGGTAGTGACCTTGCCCTATGGGCCCTTGTGTGACAGTGTTTATAACGTGGTCCCCTGTCCAGGTGGATTTGCAGACACAGGGCATCAACAGTAGTATGTGTGAAACATCCACTGGAGACTAGCAAACACCTGGGAGGTAGATAGGCAACTGGGGCAAGAATCAGTGAAATTTGGTTATTACTATTTCTGTGAGCCCATCCCCCCCCCCCCAAAGGCTTGTGAATACCACATAAACCTGGATTAAATGAAGTAGGAAAATCATATTGTGGAAGGGGTGAGGGCCCATTTTTGACTTGCAGATGGCAGCCTTACTCACTGTGTCCTCACATGTGGAGAGAAAGAGGAAATAAGCTCTGGTGTCTCCTCTTACAAGGGCACCAATCCCATCAGGAGGGCCCCACCCTCCTGACCTCATCTAAACTCATTATCTCTCAAGGACTCCAGTTCTAAATAACATCTCATTAGGGGTTAGAGTTTTGTATATGGATTTTTGGGGGAGATAATTCGGTTCATAATTGTTACTTATTAAGGTATGATTGAGGTTGCTAAAACCCAGAATGACTGATTTGAATTTTATGTCTCTCTGATAATCTTGAAATATTAAAATAACATTAACAATATAATTAATTTAAATAATTAATAAAAGAATCCACAGACCAAAAAAGGCTTTGAGCCAATGTCTTCTCAATAAAGCATGCCCTGGAACTTTATAGACAAAATTTATTTGACTGCTAGACCATAACTGTGACTGCTTCTTCGTGAGTGGCTTAGGAGCATTTAAAAAAAACAACACCTATAGCCCAGCCAGTGTGGCTCAGTGGTTGAGCATTGACCCATGCACCAAGAGGTCACTGGTTTGATTCCTGGTGAGGGCACATGCCCAGGTTATGGGCCAAATCCCCAGTGGGGGACATGCAGGAGGCAGACAGTCGATGTTCTCTCTCATTGATGTTTCTCTCTCTCTCTCTTTCTCTAAAAAATGAACACACACACACACACATTAATGCCACTGACAGCCTACTTTTAATTTTTCCACTCCTCTCCTCTGTATTGGCAGAGATTAATGGGGAAGAAGATAGAATTAGTTGAGGAATATAAGGGATATTACCTTTTTATGCTAAAGAATTCTGAATATCTTATAGCTATGATTTGAGTCCTGATAACCTTTTTTGTAATGTAAACATAGGTAAATATGTTTTCAACATTTCGAAGATAAAAGGCTAAGACACAGATTTTTCCCAAAAATGTCTCAGCAAGTTCCAGTTTTTAATTACCTCTTGCTAGCTGAAATGGAACTTATTTGGCTCCTAAGTAAGATAGTTTGTAGTGTGCTGAAATCCAGGACCTCAATGCTGTTGACTCCTTATAGCTTAATGATAATGTCATGGCATATTAAGGATAATTGTGATAATTGACAGCTTTTCATGTGTGGGAGTTTATTAATACATGGATACCTAAGTATTTTTAAAATTATCTATCTTAATGAATGCTATTTTGCTGTTTTAATTTCTTAGCTAATTTGAAACAGAAAAAGTAACCATCTAATTTACCTGTCTAGAATTTGCCATCATGTAAATCAGTAGTCATTTTCTGTATTTGTTGAGGAAGAGGGAGGTCAAAGCATGGATAAAGTCTGGATGACTAGTATAGCTCACTCCAAAAAACTTGGGTTCTTTATAAACAACTTCTTCAGTGTAATTACTCTGAAGATGCTAATACTCTAACCTGTTCAAATGGAATCATATCTGTGTATATGAGGACTCTTTTAGTTGCAAGTGACAAAAAGAAAAAAGAAAATCATCTCAGATTACTTTAAGCTAAAAGGGAGCCGTCACATACAGTTGAAAGCATCTGACTTCGGGGGTGGCCAAATCTAGGAACCTGTTTCTACCTTGTTCGGAGTTTATTCTCAGGCAGGCTCTTCCCTAAGGGATGCAGTATGGCCACCTGCACTCAGGCAGGCTCTTCCCTAAGGGATGCAGTATGGCCACCTGCACTCAGGCAGGCTCTTCCCTTAGGGATGCAGTATGGCCACCTGCACTCAGGCAGGCTCTTCCCTTAGGGATGCAGTATGGCCACCTGCACTCAGGCAGGCTCTTCCCTTAGGGATGCAGTATGGCCACCTGCACTCAGGCAGGCTCTTCCCTTAGGGATGCAGTATGGCCACCTGTACTCAGGCAGGCTCTTCCCTTAGGGATGCAGTATGGCCACCTGCACTCAGGCAGGCTCTTCCCTTAGGGATGCAGTATGGCCACCTGCACTCAGGCAGGCTCTTCCCTAAGGGATGCAGTATGGCCACCTGCACTCAGGCAGGCTCTTCTCAAAGGGAAGAGCTTTTCTTACGATCTTAGCACCTTAGCATACAGTGAACATTTATTTCCTGGAAGTTGCAACAAAAGGCTTGACACTTATTTACTCTGATTGGCCTGGATTAGGTAAAGTGTCCACTTAAAAATTAATTGCTGTGGCTAAGAACTGTGGTAGTCTTATTGCACACACCTGTATCACAGTAGCTGAATTCAGCCTCAGTGAACTTACAAGTGTAAAGGTGGTTCATCAAAGGAAAATGGGAGGCTGTTTTCAGAAAAAGAGTTGAGGTTGCTGAGTGGGCAGGAGTAACAGGTAGTCACTACAATGTGTGTGTGTGTTTTAAAGATTTATATGTATGTGAGACTTTATTCAGTTATTTCTCTTTTCTTACAGCTATGGATATGAAAATGAAGTTTGAGGATTTTATAGATATGTTTAAGTGTATTTATAGTATACTACAGTGATCTAATAGATAAATTGTAGAAGTTTCAACTGCGATGGTATCAACCTACAAACCATGTCTCAGAATGAAGAAGGGAAATGAATACTTAAAATGATAACTATGTAAACCAGTTGGTGATAGCATATTAATAACTTAAAGAAATAGTTATTTATTTTTTTTATACTTTGGTTTGAGAGCTAAGACTTTACCAGATGGTGGACTTTGTCAGGAGAAAATACAAAATCCAGAAGCCCTCATTTAACCCACAGAAGGAAATTTGCATATAAACTTGTCATGCTCAGTATGAATTGTTCATTATGATCATTATTTCTATTAAAAACATCTTTTTTTGGTAGCCTGCAGGGTGGCCACAGTGGGATGCTTCCAAGACCGAAAATAAAAGGGCACAGTCACAAAATGCCTTTTGGTGGATAATGAGCCAAATGTTCAATTAATTTACTTTAGGACTGTTTCATATGCCACTGCTATTTCTGCCTCTTCTGAAATCCAGTACATTTATGTCGGTACTGTTCATGTGACAATATGACCCTTTTTTGTTTTTGTTTTAGTTTTTAAATTAGATCATTCATTAGAGTGTGGTGGCTAAGAAACGGGCTTGGAAATAATGGGTAGGTTTGAGGTGATATCACTTGTGTGATTTTGGGAAAGGCCTTAGGCTCTTAATACTCCGTCCCCCCATCTGTAATATAAGAGTAATACGAGAAGAGAATAACAATAGATATTTCATAGTCTTATGTAAAATAGATGATGTAATAAATGGAAAGCATTTAACACAATGTTTGCTACAGTGTAACCATTCAAAAATCTTAGTTATTACACATTACACATTTATTCACGGCATTTTTTCTATTGTTATTTGTTATTTTCTCATTTACAAGTTCCTTGAGGACAGGGAACTTAAAAATATTTTGTGTTCTTTCAATAAATACTGTAGTGTACTGCATCCACTACAAAGTAATACATATTAAGTTACAAAATGAAAGTGCAGAACTATATATACTTCGATTATGGTAGACCTCAGGATTTTCCACTTTGTCACACCATGTCATTTTCCTACTACACTTAAGAAGAGACAGAGAAAGATTTCTTTTGAGAAATTGGGGCAGCATGTATATTACTCATTTTTAAATTAATTGTCTTACTCTGTTATCCATTGTTTTTGGTGTAACTTCACTGTGCATTAAGTAGGCACCAAGAATAGTTGAAATAAGGGATGAATCAGATGATTGGCTTAGTCAGGGTACAAAGACAGTACATCAATGAATAGCACACAAAGCAGTGGATATTAAATGACTTAATAAAAATGCAGATTAAACGTTGTGGTCCCTCAGGTAAGAGGGATTGCATCAAGCAGAGGAAAATAGCTAACCTGAAATGTTTATTTTTTAATTTGTGGCTTACTCAACATTGAATGGTGACTGTATTTTGGTCACAGAAGCTAATGCAAAGATGGATTAAGAGGAAGGGTAGAGCATGGCCGGTCTGGCTCAGTGGTTGAGCATCCACCCATGCACCAAGAGGTCTCCAGTTCGATTCCCGGTCAGGGCACATGCCCAGGTTGTGGGCCCGATCCCCAGTTGGGGGCGTGCAGGAGGTGGCCAACTGATGTTTCTGTCTCTTTCTCCCTCTCCCTTCCTCTCTAAAATCAATAAAGAAAAAAAATTAAAAAAAAAAAAAAAGAGGAAGGGTAGAGCTCTGGTCAGTTTGGCACAGCAGTTAGAGCATTGGTCTGAGAACTGAAGGGTTGTGGGTTCCAATCCTTGTCAAGGATGTACCTGGGTTGCACGTTTGATCCCTGGCCCTGATCAGGGTTGTGCAGGAGGCAACCAGCTGATGTGTCTCTCTCACATTGCTGTTTCTCTCTCTTTCCCCCTCCCTCCCTTCCACTCTATCTAAAAATCAATGGAAAAAATATCCTCGGGTGAGAATTGATTGATAAATAAATAAATAAATAAATAAATAAATTTTTAAAAAGAAGAAGGGTAGAATAAGGACAGTTTTTAAAATTTAGATACTTTTCAGTTCAGAGCTCTGTAAGCTTCCTCTTGCAGATGGTTATGTTTTTATGTACTTGAAAACATCCAAAGTTTATTAAGCCATATCTAATTTATTACTATTCAAAGTGACTATTAGGTGCATGCACAGTACTAGGTCGGTCTTTGAAGAAAGTACGTAAAACACAGACCTGTCTTCCAGGACCTTGATGATCTAGCTGGAGATAAAAGTCACATCTACAAAAGTTGGGTAATCATGAGCATGTGTATTTGTTGGTGCTAAATAAGTAATTTAGACACAAAGCATTGTTATGGCTTAAATAAAGGAGAGACTCACATTTCTGTGAATGGTTGATATAGGTTATTGGAAAAGAATTTTCAACTGGGCTATAACAATTGAGTCTGAGTTAGAGAGGAGAGAAAATAATAATCTAGACAGGAAAAATGAAAAAGATCTGAAAATGAGCAGGTGTATTCTGTCATAAGACACTTCTGGGTTGCTATGGGAAACAATGTTGGACACACCAGTTGGGGCCAGAGTGACATGAAAGGCAGGCTGAGAGTGGACCGTCGTCTAGTTGGGCATGGGGAGAGGATTCCTCTCACACACCATCTCTAACTGAGGGATGGGCTCAGCAGGAATGAATTTGATGATGAGTAAGTGATGTCTTCCACAGGTGCTGGTGTGGGAGTGGTGTGGACAGCATTCCTGCCACATGTTTGCCTTTCTTCTTCTCAGCAGTAGGGGTTTTGGAGCCCTGGGTCTTCCCAAACTTTGTAGCCTATCACATTGTTATCCTGGAGGTGGACACTGGTCAGGGATAACCACATCGATAAAGGACCCTCCAGGAAATTCTACAGCTACTAAAAAACAAACACACAAACAATTGAAAACCCAAAAAACAAAACACATTTTAACAAGAGAACATAATAAAGAAAGAAAAAAGTCAAGGCAGATGAGGGGTATTAACTTGGCTTTGATCTACAGGTCTTCTGTTCTGACAAACATGACTGGATTAATTTGAAATTTCTCTGCTTCGTTTTCTCCCTCCCTGTCACCTTCTTCTTATTTTTCTTCAGTTCTTCTGTCATGATGAAACCAGGTTAGTTATTACTTAGAATCATAATCTATTCATCTGTAATGCAAGTTGATTTTCTGATGTCACCCCACCCCCAGGTATTAAAGTGAGGCCATAAGGGTATTGTTATTGCCCCTTGTTCTGTCATTGGCTGCTTCCCAGAATGTAGGTCATCTTTGTATTCTCATCACCAAAGCTACTCAGTTCACTGAAATAACATATGCAGAACTGTTTGGCTTTTTCTTTTTCTTACCTTATATATTTTCCACATGTAGGGTTTCTCAAGGCCTATGTCTGTGCGAGTGCTTTCTTTCTTAGAAGCTAGGCAGATTTTATGAGTAAGGACCAGCAATTTTTAAACTAATTAAAACCTTGTAGTTAGCCACTATATAATGATGATCATCATCCCAGTTTTCAGGTGGGAAACTTGAGATACAGAGAGGTTAATTAACTTGTCTTAGGTCACACAACAAGTAAATAGCAGCTTGGATTCCAATTCTGGAAGTTTGGCTCCAGGGTCTATCCTTTTTTTGGTTAATCCTCACTCGAGGATATATTTTTCCATTGATTTTTAGATAGAGTGGAAGGGAAGGAGGGAAAGGGAGAGAGAGAAACATTGATTGGTTGCATCCCGGACCACCCCAACCAGTGCCCTTGACCAGGAAGTGAACCCTAGACCCTTTGGTCCACAGGCCGATGCTCTAACTGCTGAGCCAAACCAACCAGGGCAGAGTCTATGCTTTTATTTTTTAATTTTTTAATCTTATCTTTGTTATTGAATGTATTATAAATGTCCCACCTTCCCTCCCCCCATTAACTCCCTCCTCTCTAATCCCACCCCCGTCCTGCTTTCCCCACACCATTGTCTGTGTCCATTGGTTATGCATATATGCATATAAGTTCTTTGGTTTATCTCATCCCACCCTCCCTCCCCCTTCACTTTGAGGATCATCAATCTAGTAACCAATTTGTACTTCTTAATGCCTTTCACCTATCCCCCAGGCCCCTCCCATCTGGCAAGCAACAAAAATTTTTCTGTATCTATGAGTCTTTTCTGTTCTGCTTGCTCATTTTGTTTGTAGATTCAGTTGTTGATAAATATGTATTTATTGCCATTTTATTTTCATATTTTTGTTCTTCTCCTTCAAGAAGACCCTTCAACATTCCATATAATATTAGTTTGATGGTGATGAACTCTTTTAGCTTTTTCTTGTCTGGGAAACTCTTGATATGTCCATTGATTCTAAATGGTAGCTTTGTAGGATAGAGTAATCTTGGTTCTAGATTGTTGCTTTTCATCACTTTGAATATCTCTTGCTACTCCTTTCTGGCCTACAAAGTTTCTTTTGAGAAATCAGCTGACAGTCTTATGGGAGCTCCTTTGTAGGTAATGAACTGCTTTTCTCTTGCTGCTTTTAAGATTCTCTCTTTGGCTTTAACCTTTGGCATTTTGATGATGTGTCTTGTTGTGGGCGTCTTTGGGTTTATCTTGTTTGGGACTCTCTGTGTTTCTTGGACTTGTAAGTCTGTTTCCTTCACCAAGTTAGGGAAGTTTTCTGTCATTATTGTTTCAAATAGGTTTTCAATTTCTTACTGTCTCTCTTATCCTTCTGGCACCCCCATGATGCAAATGTTGGTACACTGGAAGTTGTCCCAGAGGCTCCTTACACTATCCTTGTTTTCTTGGATTTTTTTTCTTTTTCAGTTCTGATTGGGTGCGTTTTGCTTCCTTATATTCCAAATCGATGGTTTGCTTCTTGGCTTCACCTACTCTACTATTGATTTCCTGTAAATTAGTCTTTTTTTTTTTATTTTTTAAAATTTTTTCCACATCTTTATTGTTGGATGTAAAATGTATTACAGATGTTCCACATTTTCCCCCCATAAACCCCCTCCTCCCCACTCGCGCCCCCCTCCCACCTTTTCCCAAACTATTGTCCGTGTCCATTGGTTATGCATATAAGTTCTTTGGTTTATCTCTTCCCACCATCCCCAACCCCTTTCCCTTTGAGGTTTGTCAGTCTAGCAATGAATTTGTGCTTCTTAATCCCTTCACCTTTTTCACCCATTCCCCAACCCCCTTCCCAACTGGCAACCAACAAAATGTTCTCTGTATCTATGAGAATGTTCCTGTTCTTCCTGTTCATTTTGTTTGTAGATTCCATTGTTGATAGATATGTATTCATTGCCATTTTGTTTGTTCATACATTTTATCTTTTTCTTTAAAAAGACCCTTCATCATTTCATATAATAACGGTTTGGTAGTGATGAACTCCTTTAACTTTTTCTTGTCTGGGAAAGTTTTTATATGTCCATCGATTCTAAATGACAGCTTTGCAGGATAGAGTAATTTTGGTTGTAGGTTATTGCTTTTCATCACTCTGAATATTTCTTGCCACTCCCTTCTGGCCTGCAAAGTTTCTTTTGAGAAATCAGCTGACAGCCTAATGGGAACTCCCTTGTAGGTAACTAGCTGCCTTTCTCTTGCTGCTTTTAAGATTCTCTCTTTGTCTTGAACCTTTTGCATTTTGATGATGATGTGTCTTGGTGTGGGCCTCTTGGGGTTCATCTTGTTTGGGACTCTCTGTGCTTCCTGGACTTGTATGTCTGTTTCCTTCACCAAGTTAGGAAAGTTTTCTGCCATTATTATTTCAAACAGGTTTTCGATTTCTTGTTCTCTCTCTTCTCCTTCCGGCACCCCCAAGATGCGAATGTTGGCACGCTTGAAGTTGTCCCAGAGGCTCCTTACACTATCCTCATTTTTTTGGATTCTTTTTTCTTTTTGCTGTTCTGATTGGGAATTTTTTGCTTCCTTATATTCCAAATCGATGGTTTGCTCCCTGGATTTACGTACTCTATTATTGAAGCTATGTAAATTATTCTTTATTTCAGTTAAAGCCTCCTTCGTTTCTAACTGTGCAGCGATTATTTCTGACTGGTCCTTTTTTATGCTCTTGAGGCCCTCACTGAGTTCATTGAGCATCCTTATAAGCAGTATTTTGAACTCAGCATCTGTTAGGTTGCTTATCTCCATTTCGCTTAGTTCTTTTCTTGGGGTTTTGTTCTGTTCTTTCATTTGGGACCTGTTTCTTTTTCTCCTCATTTTGGCTGCCTCCCTGTGTTTGTTTCTGTGTATTACTTAATGAGAGGTATAGGGCTTGCTGAGACCCGATGCTGCTCGTTTGAAAGAATTTAGGAAAAACCTGAAGCAGGACCCAAGACAGGCCAATCCTATGGTTAAGCAACTGGCAACAGCTTGGGTGGGCCTGAAAGTTGGGTGGGGCAAGGCGGGGCCTTAGGGAGTCAGCAGGGCGGGGCTACCAGTGTGAGACAGGTTGCTGGAGTCCCAGATATGGCAACTGTCTGCCGCCCCAGGGAAGGGCTCACCAAAGGAACAAAGGCCTCTTACAGCACGTTTGTCCCGAGGAAGCCCCCTCTCCAGCCCTCGCTCCAGTGCCAAACAGCTCAGTTCTTCCCTGTATTTCTCTGGTGCCCCTTGAGCTGTCTTCCCTCCAAGCTTAGAGGGAGAGAGTCCGATAAGTCCATGCGCGGGCCCTTTAGGGAGCTGCCTGTGGCTCCAGCCAGGTCAGCTTCCCTGAGCCTCAGTTTCCGCTGGTTTTTTCCAGCCAGAAGTTATGGGGACTTCTCTTCCTGGCACTGGAAACCTGAGCGGGGCACCTGGTGTGGGACCGGGACCCCTCAGTCCTCAGGAAGGACCTTCCCAGCCGCGCGAGCCTCCTGATTTTTATCCGCCACATGTGGGTGTGGGACCAGCCTGTCGCGGTGCCGTCCCTCCTACCGGTCTGGATGTAGCTGCTTTTTTTTTTTTTTTTTTTTTTTTTAATTCCGTAGTTGTAGGACTTCCATTCAGCTTGATTTCAGGTGGTTTTGGATGATGGTTGTTCTGTAGTTTTGTTGTAACTTGGATGTGGTTGTGGGAGGACGCGATACTGCGTTTCCCTACGCCGCCATCTTGACCGGAAGTCACTGTAAATTAGTCTTTTTTTTTTTTTTTATGAATTTTTTTATTTATTTATTTTTTTGTTACAGATATTTTACCTTTTTACCCCATTGGCACCCCCCACCCCACCCCCCCTCCACCCTGTCCCCGGCTTAGTTGTCCATGTCCATTGGTCATGCACACATGCATATAAGTTCTGTGGTTTATCTCTTCCCACCCCCCCACCCCCCATCCCCTCTTCTGAGGGATGTCAGTCTGTGCCCTACTTCCATGTGTCTGTGTCTACTGTATTCCTCAGACTGTTATGTTCATTATATTCCGTATATAAGTGAGATCATGTGGTATTTGTCTTTTTCTGCTTGGCTTCTTTCACTTAGGATAATACTTTCCAGGTCCCTCCATGTCGTCTCAAAGGATAAGAGATCTTTCTTTCTTACCGCTGCATAGTATTCCATTGTGTATATGTACCACAGCTTTTTGATCCATTCATCTACTGGTGGACACTTGGGCTGTTATTTCAGTAAATTATTTTTTCATTTCTGACTGGTCCTTTTTAATGTTGTTGATGTTCTCACTAAATTTCTTGAAGTTCTCACTAAGTTCTTTGAGCATCCTTATAACCAGTGTTTTGAACTCTGCATCTGTTAGATTGCTTATCTCCATTTTGTTTAATTCTTTTCCTGGAGTTTTGTTCTGTTCTTTCATTTGGGACATGTTTCTTTGTCTCCTCATTTTGGCTGCTTCCCTGTGTTTGTTTCTGTGTATTTAGGTAGAGTTGCCGTGTCTCCTAGGCTTTGTAAGGTAGCCTATTTTTATATGTGTCCTGTAGGATCCAGTGACACAGCCTCCCTGATCACCCCAGCTGGGCCCTTGAGGTACACCCCTGGTGTGGACTGTACACGTTTCTGTTGTAATTGAGTCTTAATTGCTTTTGGCATGTCAATGAGAGGGATTTCTTCAGGCTGATCAGATATAAGGACTGGCTGTGCCCACTGACCACTGGCTTCTGACTTGCTTGGCGGATCAGCTGTGCAGGGGCCCATCACAAAGAGCAAGACTTACTTCAGCAGGGCTCTGGTACCCTCTGAGTCCACTCATTGAGTGTGTCACTTGTGGAGGTGGTTGGGTGGTGGTGCTTTGATGTGTTCTGAAGCTGTCCACTGGGTGTACTGGCTCTGGGGTAAGATCAACCATTGCTTGTGTTCTACCCAGGGCCATCCGGCATAAGCTACAAAGTGATCTGCAAATGGCTGCTGCTTGTGCTGGGCTTGGAGGTGCCCAGGAAAAGCCAAGTTGTGAACTAAGGCTGGCTGCTTGTAATGCCAGCCCTAGGGCCAGGCCACTTAATGAGAGGTATGGGGCTCACTGAGGTCTGATACTGCTGCTTTGAGACATTTTAGGAAAATCTGAAGCAGGATCCAAGACAGGCCAATTCTATGATAAAACCTTTGGGAACAGCTTGGGTGGGCCCGAACGTTACATGGAGCAGGGCCTCAGGAAATCACCAGGGCAGGGCAAACAGTGTGAGCCAGGTTGCTGGAGTCCCAGATATGGCGACCCTTTGCCGGCCTCATGGGGGAAGGACTCACCAAAGGAATAGTGGTCTCTGCAGCACATCTGTCAGGGCTAAAGCTGTCTCTCCAGCTATCTTCCTGATGCTCAGTTCTTCCCCGTATGTCTCTGGTGCCTTTCAAGCTGCTGCTCCCATGCTGGAGCCTGGAGGGAGCAAGTCCGAGTACGTCCGTGCATGGGCCCTTTAAGAGGAGTTGTCTGGGGCTCCAGAAGCCTCAGCCTCTCTAAGCCTCAGTTCCCACTGGTTTTCCAGCCAGAAGTTACGGGGACTTCTCTTCCTGGCACTGGAACCCTGAGCGGGGCACCTGGTGTGGGACGGGGACCCCTCAGTTCTCAGGGAGGACCTTCCCAGCCGAGGTGTCCCTGCTGATTTTTATCCACCACATGTGGGTGTGGGACCAGCCTGTCTGCACCTCCGCCCTCCTACCGGTCTCGATGTGGCTGCTTCGTTAATTCCATAGTTGTAGGACTTTTATTCAGCTCCATGCCAGGCGGTTCCGAATGATGGTTGTTCTGTAGTTTACAGTCGTCCCTCGGCACTTCGCGCTTCGACTGTCACGGCTTCACGCTGTCGTGTTTTTTCTAATATAGTGTAGTATTAGTACAGTATTAGAAAAAACTGATAGAGTGAAGCCGTGACAGTCGAAGCGGAAGTGGCGAGGGACGACTGTATATAAATAAAGAATCCTACTTCGCGGAAATTCATTTATTGCAGTAGAGTCTGGAACTGATTAACCGCAATAAACGAGGACTGACTGTAGTTGTAATTTTGATGTGGTTGAGGGAGGAGGCGAGGACCGTGTTTCCCTATGCCTCCATCTCGTGCGGAAGTCCAGAGTCTATATTTTTAATATCACAGATCTTTGTTTTTGCTGTTAATCCTTACCCGAGGATATTTTTTTCCATTGATTTTTAGATTGAGTGGGAGGGAGAGAGAGGAAGGAAGACAGACAACACACACACACACACACACACACACACACACACATCAGTGCGAGAAACTAGGACAGGGGATTGAACCTGCAACCCAGGTATGTGCCCTTGAATGGGAATCAAACTGAAACCCTTTGGTGTGTGAGCTGATGCTTTAACCACTGAGTCCCGCCAGCCAGGACTGTTCTTTTAATCTCAATAAAATGCTGTGTTTTGTGTTTAGCTCATTTTAACCATATGGTCAAAAATGGGAAAAAAAAAAAAAAAAAGAATGCTTGATGTACTTCGTTAGGGGACTGTCACTCTGCATATCTTTGTGTTAAGAATGTTGTTAGAAATTGGGACAGGTATTTTGCTCGCCATGGAGGATGCCTCTCCCATAGGTGGATATTTACAATACAGTTGTGGCCTCCCATGTACTTCTAATTCCTGGGGAAGCTTAGGGGACAACTAGGGAAAGAGTTTACTAGAGTAGCAAGCTAGTTTATGGCACATGAGTTTGGGATTTTATCCCAAAGGGATTATTATATTGGCTGCTCAGGCTGCATTTAATAAATAAGTTAAGAAAGGTGCTTGGACATGGAGCCTAGAGGGGAAGACCTGGAGGTGAGGTTGCATCCTTCGTCCACTCCATTTTGCAGAAGTCGCAGATGAATTGCTATCCGATAAGCAGTGAGTTGTGTTTTCCTAACTTGAGAGCTCCAGGCTGCACAGTACTGCTCTGTGAATCAGAGCTGAGCAGAGACGTGTGCTGTCTGTGCCGGAGATTTTGTTTCAGCAGGAGAAACAGTTCTTCTTCTCTGTTAGACATGGGGACAAACCCAAATCACATCTTTCAGAAATGGACTAAAAGTTGATTTTCTAAACATAGACTTTCCCCTTCTAAAAGCTATTTCTGCCCTGGCCAATTTGATTCAGCGGTTGAGCGTCAACCTGCGGACCAGAGAGTCCCGGGTTTGGGTCCCGCTAGGGGCATGCACCACAAAAAAAAAAAAAAAAAAAAAAAAAAAAAAAAGAATAAAAGCTATTTCTAATTCAGGGATCTTTGATGTTGAATGTTGATAAAAAGTCGATCAAATTTGTGATTGTCAGTTGCAGAACCGCTATGATCAATAACTATAATTTTAGTAATGTAAACACTATACTCCTTAGAAATACTATCCAGATTCCAAATTCTGCCTATCATTTTAAACTGTCCACTTATTTTTTTATGCTGTCCCTGATCCTCTAAAAAATAACCACTGCTCCTGTTTCTTCACTGGAAAGGCATTGCAAATGTTTTTGCACAAAGTCCTGGAGCTTTAGATATTTTTCTCCCAGACATGTTAAGAAATTTAAAAGCCATTTTTTTCCTAATTACAGAAATAAAACATATTTTATCTTGTGTTAATATATATTCAGTTACCTTATTTTTTAACATTGTTTTTGAGAGAGAAAAGGAGAGAGAGAAGAGAGAAACATTGATCGGTTACCTCCTGTACACACCCTGACCGGGGATTGAACCCACAACATTTTAGTGTATGGGGTGATGTTCCAACCAGCTGAGCCACCGGCTGGGTTCAATTACCTTATTTTAATGTTTTGCAAACACACTTCATAGATATTTTTTGTTTGCTGTTTGATTTAATTAATTAATTAATTACTTAATGTTTGCTTCCCCTCCTAGCATGTAAACTCAATAACAACAGGGATTGTTTTGTAAAGTTCTTCACTTTTATCTTCAGAGCCTGAAGCAAAGGCTATTAGAACATAGGCAGTATTCAATAAATACTGAGTTGTACACACTTCAGAACTGATAGAAAAACGAAAGGAAAACAGCAGAAGCCCTAGAAATAAGAATTTGGAAGATGTGTATACAGGCAGTCCTTGCTTTGCAGGACCATGAAACAGACTATGCAAGCTGAAGTTATGCAAAGCAATCCTACTAATTAATGGGGAAAGTTACTGTTGTTTTTTGACTTAAAAATTTTTTTGCCAAATCGTTAAACTCTTTCTTGCTGTTGGCCATAAAAGCATAGGGAAATAAAAAAAGTAGTAAAACTAATAATTATTTAGTACATGCTAATTTTTTAAAAACATGAGCACCATTAAGATTAAAGCAGTTGATTCCTTTGTGAAACCTCATGAGCAGTAGTTTGAATAGTGCTTGCTTTCTTGCTATTGTACAACTAATAAAATGGAATGAGCATCTTTTCTATGCCCACATTGTCATATCCTCTCTAATCTGAATCAGCTTCCAACATTTTATCTTTTGTGCTTTCCATGTTGAGAAGTGTCCTTGAGAGTTCCTCTGACATGGAGTTTTTATTTGTTATTTATTTATTTTTTGCTAGCACTGCTTCCTCTGGGACATTGTTATCATTTGGTTACAACCACTTTCCTGCTTGTGTTGACCAGTATACCTTCCCTGCGTTCCCCCACTGTGTGCCTAGCCCTCAAATGGCTAGTGGCAGCATGGTCTACATTCCTGTGATCAGCTAGGTCTTCTATAACTCCATGTACATTTGACTACAGATTTCACTTCCTGGATCATCGCCTTGTGTTTCTGTGATGAAGCACCTGTCTTGGCCAACTCTCTTCTGAGTTGCATGTTGCATGAATTTATTCTTGGGAGATAGAAGGCAACACGACCACACACTTTGCCGTCTGTACATGAACTGGATAAAAAAGGTCAAATAATCCATCCCTGATAGATTTTGAAAGATGCACTGTGTTAAGTTATTCACATAGTAATTGTGAACTGAAGAGGTAGCAGTGAAGTGTGTACTTTATGCAGTTATTCACAGTTCCTGTACCATGCTAACTAAAATGTGTACTGTGGTAACTGAGATTTACACACATTGCAACGCTGCAAAGTGAGGGCTCCCTCAGTTCCAGGCTATTTTATGTATATATTTGCATTTTTACTAAAGTGGAATCACTTTATGGACATGAATTTGCAGTTTTATTTGTTTATTTAATATTATATGGTACATACATCAAAAACCAATAATCTCGACTTCATGTTTTAGGACTGCGTGGTATTTTATTGAATACTTGTACTATAGTTTATTTAGCCAGTCCTCCTTTTTTTTGGACATTTTGGCTTTTTCCATTTTTCTCAATTATAAATAATGCTGCAGTGATCACCTCTGAAGCTAAGTCTTTGAGATAACGACTATTATTTATTTGAAATGAATGTCTTTCTAGTGATAGAATTGCTGGCTCACTGGATACATATACTTTTATTTTATTTTATGTTTTAATTTTATTTTTGTTACACATGTTTCTCCTTTTTTACCCCATTGACACCCTCCTCCCTATCCCCCCAGCCCCATCCCCGGCTTTGTTGTTCATGTCCATTGGTTATGCATACATGCATATAAGTTCTGTGGTTTATCTCTTCCCACCCCCCACCACCCCCTCTTCTGAGGGTTGTCAGTTTGTACCCTACTTCCGTGTTTCTGGGTCTACCCTATTCCTCAGACTATTATATTCATTATATTCCGTATATAAGTGAGATCATGTGGTATTTGTCTTTTTCTGCTTGGCTTGTTTTGCTTAGGATAATACTTTCCAGGTCCCTCCACGTCGTCTCAAAGGATAAGAGATCTTTCTTTCTTACAGCTGCATAATACTCCATTGTGTATATGTACCACAGCTTTTTTATCCATTCGTCTACTGATGGACACTTGGGCTGTTTCCAGATCTTAGCTATTGTAAATAGTGCTGCTATGAACATGGGGGTACATACTTTTAAAACAGTTGCATATCCTTCAAAATATCCCTGGAGAGAGATGTTCCCTATTAAGCTCCTATCAATGACATACATTTTCTAAACTGTTGCTGACATTAGACATTATCATTCTTTTTAATTTTTGCCATTTTAGCAGGTAAAACATGCATCTTATTTTAATAATTAGTTTTGAATACTAGTTAGATTGAATACTAGTTAGATTGGATATTTTTATGGGTTTATTTGTAGTAAATATATTTTGAGCTATTCTTGTCCTTTATTATACTAATTTTCAGATCGTAGGGATTTTCTTTTTTTTTAGGTTGAGTACATATATTTTTACATTATGTTCGAGTACATGTATTTTTACACACACACACACACACACACACACACACACACACACATATCTGTGTACCTGAACTGCATTAATATATATATATATATATATATGCCATTTTTAGTTTTACCTAGGGATTATAAAGAGTATGTGTGGGCCTTAATTTTGTAACATGACCATCAGTTTCCAAATGCTATCCTTTAAAAAAAAAGAAAGGGAAAATAACCCTTGACCTGGAGGAGATGCTAGTTAATTTTTCATTATATTATTTTTAGGAGATGGGGTCAAAAGGAGCTGGTAGGGCATTCAATTATGTGCTTGAGTGTGTTGGAATCCCCCCCCCCCCTCAGGTGTACAATATTTTACTTGGGCTTGTTTTTCAAGTGCATTAAAGTGTGACTAAACACTTTTGGATACATCATTATGTAAAGAAGAGGCCCCATCTTGTTAAATATTCCTTCATTAACTTTGTCATTAGCCAGTTACAGGCAGCGAGGAGCCTGTGAGGGCTTCGGCGTTGGGCCCTGGACAGGAGAGGGTGGGTGGGAGGCGGGCACCCAGGCGAAACTGAGGATTGGGGTGCTCTGTTGCCCCCGCCCACTGGTGTAGAAAAGGTGATTGGATCACGCTGGTTTCTGTCTAAGAATTTTGGATGGGTCATGAGTGGGGAAGGAAGAAAAGTCATGAGTTTGGACCTCAGCTCATCTGAGGGCTAAAGGTCCTCTGTCACGCAGCACACTGGACTGGAGCCTGTCCTCCCGGGGAGGAGCGCAGGGCTGACATACAGTTTAGAACCCAAGGAAGAGAGACGGGCTTTGACTTCTTTTTGTCTTTAAGTTGAGGATAAGCAAGGAAGATGTCCACTGAAAACGTGGAAGGGAAGCCCAGCAGCCTCGGGGACAGAGGTCGCGCTCGGAGCTACACTTTCCTCAGGGTGGTGCAGCCCGTGTTTAACCGCAGCATTTTCACTTCTGCAGTCTCTCCTGCGGCAGAACGCATCCGGTTCATCCTGGGCGAGGAGGATGACAGCCCCGCGCCCCCTCAGCTCTTCACCGAACTGGACGAGCTGCTGTCCGTGGACGGGCAGGAGATGGAGTGGAAGGAGACGGCGAGGTGAGGCATGCCTGCTTCTGCAGCCCTGACCTGGGGGAGCAGGGTGGACCAGACGGTTGAGTTTGGGAGTGAGCCCCTTTCTCCAGTCTTAGCACTTTGAATAACTGATGAGCATGATGTTGGCTGGGTTGAGACAAAAAATAATTCTTTCTCTTCTCTTTCACATTGACATGATACAGGACACCTTTTATTTCACAGCTGGGGCATCATTTCATTGATTTATGTTACTTTTTTTTTTTAAACATGGAATGTGTTTTTTTTTTTTCTTTATTAATTATTAATTTTTTAGAGAGAGAGGAAGGGAGAGCGCGAGAGAGATAGAAACATTGATGAGAGAGAACATCCTTCTGCATGGGGATTTGGCTCACAACCTGGTCATGTGCCCTGACCAGGAATTGAACCGACGACCTTTGGTGCGTGGGTTGATGCCCAACCACTGAGCCACACCAGCTGGACTGTTTTTATAATTTTAATTTTATGAGGAATTAGTAGTAAATCTCCATCCATATGCTACTTAATAGTGAAATATTTTAGAGATAAACTCAAGGACTCAAACATGATAGCCTAGAAATATGTGTCCACCGTCTCCACGTGTCAAAGTTAAGAGATCATGTTTGGTTTATTACCCATTCCCTGTCAGGAGGGAGGTTGCAAAGGCAGTAACTGGCACCCACAAACTTGCTATTATTGCAAGTAAAAATCTTGCATATTTTTACCTTTATTGTTGAAAGTATTACGGATGTTCCTCTTTCCCCCCCCCATTAAAACCTGTCATCTTTTAAATATCCAGTGACAGTAAATAGAAGGTTCACCTGAATTTGGAGTTTAGAGACCTGAGTTCAAGTTCAGACTCTGTAGCCTGTTAGCTACAAAACACTCAGTTTCCCAGAACTTTGATTTCATCATCAATAGAGTGGATAATAATGCCTACTATTCATAATATATGTATGCCATATATATATATATATAAATATAAATATAATATACAATACATATCTAGTTATAGCATATACACACATGTATGTATATATGGAAATCCTTTGTAAACTGTTAAGCACTACACAAATATCCAAATTTTCACTAGTCTCATAATAACAGGGCTTTTCTTTCTTTCTACATGTAGATTTAGTTATGTACTCCACACTAAGTTTTTTGTGACATATAGCAATTTTGTAAGATAAAGACTTTGATATAATGCAGTTATTGGTTTTTCATTGTCATCATTACATTCAGTGTATATTACTTTCATGAACGGAATGAGGTTAAGACACGCCTTTTATAGTCTGTAATTTAATTCAAGTAAATTAAATTGAACCAGTGTTTCTTGAATACATGGTATATGTCAGGTACTGTTTTAGGTAGTGGGAATACAGAAGTAAATATTTTTATTATTTACTCTGTTAGGGCCTCTTTTCATGATGTGGTCATTGTCCCTTATTCCCTCTCTCAGTACCAATAACCTGGATTTTTAAAGTCCTCCATAAAGTATACTTTTAGTTCATAAAATGTCCTGCAGAAGAGGGCTTTTGAAGCAGAAACTTTCATTAGTATCTCCATTACATTCTTTCTCTTCCTTCTTTCTAACAGAAAAAGATGAGAGTCATATAGGTGCAGTCTGCATTAAGTGTTGGGGAGACTGGTTTAGTCTAGCTCTGCTGCTAACTAGCTGTTTAACTTTGGGCAAGTCATGTAGTCTTCCTGAGTTTGAGTTTTCTGTTCTATCAAATGACAGTCATTTTGGGCTACATCCTCTCTAACATTGTGCATATTTTATAGCTCTGAAATTTCATCCTGTGTGTTACTGGTGTAGTCAGCTGTGATTAGAAGACATACTTTGACTCTTATTTTCACCTTAAAATTCTGTGTGAGTACCTATGTAGATTAAAATTCAGGTGTAGTATTCTGTTTTTCATTCAGTCAAGTGAAGACTACACTTTATATGACCCCTGGTCCCAGAAACATGAGAGATCACAGTTCACTGTTTAGGTAATAAAATGTTGAGAGAGATGGACATAGTATTTCCTTTAAGGTTGTCAAAGATTAAGATGTAAATACTTTACTTTTTTTTTTCATCCTCACCTGAAGACATTTTTGCATTTATCTTCAGACAGAGCAGGAGGGAGAGAGGGAGGAAGAGAGAGAGAGAAACATCGATGTGAGAGAGACACATCGACTGGTCGCCACCCAAACAACCCCAGTCGGGCTCGGGGATAAACTGCAACCGAGGTACGTGCCCTTAGTGGGAACCACACCCAGGTCTCTCTGGTCCATGAGCCGACACTCTTAACTGCTGAGCAAAACTGACCAGGGCAATACTTTACTATTCTTAAAGACTTTATTTCCTTGGAAACCTCTGTGTCATTTTGGTGACATCATTGGTCCCTCAGAGACTGTACTTCTGGAGAAGTATGGTGGGAGTATGCCATGTGTGTAATATTATTGTTTTGATTTTGTCTCCCAGATTATACTCATTCATCTGAAGGCCAGGACTGCCATGTCTGTCTTTTGCTACTCTAGTCCCAGGGCCTCGCTGTGCCTGGCACGTAACAGGTGGTCAGTAATATGTGCTGAATGTGATTAGTTGAGAACTGATTGCTTTAGACACAAATGTTCTAGAAGTCTTACTAGACCAAAGTTGGAGTTCTGTGATAACCTGTCTCTGATTGGTAGGCAGCTGAATGACAGACCCCAGGTACCCAGCACATCATGGAGAAAGCCCAGAAGAGGACCTATGTTTGATGCTTCAAACTAATTCATCAAAATAATGATGCCATCAGCTTTTAGTTGTCTAGCCCAGACTTCTTGTCTTATTTGCCGGAAAGGGAATGGTTAGATGGGTAATAAGCATCTCAAAATAACATGTCTAGAACTGAGTTTCTGATTTATTTACTTCAGGTAAGCTCCTCCTACAGAGTTCCTCACTCCAGTGAACAACACCATTTTTCTAGTTGGGCACGCCAGAAACACTGTAGTCTTCCTCGACTCCTATGTCTCTGTACACCTCTTACTTAATCCTTTACTCTGTTTACCCTCAAAGATATTCAGATATGCAGAATCTCACCATATCTTATATTCAGGACTGTCATAACCTGGTCCAAGTCACCATTATCTCTCACCTAGATTACTGCAATTGCTTCTTAATTAGTCCACCTCCCTGCACCTGCCCTTCCCTCCCTTATGAACTGTGCACCATGACCTCTTTGACCTCATCTGCTCCCTCTGTCCCTCTTGTTCACTGTGCTTGAGCCTCACTGTCTAGTCACACTCCTGTGTTAGGGATTTTGCATTTGCTGTTGCCTCTGACTGAATTGCTGTCCCTGCCACATCCCCACAGTTACCTACATGGTTCATTTCCTCACCTCCTTCAGGTCTTTATTCACATCTGACCTTCTCAGGGACTGTTCTTTCTGAAATGGAAACCTTCTCCCAACTCTCTACCCCCATCCTCCAAAATTTTTGTCCTTAGCACTTGTCAGCATTTAGTATATTACATATCTTATTATTCTCTCCTTGTAATAAAATCAAAGCTCCACAAAGGCAGGAATCTTTGGTTGTTTTGTTCACCACCATACCTCCTAGTGTCTGCAACCACCTGGCACGCAGTCTACAATAAGAAACAAATGTGTTAATAGAATGGATGGAGAAATAGAACCTCGATTCTTCGTTTGCTGCTCCATCTAAGTCCTACTGGGAGGTTTGGAGGTGATTGTGGCTCCAGAAATGGTTCAGATTTTCATTAATTTTTACCTCCTGCAACATACTCTGTTTCAGAATATATTTGCAGTCATTTCTGACTGCTATTTATGATGTCCAGTTTCCACATGATTGTTTTTTTCCCCATGAAGAACTCTCAAACCTACCAGACTAATAAATGTGTAGTGTTTAGAAGGAATTCATTTTATGCATGAAAATGCAGCATGGGTATTTTTCTGGCTAACTTATACCATTGAGAATTTTTGCTTTTTTATCAAAAGCCCAATTGACAGACTATTTTATTCCATAGAGAACTAACCTATCAGACTTCAGCTTAATGTAGTTTCCACTGTCTGCACCCTCTACCCCTTTTATTACTCTCCCTTATTTGATATAATCAAGAATATCCTACATTGTGTCTCAGCATCACTGTAGTTTGAGTCCTGCTTCAGGAAGTTCAATTTAGCTCAGAGTCTCAAAAAAGGAAAGGAAAGAGGGTGATTTCAGTAGTAGGGAAAATATCCCCATTTAAGTTTTGGAAATCACAGGGGAAGCTTTTATTTATATGAAATTTGAAGTACAGTCAACTCTGCCACCTTCTTTTTTTCACACCTTTCCCCTTTCCTAAAGTTAGAACTTTGAATTTTCACAAGCTTTCCCCACACAGCGCAAGGTAAAGACTGCAAAGGGCGGAATGATCAGACCTGAGAAGTGTATGTGATTAGTGGAATGCAGAGAACACTCTGTTTTAAAGTGCACTTCTGCCCTGGCCAGTGTGGCTCGGTTGGTTGGAGCATTGTCCCGTACACCAAAAAAGGTTTTGAGTTCTGTTCCTGTTCAGGGAACATACCCAGGTTGTGGGTTCAATCTCCGGTCAGGGTGCATATAGGAGGCAACCGAGTAGTGTTTCTCTCTCACATTGATGTATTACTATATCTTCGTCTCCCTTCTTCTCTCTAAAATCAATAAAAACATATCCTCAGGTGAGGGTTGAAATAAAGAGTACTCCCAAGTGTTAGGTCAGTAGATTACTGACATTCAGTAATGTGGCAGTAATTATAATGGAATATTTGGTAGGGAAGAAGCCTGTGTTCCTCAGTGTGGCTAGCTATTAGCTAATGGATTTATGAAACAAACTGGTAAAGAATAAGTCATGGACCAGCTTTGGTGACGGCCCAATCCAGGAAGAAGGGCTACTGTTACCCCCTAACTATTTCTTTGAGTCTGTTAGTATCTCTGCAAAAATATTTATTGGCTTTCGCTTTTACTTCAGCAATTGTTCAGATGGACAATGTTGTCAGTGGTGAACCTCTGTAAGAAAGTATGTTAAAGTTCACTCCCCCAGTGTGGCTCAGATTTTACTGCCAAACCTGGGTAAAAAGGAAAGACATCACAAGTTTCAACAAACGCAGCAAGCCAACAAAGGGAAAGGGTATTGATGTTTCACTTCCCGTGGGACAGCACAAAGGAACAGCGGGTGTTCCTGTCTGCCCTACGGACTGACTGACATACCTCTGGGAGCGTCTGATTTCAGGGTCTGGCCATCAGACACACACGTGCGCTTGTCCTGGGGCTTTGGAGAGGAGCCGCTCCCTTCCCAGTTGACATTGACTTCTCTTTGGAAAATTCTATTTGAGACCAAGTTTATTTTTCTGTAAGAAAAGGGCTGAAGGAAAAGGAACTTTATCATTTTGTAATTATATGTAGTTACAACATACATATAATTTTATATAAATATGCATATGTATAACTTTCTGTAACTTTTATACATACACATACCTTTTATAACAATGTACATATAACTCCTGCAATAACTTTCACAGTTGATCTAGAAATTTAAGAATTCTCCTTAAAAACATAATTTATTTCAGATACACACTAGCCACTGGCTTCTTTTATGTGTGATGAGGCAATTACTAATTAGCAAGAAGTTTTATTATCATTTTAATAGTTGTATGAAGTTGGATTATAATCTTGGGCAAAGGTCTTGTCTATTTTCCGCAGTAAAACTGGCATGTTTTTATGTTGGAGGTCTTGTCTTTTCTTAATTATATTTAATCATATGATTGGAAAATTGCAAAATTCAGTGATTCCCAGTGAGTTTTCTATTTCTTCACCAAATGAGTTGAAATACTGTTGTTTGGCAGTCACTCAGAGTGTGTTAAATTGCAGTGTTTCTTCTAAGACCTTGGAATAAATAAACTTCACCTAATAAACGCTTCTTCCAAGGTTATAGCAGTTTTGTAATTGGAAGCATTTAAAAAGCCAACTTCTGAAATCAATTTTCCTATAACATGTCAAGTACCAAGCAGAAGAAAAAGTCATAAACTTATTGCTAATACATGGTTATTCATAGCGATTATGAAGGGTAGACAGTGGCTTTTAGTACATTTTACAGTAAGAATATCTGTTGTTTTTTGCAAGTGTAATTACATGGTTCTGAAGCACCTTTACAAATTCACTGACACTCAGATAGACTGAACTTTGGTACTTTGGCCTTAGCCTTTTCTTTAATGGGTTCTGTTTGAGTTGAGGAGTTTTCAAGTGTTTTTTTTCCTTCTTCAAATTTGTCCTTGACATGTGAGGAGGATAGACATAGCATGTGCAGTTGCTAGAATGAAACTCCCTCCAAATGATTTGTTTAAATGATCAAACTATGGCTTGATGCCTGAAAGCATATGTTGGAAGTACCATGAATAATCAGTTTCTTGAACAATTAGAGCAATCCATTTCAAAGAAATTTAATAGTCATTATTCCAGAGTTGCCCTTATTGGCTGTGCTATGAGATGACATCATCACAACATTCAATATTTACTGAACTCAAAGGGAAATAGATGCTTAGCTGAACTATGAGATAATACTTATCCCCTGGGATTGTGGATTCTAAGAAGCTGGTGAGTTTTGAGACTGCATTTCATTAACGTATTACTAAATCTTGACTTAAAGAGCTAGTGTACTCCAGGAGGGTGAATAATGCTAGTCCATAAATTGAACCTAGTTAAGATTGATGACTTCTAAATATATTTTTAAAACTTGTTCAAAGTCATATTGAAGTCCAGTCCGGTTCCCTACAATATATACCATAGAGAAAAAATGACGTAAAAGATCAATCACAAAAGAATGCAGTGGCTTGGCTCCTTTAACATAAACTTACATTGTTTAAATAGTGAGACTGATAGTAAAAAAGAGCCATTGTCACGACGGGAGGCTTACTTCTGAAATGGTTTGGGCAATATAGCTTCATGGCAGCTGGTGAAAAGGGCTCATTTAGTAATTCCCCTTCACTGCGTCTCTAGCTGGCTTTTGTCATTCATCTTCGGCTTAAATTCTATGACCAAAGATTCTATCCCTCAACTAATAAGAATACTCTTTGGAATAAAAACAAGGAGTCACTACTGTCTTTACATATGACATAGTTTTATGCAGCCCTGTCTTGGTTTCAGATACTATGGAATCTTCTGCCTTCTAGAGTCTTATCTTGAGCAATAAATTATAACATCACATGTAAATATGATTCATGTAGCAGTTGCTAGCAAATATGGATAGAGATTCTGTGAGAATGCACGGAGAGATAATATACCTAAAGTTAACCAATGTAATATGCTCCATAAAGTGATTACTCTCAAAATAACTCCAGTTACCTTTCATCATTTTGGCAAATTCATAGAATTCTATGTGTGTGATGTAAAATTGTCATTTTCTCTCACTTCTATTTCTGTGGTTTTAATACCAGCCACAGTGAATAACTGATTTACACACACACACACACACACACACACACACTCACGAATATTAAGCGTCTTTGATTCTTTCTGGGAATGTTTTGCAACTACTTCAAGGTTCGGTTCTGAAGGTTTCAAACGTCGGTGGTGATGTTGGCTTTTTAACTTGTGAGGAAAACCTGTAAAAATCTACACTGCCTACTTTTTGGGGGGTACAGGGGAAAGGAGGAGGGTCTTAGAATTGAGCGTGAGGTTAGGAATAAGGTTGCCATTGACGTGGGAGTTTATTGGCTAGGAGAGGCTTCCTGAGAGGGTAGTGGAGGGAGACTCTTCGAGTATGGCTACAGTAATTCTAAATCACATGGGTGTCGGGCTTGATTAAAATTCCACATTTTCTCTGACACTGTGGCTGATCTCTTGATCTCTTTTCATTCCTGGTTCTGCTAATGTGTTTTTTCCCCTCTGGAGGTGGTGAGCAGTCCATAAATAATATCTTATGTAGAGCTCCCTCCGATCTCTGCCCTTTGTTCTCATCTTTAGTGAGCTAGGTGAGCGTTTAGCTTTTTTAGGTAAACATTTTTCAATCATTAAACCTTTGGGTGAAGAATGTAGAAAAAGAATCTTTTAAAGCCCTCTGTTTATCTTTTTCAATATATTTTAGAAGATTTGAAGTGAAAGAAAAAAAGCGTTCTTTGCGGGGGGTGGGGGGTGTCATGATGAATAGCAAAATTATAATGCTTGCTGTTTGTTTGTTTTTCTTTATCCTCACCCAAGGACATTTTTCAATATTTGTTCAGATAGAGTGTGTGTGTGAGAGAGAGAGAGGGAAACATCGATGTGAAAGGGACACATCGAGTGGTTGCCACCCGCACGACCCAACCAGGGCCGGGGACGAACTGCAACCGAGGTACATGCCCTTAGCGGGGACCGAACCGGTCTCTCCGGACTGCCGGCCAACACTCTAACCGCTGAGCCAAACCAGCCAGGGCTGTTTGTTTGTAACCAGTGTGAGAAGTCTGTATGTGTAGTATGCGGGACACAAAAACTGTCAAATGGGTTTTGCTCTCATTTCCGTTAAACATTTTTATTGCTATATATTACTAAGCTACCAGAATGTCTAGGAGTCTAGAAAGAAGAAGCTATGAAAGAGGATTGTTTCTTTCATTGCTAAGATTAATAGATCTGTTATAATCAGAAGATGTGTTGTTCATTGAGCTTGCGTATTTTTACACACATTGGGAGCCAGATTTTAAGTAGGGAACATGGGTTAGCTAAGAAATATGTACTAAAGTAAGACTTAGCAACACATGCTCACCCTCTTTAGGCATTAAAGGGGAATTTTATATTTATTTAACCACTTCACACAACATGTTTTTTAAATATTTATGATATTGATCTATAACTGATATTTCACCTGGTATAAACTTGCCTTGTGAAGTCACAACAGAATTCTCACAGTGGTGGCTATTTTTACCCATTGTAGGCTCTACCTACATGGATAATTCTGTAACGCATATTTTTTTTCACTTTATTTAAAAAATTTAGTTAAATAATCATTCTTAAGGATTTTGTGGTTACTGACAGACAGATACAAAACCAGGAATGCTTTGGTTCCTTTTGGGTTGTTTTTTTTCTTTTTAACATTAGGGAAAAGTACAGACTAGTGACGGGTATATTTATAAAAGTAACACAATTAGTAATGTAATAAGCTTTTAAGACTCTGGGAAAGGAGACATTTTGGTAGTGCCGGTGGGGGTGGAAATGGAGGGGTTGATGTTGCTATTTCTAAGGACATTAGAACACTTTTAATTGCTATTCACTAATCTCATGTTCCTAGGTGGATTAAATTTGAAGAAAAAGTGGAACAGGGTGGGGAGAGATGGAGCAAGCCGCATGTGGCCACATTATCCCTTCACAGCTTATTTGAGCTGAGGACATGTATGGAGAAAGGATCCATCATGCTTGACAGGGAGGCTTCTTCTCTCCCACAGTTGGTGGGTAAGTATGTTGTTTTAAGTTGCTATCTTTTTTTTTTTTTTTTCAGCCTTTTCTACCTATTCATGATTCTCCATCAATGCAGATGACTTCTAGTGTAACCAGAGTTAAATATTCTAGAACATACTGTCTCTCTCTCTTTTGATGTTATAAAACTAGTAACGTTTATTGCAGAAAGTCTGGAAAAACAGGTGCAGGCAAATATTGAAAAGAAAAAGTCATTCATTGCACCTATCTGGTCATAGTCATTATTAACATTTTGATGTCTTCTCATCCGGTTTTGTTTCTCAATTTTCTCTCTTATGCTTTTCATTTTCTTATGTCATTTTATAAAAATTAATATTGGGATTATATTGTATTTGTACAGATATGCATTTATTTCTTTCACTTATTAGCATAGTATTGGTATTTTGAATGGAGCCCCCTCCCAACTGCTGGTTATATTGAACTGGATGTCTAGACACTAGATTTCTAGAACTCTTTGACCTTAGACATTGAACTGAGCTTCTCTGGGCCTCAGTTTTGTCGTCTGTAAGATAGGGTTTAAACCCTCTGTAGAAAGGAAAACAGTCTAGTTCCTGGGTTGGGGCTGACTTTGTAGATGAAGTCAAGCTCTTTTAGCTGTATGTAGAAAAAAGTGTGGCACCAGAAGACAGCAGAACCTGATGGGTTAGTGACCGAGTCAGGTCATGTTAGTTCTGAGTATCATTTATACAACTACCCACAAGTCTGTGAACCTAATGGTGCAGGGCAGCTTTGGTATCTTTTGCAATTAGTGTTGTGTAGTGAATGTTAACTCATCATGTTGAACACCTTGTACACACACAACTACATTCCAAAGAGTAGTAATTGTTTTTATTTTCTAGCCGAAGTATGGCCTTAGCAGTCTTACTTCAGATCTAGGTGTACTGAAAAACAGCATAGATGTCTTGTTCATTGAGCACACCCTCAAAAAACAGGTGCAGGGGCTCTGCTTGTTATTCCCAGGAAAATTCCATAACCAGGTGACCAATGGACCTGTTTGGATGACTGCACTTTCCCAAGTGGTCTGCAGGGTGCCTACCTTGGGATTATGGGGAAGAGGATGTGGATAATGACTCAGCAGAAAGTGACCAGTATAAAATTCCTGGGTTATTTCAGACTTGCTGCAAAATTTCTTTGCCTATCTTAAGACAAAAGGCTTGTCTTTGGCATTTGTGTCTTTATAGACAATGGGAAGGCTACAGCATTTATATCGAAAGAAAAGATTAGTTGTCAAATGAGGTATATATGTAGGTGATATGTGCATTTCACTTTTTCTTCAGACAGTTCTTTAGTTAGATTTGCAGAGAAGCTCCACACTTTTCATGCATCTGAGGTATTTAAGGTGCAGATGAAGAAGGGAGAAAGACTAATATGAAGATGCTGGGTGGACAGAATTAATGAGTTCATGCATTTATTCAGCAGTGGTGTGTAAGCTTCTGCAATGTGCCAGACACTGCTCCAGGCCCTGGAATTAGGTTTGCAAATCTACCACTTTGTAAATGGGATAAGTTACAAATCCATGAACACAAAGATAGTTAAAAGAAAATATAGGAAATACTGCTCTATGTAGAATTTTTCATATTTGAAAAAACAGGTAAGGCTGAAATGGACATTGGATATACAAGGAGAGAAGTTGGATTATTGTGCCAAGGGAAGGTGGGGCACATCTACAAAGACAGAAGCAAACAGAAGGAATAGTTTTCTGGACAATTTGTTCCACTGACTTTTTTTTTAAAAACTAAATTGAAACTTTATTTTTATATAAAAATTTATCATGTTGTCTGGGTTTATTTTATTTAATTTTTAAAAAATATGTTTTTATTGATTTCAGAGAGAGGAACGGAGAGGAAGAGATAGAAACATAGATGAGAGAGAAACATCGGGTGGTTGCCTCTTGCACGCCCCCTAATGGGGATTGAGCTTGCAACCTGGGCATGTGCTGTGACCAGGAATGGTGACCTCCTAGTGCATGGGACAGTGCTCACCAACTAAGCTACACTGGCTGGGCTGGGTTTATTTTTAAAAAATATTTTTATCATTGAAAGAAACTCTTGAGGCTTTCAAATTCAATGGCTGAATGATGGCTGTGTTACTTTTAGCCAATTAATTCTTTGAACTGGAGACATTAAGTATAGGGAGTCTTCCTTCTTCCCTCCTGTTGCAGCTTCTTCTGCATCTCAGCAACAAGAAGGTAAAATCAGAAACATTAGGATTCTAAATTGAATAAAGGCATTCATTTCATGGTAAACCTGTTCTTCACATACAATGAGGGATAAGTCAGCTTTTCTTCTAAAACATCTCATGAATGAAGTCATTGATACAGATGCAACATATGCTTCAGTAGAAACAGAAACATGGAGTACAAAAGCATGTCTCTTAACAGAATAATTTGTACATTGACGATTGAAGGTTTTATAATTGTATACTAATTTAAAAACAAAAACAAAAATGCAGGCCAAGCACCTTACAGAACTGAAAGCATTCTAAGTAACAGGTTGCCAGTATTGTTCTGTGAGTATCCTCCCTTAATAGCCTGTTCACACTAGCATGCACTCTTAAACATACATGTGTATTACTTCTCATCCACTGTCTTTTTTCATTTATTAAAGGCTGCATGATATATTATTGTTGAGAAAAGTATCATGTTTAGCAAAAATCAATCCAGTTTTTGAATGAGAATTGCAATTTCTATATTCTTAGTCTTGAAGAACTCATCTGGAGCAAAAATGTCTGAAATCAGACAAGTTGAAAAAAATACATCAGAAATGCATATATGCAGGGCAAAGTGGACATTACACTTGTGACCTGGCCATGTATAGGCTATCTAAGGGGAGAATTCGTGTTGTGGTTTAAAGGTCACCAGAAAGGATCCTATATTAAAAAGAAAAAGGTCTCACCATAGGCTTTTGTTACTGCCTGAAATTTCATCGTTTGGAGATTTTTTCACTGAGCCCAGAGAGTCCTCTATTAAAATACACTACTGTCTGACAGAGGTCATATATTAATTCCATGAGATGCAGAGTGGTGTAGAAAAGAGGGTGGATTTACAGTTGCAGGAGATTTAGAGTCTGCCTCTACTAGCAGGTACGACTGTGGGATGGACAAGGCAAGGTACTTCACTCTTCAGCAGTATCAGTGTACTCCCCTGTGAAAGCAGGATGAAGACTGACCTTTCAGGGTCATTGTGAGAAGTAAATGAGGATGTCAGGTGTGATTATTATACACTTACATACCTATTTCAGCAGACATGAGTTGATCCAGATCATTCTACTTGTCACTGAGCAGAGGATTGAGTGTAGACTGAGTCAGGTAGAGAGATGTTCAGGGACTTCATGAGCAGAAGAAAAGATTGTGAAAGGTGTAGTGGATGGACTGGGAACAACAGCTTCTTTGCTGTGCCTGGAGTTGGTCAACAAGGGTGATGCCTGTTAAAGCTGAGTTATGTACTTGGACTTTTCTGTAAAACTGTCTTTGGGATCTTCATCACTAGAAAGAGCCACCTGAAGTTTCTGGTCTTCAGCAACTAACGACTTTTAAGACAAAGTAGAAGACAGAGTCCCACATATTGGAGCCTTGTTAGCCAATGACCAGTGAGGTTCCAGTATTTGCTACGTTAAAGAAAGGTTCTCCAAGCATTCTGTGTTCTCACTTGAATTTTTCATTACATTTTGTTATCAGCGGTGAACTTTTTCTCTAACTTCCATGCATTTACTTTTAAAATTCTCATTAAATTTTAAAATTAGACACTAGTAGGTCACTTTGAGATATCATCAATTAATAATATGTTTACTTTATAGTCCCTGGGCGAGCAGGCAGAGGGCCAGGGTGTCGGTCTGGAGCTGATAATACAGAGAAACAATTCAGAGGCAAATAAAGAGGCAAAACTCACCCCCCCTCCCTCCCCCCATGCACACAAGCAAAAGAAAGGACCAGATTTGCAGGAGTGCAAGGAGAAGAACATGTTTGAGAGAGTGTAACTAGCTGAAAAGAAAGACTTAAAAATCCTCTGAAACAATCTAGACCTTGCAGCGGGTTAAAGAACATAGGGGAATAAAAGCTCTTACTTCATTTTAAATGACAGAAGATGGCACAGCAGCTTGAGGGATATTGCCATTATTTGGTTCTCAAAAATTATTATTTTTAGCAGAGGGTGAAGTGGAGTTGTTTTGTCCTGAATCAAGTGGAGAATCGTGTGCAGCTGTCTAAGATGCATCTCCCCTCCACCCCATTTATCTCAACAGAGTTATCTCAACAATGGAGAAGAAAAAGTAATAGCAAGTGTGATTATCTCAAACAAGCAATAGCAAGATTTTTATCCTTTTTTTGCAGTCCACCTGCAGCTCTGTCTAAGTGGCACGCCCGCTGCAGGCACAAAGGAACCTGGTCACGCACAGTGGGAGACGGTTGAGCTGACGCTAACTTCTCACACTTGCATAAAAAAAAAATTCAGCCCAATTCTGATTCTCCGCAGAACCTTTTCTTATTTTTTCATGAAGAACCCCTTCTTAAAGTCAGTAGAAAAACCTGTCTTTTAATGTACTTAAAGGATAAGACATCATTTTCACTGACTATTTTAGTAGGTTTATTATTACTGTGATTATAATTCTACATTTAAAGAGTGTCGTTCACATATGAAGCCAAGTACATGGGTCTTTTTCTCCCCTCCTAAGTTAAAAAAATTTTGTCATTTCAGGTATTTTTTTTTTTTTTTATTCTCACCCAAGGATAATTTTTTCATGTATCTTTAGATAGAGTGGAGGGAAGGGAGGGAGAAAGAGAGAGAGAGAAAGAAACTTACATCAACGTGAGACGGACACATCAACTGGTCGCCTCCCGCACGACTCCGACCAGGGCCAGGGATGAGCTGCAACCAAGGTATGTGCCCTTGGCCGGAATCGAACCCATGACTCTCTGTTCTGCAGGCTGACGCTCTAACCACTGAGAAAAACTGGCCAGGGCTCAGGTATTTTCTTATGATGGGAAATGGATTAGGAAAATGTAGCTCTATTTTTGGAGTTCTCATTTTTATATTTAAAGGCGTTCCTGAGCTGTGGCTGTGGGCAGATGTGTTAGTCGTTTTTTGCTTTTTACACCTTTTATATTTTCAAAATGGTAATATATTTGTTATATCACAAATCTATATTCATATTTAAATAACCCAGAAAAATGTAACACATAAAAATCAAAATACCACACTTCTCATCTTTCTGAGCTATGCTTTCAGCAGTTTTTCTGTACATATATTTACAGATATAAAATTTATTTTACAAAATAGGATCATACCATAACATTTTAATCCACTCTTTTAAATTTAAAAACATAATGCAAATTATCTTTCCATGTCATTAAATAGAAATATAAACATTGTTTTGATGGCTGCAAAATATTTTAAAACCTGTTATTAGGCATTGAAGTTGCCTTCAAGTTTTTTTGGTAAAGGAAAGAAGTGAACATTTTTGTCATGCTTTTGTGAAATTAATTGTTTCCTTAATATACCTTTCGAACAGTGGAATATTCAGAGGGTTTGAACACAGTAAAGGGTTTTGCTATGTGGTTGTCAAGAGCCCTCAGGGAAGGTTGTGTCACCATCGGTAATGGAGTTGCCTATTGCACACTTCATGTCGCATATGCTACATTTTGCCCCTTTGATGGATGAACAGATATCACATAATTGGTTCTATTGTATAAATTTGTTTAAATTGTCTGTTAGTCTTGGAGCTAACTGTTTCTTGGGTGTTTGTATTCCCTTTGGCCTTTTGGTCTGTTTCATGTCTCTGTTGGTTTGCAGGGGCTCTGGAAATACCAACTCTTTGTTATTTTTTTTGGTCTAGAGTCCCTTTCAAATCGAGAAAAGTATTGTGTGATATGGAGAAAGATCTGAACTATGAATCAGAAAACCTGGTTTTGTCTGGGGGGGTTTTACTTCTAATTAGCTATGTCTGTGAGCAAGTCTCTCTTGCCCTGTCTTTTCTCATCTGTGTAACAAGAGGTTGAACTTGATGCTCTCTGAGGTTCCTTTCGGCTCTGCTATCATCTGGAGTTGGCACATTCTTTCCCAATTGGTAACGTCTGTGGGATTCTGACACCAAAGACTTAATTTCAGTGTAGCTGTGAAATGTTACTGCCCCCACTTTCTTTGAAAGGTTTTTTAAGTTTATGCTGAAAGAGATCCCTGCAATGTGGGCCGTTTTTATGGAAACTAAATGAAGGGCATTAGCCACACAGATGTTTTAACCTGTTCTAACTGGTGATTTCTAGGCATCGGTAATAGAGGCTGGCTGTGCATATATAGGATTGGTTTGAAATTACAAGGGAGGGCAAGAATATAGAGGCCCTGCCAGGAAGGGTAGATAAGAAACACTTGAATCCACAACCCTGGAATTAGAGTAGGAGTTTGATAACACTTGCAGCGGATATGCTGGGGCTGTTTGTTTATTTTTGTGGTTCTTCTGTAAAACAGACATTCCATATTGAACAGGACTTGAAAGGAAGGTAGAGGGATTGTGTTTAGTTGCACCTAATTATTTTGCTGTGGAGCAGAGGGTTGACTGTAATTACGGAATCAGTTCTGAGAGTTTTACTGAGTAGGGTTTGCTTGGTTAAAAATACTCAGAGCTTAAGGCCATTGTCAAACCAAAGCATTCCTATGGGAGAGACTCTTCCTGCTTTGCCCAGGCTCCCTACAAAGTGGTCCAGCACTATGTGACATTTATGGCATCTGTGTAAGGCTTGTGATGGAAAATCCTGGATTCAGCCTCTGTTTGGCTCCCAAATGGTTGACTGTACACTGAGTAAATCATTAGTTTCTAGCCATAGGCTGTGAAGCCAGTTCAGTGAGTGCTTGCTTTGCAAAGATGAGCTACTGAGAGGTACAGTAATACCCAAGCAAAATCTGGTGAATATTTGTTGCTTTTCTTTACAAAAGGATGGGAATGCTGGGAGATGCTGTTACCCTAACAGCACTGGTCAGATTTCTCCCTCCCTCCTTCTCTCCCTTCCTTCCTTTCTCTTTTCTTTCTTCCTTTCTTTCTTATTTTTCTTTCCATCACCATTTTCCCCTTCTATACCCTCTTCCACCTCCTCCCACCCCCACCCCTGCAATCACCATACTGTTCTCTTTGTCCATGCCTTTGTGCTTTTTTTCCCCCTTTTTGCTCAATCCCCCTCCCCCGGGACACCCCCCCTGCCACCAGAGCTGTCAGCCTGCTCTCTATCTAAGAGTCTGTCTCTATTTTGCTCGTTAGTTCAGTTTGTTCATTAGATTCCACATATGAGTGAAATCATATGGTACTTGTCTTTCTCTAACTGGTTTAGTTCACTTAGCATCATGTTCTCTGGGTCCATCCATGCTGTTGCAAAGGGTACAGTTTTCTTCCTTTTTACAGCTGAATAGTATGGAGCTTTTGTTTTCTTCTCCATTTTTGTATACTGCGAACTTTGCCCAAGAGGATCATATTGATGTGTGCTAGATGCACCCATGGCCTGAAGAGGTAGGCACGGGCCCATCGTTCCGACTGCGCAGGGGACGGAAGCTCTACCTGCACATGGGAGGTGGCGTCCTGCCACTGCCTACCTCGCTGATCCTGCGGTGTGTTGTCCGAGTCCTGTTTGGACAGAGGAAATGTCGGATTATGATGGGATGGTCGGGTGGCTATATTTATGCCATATTTCTGATGTGCTGACTTGTGAGAAAGAGGATTTCTTATTTTTTAAATTTTTTATTTTTCTCAGTTACAGTTTACATTCAGTATTATTTTATATTAGTTTCAGGTGTACAGCATAGTGCTCAGACAACATATACTTCACAAAGTGATCCCGTTGATATCTCCAGTACCCACCTGACACTGTACATTATTGCTACAGTGTTATTGACTGTATTTCCTATGCTGTACTTTACATCCCTGTGACTGTCTTATTTTTGATTAGAGGAAAACGTGTCCTTTAGCAGAGCCACCCATGGAGTATTTTCTATGAAACACAATCATCTTTGCCCTGGCCGGTTTGGCTCAGCGGTTAGAGCGTCGGCCTGCGGACCAGAGAATCCCGGGTTCAGTTCCCGCTAAGGGCATGTACCTCAGTGTCAGTTTGTCCCCGGCCCAGTTTGGGTCGTGTGGGTGGCAGCCAGTCCATGTGTCTCTCTCACATCGATGTTTCCCTCTCTCTCTTCCCCCTTCTCTTCCTCCCGCTCTATCTGAAGATAAATGCAAAAATGTCCTTGGGTGAGGATTAAAAAAAAGAAACACAATCATCTTTTCTAGTTAAAACCATTCTTAAAAAAAGAGCTAATAGAAAATTTAGTTTTTGTAATGAGACTAAGATATTAAAATTTAATAGAAAATTCTAGTCAGGTTATACTTTAAAATGACTAAGGAAATATGTTGGATCTAAACAAGAATTAGGATTTCTTCTGAGATAAGACTAAGGCATAATTTTGTATTTTAATTGCTTGTATTAAATTAATTGGTGTTCAAATAACCAATTAATGATATGGGGAAAGGTATTGTTTTCCTTTACTTGGTCCTATTGTAAAGAAAATACCACAGTACAGAAGAATTTGGGGAACTAGATGAAAAAATGCAGTGTCACTATAAATGTTGCACATTTCGTAAAGTTTTGCCATATCATTTATACTTCTGGCACACTATAGTAGAGTACATGAAATTTTCAAATCTTATATTTTTTTCTTGATGAATGTAAATTACAGATTTATTATGTTATATCTAAAAGAATCGATTAGTGTGAATTCACTATTAACTGGGATTTTATGCCCTGGCCGGTTTGGCTCAGCGGTTAGAGCGTCCACCTGCAGTCTGGAGATACCCGGGTTCGGTTCCCGCTAAGGGCATGTACCTCGGTTGCAGTTTGTCCCTGGCCCTGGTTGGTCGTGTGGGTGGCAGCCACTCGATGTGTCCCTTTCACATCGATGTTTCCCTCTCTCTCTCTTCCTCTCTCTCCCTCCCACTCTGTCTGTACAAAAAATGGAAAAATGTCTTTGGGTGAGGATTAAAAAAAAAAATGAACAAGACAATTTTTTCCTTTCCAAAATTATAATTAAAACTGAAATATTTATCTCTCATCAATGCCAATATTCCTATACCCTGTATCTTTACCCTTCACATAAAGTGGGAAGCTCAAAATTTGGAAGATAGTATATTGATATTAAAATTGAGGATGATGTCTTTAAAGTTAGAGTGAAAAACTGACTTCATGGTCTGGTGACTGAGTTTTGTTTTTGTTTTGCTTTGTTTTGTATCAGAGATGATTGTTGACCATCAGATTGAGACAGGCCTTCTGAAACCTGACCTTAAGGATAAGGTGACCTACACTTTGCTCCGGAAGCATCGGCACCAAACCAAGAAATCCAACCTTCGATCCCTGGCTGACATTGGGAAGACTGTCTCCAGTGCAAGTAGGATGTTTGCCAACCCTGATAATGGTAAGGCAGGGGCCAGATGGCTGCTGCCCTCTTGACCAGCCTCACTCACCTTTACTCCATCTCTTGTCACCTTTTTTTTTTTAACCCCCTCTCCATATTTCTTCTTTTCTCAAGTTCATATGCCACAGCCATTTCATAATGACTTTTTATTCAACTGGGCAGGTTTGCAATCCTACTGGGAAGATTTCAGCGGTTATTGTAGGCTGCAAATGCCAAGAGGCCTTGCTTGCTCCACACACCTCTTCTGGCGGCCTGGGTTGGTTTGGTAACAATGCTATGATGAAACAATTGAATATCTGAGGTGGTTCGGCTAACTTGCAGATTATTGAGTACATCAAGGACTATGCGTTCAACATGGCGGTTTGTCAGAATTAGGAAGACGGTATATTCAGACTCAGGCATGAACGCTCTGAAATCTCCAACCATGAGGTGTTTGCTTGGTCCGTGAGCTGGTGTCCAACCTGTGATCATTCATCAAAATAGGGCTCACTTTTATTTTTCTATTTAAAAGCACAATCTGTTCTTTTGTTATATGATAATGATAACTGGATGTGAGAATAATGGTTGAAGGTGGGATATTAACCTCATTATATAGCAATAGGAAAGACATTTACCAGAGTTTTCTCTAAAGAGTCTATCTTCTGTGTCGTTGTTTTTGTTTCAAATAAACTTCTTGATTGGATACAGTCTGAGAAGGGAGAAGTTAGTTTCTATGGAGTACTGAAGAATGAAGGCATGGTGGAAAGAGTTGCTAAGCATTGAGCTGGTAGAAGTAGGTCTCTCCTATCTCACCGCTGGTCTTTTCTTAGTATTAAGAGAAATGAATAGATAAGAGGGCTTCTAATTCACTGCCCTCAGCTGCATTTTCAGAATAACATAAAACATGCTGTCACAGAAAAGGTGCACTAACTGAGCTGTATAAACTTAATTCTAACTCAGCTGCTTCGTTTCTGGAAATTGGTATTTTTGACTAAATATGGAAATGAATGGTAGTCTGGAAGAAACCTAGCTAGTAGCAAACTTTCTCTGATATATTTTTTTTATTAAAAAAATTTTTTTTCTTTATTGATTTTAGAGAGAGAAGAAGGAAGAGGGAGAGAGATAGAAACATCGATGAGAGAGAAAATCGGTTGGCCGCCTCCTGCTTGTCCCTCACTGAGGATGGGCCCACAACCGGGGCACATGCCCTGACCAGGAATCGAACTGGTGACCTCTTGGTGCATGGTTGATGCTCAACCACTGAGCCACACAGGCTGGGCTCTCTGGTATATTTTTGAATCATTCCATCATTATAGTTTCTTAATGAGTATTTAGTTCTTAAATAGAACCGAATGAAAAGTTTAGTTTCATTGAGTAACTTATTACTTTTAAAAAGTAAAATCAGTTATAGTTAAAATAAAAATGCTCTTTATAAAAAAACATTCACAAAAGAAAGACTAGTTCAGAACATTCCTACTACAATTTGCTGGCCCTACATTACCTGGGATAGTGCTATTGACTGGAAATGTTTGTTTTTTGTGGGGTTTTTAAAATTGTATTTTTGAAGACAGGCATTGTTTAATAGCTGGAAATGTTATGGGATGAAGAGATTATTATAACTAATGTCACACATTTCATTTATAAAAGTACCCCCTGTTTTTAAAATTGTAGCAATTAAAGTACAATTCTGTCTTTTATATCTTTTATTCCCTCTGTCACAAAAAATGAAATTCCATGGTTTAGAGACATTTTTTGTCATGAAGTTGGCGGTAATATAAAGAAGCAAGAAAGTGCATTTTTTCAAATATTGATATATTTGAAAAGAGAGGCAGAATGGGTATGACAAGTAATGGTGCCTCTACCAGCACGGCGTGGGCTTCGTGTTCATGGACGTGCGGCAGAGTAGAAACTGGGAACAGATGGTCTTGGAGACCAGCATCTCATGCTTTAGGAGAAAGTATTTGGATGTAAAATACTACTGGTGCATTGATATCCCTCATCACTCAATCTTTTATCCTGTCAGTGGATCTTTGTAGTCCTGAGGAAAGCTGAAACTGCTTTTGTCATTCACCTGTTCTCTGGTGGGGTGGTACACAGCTGGGCCGAACGCAGACAGGAAGGGCAGGCGCTTCTTCCCTTTCTGGTCTGAGGCGTATGCCCCGAAGCATGGACTTTCAGTAGAGCTTTTTAAACATGTTATTTTTAAAAATATATATTTTTATTGTTGAAAGTATTACGGATGTCCCCATTTTTCCCCCACCACTGACCCCTTCCACCCCGCTTCTGACCCCTGGCCCAAGTGAAATGGTTATTATTGACCTTTGTGTTACCTAACTCCTTTAAATACCCAGAGGCAAGTCTTGGCTGTGAGGGATTCTGTAGTAATGAACTTCATGTGCCTCCAGGGTGGTACCCTCTTGTAAATGATCAGATGGCTGATGTTTGGTTTCCTAGAGGCACTTAACTTACCAATTTATATAGTTACCTTTGTTAAGTTAGGGTTTAATTAATATTTTTAATGTTATAAAATATTCGTAGGATAAATTTCCAACATAAACAATTATGGAACTCTTTCTACTATTTTAATAAACAAGAATCTTATATTTATTGTAGTTAGAACTAGATTCTTATATCTCTGTGTAAAACCTAGATAACTTGTCATAGTCTAGAAAATAGACTCAGTGACACTGTGAACTTTAGTTATGAGAGTGCCAACATAATTAATGACTGAAATTTATGAAGACACTTTAGAACTGGACAATTTTTTACTTCACTGTGGTATGCTGGAGCCATGTCTTATCTACTCATAAGAGTCAGTTATCAGGAATTTGGTGAGCTGGTTGCTCTACATAGCTATTATTAAACATCAAATTATATACACATTTAAATAATTATATTAAAAATGAAATTAATAAATACTCAAAATTCATGACTTGCTTCTTATTTTACTATAGCCATGCTCTTAAGATGATTTGCATCTCCTGTGCCTGGATGGTAGCAATACTGTTAAGATGATAAGATACTGTGCACCTCTTCCCAGCCCTGCATGCAGAGCCTTCATATTTGTGATTGGAAATCAACCATGATGGTAGTCTTTACACCATATGAATCAGCAAAGGCTACAAATCAGGGCTTGATTTATTGGTAACTGTCTCTGGACTTGAAAAAGTGATGAAGAAGATGCTAATAATGCAGATTCAAGTTAAAAGTATGTACTGTCTGTAGTTGTTTTAGTCAGCTTGGCTACTGTAACAAATTGCCATAGACTGGGAGACCTAAACAGCTACATCTGTTTCTCACAGTTCTGGAGGATGGGGAGGCCAGGATCAAGGTGCTGCAGGTCAGTACCTGCTGAGGGCCCTCTTCTGGGCTTATAGATGGTTGCCTTTTCACTGTATTTTCACATGGCGGAGAGAGATTCTCTTTTTCCTGTCTTTTCTTACAAGGGCACTAAATCCCGTTCAGGATGGCTCTGCCCTCCTCACCTAATTACCTCCCAAAGGCCCCACCTCCTAATATCATGACACTGGGGGTTAGGATTTCAACATAGGAATTTTGGGAGGATACAGATATTCAGTCCATAATAGCTGTTAAAATGGGAGTAGCACAAAGAATTGAGGAAGTATTCTTCTGGCATTCAAAAACTATTATTATCTAGTTTAGCAAAGGAGTTACGGACATTATTGACAAGTGAGTGAAGTCTGACATATCTCTTCATTGTTTTGCTTTTGTCGTGCTTGTTAGCATATATGATAATGGATATTTATCATGGATGTTGTCACTCTGCTTGTTTGCTAGAAGCAGTCTATGAGAATCAACTGCTGTAGGCAGGCAATTTACAAGATTACTGTGTATTTTATTATTATTCGTATGAGTGCTGCACATCCTTTATGTCAGTAAAATTTAACTCTCTCTTCTCTCTTCTCTTTCTCTCTCTCTCTCTCTCTCTCTCTCTCTCTCTCTCTCTCTCTCTCTCTCTCTCTCTCTCTCTCCATGCTGGAGAGCTGGTTTTCAAACATTTAACCCACACTCATTACCAGTCCCACCACTATCTATCCATAGCTAGAGACTAACTCTCATGTTTAGGGTCCTGATGTGGCTTGGAGTGCGAGATAAGTTAGTGTTTCTTAAAAAGAAATGATAAACATTTTTACTCAGGGAAGAATCAGGCCAGCTTCCCAGATGTTAATTATTGTGAAAGTGCCACTGTCTGACACATCTTTGAATTCTCATGGATGTGTGTGCCAGGTGGGAAATTTTAGGCAAGTGCTATAATTTCTCAATATATTGATTGAGCCATTTCTAAAGGGTTAGTGTTCACTGAAGAAATTATGAGGTCCTCATTTCATCTGATGTTGGATTTTCCTTTACCTACTCTATTTCTCACTATTTTTTCTGGTTGAACTGTATGAAAATTGCCATTTCTGTGGTAAGTTAGAGTTGACTGCTGGTAATTTCATATGGTTCTGCCTAACAATTTTGTCTGAGATACTTAGGTAATGGTTCTGTATTATTGTGGTTCACTATGAAAAAATAACATTCAAGCCTAGGAATATTCCTTGGAAATATTTAAATATCAAGTAAGATGTATTTAGTTTGCTATTTATTAGAAAGCGAAAATTTATACTTAATTGGTGTTCATTCAATAACCATTTAGTAAGATGTTTATGACAAAGTTACCTGATAATTGTGTTCTAAAAAGCCAAGGTTTATAGGATGATCTGACTTTTAAAAATACCACTTACCATTTACATGGATGCTTTTGATATGAATGGTCCAAGCTTGGAAAAGATAACCGAGCGCAGCCTTGAGGACCAGGGTCCACTGGGAGCCCTAATTTGAGCATTCGGCGTTCACTGCCTTGGTGGGAATTGGGGCAGAGCTGTCATCGGTTTGCCCTACGTAGTTGTAAAAACCAGTTCCTTATGCTTTACTGGAAAGTGACTTTGGTGATCCAGTCTGACCTACACTTTGAATTTCATTTTTTCCCCAACACAATTTCATGACCCTATTTTTCATAGTTTTTTAAAATAAAAAATTAGAAAGGTTATTTAGTACTCAGTTTCAATATCTATAAAACAGAGATAATAAAAATTAAATGAGGTAGCCCTGGCCTGTTTGGCTCAGCAGTTAGAACATAGGCCCATGAACCAAAGAGTCGTGGGCTTGATTCTGGTCAAGGGCTTGTACCTCGGTTGCGGTTTGTCCCTGGCCTTGGTCGGGGTTGTGCGGGAGGCAACCGTTCGATGTGTCTCTCATATCAGTGTTTTTCTCTCTCTCTCCCTCCCTTCCTCCATCTGAAGATAAATGGAAAAATATCCTCAGGTGAGGATTAAAAAAAGAAATTAAGTGAGGTGATATATGTAAAATGTTTAAAATGATAATTGACACATACTAATCACTCAAGCAGTGATATTAAATTATATATAATACGTGTAAACACAATTAAGGAAGAAGATTTCATGTTAAGTAAGAATGGTTTTGGGAATTATATTTGCTCCGTAGCTCACTATTTGGCAGGAAACTAATGGATGTGGTGCTGACTTATTCCCTCTGCGGCGTGGTAAGTGACATGACTACAGTCATCAGCAGTGGGAGAGGCGGGGGCCCTTTTTCATCACGGTCTTCTTACAGATACCTGTCCCTGCCGCTGGTTTTACATTTTGCTGAACGGCTGTCAGGGAAATAACTAAACCACACTGAGAAGCCAAGACCTGGGTGAGGAGTTAGGCAAGGAGGCAGCTCCGGCCCGCAGCCGCTCCGGCCTCCCACCGCTTCGTCCAGGCTTTCTCCTGGTGCGGTCCTGGCGTCTTCTGTAGTGCTCATTGGGATGTGGACTACTCCTGACTGAACCTCGGGACTGTATCTGCAGTCACCACTTTTTTTTTCTGTCACGTTTGAAAATGCGACCCCCTTGCTCCCACTGCTTGTTGCCACCGCTGGTTTCTCTCTGGTCTCTCTTCAGTGCTACCTACGGGCAGGATGCTGCTCCCCAGCTTCCTGCCACAGTGCTGTTTCTGACGTCAGCACACAGCAGCTTTAGGTATTTAAAAAGGTCTCCGGCTATTACCTACAGTGGCATAGATAGTGGTTAACAACACAGAACAAACAATGGAAAGAAATCAATTCCTTTTGTCAGTAGTAATTCTGCGCCCCACTGAAACGTCAGGGGGATTAGCTAGGCTCTTGTTGCTTTGGGTCTGATTTGCGGTTAGGTGTCTTCAAGCTATATTTGTTTTGTATATTAGATCAAGCTGCCTAGATGCTGGCATATGGTGGATCTGGCTGGGACCACTGCCAGGCTGGGCAGCTCTCTCAGTCTCCTTAGAAATTCTTAGTTTTTTTGTCTGGATTCTGGATTCCAGCTTATCTTAATTGTCTCTGGGTGGGTGATTATTCTTTGTGGGCCCCATCCCCCATATCCTTGAATTCAGACCTGGTCCCTGAATCAGTGGGTAAGGCAGACATTTCCCTTACTCCCTCAGAGATTCGGTTCCACTGAAACAGACCATCATGCTTCTCCAGTTCTGAGGTGGATCCGTCACCGGGCCCACATCCCCTTAAGATGAGTCATCTTCCCAGGTGCCTCTCCGCATACAATCTGCTCACTCCAAAAACCCACAGCATACATCCGTCTGCTCTGTTCAGGACACGGATCCTGCATTCGTTTGCACAGCACAGATGAATGTCCTGGCCAGAACCCAGTGATCAGGCTCTTCTCAGCCTTAGATTTACTGAGCCAAATCCATGGAAAGTTTCTAGAAAAATACCTAAACGGGGGGAAGAGATAAACCACAGAACTTACATGCACGTATGCATGACCAATGGACATGGACAACAAAGCCGGGGCTGGGGCGGGAGGGTGGGGGGGGGGGAGGGAGGGGAGGAGGGTGTCAATGGGGGAAAAATGAGAAACATCTGTAACAAAAACAAATTAATAAATTAAAAAAAGGAAAGTATTTTCTAATAACAGTAGCAATTATTATTATTTTCCCTAGATTTCTAATTCATCTATCAGACCCCATTCTTCTCTTCCTTTCTTTTCCCCGGTCTGGGGACCCATCTTCCAGATTTATAATGTTTATATATTTAAATAAACAATAACACACTTTTCTCTAGGGTCACTCCCACCCAGTCTATTCTGCTCTTTATGACAATGAAATGTCAGGCTTCAGAGATCATCACAAAAGTGAGGATTTAAATTTTGACATTAAAGGCCTACTTTATAATCTTTTTGAAGACATGGCATTCTCTTTTCCAAAGTCTACACTAATCCTGGATTTATACTTAGTAGTGGTGGGATTTTGAGCAATTTATTTATCTTTTAATTAAATTTATTAGGGTGATACTGGTTAATAAAATTATAAAGGTTCCAGGTATACAGTGCTATAATACATGATCTGTATATTGTATTATGTGCTCACCACCACCTTAACCAATTTAATTAACTTTCTTGAGCCTCAGCTTTTATACCTATAAAATAAGGGTAGTAATGTCTTATTCTGTGTATAAAACCAGGGGTAAATACTTTGTGAAAGTATTTAATAAGCATAACATGTGCTACACTGTAAGGGACAGGTATTATTTAGAAATATTTTGAGGGGCAAATTTAGTGCCTTTCCGATTTAAAACTGAGAACAGAGCTTCAGTTCGGCACCTTTATTTTGTATTTTGTTATTTTCTGTGTCTTTCATTTTTTTTTCTTCCACAATTCCATATATGAAGACATTCTTGGAGTTTTATTTTTTTAAAAATTATCTTTATTGTTGAATGTATTGAGTTTTAATTTTTAAACAGTGCTACTTCCATTATCAACTTTACAGATGCCAAAAATGCATAATGAGGTATCACTCGTGAGCTTTATAATATTTTTAATTTAAAGTTTGAAAATTGATCAGTATGTCTGAGCAATGACAGTTTTTAGCCCTCAATAAGTAATATATGTATAAAAGACTGTTTCCATGAGATGAACATATTTTAAAGTGTTACTAATTGCCAGTCTGTTGTACATAGCCAGGGTCTGAGCTGGAAAAAAGGAGGGGATGATTCTCTTTGTTACCCTACCACATAGGAGTACTCTCTTCTGTTTCTCTGTCTTCTGCAAAAACCATGGACTTAAGTCCCGACACTGATTTCCTACTGTCAACCCTAAGTACGTCTTCCTTCAAGGCTTAAGGTTCTTGATAGAGCCAACTTTGTGAAGTTTGGTTTTCCCAAGCTTTATCTAGCTGTAAGAGTAGATGGAGGAGGAGAAGATCTGGGATCATGTCCTGGTCTCTGTGACAGAGAAATAGAGAGAAGAGTAGAGAAAGGAGGAAAGGCAAAATAAAGACGTGAGATGTGAGCACCGTGGACTCTTGGCTATGTCTTCTCAAAAGAGAAAAGGGGAAATAGAATTGAAGTCCTGCAAGATGATCAAGCATGCCTCGTTCTACGCAGTCTCTGTTGCAGTACAGATACAAAGGACGAAACGGAGACCTTTTCAGGTGTGTGAACCTGATGTCTTAAGAATCATATTTTAAATTTAAAGTAGGTCTTCAGTGTTTTTCAACAGCCTTCAGGATATTGAACAAAAAAGACATCATTCCATCAATGATAATAATTATTTGAGCACATTAATTGAGCACCTGCTACATAGCGGACATTGTTCTCTGTGATGTTTCTAATGTATATGTCATTATCTCCATTTGCAGATGAAACACCTGAAGCTCAGAAATGTAAAATAACTTGTTCAAGCATAAAATAATGGAGGAACCTAGTTGCTTAATAACAATATGCTAATTCAACCACCATACGTAATGAGCTTCCTTCAACTGCAATTTGTTTCCCATACATCAGTGAGTCCAGGTCTCTGTAATCCTGTGATGTAGAAGGAATACATACCAAACATGGCAGTTGAATATCCTTATTGGCTTTTCCAAATGAAAATTTGTAGACAACCCCCCTCGTGTTTACAGGTGAAATGCTGCTATACTCTTGGGTTAAATTTCTTGGCTAAATAACTATGAAATGCATAGTAGGTGCTCAGTAATCATTTGATCACACAATATTGCAATCCTGAAAGAGTCCTAAAACATAGGTAAAAATTATTTTATTCTTAATAAGATTGTTAAAAAGAATTTTTCTGGAATTTTTTTTTTTTAAAGTCTACTTGCATAATTCAAGTAGGGACACCCTCCTCACTTGAACAGATTTGGGATTGATGGTTTAGCACAAGTTGATTCTTCAGGGAAACATGAGTCATCAAAAAATGTCCTCTTCACATCTTTTTCTACAGTCTAGCTATTGGAAACCATCACTCAGAAATCTTTACAGCTATATATCTTTCCTTATCAAGTCCCAGTCATATAACCCAGTTTCTATCTTGTTTGTGCCTAAAGTTAGGCAAAAGTGATTTAAAAGAGAACGTGTAAGATAGAAGCAAAGCTAAGTTGTTTATTATGTAGCTTAAGTGTGGAAGAGGTACAATAAAAACATCATTTGGAAAAGGTGTTCAATAATATATTACAACCATGGTACAATGATAGAAAGTTTGGCTCCTGCTTTTGGAACAACTTTTCAGAATTTTACCTTCGGAGTAAATTTGTGAAGAGAACAGAAGCACCATGAAAGAGTGACAGAGATTGTGTCTCCTTCTGCACAGAAGTACGTATAGGGTCTAACACATCAAAATGCTGGAATTTGCGAATGTAAGTAATGGATGCTGTGAGCCTCCCAGTTTTCGTGATGGTAAGCAGCCAGATGGCTGCCATCAGCTTTACTGAAACAAAGGTGCCAAGTCTCCACGGGTAGTTTCATTTTCACGCCTGTCTTTGGAGCCAGGTTCTTTGCAGGTGTGTACCAGGCTCCATTCCTCTGTCCCCTTGATGGTGAGGCTCGGTGTCAGTGGAGACTGTCTGTGCAAAAGGAGTGTCCAGCTTTAGTTCCCAACAAATAACACATCGACACATTCAGCAGAGGAGAGAGAAGCTGCTGGGGAAAGTTAGTTATCAGCACCTGAGTTTTGGAGCAGCTGCTGACCTCTTATACGTACTTACTTTCCGAGCAGGGCATGTTGTCAGTGAGCTACATGCTGATTAGAAGCTAAAGGATGGGAGCGTTCTTTTGAGCTTGCATTACCGACCTGTCAGTTCTCACTGACCTGGAATTTCACCAGGTTCCTGCTTGGGCCTAGATCAGTGGCTGCCGGTTGTCTGGCCTGTTTCATTTCCGTTAGCTGAGCCTGCAGGAACATTGGCTCTTGACGCAGGTCACTCGGTTGTCAAAAGATATAGGACCTGAAACTTGGTCAGTATGATAAAATATGTTTCTGAATGCCTCCCTCTTGACAAAAACAATTTTGGAATAATCTCAACTGGTTCATTTCCCTTTATCATTTTTCTTAGTGCAATAAAAACTTGCAAAAAAGTTCAATTATGGGAAACAATTAAAAATTCAGATTGCAAAGGGAAGACATCAGACTTGCCTCAGACAGGTGCTGGCACAGATGGCTCACTCACAAGTGCTGGCTTTATTTACAGCATTTAAACACAGACAGAAAAAAATTGACAAAAATGTTTTTAGATTTTATAATGTGCTGAATGCCCAAATTTGCCCATAAGATTACATTAACTTGTAAATGATTCGATTTAAAATGACCTCCCAAGTCACCAATAACCTTAAGAAGACCATTTGTCTGGCCTGTTATTTATATACTTGTGTGAATAGATTATGGAATCTTTGCTTTTGGTCAGAAATGCTTTGTTTATTGCCCTGATCATTACGTGACTGTCTTCATCACTAAGGGGGGAAACTCTCTCATGTTGAATTGTACATAGTGTGATGGTTAGATATTTCCAACCTCATGGTCCTTCCTTGAAGGATAGTTGTGCTGCCTATGTATCACTAGCCTTTGAATGAGGCTTTAGGTAAGCATAGCAAAATAGATGCCATGAAACTATCTTCAGGCAGAAGTTGATGACGCTCTCCAGTGGATGAAAAATATCTGGAGGAACCATACAGTATATTTCGCCTGCATCATTATTCTGTCTTAGATGTGGTCTAAGATTTGGCATGGGTTGTACCACATATTAAAACTATAGTAAAATGAGTATTAAAGGACACCAGAAAATGAGGACTTATATGCATTTCTAAATTAGTTTGCATTAAGGTATTGCTTTATCTATATACTAGCCTCATGTTTCTTTTTATTTTTTTAAATATGTTTTTATTGATATGTTTTAGAGAGGGAGGAAGAGAGAGAAACAGCGATTGGCTGCCTCCTGCATGCCTCCTATTGGGGGTTAAGCCCACAGCCAGGGCATGTGCCCTGACCGGGAATCAGACCGGGACCTCTTTGTCCATGGGACACCACTCAGTTCACTGAGCCACACCAGCCGGGCTAGTATCGTGTTTCTTAAGGGCTAAAAGACAGTAGGCAGAAGAAATGGGAAACCAGTTCTAGATTCACCAAGGAAAATATTTCAGAAGCGCAAGTATGAAATGTTGCTTTCTGCGTTTGTGCACCGAATCCCCAGGAGTGTCTGTTGAGTAGATCATAAGAAAGCTCCTTACTAATATGACCCCCTGCTCCCGTGCTTCACAAATCTGTGTGTAACTTCCCTGTGTGTGTGCTTATGTGGTGCAAAATTATTAACAGGCTTGATCTTGCATCTTGAGATCAATATTCACTATGTGATACAGTCCATGTTCTGTGTGTTAGAACTGCAGGGCCGACCATCAATTGGTACTTGGGGAACTGTGATGATTGAATGTCATTTTTCATTCTGTGTTGGAATTTTTTCCATCAAAGGATGCAGGATCATGGGAGGGGTGTGTGTCAATGTAATATGTCATTATTCTCCTTTAACCCGCTTGTGTGATTTGCTTTAGTATTTTTTTCTTCTTAATTAATGCTCCATCCTCATCCTTGCTGTGGCTGCTCATGTGTCCTCCTCCTCCTGTCTTCTGCTTCTGACACTAAAGCCCGCAGCCCGCTTGAGAACTCAGTGCCCTGCCTAACCACCCGCACCTTGGACGATGGCCCTCGAGTGCGGCGCACCCCCAGCGTGGGATGGCTGAGTAAGTCAACGACTGGGGAGGGGGCAAGGACGGTGGTGTGGGAGGCAGTGGGAGGGCAGGACGATTGTGCCGAAGGTGACTGCGTGGAAGGCAACCTCAGGATGTCAGAAAGGACAAGGCTTGCAGATTCCTAAACTCACAATTACTGACTTATTCCTGCTTCCACCAAATTGTACAGCAATAATGTCTTCTCTGGGTGATCTGCCATCCTGAATTCAAGTTGAGCACCTTGTGAGGCAGTGGAAAGGAGTTTGTTTATTTTTATTTTAGGGAGGGAGAGAGGCAAGGGGAGGGAGAGAGAAACACTGGTGGTTGTTCCACTTATTCATGCATTCATTGGTTGATTCGTGGATGTGCCATGACTGGAGAGCGAACCTGCAACCTTGGTGTATCAGAATGGCGCTCCAGCCAACGGGGCTACCCAGCCAGGGGCAATGGAAAGAGATCGAGATAAAGGGTTAGGCCTGGCACCGGCAGCGCCTCCTCCTCGGAGCACTTCCTGGAGCCCGGGTTCCTTCGGAGGACCGTGGGGACGAGACTTGAGATGAGAGCTCCGGAGGTGGTCTGAAAGTGCTGGGTACGAGGGAGAATTTACTAAGTTAACAGTTAAAAAAAAAATCCAGATTCCCATTATACGTCAGGAAGGCGGTAGGTGTTCCAGATGGAAAAAATAATATAAGGTAGAATCTTTATTTTTTAAAATAAAAAAACTTTATTAAAGAGACAAGGTTTATAGACCTGAAATCCAAAGAGGAAAGGACATGGATAGAAAACTGCATGGATTTTCCCCTGGGATTTCCAAATTCGGTTGTGGGTGTCATACATGTCAGTTGTCCAGAAACCCATTCGTGGTGACGTCATTCAGCTTTTAACTGCTTATTATTACCTTAACCCTATTGATGTGAGCTTTTTACTATTTTAGTGTGAGGAAATTTCACTTCTTAGGAAGATGACTTAATGGGGGACATTCTAGTTCATCCTAAAATGGTACTCGTTCTGCTACATTGTTTCAGGGCTTTCACTGGAGTGAATTGGACACTTTTAGAAACTGTTGGTGATCTTTGTGTCCACTAGGGGTATAAGTGCACTGGGTATGTAGAGACCACTGAGTCTTTGCCCTCAGGTTTTTGTTTTGATTTTTCTAATGAGGGAGGCAGGACACAAGAGATAAAATTTGTACAAAATGCTAAGTGAAATGACTGAAAAAGCAAGCACACACCCCCACACACGCACGATTATGGGAACATCTGATCGGCACGGCTTGGGAGTTGTGATGGTAGAAGAGGCTTTGGAGTAGATGACTTTTGGGCTAAATCTTAAAGGAAGAGTAGGAATTTGGTGGTGGGAGAATTGGAGGAAGGGCTCCTTATTGAACTATTAACATTTTTAATGATTTCTGCTATAGAGTAGGTCTACTTTTACTTGTCTAATAATAAGTGTTGCAAACATTAATTCATTACGTTTCAGGTAAAAACCCTGAGCTAAGTACTTTATGTAATACCGTTTACTTTTCAGAACAATCCTGTGAAATGGCTATTGGTAGTGTCCACATTTTACAGGTAAGGAATGGAGCTTAGAGAGCTTTAGTAACTTGTCCAAGTCACAAGGACACTGAGTGTCTAGGGCAGGACTTGAACTTCATTATATGGTAATTTCCTCTACAACTTTGATGGGTAATGTCTTATTGAAATTAAGGTATAGGAAATTCACATGGTCAGATTGCCAGAAAGATCTACCGACCCTACAATGAAGCTTGGACACTAATAGGATTTTCTCTGCGAGAATCATGCGTTCCTTCTACTAAATTCTTTTTCCCCTCAGTGATGCTTCTTGGAGAAAATATACATTTAGGTAAGTTTAGTCATTGGGGTTTGGAGTCAGGCAGGATGGATTTTAATTCTTCATCTGCCATTTGCTGGTCTGCAGACATTTGGCAAGTTACTTCTCTACTATAAATTTGGGTTTCTCAACTATAAGCTTGAGCTAATCTTACCAACATAGGATTTTTGTGAGAATTAAATTAGAAATATGTAAAATGTTTAGCCTATCCTCTGAAAGTTTTATTTATTCCATTTTAGACATTTAGACCCCGAAATATTGCTGTGGATAAAGCATCAAGAAAATTGACCAAAATGTTCAGTTTGTTGATGACATGGAAATACGGTACCTATTTGGAAATCAACCTAAGACCACACCTGGAGTCAGTCTTTCTAAGAAAACACATTTTAGTCATAAGAGAGGATTCTTTTTATTGTCTGTGTGATATATTCTCTCCCAAACAAACACCATTGATGTAGAATCTTAATCATCTTCTCCAAGGCTCCTTATTACCTACCACAACAATTCAATAAATTTAATATACACATATTAAATAATTAAAATGTAAAGAGTGGTGTTAAATAATCCTGGTTCTGCCTATCTACCCAACCTAATGATCATCTTTTCTCAGTATGAACACGTAGTCTAGTCAGATTCTCCCTTTAATGTGGCTTATGTTGTGTCAAGTCTGACTTCTGTGCCTTAGTAGATTCCTCTGCCCTTCAAGAATGCCTTCCAAGTAAGCACATCCAGAACTGTTCTGCAGGGTCTGAATGCAGTTCATCTCCTTTATAAAATGGTTCCAGTAGGCACAAAAGATCTTCCCAGGTCGTAAAACTCCATGGTTCCTATTATCCCTGCCTTACAATTGCAGATTCATATGTATTGTTTTATGTTGACCTCTGATGCAGCATCGTGTGTATTTTTTGTGTGTGTTTGTTTGTTTCAACTATATAAAAAAGCTCCTTTAGGGCAGGAGCCGTAACTCATGCTTTTCTGTGTCATCCAGTGCAGTGTAGGTACTTGAAACATGGGAATTGTACAGTGAACAATGATTGATTCTTGACACTTTGACATTTCATCAAGAGCGAACAGCAGCCTGGTACTCACGAGGGCCCCTCTTGGCCACAGTAAACTATTGACTGGGAATGAATATTGTTTACTACATGCAAAAGCAATTTCCCCTATTTCTGCTCATTCGGGTTGGATGAATTTGATTACCAGTTCATTCTAACTAATGTGGAATTATTTTTCAAAATAGACTGCCAAAATATCAGCTAAACCACAGGTTTGTGAATAATTTAATCTTTCAGTGTTCTTAAGATATTTTCAGGCTTAGTGTAACTTGAAGTAATGGACTACCTTTGAAAAGCTACATTGAAAGTTGCTTTTGGGACGTAAACTCTCATCATTTTTACTTTGTGTGCTTCTTATCTTAGTTGTCACCCGAGGCAGATACAAGCTTACAGCTCTTATCCATTTCAAATGCTGCCAAGGTATTGAATTAGAAGTTGGAACAAAACCAGCAATGATTTCCTCTTGCAGATCTCCCCGGCAGGTCTGAAAGCAGCCTCGGCCACGGAGAACAAAAGAGGAGCGTTCACCTCTACTTTTCAGGACAAGCTAATTCCACCTGAACACTTTGCCATTACCGGAGTGTAGGAGCAGACCCCATCTCGGTTAGATCCAGAATGGCTCTTCACTCGCAGGCTTATCTGGGACTTCAGTGTGACACCTGACATCCTTGGAGCCCTTGGAAATCACCTCTGTCCTTCTGCGGTACTGGCAGTCGACGTCAGCTATTCTGACTCTTAGGTCTGAGCTTCAAAGAAGAAAGTGAGGTTAAGGGTTTTTTCCTGCCATCTTCTTTCTACACATTCCGGCATCTGTCTTCACTTTGCTTTGTTTGTGTCCATGTGTCTAGCTGGTAAACCTGCCGGGAAGGATCCTTCTGGTCTAGTTTAGGGTTTTGCTTTGAAAGTACTTATCCAGTGTTTGATGTTAGTACTGTGTTAAGTATAAGAATAATACTGCCCCTCCCCCCCCATGAAACCACAGTGCTATAACCGTAGATTCTTGTTTCCTCCTACAATCAAATTTCATAGTTAACATTAGAATGTAACGAACTGCATTATAAGTGGGACATTTTTTGCTTAAAAAAAGCACTTTTGTTTTTATTTCCTTTTCAGCCTTTCTGGAATCAAGCTAGGCATAGCCTTTCAACTGTTTGGAGGTTTACTGATTAAATAAAATGATAATTTGAGGTGACTCTAGGTTTTTCTTAAGAAGTTTTGGAATTTCTTTAGGAAAGTAGTGAGCCCAGAGAGTGCACTTTGATAAGTTCAAGTCAACAACTACTCACTGAGCTCTTACTCTTCCAGTTCCATAGCCCAGGCGGGGAGAAGGAGCTGAGCGGGGCTCCCAGGTAACGGCGATTGAGAAAGGCCCTGGTAAGTGCCACTGGAAGAGGACAGAGGCAGACCTGGGTGCCTACTGTGTGTGATACAGTAGCTTGCATTGTACTCTCTGAACATGTCTAGGAGAAGAATGCATAGGGGGCATAACAAGAGCAGTGGGGAAGGAATGCCTCTTAGCAGACAGACTTGTCAGTGGCCTTTAAAGGATGACTTGTACTTCCATAAATGGAGATCGTAGGGAAAGCAGGATGAGGCATTCAAAGACCATGCTAGTCTAAGAGAAAAGTATGAAGGCAACCAGCTTGCTGAGAAAGTATAGAGAAGGGTTTGTGTGATGTAGAATAAGTTGCCACATGTGATGAGCAGAGGGCAGGAGAACAGAACGTGTGGGTCGTAAGGTGGCAGAATATTTGAGCCATTTTGGGGAGGTCTGCGGAAGTGTTTCAACATGGAGGGAGTGTGGGGAGAACTGTGTGAGAGCAGTTAGTCTGCTGGGGGTTATGTGAATGGACTGGAATGGGGAAATGCTTGAGGCAGGGAGAGAGTTAAGAGGTGATGGCAGTAGACCCGATGTAGAGAGTGAGGATTAGGATTGTGACTGTCAGAATGGAAAGGAGGGATATGTAAGGAACGTTATAGAGATGGTGTTTACAGGACTTGGCATCTGTTCCAATGTTAGGGAGGAAGAGGAAGGAATCCAGGATGCCTCAGGGTCTGAGCTTGCAACCAGGGAGATGATAGGAAACTGTTCATAGAAAAGGTGGTGGGGTTTACCAGTATGACAGTTCATATTTCTGTGCCTCCCACACATGCTGTGGCCATCTTTGCAGATGTATTTCACGAAGAAATTTTTAGATGAATTTTCATTGGCCAAGACTCTTAGATTTCTGCCTTGTTATTATATTCTTACCTTAGTTTTTCGGATCCACCTAAACCTACCCATGGGTGGAGAATGACACCCACAGCTTCAGCTCTCTGTATTGTAGTGAACTTAGAGCATTTTTATCTTGATCCTAAGCATTGACCCTTCTATCCCTCTGTTCCCTTCTTCATCATGTCCAAGATCTGGGCTTGTTCTTGACTGGAAATAGTATTTGGGTCACTTATTGTACCATTATCACATGCATTATTGGCCTTTTATTACTTCTATTTTTTCGAGTACATGTCTTTTATATTTTATTTTTTATTTATCTTTGTTGTTGAGAGTATTACAGATGGCCCCCCCCCCCCCCCATTGCTCCTTTGCCTGGTTCCCGCCCTGCCCCAGGCTTGGCCTTTAAAAACAAAAAAGTTTTTTCTTTAAAGACAAAAAAGTTTTTTTTTTATTGATTTGAGAGAGAGAGAAACATTGATGAGAGAGAACATTGATTTGCCACCTTCTGCATGCCCCCCACTGGGGGTCAGGCCCACAACCTGAGCATGTGCCCTGACTGGGAATTGAACCGGCGACCTCTTGGTGCATGGGTCGATGCTCAACCACCTAGTCACACCAGCCTGGCCCTGGCTTGGCCTTTTAAAAGGCAGAAGGAAATTCAAGAACAACTTTCAAAATTCCCTCACTATAGCTTTTCATAGTCACAAATTTTAATTATTTAATTTAATTATTTTAAATTTATTTTTTATCCTCACCCAAGGACATTTTTCCATTTTTTGTTCAGACATAGTGGGAAGGAGAGAGAGGGAGAGAGAGAGAGAGAGAGAGAAACATCGACGTGAAAGGGACACATCGAGTGGCTGCCTCCTGCATGACTCAGCCAGGGCCAGGGACAAACTGCAAATGAGGTACGTGCCCTTAGTGGGAACTGAACCCAGGTTTCTCTGGACCACAGGTCAATGCTCTAACCGCTGAGCCAAACCAGCCACGGCATAGTCACAAATTTTAAAAGACTGTAGGAAATAAAAGATTTCAGCAACCTGATATCTATCTTCAGACTTTTTAGTTAACATTAAGAAATTCAGAAAACTTATATAGACAGTCCTAACCACTTAAAAAAATTAAAAAGAGTTTAATTATTATTTATCCTGAGCTTCTGAAGTAGTTCTCATTAGTTGTTTAATGATATCTAATATTGTATTTACAAAGGGCTACAGTATATGCTGACTCTGGAAGTCTATAAATAGAGATGATCCAAATGGAGAAAGAACAAAATACTTAGAAGTACTGTTATATGTTAGAGTACTGCGGACCTTGGGGAGACTTTAAGAGGCACACATTTGGAAAAACTTTGACATATTCTGGAATTATATAAGACTTTTTTTTTGTCAAATACAAAGATTTTGGTATTTGTGAACATTCAAACTTGTGCTTGGTAAAATGGTGATATGCAGAGTATGTTCATATTCATGTTCCCATCACCAAATCTGTCCCTTCTCCTGCCCTTCCTGTTTCTTACCATCGTTCTCCCTCCTTCCAGACTTGGACTCTGACAGTCATCTTCGGTTGGTTATGTGCTCTCCCTCTGCCCTCACTGAGCCATTACATCTGTTATATGTTACCTCTGTGCTGTTGCTACCTCTGTCTCCATTCTCATCTTACTGTCGTTGCTTTGGTTTAAGTCCTTATTTCCTCTTGCTTAGTCTAATTCAGTAGCCTGTTATTTGGGGTTGCTGCTTATAGTTGAACATATGCCATCACATTGGACACTTTGCCTCCAGTTAATCTGACCATATCTGGCTGATAAGATACCTGCTCATGTGGAAATGGTCAAAGGCAACTCCATGCCTCTGAAACCACATCCACAGCCCTGGGCCTGGCATTCAAGGTATATTGTACGGGGACGTAGAGTTGAGTGAGCAGCATGTCGTGCCACCGTGTTTCCCTCTATCTACACTGCATTTCGGCAGTTACTTACCATTACTTGAATTAGATGAATACTTCCCTCTGTTAGTGTCCTCACCCTACATACTCTTTCTACTTGGAATATTCTCCTTCCTCTGGAGACTTTCTGTCAAAATTCTGCCTGTTGTTCAGGGTCCACATTCTCCTTCAAACCTTCCCAACTTGCGGTGCTCTCTACTGACCTTCTGAAAGCAACTCCTCACATGACATTTATCTCATTTTTCTTTATGTAGATTCTGTGTGGGTATGTATATCATTGCCTCTACTAGCTATCCATTTTTTAAGGGCAGGCCTTGGGTCTAACTCATTTAGATATGCTCCATCACAGGGATGAGCAAACTATGGCTCATGGACCAAATCTCACCTGCTGCCTGGTTTCGTAAATACAATTTGACTGGAACACAGCCATGCTCATTAGTGTATGTATTGTCTGTGGCTGCTTTCATGCTACAGTGGCAGGGGTATGTATGTAACAGAGATTGTATGGCCCACAAAGTCTGAAATATTTACTAGCTGCCCCTTTACAGAAAAGGTTTTCTAACCCTTGCACTATAGTACTGGTTGTTAAAGTGGGTACTGGAGAGCCCTGGGTGTTCCTGAGATCATTCCAGAGGTTTTGAAAGGTCTCAGGATTTTCCTTATATCATTCAACCAAAACAACATGCATATCTCAAGAGACTGAGCACAGGAGCAGACATGAGAATCCAGTTGTATTTCATTAAGCCATACATTAAAGAGATTTGTAAAAATGTGAAACAGTGCTGTTCTCTTTACCATATTTTTTGTTTTGAAAAAGTTATTTTTCTTAAAATACATTACATATGTTAACATGTAATGTTATTGAAAATTAATAGATAAATATTTTTAAAACTTTACTTTTAGTTTCTAATGTGATAAATATCCAGAGATAAACAAATACTCTTAGTTTTTAAGTGTATAAAAATGTCCCGAGACCAAAAGGTTTGACGACTCCTGCTCCATGTCTAGCAGGATGCCTTGTACATAGCAGCCAGTGTTGAAAGCATGAACGACAGGAAGAAGTGATTCGAATGTAAAATTAAAGCACATTGGGAATAATAGAAAGCATTGAAAGGGAGGTATAAGTAAGAGCCATTAAGAAGTGATGTGTCTAAGCCTGTTTGGCTCAGCGGTTAGAGCATCAGCCTACAGACAATGAGTCATGGGTTCAGTTCTGATCAAGGGCCTGTACCTCAGTTGTGGTTCGGTCCCCGGCCCTGGTCGGGGTTGTGCAGGAGGCAACCAATTGATGTGTCTCGCTCACGTTGATGTTTCTCTCTCTCCCTTGCACTCTATCTGAAGATAAATGGAAAAATATCCCTGGGAGAGGATTAAAAAAAGAAAGAAAGAAAGAAAGAAAAGAAATGATGTCTACTCTGTGTCTGTTATTTTGATTCCCCTTTGCCCCCCAGAGAACATTGATGAGGCATAGTGAAGTGAGGATAACTTGAGGGGGAAGAAGAGCTGGTTTTCCTGACCTTTCTTCTTTCATGTCAACTAGTAGTCAAGATGGGCTGGGTTGTGCTACAGTGACAGCTAACCCCAACTAGTCAGCTAGTACATCACAGAAGTTTCTTATTCATGTTGCTACATGTGTAATGTGGAACTCTAGGGAGCTCTGCTCACTGTTGTTAGTCAGGATCCAGGCTCACAGAAGGGTTCTCTCAGTACATTTTTCCAAATCATTGTCACTGCCTCCCACTTTTGCCCAACCATGACTCATGTTACTTTCACTCACATTTCATTGGCCATAGTGAGTCATATGTCTACCCCCAACTTTAAAGAATTGTTATTCTACCATGTGCTCAGAAGGTGTAGCTTCTGAAATATTTGGTAGACAGTGATAATGATGGCCTCCCAGTCATAATAGAAATTGTAGCCTTGACTTTGGAGTGTTCCCTTGGCAATGCAGAGAGCAATGTGAAGCTATGTAAGGACAGTGTGCAGAGAATATTCTCCTTCTTCATTCTCTTATAGATGGAAGATGGGGGCTTTTCTCATAGTGAGGGAGGGCTGGGGTTATCAGTTCAAAGTCTACTATTAGGGCTGTGATTTTATGGGGGACTTCTGAGGTAGACTAGATCAATTTGAAACTGATGGAGAGTCTTTCATGCAGATATAGAGTAAACCACTCTTATTAGACCAAACAATGTCTGGATTTAATTCTTGGAGACAACTTAAGATCTAACTACTTGAATTAGTATGTCTGCACACATGTGAATGAAGAAACTGGAGGAAAAGCAAATGTAATATTCTAGCTGCAGATATCAATTTCAAAGTTAATAATGAAATTTCTTCTTGGCAGTAGCAGTAGAATTCTACTTTGATGAAAATTGCTGGCAGAATCTTTAGAAATATGGCTTTTTTTTTTTTTGGTGGCAAACTGAATGTTCATGTTGTTTACAGTTGTTCTGATATTTCAGGTCCCAAGTCTATCCCACCTAATGCATCCTCCATCTCAGTAGCTCTTCATCCATCTCTTGTCAGGCCCAAAGACCCTGTCATCTCAGATTCCTCCTTGTCCTCTATCTCTGTCCTCTTCTGCTGTTTTCCTTCCTGTCCCTCTTTGAATCTCCATTACAACTGCTGTACTTTAATCCTTGTCATCTCTTGGGGAAACAATTTCAATATCCTAGGTTCCTCAGCCTCCATTCTTGCCCCTTTGGATTTATTCTTCACAACTGCCAGAGGACCTGTCTTAGTCACAAATGCAAACAGATTACTCCCTCTGTTCCAAAACCTTGAGTGACAACTCCCTATCCTTTATGTGCTCAAGCCAAAGCTCCCAGGCCTGGTTTTTTAAGCTGTGCCCTGACTTGGTCTCTTCTTAACTTTCGAATTATCTCTGGATATTCCCACTCTAGTACTACAAGTTCCAGGAATATTTGGACTCTCATGTACTCAGAATCCATGCCTTTCAGTCTCTCTGTCCCTTGACCTGGCTATCCTTGAGGTTCTTATTTCTTCCAGTCAATTCTTTTTCATCTCTGAAGTGCTTTTCCCTTATTGCTGCTCTCATAGCCCCACCTTGCTTTGTCATTACATCATAGTGCAAGCATGTTTTGTTCATCGTGGACAAAGTGCTCAAAGAACCTGAACCGTATCCCACTTATCTTTGAATCCCCATTGCCAAGCACAATGTCACACACTTGGTAGATATTCAATAATAGTTGGACTGCACTACTTTATCCACCTGAATCTTGCCATGGGTAAATTATTTGCTAATCTGGCACTGTCGTCACCCTTGTATCTTCATCCCCACTAGGTTTGTGTGGAAAAAATAGGCTCTCATCATCTTTAAGAACTTTGTTGATCTAAAAACAAAAAAGAGCGGAAATGGAATATGTAGCATCTACTTAACTGGAATGTATTGCACCCGTTTGCTCAAAAACCTTTGGAACAACAGGCAGTTACAATTTTGTTTTTCACTACTGGGCACTCTTGGAAGGAGTGGTGACCAATTTCTAAAATCAACATTTCCTTATTTGTTTGGCTTAGTTTTCTTTGTGTGTGTGTGTGTTTGTGAGGTGGTGGTATTATGGGGGGCTGTTACCATGAATTGTGAATCTTCTTGCAGAGATTGGGGTTCTTTTGGAGAAAATTATGATTTGTTTATCACTCAGGGCCTAATATGGCACCTGACCCATAGACACTTCACGAATATTTGTTGATTAAATGCCGACTTAAACTGAAAATGAAATAAAAGACTGAAAAGAAAGCACAAATGATTTTTTTTTATCATAGTCTTGACATCACCCAAAACTAACCAGCCACAGTGGCATTGGGAAGCTCTGCTGCTTTTCTTTGGTGGATGATAGTGGCAGAATTTGAGAATTCCTAGGCTAGGGGCTGCATTTCTGGTTGACTGGACTATTCTATCCACGGTTGCGACATCACTGCAACTACCATTTATTCTACCCCATCCTGTCTCATTTAATCCCCACAAAACATTCTATGAAGTTAAAGCATCACTGACCCCTTGTTATCAATGAAAATGCTGAAGCTCAATGAGGTTAAGAATTCATAGCAGTCATTAGGGCTAGTCACAAATGTTGCAGCTCTCTTCTGGGCAAACATGAGAATTCTATTTCATCAACTATTTGAAGTTCAGTGCAAACACATGACTTGTTTTGGCCAATGAAATATGAGCAGAATGATGGATGCCATTTCCAGGACAGCTGTAAGTCCCAATACCCACATGGGTCACTGTCTTTTCCTTCAGAGCAGTGTTCTAGAGAGCGATTCTGTGCATTTAGTTCCTGGCCTAAGGACAGAGATGCAGAACCAACCCCCCAGCCAGTCCACAATGGACATTATCATGAGTGAGGAATAAACCACTATTGTGTTAAGCCATGAGAATCTGAGATTGTTCTTTCACTGTAAGCTTGCCATGGTGGCAGGGGGAGTCTTTGAGATCACCTAAGTAAGTGGGGTGCCAGGGCTTGAATTCAGGTGTGTAGACTCCAGATAACACGGTTCCTTTTTATCTCTCATTTTGCTTCTCAATCTCTCTGCCTTCAGTTCTCCCTACTTTCAGCCACAGGTAGTGCTCGTGTCTGCTAATAGGAGGTGTGGACACTGATGGCTCAGAATTTTATGTTTCAAGTCAGAAAATTTTCTGGGACAGTTCTATATTCTAAGACCCATTCTTATCAACCCCAGGAAACAGCTGGAGTGCACAAACTATTATGGGCCACCATCAGCTTTTGCTTCACAAAGAGCCATCCACTGTGATGGGTTCTGCAAGTAGTAACCATGGTTACAAGTCAAAGAACAGTCTTGTTAGGTGAATGTAGCAGAGAGACTAATTTCAGCATCCTTTTTGAGGAGGAAGAATATGGTTAATCCAATTATAACGGCAAGGTTTTCCCTCAATAAATGTCTTACTTTAAAAATCGATTCTCCTAGCACACAGTTAGGCTGGGGTCTGGATTTTAGGAGTAGCTGTAGATGTCAAGGTTGAATCATTTCTTCAATTTCTAAAGGACATGTTTGAATAATTTTTGTCTATCGAGAGAACTGCCTAGAGCCTGTAAAAAAGTGGTATTTCTTTTTAACTACTTAGTGGCTGAGGCTGTGTAGGTTATCTTTATTTGTAATAATGTCAGTGATAGTTGTGATTAGTGTCTTTAGTAAGGATGATTTTTATTCCCTTGGATTGGGAGTATCCCTTTCCTGTTAGTGGTGATAAGTTTACTATGTCCAGTTATAGTGATAGAGTATTGCATTAATTCATGTAAATTGTCCTTTCATTCATTCACGTGAATATTTTTAAGTACTGCTCCCTGAGCAGTGCTCAGCTAGGTGCTGGGAAAACACAATGAACAAGGCAGACACAGGCCCTACCTTCAAAGACCGACTGGTTCAACCTGCTTTGTTTTACAAGGGGAGAGTGGCGTTTGTGGTAAGCAGGTCCTCCTGAGCAGAGTGGGGAGTGTGTGCAGAGGCAGAGTCACAGCTTGGGGGGCGGGGGGAGAAGGAGAACACAGAGACCATCTAGGAAGTGTTCAGAGAGCAAGGTATCTGACTCCGCCAAGGAACACTGATTGCAGGAATCGGACAATGGGCAACTTCGTTGGTTCAGGATGAGAGCTTGAAACTTGGCTTAATACAAACATGTGGAGGAAAGTAGACTTTGCTGCTTCAGAGCATAGAACCAGGCTCTATGGGCGAACATTTTAGGGCAGAAAATACTGACTTGAGACTCCTGATGTTTTAGATAGGGATTTGAATGTAATTTTAATTTTCATGATTTGTGAAGTTCCATGATTTTCCAAAAGGATCAGTGACCTGATCCGGGTTCGGGCTGGTAGAGCCTCGTTGGCTGGGATATAGTTCCATCTCTTTTGTACTAGGACGCAGACTTTTCTCATCAAGGTAACTTTGTTTAACAGCTTTTTTGGGAAGGAATGAGGGCTGCAGGAACCACCCCAGCACCAGAGAATAGTAGAGGTAAAGCAAGGGCCTGTATTTATGAAAACCCATAGTCAAGCCTGGGAACGGGTAAGGGTGTGCGTTATTTCTAAGAAGTTATGTCTATTTATATGAAAGCCAGCTCTTTCCGAGCACGAGTGTGGTTGGGATGGCACCTACAGCCTCTTGGTCCATCATATGCGGCTGCTTACCTGAGAAATTTGCCACAGGTAAGCATGAGCTTTATTACAGTGAGACTCATTGCCTCGTTACATGACCAGCTTCCTGTCGTCCAAAGTGGATAAGCAGATATTAAGAGACTGGCTCTGTCTGATGTTATAGGAGAGAAACTGCTTGGGAAAAAAACTTGGTTATGATCTCCAGGTGTTTTTCTAGTTCTTTGATTCTATGAGCCACATCTATAATAACATTCCCATCCTTCTGGTGTATTTAAATGCCCTGTGGGGCATTTAAACTTCTACCATCTGTACTGTATTCCTGCTCTAGAGATAACATATAACAGTGAGAAAATTCCAGTGTGCTGTACTGGATACATTTCTGAAGCTTAAATTTGGATACTGATTCAGGTTATTACTGATGTGAGTTTTTTTCCTCATCCTCTGCTTTTTTCTCTCTTCATTTTGGTTTAGCAGAAAATAGATTTTCTAGAGAGTATCTTTGCCCACTGATTTAAGCAATCATTAGACAGCATAACTAGACCCAGTGAAGCATTCTTGGAGTCTTTGGTGGTGGTTTGACGCTTCACCCGGTTTCCTGTGTGTTCTTTGTCCCACTCAGCCCACCCTCTATACCACCAGAGTAGTAAATATAGAAAGGCGTACATTGCCCTCAAACCAGAGGGGCGAGGTGCTAGAATGGACTGAGAACACGGACTTCTCAGAACATAGGAGCGATTACCTTGAGAACTTGCTGTTACCACGATGTAACACACACAGAAAGCATAGATTTCTCAAGTAATATTAATGACCCTCTGCACTCAGTGAGACATCTAACACTTTTTCTAGAAACTAACTCGGGTGTGCTTGAAGTCACCGCATACCCTCTCCATATGAATAAGAGCTACATGTAGACCCCAGTCCCTAGATCTTGATTTGGCTTAGATGATTTCAACCCCCTGCTGCAACATCTCAGTTCTCTGAACTCATCTCCTTAGGCTGAAAAGTCACACATGGTGGGATCCTATCCTGGCGACTGGAGTTCAGTTTTCTGAGGATCTTAAATTCAGGGGGGATTCGTGCATGTGGTTGCAGGCCAAAGAGAAGGAGGGAAAAATGAACATTATTGAACAACTGTGCAGGTCCCTTGCTCATGTGTTTTCTTGCTTAATCTTTTCAGCAATCCTGTAAAAAGGTCATTACTCCCATTTTACAATCTTTTCTTACTCCAACTTTGTCTTCTTTCCACGATACTGTGCTGACAAATTATCTCTGGGGTTCTTTTTATATTTTCTCCTTATGGACCTATTAGGTTCATCTGAGAGAGGTGAGGTGTGGGGCCCCCCCCCCCCCAGTCGGAAAAATGGTGGCTGTGGTAGTCAGTGTCATACAGATGTGTCATGGAATTAAAGACCCTTACCCTTGGGGTTTCTTAGAACTAGGTGACTAGATGTGATTTTGGAGTAGGACAGTATCAGCTTGGAACTGCAAGCATCTCCGTTCAAGCTTGGGCTTTTCATTAAGAGAGAAATCCTGGGCCCATCTTAATTCTGATCAGAACTTTCCAGAGTAACCAACCCTAGGATCACTTGAGGCCTCAAAGCTCCCACACCATTTGGAACCTAGAGGTCACTTAGGCTGAATTGTATAATAGACCTCTCCCAGGGGGAGGGGGAGAGAGTCTGGGCCGTGCCTTTGCTGTCACTTAGACATATGATACTTAAACGTGAAGAGTCTTAAGGGCCACATGGGGGATAGAGGCGTTCGGGGTCCAGAGATGTCTGTGTCCTTCTTTCCTGGAGGCTGCTCCCTGAGTTGTGGGTGACCTGTGATCATTGATTGCCCAATGTGTGTTAACTAACCGGGCGTGCGTCAGCAAGGCCATGTGGAGTTGCTGCATGGGGAAGCCAGTTTGAATGACTTTTTTCCAAATCACTGTTTGTGAGCTATGAGTCAAGAACAGTGAGGAGGGGCATGGTCCCATGTTCCTGGGCAGGAGAGAACATGAACAAATAGGGGGAGTGTGGATCCCCAAGAGCAAGAGCTTTGTCTCCTGGGGTTTTAACCAGGAGTTTTTTCCAAAGTAACCAATTAACTTACCAAGATTTCCCAGGCTTGTATTGGCTCCACCCCCTAGCCAACAATCTTTTCCCCAGGTTAGGCTGACAGGCCTCTAGGATCAAACACTTTCCCTTCCCATGCTAATTTTTACTTTATTGCACTTGTCTTTATGTCCCCCTGCACCCCCCTCCCTTCCACAGCACTGGAGTGGGGAAGGGAGAAGTCTGAATCCCCTTGGAGGGACAGTGCTGCCATTCCTTGGGGTGTGCAGCCGTAGCGTCCTGGTGAAGCACAGGGGCCCCTGCTTCTGAGCTGAATATGCTCAACAATGTCTGACTCTCCCCTGCTCTCTTCCTTTCAGTAACTAAGGACAGTATCACCTCTACCCTTACCTTTTTTGGAATTTTTTTTTTTAATTTTATTCTCTAACCTTTACATTTTATTTTATTTTGCAGTCAGATGTAGACTTTAAAAGTAATTATCACTCTAAAACATTTTTCTTGTTCTATTTTCATAACATCCTGTCCATGCTTTAAGAACATAATTGCTCCTTAAATCTCTCTGTAGACTAGTACGAGTTTTGATTTAAATTTTTAAAATTACATTTTAAAATTTAAATTGTGTGGTTTTTTTTTTTTATTTGTTTATTTGTTTGTTTTGATGTGTGTCTTGGGCTTTCTCAACTATCTGATGATCCTCAATTGTTCATTTGTATTTAAGAAAGAGTATTTGTTTTCAAGTGAGTAGAAAATGTCCCAAGATAGCCCCTAAATTATAGAATTTGGGAGACTTACTCTGAGGCACAAACACCTGCGCTATTTGCCCTGCCTTTTTGTCACCTTTAGCAAAGAGCCCCGTGGTGTGGATGGCTGCTGGGTGCTCTGCCCACCAGGGTGGTGGCAAACTTTCTGTGCATGGAGTCCATACACTCATCTCTTGCAGCTGTCATTATCTTTGGCCTCTTCCAGTGTGGAGCTGCTTTGGGGTTTTGTAGGGAAGATCTCTTTATTGACAACATGCCTCTCTGCACGTATTTTACACTGCAAATTTCTATACCCTGCACATTGTATCCAGTTCTAATACTCCATCTGTTCCAGAGCGTTTCTGGAGTCTCTTGTTTCTGTTGGTCTTCTCCCAGTTATTTTAATTGATGTGGTTCTATAAGTTTTTGTTTTTTGGTATATATTTTTCTATCGTTTTAAAAGACTCTAGGATGGAACAGGGATAAACTCAATTGCTAAATAATATACTAAGTTGAATTAGTTACCTTCATAAATTATTTTAAATTCAGATACTTCATCAATTCAGAGAATCTTCCCATTAACCTGAGTTAGCAAAATTTTACTGTAGCTTAGATCTGGTATCTACATATAGGTACAGGAGAGTAGGCCCAACTGATAGAATCAGACACTGTTGAATGTGTTTGGATTAATGTGGCTACAGGAACCTATTGAAATCCCTCCTTAGCTTGGCTTAGAGGCATTTGGTAAAATGACTTTGGGTCATTGCCTATTTGGAAATAAGAGGGTGAGATGTTTGTTTTCTTCTGTCATAAGCTGTCGTTGGTCTTTCCCACTTACCCTTTCACTAGCTAGCATAAGCTTGCTAATGGTACTCTTTTTTTATTTTTATGAGATGAGGTCAAAAATTATTTTATATACTTCCAGCTATATTCTTTGGACAGAGTAACTTTTTATTTAAATCCTCACCCAAGGATATATATTTTTTCTGAAATTATAATTAATTTATTTTTGTTACAGATGTTTCTCCTTTTTCCTCGCAGACGCCCTCCTCCCATTCCCCCTACACCCCCGGCATTGTTGTCTATGTCCATTGGTTACGTATACATGAATGTAAGTTCTTTGGTTTAGCTCATTCCTCCCCCCTCCTCTGAGGTTTTTCAGTCTGAACCTAGTCCTTTCTATGTCTCTAGGTCTGTTTTGTTCATTATATTCCACAAATAAGGGAGATCATGTGGTATTTGTTTTTCCCTGATTGGCTTATTTTGCTTAGAATAATACCCTCCAGCTATGCAGCTCTAAGAAAGAAAGATCTCGTATCCTTTGAGATGACATGGAGGGACCTCGAGGATATATTTTTATGGATTTTAGAGAGAGAGAGGAATGGAGAGGGAGAGAGAGAAACATTGATGTGAGAGAGAAACATTGATTGGTTGCCTCCTGTACACGCTTTGACTGGGGATTGAACCCATAATCTTTTCTGGTGTATGGCACAACGCTTCAACCAACTGAACCATCTGGCCAGGGCTGAACAGAATAAGTTTTTGTTCATAGTTTTATGCATGTGTGCATGTGAGACACAGAGAAAGAACTAGTATAAGATCACAAGTACTATATGTAATCATAAAGAGCACAGATTCTTTGAAGTACTGCACGGACTTCCCTGTTTAGTAAATTTTCCAGTCCTTGTTTGTCTTAGCTGAATTTTTCTTCAGCTGAGTGGAGATTTTTTAAAATGTCTCTTTATATATGTGTATATATATATATATATATATACACACACACACACACACACACACACATTTATATACATATATAAAGAAAGCATTTCATCATATATATATGATGAAATGCTTTTTAAATAAAAACAATTTTAGAGAATAAAAGACATTAAATATTCAGCATAATATTACTAAAATGAGCATCTTCATGGTTAGAATGTTTTGCTTTTGCTGATTGAATCTTTTTTTTAATCCTCACCTGAAGATATTTTTCCATTTATCTTCAAATAGAGCAGGAGGGAGGGAGAGAGGAAGGAAGAGAAAGAGAGAGAGAGAGAGAGAGAGAGAGAGAGAGAGAGAGAGAGACAAAAATCGATGTGAGAGAGACACATCAATTGGTTGCCACCTACACGACCCCAACTGGGGCCAGGGACAAACCACAACCAAGGTACGTGCCCTTGGCCAGAATTCCAGAATTGAACCCAGGACTCTTTGGTCCACAGGCTGACACTCTAACTGCTAAGCCAAACTGCCAGGGCTGCTGATTGAAATTTTTAAAAAAATTATAAGAGATGAACCTTGTATATTTGACATTGATGTCTAGACCTAATATTGAGTCTCAGGAAAAGCCAGCAGACGGAAAAACCAAAAACAGCAGAGAACAGGGTCCAGGTAGTTGAGGTTGGAAAGATTATCAAGGGGCATTTAGACAGCAGAGGTTTCAAAAGGGTAGAGAATGGTTTTTAAAAGAAAATGCTAGTCTCTGTGAGGACTCATTGGCATAGGTGTTTGCTGTGGTTTGGCTTCGGCACACTCTAGTTCTCTTTAGCAGGATGTCTCTCCTTTGTCTTTGTCCTGTACATTAGGATGATGTTAGTTTTTGGCTAGAACTTTACTCACATACTGTGATAGTTATCTGGATCTTTTCATGTCTTCTTCCTTCCTCCAAATTTGCTTCACGTTCCAAGCTAATCACATTATTTGAATTAATTTCAGTTCCCCTAGACTTTTCTCCGCGTGGCTTTCCTTTCCTTTTGCTGGAGCACTGACACCCTCTCTCATTTCTCCTCTCATGCTCACCTCCTGATTCTTCTTGTACAGGGTGTTGTTTAGTTTTCCCTCCCCTATACTGAGTTTTACCTGGTCCACTGCTGACTGACAGTCTGTAAGCCACTTTGGCAGGGTCCTTTCATTCTGTTAGTTCTGGGCCAGCTACAGAATTCTCCCTTCTTTTCTCTAAGCCTTTCCAAGGCTGAGGCTCTTGGAGTGTGCACACAGCATCTCCCTCCACAGGAAGTGGACTTGAACAGTCGGCTTATAGCAGTAACTGGAAATGGAGGTAAAATGATACCCAGTTTCTATTAGTCATTCATTTATTCACAAATACTTATCAAATGTCACTAGTGCCAAGCTCAGAGGCTATAACTGTGAACAAGATAAACCAAAGTCCTTGGCTCTGGACCCTTGGAGTTTACGTTATATTAAATCATAAACAAGCAGCAAACACTCTCTAAATAAAACATAACAATTGCAATTTAAATAAGTAAAAATATTCAAATTGATTTTCTCTTAGTTATGTAACTCCTTCAGAGAGCTCCTTCTGATGATATTTTTAACTTTCCTTAGTCTAATATTTACATTTTAAGTGTTTCTGTATTTTATTTGGAGGTGGGGAATGACAAAGGGTTGGAGTTTTTAATGACATGCTTATTTTATTATTATTTTTGGTGGGGAGAGCTCTTGAAAACCTGTTGCCATGGAAGACTAGGAAACTAGTCTTACAAAACCAAAGCTTTTCTATTATCCTCTCCTTGTGCACTTTTCTCAGTCAAACTTACTGTGATTTATTTTCCTGCCGCATTATATTCCTGATTAGTGGTTGAAATGGGAAGAAGTTGCAGTTGGAGAACCTGAAATGTGGCAAACAACATGGAAATAACAAAGAATTGGCTGTATGATCATTGTGGGATTTCATAAACACCTGGCTATGACTATGAATTAGCACATTCAGAAGCGTGTGACATAATTGCTTTTATAATTACATTGCTATTGCTTTTAGCATCCTTTCTTCTTTGTTACAGAGCCATGCTTTGGGGTTACTATTTAATCTCCATAGCAAACAAACTAGCTGAGTTGAATATCCCCAGCCCCCTCATTTTTTTCTGTATGAAAAAACAATGTAAATTTCATTTTGGGGAACAGCTAAAACTGGAAACCAAGACCGTTTCTACCTTAAACATTTTAAGTAATATATTACACAAAATTTGCGTGGAAATAGAATATAGTCTTTGTAGTTATACCTTAAATTTTCTCTTCATTCAAAGAGATGAAATTTATACATATATTTATGTTCTTTTATTCCTCAGAGGCAGTGGGATTGGTATTAAGAGATCCAGATTTAAATTATGTTTTTAAAACACTTGCTGTGTGACCATACATTTAACCTCCTTGAAGTTCATGTTGTTTATGTTAAAATGGTAATAATAATATTAACCTCAAAGTGCTTATGTGAGGATTAAGATAATGTAAGTTAAAGTACCCAGTACTCAAAAAGAGTAGTTGAGTCTTAATCTTAAATATAGATAATTTCTAGTAGGTTCGTTATAACAACAAGTTGCGGGGAGACTATCAGTGAGTCAGTGGGGACAGAACACAGCATGCACTACTCTGAAACTACATTTATTATTCATTTTGTGGTCCCAAGCAGTTCAAATCATATCCATGGCTCTGAACTTTTTGACATTAATGCCCATTATTTTTATGCTGAAAATATTATTTAATTATTAATGAGAATAAAAACAGTTTATAAAGCCCATGTGATCTTTGCTTGAGCTTGTCCCTAGGTTCTCTGTTGCTGGTTATAAAGGTATGAGGTGTGCATCTGGGAGTACATGTGTCATTTCATTACATACATATTTTTTTTAATCCTCAGCCAAGGATATTTTCCCATTGATTTTCAGATGGGGGGGTGGGGGAGAAAAAAACATCGATGTGAGAGAGACACATTTATTGGTTGCCTCCCACATGACCCCAACCAGGGCTGGGGATGAACTGCAACCAAGGTACATGCCCTTGACCAGAATCCAATCCATGACTCGTTGGTCCACGGGCCAATACTCTAACTGCAGAGCCAAACTAGCCGGGGCCATACTTATATTTTTATCTAATATGTACACATTTAAAGATCATCCTCTCTCTATGCTCTTCATTCCACTCACCCCTGTTTGTTTTATCTAAAAATGTAATTGCAGAGGACTTTATGAATTGCTACATGTGTGCTAAAGAATAAAAATGATCTTCAAACTTAGTACAGAATGCAGTTCATTTTTATAGAAGACAGTATGTACCTGCCAAGTGGGTACTTTGAAAATGAAATTGTTTTTGATTGTGTGAAACTGCTTGAAAATGCGATTCTCCAAAGCTTTCTTTTTCTTGTGGCAAGAAAACAGTGATATGTGAATTCATTATAATTATGCACATGAGGCTGGCCCTTCTTTTTCTTCTTTTTTAAAAACTGTAGCTTAAAAAAACCAAAGTTTCTTTGGTCCAAGAGCAGTTTTAAGACATCTGTATGCTATGGATTTTAGATGGGAAGGGCCTGCTAGTGGTAGTTCTGAGAAAAGGGATGGCCACCTGCACAAGAAGGTATCCTTGTAACACATTTTCTGGTACAAGGTGACGTTTTCGTCTCCTCCTCCCACTCACTCAGGATTGCAGTATAATGAGTTTACATTATAGGACAAAACTCAAATTAGAAAGCGCTGGTTTATTCTGACAGTGTGTCTTACTGAATGTGAGGTGCAAAATATCCACGACAGAGCGTCGTCGTTAGGGACCTGCTGTGTAACAGCTTCAGGGTCTGCTAAAATGCCACACACATTTCTGACTCCCGGGGATAATCTGGTTTGTAATCTCTTTTGGCTCTTGGCCTTGTCTTTTTGAATTGGGTGGTATGTTTCTGGAAAAGGCTGCTTAAACAGGGAGTTTCCCAACAAAGTTCTTTATTTATTTGATAGTGTAGGTGAGGATTTGGAGGAAAAGCAAAATATGATCGTTTTTGCTCGTTTATGTGGCAAGGATGCTAATTGAATGATTTGCTTCAGATCTGATAGTTCGGAGCAGCAGCTTGAAGGGGAACAAGGTTATCAGATCTGCCACTCTGGCTGCTTCAACTTATATGAGCACCTTTCAACTCAGATTCTGAGGGGACACCCTCCAGTTAAGATAACTGGTTTATTCCAAGCAGTGCTTCTCAAACTTTAGCATGTTTCAGAATCACAAGGTTTGTTAATTCCCACATTGTTAAACCCCATACCCAGGGTTTTGACACAGTTGGTCTGGGGTGGGTCCCAGGAGTTTGCGTCTCCAACAGCTTCTCATGTGATGCCGATGTGGTTGGTCTGGGGACCACACTTTGGGAACCCACTGCATTGGGAAGCATTTGCCTCTGGTTCAAGGTGTTAGGGTGTAGGGTGAAGGAGTTTGCTAGGGAGGGAGGTGGGAAAAAATGGAAGAATGCTGATCATCTCGCTTAGGGCTTACCTAGAAGTGTTGACTTCAGAATTCTTCCAGTGTGTTACAAAGTTAAACATGAGGGAGTATTTCTGATATTACTTTTAAATACTACTTTTATTAGCAGTACTTTTATTAATGAGACTAAGGTAAGGTTAGGAGGGACCATAGATTTGATTATTTCTTAACACGGGCCTCCTGTTCCCCATCTGGTACCGACCTCTTTCTTGGACCCGTGCCTTTCTTCCTCCCATATAGTACACGTATAGACAGCTGTACCATAACTGTCTTTCAGAAATGAGAGGAATGATGAGACAGTGTATGAGGTTTCTTGGAAAAGTTGTGACATCGATCAAGACTACCATTGTAATAAAATCCTATTCATTTCACTTCTATGTATTCAGATTCTACAGCAGTTAGGACAGGTCTTGGGTTGAAATGTACCTTTGCAGTATTTCTAAAGCAAGTCAGCGACTTAATTTAGGATATTGCCCAGGAAGTTTAAATTACTTACTGAAAGACGGCATTCAATTTGTTTCAATACTTCCACTTAATACGATTGCTTTATAATTAGAAATTCTTCTTATCTAATCATTTACCTAAGCTACTTTTAACTTATGATTGGCATTGCTAAGGCTTCATTGACTTAGGAATATATAGTTTATATTTCTGTACTTACACAGGTAGAATTTTCACCCATTTAGTTCAAGTAACTGGCTTTATTTTTTAATGTAGAGTACAAAATTGTATCTATTTCTCATTGCCTGTCAGTTTCAAGCCCAGCGCTGTTTGGGGGATTCACGTTTGTACCTGGTATCATTTGTATTCAGTGGGCACTAAAAACCTGGTGTGCAGTTCATAGAAGAAAATGTGGCCTTCAACGAAATTCTTTTAATATTTCCCATACAGCATTTTTTCAGATGTTACTTTCCGTTGAAAAATGCTCTGTGCTCAAATTTTCCTAGAATAAAATATCCCGCCAGGTAATGGCTTGAAGAGACCTAGGACATGCTTGCTCAATGAAACGCAGTGGAGCGGAAAGGATCCTGTGGGCCAGCCTAGGAAAACAATGATTTTCCTGATCCAGTAGTTAAAGACAGCTATAGAATTTAAAGAGCTGCTCCTATATAGACATTAAATTATTAGGAGCAGATTGTCATCTTTTGTAAAACTCTGTGTTGAAGTCTTGATCTGAAGGAATTAAAGTCTGTAATAAAGACGTGTTTGGAAGCAAATACCCAGCTGTGTTGGAATGTCTGTGCCTTTCCCCCCAACCCTTGTCCTCTTGGTGTGAAGACCAGCCTGAGTCAGACCATTGAGGATTAAGGATGAATGCATTACTCAGCACCCTTCAGGGGTTGGGTCAAGCACCCTGGTTTTGAGAAGTTACTCTTTTGCTTAGTAAGCCTAGAAATTTCAGGTCAACCGCAAAGGGAAAGTTCGGTGTTCTGTTCATTAACACAGTCTACTTGAAAATGGTCTCTCACTTGTCTAGAGGTCCTTCCTCTCTGTTCTTGTATAACGGTGTCTAAAATCACTGACTGGATTGCCAGTGGACTTGACCTACGACAGCTGTGTTGCCAGAGAGCTTGGTTCCCCTGAAGTATTCCTGATGAAACTTTCTTCAGTAAGAAGTTCAGCCCATTAAGGGGGAAGAAGGGATACACTTCTTTTAGTCTGGCGAGTGGTAATGTAGGATGTGAGGGGAGCCTGTGATGATCCTATTTTGAGGCAAAGAATGGGGATTCTGGATCAGATGCCTACTCAGGAGAAATATTCTTGATTAACGTGTTAGCTAGAGAAGGGAACACAGGTGGCCTCTTGGGTTGATTGGAAGGAGGGGTGTCCTGGGAAGGACTGCAGAGGCTGGGGAGAGGATGGCTAGGCCTGTATCCCGAGGCCAGCTCTGTCTGTCTCGGCAGTAAAAAGCAAGGACACCAGGTAGATTAGGATGTGTGTAAAAGGGCTGTGACAAAAACCAAACCAAACCAGGAGTACATTTATTTTTATTGTTTTTGATAGTTTATTCAAAGTTTAACTTATCTTGAAATTGAGACTGGCAGTAAGACTTTAACAAGTTATTGGGGATTTTTTCATACGTTCCATTTAACCATGTTTGTGCTCCAACCTGGATGTAGCTAAAGCATCATCACCATGCCCATCATCATCTACTAGTACTGATAAAATGTACAACCCAAGTCTCTGTGTTTTTGGAAAGAAGACTTTAATAGAATTTACTTTTGTTTTCCCAGGTAGCCCAGCCATGGCCCATAGGAATCTGACTTCCTCCAGTCTGAATGACATTTCTGATAAACCGGAGAAGGACCAGGTAGGCAAATTAATTTTTGCTTTTTTGAAATGTGTGACTAAATGTATATCTAGAAGATTAGAAATGATAGTTCCATGATTTAAAAAGAACCAATATGTGTAGATGGAGTTTTTGCACTTATTCTGAGGGAAGAGGAGGCAGTATGTGAAGGGATTTGAAGTTTGGAACACAGAAATAGAGTCTTGACTCCACCTTTGCAGATGTATTATTCTCTTGGGCAATTTAATCTTGTAACTATAGTTGTATCTGCTTTAAAGTAGTAATGATAATCCTTACCTCAGGGTTATTGTGAGAATTAAATAAGATGCTTTATGAAAAACTGCATTGATAAAAAAGAAAGAACCAGGAAATTCTGGCAATTGTTAACTCTTGGGTATACTTTGGCAAAGGCAATGTAATTTTGTTGGCTGTATATTTGTCTATGAAAACAGATAGTAGGTGAACCGCCAACTTTAACCTTTCAGTAGGTACTCTATTTGAAATGTAGAACAATTAGGGTTTGAATCTCAGTTTTCTTTCTTTAAAAAAAATATGGTAGAAACTGGGCCCTTTTCCCAGTTGGGAGAATATCTGGGTGAATAATAGAAAATGATGGGTAGGTATAATTTTGCATTTTACATTTAAAACCAAAACCAGTTGTTTGGACTAAGTGGGTGAAAATTCTACTTGGATAAATACATCTGAATTATATATTTCTAAGGCAGTGAAGCTTTCTTTATGATGATGCTCTTCTTTAGCTGGCAACATTTGCAAAAAGTACAGGAAAGATGAAATTAACGTTCTTTCTTGCGAAGTAGCTTTTGGATTCTTTCTTCCTTCCCTTTCTCACCAGAAGCACCCTAACAGGGCTGTCGTCATCGCAGACTCGATTGTAGGCAAGCCTTTGGAGCTCATTCCTTGTCTCCATTTTCTTGCAATTTAAGACACTTTGTAAAATATTGCCCTTACATTTCTTGGATTAAAGCTTATAATGGCTTCCTATCAAGTTAAGTTCAGAATTGCCTATATGACTTTTAAGATGCTCTGAAATCAGATGTTATCTTTCTCATCTTAACTGATTTTTGTTCCCTAGAAGAGGAGCTCTCTGCTTTGGCCACTCCTAGTTTCCTCCCTCTATATTGAGATTAATTCTCAACTCCCAGATCTGCTCCCCCTTCAGATGCTAACGTGAATAACTCTCCTCCCCTCCCTTTGCTTGCCCCTAGGTCATTAAATATGGGATACATTGGTGGGTACATACCGGTAGTGGGAAAGGGAAAACTCTGTCCACTAGGACTTGTTGAGAATTTTCCTCAACACTCGTTTGTACATCTTGGTTCCATTCAGTATTTATTAAGCAACTTTTTTTTGTTGTCATAATAATAGTTAACATTTAATTTTTAAAAAATCCTCACGAGGATATTTTTCCATTTATATTTTTAAATATAGAGTGGGAAGGAGAGAAGGAGAGAGAAAGAAACATCAATGTGAAAGAGACACATTGATTAGTTACCGTCCGCATGACCTAGACCAGGGCCAGGGACCAATCTCATAACTGAGGTACGTGCCCTTGACCGGAATTGACCCGCAACCCTTTGGTCCACAGTCCAACACTCTAACTGCTGAGCTAAACAGGCCAGGACAATGTTTAACATTCGTTAAGTATTTATTATTGGCCAGCCCCTGAGCTAAGAATTTACGCATGTTCACGATATTGTACTGGTACAATTTTTATTTCCATTTTTACAAGTGAGGAAATTGATGCATAGAAAGATTTTTTTTTTATCCTCACCTGAGGACATTTTTCCATTTTTTGTTCAGATAGAGTGGGAGGGAGAGAGAGAGAGAAACATCGACGTGAAAGGCACACATTGAGTGGTTGCCACCTGCACGACCCAACCAGGGCCGGGGACAAACTGCAACCGAGGTACGTGCCCTTAGCGGGAACCAAGCCCGGGTCTCTCTGGACCGCAGGCCGATGCTCTAACTGCTGAGCCAAACCAGCCAGGGCGAGGCATAGAAAGATTTAGTATGTTGTTCTACATAGTGATCTCGACTGCAGAAGCCATCGGAACTCTCAGGAGAGACCACTTAGGGAATGCTCCCTAGAAAAGTACTTGCCTAAATATGGGCTTCAGGGGCTCAGTCGCCATGGTTTACACTATAACTTTTGAAGGGCCATTAAATTGAAAAGAAAACACAAAAATTTGGGGAACCAACACAGAGCCGCACTTTTTACATGTGCTTATACACGATTGTTTTCTTTTTATGAGTGTATCAGATATTATTAAGTCAATAGAACAGGCTTGTTCTGGCCCTTGGTTCTGATGGTTGTCCACGCTGCATGGCAGTGAAGGTGGAGAAGCCCAGAGCTATTTCTGTTTCCCCGAAAAGCTGAGAGGAACAGCAGCAGACTAGCTCTGTGATTGTGATCCAGGTACGAGATGGTGATGGAGGTACCTTCCTTCCTTCATTCCTTTAACTACTGTTATGGACAATTATTCTCTGCCAGCGTCTATGTAAGGTATCAAGCAACACTTTAATCACGAGGTTTGCCAGGGGTCTTGATTCTGGATAAGGCAGAGTTAGAAATATCTGATCGACAGACTCTTTGAGGAAGGCTTCTTTTATTTGGGACAGTTCTTCTTGCCAGGAATTTATCAATGAGCAGCTGATAAATGCTGAGACAAATTTCTGACTTTCCTGGGTCTGTTCATATCTGGGCATATGCAGAAGTAACTCAATAGCTTAAGATGTGTCTTACACAAAATTTTGTATTAGAAGAAATAGGCTGGACAGTATGATTCTGGGGTGTCGATTTTGCTGTAAAACCTGTGTGATATGGTCCTTGGAACCAGAATCTTTGTTGCCTATCCCTAGCATCTCATATTTATCAAGATTCATGGTAAGATGAAACCAGGGAGATTTAATTCAGGAGTTTTGTTCTTTTTGTTTTCAAAGCTGAAATGAGGTTGATGAGTATATCATTATAAGAGCAACTATCCCTTTTCATTTATCTAATATAATAGTCAAAGTTAATGCAATGAGCTCTTCATCTCCCCAAAGAGGAAGAAGTCTGTTCTTTGTTTTCCATGAAAGAATCTGAAGAGAAGCTTTGTAACTGACCCATGATTGATTTCTTCTGTAACCCAAGGTAGAGTGGGAATTCAAACTAATAGTTCTGGTTTCTATTCCTGCTATTTTAGTAACTTCAAATACAAAGGGCGCTAAGAAGAAAATAGGCTTGCAAAGAAGATGAAGTTAAGGCAAAAAAAAAAAAAAAAATCCCCACAATAAACCTGGGCTTTTATTTATTTATTTATTTTTTAACCTGCTTTTTTCTCTGTTTGGGTAGGAAAAAAAAAAGGTTGCCAGGTTCAAATTTGTTTTGAAAAAGCTTTTATAATTAATTAGCCAATGTCCTGGAAATGATCTTGGCAGAAAAGTCAAACTTGTTCTGTACGCTTTTCTAAGTTGGCCCAAAAAACTCTCATCCAACTGGAACTAAAGTTTCTGATTGACTGATGATTCTGCCTGGATACAATGGGAACGGTTGCGAGGGTGCTCACAACTTCCCGGGGCTAGATAACTTCTCTGTGGCACAGAAATGGGTTTAATGTTGAGTTATGAATAGGGGCAGAATTTCTCTTTCTGTCAGCTACATAGTGACAGAATGTGAGGGCATGTTTTTTATGAGATTCTGTTTTGGGAAAACAGAAGAAACAAATCTGTGGACTGTACTTTTTCTCCCTGGCTCTGCCAAGCCTGTGTGCTGATGATTTCAGTAGCGGCTGCCGTATTGAGAAATCACTTAAAATAGTTAACGGCAGAAGAGCATAGCCAACATTTAGGTGATTCAATGCTTCGACAATATTCCAACTTGGACGTTACATTTATTAAGCAGAAAAACACCTGGGGAGAAGTAGATTAAAAAATAATACATCTGGAGCTCATCTACTTGTGAATCTACATAAATAGTCTCTTCTATTCTGTTGCTATGGAAGATTTTCTTCTTCATTATCCAGTTATCCTCTCCAATTCTTAGATTGATTAGTTTTTATTTTCTCTGCTTTTATTCCTTTCTGTTCTTTTAAAAATGTACACGTGAAGTGGATGCTTATCAAACATAATGGGTTTGATTCTTGTTTTCATGTGAGTATGGAATCAGCTGTGAGGATAGGAAAATCTTTCTCATCATGGTACCTCTTAGCTTTAATTCTGTCATGGAAGGGCTGTTCTCAGAGGTACAATGACTTTAAAAGGGCTTGACATTTTTTTTCCCTGGGTTTATCAATAATGCAATAACATCTCACAATTGCATGGCCAATCTTAAGTGAAATTGCAGTTCATAGAGGGTGGTGGATGTGGTAGTTGTGGAAATACCTTACAGAGTCTCAGGGAGCCACTTAGGTCACATGACCTTGTACCTTCTTATCTGGTTATCACTTCCATGAGACTCATTATTTAGCTAGCTTTTCAGAGATCCTATCCGGTAGGTCTTCCTGTGGAATTTGGCCTAAGGTTAATTTCTAAAGTGTATTGTAATCATTTTTAGCACTATCTATTGCCTATTATTTTTTAATATACTTGGCTGTCTTGATTTCTATTTTTGAAGTCTTGGTCTTTTGCAGAAATAGACCTGAATTTAAATATTTTGTAAGAGGAAGAAACCATTAAACCATGTATGAGTTTGAGACGGCTAAGCCAGGACTGCCTTAAAATGAAACCTAGCAACAACCCCCAATCCTTTCCTGACACATATGTCATATAGGAGCAAGTCAGTGACATTCAGCTGAGATGACTTTACATTGTTTTGGAGATTTCCATCCGAAGGTTCACATAACGCTTCCTTTAACATTAACAGCTATTTCACATTCACAGTGGTAGAAAAAGACAAAGCAGCTCCTCTCCTGTGGCAGAGCTCAGCCCGGAAACCTCCCTTACACTGAGCACTGGCAGCTGCGCCACCCCTCGGAGATGGTGCAATGGCTGAGAAAGGCTTGTTTTCTGAGGTTATAATACTTGTTTCTAGCATGTTTTCAGGGACCAGTGCAACACCACTGTGTCCTGAGAGCTCCAGTGGAAATACATCTGTGAAGACAGAACAAGGCGTGTTGTGAGCAGGTGGTGACAGCCCTTCGATGTCATAAGTCACTGTCGTTTTGATAACTGCAATGCGCTTCCTGGTGGCTCAATGACCAGGTGTCCTTGATGGGAATGGGTGTGGTCATGGCAGTGGTTACCTTTGGTTTCCCTTCCCAAAGGGATCAGCTTGCCACTTAGGTAATTAATTGAACTGATATTTGTCATCATTTTTTCTCTTTCTATAAGAAATTTGCCTTTATATAGCTTTCTTCTCTCCCATATTCTTAAAGAATTGACAATCAGTGGTTAGTAGTAGTGTTTGAGAAGCACAGGTATTCATATTGATTTCGAGAACCCGTGTTCTTGAACCTATATCTTAATTAATATTGGGACAGTTGAATTTCCCCATTTTCATAATGTGATTCTTCCATGAGCGCTGTTTATCTGGATCAGAAGACTAGCATTCATTTTAAAACAGGTTCTGCGTCAGTTTGAAAATGAAGCAGATAAGCCTGTCTGAAGCTAACTGCGTTCTATCTTCCATTTTCGGTAAGAAAATGAGCAGTCTTTTGTAAAATTTAGAACTGTGGTTTTAAGTAACTGCAGTGTTCCAATACATTTGAACTTCTAAATCACCCATAACTGTATGCTGCTTTGATTTAAACTTGCTCACTCATTCAGAAAATATATTCTGTGCTAGAATGTGTTCCTGGTGGTAGGGTTCCAGAGATGAATGAGACTGATAAATCTTGTGACTCATGGAGCTTTTGTGCTTTTGAGGGGACATATAGACAACGAACATCAAAAACAAGTAAACAGGTGAATAGGATAATTTTGCACAATGATAAGTGCTATCTTGGAAACACAGCAAGGTAATGTGGGGAGGTATAGACAGCTGTTTGAGGTGGGAGGCTAGGCAGAGAGGAGAAGATCTGGGGGATGAGTGTCTAGGCTAAGCAAAAAGCAAGAGTAAATAAAGCCTTGAGGCAGGAATGAGTGTGGTGTATTCAAGAAACGAGGAGGAGAAGAAGAAAATATCTCGAGCAGCTGGAGAAAGGGAGCAGGTGTGCAGAGGAGGTAGGTGAGGCCAGGGAAGTCTGCATGGGAAACTTTCAGTTTTACCCTGAGTGGAGTGAGACACGATTTTAAGAGTTTTACCTGGGAAGTTGTAGGTTCTGATTTATTTATTATTATTATTATTATTTTTTATCCTCACCTGAGGACATTTTTCCTTTTTTTTTTTGGTTCAGATACTGTGGGAGAGAGGAAGAGAGAGAGAAAGAGAAACATCAAAGTGAAAGGGATACATTGAGTGGCCGCCTCCCACATGACCCAAACAGGGCTGGGGACAAACTGCAACCGAAGTTCGTGCCCTTAGCAGGAACCGAACCTGAGTCCCTCTGGACCGCAGGCCAAAGCTCCAACCGCAGAGCCAAACTGGCCAGGGTGGTTCTGATTTACATTTTAAAAAGATCCCTGGGGAAGCTGCATGGTAGGATGGAGGAATTTGCCAGTGTTCTGGATCATCTAGTGCTGCTCCTATAACTAGGCATTGGATGAGCACCTCAGTGCATTACATAGGCAACATCTTAAGGTGTTTGCCATAGACGTCAGTACCTTACTCCTACCAAACAAAGGAAGTTCTTCTGTTCCATAGAATTATTGTAAGAAAACACATTAAATTATTAATATTAATAAAAATATTTTAATGCACTAAGAGGTGGGTATAGGCCATGAGAGTAGTGCGTTGAGCTTCTGAGTTATTGCATGTATTCCAGCTCTCTTGATGTTACTATTGGCTGATGTGAGGTGTGTCATCTGGTAAAACACATGACTCCTGAAACCTTCGCCAGAGGCCTCTCTGAGGAGCAGGGACAAGCACCTTTGTCTTCACTGTTCAGGATGGGCATCCGGAATGTGGGAGGAGGACAGAACAGCTGAATGGGGTCCTGACCACCTCTTACCTGTTTTTGTGAAAGAACTGAGCTCCAGGAGCACTGCAGGGCATTCCTGTATCCGAGGTTTAATAAAAGGCATGGCTGGTTTTACGTGTCTTAAGTAGTTAACTGAAATGGCATCTTTCTGCTCTGTTCAATAGGTAGCATTCTGCCATGTTTCTATACCATGAATATACTTAGAATACAGGGTGGGGCGAAAGGAGGAAAGAAACTGAACAGAATATCCTGAATATCTATCTTTTTCATCTTCTTTAAAAAAAAATTGTTTTCATTGCTTTTTTAGAGAGAGAGGAAGAGAGAGAGAGAGAAACAGAGAGAGGAAGAGAGATAGAAACATCGATGTGAGAGAGAAACATTGATCAGCTGCCTCCTGCATGCCCTCTCCTGGGGATCGAGCCCACAACCCAGGCATGTGCCTTGACTGTGAATGGAACCGGGACCTCTCAGTCCATGGGTCAATGCTCAATCCACTGAGCCATACTGGCCAGGCTGTCTTATTCTTCTTAGAGCCTGTGTAGTCCATATGAATCATTGTCTTTAAATGCTCTTCTATTAATAGATATTTGATTACTTTCATTTCTTTGCAGTTACAAACAAACCTTTAAGAAATACGTTACTGTAATTTTTTTCATTCTGTCATGAGTATTTCTGGAGGAGAAATTTTAAAAAATTAATCAAATTTTCGGGGTAACATTGATTAGTAAAATTATGTAGGTTGACAGTTATAAGTATGTGAAACACAGTTTATTCTTGTATTATTAATTATTAATTATTTAGTTGTTACCATGGCTGGTTTCTCAGTGGTTAGAGCATCAATCAGTCTGTGGACCAATGAGTCTTGGGTTCGATTCTAGTCTAGGGCACGTACCTCGGTTGCGGTTCGTCCCCGGTCCTGGTCCGGGTTGTGCAGGAGGCAATCAGTCAATGCGTCCCTCCCACATTGATGTTTCTCTCTCCCTCCCTCCCTCCCTCCCACTTTATCTGAAGATTAAAAAAAAAAAAATGTCCTTGGGTGAGGATTGAAAAAAAAAATTTAGTTGTATGAAGAACTGTAAACCTACTTTTGCCCAACCCTGCAGAGAGTAGTAGAATGCCATCAATATTTATATTTTCTTATTTTTTAAATTAAATTTTTATTTTAAATTTTTATTGTTGAGAGTATTGAAAATGCCTTACACCCCCTCCCCCCATTGCTCCCATCCTCCTAGTTTCCATCCCACCCCAGCCCTTCACCACCCTATTGTCTGTGACCATGGGCTATGCATATATGTATCATCATTTATCTTTCATGGATGTCTACTCTCATGTCACGTTACCTAATGCTGACCAAGACCTCATTTAAAAAAGCAAAAACAAACTTTTTCCCCCTTGTAAGTGACGAATTGTTACACAACCAGCAAGTAGCAATATCTTATGATGAGGGAATGGTTAAAAACCTTCATAATAAGAATTGTAAATATACACATGGAATTATTCTTTACCTGCTGTTGAGAGATTTTCAAACTTTATCATTTCAAGGCACACATGAACTAATTACTAGAATTCTGTAGCACACCAAAAAATATGTATTATTTTTTGCCAGTCTGACAAAAGAAAAAAAGTATAATTTTGATTCATTCACACTGGATGGCTATTGTTGTGTTGATTGTTGTAATTTTTAAAAAATTTGATGATCTAAGAGAATAGAGGTCAGTGCCCCTGACTGAATAAATAGTCAGGTACTGCATGCTTTAAAAAGTCTTGCAGCACACCAGTGTGGTGTTGGGACTCACCAGTTCAAAAATCGCTATTCTATAGTTACATGTTAGTGTCAATAATATTTTTTCAAACTTTTGTTTTCTCTGATTCAAAAGTATACAAAATTGCTACAAAAATTCAAGCAAAGCGAAAATGAATAAGACAGAAAGTAAAAATTACAAATTCCCACTCTCAAAATAACCACTGTTAGCAGGTTGATGTAGAGTCTTCTTGAATTTTCTATGCATAAATACGTCTATATTTATTATATAAAAAAGGGGGGGGGCGTATTCTGCAAAAGAAACTGAACAGAATATCCTGAATATCTATCTTCTTCATCTTCTTTAAAAAATATATTTTCATTGCTTTTTTAGAGAGAGAGGAAGAGAAAGATAGAAACAGAGAGAGGAAGAGAGATAGAAACATCAATGTGAGAGAAACATTGATTGGCTGCCTCCTGCACACCCTCTCCTGGGGATCGAGCCTGCAACCCAGGCATGTGCCCTGACTGTGAATAGAAGTGGGACCTCTCAGTCCATGGGTCAATGCTCAATCCACTGAGCCATATTGGCCAGGCTGTCTTATTGTTCTTAGAGACTATGTAGTCCATATGAATCATTGTTTTGTTTTTTTGTTGTTGTTTTTTTATGCTCACTCGAGGACATTTTTCTATTTTTTTATTCAGATAGAGAGGGAGGGAGAGAGAGAAACATTGACATGAAAGGGACACATCGAGTGGCCGCCACCCACACAACCTAACCAGGGCCGGGAGCAAACTACAGCCGAGGTACATACCCTTAGTGAGAACCAAACCCGGATTTCTGTGGACTGCAGGTCGACGCTCTAACCACTGAGCAAAACCGGCCAGGGCTGAATCATTGTCTTTAAATGCTCTTCTATTAATAGATATTTGATTACTTTCATCTCTTTGCAGTTACAAACAAACCTTTAAGAAATACGTTACTGTAATTTTTTCCATTCTTTTGTGAGTATTTCTGGAGGAGAAATTTAAAAAAATGAATCAAATTTTGGCGGTTACATTGGTTAGTAAAATTATATAGGTTTCAGGTGTACAGTTGTATAGTACACCATCTGTGTATCGCATTGTGTTTTTGGGTCACTGTCTGTTGCCAGTTACCTTCCCAAAAGATTATATCAATTTGTGTCCTAGATCTTTTAAACACTTCAGTAAATCCTCCTCCACTGCTAGGATACTGTTTGCCAGTCATATTTCAGTCTCTTCTTTATTTCACTCCACTAAAAGTTTAGCATCTCAAAGTGAAAAGACTCTCAGTCCCTAGCGTCTGCCTCCTTGCTCACTTTCGGGGCTTTTTTCAGCTTCAAATTTTGAGTTGAAAACTGGGTTTATTCTCCTGGTCAGTTTGGATCACTGAGCTGGTCCATCTGCTGTGTTCTGAGGCAAGGAGGTGAAAAGTGCAGTGGCGGTTGCCTTGGCCACCTGTATGTTTCTTATTGCTTCTACTGAAGGTGTTGCTGTTCCCAATCTGAGAGAATCCTTCAGGCTTTTGTGGGAATTTCTTTGGCAACCAAAAATGGCTTCCGCTCAAGAGCCCTTCTTGGTGGTCAGAAGTTGGAACGAAAAGAAAAATTGTAGAAAGAGTTGGACAAGTGTTCTCTTTGAAGCACTATTCAACACATTTGCTGCTTGGCTTTGCATCATCTTCCTCCCCACTCTCCCACCCCCAAGAGAATTTTAAGTGAACGTACATCCTGATCGTAAAGTTTGTTAAGGGAGAAGTTTATACTTCATGTGGAATGCTTATTAGGAGCTTTGAAGGAGTGTTGTCATCTGGGATAACTGATAAAAAGATCAGTGTAGTATTTGCAGATTTATTTCCTTCCCAACGGGGAATCTCTGCAGAGTAGCTTTATGAAAAGGCCATGCTATGGGAGGAAGTTTCTCTTGCTCTTCTTTAGAAAGAGAAGGGCTTCCCACTGTTTCCAGCTCACTTGTGTGATTGATCCAGTGTCTAGTTGATTTATATGCCTCAACAGAATCTTATGACCTTATCAATCCCTAGCAGAGCTTTCTGATTCTCTGTGTGTTACCACCAATGTCTGGTTTCACTCTCTAGAACTGAACTGAACTGAAAACAACCAGGCTTTGTTTTCTCTGCTGCCATGTTAAAAAAAGTAGCAGTAATTCCCTTCTACAATTTGAAAGTCAGAGGTTACTCATACCAAGCTGACACGACTTCCTAATCAGTGTTCTATGCATGTATATATAAGAGGATAGAAAATAACCAGGTCATTTATTGGGAATCATTGTGAAAGTTTTGAATGTCAAATTTAGCTGCACTGTTGATTGTTCAGTTGCTCGACCTAATAGTATTGAGTCTAGTCTTCTGTAAAGAATAATTAGCAACTAACATAGATTGGACACTTTTTCACACTAATGCCTTGGTTGGTACTATCAACCCTATTTTGCATATTGGTAAACTTGAGACACAAAAAGAGTAATTTCCCCAACGTTTAATAGCATCTAAGTGGCAGAGCTGTGCTTGTAATGAGCATAGGGAATTCTGCCTCTTTGTGTGATGGTCTTTTTCAGATCCTAAGCCCCAGGTGTACAATTGATAATTACTAGCTTTTGGTTTGTCTTTGAGCCACACATCATCCTCAATAGGCTAATCACCAGAATTACTATTAAATAAACCAACAACTTAGTAAATTCTTAATGGTCTTATGGTGACTGGATGTTTCTCTTGCCACAGTGATTAAGACTCGATGAATCAATTGTATGTTGTGTGCCAACACCCTGGGTGGTATTGGTGAAGGTCAACAGGAAGAGGCTGAAATAATTTTTAAAAGTATAATATATGATCTCAGATAGTGAGTTTATGTCTAGCTGGAATAACCAAATAAACCATGATGCTTACAGTAAATTGCAGCAGTTCAGTGAAAGACAAGACAAGTGTGCAGGTGAAACTGTCAATCAAAGAGAAATGAGGGCCCTGGCTGGTGTTGCTCAGTTGGTGAGGGCGTCATCTGAACAACAAAGTGTTGTGGGTTTGATCCCCAGTCGGGGTGCATACTGAGGGCAACCAATTGATGTTTCTCTCTGTCTGCCTTCCTCTCTCTAGAATCAATGAAAAACCCATCCTTCGGTGAGGATTTAAAAAAAAAGTAGAGGGGAAAAATATATATATAAGTGAGGGATGTTAGAAGTGCCTTACCATTTTAGAGAACATAAATAACAGCAGATAAAAGTTTTAGCCAAGTAAAACATTCTTCCTTGTTGAAAGAGGTAAGAATTGTGAGAAATGAACTGGCACTTAACTACCTGTATGTTTCTTATTGCTTCTTGTATTAACAATACAAGTGAATGGCTTTGTTTATCCAATAAAAGGAAAGTACTTTTAAAATTGTTTGACTAATGGGCCAATAATCCCCCCAACTGGATGAAATACAACAAAGTTTCAATGTTAACTATTTTTTTGTAGTTAGATCACCTATAGAATTAGCAGAAGTGGATTAGATTACTTAAATGGTTGACTTGTTTGCAGAGCACGGGGGATACTCACTTGGTTTACAAATCCTTCCTGGTGCTTTACTGAAACATCCCACCGTCCCTAACTTTCAGGCTGTTCAGTATTTATTTTCACTATAAATATACATTCACTTCTAGATTATTAAATCTGATAGATACACAACATTGTAGCATTTATATTTTTTTTTTCTGGTAAGAAGAAAAAGCAGTCATTATTAAATTTTCATTAAGCTGATCACGAGAGTAGCATCAAAGACTCAAATGAGCACGTTAAACTAACTGCTCTGAACCTGTTTCCTGATTCATAATACAGGTTTTATAATTCAGTCTTAACTGCCTTCTCCACAGGGCTATTGTATGAAAAAGAACGTGCTTATTTATTATTTACTTTATTTTTTGCTGTCAATTGAGTTTATTTAAAGGAACGTGCTTATTATACTGCTTTTAATTTTTGGTTTGGTTTTGCTTGAAGACTGGGTAGGATAGAAATCAATTGCATTTTAGATTTTTTTTTTTAAAGAGTAACAAATATTTTAATTTTAGGGGTGAGGTATTATAGGTACTTTATTCTTTAGGGTGGTACCAAAAAATCCCTTTGAAGGGATACCAATGAATTATCTTGACAAGAAGAAAATACCTGACAACAATTTAAATCCATATGTTCTGATAACATCAAGAGAGGACTCAGAAAAGAATATGTACCTCAGAATTGTAAGATATTGAGAATTCTGTTGGGTTGAGAGGTGATAATGATTAATAGTGACTATTAAAAAAATAGTGACTATTAGACTCAGAATGAATGGTCATATGCATCAAACTCTTTCCATTAAGGAGAGTTAATTTATTATTCAACCAATTATAAAAATGATTATCTCTCTTCTACCAATGAGGATTTTAAATTTTATTCCTCGCCTTTTAAATTTGCATTGTTAGCTTGGCTCTTTGGGTTTCATGCTCCTAACTTCTGTATCCGCTGCTCTGCCTGCTGTCCGTGAGAGGCTTGTCCCTTGAGAGAGTTGTTACAGCATGCACATCCCCTGGGCCCGGGTCTCCTTTGCTCCCCACTTTTCTAAGTCCTCCCTTCCTTCAGGGTCTAGTCCAGTGCTACTTGTTCCTTGCTTGCATCCTTGAACGTTCTGGCTCGTGTTAATTACTCCTGTCTCAAAGTCCTAACACCACCCAGCACTTCCTTGTGTTACTTCACAGGGACTCACTTGTTTGCTATTTTTTTTTTTTTTTTTTTGGTGTGTCTCATCTTCCTATGGGGTGGGAGGTGGGGAGAGGGAAGAGGAGGAAGCAGCAGGAGTCCCTGAAGTGAGTTGCTGAGAGTAATGATGATGACGTTTGATTGGGGAGAATCAGCTTGTACTTGCCTTTCTCTCAGAACTTAAAAAATTTTTTTAAATAATATTTCCTATCACCTTTTATCTCCTCTATGCCCTCTACCACCTCCACCCATGCTCCTGCACCCCACGGTCACCACACCGTTGTCCATGTCTAAGAGTTCTCTCTCTTTTTTTGCTCACCCTCCCGCCCCCGCCCCGTTGTCTGCCTGCTCTCTATCTATGAATCTGTCTCTATTTTGCTTGGTAGTTCAGTTTGCAGATCTTTTTTTAAAAATCCTCACCCAAGGATATTTTTCTATTTATCTTTAAATAGAGTGGGGGGGGGGGGAGAGAGAAACATCGACATGAGCGAGGCACATCAACTGGTTGCCTCCTGTGCACAACCCTGACCAGGGCAGGGGACAAACTGCAACCGAGGTACGTGCCCTTGACCGGAATGGAACCCGTGACTCTTTGGTCCACAGGCCGACTAACCACTGAGCCAAACTGGCCAGGGCAGCAGAAATTTTTTTTAAAGGCTGAGAAAATGACTATGACTAGGAAAGTTTCTCAGAGAAAGGTAATTTCACAAAGCATTGTTATTGTCTTATCTTTTGATTCTGGCGACTTCTCATCATGATCACTGACAGTGTTTTATTAGGTTAACCAGTTGGTTGAAATGCACATTCCTGCCCATCTCATACATTTAATGTTTCTTTCATCTCGGGCAGTCATGTAAATGCTAACATTTCAAATATAGTGTTCTCTTTCATTTGCACATTTTTATTATAATGAAAGCTCAATGAACGTAGTTAACCGGCTGACTGACATAGTTGAAACAAAATACCAAATCTTTGTTTTTCCCTTTATTTAAAACTAAGTGTAGCATGTCACAAAGACATGTTTGAGAAGCCAACTGTCAGCATGGAAAGATGTTCTACTGCAAGATGACATGGCATTGCTAAGTTTTCCCAAGCATGGCACACTTTAAGTCATGGACGATCCAGTATTCTACTTTCAGACATGAACTGCTTCATATTGTATCACATGAGATAGTCTGCAATTACAGTTAAGGCAGATCAAACCTGGAAAGGATTTGTCATTGAATGGGATATATTATAGAATCTACTAGTTCTATCCACTATTTTAACCCTTTCTCACTTCACATTTTTCTTAATAGTTTAGAACCAAGGACTACATTATGGTAAAGATCCAAATACGTTATTACAAATAAAAAAGAACAAGGCAAGATGAAATCCAACTATGTATTAGGATGACCTGTTTCAGAAAATCCTTGTGGTCAGAGCTCAAAGAAACTTATCTCTTCTCATAGTGACTTTAACTGCGTTACTGATTGTTTCTCAAATGAGACGTATGGAGGAAGCCTGCTTCAGTGTCAGCTTATTTATGATGCTGGGAAATAAACAAGGGGATTTCCAGAAATTCAGTAAGGTACCTTTATACTGCTTGAAGAAAAACTAAGGGCATCGTCGATTGCCTTGTTAAATTATGGTCTCTAAGAGGCCATCCTCAGACACTGCATTCTGGAGGGAAGATCTTTGTGTAGAAAAAGTAACAATTGCCACTACTGCTTAAAATGGTTGTGAAGCTCTTTTTCAAAGGGAGGAAATCTCAAAGAGTGGCCCTTTTCTTCAGGATTTATGCAAACATCTGTAAAAATGTGGCACGAGGGGATTTTCTTGGGGTGAGGGCCATGTGCCCACCCGTCTTCGTGGAGCTTCCTGAGTGAAGTCCTGCTAAGGGAATGGACGGCAGGTAGTTGTTTAGAAAGATCTGGATTCGTGTCACGTTTTGGTTTCCAGTGATATTTATAAAAGTTCTCTATAGTTTTTCATTTTTAAAAGCTGTGTTGGAGTATCATGCCGTGCAGGTTTTATTAAAATGAAAAACAAGAATAAATGAAAAGAAAACACATTTAGAAGATTCTCCTTCTCTAATCTATACAGGGGGCTATATGCATCTGTGCTTCTATATTCTGTGCCTTCATGGTCTGAGCCATGCTATGGGCTATATATTGTCTTCCTTTTAGCTCTGCTTTCTTGATCTACATTCTCACCTGGGAATACCTCGGTGTGGAAAGAATGAGAGGATAGTAGATTTAAGTAAAGAATAAAAGATGTAGTGCCCTTTCAGAGTCTTCTGGACAACATGCATAATGTAGGAAAAAAGCCTCCATTTTTTAACCCAGAGATGTTGTTTCAGATTCTAACTTCCTTCCCTCCCAGCTGAGGGATCTCGTGCAGGTGCTTTGTCTCTGAGCTTTAAAAAAGTTGGGTAAAAATGTATTTTTCATGATCTTATGAGAACAAAAAGAGATACTGTATAAGATAATGTGTGTACACCAGGCACAGTTTAATTAGGTATTTAAAAAAGATGACTTCTCTTTCCCCACCCTCTCCTGCCTCCTTGTGAATAGAGGAATAGGGTAGACCATGAAGAAAAATAGGGGAAAATGAAACAAGTCAAAGAAGTGAGGCAACATATTTTTAATTTTTGGAAGGGCTGTAGAGAAAGTAGCAAAATAGAACACTGGGGCATTTTAAAATTTATATTTGAAGAGATCTTTTAAAAAAATGTATGCTTGTTGCTGAAAGGATTATAGATGTTCCCCATTGATCTCTTCCAACCCATTCCCACTCCCCTAGAATAGATCTTAATGTAGAATGATTCTATATTAAGTAGCTTCTTAGTCATATACATGTAACATTTTGTAGTGGTGGTGTTTTCTCTTTCCTCTCTTCTCTTCTAAAAGTCATAAGCCACTAGCCAGTCTATAGTAATACAATAAGAATTATTTTTGCATTCATATAAATCATTATAATTATTTTTATTTATTTAAAAATTTTAAATATAAAAAGGTGTTTGTTTGTTTGTTTGTTTGTTTGTTTGTTTGTTTTGAGCAACAGTGATTTTTAAATCTCAGAATGCAGAAAGTGGATAAAACTCTGAAAGGGTATACAGGTCATGTAAGAGGCTTTGTACCGGAGGGTACAGAGGGTGTCACTCATGCTTAAAACTGATGGCCACCCATTGCCTTTGCAATGAGCCCAAAATCCTTAGCATGGCCCCCAAAGCCCTTTGTTATCCTCTCTCTCTGCAAAGTCATTTTTGCAAGGTTCTCTCCCTTGCTCACTTTACTCTGGCCGTACAAGTGTTCTTTCATGTATAGTAATGTGCCAGTGTCTCCTGCTCCCTTGGGCCCTTTGCCCATGCTGTGTCCTCTGACTGAAGTGCTCTCCCTGCCCAGGCAACTGGTGTTCACCCATTATTTCTTTGTTAATGTCACCTCTTCAAAGAAGTTTCCTGTGACTCCTCCATTTAAGCTAGAACCTGATATTGTAAGCTCTCTTTGCACATTGTTACTTTTCCATCATGACAACTACCACAACTGTCATCAAATTAATTTTTGGTAAAAATGTTTGTCTTCACCAACAGAACATCTGTTCAAATTGAAGAGATGATGTCTGGCAAACTATGGCTCATGGGTCATAACCTGCCTGAAGTCTGTTTTTGTATGGCTGGCAAGCTAACAATGGTTACAGTCTTATAGAGTTGTGTACACGTACACACACACACACACACACACACACACACACACACACACAATATGCAACAGAGACTGAATGTTGCCTGCAAAGCCTAATTTAGCCTTTCAAAAACAAAGGTTGCCAACCTATGATCTAAATCATTGCTATATGTGTTGAGTATATGAACATAAGTGTATTTATATATCACTTAATTTTCATGAGCAGGACACTTGCTTGTTATAAGGTATCCATAGAATCCATGATGGTGGTGTTATAAGCACTTTGAAGAACTGAGGGCTGTGTGACCATCACAGGATTCTTAGCTAGAGAATACCTATATTCAAAGCGGAGTGGATTAATAACCACCATAAATATGGAAGGAGTTTTTGATGTCACTTTTTAGCTAGTATTGCCCTGCTGAACAGATTTATTAGCAGTTTGGATTAAGACACAATGTGTGCTCATAAGATTCCCAGAGGACATAAAATTGACAAGGTTAGCTCTCTAAATTTTAAATGATACAATCAAGATGGAGAATGCCCTTGACAGGCTGGACCACAGAGACTTTAACAAGAATAAATGTAAGCTATATACGCTCAAAACACGACGTAAACAATGTGCAGATCCTACTTTATTTGGACATAAAGTTTATGACTCATCAGCTTGGGACTTCTCAAAGGTGCCCATCATTCAAAAATAATTCAAGGGATATAGTTATGGTAACTAGGGTGGTGAGGTGGTTGCCTTATGGTGAAAGAAGGAATAGATTTACAGTCTATTGTTCTAGACATAAACTTGCAATTGCAGGGGCATATTTTACACAGGCACTTTTTATTTTCATATAAGGATGAATTAGATAGAAAACAGAACTTTACTGCTAACATATTTATGAAGCGCTAAACTTTTTGCACTAAACCTGTATTAGGGATCAGGACGACAGCAATGAATAGGTGCTATCTTTGCCTTTCAGGGGTTCTGAGACAAATCTGTAAATAATGTAGGGTAGTGGATGTCTTAGCCCAGAGAAGGGAGCATGAATTCTGCCGGGAGCTGGGAAGTGGACAGAGGTGACATTGGAATTAATTCTTGAATTAAATGATTTTGTCTTTTACTCTAATGCTCAAGAGGAAGCAGATGACTGTACGTTAGGAATATAGGGTGTTAGGACTATTAGGTCATTGGGTGGGATATTGGACTAGACAATCTTTGAGTTCTCCTAAGATGTTCAAATTTGATAAGCGTTACATGAATGGCACATGGGGATTCAAAAAGTCAAAGTTCATAAAAGAGGTAGAACTTCGCACTGGAGTGAGCCACGGAAAGAAGGCACGAGCAGACTCTTGGGCTCAGTACGTACTCATGTCAGTCGAGTGATCATAACCTACTGGTGCTTACTCAGAGCCCACCAGATAGAAAAGGCCCTCTCGGGAAGTTTTATAGAGCTCTTGTGTCCGAATATTACTTTCCTTTTGAGTTCTTTTCCCTATTTCTTTCAGTGTTTTCTGTTCTAATTTGGTTCATGTTCTCAGAGATCTCAGTGAAGGGTATGTTGAAAAAATCTGCTAAATAAATAATAGCATGACTACTACAGATTTAATTATAGCCATACAGCTGCCTGTTTGACGTGTTCTGCTGGGGCCATATGGTTCCTTGTACATCCCAGCCCTGAAAGGGCCTGGTTTCAGTGGTTCCCAGCTGATGGTATTACATTCTCAGGGAACTGCTAGCAGCCATTTGGAAGTCAATAGAGTGTGTGCTTTATCTCCCTTGTCTCTCTGTGGGTGGATAGTCTATCGACAATTTCTTATTAGACCCCGAGTAATCAGATATTAAAGCATCCACCAGACAGGTCTTAAGAGTGTGCTCACTCATTAGGTCTACAGGCTGAGTTTTGTCACCACATTTGATGTGTTGAGTGGAAAGTACTTCTTCATGTAACCACTTTCATTCAATGGCTTTTAAAAAATAGTATTTTCATGGATGATTTTAAAAATTGTTTTCTGGCCCTGGCCGGTTTGGCTCAGCGGTTAGAGCCTCGGCCTGCGGTCCGGAGAGACCTGGGTTTGGTTCCCGCTAAGGGCATGTACCTCAGTTGCAGTTTGTCCCCGGCCCTGGTTGGTTGTGCGGGTGGCAGCCACTCGATGTGTCCCTTTCACGTCGATGTTTCTCTCTCTCTCTCCCTCCCACTCTACCTGAACAAAAAATGGAAAAATGTCCTCGGGTGAGGATGATAAAAAAAAAAAAAATTGTTTTCTGTCCCAGTGGTGTGGGAGGAACAGCAGTGGAGCAGGGCTCAGGGGAGGCCATCCGTCCTGCCCCTACCACTGTTCTAGGAGTGTGAATTTGAGTGAATACGTAGCTTCTCTGGGCCGCAAGGGAGCCAGAACTGGTTCCTCGAGGTCCCTTCCAGGTCCGAAGTTCTGCAAGAATCATCTGGGAACATGTTCTTTTGGTGGTAAGTATCCAGAGTAGAAGGATGGTCTTTCCTTTTCCCATTGTGGCATTCTGCGATCTCTTAGTGCTTGGAATGCTCAAATTTCCCATTGCTTGGGTTATAAAAAACTTTCAGTATGAACTCTGTGTAAAGGTCTGAACTTCAGAGAGCATCAGTTTGGGCCTTCAGGCATATTATTTCCATTCAGATGCAGTGTTCTTGCCCTGGCCGGTTTGGCTCAGCGGTTGGAGTGTCAGCCCACAGGCCGAAGGGTGCCTTGAACTTTGTGTTTTTAAGGAATAGTCTGTGTTCTTTATCAGCTACCCAACTGGGATGTGTGCAAAAGAGAATGCACATGAAGCATTTCCCTTCAAACGATAATTTTCTCTTTAAGTCACTGACCCCATAATGCTAATTTTTAGGGTTTTGATTGTTTGTTTTGTCTTTATGTGGTGGTTCCTTCCACAACCCCACGCTCCCATTGGCAGCTGGCACATGGGGAGCAGACAGGAGAAAGAAGCCCTATGTTTAGAATCTTTTTTTGGGGAGGTGGAAGAGGGAAGACTGTAAACAATACTGCTTTTAAATATTAATAGGTAGGTGAGAGTTAGAAGTGAAGCATTTTCATGTTTGTTTTTTCCTGCTGAAAACACAGCCATTCAAAGACAAGGTGTCATCTGAGGGAATGCAGGTAAAATGGTGTCATTATTGCAAGGAATTGTATCCATTTTACAGTTTAGCTGCACTGATCCACTCATGCACACTTCAGTCTGCAGTATATCTTATTTTTTCATCTTACCATGAGGACGATATTTCTGTAACCATCTCAGTTAAAACTCATGCATCTATACACTTGGTAGAATGAACTTACCTAGAGAGGTACTCTATTGGATGAATATACACTTTTAAGTCTATGATACAGTCTGGTGAAAAGCGATCTCTTTCTGTTATCCAAAGAATTGTATATCTGAATTTAATGTGGTGCCAAGGTAACTTGATTACTTTGGGAGAGAAACATTTTATTTTGCCACATCATCTGTTTTCCATATATTATAGAATTATATTAAAACTCTAACATGATGCTAATTATTGTTACCATTTATTGAATATCTACCATGCTATTTCAGATACTGTACTAGGAGCTTTTGACATATTGCCTGCAATATATAATACATTATTGTCAATCTGACTTGATAGATAAAGAAGGAAAATGCAGAAGATAAATAATTGTTTGGACTTCTCAGCAACTGTTGCTTAGGTTAAAATAAAATTAAAACTCAGGGCACAGATATTTTTGGTGCTCAGCCAAATTAGCACTGGTAGACCTGTTATTCATCTGTATTGGTGAAGCATTTACTTTTGGTGTCAGGGAGTATTGGGCATTTGAGGATATACACTCCTAGTATTGTGTGTCATTCTAGACTCTTCCTTCTCCTTTATTCCCTCTGTTCAGCTATTCAACAAGTCCTAATACTCTGGCTTTTAATTTTTCTGAAATCTGTTTTCAACATTCTGTTCCCACTAATGTTCTCTTGGTTCAGGACCTCATAAGATTCCTCTATTTAACACATGTATTGAGTGGCCTGTTACTTGCTCAGCACTCTGCATAAACACCTTCAAACACCATCTCATTTCCTCTTCCACTCTATGAAGGGGTCACCTGTTATCACCATTCTCTAGATGAGGAAACTCTGCTTAGAGAAATGAAGTAGCTTGCCCAAGGCCTCCTAGCCAATAGGAGGAAGAATGGAGATTTGCTTGTATATCTCTGTCCGACTCACCAAAGCTCATTCTCTTTTTCTCTGCTTGAATTTAAATCAAGTGGAGAATAATCAGTAACCTTAGCATGGTGAAGCTTTGACTCTGGAGATAGACAACCTTTGGTTTGAATCTTCTCTCTGCCTTTCCTAGTTTCATAATCTTAGTCAAGCTCTGTAATCTCTAAATCTCATTTCCTCATTGGCAAATATTGACCACAGCAGTAACTGCTCATAGAAATGTCTTGAGAATTTAATAAGATAATGCATGCAGAGGTCCTGGTCTGGTGCCTGGCCAGCAACCACTGAGTAAAATATGTTAGTAATCATTATTAGTATTGCTACTAATAATTTTAAATGATTTTTGAAGACTTTTGTGCCTCTTGGTAATGATAATGCCTTTAGAATGCAGTTTTACTGATCAGAGATTTGAAATCTTAAATTAAGAAGGAACTCAACATGAACTATTCTCTAAAAGCAGGACTCCCTTTCAAATCTCATTGATAACTTTTTGGAGAAGGGTAGAACTTGAAGGCACTTCATGAGGAATTTTTTAAAAACAATGAGTGGCGGCTACCAAGTAACCCAAAAATAAAAGTTATTTTTTATTGACCTACTTTTATTTTATTTATTTTTATTTTTATTTTTTTTATTCATTTTTTTTATTGATTAATTTTTGTTACAGATGATTCTCCTTTTTTCCCCCACTGATTCCCCCCCCTCCCCTCCCTGCCCCTTCCCCAGATTGTTGTCCATGTCCACTGTTCATGCATACATGCATATAAGTTCTGTGGTTCATCCCTCCCCCACCTCCCCACTCTTTAGGGGATTGTCAGTCTGTACCCCACTTCCGCGTATTGACCTACTTTTATAAATTTTGGTAAAGCCTCTTCACTTATCACCAGAGACCTTCTACAATTTTGCTGCCACCAAATGGAGCACCTTCCCTGGAGCTTTCGGTGTCCTGCTTGTATTTAGGTGGCGTGTAAGGATGCCCGTCACACAGGTGTGACCACTGGGTTCCATGCATTTAACAGATGTTTAGTGAACACCTACCACAAGGTGGCGCCTTTATAAGGCACTGGAGAAACAAAGTTGAATAGCATATGGTTTCTTTTTTATGGGGTACTGAAGAACCCGTCTTAAAGGTACTTACAGTCTAATAAGAGTCATAGCCAAGTGAATCAGTAAATGCATCGTGATAACTGTAATCTCAGAGGGAAGGCTAAGGTACTGCTGTAGAACAAAGTCAGGGTAAGTGCGGGAGTTGGGGTCAGGCTTACCCTCCCAGTAATTCTTGGCTGAAATTTGGAGGCATAAGTTGTAGTTAGTATTAAAATGGAATCCAAGTAGTTGGCATTTCCCACCAGATAGTTTAAGGAGTATTTCATATCTCTTTCCTTGATGCGTGGAGCAGGTGACCTACCTTTACGTGTGAGTTCATGACACAAGAATGAAAAAGGAAAAGTAACTTTTAAAAATATTATCTAATTCACCTACCATTTAGAGTTTGCAAGTTCTTGATTTTCTTTAAATACTTTTTAAAGTGCTATTCTCTTTATTTTGGTTTTCTTCTTTCTGTTTCTCTGACTTATTGGATGCAATTAAATACTGTTAAGTGCTTTAAAATATGGTCATTAAAAATTTTAAAGTTATCTGTACAGAGCCTAAACCAGTGTAGATGTTTAACATTGATTTGTTGTAGGAAAGGTTGAGAGATTTCAGGACAATATCTTCTACACTTTAGGTAGTAAAATATATTCACAGGAGTATCAGAGTTTCATAGTACACTGAAGTAGACAGAGAATTAAAGGTTAGAATTCCCATGCTGGCTTGGCTGTTTAGCTGTATGAGTTTCATGAAGTTTCTTAAACTTTTTAAACTTTAGTTTCTCTTATCTATAAGATGGTTTAATATACTATTTATCACAAACTTGCTGTAAGATTTCAAGTAATATAGTAAATGTGAAAGTATTTTAAAAACTGTAAATAGCCACCCTAGCTAGGTAGCTCAGTTGGTTAGAGTGTATTCCTGATATGCCAAAGTTGTGGGTTCAATCCCAAGGTTGCAGGTTCAATACAAAAATCAACCAATGAATGCATAAATAAGTGGAACAACAGATCTCTCTTTCTCTCTCTCTTTCTCTCTCTTCCTCCCCCCATCTCCCTCTTCTTCTATCTAAAATCAATAAATAAAAAATAAAACAATTTTGTTAAAACTGTAAATAAATAGATATAAACATTGACAGTATTATATTTTTAATGATATAAGACATGAGAAATATGACTGGAGATTTTTACAAGTTGCATTTTAAACTAGGCCAGTACTTGAAATTTCATCTTATTTTGGAAATTAGAACTGATGGATTGTACTTAATGTTATATTTAGTTTAATAGCCATTTGTAAATGTGCTGCTTTGTAGAATCATTTGCATTAATGGTGGTGAGATGTCTATATTTGGAAGGGAAAATTAGAAAATCAAATTTTCGCCCTCAGGGGACTGTTTTTATTTTGTATTTTAAAAATGAAATAGGCGAAAGTAGGAGAGTGATCGAAAATAAAAACATGTAGCCACCAAGCCTTTTAGCATCTTATGTTACTTAATGATTCTGTTTGCACACTTTCATATTTTATGCGCTCTGGAAATCGCAGACCATATCGTAAATGTTCAGTACTAATAACAATATAAGTGATTATCTAAATTTTGGATTCTGTAGGTGATCAAACAGTAGTTCCTCTCTATAGTCCTCTTAGACACTGGGCCAGTGGTTTTTAAATTTAGCCATTGGAAATTCTCTTCTAAATCACAGCTTGGAGATAAATTACAGGGCAATCAGAGCTCCCATTAAAAACAAAACAAAAAATGTTTATTGTCCCACCAAAAAAGTCCTGTCCCACAAATTACCTTAAGGGATGAGTAAAGAATATCCTTATTTAACAGAAAAGTTTTAAGGTAATTCTTAAGTGGTCTTGGAATAAAAATCCAATACCTGGTTAAGCTTATAAAACAGCGATTCCTGATCTTTCCCCTGCTGCCGTTTCCGAGTTCAGCAACCCTACAGTTGATGGGGTTCCCTACGATTGAGCAGTCAGATTAGGAATGGAGTGCTGGGGTGTGCTTCCGACGGTGCTTATTACCCAGGCTCTTGAGGGACCCCCGCGCCCTGTCCTCTCCAGCACTCTCTCTGAGACTGTTGGGGGAAATGTGCACACCGAGAATCACAGGCCAAGGAGCCCTACATCCTTGGCGAGGCTTTGGCTGCAGACCCCAGAGCAGAATCCTGGGCAGAGCCTCCTGTCTCATCTTGACAGCCCTGAAGAGCCTAGAAGCAAACAGGCTTCCTCATACATGGAGCTCAAGAGCAGGCCCGCTCTTTGTGCTGGAAATCCCCGATGACAAAGACAGACCGGAACACAGCCTTCATCGAGAACTGTTTGTCCAGTACCCGGAGAAAAGGTGGTGTAGGCTGATGGACGTAGAATTTGATTAGTAAACATCAGTCCGTTTTTTCCTTAGCTGTGGCTGCTGGGAAGTGAGGGAGGGATGGGAGGTAGGGACAGTCTTTAATTAACCATAGAAGCCATCTGTAGGCAATAAACTAGTCTCCAGCTATCACAGTCCAGGATCCCCAGAGGAGGTGTGCCTCAAATAGATATACATAGTTCTTGGTAGGTCATGTCTGTTTCAAAATCATCCCAGGGATTAGTTTGCAGAAGGTTCCTTGTGACGGCCTACTTCTTTATCCCAGCCCTGTTGGAGGCTAATTTTAACCTGAGGAAAGTGTGCTTGATCAGGTTAGATGATGTGTATGTTGAGTAGTAGTGGGACAGCAGGGTTTGTCTACTGTGGGAAGAGAAAGGCAGGATACGTCATGTCAGACAGAGCACATTCAGGTGGCACACCTGACAAACACTGTAGGCACAGAGAGCAGCAGGGAGGATACTGTCTGTGTTGGAGCAACTGATAAGAAGGGAGGAGGGAGCCCACATTTTTTGGTGTGTTGCTAGGCATTTTACCTCTGATGTCTTCTGATCTTGACCAAAGTTTGTAAAGTAGTTATGGCCATGGAATAGGTTTTTCGTTTCTCACTTTCCCTGATTTCTCTAAGGGTTTCCTGCCAGGGGAACACTACATGTAAGCCAGATTTGCAATGAAATAACTTTGTTCATTAAAACTCTCACTGTGGTATAGTTGTTTTATTAAAGTAAAACTTGTATATGACTTACTTATATACACATATATAAATCATAAATCTACTTGATGATTTTTCTCAACGTGACCACACTTGTATAATTGTCACTCAGATTATGAAATGGAATATGACCAGCATCGTGTATGTGTTTCCTATGTCATGATCTCTTGATCTCTTCTCTTATTTTTTTTTCCTTTTTTATGCCTCTGAGTTTTATTTGCTGTTTTAGACTTACTTTTCGAGATATATGTTTAAGTCATTGAACTTTAGCTTTTCTTCTTTTGTAATATTTGCATTTAAGGCCATGAATTTTACTCAATGTACATGTCTAGCAGTATTCCACAAATTTTAATACGCCATATTTTGATATTATGAGTAACGTTGACTTTAACATCTCAAAGGTACATATTTTAATTTCTAAGATATCTATGATTTTTAAATAGATTCTGCTGAAATTCTCCATCTTGTAATACATATTTAAAAATACTAAGTTACTTCAAAATCTATGTTTGATAACTACAATATGTGTCTCTGTTTTAAGTTTGTTTCTAATTTCTGTTGTTTTTCTTTTCCCTCTTGGGTCCCATTTATTTGATCTTGCCTATAAGTATGCCTAGTCATTTCTGATTGAATGTTAGATATTATATACATAGTAGAAATAATTTTATACTCTTGATGATGTTATCTTCATAGATTATTGCTTTCGCCTTGGGTTGGTATTAGGGTAGGGGCAGGTCACCATAATATTTACTTTGGAAGCTAGCTAATTGGAAGGTGGGTTTCTGTCTTTATGTGAATTGGCCTATTCCTAGTTTGCCCTGTGCTTCAGGTTTTGTCCTTTAGGGATCCCAACTGGACACCTGGCATGCTTGCCCATCATTTTGAGAGTGCAAAAGGATCTACTCAGTTTCTGAATGTCTGTGGCTACTTAGGGACCATCAAATGCCTTTAGAAGAATATCGGCTGAATTCAGCTTCACCTGTGCAGTTTCCTTTTTCAGAGAGAGAGTCATTTCCTCAAGTTTTGAATAGCACAGTAACTTTCTGATTCCCTTAAACCAGTGATTTTCAAATGGTGTGCTGCTGCCACAAGAATTTTTAAAACATGGAACACCTGACTGTTTAATCAGGGGCACTGACCTCTTTTTCCTTAGATTGTCAAATAAAAAATGACAACAGCCAACACAACAATAGCCATCGGTGTGAATGAATCAAAATTCTACCATTTTTTTTTGTCAGATTGGCAAAAAATAAAATATTTTTGGTGTGCTTCAGAATTTTAGCAATTAGTTTTATGTGTGCCACGGGACGAAAAAGGTTGCGAATTGCTGCTTTGAACACATTGTAAAAATCCAGCTGTTCAGTTTTTCTTAATGGAGGGGTTGGTGTGATGCAGGCTAGTTTATTATAGCTGGAAGTGATGTCTCTTAGAAACATTATTTAGGTAACAAATTTCTAGTTCACCATATGCACATCTCCAGGCCTACAGCCACTCACCTAGAATCTGATTTGGGGATTCATAGACATAAGAGATATGTGTTATGATTAAGAAATATAGTTGAGCCTATGAAACAGACTCTGAATCAACTTATCTAACCAGCCACGTCAGCTTCTTGTCTTCAAGGCACTGTACTCTTCCATTAGAAAAAAGTCTCAGTGAATTTGTCAAACTTGAATCCATCACATTGGCCACTTTTCCCAAGGTGTAGAGGAGGGGAATGGGCAGAGGCAGAATTATCTTACCCATGGTGAGTGAAAGAACACTTTTTCCTACCCTAACAACCACTATTGTTTGCATATAGTAAATGAATAAATTCATTCTCACAATAAATACTTTACTAAGATGCTCTTTGACCTAGGCTTAGTTCCTCATTCTTTTGAGTTCCTTGAATTTTAAATTTCCACAGAATGTAATTGTTCTTTAATGTCGTATCTTAGGTACTGCTTATGAGTCAGTCTTAGATTAATATGTAAGGTGACCATATAATGTTTTTCATGGTCCAAGATACTTGTAAGAATGAAAGAAGGTAATATTAATAATTACACCAGTACAGTGGTGGTAAACTGCCACTGTCCAAAGCAACCTGGTAAGTGTGATGATTCTACTACTAACACAGGTGTCTTTGCAATGGAAGGACATGGTACCAGGTGACCTAGAATGATTTTTGAGCTTACAAGAAGAGTTTTTTTTGGGAAAGAATAAGAGCTGGCAATTTCCAAAGAGAATGGTAGGGGGAGGAACGGTAAGCAGGAAGAATAGAAAATAAGCTAAGAAGAAGAAAAGCAGAGAGGGAAAGAACACCAATAAAAAAATACACTCTTTGCTCTAGAAAATAGGTGGATGTTAGCTTACGAACATGAGGCATTAGGTAGGCCAAATTGAGAATGCGTACATATTGGAAGATTAAAATCATTCTTGTGGAGAAGGAAAAGGAATGCATGAAATGCAGCGGCAGGTGTAAGCTTTGTAAAAATAATGAGAAAGTATATTCAAATTTAGATGATTTTTAAAACATTACTTGTAGTAAGGACAGCTTCTAGACTTGCCTGCTAACGAATCAGGTTCAAATGGCAAATCATGAGTAGTCCTGGTAAAAAATGACACTGTATTACATATACACTTATTTTAACATGTGTTAATAATGGCAGAGAAAAGGAGGTAGGTTTTAAATACCTGCCTAGTGACTGAGGAATGATATGATATCCTGGACCTACTTACGAGGTAATGCTGTAGGACTGAGGGTGATGGTAAGGAGGCTAGGAGGACCTGGTGTTAATCAAATGATTATCCCAGGAAATGGTTATTCACATTGGTTAGTAGTTACATTATGATGGGTCCCCTATAGAAAACCTAAAATATGCAAACTGCTTTCACAGAAGAGGCTAGAAGAATCTAAGACCAGAGTGGAGAATGGAAGATTGACTTTCTCAACTAGCTATATATGATGTATATTTTGTATACGTGTAACTTTGCCATCACCACACAGGGTTACCACCCCAAGTAAGCTATCTATTTTATAATCAGTCCACTTCTGCTTTATCCATTCATAGTCTCTAGTTTCTTGGTATGTTAATACTGTGTTCACTGGGTTGTTAGGAAAGCACTCAAAAAGTAAGAAATGTTAAGAGATTGTAAGAGTAAGCATTTATGGCAAAAGGAAGCCTTATACTTCTGGGTAATTATAGCAAGACCTTACTGTGAAGAAAGAATGCAGGCTGGTCTAAAAGGAACCTGAAGTGTACATATCTGGATTCGCAGTTGGTGGTGTTACCTGGTAAAGACCAAAAAAAAAAAAAAGGCACAAAGTCCGTGAGCTAGTCTTAGTATCGCTTACCAATTGAAGCTGCACATGGCAGCCATTTAAAATCCATTCCTTTGAAATCAAGGTTGGCTCAGGGAATTCTTCTTGCACTGTGTGTGTTCTCATTGTTGACACTGCATAAAATCCAGGCTGGGTATCCCTTGGAGAATCAACTAATGATCTATAAGAAAGGAATGTCAAGCGTTATCTTTGAAATTCAATCCAGATGAGTTTATTGGGTGACTTTCAACCTGATTTGAAAGCCCTTAGAGTCTGTTCTTGTTTTTGTTATCTTTTATTCTTTGTAATTCCTGGGTTATTCTTCATCTTTTTGTTTAACGTTTATACTTTTTTTCCTTAGTATTTTATTATTGCTTACAGTTTATTGTGTAAGCCCAGAATTGGTTTTCATACTTCAGTCACTACTTTTTAAAAATCAGATATTATTGGGATACTTGAAAAAGATAACATATGAATCAGTATTCGATGAGCCCACCTTCACGAGAGATCTTTAAACTTCGATTCAGAGGAGGGCCTCTCTCGAACTCCGCTGCCACCTGTGGTTGCCGCGCTTTGTGACCTCCCACTGAACAATACACCTTCCGTGTGGCATTTATGTTTTCCTTTCATTGTAGCTGCCTCTCCCCAGCGCACTGGAAGCGTCAGGTGAGAGGAAGGACGCCTGCTCCGTGCAGTGCCCGCTCCCAGGCCGGGGTGCTGTCAATTTGAACGATAAATGGAGTTGGGAGTGGAATTAAATGGTAGATGAGTACATGTCTGTCCAATGCAGCACTTTCTATTCTGCTTTCCTGCCATAATGTGTTTTATTTATCTCCTAGTCAGTGGGAGATACAGCTTTCAAAGGCATATAAACATATTCAAGGCTCTGAGAGAGTCTGTAGTATAGAAACTTAATTTAACTTTATTTAACCTGGAATTCCTAAAATTTATTGGACAGATGTACTTTTGTGAAGGGTCTGGACTCTTCAGTAGACAGAAATCACCCCACATTAATGAAAGCCCCAAATGGAATTTTCTGGCTTATGCAACTGGTAAGAATTCTTGGTGAGTTTACAGAATGGAGAAGCTGCAGAACCTCAGGGCAGGGACTGGGGACTCAGCAATCGCTCTCCATACTTTTTTTCTCTCCTGTTTTTGTCTGTTTCACTTTGGGTGCTGACCTCATTCTCTCCTAATGTGCATGGTCCTCTAACAGGCCCTTTCAATATGGAGGGGAGTACTGGCTGGTGAAAGGGAGAATGTTGATTTTTATTCAAATACTGATTTTCCAGATGGTTGGGTCCCTACTTGGGTTGTGCATCCATCCTTTGTACCTGTGGCTTTTATCAGGGAGAAAGTTGATTGATATTGGCCATGTCTAGGCCTTTTGTCCACCTAATAACCTGGCTGGTGGAGGCATATCCAGAACCTATGACCTTAAGAGAGGAATTAGGAAAGCTTATTGAGAAGAGCAGACATAATAACTATCATTCAACAAATGTTTATTGAATCTTTCTCCTCAGGCGTCTCCTACACATTAGGAAGTTAACACTGGCTCGGCTGGCGTGGCTCAGTGGTTGAGAGTCAACCCATGCACCAGTTCGATTCCTGGTCAGGGCACGTGCCCAGGTTGTGGGTCCAATCTCTGGTGGGGGGCATGCAGGAGGCAGCCAGTCAATGTTCTCTCTCATCGATATTTCTATTGTTCCTTCTCCCTTCCTCTCTCTCTCTCTAAAAATCAATAAAGGGATATAACACTGAACATAATAATAGATGTATATTCCTACCTTCGGGGAGTTTGCATTCTAGTGGAGAGGCAGAAAATAAGGAAGATAAGTAAAACATACAACATTTTGGCTTTGATAAGTACAAAGAAGAAAAAATGCAGGAAATAGGAGTAAAAAGAGCCTGTGGGGAGAAGGAGGCTGAAAGTTTAAGTAATGTGGCCAGGGAAAGACTCAGGGATAAGAAGGCAACTTTTAAATAAAGATCTGGCCCAACTGGTGTGGCTCAGTGGTTGAGTGTCGACCCACACACCAAGAGGTTGCCGGTTCAATTCTGGGTCAGGGCACATGCCCAGGCTGTGGGCCGGATCCCCAGTGCTGGGGGGGGGGAGCATGCAGTAGGCAGCTAGTCGATGTTCTCTCTCATCAATGTTTCTATCTCTCTCTCTCCCTCTCCCTTCCTCTCTCTCTAAAATCAATAAAGGAAAAAAATTAAAAAAAAAAAAAAAAAAGACTTGGCCTTATCTCTTAGTGAAATGGGGACCAACAGAGGGTTTTGAGCAGAGACATGAACTGACTCCTGATTTGATCTCTGGCTGCTTTGCTGACTAGACTGGTGCAAGGGCAGAAGCAGATAATCCAGCCGGGAGGCCAGTGCTATACTCCAGGAGATAAATGGTTGCAATGTGGACAAGGGTGGTGGCAGTGAAGGTGGTGAGAAATGTCAGGTTCTGGATATGCTTTGAACGTAGATCCAACCAGATTTGCTGGTAGAATAGACATGGGGTGGGAGAGGAAGAGAAATGTTGAAGATGACAGCAAGGTTTAGGCCTGAGCGTAGAAAAATGGAGTTGCCATTAACTAGAAGAGGGGAACTGGAGGAATTGACTCCAGTATCAGGAGGGCTCAGTTTGGGGTATGTGAAGTTTGATGTGCCTCTTAGACACACAAGTAGAGATGTTGTTAGTTCTGGAGTTCAGGGAAGAGGTCCTGACTGAAGATACACATTTATGAGTCATCAGCATATAGATGGTGCTTAAAGCCATGGGGCTTGATGAGATCACCCAGAGAGTGTGTGTAGGGAGAAAGGAGTCATCTAAGGACTGACTTCTGGGGCATCTCAGGCATCACATATTTTTATTTTAGAATAGCTATTAGTGTCTCTGAGAACACTAGTGTTCCACTAACACAGTTTGAAATATGCTGATCTAAAAGAACATATCTTTAAACTTACTTCTCTTCAGAGCATATAGCATACAGTTTATTTCCTTTGGCCTTTAAAAATATACTCCTAATTTCTCAAAATGGTACAGTAATCTCAATGAAGGTACCATAGTACTAGTAAAACAGTTTGTGGACGTAGATGTTCACCTGGGATTTTCTGCAGGTGTGGTGTCAGGTCGCTCCGAATCCCACACTCTGCTCTGTCACAGAGAACAGTTCATCATGGTAACTTCTTTAGGCCATAATAATAGTTTTGGCAATTTAATGATTTTAGACCCTTCCTATGGCTGCTCTTTTTATATCTGTATAATGTAAACATAATTTATTTTGAATATTAGCATTTCTTGGAGGATTAATGGTATAAACTTTGGGAATATCCCTTATCGTTTAGAAGTAGTCATGTTTCTAACATCTAAAACAATATATCTTGCCTTTGCTTTTTTATTTTTGATTTCCACTAAACTATAACCCTAACTTCCTTGGTTGTTTTGTTGTTGTTTTTGTTTTTGCCTCACTTTTCTTATATAAACTACCAAATTTAAGTTAAAAAAAAATCCCATAAAAATGCTACTGAAGGTGATGGAGTTCTAGGGATCAGTTTTCATTACACTTATTTACCCTAATTAAGAACTCTATCTGGAAATGGAAAGTAAAGTGTTAATATAGCCTTTTTATTCATGGGGAAAATTGGGCCAGCCTGCCACTTCCCATCTCAGTGATAATGGCACAAAGTACTGGGTAACTTTTGACTTGAGGAGAGAGATATTTGTATCGATAAGAATGTATCACTCGTCTGCCTTTCGTATGGTCCTGCAAGATTCTTATCTCTATCCTTCCATGATCATGGAAATATTTTCCTTGAACTGTGGGAGGCATTTCCCAGTCACTGAAGTATGGAAGTATGCTTAACAGCCCTATCCTTTTTTTTTTTTTTAAATCCTCACCTGAAGATACTTTTTGCATTCATCTTCAGATAGAGTGGGAGGGAGAGAGGTAGGAAGAGAGAGAGGGAAACATTGATGTGAGAGAGACACACCAACTAGCTGCCATCCGCACGACCCCAACCAGGGCTGGGAACAAACTGCAACCGAGATACGTGCCCTTAGCGGGAACTGAACCCGGGTCTCTCTGGTTCGCGGGCCGACGCTCTAACCGCTGAGCCAAACTGGCCAGGGCAACAGCCCTATTCGAAGTGGGAGTTGGGAAGGGAGGGGAAGTAAGGAATAAACCTACAGGGTAAGCTTTCAGTATGACTGTGCTGAGCAACTCTCAGTCTCCAAGAAAACCACTATTTTACCGCTGTACTCAAACTCCCACATACCGCCCCCTCCTGACCATCAGCTCACTTGTATTTTACTGCAACAATGTGAGCCTTCAGAAGCCCTCCTCTTCACCCCACCAAATCTCCCAGATACCCCCATCTGTACCCATGTAGCCTGCTTTCCCTAGTTAGGATTGATAAACGCGCTGTGTTCCTATCTGAAGGTAATCCTCCTACTTGTGATGTGGATAGTCTCTTCTCAGTAGTTTAGGGTTGCTTGTGTGGCTCTTGAAGTTATCCCCATATCTCCTGCGGCAATAATCTGTCTCTACTAGATCATTCCCATTAACATTCCAAAGTGTTATCATATTTCCCATTTGTTAAAAAACCTTTGTTTTATACTTCTTTCGCCTATCCCCCTATTTTTTGGCTTTTCTTGGTAGCAACATTTCTCAAAATAATGCTCTGTACTCCGTGTCTCCGTTTCTTCGCCTCTCACTCTTCACTGGGCTCCCTGGTGTCCCCTGCAACAACGCTTGTCAAGATCACCCAGCACCTTCGCCGTGCCAAGTTCTCCAGTCCATTCTTAGTTCTGACCTTATTCGAGCTGTCAGCAGCCTGTGGCTCAGCTGATAGGCTTTCTTTATCGAGCCCTTTCTTCACCTGATTGTTAAGTCCTGGTTCACCTCCGACCTCACTGGCTGCTCTTTTCCAGTGTCCTCTGCCAGTAGCTCCTCCCATTCCTATAAAAGGTAGGGTGGCCCAGGGTTTAGACCTCATCCTTCTTCTCTAGCTACACTCACAGCCAAACCTGTGTGATCCTGCCCTATGGTCATAATATTGTTTACATGGGGATATCTCTGAAATTTATGACTTTCTACTCTACCTTTCCACTTGAATTTGCAGTATAGAAGTCCCACCTGAAATATTCCGAACTCCTGACTGGTCTGCAAGGTCCTTACATCTGGTCCCTCCCCAACCCCCTTAGCTGTGGCCCCCCATTGCTCCCTCAGCGGTCATCACTCTTGCTTTATTATTTCCTCTAACTGCCAAGCTCTTTCCCATCTCAGAAGCTTGGTACTTGCTGTTCCCTTTGCCTGGAATGTTCTTTGCCCAGATCTTTACGTGGCTTGTCCCCTCACTCCAGAGTCAAATGTATTTCTTCAGAGGCCTTTCCTGACCCCCCTACCTAAAGTACCCGGTTACTGGTTTGATTTATGTTTTCTTAGCCATTTTCACTACTTTAAATTGTATTTTATTTCTCCCCTGCTGGAATATGAGCCCTAGGAGGACATGTAATTAGTTGATCCTTCCCTGTATCCCTACGGCTTAGATCAGTGCCTGGCTCCTACTAGACTCCCAACACGTGTTTACTGAGTGAATGAATCAATAAACAAATTATCTTATATGTAAACACTGTTTTATATGTAAACCGTGTGATTACACCCTCACTATTTTTTAATCCGAGGTACAGAGACATGTATAATCGGATGGTTAACAATAATAGGAAGATGGCTATAGCTGGGTCCTGGCATGTAGACTCCTGTCGGGATTCCCTGCAGTGATACCGGGAGTGCTTCTTCTTGTTCCCTTCTCTGGAAATAAGTTGTGCTTGCTTGGCTCTTTCCATGCAGCTGAAGAACAAGTTCATGAAAAAACTGCCCCGTGATGCAGAAGCCTCCAACGTGCTCGTGGGGGAGGTCGACTTCCTGGACACGCCTTTCATTGCCTTTGTTCGGCTACAGCAGGCGGTCATGCTGGGGGCCCTGACTGAGGTCCCTGTGCCCACAAGGTAAGCTGATCCCTGACCTCCTGGGCCTACAGTGTGGTTATAGGGAAATCTCCTCTCTCTCAGGCTAGAGAATCGATAAAATGAGGATACATCTAGAGTGAGCATATTGGAAAGATTAAATTTGAAGTAATGGTTTAATCTGACTTTCATGCTGTCACATGACTTGGCACTTACCTAGTAGTAATCATAATCAAAACAATTCTTCGGCCCATGTACTAGTTTCTTCTTATGAATTAATCTTCTTATGAATTATTATGAATAACAATTATATTTTTAAAGTATAAACTAGGGATATGGATTTTACAGATGGAGAAACTGAGTGAGAATTTAAGTTCTTGCACAAACCTACACAGGTGGTAATTGGTTTATAGATCAGAGTTGCTTTCATTTGCTCTATTTTGTTGTCCTTTTTATTGTTGTTAATCCTCACCTGAGGATATTTTTCCATTGATTTTTAGGTAGAGTGGAAAGGAGGGAAGGGGGGAGAGAAAGAGAGGGAAACATCAATGTGAGAGAGAGACATTGATTAGTTGCCTCCTGCAAGACCCGACCAGGGCTAGGGATCAAACCTGCAACCCAGGTATATGCCCTTGACCAGGAATCAAACCCTTGACCCTTTGGTCCACAGGTGGTTGCTCTAACTGCTAAGCCAAACAGGCCAGGGCTCATTTGCCCTATTTTTTAAATCGGAAAATTGATTTTGTGTGTGTGTGTGTAGGTATAATAATTATAAAGCTGTACCCTTATATTTGCATAATTTACTGTTTTGTTGCATACATTTTTATTTTAAAAGGAAGCATATTACTGTTATTACAACCATGTATTCAATACACTGCACAGTATCTTTGAACTCATTTATCTCCCTTTGCAACTACTCTCAATAGAGTTAGGAAGCTTGACTTATGGAATGCCATAGGTGGATAGGAGTTTATGCTTCACTTAAACTTGTGCTGAAGAAGAGTCTGAAGAGAAGCTGTAATTTTCAAATTGATATCTGAAAATTATCACAGGAATAGCAACTTTTTGGGGTGTGTGTAAGCGTTTTCTGTGGGTCTCAGGACAAGGACGGGTGGCTTGTCCCTTGTTTAGGTTTCCCCAGGGGAACAGGAAGGCTGTCAGTGCTCCTCAGCAATCTCAGATGGTCTGAGCATGATGAACTGGCAGTGTCAAGGGGCTCAAGGTGGTTTTGAGCCAAATTAGGAGGAAAATAAGAACATTTCTTTTAGGGCCTTTCAATTCATAGATTACAGGACACTTTCTGATCATACTATAATTTTTCCCTCACTTGTATATTTCTTAGACGCTTCAAATGGTATAATACATGTCATTATTAGGCAGTCATTGGACAGATAGAGGAAAGGAGTTGATTATTGCTATTTGCTTATTCAATTAATGGGATTATCATGCTTTGTGTTTTCTGTGCCTTAGCTTTTGGCTTGAAAACACAGTAGCAGAACCTTGAGGTTCTATCCGAGCCATCACCTGGCGAAAGTTGGCTGGCTCAGAGCATGGCTGAAGGCCAGCTGTGTGTCCTTATGCTTTTATTTATGTCTCTTTGGTAACTTTACTGGAGCTTGAAAGAGAAGGAAAAAAAAAAAAAAAAAAAAAGGAAAAGCATGCCTAGAAGTTAAATTGCTCTAGCCTTTTCATTGCTATTATTTTTCTTTAAAAGCTACAAATAAAAATATTTTCAAAGGCTTTTTATTTCACAATAGTACGAGTTTATTGAGTAGCAAATTTTGACCATTTTTGTGTTCCTCTTAATCATCTGCTTCTGCCTGTCTCACTCTTTTCTTCTGTGCTGGAGCGTGGCCGTAGTCAGGAGGTGAAATGCAGCATCATTTGAATCCACAAAAGGATCCCAGCAATTCAAGGGCATGTAATTCAATAATGTCATAAAACTATTTCGGGGCAATAATCTGGGCAATATATCCTAGCATGTTAACATTTTCCCAGGAAATAGTTTTATTCATTTGCTGTCCTCTGAACCAGTGCGAGCTGTAATCACTGAGTAGGGAGTCTCATTAGCTGTGTGTGTGTGTGTGTGTGTGTGTGTGTGTGTGTGTGAGATGCGGGCCGTTTACAATGGCTGCATCCTGTGCAATCCAATAAAGGAAATCCCACAAGGAATGTGGCCGTGACGGCGAAGGACCGCCTCTGCACTTGGCCCCGTGCTTGCCCTGCACACTGCCCTGTTGCACTGCCCGGAGACCCGGAAAGTTGGTTTTTGTGCACATCTTGTAGGGATCATTTTCCCTTTTGAAGGTGGAGGAACGTTACGCTCTTATGCTTATTATTATTGTTTATAATAAACAGTAATAGTACTCTGCACCTTCTAGGAAGTGTAGCTCTAGGAATTTTCCTTGTGTGGAGTTTACAAGTTTCTCTCGTCTGTTATTTGGTTGATCTATTTTAGCTTTCTGTTTATAGCTGGATGACTCCAAACGGGTGGATGTTATCTACTTATGGCCCTTCTTTCCATTCATGTGAAAGCAAGCAAACCATTTTTTTTGAGCTGTGGTCACTTGGTAGGGTACGTTGATGATTTTCCTAGCATCTCACACACTCTTTGCTTGCTGTCATCTTTATCTATCTATAGAGGCTGCTACTAACTCATATTTGTGAGCTATGTAGGGGATAAATATTATTATTCCCATTTTTAGTTGAGAGAGGGAGGCAAAGGGAAGATCTATTAGTGCTAGAAATAGAACTGCAGATTTCTGACTGAGGCCAGCTTTTAAGGGGACTCTAAGGAAATATCTACAATGAATTGGAATAAAATACTTTAGGGTTTTCCCATGAAGGATAATAAAAGCCTTTGATCAGTGTGTCCTTTTCTGACCTTGATTTTCACATATAAGGCAAATCATTTTTCAGTGAGTTCTAGCCCTCTAAAATATTAGACTGTTTGCCTCTTTAGTTTCGCTCTAAGTTACACATTTTATGTTATAAGTAATTACTTGCCTACAAAAAGTAGTTTGCACTTAATTGTCAAAACCATAAAGCATCCTATTAGAGGGCTTGGGATGAAGACCATGCTAGTTCAGTTCTGTCTTGTCCAACAATCCAATTGCTAGCTGCTGTTTACATAACTAATGTGGATGGCTATGGTTGGTTTGTGGTCCCCATGAGTCTCTTGTGGAAGCTGCAGTTCAGCCACATTTTCCAAAGCTGCTAAATATGAATAATGGTTATTTGATTTACTGTTGTTTTGGGAGAAGGGAGTAAAGGATCGGTGAAGGCTGAGTTTATTCTAGAAATAGCTGTGATGTATCAGGAAGAGGGGTGCACATCCTTTCTGAAAAGATTGAGTAGTTTAGGAAGGCTGGCTCTTTTTCTGACATTATGCTCTGTTTCTGGCTGTAATTATTTTGTAAATGTGAGTGTAGTCCATTGTTCCGGACGCAGATCATCTGGCACTTATTTTTGTTGTGGAAAATGCTGCAGGCGTCCTCCCCAGGCAGGATCAGTCATATGAGAAAGCTCACAGGAGTGGAAGCACCTCAGGAAGACTCCACAGACGACTAGGCACTGTTCAAATCCCACTGTGACTCGTTCTTGTTACGAGTGGATCTAAAGAACCTAGCAACATAAATTAATTCCCCACCAAGCTGTCCATGTGGGCTGTGCCCTTCCAGCCACACCAATGTAATGTTTACTCGAATTTGTTAATAAAGAAAAAGAGCTTCTGGTTAAAAATAACATCTGTCCATTGACAAACAACAGCTTGGGTCATGAAAGGAGTTTTCAATACATTATAAAAGCGGAGTTTGGCACGATGTACTTCCATCACAAACGTCGTAACAGCTTTCACTTCTGTGAGGTTTAAAGGGGCGAGAACATGTTTCAAGTAGAAGGAACTTGAACTTGATGAGTGGTTCTGTTCGTTTTCCTGGATCTTTCATACCCATTTGACAGTCTAATCAGAATTAGAGGCTTCTGAAGGGGCTCGTTCCTACTGATTAAATTCTCATCAGAAGTGATGTTTTCTGCTACTTATAGATGGCCGTATTTTCTCTCTTACTCTCTATATCATTTTAAGGAGGTGGATTCACCAAGTGGTTCCTGACTGGAGTAATGTGAACATTTTAACAGATATGTAAGATGTTGTTTCTGTTTGGCACTTGATGACTTTTCATTAAAAAAGAAAATTTATGTATGTATTTATACATATAAAGTTACCTATATATAAATTATATTACCTAAGAAAGAGGAATTGCACCTTTATGTCTAGTTTGTTGAAGTTACTGAAACATTATAATTCTCGTGTATTGGGTTTTGCTATGATACATGTTATATTGATCATTGGTCTGCTATTTCCATTTATTCTTCGGTACTGTTTAGCAGAGACCAGGGTAAATAATTAGGAGAAACCTGAAACACTAAATGAAAAGATATGTGTATCCCTATGTTCATTGCAGCATTATTTATTATAGCCAAGATTTGGGAGCAGCCCAAGTGTCCATCAGTAGATGAGTGGATAAAAAGGCTGTGGTACATTTACACAATGAAATACTACTCAGCCATAAAAAGAAGGAAATCGTTCTTACCTTTTGCAACATCAGGAATGGACCTGGAGAGTATTATGCTAAGTGAAATAAGCCAGTCAAAGAAAGACAAATACCATATGATTTTACTTATATGTGGAATCTAATGAACAAATAAACAAAATAGAAACACTCATAGATACAGACTGACAGCTGTCAGAGGGGAGGTGGGTTGGGGGCTGGGCAAAAAAAGTGAAGGAATTAAGGGGGAAAAAAACAAACCTCATAGACACAGACAACAGTATGGTGATTACCAGAGGGAAAAGGGCGTGGGAGGAGGTAGAAGAGGGTAAATGGTGAGGGAAGGAGACTTGACTTGCGGTGGTGAACACATGATACAATATGTAGCTGATGTAGTATATAGAATCGTACACTCGAAACCTATGTAATTTTATTAACCAATGTTACCCTGGTAAATTCAATAGAAATAAAGAAAAAAGAAAAGAAAATGTATGTCCTCATCTCATAGAACTTAACTTGGAGGCTTCACTTTTCCATCAGCTCTTGGAATAGTCACCCATTGTCTGCCAAAGTTTATACTTGAAGATTATTAATGACTGAGAGTATTTATTAATGACAAAAGAGTATTTTGATTTTGTCGCCAATCTGAAAATTAACTCAAGTGTCAGTGGATAAATGTGTATTTCCATAATGTGTATTTGTAAACTGTAATTATGATGGAGATGCTTGGGAGAGGCGAGAAGAGGTACAGAGTGGTTCTGGGTACGTTTTAGATATGATGTATTACTGAAAAACTAAGATTTGGATACATTGAAGGAATAAAAATGGCAGGCAAAGGAACCTTATTATTTGAAAATGTATTAAGTAAAATATTCAAATGTCCTTTTCTCTTGCTGCAATACACTTGTCCCCTTTTGCCTAAAACTATGCCCTTATGGTCCTGCCTGACAGTTGGCCATGGGTAGACAGGAAAATAGGATTGGGAGATGTGACCAGTACGAGAAGCGTTTCTAATTTGTATTTTGCCTCAGTGGTTAAATTTCTTTGCATGTGTTGCACTCAAATCAATAATCAGTCCCTTTAGACAAATGCATTTTACTGTCATAAAGGAGTGCTGTATATTACTAGACGTAGTGGTATATAACTTAGGTCCAGCTTCAAAAAAAGAAACGTTCTAGTATCCATTGAACCTCAGTGTTAGAAGAACTAAAATCCAATTCCAATAACAACTTCATACTGCACAGACTTCTGTGCCTGCCGATTGCTTTGGCCATTTCATCTACTGTGGTAGGACTTGAAAGTGAGCGAGCCGCCCCCCTGCAGAACTGGTTTTAAGCACATAACTACTGAGTGGCTTCATGGTTATTCTGAGATAAAATATGACTATTCATACTTTCAGATACTTTTCAATATTTTTCATTTCTGTTTTTTTCTTCTGTCAATTGAATTTACAATAAATAATAAAAAAGGAATTATCTACTTAAGGGCAATTTGGAACAGACTCTAACACATTCAGAAGTACTTGCTGTTAATCCTTCTTCATTTAAAGTGAGGTATATAAATAACTGAGTACAAAATAAAATTTTACTAAGCTAAGTCCTCAGCCATTCCTGGTCCCCTGAAATTTTACCTGAGATTTCTTGCCCCCGGGTATATAATCCACAACATCGTTCCCCAGGATGATTTATGGAAGTCATTGTTGTATAGCCTTTCTTTCTTGATTCACAAGCCTGGTGTGTAGGTTGGGCAGATACTATTAGGCAGTATTGTGTACTGAAAAGAAGAGGTAGGAAAGTCTGTCTGTTCTCTCTCATTTATCAGGCGCAGTCTTTGGGCTCTTTCATTAACCTTCCTGAGCCTCAGTTCCTTCACCATTACACAGGCATAGGACACCTGTTCTTATTGCAAAGGGTTGTATGGAGTTTACCGGAGGTGATGAATGTGAAGTGCTTTACAAGCTTTAAAAAGCTGTGAAAATGTATGATGTGATGATTTTTATTGTCCTCATTATCTCTGTGTTAGGTAAGACATGATCATAAGCAAGGCAGGGATTTATCCGTTGTTGCCATTAGTATATTTTTCTTATTCATTTACATATCAGGTTTCCTCCTCCGCGGCTGAGACATGCATCTTTGTTCTTGTCATCTGTGAGGGATTTCTTTCACTTTGAGAAGAGGGGAACCTAAATGAGTATAAGCTTATTATGTAAGTTTCAGGACCTGCGTACTGTGGAGCAGGGCTTGTGCAGTATCAAGAAAAGTTTGGAAAGCAAAATGAGGACAACCCCTCCCCCCCAAAAGACTGTGAATTATGCTTTATTTTGCCTTTTTTTTTTTTTTCTTCATATTTTCCTTCTTTACTTTGGCTGTCAGCATGTGGCTTGCTTGTAGACGACTTGGTTTTTGCTGACCCCCAGTCACTTCTGAGTAGACACATTTCTTAAAAATCTGGAGAAGATCATATGTCATTGCCCAAATTGGGTAAGGAAAAGTCAGAGAAATCGAAGATGTGCTAAGTCTTTCTAGTTATTGTGTTTAATGTTTTTTTCCCCCAAAATTCTGCAATTCAGTAGAAATGGAGAGAAAAGGAAGTTTAGAAAACAAAGATTGAATGACTCAAAAAGTGAAACTTTCCTCCTCAGTGGAGAAGCTTCTCAGGTTTCCCTGCTAAATTCTCCGTTGCCTCCACATAAACTAAACAATGAGTTTTGTTTCACTGTATTTGAAAGAGTATCTGTCATACTACCAAAAATATTCCATTTGTTTAAAGATGAATTCTAGATCTAACCTTTTTAAGAACTAGGATGAACGAATCTCAGTGTTATGTGTTTTGAGTTTGATGGAATGTGTGTTATAGCCTTTGCTTCTTTCCTCTTCCACTAGGTTCTTATTCATTCTCCTAGGTCCTAAGGGGAAAGCCAAGTCCTACCACGAGATTGGCAGAGCCATTGCCACCTTGATGTCTGACGAGGTAGGGAATCGGGAAGATGGTGATCTGGGAATGTCCTACTGGTGTGTTTGCATCCTGTGATTTGACGGTCACTGTAAGTTAATACAGTGACTTGAACTTTTAATTTTATTTTATAAATTAATTAATTTAGTTTTGTTACAGATATTTCTCCTTTTCCCCCCACTGACTCCCCCCTCCCCCCCTGCCCTGTCCCCAGCTTTGTTGTCCATGTCCATTGGTCATGCACACATGCATATAAGTTCTGTGGTTTATCTCCCCCTACCCCCTCTTCTGGGGATTGTCAGTCTGTACCCCACTTCCACATCTCTGGGACTACCCCATTCCTCAGACTGTTATGTTCATTATATTCCACAAATATGACTTGAATTTTTTTTTTAATCCTCACCTGAAGACATTTTTCCATTTTTTGTTCAGATAGAATGGGAAGGGGAGAGAGGGAGAGAAAGAGAGAGAGAGAGAGAGAGAGAGAGAGAGAGAGAGAGAGAGAGAGAGAGAGAAAGAGAGAAAGAGAAAGAAAGAAAGAAAAAGAAACATTGACGTGAAAGGGACACATCAAGTGGCTGCCTCCCGCATGACCCAACCAGGGCAGGGGACAAACTGTAACCGAGGTACGTGCCCTTAGCAGGAACCAAACCTGGGTCTCTCTGGACCACAGGCTGAAGCTCTAACCGTTGAGCCAAACCAGCCAGGGCATGACTTGAACTTTTTAAAGACTGCCTAACATACATAAGTTTTAAGAATGGAAAGCATTTAGAAAATAAAGAAAACTATTTTTTATTCCAACAGAGAATTTACCTTTTGAAAACTGTGTGACTGTCAGCTTATTTGCCATGAAAGTGTTCATTATAACAAAGGCTGATGACCACATACTTCTAATTGCATGATATACATTCAGGAAGTTCCTTCTTTGGATGTTTGCATAAAAGACATGGAGCATTTACTGCCTTGGATGGTTTAGTTAGTCCCTTGATAGCTAGATGAGCAATAGACACTATCTACATTCCAGATTGTATGTAATCTTCTTGGTCAGTTGTTACATTTTTCTCACCTAGCTGATGATCTGAAAGTCCCTTACACAAATCCTAAGCCTTTCATAGCTGGACAGATAGATGATCACCTACGCAAAGACCTTTGCTTTGTGTGTCGCCAATATAACTCAGATTTTTCTTTTTTTTAGTAGCTAGCGTTATTTGTGTGTTTGAGAACTGTAGTGTTTAGGTCTTAGCCCAGTCTTAACACTCAGTTTGAACTTTTCTTTCTTGAATTACCAGCAGTAGTTTGTCCTGGTAGTTTTTATTTCAGGGAATGACTCTTTAGTATATTTCTCCAAATAATTTTTATCTGGTTTCCATAGCAACTATATCAATAATGGTACATAACAGTGGGAGACGATAGGCAATGTTATTTTACAGTGTTGATAGAAGAAAAACATAAAAGAAACAGTCATTTGTTTTCTCATGCCTCTCTCTATATTCTTTGGGTTTATTACTGAAATACTTGGGGGTACACTGAATAACAGGAAATGTGAGTATATAGTCATAGCAACATTAGAGTTGGTTATGGATTGTGTTCTTCAGGCTGGACATGTGAGGCATGTGGAGTTACCTTGTTGGATCAGCACATCTCTTATTGTTCTTTAGGTGTTCCATGACATTGCTTATAAAGCAAAAGATAGGCAGGACCTGATTGCTGGCATTGATGAGTTCCTAGATGAAGTCATTGTCCTCCCTCCTGGGGAATGGGATCCAGCGATCAGGATAGAGCCTCCTAAGAGTCTTCCATCATCCGACAAAAGGTAAATTATCAAGCAGTTGGAGGTGTTAAACCTTGAGAAAGAGATTATGTTAGGCAAAGTAAACGGAGTCAGACAACTGCCCTAATATTTTTAGATTCCCATTTAACTTGATGTATTATCTCATCTCAAATGAATCACGTATGTGCCTTGTTTTGACATTTTATTGACACTGTAAAATGAATGTTATATTTTGTGATGTTCTTTGGTGATTACAAACTAGAGCTCTCAGATTATGATATTGAAATACATCATAGAGATTCTTTGGAGATGTTTTGGGGACTCCCTGTGCATGTGGAAAGGTCATTTTACTCAAGATGATGCCCTGTAGATTTAAGGGGTTAAGAAATTGGGTGAGATAATTGAGGAGAAGCCATTTTCTGGAAATCTGTTATTTTCCAGGTGAAACGGTTTCTCTTGTATGCAGTATACAATTTGTTCAACTCTTCTGTTCCTCCAGTCATTTGTCTGTGCTGTAAATATAACACTTTCAGAAGCGTCTGTTAGGATGGCAGAAGGAAATAATGATTTCTCCCACAGGGTTTTCCGCTCATGTCTTCATTAACTGATGCATGGCATAGCTAAGAGGCAGATAAGTACAATAAACTAATATTCTCTTGGGCTCTGTTGTCTTAGAAAGAACATGTACTCAGGTGGAGAGAATGTTCAGATGAACGGGGACACACCCCATGATGGAGGCCACGGAGGAGGAGGAGGACATGGAGACAGTGAAGAATTGCAGAGAACTGGACGGTAACTGATGGATTCTTTTGTCTTTCATGATGAGATTCTCTTTAGGTCTAAATTTCCCTTAATCTTTCTATCAGTGTTTTATTCACTGGTTTGTACATTTGTTCAGCCAACAAACATTTATAGTCACAGCCACTGGGGATGCAGCAGTGACCTGAACAAAAACTCCTGTCCTTATGGGTCTTACTTTGCAGTGGTGAAGACCGTGAACAAATGAAGGGATGTTGTGGTGGTGATGGTTTTATGGAGGAAAACAAAGGAGAAGTAGGGAGTTGGTGGTGGGAGAAAGGTTTTTTGATAGAGTGGCCTGGCACAGCAGCATTGAAGGGAAGTCCTGCAGGAGGTGGGAGTCAGACCCTGTAGACGTGGGGTTGAGTGAGGGGACAGCAGAGTGCCTGGTGTGCTGGGCTGGGGCTGGGGCCTGGGTGACGGAGTGGCGTGAGGGACGGGGTGTTAGAGAGACAAACAGAGAGATTGTGGGTGGGTGTGTATGGCCGGAGGAGTGAATGATGGGCCAGTCTTCCCCACGTGGCTTTTGTGATTCCATCTTTTCTGTACATTTACTCAAATGTGGGCAGCATGTTATAGAAATAAATGAGGAACTCACAGGGCCTGGTTTCCCTAGACTGTGGTTGGGAAATAGGGTTTACCAGATTGCTCTAAACCTCTTTTCATGACAATTCATCTTCCTCCACTGTTAGCTTCTCCGTTTCATTCTGGCTTATGTAAAATTTTAAATAGGATACTCATTTTATGAAAATAAGTCTTTTTTAAAACACTGCAGACTGAGATTTCATTATTCCATATTTCACCTTTGCTAAATGTACCGAGCATCTGCAGTGTGCCCTGCCCTGTGCATATACCAAGGAAATTGAAGCAGTCCACCGAGGACCGCTGAGGGCCAGCGTGCACCCAGACAGACAGAGAGATAACTCTCACAAAGTGTGGTAGCCCCTAGTTGAAGTCTGACCTATGACTGGAGGGTCAAGACTCCAGAGAGCTGTTGAGTTTTGAGGGAGGTCATGGTAGGCGGAAGGAACGGCAGGGGAAGGCTGAGTTGTGAGGTTTGCCTGGGGGCGGGGTTGACTGAAGCTGACCTGGTAACATTTGCAGTGGTGCTCAGCTGGCAGCGTTGTTCTACCACATACCTGCTTGGCTTCCTCCCTCAGTTTCTTTAGGTTCTTACCCCAGGTCACATGCTCAGGAGGCCTGTTCTGGCCACCATCCTATTTCAGCCATCTCTACTCTTGCCCTTGAGTTTAGCACCATGCGCTTCACTTATTTTGTTCCTCCACACGGAAAGTAAACTTCATGAGGGTGGGTATTTTTACCCTGTACTGTTGTTCACTGTTTTATTTCCAGCACCCAGATTAGTGCTGGGCATATCACAGACGCTCAATAAACATTTGTGGAATGAAGGAACGAATGAACGAACGAATGAACGAGTCTGGAAAGGAAGCCATGGCAAGACGATAGAAGGTTCTTGCACGATCTGCTCACATATTTGGATGTTTTGCTTCATATGTTGAGTAATTTTAATTTATCTAGACAATTCACTCTCATCTAAAGACCAACTATCTGGTCTTTAGGGAATGTGACACCTAATTTGGTGACTGAAAAAGAGAAAGATACAAGAAAATATATTTTCCCACAGTTTTCTGGTTTAAGTGGTTAAATAGTACCTTGTTCATTCAAGCACTTTAAGTACAAATTCTTTGCGGTTTAATAAGTTATCTGTTGGTTAATTTGATGGTAATTTATTTTACATTGTCACGTGTTTGCTTTCTCCTTACCCAGGTTCTGTGGTGGACTAATTAAGGACATAAAGAGGAAAGCACCATTTTTTGCCAGTGATTTTTATGACGCTTTAAATATTCAGGCTCTATCAGCAATTCTCTTCATTTATCTGGCAACTGTAACTAATGCTATCACTTTCGGAGGACTGCTTGGGGATGCCACAGACAACATGCAGGTGGGTTTGGTTTGGGGGAAGACACAAATAGTCCAGCCCAGATTGCCTTCCTCACCCTGCAGCTCAGTGAGAAGCAGATGGCTTTTCAGTTACTCAGCGTGATTTTTTTTTTTTTTTTTTTTTTTGCTGGATGCTGCATTTTACTTTGCTCTTGGCCTGCTGCTCTCTCTCCAACATTTTAGTAATGATAAAAATAGCTTGATGAAATCTGGCTTGAGTCACAAGGGGAGGGAAGAAGGGAAGGAAATGAGGATACACAGTTCTGTTTGGGCAAAAGCATCTCAGCTGCTTTGGTTTTGTGCTGGGCACAAGGTGCAGATCTTCTACGACCGTGAATGTGTGGACCATGTTCTTACACTGATGATGAGCACGCTCTTCCAGGGATGCATGATCACCTTCATTTCACACACGAGCCAACAGAATCGTCCACTGAGTGATTTACTCGAGGGTAGATTTGCTTATCTGTCGGTGGAACTCAGCTGTAAGGAATACAAGCTAGATTAAGAGTTGTTTCTCCTGTTCCTGAATCTGCTTCTTATTAAGCTGTACAAACTCTGGATGGACTGACTTAGTATGAACCACATCTCGTGGGTGACTCTGCAGGCAGCATTTGCCCGCCTTTCGTGTCAGGATCACTTACCGTGTCAGTGATAGAAAAGACACTTCTGATTCCCTCAGTCACTCGGAAAGAGATGTACAAATTACTTTTAGTGGATCCAGTCATTCAGAAAAACACAGGCATTGCGTGAGATGCTGGACAGAGTAGTGAGGGGAGGTGATATTCTTATGTAAAGAAGCAGGTACAAACCCTTCCTAACTCTGCCCTTTTCTTTCACAACTTATTACTGTTTAACCGATGTGGCATTCCTCAGTGCCGCCAACCAGCTTAATAATAATAAAAAAAAATACAGCTAATTGCAAATAATCGCTTTTCTTCCACTTCTATTTTCTTCTCTGGGCACGTTTCTGTTTCAGATCTCCGCCTAAACACAAAAATAAGATGGAGACTATCTGTATTGTTCTGAGTAAAAAGGGAGATGCTGTTTTAAACCATTGTATTTGGTTTCTTGAAAGTACATTTTATCTTTTCACACTTATCTATTGCTGCATAGCACAACATCCCCAGATTTAGAAGCTTGAAACAACCATTTTCTCTCGCATGGTTTGGGCGGTTGATGGACTTGGCTGCGTGGTTCTCTCTTTGGTCCTTATACACCTGTGAGATGGCAGCTGAGGTTGAGTCGCCTGAAGGCGTCTTCAGTCACATGTCTAGTGCCCAGGCTGGGATGTCTGCAAGAACTGGGAACTGAGGACTCGCCACGTGACTTTTCCACATGGGCTCTCTGCCAGCTGGGGACTGTGACGACTCCCGAGCCCGCGTTCTGTTGGAGAGGGGCAGTTGCCACTCAGCTCTGCTTGTTTCCACGTGAAAGTTGACTCAGTAGTACTTCATTTTTTGATTTTTAAAGAGTGGTTGAAATTTCGAACTCTTATATGAAATTTAGTGATTTTATAATATTGGCAACTGATGAGCGTTTTACAAACAATACTGTACTGGCCAGAGAGCGCCTCTGTGTGTCCCCGTGGCAGACCTGCGTGGGGCGTGGAAACGCGAGTGTGGCAGGACACGGGAAGTGTGGGAAGAAGGCGTTTCCCCCTTTTTCCTTCTATAAGATAAAAAGGAAAAATTCAAGTTATAGCAGGTATATCAGTACGAGGATTTTTATAAAACCTGAGGGTATTCGAATAGGATAGCTAGTCTTCATCCACGCGAGTGCATAAGGAGAACACACCCTTCAGGACAACCAGTGGAGCAAAGGAGAAGCACCCTGAGGCCGTGAAGAGATAACAAAGGCAGCCGTGAGCTGAGAAAATAGAAGAGCTGTGATTTTGAGAACGCAGCAAGAACAAAACCATCTCATCTTTCAGAATGTAGAGACTTTTTGTGCAGATTAAAAAATATGTTTCAATTACAGTTTACATTCAGCAGTATTCTGTATTAGTTTTACGTGTACAGAATAGTGGTTGGACAATTATGTACGTTAGAAAGTGGTCCCTGATAGTTCAGGTACCCACCTGGCATCGTACACAGTTATTACATTATTGGCTACATGCCCTATGCTGTACTGTACACCTGTCTCTGGGACTGTTCGTGACGACCAGTCTGTAGTGTTTAACCCCGTCACCTTTTTCACTCAGTCTCCTAACCCCCTCCCCTCTGGCAGCCATCAGTCTGATCTCTGTGTCTATGCGTCTGTTTCTATTTTCTTTGTTTATTTTTGTGCAGGTATTTTTTTCAGTACTTTTATTTTTATGGATGGTCTTCTCATTGAGATGGAGATATTATGACACTCCCTATGTTTTGTTTATTGCCTTAAATTTTTAAAAAATAATAAAAAAAATTTTCTCAACTGCAGTTGACATACATTATTATATTTGTTTCAGGTGTACACCCCAGTGATTAGGCCTAACATAACTTACTAAGTGATCATCCCAATAAATCTTGCACTCACCTGATACCATACATAGTTATTAGAATATTATTGACTATATTCCCTATGTTTAGTGCCTTAAAAAACAAAGCAAAACAAAACAAGGAAACACACGAATTGAACTCCTTAGCTTTAGAAGAGTGCATCTGAGATGAGAAGTCTGTTAAAGTCTATTGTTGACTCCTCCTAGGTAAATGGATTTCTATGTGAGTGAGTTCTTGGGAAAGATTCTGTTGTGTAATGTGAACATGGGTCTTCTTCTCTCCTGTGATAAATGACACAGGAAAGGCCTTGCTGGTGGAGTAAGCTGTTTTCTAGGTTCTGAAAACTTTAGGAGAAACATAAATGCTCTCCATGGTCAGGATGTTAAGTAGTCCACTAAAATGACCATTTGCTGGGTGTTACTCCTGAGAGCTGACTTTATGCAAAGTATCTGATTAGTGAAAGTACTGCGGTTTGATACTTCTGGAAATCACAGGGAGTGTCAGAAACACTGAAAAAATATGATAGAAAATTAATGATTTTTCATATATATGTTAAATTGAATAGTCTGTTATCAATTTCTTTTGGGTGAACTAATGCTATTAGTAAGTGGATGTACAGATCTGGGTTTATAAATCTAAAATAATCTGTGTAAGTAGAAATTAACCAGTATGTGCACATATATATGCACATCAATGGTTATTTTGTAATTTTACATATCCTAATATTTTAATATGAAAATTTTTATTTATAGTTATTATATGAGGCTTTCTTTCAATATTAGATGATTAGATTTATATATAATATATATATCAACATATATACGTATATGCACATATATATGTATATGTGTATCTCCAATGTGTGCACGTATATTATATATATAAATCTATATATATCTCCAATGTGTGTGTGTGTGTGCGCGCGCGTGCGCATATGTGTGTGTGTATCCTCATATAGATTGATTTGATCTATTTTAAGGATCAGGCAGTGAGGTGACTTGAAATGTTGGAGAGTAGCCCAACACCCACAGGGTATGTACTGTAACACACAGAAGATGTGATGCTCTGGCAGTGGAAATCTTCTTGACTTGGCATCAGGACAGCAAAGTGTTTTGTGGATGGGGTGCTAAGGCCCGGGTCATTTCACAAGTCCATGGCAGAGGTTGACTCATTCTTTTGAAAATATTTATTTAATGTCTACTGTGTGCCAGACACTATTTTAAGTGCAGAGGAAACTGATAAGTGACCAAAATAGATAAGAATCCTATTCTGACAGCATTTATAGTCTGGGGTGTTGATAAAGCTATCTGTTTCTGTGCCCCCAGGAGATAGCCGTAGTGGTGTGTAGTGGGTTCATTTAGGGGGTGAGGTCCTCTGGCTCTATTTGACCCTCTGAACAGTAGATCAAGACTAAGCAGAAAAACATTGGCACAGCCTGAAATAATCTTCAGTCATATCACACGCCTTCATAAATGTGGCAGTGGGTTATTCTCAAAAGCACAAGCAGCTCAAATGAGTCAGCTGAGAAGAGTGCCCTTGCTTTTCAAGGCAGACAGCTCAGAGATGGCTCACATAGGGCCTTTATTGTCAGGCTACAAATAGACATGGGTACTGGGTAGAAACATGTTGTGAAAACACAGATGAGTCACTGCATTGCTGTTGTTTAAGCAAACTCTTCTGCCAGCTTCTGTGCAGGAGGTCTTGCCTACTCACAGACAGGAGTTTACATTGAAGCATTTATTTCAGAGATGATGCATGCACACACACACACACACATATAATCACATGTATATAAGGTATATATATTTAATAACTACATACAAATGTATTATATATATATATTTAATGTTCCCATATATTTGTGTATATAAACACACACACACACACACACGCGCACATGCCATTTCATTGGAAGCAGATCTGGGGAGCCATATGAATCATTTCCTATGGACCTGTGTTCAAAATAAAACAGTTGAAGCTATCATGGCTCCAAGTATAATCAATTTATAATGGCCACATAGATGACTGTGTGATTTCCCCAACTTGGCATTTTGACCATGAGAGGACTCTCAGGCTTCCATAGTGAGTATTCATGGCTTCCTGATATGGGCATAGTTTAGCTTGGGCTTCTGGGAGTGACTAAACCGCTTCGTCAAGAGTCAACCTTACATTTTTCTAGGATTCAGCTCTGGCTGGTACCGTTTTCTGTTCTTAGAGTTTAATGACAGTATAACCATTCTGAGGTCCAGGAATTTCTCTGACACTCTTATTATATTCTTATTACTCTTATAATCCTTTTCAGTAAGTCCCTCTATAAAACCACTCTGGTCCCCTTGCCATATTGTGAATTAAACAATGACTCTTCAGCTTCACCGTCCTGAAAAGTTGTCCCTTCACAACTAAAATCTATGACCATATAGGTCAGTTCACTGCGTTGTCTTTATATTCTTGGTTGCCAAGCAGATATACTGTTCTGTTCATTTAGAGACTTCTAATTAAATGGTTAAATGTCTAATTAACGAATATTTGAGGATACCTTTGTCTTTGGGCAAGATCCTGATATAGAGAACATTTTTTTTGATATTTTGTGGCAAGTCTTTGTGTTATTTAAAAGTTGTTCAGTTTTATAAAAAGAAGAAAAGTATTTTAACTTAAATCAACATTGTTGATTGTGAATGAGCATAGTTTAGAGTGCAGATTGAGTGAAGAAAGTCATTTTAACTTTTTTGAGGAGTAAATATAATCCTATTTTCATAACTTTATAGCAAAAGAATACAGTAAGATTTTTAGAATTCTGTGAATTTTGTGATATTTATGGAGCCTAACAGAGCACATTTTAAGGGAACTTGTCTCATAATAAGGAACATTTATAGCTGGCATCTCCAAACTTGAGGCTTTATTTTAACATACTGCTGTGATGAGAATATTTAATCAATCTCCTTAAGTTGGAAATATATCATTTCTTATTCACATGATATTCCTCGGGAAATATATTATTTCTTATTCACATGATATTCCTAGATAAGATAGACATTTCCTTGTGAAGTTTATCATGTGCAATTTGTAACAACAAGGTTAAAGCAACTTGGTCATTGTTTCATTCTAGTTAGGACTGTCTAGTAATTCCAGTTTACCTAAATATTGCGCTGTGGTACTCAAACCCCTGTCTTCCTTGAAGTGGAAATGTGAGATGACATGTTAATCTGCTTGAACTAGTGTTCCAGAAACATACTGCAATTTCACAAAGGTAGGCAGGGGTAATCTGCTGGAATGATATCACCGGGTTGTTTTGGTGAGCAAAAATGAATATCTCTTTACTGACGAAGTAAGGGGATCTGCATTGCTCCTGAGCCTCCAGGGCATGCTGGCCATTCCTTCTTCCACGAAGGACTTGAAATAATTGGCTTCACTTTAGGTACAGATTCTGAATTAAACCTGTTTGATTAAAGTTAAGTAATTTGTGACCAAATTTTACTTACCAGAACTTTATTTGTTTTTAATTTTTTGTTTTATTGGAATGACCTTTGTAAACTCTGTCTTCTTGGTGATCAGAAAATGATAGTGATTTAGGCTGGTTGGGGATCTCAGATGTTGGAAATTTCTAGAATTATTTTGTGTTTGGCTTGAAATTAGTTTGAAACAGTTTTGTTTTTATGAGATGTAATTATGCATTGTAGAAAATGCAAGTAATACATAAAACTAGATAGAATGTTAATTTTGCCCTTAAGCTCATCACCCAGAAGTAACCATTAGCCTTTTCATGAACATCTTCCTATACATCTTGCAATGCATGAGTAAACAGATCGCTATATAAGATTTTATATAAATGAGATCGTAAACATGCTGTTTCAAAGCATGACTGGTATTCAATGTAAGTCTTTCCACTTCAGTATGGATCTTGAGAATCGTTTTTAATGGTTACATCTATTTGTACCATGAAACATGTGCTATAATTACTTAATAAATTCGCTACTAGTAGACTTTTAGTTTTCCTCAATTTTCTCATCTGTAAAGAAAGATTATGCCAATTTATACTTCTGCCAATAATGGACGAGTGCCCACTTTGTCTACACCCTTGCAAAAACAGGATTTTGTCCCATACTCTCATTTTTGCTATTCTGAGGGTTGAAAAATGATAGCTCATTCTTATTCAATGCAAATTTAAATTTATTTGATTTTCCGTGAGAGTGAATATCCTTCCACATTTTTTTAAAAGAAGATTTACATTTTTTTTCTTTATTTTAGAGAGAGAGGAAGTAAGAGGGAGAGAGCGATAGAAACATCAAAGAGAGAGAACATTGATTTGCCGCCTCCTACATGCTCCCCACTGGGGATTGGGCCCACAACCTGGGCATGTGCCCTGAGTGGGAATTGAACTAGCGACATCTTGGTGCATGGGTTGACACTCAATCACTGAACCACACTGGCTGGACACCTTCCACATTTTTATGGCTTTTTCCCCCCTATTTTCACTAGAGGGTATGCTTATTGATTGAGAGAGAGAAAAACATCAGTGTGAGAGAGAACATTGATTGGTTGCCTTCCGAATGTGCCCTGATGGGGAATCAAACCCGCAACCTGTCATTATACAGGACAGTGCTCCAACCAACTGAACCACACCAGCCAGGGCAGGCTATCTATTCCTATTTATATCTGTGTCCTTGGTGTATTTTCTTTTTATGCTTTTGGTTTTTTCTCATTGACTTGTGTAATAAGAATATTTTCCTTTTGCTTCTCAGAAATATCACAAATATATTTTTCCTAGATTTATTGTATGTCTTCTAACCTTATTTATGATTTCTTTTGCTGTATAGATTCCAATTTCCATGGAGTCAAAATCTTTACTGTTTTATGGTTTCTTATTTTTATGATATATTTAGAGAGGTTTCCCTACCCCAAGATTAGAAAAATATTTACCCACATATCTTAGTTCTTTTATGTTTTTATTTGGATTTTTTATCCATCTGGAATTGATTTTGCGTAAGGTTATACTGGTATTTGATGTTTGGTAACTTTAGATGATCTAGATACATACTCACAGCTCTTCAAACAAAAATACATTGTAAAGCTTCCTGTCTTGCTCGTCCATTCTGTTAGACTTGGAGTTGAAGGTCTTTGGTAAAGGTTTCGGCTCGTACTTTTCTTTAAGCAGGGAGCTAATTGGTCCTTCAAGCCTTCCATCTTTTTTGTTCCTGCTGGGCAGTGTGAACAGAAATCCTGTTTATGGCGACTAAGCACTTTTAGACAGAGTAGATGCAGTAAGGATTTGGCAGCTGTGATCTGTCAGGACAAAAATCACTGATTTATAGGCTGTAACCACACAGGTGAAATAAAAAATGAGTGTTGGGTATCCAGTCTTCCTCCCCATTGTAGTTGGCTGGTCTGCAACTGAGCCTTAACTGTGCTAGTGGGTGGTTTGTATCGTGAAAGAGGAGGACATGTTGCTTGAATGCGACTCAAATTTGGGCAAGAATCACCTGGGGGACTTGGCCAACACACTGATTCCCCAGGCCTGATCTTCAGAGATTATGATTTAATTTTTCAAAGTAGAGATGGAGAACCAGTACTTTTCTCTCTCTCTTTTTAAAAAGCTTCCCAGATAATTCTCATGGGACTGAAATTTGATTATATATTTGCATCGTTTCTCCACTCATTTTGATCCTGGGCCTGGCTTCTCTGGGCGCCTGACTTCACACTCCTGCAGGTAGCTCAGGGCTCACGGCCCGTGGCCCATGGCGATGTTTAAATGGCATTAGGCCGCACCATTCTTCATGGCTAAATTTCAGAATCAAAGAATTATCTAGAGAAATTTAATTTTATTATTCGCACAGTTTGTATAAATTACCACCAACAGGGGCTAGAATTTCACTTTTTATGGTTTGATCCATTTTAGTTTTTTTCCTCCAAGCTTGAAATAGAACAATAATGTTGGTGAATGCTTTATCATTTTCTGCCACCAAAATACTTTATTTTCCAACTTTTACTTGATTGAAAATTGTCAAAGAAACAGAAAAATCTTTGTTTTGGAGGCAGTTGCACCATTTTTCTCTTTCTGTTACTGCTGTTCAATAATCACAGGGTTGTAATTTTTATTCTAAATAATAATTTTCTTAATAAAAAGGACATAAAACAACAGTGGTTATATGAAGATACTAAATTGCAATAAAGTCAGAATTGACAGCATGAATTTTTAATGTTTAATGCTGGCGTTACCAATCATAGTTGGATTTTTGTGTCTTTAGAATCTTACTCCTAAGGTCTGAGGTTTTTATGCTTGATTTTGGGATGGGGGAGGGACTTGTGCTGATTTTCTTGGCTGTTTTGTGAAACAAGGGCCATCTTTGGTTTACATTCACACCCGGAGATAAGCAGAGAGATGCTCAGAAATGATTTGGGATGTGGGTTTTTACTTCATTGCTGTGCAGTAAAACAATTTTGGTGTGTTGTAGTCGATTGCACGTGTTTAGTGACACGAGGGATGGAAAGGAGCCGCTCCCGGCCGTGGTGTTGGCCCCCGGCTGCTGTTGATCTGGGGCTTGCTCTGGGGAATACTGAGGCCCTAAAGAGTCCCCCCACTTCTTCTGAGGATTAATCTTAATCTTTGTATGTCACTCCGTTTTCCTTTCTGTTTTGAAGAAAAGAGAAGAAATAGAGGCAGTCTGGGAAGAAGAGGATGAAAAGCAGCTGAAGGAAAGGGAACTGATCTTTTATTGTATCTCTACTTTATTGTTAGCTCTTTATATATTATTGTCTTATTTAGTCCAAATGAATATCCTGTAAAATAACCATTGATATTCTAGAAGAGAGAATTAGGAGTTAGAGAGTCCGGTGACTGGTGGAGTGGAGATTTAAACTCAGCTATTCCTGCCCGGCTGGCGTGGCTCAGTGGTTGAGCATCTACCCAGGCACCAAGAGGTCGCCGGCTTAATTCCCGGTCAGGCACATGCCCAGGTTGTGGGCCTGATCCCCAGTGGGGGGCCTGCAGGAGGCAGCCAGGTGATGTTCTCTCTCATCAGTGTTTCTATCTCTCTCCCCCTCTCCCTTCCTCTCTCTCTAAAATCAAAATAAAAAAAATAATAAAATAAATAAACTCAGGTATTTCTGACTCCAACACTTGCTATTTGGGCTGAGCTACCTGGAAATGACTTTGGAAATCATCTAGTTCAACTTCATCTTATCTCTAAATAAATACATTATTATATGTTACTATTCATTAAAAATATATTCTCTATCAGAGACTGTGCTAAGCACTTTACATATATCATCTAATCTAATACATATACTAAGCCATAGAGAGATTAAATAACTAGCCTCAAGTTATTGGGTAAATGTTACAATCTAGACATAAACTTGAGATTGTCTATCTCCAGAGTCCATTGTTATACTTTATCAGCTCAATGTTTTTTTCCTCCATGAGAAAATTAAAGTTGACAAAGGTTAAGTGACATTCTCAACATCATCAGCTCTTTGGTGGCAGAATGAAGTCTAGACTCTAGATTTGCTGACTGCCAGTTGTTTGTTCTTTAGACTAGTCTCTAGTGGGCAACACTTGATCAGAAATAGAATAAAATAAAAGCCCAACCAAAATGGAGCTGGGGTGCTTTATAGTATCTGATTCTGCTACAAAATGAGCTCTGCCATCTACATTCTCATGAATTGCCAGGGAGTTTGTTCGTCTGTGGGAAAGAAGGTTAGAAGTATCTTTATGAATTATAGCTACTAAAAATATGCACATCCACACATAATTTTCCTTTTTTACATCAGTGAACACTGAATATAATCAGAAAAGGGGTTTCTGATAGTTCACTTTATAAATTGCTTTCAATTCTATGTACAGTTAAACTAAAGTTATTCATTACATGAGATAATTTTTTAAAATTTCTGTATTGTCAAGAGTAACATGTCAAAATATGGTGAAAATAGTTCTTTTCCCAGAAATGCTGGAAGCATCTCTAAGTTCAAGCAAGTTTCTTTCCAGTGCAGTGTGTATAATAAATCACATTTCTCTGTTTCAAAATTGTCAGCAACAAAATGGAAAATCTAGCACTTACCAAAGGATCAAGTACTGAAATAAAAATAATCTGCCTTTTAGCTGTCACATAGCATTCATAAATCAAAGCCATTTTCTGGAAGAAAGTAGCTGTTATCTTTACTGAATGAGCAACAATGGCTGTTAACTTTTGATAAGTGGAATGTGGGGTGTGATTTGGGCCTTCTTGGGTTCCTTGAGCACTGCCCGAGTGCCTGCAGAGCACATGCGGGATGGTGTACTGCACGACGAGAGGAAGAGAACTATGATGACACTGGGAGACCCCGTTCTCGTCCTTACAGTCACTAAACGTGATGTCAGATCAAGCAGAGATCCCTAATGTCACATTCCTCCTTTCTTCCTTCACGTTCTCTTTTATACCCAGGCTGTACTGTATTTTGACTCTGAAATAGTGAAGAAAAATAGGCATTGCATGTTTGATAAAGAATGCTGCAATGTAACACCACCCATTACATGTACCCGGTGTGGCTTGTCCTGCCACGTGGAGGATTCTAGTCCTACCCTTTCATGCTAACACACACTAAGTTATGAAAAAGAAAGATAAATTATGAAGCATAAGAGCCCCAAAGTCAATGCGTAAGGAGTAGAAAACTGCATATCCAAGAAAATCCCCGGTGAAGACACATTTTTCTCCTTGCTGAGGGTGAGGTGGTGGATGGGCAGGTACCTGTACTCCAAAGACTTGTGCCTCACTGAGTGTGGACGTGTTCATTCAGTTAACCACCTGAAACGCGTTGTCTTCAGGTGTAAGAGATTCTGACTGATACTATTTGTTGGGCACTAGGGAATCTGTCTCTGCACACGTGCTGTCTGGTTCTGCTAACCTTGCTGTTCCGCTTCCTGTCCCTCTGAGGAGGAATGGGGTGGCTATTCTTAATTACATATGGAATGGCTATAAAATAACAAGATGGCACCCTTCAGCCAAGCAGCGAATTTACATCTGTGGAAATAGGATCTCCTTCTTTCTACCAGGCTTCTTAGATGGAAGAAGAAATTGTCCTGAATGTTTCAGAATGTGTGTGCTCTTTAAGTGAGAAGCCAGTCTTATTGCTTGTCAACCCTTGTTTTTTTACCCCATCCCCACCCAAGCTCCATTATTACATGGCGTGACACTAAAGGATTTGTGTCTGTTTGCTTTCTTTTTTTTTTTAATCCTCAGCTGAGGATATTTTTTTCCATTAATTTTTAGAGAGAGTGGAAGGGAAGGGGAGAGAGAGAAACATTGATATGAGAGAGACATATTGATTGCTTGCCTCCTGCACATGCTCCAATGGGGGCTGGTGATTGAACCTGCAACCCAGGTACATGCCCTTGACAGAATCAAACCCACAACCCTTTGGTGTGCTGGCCAATACTCTAACCATGGAGCCACGCCAGCCAGGGCTGTGTCTGTTTTCTGAACTGAACTCCACCCTTAAAAATGAGGATGTGCTATTTCTAATGTCATTTTAAGGAGAATATTGCTTGTTCTGCAGCGGTGCAAGAACTATTTTGAGAAATCATAATAAGGGTCTTCTAGGGATGGCCTTTGAGTGGACATAGCACTTAGTATACTTTAGTTCTATAAGTTGGTTAAAAAAAACAATTTCTTTGTAATCATTTTATGTATATCATATGAAAGTGAATGAAAAGTTGCTGTAGAACTTTCTGGGCAGTGGAAAGGGGTGATTGATTCAGTGAGGCCGACAGTGGCAGATGGATAGGTCACGGGAGGGCAGGGCAGGGCCTGGGAAAATCTCAGGTTCCCAAAAATCCAGCCTGCTGCACTCAGAGGGTGGTTCAGATTGAGAGGTGGCTTGGTTTATGTAAACATATATCATACTTCTACAAACAAATAATTATTGTTCAGTTGAAGAGAGAAAATCTTCCTAGTACCATTTTATTTTGGTGTACACTTAAAGTTACAGAGATCACATAATTTTTCTTTACGATATAAATTTATTTACCACTAAATATATTTCATGTCTTTTAAAGCTATAGAATATCTTTACTCATTTAAAATTGTTTTACACATTTAGTGATTCAGATTTACAGCCTTATAGATAGACTAAGGATCTCTCTCATACTTTTATGTTTAAAAGTCATCTCTGGAGTCTGGCTGGGGTGGCTCAGTGGTTGAGGGTGGACCAATGCACCAAGAAGTCACTGGTTTAATTCCCAGTCAGGACACATACCCAGGTTATGGGCCCGATCCCCAGTGGGGGGCATGCAGGAGTCGGCCAATCGATGTTCTCTCTTATCAATGTTTGTATCTGTCTCTCCCTCTCACTCTAAAAATACCAATAAAGAAAAAAACAATAAAAATAAGTAAAAATCATCTCTTGATGAAATACTATTTTAAATTTACCAAAGGACCTTTTTACAAATAAGCACATACTTCTCTAACTCAAGTTTGAAATGATGAGAAATATAGGAAACAGGCTAGTTTGCATCAACTAAGGCATTGGTCCCAAAGGATGAGCTTAAAAAAGTTAGCATAATTTTGTAGTTGGTGATGCTTTGTAGCTCATTCATCTTTGTTCTTGTTTTGCTAAAGGAAAAGAATAAGTTGATTTCCAAAGATATAACTACAGGGAGATATGGCCACAAAGATTTAGCTATTTTTGTCCCTGCACATTGAATTCCTCTAAGATAAAGTAAAATTGAAGCTCCCATGAAGTTAACATTGGACAATAAATATGTAATAAGAATATTTTTTGGAATTGATGTCTTAGCGATTACAGGTTGGAAGAAAACTCACTTTCTGTCTCCTTGCTCCCCTCTGCACTCGAAAAGATTTCTTCTAAAAGAATAGCTTTCCTGCATAAAATAGAGCTACTTGCAAGTACCTGCTATGTGCATGGTGAAATCAGGCTGCAGTGAACACTGAAGGTAACCACAAAGAGAAAAATGCCATCCAAAGTGATGGTGTCACTTCCCCCACTGGTTGGCATTATATAATGTGACTATGTGCAGAAGCTTCAGTAATATTTTCGGAACAGATCAGAGGCATCTTTCACCTTCGGTAGTCAACCACCTGTCATTTTAGTCACATTGTTCTTTGTGCAGTTCAGCCCCTGGGGTAGGAAGGAGTTGCTAGATCATATGTATGGTGAACTAAGTGATGATACTCATTGATGAGAATCTACTGCTCATATCTGATGTGTTTGCTCTGGCCCTCATAATAGCATATTCATGTGGCTTACTTTCCCTGATGATATCACATATAAGAAGAAAAATGACATGTTTCTTTTGACACCTGTGTTTCCTCTCTTAGGGCGTGTTGGAGAGCTTCCTGGGCACGGCCGTCTCCGGAGCCATCTTCTGCCTCTTTGCCGGTCAACCACTCACTATTCTGAGCAGCACAGGACCTGTTCTAGTTTTTGAGAGGCTTCTATTTAATTTCAGCAAGTATGTATATACATATCTAATTATAAATTAGGATTGTTTAACTCTAGAGCATTTATTGTCTAGATAGAGCACAGAGTAGTAGTTCAGTAGATCAAAATACAGGAATTGTAAGAGTTGGAGTTGGAAAGACCTGAGAGATTAGGTAGTCCAATAGTCATTGTACGCTTGATCCAATTTATGCCTATATATTATCTACTTGCCCTCCCCCATGATTCTCTGCCCCTTATTGTCCTGCTCGGGCCCCTTTGCCCTCTGGCTACCCGTTGGGTCTGGTTGAGTGTGGAGCACCAATAAGACAGGAGTGAAGAGAGGTCTGGATGTGTGCCCACCTCCCCCACCTCCCCCTCTCTGCTTTAGCACTGTAGCCTTGCATTGGCTTGTCCCTTGAGTATAGTCCCACTAGGGTGGCTCCTCCTCTGGCGGTAGTCCGCACCAGGCTCTGGTGGCTCGATTCCTTCCTTGGCCTTTTCAAGCCAGGAGGTTGAAATGACTTCCTGATGCTGCTAGCCTCTGAGTGCCTCGCCATTCTCCTACTCACACCCCTGTAAATAGCTCATTGATTAAGTTTGTTTCAGAAACCCATTTGAGAATGACTTCTATTTCCTGCTGTGATCCTGACTGACACACCAGAGAAATGAGATGTCTTGTTCAAGGTCTCATGGCTCATTCCTGAAAGAGCCTGGCTGCTGCTCTGGTTTACCGCTCCTAACCTCAGTGACTGTGTTTTTAACTAAAGATACATTGTGAGACTCAGCTGAGTAATAACTAATATTTGTTGAGGGCTGACCATGTCCCAATATTATTCTGTGTGCATTACATATGCTTCCTCGTTTAATTCTTGTAGCAATCCTATGAGGTAGGACCACATTCTGTTGTATAGATGAGCAAGCTGGTGCAGAGTAGGTTACTGAAGTGGTATGACCAGTTGTTAGCAGGGCTGGGGTATGAATCCCTGCTTTCTGCCTCCAGAGCCTCTGCCTCTTACAGACTCACTAGACCCTACTAATGAGCATGACAATTCTGATACTAATGTTGTCTTTTAGAAATAGATGGATCTGCTGTAAGAAGGAAACAATCAAGTTAAGCAAATTATCCAAGTGGCTACATTAGCACACAAATGGATTTGAAATAAAATTGGGTATTCTGGCCTCTTTCTAATGAACTTAATACCTCTAAGAGAGAATTGCCTTTGCTGGCAGACATCAGTCCTTAAGCAGATTGCAGAATTTCATAAAACTTTCTCGTACTCCTTGTTGGGATTTGCTTATATTACTATATATTTTATGGATTTTAATGTTAGAAATGTCATTACTTACATAATACCTCTAGGACTTGGGGACTCTTGGAGTAGCCTTTGGAACTGTGTGCCATCAGAAATGATCACCAGGTGGAAGAGGGGATGAGGGTTTAAAACTAATGTTTTGAAAATGGGGTTGAGAACATCAGTGAGGGTCTTCTGAGAACGTGAAGTTCTAAATTTTAAAAATGTGAGTTTTCTATGGCTCATTACTACACGTCCCTCCTCCATTATGATTCTCAGAAGGACATTGGAAAGAATTCTGTTCATGTCAGTTTATAGAAAGAGTCAAACAGTTTGTATATGTTTAAGAAAACATTGTGTGAGACAAGAAAGCCTTTTGTGGAAAGATTAAACAAGCATGTACTATAAACAGGAACAAACACGCGCAACCTTTGCAGAAAGATTTATTGGCTGCAATGTGATCAGAGCCTTAATCTACAGAAAATATTTGCATCTCGGTTTACTTCAGATAACTGTAGGAGAGAGATTATTTCCTTTCTCTAAGCAAGTTCCTTTCTCACTTTCCTTTCTGTTTCATCATAACTGGTAACATAAACATGGTTCCAAGGGATGTATTTGAAAATAGTTGTAAAGCAACAAGAAATTTGGTAACTCGGTGATGGATATCAACAGGGTTTCTGTAATGTTTCTTGTTGTGGCAAACCTTATTATTCTATTTACAGTGCTTCACCAAATACTTAAATATTATAATGACAGAGCTAATATTTAGTCTAGATGCAGAACATTTGTATAGATCGCTGATTCCCAAAATGTGTCTCATTGATTAGTAAGTCTGGGAAAGGCTGTATATTATATCTCGCTCGTGGTAGTTCACTTCACACGTTAGCTTATGAAGGGATCTGAGAAGTCCTTCAATAAAGGAACTGTTTTACTCTGTCTTGTCCAGACTTCCCAAACATATTTTATGATTTTTGTAAAAATAGTTAAATTCTTGTTTTGCAGGTTCAGTGGACTCAAAACAGTAACTGCACATAATTCACAGATTTTCTCTGACATGGATATAGGTTTCAGTATTTGCCCTGTAAGCTGGAGAGTCATAAAAGGATATGAAGGAGGTGCTGCCACTTTTTAAAATTAGTAACAGAACGAAGGAAAGAGCTCACAACTGTTTCCCCAGTTCTGCAGTCTTTTTTGCACTGTTTTTATACATTGTATCCCAATAATAGAGAAGTAGATTAGTTTTCCTTTAGTGAGGAATCTGAAAGAAGTTTTAAAATTGTGTTCTAAGCCATGTAGAAACTTCATAATTAGAGTTGGAGTTTAGCCTATATAATTGTCATTTGATCATTCAACAATTTCTTTCTTAGATTCTTAGAACAATTTATTTAGAAGCCTTCAAACAATTTTCTTCTGTTATATCACTGCATTTATTCATTTAGCTGAAGGAGTTAATATTTATTTGTCAGTAGCTGAACATTGATTTCTGTAGTATGTTTCAGTTTGTCTGTATCCTTGGATTTATGCTACTCAGAAACGAACTCAGTATGCTTATGAACATTTGAATGTAATGGTACCATGAGGATATAAACTTATTTTCTCCTTCTAATTCATCATAGTTTTTTCGGTCTCTTACTGTCATTTTCTGTTACTTTTTATAACTTAATTGCTGTTGAAATTTGGCATCAAAGGGACTAATGGTCTCATGGGATGAAGATTGCCTTTTTATTGTAGTCATTACTATTGATCAACTTGTTTTAAAAAGATTCACATCTCTTCTTCCTCTTCTTGCTGCTGTAAACATATCATTTCATAATGAAATACCATTGGTTTTAGTGAATTTTATTTGGATTATTCTTATAAAGCTACTCAGGGGGTATTTAAGTATTTTAGAGCAGCTAGTTTGGTATATTATTTAGGTCCTAAGATTTAAAGTTCATACATGCATTTTGTCCTTTAACTCAAACTGATAATGTTCCTAATTATTAGCTAGTTAATGGATTTATATATCATCCTGTCCAATAAACATCAATTCTATAAACAACTGTTAGCATTCTTAGAACAAATCAAGATTGCTCTTTTTTTTATCTTGTTAGTAAGCAAAGCTGGTCCTTGGTTAATACTTTTATTTTATTTTAATTAAAAAACCTGTTGGCTCAGAAGTAATAAAACTATGTTTCTTAGGTCTGACTCTGACACTGGCACATTGTGTGACAATGTCAATTTTCTCTAATTTCTAGAATTCAGCTTTCTTTATAGTCTACTTATCTCACAAAGATGAGGATTAAACAGTGCATAGGGTTAAACAGCAGTGTTTCAGACATAAAGGAACCTGGAAAGGAATGTGAAGGGAGTCTTCAGAAAGATTCTAGGAAACCCGTAGACCATAACTGTCTGCTCCAGTGTTGGTAATCTCCTGCTTTGGTGATGTATTCCAATTTGTGTGACTTGGTGAGGAGATGGAAATAAAGGACAGGGCCCTTACGGTCCAGGTCCAGCCTATCACTCACTAAACACAGGTAGGGAACCATGGTGTACTTCTTAAAAGGATCAGAACAAGAATACAGAGATTTGCTTTCTGGTCCAGCTCTGCCAGTAAAACCTTGGCATTGAGTAAATGACTTACCATTGGCCTTGGTGTCCTCTTCTGTAAAAGGAGGCATATTTGACTAGTCGGTATCTGTATTACTCAGCACTCTCCAGAGAAACAGAACCAGTAGGCTGTGTATGCACATACACAAAGAGAATTATCATAAGGAATTAGATCATATTATTACATTGGCTGGCAAGTCCAATATCTGCAGAGTGAGGCAGCAGGCTAGAGACCCAGGAGACTGGTGGTCCAATCTTTTTGTACTATTTAGGCCTTCATTTGATTGGATGAAGCCCACCCACATTACAGAAAGCACTCTGCTTTTCTCAAAGTCTACCAATATAAATGTTAATCTCACCTAAAAACATCCTTACAGAAACACTCAGAATGTTCGACTGAATATCTGAGCACCCCATAGCCCAGCCAAGTTGACACATAAAATTTACCACCACATTATCTAAGGAACTTTTAAATCTAACATTCTATAAAATTTTCAGTCAGTTATCTCCCACTTACATGTGATAGCTCGTAGACCAATGTCAGGAGCTGTCTTAGGTCCTGTTGCACAGGCTTGCACTGATACATCCAGCAAGTCCTTATTGGACACCTTCTGTGTGCCAGGCACTGTGCGAGGTAGAAAATTTGAATTTGATTCTGATAGCGATGAGAAACTATCAAAAGGTTTTGGGAGTATCTGATTTACACTTAAAAAGATCGTTTTGGTTGTGATGTGACAAATGGCTCTGAGTAGGGCAAGCAGGGATATGATTAAGGGTATCAGTAAAGAGGTCTTATAATAATTAGGTAATGAGTTCTTGTTGGCCCAGACTGGGTTGTTGATGGCGAAGCTGTTGATACGATGCCTTTGGGAAAGTATTAAAATATACCACTAACAATTATCAGAAATCCATTGTCTAAAAGCAAGAATATGGAACTTCAGGCACGTATGATTCATGATCATTGATTTCTTTCTTTTTCTCATACAAGAAATGTGATAACTATTATCTGTTTTTCATCACAAAAATGTTGTGAGAAAAAATACGTAAAGCACTAACCACAGAACTTTAAATGAGTCAGTATAAAATGGGGACCCGCCAGTACTTGACCCACATTTTCCTAAATGTAAACCTTGAGCTCTTCACTGGTAAGAAATAGAAAGGCGTTGAGAAACAGTGGCCTCCTTACATGGAGGTGGCCTGTCCTAGGAGCGCTGTGCTGCAGGCACAGACGGGGAAAGGTGGCCACACGGTGCCTTGCACACCCCACTTCAGGAGAAGGGTCTCATGGCGACAGGTAACACAATGGAGTACTATGCAGCCGTAATTAAGAAAGATCTCTTATCCTTTGAGATAACATGGAGGGACCTGGAAAGTATTATCCTAAGTGAAACAAGCCAAACAGAGAAAGACAAGTATCATGTGATCTCACTTATGTGTGGAATATAATGAACATAACAGTCTGAGGAATGGGGCAGTCCCAGAGATGTGGAAGTGGGGTACAGACTGACAATCCCCAGATGAGGGGGTAGTGGGGGAGAGATAAACCACAGAACTTATATGCATGTATGCATGAACAATGGACATGGACAACAAAGCTGGGGACAGGGCGGGGAGGGAGGGGGAGTGGGGAATCAGTGGGGGGAAAAGGAGAAACATCTGTAACAAAAATAAATAAATTACTTAATTAAAAAAGAAAAGAATCGAGAAGTGGTCACGTCTGGTTGTAGCATGGCAAGACTGCTTTTCTTTTTTAGTCCTCACCCAAGGATATGTTTTTATTGATTTTTAGAGAGAAAGGAAGGAGGAGAGGGAAAAAGAGAGAGGGAGAGAGAGAAACATTGATGAAACATTGATTGGTTGTTTCCCATACGCACCCCGACCGGGGATCAACCCCTCAACCTTTCAGTGTGCGGAACGACTCTCCAACCAACTGAGCCCCCGGCCAGGGCAGCACTGCCTTTCTTGATCTGACTGCAGCCTGTGATTCTGGTGTCATCTCCTGGTGTTGGTGGCACTTTGTCCACAATGAGTGTTTCTTGTGGTCTCATGCCTCATGCATTTTCGAGTACTCTTTCGATTCTCCCTGGCCTGATTCTCCCTGGTCTTCCCAGAAAGTTCCTACTTAAATACCTTGAGTTTTGTTTTGTTTTGTCTTGTGTTTTTTTTTTCCTGCAGCTTCTGGCATCATCTGTCCTCCACCAGAATTCGTTGCTCCTTCTATGACACTGTGTGAACATTTAGATATCACTTAGTATTCAGTATTTTATAGTGAGATTGTTTATCGGTTTGTCCCCCTCAGTGGGCTGCAATGACCTGGGGACTGAGAACATATTTATTTTAGTGCTTTCATTCACTAATAAAGCTCTCAAACATTTATTGAGCACATACTGGGTTCCAGTGTTAGGTTTTCAGACTGTTTGCTTTATACACTCCATGAAGGCAGGGAACACATTTTTTGAGTGAGAAAATTAATGAATTATTCACATACAAGTGGCATGGCTGCTTTTGATGTGTTCTTCTTAAATTGGAATTATTTCTTTGTGGTAACATAATAATATTACTAGACCAAATCCTTAAACTTGATATTTTCCGGAAAACAGATCAAGAATGAGCTTTTTATCTAGTGGCTCAAAGTGATCTATTTTTAGCAATCTTTCTGCAGACATTCGGTAGTTTTATATTATTCTTGGTGGACTTGGAGAAGGAGTCTAATCTTTCTTTCTTCTTTCCAGGGACCATGGTTTTGACTATTTGGAGTTTCGCCTTTGGATTGGCCTGTGGTCAGCCTTCCTGTGTTTCGTTTTGGTAGCAACCGATGCCAGCTTCCTGGTTCAGTACTTCACCCGCTTCACGGAGGAGGGCTTCTCTTCTCTGATCAGCTTCATCTTCATCTACGACGCTTTCAAGAAGATGATCAAACTAGCTGATTACTACCCCATCAACTCTGACTTCAAAGTGGGCTACAATACTCTCTTTTCCTGTGCCTGTGTGCCGCCCGCCCCAGGTGAGCACGGCCCGGGGGGTGTGTGCTTGCCTCGTGTTGGGGAAGGTGCGGCTTCGCCATGCACGTTTCCAACATGGGATCGTGGTCCTCAGGAAGGGGCCTTATTGTACTTCCTCTGAGAAACCAGCCTGCTGAACGTGCGGTCTCATTGCCTGAGGTGTCTTAGCCATCAGGAGGTGAGACCGGAGCTCTGCCGTGTGAACGTAACTAGTCCAACACTTTAAAATGAGCTCAAACCGCACTGGTCACAAGGACACTTGGTGTGTTGTTAGTGATCTCGTCTCACAGGTGAGGAACACGTACTAACCGAAGGACCAGACACACCTATTCTTCTGACCATCTGTCCCATATTTCACTGCTGCTTTGTTGCTACAGGAATCTCTTCCTGTGAGTAAACTCTAAATAGATTATTTTAAGCCTATAGAAGAAACAAGGGCGATACTAATTCACTTTGTAAATTTTAAGTATGCAATTAAAACCAAAGTCAGACTGGAGTCACCTGGGGGTAGAGTTTTGGTGTTCATCCCTGTTAGACAACATAAATGAGAAAGGAAAGGAAAGGGAAAGAAGAAACGAAAGAAAGAAAAGAAGGAATGTTCTGTTCTTAGAGAAGATTTATACTCCAGAGTCAAGAAAAGCATAAAAGTAAAATTAACTTCTGGGTAAGGAAATTGATTCTATACATCTTAGCACTTTAATATCTGTCTTGCCAAACATGAGAACTTTTTCACACAAAAAGTTCAACCTGGTCTTTGGAAGTTTTTCTTGCAGTCATTCATCATCATTTTATAATATGGAAGGCATACAGAAAAAAAGGATTTCCTTTGAGGAAAGTTGCCTTCCATCTGTCAGAGACAATTAAATGGTAATCGTGTGAGTGATCCCGTTAGGCAATTAGCTACACTTTGATGCCCTTTAATATAAAAATTGATATACAATCCATGCTTTTTGCTTTATAGCACCAGAAGCACATCAGTGTTCCCAGGGCTGTCTGTGTAAGCCTGGGCATGGGTGTGGGGCACATTCATGCAGTGTCCACTTTGACTTACAGAGTCTGAGGGAAAAATCCTCTTAATATCTATAGTAAAACAAATATGGTTATATTATAGACTAGAATGCAAATGCTTATGAATTTAAAAACTAAACGAACCCTGGCTGGTTTGGCTCAGTGGTTAGAATGTTGGCCCAAGGACCAGAGTCTCAGGTTTGATTCTGGTCAAGGGCACGTACCTCGGTTGCAGTTAGGTCCCCGGCCCTGGTAGGGGTCATGCAGGAGGCAACCAATTGGTGTTTCTCTCACACATCAGTGTTTTTTTTTTTCTCTCTCTCCCTCTTCCTCCTACTCTATCTAAAAATAAATGGGGAAAAAAATCTTTGGGTGAGGATTAAAAAAATTTAAATGAAATGCTACAAAGAATTTGAATGCATGTGGCAGGTAGTGTCAGATTACTCCCAGATGTGTGTTGTATGTCTTTTCTCGGCCACTTCGGTGGAGAAGTCTTAGGAGACCAATGTCATCTCGAGTGGTGAGAGAAAAGGAAACAGTATCTCCCTAAAAATGGTTCTGTCAGTAACACTGATGAAAAGATAGGGCACCATTGAGCTTTTCCCTCAGGGATGTTTTTGTTTTGTTTAAGGAAAATCAACACACATTAAAAGAAAACTCATGCTTAAAAGCAAAGCAGAGAGGGTGCAGAGGGAAATATGAAAATTCAAGAGGGCATGAATGACATAGTTATAAAAGTCTATGATTATTCAGATGTATACTGATTGGAAATAATTTCATAACTTAAAGAGTGCTTGGAAAAAATAGGTACTCAATACAGGATAGATACTATTATTAGCTCAGTTGACTGTGCTCCCAGAGAAACCCAGATGTTACCATGACACAACTGTGTCGAGTTCTTCCCAGGAGAGGGTGGTGGAAGCTCTGGTGATCAGCCCTCCTGGTCTCTCGGGGAAAGTCCGGACTGTACAGGATCAAAATACCGGATCACAGACATCACAGCTGGCCCTCAGATAACACTGTTTCATTCAATGTCGTTTTGTTATAACATTAATGACATTCTGAAGGAGCCTAACTCTTGTTTATATCAATTAGCTTACAGTAAAATTGGATTTGCCTGAAGTCACAACCTGTTGACAATTTCAAGTGAGCACTTACTGTATTTAATTGTGGGATTTTGAACTGTCCTTTTCATTTCTATCTATTTATATGTATGTATTTCTATATTTATGGAAAAGTCTGTAAGCTGACTTCTTAGGCAAGTCTGAGTAATCATACAGCAAGATTTTCCAAAGGACAAAAATAGGACTCAGCTGTCCTGAGGTTCGAGGTGTTCGTAGACAGACGGAGGCTCTGTCAGCACACCTGTCACAGCATCCATCTGCTCTTGTCAACCTGTACCTACCTGAGGCCACTGGGAACTTGCATCCATTGTGTTAATTGGATGCTGACAGAAAACGTAAAGTGAAACCCAGAAAGACATTACTGAATGTGTTTTCATTATGAAAAATACAAGAAGATTTTACATGTAATTTTCCTTCCAAGAAGGATGGCTGTTTTCTTGAAAAATCGATATTGAGGCTTGAACTGCTCTGATGCTTGGTATGGCCGGTGCCGGCTGAAGTGGTCTCCTCCAGGTTGTATAAAAGTCAGCCCTAAATTGCTAGGAGCTGTCGTAGAAGGACTGACAAGTCCTTCTACCTCCAGGTGGTACCAGGAAAGCTGTGCTGCAGGGCTTTGAAGTCCGAAAATCATATATTCCAGCCCCAGCTTGGTAATGCCCAGGGTGTGACTTTGGGCAAGTTCATGTTCCCAAGGTAGCTTAGCCTTACCAGATCATCTGACAGATGGGGTTACAAACAGTACCTGCTGCCCTGGCTGGTTTGGCTTAGCGGTTAGAGCATCAGCCGGAGGAATGAGGGGTCCCAGGGGTGCTGGTCAAGGGCATGTACCTGGGTTGCAGGTTTGATCCCTGGGTCCCATGAGGGTCATGCAGGAGGCAACCAATCGATGTGTCTCTCTTGCATTGATGTTTCTCTCTCTCTCTCCCTCTCTTTTCCCACTCTATCTAAAAAGCAATGGAAAAGTATCCTCGAATGAGGATTAAAAAAAAAAGTTAAAAAAAAAGAACTACTTTGTAGAGTTGTTTTGAAGGAAGGAAGGAAGGAAGAGAGAGAGAGAGAGAGAGAGAGAGATGTTGAGATTATAGAGAAAGTACTTAGGGCAGTGCTAATATGTAATAATTAAATGTTAACTGCCATTATTATTGCTGATATTATTCATGAGTATTTAAGGCTCGTGAGTAGCCTTTTAGTAGGAATGATAGCACAAGTGAGTCAGTCTTCCTCATTCTCCCTTCTGAGCAAACACTCTTGGGCGGCCAGCCCATTCTACAATGAGGCTGTTGGCTGCACTCTGTATTTTGAGTCATCCCGAGGAGTGGCACTCATGACAGCTATGTTCATGAATGTGAGCATTATATAAACCTATGGAGATGGAATCTGTTTCTGGTTTGCAAAAAGGCAAATGGTCATTTGCATTTTTGTGACCATCCACGTTTTACAAAACCACTTAAGACTGATGACTGTGTATTTCTCCAATAACCTTAATATGTTTTTATAGCAAATGGCAACAATCCACCATAAATTCTGTACTCCATGATAGCAAACTGAAGAACGATAGCGGGAGAATAATGCAGGTACACGTACAGCTAGAGGGAGTATTCTAAAAACAACAGAAGACTGGCCTTTCATCGCAACATGCACTCCTAGTAAAAGAATTCAATCAATGAGTCAATAATATTTAAACTGGCGGATAACTTGTTTTTCAACACTGGGGCAGTATGTAGCAGTGAACCAACAACTGCACAGATGTGGTCGTGCCCCTGCAAACAGAAATGATTTTACAGGAGAGAAAATAGGAGTCATTTAATCACTAAGGAAACTGTTCATTGCCACAATAATATGATTTTGGGGGGTGATCTTTCTTGTTCTCACTTGGTTCCCTAAAACTTCATCACTTCCTGAGTTTCCTTTTATTTTTTTTTAAATTTATTTTTTTAAGTATAGTTTCTATATTATCTTATACTGGTTATATTTGTTTCAGGTGTCCAATATAGTGATTCGACATTTTTATACTTTACAGGGTGATCTTTCCACTAATTCTAGTAACCATCTGTCACCTTGTAAACTTGTCAAAATATTATTGACTATATTCCCCTTCCCCTTTTGACTATATTCACCCACCCCTCCCTCTGGTAACCATCTCTTTGGTCTCTGTTACTTTGAGTCCATTTATGTTTTGCTTTTTTGTTTTTAGATTCCACATATAGGTGAAACCACACATATTTGTCTTTTTCTGCCTGCCTTATTTCACTTCGTGTAATACCCTCTATCTGAGTTCCCTTTTTTCAAATGTACCTTTTCCCCCGTTCCTCTCACCCACCTGTTGCTCAGTAACCCAGTTGTATACCTAGGTTCTCATGTACTGAAGAACTAAGGAAGCTCATTTGCTAGTGATAAAAGGAAAACTGGCCCTGAAGTTTGACCTGTCAGTCAGGTGGATCCATGGTTTTTGTGCTAAAAGGTCCCTTTCTTGGTCATGGGATAGCTATTAAATACGTAGAGGCAATAGATGTTCTGTTACCCACTTCGTCTCAATGGTTACGTAGCAGAGGTGTAATGAGAAAGAAGGTGATTCAATTCAAAACCCTAAAGTGAAAACTGAAAAGACCCAGTTGAGGGACAAGTCAAAATATCTAATCTCATCACCAACATCACAATTTAGAACATTGTTAGTATGATAAAGTGTAAATGGGATGTGCTTTGGAGTGAGAGAAACTAGTTTGAATTTCAGCTCTGACTAGAAGTGGAACCCTGGGCTGGGCCAGTTACCTAACCTCTTTGTTTCATAATCTGTGAGCTGGGTTAGTAATTGTACTTTCTCTTAGAGGTTACTATAAGGATCAAATGAAATACTGTATGTGAAATTGTTTGGCACCTAACAGACACTGAGTAAAAATTTGTTTTTCCTATTTTTTTTTCTAAATTTCTCATTGTCCCACAAAAGATGCCCCAGACAGTTTGTATTCATTTAAAGGGCTTCTGGAGAAAAGATGGTGTCAGGCAGGACCGGAGGGAGGGTGAGTGTGAGAGAGGGTGAGTGGACATGAAGGTGGACGACCAAACTCATGCAGTGCAGAGACGTGGAGCAGAAGGTTCCTGTGCTGTGGACGGGAGCAGCCAGCTACCCCAGTAAGCGGCTCTTCAGGGCACTTCTCCCTGCCCCACAGGGAGGTCCCACCATTTTGGAAGATCCCGGGTCTTCCCTGGGAGGAGGCAATGGGAGTGGCTAAGGCCCAGCAACCTGAGCCCACCAGCGCGCCTGGCACCATCGGACCAGTGGACACTGTGTCAACACAGACCGGTGCACAGTACTGGAGCTCCTGAGGTGCCGGTTGCGGAAACCAAGAACGACCAGATGGCCAGAAGCCCAGCACCATCCCTCACAGTAGTAGCCCAATCAGAGTCGAGATATACCCCCAGCAACAGAGGCTGGGGAGCAGACATCCATCCCCAGGCAACAGAAGCACTGACCAGCAGCTGAGACCCATCCCCCAAAACTACAGCAAAAGCTGAGCAGGAGTTGAGCCCCATGGGGCAGCAGCACTCCCCAGTTGCCAGCAGCAGGACCTGAGGCTCCACAGAGGCCTGTGCTACCCAGCGGCCCACAAGAGCAGTGGGAAGCCGAGGCTCTAGAGGGACCTGTCCAACCCAGCTGCCCACAAAAGCAGTGCGGAACCGGGGATCCGGAGGGACCTGTGTGACCCAGCCGCACAAGGTGCAGGCAGGGAGTGCGGCTCCAGCAGGTCCTAAACAATACAGCTACAGGTGGCACCAGCGACCAGCTAGGAACACAGCTTCAAAGGGGCCCACACAATCCAGCAGCAGCACCTACCAGGACATACCAATATCAGCCCCCAGTAGTCAGTCCTCCAGGATCCACAGCAGACAAGCGGTGACACAACAGAACAGTCTGGGAGGCACAGTAGCCTTATTTGATATACAGTGAGCTGCCTACACATCCAAACATCCTTCACTGGGTCTAGAGCTACCAGATGACTAAAATGGGGAGACAAAGAAACAACACCCAAAGGAAAGAAAAAGAGGAATCACTGGAAAAGGAACCACACGAAATGGAAGAAAGCAACTTGTCAGATAAAGAATTCAAAGCAATGATTTTAAGGGTGCTCAAACAATTTGGTGAGAACTACAAGCAACTTAATAAGAATTATGAAGAGCTCATTGGGAACTACTTCAGCTTAAAAAAAAAAAGAGGTAGAAGCTATGCATAAAAATCAAGAGGAAATAATGAATGACATAGCTGTTATGAAAAATACCTTAGAAGGGTTCAGTAGTAGATTAGAAGAAGCTGAAGACTGAATCAGCGAATTAAAAGACAAGGTAGAGAAAAACACCCAAATAGAGCAGCAAATGGAAAAAAAAAGTTTAAAAAGCAGAAGGAGGGTTTGAGGGAGCTGTGGGACAATACAAAATGTAACAACATTCTCATTATAGGGGTACTGGAAAGAGAATAATCAGAGAAAGGAATAGAGAACCTGTTTGAAGAAATAATGACAGAAAACTTCCCTAAACTGGTAAAGGAAAAAGTCACACAAGTCCAGAAAACACAGAGATTCCCAAGGAAGATGAGTCCCAGAAGACCCACAGCTAGACACATCATAATAAAAATGGCAAACATTAAAGACAAAGAAAAAATCTTAAAGGAAGCAAGAGAGAGAAAGTTACCTACAAGGGAGCTCCCACTAGACTGTCAGTTGATTTGTCAATAGAAACGCTGCAGGCCAGAAGGGAGTACCATGAAGTGTACAAAGTAATGTAAGGCAAGGGACTGAATTCAAGACTACTCTATCCAGCAAGGCTATCATTCAAAATTGAAGGAGAAATAAAAAGCCTCATGGATAAAAAAAAAAGCTAAAGGAATTTACCACCACCAAACCAGCACTGTAAGAAGTGCTGAAGGAACTGTTGTAAGAAGATGAAGAAACAGAAAGAGAGAGAGAGAGAGAGAGAGAGAGAGAGAGAGAGAAACACAGGCATAAAATTAAAATGGCAACTAATAACCATCTGTCAATAATTACCTTAAATGTAAATGGCTTAAATGCTCTAATCAAAAGACTTAGGGTAGCTGATTGTATAAGAAAACATGACCCACATATATGCTGTCTACAAGAGATCCACCTCACAACAAAAAACTCACACAGGATGAAAGTGAAGGGATGCAAAAAAATTTTCCAAGCAAATGGAAATGAAAAAAAGCTGGTGTAGCAATACTCATCATGTCTGACAAGATAGACTTCAAAACAAGGGCCATAATAAGAGACAGAGAAGGTCACTACATAATTTTTTTTTTATCCTCACCTGAGGACATTTTCCCATTTTTTATTCAGATAGAGTGGAAGGGGGAGGGAGGGGGAGGGGGAGAAACATCGATGTGAAAGGGACACATCAAGTGGCTGCCACCCACACAACCCCACCAGGGCCAGGGACAAACTGCAGTCAAGGTACGTGCCCTTAGCGGGAACCAAACCTGGGTCTCTCTGGACCGCAGGCCAGTGCTCTGACTGCTGAGCCAAACCGGCCAGGGCCACTACATAATATTAAAAGGATCAATCCAAGAAGAGGATACAATGCTGGTAAACATATACACACCAAATACGGGAGCACCAAAATATATTTAAAACTTCTGGAGGACTTCAAGGGAGGGATCAGTAGCAATACAATCAGAGTGGGTGACTTTAACATGCCATTGACACCACTGGATAGATCTAGACAAAAAATTAACAAGGATATAGAGTCCTTACAAGACAAACTAGATCAGTTGGACTTCATTGATATTTACAGAACATTTCACCCCAAAGCTGCAGAATATACATTCTTCTCAAGTGCACATGGGACATTCTCAAAAATAGACCACATGTTAGGACACAAAGCAAGTCTCTAAAAATTCAAGAAGATTGAAATCATATCAAGCATCTTCTCAGATCACAGTGGCATGAAACTAGAACTCAATTACAATAAAAACACGAAAACATTCAAACACTTGAAGGCTAAATAGCATGTTATTAAACAATGAATGGGTTACTAACAAGATCAAGGAAGAAATTAAAAACTTCCTGGAAACCAATGAAAACGAAAACACAACACCACAAAATCTATGGGACAGAGTGAAAGCAGTTCTGAGAGGACACTTCGTAACACTACAGGCCTACCTCAGGAAAGGAGAAATTCCTAATTGATTTTCTAACCCTACAACTTAAATAGAAAGTAAACAAAAAGAAAAACCCAGAGCTAGTAGGAGGAAGGAAATAGTAAAGGTCAGAGCAGAAGTAAACGACATAGAGACAAAAAAAAAAAAAAAAAAATTCAAAAGATCAATGAAACAGAAAGCTGGTTCTTTGAAAAGATAAACAAGATCGATGGACCTTAAACCAGGTTCACCAAGAAACAGAAAGAGGGAAACTAAATACACAAAATCAGAAACAAAAGAGAAGTAACGAGAACAGTAATTTCTGTTCTAATACAACAGAAATACAACAGATCATTGAAACATACAATGAACAATTATACGCCAACAAATTAGACAGTCTAGGAGAAATGGACAAATTTCTAGAAATACACAGCCTCCCAAAACTGAACCAGGAAGAAATAGAAAACTTGAACAGACCATTAACAACAAAGAAAATTGAAGATGTAATTAAGAAACCCCCAGCAAACAAAAGCCCAGGCCCGGATGGCTTCACAGGGGAGTTTTACTGAACATTCAAAGGAGATCTAATACCCGTTCTCCTGAAACTATTCCAAAAAATCCAAGAAAACAGAACACTTTCCAACTCATTTTATGTGGCCATCATAATCCTAATTCTAAAACCGGTTAAAGGCACTACAAAGAAAGAAAACTACAGGCCTATATTCCCGATGAACACAGATGGCAAAATCTTTAACAAAATATTAGCAAATCGGATCCAGCACTACATCAAAAAAATTATTCATCGTGACCAAGTGGGATTCATCCCAGGGATGCAAGGCTGGTACAATATTCGCAAATCATTAAATGTGATACACCACATAAACAAAATGAAGATTAAAACCATATCATATTAATAGATGCTGAAAAGCATTTGACAAAACCTAGCACCCATTCCTGATAAAAATGCTCAGCAATGTGGGAATAGAAGGATCATATCTCAACACAATAAAAGCCAATATGAAAATCCTACAGCCAACATCATACTCAATGGGCAAAAACTAAAAGCATTCCCCTTAAGAACGGGAACAAGACAGGGATGCCCACTTTCACCACTCTTATTCAACATAGTACTGGAAGTCTTAGCCACAGCAATCAGACATGAAGAAAAAATAAAAGGGATCCAAATTGGAAAGGAGGAAGCAAAACTGTCATTATTTGCAGATGACATGATATTATACATAGGAAACCCTAAAGACTCCATCAGAAATCTACTAGAGTCAATAAATGAATTTGGCAAAGTAGCAGGATACAAAATTAACATCAAGAAATCGATGGCATTCTTATACACCAATGATGAACTCACAGAAAGAGAAACTAAAAAAACAATCCCATTTACCATTGCAGCAAAAAAATTAAGATACCCAGGAATAAACTTTACCAAAGAAATAAAGGACCTCTTCACAGAAAACTACAGTTCATTGAAAAAAGAAATAGAAGAAGATATAAAAAAGTGGAAGCACCTTGTTCATGGATTGGAAGAATTAACATCATTAAAATGTCCATACTATCCAATGCAATCTATAGATACAATGCCATCTCCATCAAAATACCAATGACATATTTCACAGAACTAGAACAAACACTCCAAAAGTTTCTATGGAACCAATCTTGAAGAAAAAAGTAGGAGAGATCACATTACCAGGTATCAGGTTATACTACAAAGCTACTGTAATCAAAACAGCCTGGTACTGGCACAAGAACAGACAGATAGATCAATGGAACAGAACAGAGAACCCAGAAATTGACTCAAGATAATATGCCCAATTAATATTTGCCAAAGGTGGCAAGATATACAGTGGAGTCAAGACAGTCTCTTCAATAAATGGTGTTGGGAAAATTGGACACCTACATGCAAAAAAATGAAACTGAAACTAGACCATCAGCTTACACCCTACACAAGAATAAACTCAAAATGGATAAAAGACTTAAATGTAACTCATGGATCCATAAAAATTCTAGAAGAAAATGCAGGCAACAAAATTTCAGACATCATACGCAGCAGAATTTTCACTGATACATCACCTAAGGCAACAGAAACAAAGGAAAAAATGAACACCTGGGACTACATCAAATTAAAAAACGTCTGCACATCAAAATGGAAAGGGAACCCACAGTATGGGAGAGCATCATTGCCAATGATGCATCAGATAAGGGGTTATTTCCAAAATATATAGAGTGCTCATACAACTCAACAAAAGGAAGACAAAGAACCCAATTAAGAAATGGGTAGAGGACCTAAATAGACTCCTTTCCAAACAGGACATACAAATGGCCAAGAGACATTTGAAAAAATGTGCAACGTTACTAATCATCAGAGAGATGCAAATTAAAACAACTATGAGGTATCACTTCACACCTGTCAGAATGGTCACCATCAGCAAATCATCAAACAACAAGTGTTGGCAAGGGTGTGGAGAAAAGGGGACTCTAGTACACTGCTGGTGGGAATGCAGACTGGTGCAGCCACTGTGGAAAACACTATGGTGTTACCTCAAAAAATTAAAAATTGAACTTCCATTTGACCCAGTGATCCCATTTCTAGGAAGATACCCTAAGAAGCCTGAAACACCAATCAGAAAGAATATATGTACCCCTATGTTCATAGCAGCACTATTTACAGTAGCTAAGATCTGGAAACAACCCAGTGTCCATCAGTAGATGAGTGGATAAAAAGCTGTGGTACATATACACAATGGAGTACTATGCAGCTGTAAGAAAGAAAGATCTCTTAACATTTGAGATGACATGGAGAGACCTGGAGAGTATTATGCTAAGTGAAACAAGCCAAACTGAGAAAGACAAATATCACATGATCTCATTTATTTGTGGAATATAATGAACTAAACAAACTGATGAAAAAATTGACGCAGAGACATAGAGGTAGGGTACAGACTGACAAACCCCAGAAGAGGGGGGTTTGTGGGGGAAGAGATAAACCACAGAACTTATATGCATGTGTGCATAACCAATGGACATAGACAACAAAGCTGGGGAAGGGGTGGGGGGAGGGGATGAGGAGGAGGGTGTCAATGGGGAAAAAAGGAGAAATATCTGTAACAAAAACAAATTAATAAAAATAATTAAAGGAAATAAATAAAGGGCTTCCAACATTTTATTTTCCTAGAGAAAGATGCTAACTAGGCTTCTACTGGAAGCTTTCAATAATAATAATAATAACTAATATGCTATTATAGATAAATGAGAAACATTGAAGCCTTATTTAAAGAAAAAATGTTACCAGTATTCAGTGCAGCATGATTAGATAATGCAATACTATTCCAGTGAATCTCAAGAGTACAGAAGTTTTAACAAACACACATACACCATACATAGTCCTGTAGAAAAGGCTTTAAAGTCCTAGAAGTGAGGTACTCGGCTCTTCTAAAAGGAATCTGTCGAATTCATTCAAAAACATAAGTGTCAGCCGTGGCCAGTGTGGCTCAGTTGGAAGTCTCATACACCAAAGGGTCTCGGGTTCTTTGTGGGTCAGGGTACATACCTAGATTGTAGGTTCCATCCCAGTCGTGGCTCATCCAAGAGGCAACTGATTGATGTTTCTTTTTCTCTCTCTCCTCTTTTCTCTTTCTCTAAAAATCAATACAAGCATATCCTCGGGTGAGGATTAAAAAAACAAACAGAAAAACATAAATGTCAGAATTTTGTGAATAGGACATGGACATTTTTTCCCTCTTCCCCCTACCATTTTTCCTTCCCTGTCTGCCATCCACAAAAATTTACTGAGGGTCTGTTTTATTGTTTTTTAAGAATTGTGGTACTTGCAGTGAAGTAGAATACCCCTCATACCCCTCTAACACATATATACACATATTGCTTACTATAAAATGTGTTGTATTTTAAATAGTATTAATTGCTGTTGGAATGACCAAGGTCAGATTTTTATTTGACCCAGACTTTAGAAGTACATTTCTGCTTTAGGACCTGTATTCATTTGCCTAATGTGTCAAAGTCACAATGTCTGTACTCTCAAGGACATGTTAATATTTTGGAAAGGGTCGAAATAAGTATTCTGACCAGGTGTTGCTTTTATATCTAGAGGGGAAAGACGCCTTGGTCAACATGATAAACAAATTTTAAAAGCAAGAAAAATCTCGCCTCAAGGTGAGAGACACGATGCTTTGTTGTTAACAGAAGGGATCTATTTAATTGATTCCTTGTTGACTGTTCCAGGGAGAACATGCTTAATAATGGATGGATGAGTAAGACGAATGAAGCCTTTCTCAGGCACCGCACGCATCGCTGTCTGTAGTGTCTCTGGGTAAAGACAGCCTTTCCCTGGTGTGAAACCGTAAGACCAAGTCAGGTGATGGCAAGGAGCCATGGCTTACCTTTTCGTCCTTTTTAAATTTTTTTTATTCACAGTACAAGGAGGCTTCCAGAGGCTCTAAGATGGTTATCACTGGAGTGGAATTTTATTACCATTTCTTTCTATATAATTTTTCTGTTATCTTAATAAATGCTATCCACCAATATGTTGCAACCATTAAAAAGGACTGCTGGACCATGTTCCCTGTGGTCTCATATTATAGTCAATGTGTATTTCATAATTAGAAAGCCCATTAAAAGAAAATTAGGAAATAAAAGATAATCCTAACTTATCTTCCGTGACCTGTATCATAGTCTGGGCAGTTCTTTTTTATTACATGTCATTCCCTCTTCGGATTGTAAAGCAGGTTTAAATCATAGACGATGGCCGAACAGGAAGGACCAGGCCCTCTGGTGTCGCATTACTCAGGCTTGCATTTGCAAGGACACTCTACCGGCACCGCCGATGTGGCGTCAGCCATGGTGATGTGGTCTTTCAAGAAAACCAAAGACATCTGAAGGACCCTTCGTTTCAGTTTCCTTTTACTGTCCGAACCCGGCACTGAGCACCTTCTGTGCAAGGCTTGCAGGGATCAGAAAAGGAAAAGCGACAAATTTGGATAATCGGCAGACCTAGAATTTCTCTAGCTTTGGGTTTGTATAAAACATAGATTTTAAGAACATACCACTGGAGAATGTCTATACACATCCTACATGAAAGGACGAGTGAGTATGAAAGAGAAGTTCTTGTGAAAATAGTGGCTAAATATATCCACCCCGACCCTGGGCAGGAGCGGCTCAGCTCTGCAATCTCTGGTGCGCTATCAGAGGGATCATGTGAAAGTGTCCTGGGGTGCAAGGGTCATGACCTGAACCTGCCTAGTGAGAGTGAAAATCTCCAGCGTCAGACTCGGCGAAAATACGTAGGAAAACAAACAAAAAAAGTGAATAACAAGAAAAAGTGAAGAAAAACTTTCTGTTAATTTTGTTTTAAGATTAAAGGCTGAAATACTGGCCGGTAATTTTCCTAACAGCTACTTCCCTCAAAGTTTTCCTCATTCACCTTGTCATCCCTACAAAAGCCACTTTGCTTTGTTGTTGATCTAGAAATGTAAAGCATAAATAGTTGACTTTCTCAAAAGGCGCCTGTGTGCTCAAGTTTTCGAGGGCCCGCGAATAAAGCTGATATGACCAGGTAGGCAAGGAGCTTATTCAGTGTTACTCTATTTCCCACTTATTCATTCTCCTAAAGATATTACTGAAATAGAATGGAATAAAACATTAAAGTTTTGTTATCATGAAGAAAACCCTTAAATGTATTCTGATTCAGAGAGGGTAGCCAGTTTCACATTATTGTAACCCCACAAGCTATGTGGAGGGCATAGATTCAGATTTGGTCCACGTTTATCAAACACTATCCCAGTGCCAGACATCTTACTAGGGGATTTTGATTAACTATATTTTAATGTATATTATATTCTAATATTATAATTTATGTGTATTGAGTCATTACATAAGCCTGTGAGTTAGCTGACATTCTTTCCAGGGCTGAAGTCTGCTCTCTCCAGGCCATAATAATAATAGTAATAATCTTAGCTACCATTTAGCTCTTACCGGGTACTGAGACTTTGTTTTATTTAATCTACACAGTAACCTTATGAGGTAGATGATTTCAAATCCCATTTCACAAATGAAGGGCTTAAGTGAGCTTTTGTGTGTGTTCCTGATGGTACATTTCCTGCTAATGTGTAAAGCAGGAGAGTCATGGGGTAGTTCCCGGGGCCAGGTTACTAGAGGATAAGGAAGGACACCCGTAAGTAACTGATAGTCCCTCTGCAGGAGGTGTACTAACAAGGACACATGGGTGTGTCCACGCATAGCTCCTGCAGCCTGTTCTTTCTCTAGATCTCTTATTAAACACAAAGAGGGAAAAGCCAGCTAAGGATTGAAAACTCGCAGATACATTTTTAAATGTCTGTGACTGACCATGTTCATTCCCCTGTTCCAGAGGATCAGCTAGAATTTGATACATGGGAAGGAGGATCAAGAAGTGAAAATCCAAGTAACATAAAACCATCAACCTGTGGAAACTCCCTGAAACCAAGTATGGGATGCAGACTGTCCCCGTAACAAATGGCTAATTCTAAATGAGCCAGACTCTTCGGGCAAAGAGTTTCTTTACTTCATAAGCCATGGTGCTAAGCAAACAGTGAGGACAGGCAGACTGCAGTGTATTTTGGCTTTTCCATTTGATCTTTCCAGAATCCTAATTAAGGATATTGCAAATTCTATATAAACAGACCACTGTGCCAAAATATTTGCATTGTACGCGTCTAGATCCAAATGGTGACCAATGGCTCTTGTAGACCAAGCTCCCAATTGGAATTAATCATTTTTTCTTCTGTGAGCTTAAATAAATTAACTTTTAATCTTATTTATGGACTCCACCATATTCTGCCAATATATATTTATGGAAGTACTTGCTTATATATTTATTTTGAAGTCTTTCTCTTGAAGCAGCTGCTTATTAAAATAAGTATGAAACATTTATATTTTTGATTGTCCTTTTGATACTGGTCTTTTGGTATTTTGAGAGCCAATGTGCTTTCATAGCTTGACTCTGAGAAAGTCTGAAAAGATAAAAGGAGTTTTATGAGCAGCGTTGACATGCATCCAAAACTTAAGGGCAGTTACTAAAACTTCAGATTGGAATCCTATTTTAGTTCATTCGTGGTCTTTATATCTGTCACTTACTTCACCAAAAGAAGGAGCCTTGACTGTCTTTCCCCCTCACTCCTTGTTTTTATGCAGAAAAGTGTGTTACAAAAAGACCTTCACTGTCTTGTGACAGGAAGCTCTTAAAATTGCATTAAAGAATCGAGCTCAGTAAGAGCAGCTTCCCAGACCCCGTCTGCGCTGCCTGTGACTGCATAGGCTGTGTTCCTTCAAACCTCAGACAGGAAGACATTTTAGCTCGCAGGCAAGAGTCCCATCATCTAACATTGCCAACTACGGTCCCACCTTGAATTCTGTGGCCACATAAATCATCTTGCTTTGGATCATTAGAAATGCTGAATAGGAAGAGAAAGAAGGCTGAACAGGTTTTGGTACCAACTCTACTTCGGATTGAACTTTGTAATCCTGGGCAAGGAGCCTGGCATAGTGGGCTGTGGGATCCCACCCAACATAACAAGGGTATAAAAGTATACCTGTTATATGGGCTTGTGTGTTTTTAAGTGAAAAAGTGGAACAAAATGATAATAAAAATCTAGGGTTTATTGATAATAATTTACTAACATCTTTCTTCTGGGAATAGATTCTTGTTTGGTTTCATTGTGCGGGGCAAGCATTCTTGAACCTGTTTGATTCCTTCTGTGACCTGTAATGAAACAGAGAGTAGTATAAGCAAACAGACAGTTTTCGTGTGTACTTGTTTATGGAGGAAACAGGAAAGTCCCTGCAGCAGCTAACGTCACGTTAAACGTTTTAACAATTCCAGAGCCTTCAAAGATCAGAATAGATTCTCAAAATGAGAAAAAGTAGGACTCAGTTAAATATTTTCTCTTCTTTTCTTTCCTTTCCTTCATTTTGTTTGCCTTTACCTGCTCTCATTCATTTGTGACTACAAATTAAATGGCCCCTTTCCTAGCTTCTCTTATTGACAGTAAACAAATATTTTTTCAGCCTTATTCAAGTATAATTGAAAAATAAAATTTTAATATACTTAAAGTGTACAACATGATTTAATTTGCATATACGTTGTGTTAATTAACCTATCCATACCTCACATATTTATTTTATTTAGTGAGAACACTTAAGTTGTACTCTCAGCCAATTTTAATTATACAATACGGTGTTATTGATTATAGTCACCATGTTTTACATTAGATCCTTAGACCTAATGCATCTTATGATTGTACCCTTTTACCAACTGCCACCATCATTTTACAATCTGTTTTTAAGAGTTAGATTCCTTTTTTTTCTTTTTTAAAGATTCTACCTATAAGTGATACCAGGCAGTATCTGTCTTTGTCTGGCTTATTTCACTTAACGTAATGTGCTTCATGTTTATTCATGTGGCTGCAAATCGCAGGATTTTTTCTTTTTACAGATTGAATAATAAACAAATATTTTTGAGTTCCTGTTAGTTAAGTGACAAACTGGGCAGATTCTGGGAAAAAGCGATGAACAAGACATGCCCCTTCTCCTCTTCTTTGATGGATCTTATATTCTGAATGTTAACAGTCGAATGAGCCTGTTTGGTTCTCCTTAAAAGTTTGTGTTAGGCGAGACCTAACCATGGCAGATTAAAAGGACAGGCGAGGAGCTTGGGAAGTCCTGTGCTGAGGCACCAAGCGGTGATTAGCAATGTAATGTTAGATGAACTATGTAACCCTCAAAGACAAAAACCTGTTGTGTTAATTAATAGTATTGCCATAAATTAGGAATATCCTGAGTAACTATTTTATAATACGTAAAACTTCACATATTAGGAAAAGGCTTATCGGTTAAAGAAAAATGTTTTAACTATAGAATGCTTTTATTTTATTTATTTATTTATTTATTTATTTATTTATTTATTTATTTATTTTAATCCTCACCCAAGGGTATTTTTCCACTGATATTTTTAGATAGGGTGGGAAAGAGGGAGGGAGGGAGGGAGGGAGGGAGAGAGAGAGAGAGAAAGAGAGAGAAACATGGATGTGAGAGAGACACATCAATTGCTTGCCTCCCACACAACTCCAACCAGGGAGGGGATTGAACCCAGGTGTATGCCCTTGACCGGGAATTGAACCCATGACTCTTTGGTCTGTGGGCCAGTGCTCTAACTGCTGAGCCACACTGGCCAGGGCTAGAAGAGTTTAAAATACTAAATGGAATAGTTCCAAGAGGGTTGGTTTAATAAATATAGTTTTTCTGCAGTTGACATCTATAAATGATGTCAAATTATATGAAATACTTTAAAAATTAGATTAAATATTCATCCCAATTGTATTTATATACTTTAGTTTTTACTTAGTAGTAGTTTTTGTTTTCACATGTTTTGCAAAGACATAGTTTCTCACATACAGTGCAAATTTCCAGAAATTCCAAATCAATTCTTACTTAGTAAAACTCCAGTTTGTGAGATTTGACTCTACATGAAACCATCAACCTACTCATTTCTTCAGGACCATTTCTTCTACCAGACAAAATATGAAACCTGAAACAAGCAAATTGTAATGCCATATCATTAAATATTTGCCATGTTTCTTACCAGATTGGAGCACAACAGATGTGTCCAAATTTTTGGTGGTTTTATCTAGGTGAAAGGTGAATATAATTATAATAAAGAAAAATTTATTATGCCCTTATGTTGTTATTGAAGATATTTTTAATGCCTAGCCCTGCTCTTTTAGATGACCAAGTTACACATTTTAGTCATTTAAATTCTCTATTTATAGTCAAAGTTATCTTTGTCTTACAGCTAATATCTCGATATCTAATGACACCACATTGGCTCCAGAGGGTTTGCCAACTATGTCTTCAACCGACACGGTAAGTGACTTAATATTTCAAAGCACTTGCACACTTACACATTGTATAGTCTATTATATTCATAATGTGATGTCTCCTACCATTCAGCCGCCCTAGCCTGGACACGTTTAATACCCCGTGCTAGTGGGAGGACAGAAATAACACTTTCTTTGCTCTAGTTAGCTTGTTTTCCTTTCTTTCTTTCTTTCTTTCTTTCTTTCTTTCTTTCTTTCTTTCTTTCTTTCTTTCTTTCTTTCTTTCTTCTCTCTCTCTCTCTCTCTTTCTTTAACTGAAGTGAATATTTACTTCTACTATATTCTTTTTAAACCTGCTTAGGAATTTAACTGCTCTATCCAATTAATTGTCACCTTGAAGTGTTTTTGCAAGGTGAAGTGGGGGAAGCAGAGAAATGAGAGCATGGTGTCCTCTCTGTTTCTAGTTCGACGAAGGATTCTTCTGACTTCCAAATGGTACTGTGTTCTCCTCACTAAGGCTGATTGTAGCAGGACATTTCCCCTGTCACTTGGAGAAAAACTATGCCTCTGTCACATGATATCCTTTCCCATGGCAAGTGACCAAGGACCTTTAAGAGACTTGAACTAAGCTTTAAAAATGAGCTGTTTTGCATGGAAGGTCACACACTGGAAGGAGACTTTTGTGCTGGAGAAAAAGAGGAAAGTGCTGTTTCAGACTTTCAATTGTGTTCCTTCCACACTGGATATGGACTCTTACCAAAGAATATCAATCTCTCCCTTAAACGACAGAAACTATAATACCTGGTATTGATAGAGTGCCAGTCTCTCAGGAGACCAGAACACTTCTGCAGATACGATACACAACATCCCTTTCACAGATGATGTTTTCTGTCTTTCCTGGACAACTCGCACTTGACCCTGTTTCTCTCTCGTTTTTATATTCTGTGGCTCTCTTGACTTCTTAAAAAAGTTTTCTCTGACTTTCCCCAAACTTTGCCTCTTTATTTCTTCCATATTTGAGTGTGTATGTGTATGTGTGAATGACAGTATGTATATACCTTTTAAAAGCCACATTGAGAAAAGAGTTTAATTTTCAGTCTTTGAGCCAGCCAGCCTATTGCCTGAAAGGACTTGATTAAAATACAGAGAAAAATACTTTCTTCTAGACTTTAAAGAATTTTAATTAAAATCCAATAAAAATTTACAAGTGAATGTAATTAAAACCATAAGCAATAAAAATTAATAAAACACTTCCACTAACTTAAAAAGAGATTGTTTCTAACTTATTTTTTTGTAACTAATCAAAGAAAGCTTTAAAATTAATGAATTTTTGAGTCCTGTCTTTGGTCAAGTCCTGGAGAGACACCAGTAATTGGTATATAGTAATTATAGTCAGATGACACTGTAAGATTCATGGAAAACAAATGGAAGTTGTCGCTGACTTCCGGTGTGACTATGATAGAGGACATAAAGTCACAATGATGATTATAATCTAACTGCCATTTATAGAGCATCTATCAGAGACCAGGGGTTTCACATGTCTTATAATCATTATAAAACTTACTATGTAGTATAAGCATTAACACAAACTACCAGGCATGCTTATCTGCATTTGAGAATTGAGAGAAACCGCAGTTCCAGAAGGCGAGAAAACCTTTCTTACTGCAGGTCACTTAGCCATAAATTAGTAGAACAAAGATGCGAAGTGAAGTCTGGGTGGTTCCAAGACTTTTGACACTGGTAGTGCGTCATGAGGTTTCAGTGTTTGCAAACGGAAATGTTTACCCTTTCCGTCCCTAAGAACACTCTCTGTTCCAGGGCAGTGGCCCCTCAGGGGGTGTCAGTTGCACACCATAATTAAGATGTTAAGTTGCTATGTTCAGAGAAAAAAACTTAGGAAAAAATATGCACATGTGTGTATGTAATTATGAAAGATAACTTTTATTCTATTTTTCATTTCTCCTTGTCTATCCATATCAATTCCTTTATGTATCCTTTGCATAGACACACAGACATAAATACACAGACAGTATATAGGCAGATAATCTAGAAATGAGTAATATGATTTATTATCATCAGCAATAACTACCATTTATTGAGCACCCACTAAAGGCTCTTATATCATCTGTAATCTTCACAATAACTTTGTGAATTATTATGTAACGTGTATTTTATAGATGACATAGAGGTTTAGAAAGGTTAATTGACCTTCCAAGGACCATACACTTGTCTGTGGTAAAACCAGAATTTGAACTTAGAGCTTTCCAACTCCAACATTTGCCTATTTGAATTCTTTGGGGAACCATAAAAGCGTTTGATGTAGAAGACTTACACGTGCTGAGTTCTGGTGTCAGACTGCTTAGTTTCAAATGCAAGGCTCCATTACTTCACAGGCTGTGGAGCCTTCTAGTATTTATGTCCGAGATTCTACAGGGTGAGGCAAAAGTAGGTTTATAGTTGTAAATACGCAAAACACAGAGGTTATTCCTGTATCGTTATTTATTAATTATTGTATTATTTTCCACACAAACAACTATAAACCTACTTTTGCTCCACCCTGTATAAAGGTCAAATTAATAAATAGGCAGGACGTGGCACAGTGGCTGGCACATATCTCTCGATCAATGGTAGGCACTGTTATTATTCTGTTTAGATGTTATTATCACTCCAGGAGGCCATGCTGCCTCCATAGCTCAGACTGATGGAGAGAAGTTGGAAGGCCCTGCTTCTGACAGACTGCTGAGGCCTCTGTCTGCCCAGCCAGGCCAGCTCCGCTCCCTGACCATGCCTGGGACATCCAGTCATCAGCTCTTAATTTCCTTCTTTTCATTTCGGCCATAATGAGATCCTGAAAGGTGCTGTGTAAGTGGCCAGACTCCCTGTCCGAGGCCCTGAGAACATCCTGTCAGAGGAAGGAAGGCTTTCCCTTCGGCCTCATTAGCATAAGACCAGCTGTCTTCTTCCTGCTGATGGGGTGTTTTTTCAGGGAGAGAGAGCAGGGAAATCGGGGCATTGGAGCAGTTGGATAGAGATTGGAACTCTAGAATAACCAACCCTCAGGATAAAAGGACAGGTTTTCCATTATTTTCATTTATTGTTGGAATCATTGTGTCTTTAATTCTTCTCACCTTCTTCAGTTTGCCCATAGATTTCTCCTTTGGCATATTCTTTCAACTTGTAAACAAAACCCTTTAAAAGGTCGCTATGGAACTGTGAGAGCCGCCACAGTCTGTCCACATTGTGTGTCTGAACAATAAGCATTACAACCTGTTGGCCTCCACCTAGCAACTCTCAAAGGGAGAGACCAGATTTCAAAATCTAACGTCAGTCTCTTCTGAGGAGCTCATTGAATGGATCCGTTAGTATTTGTTTTTCATGTTAGATTTTTTTTTTTAATTAAATGGAGGCATGTTGTAAAATGTACAGTTCTTGCATGTTAATTGCAATGCATTTTGACAATTTTATACACTCACGTAACCACCACTCAAAACAGGATAAAGAACATCCCTTCATCCCGGAATGGCCCATGGAATGCTCCAGATCTTGTTCTACGCCCCAGCTTTCTGAGCCTTTGAGAGACTCTCCTTTTCCCAACTGCTCTGCCCCCCAGACTTCGGAGGTCAGATGCCTTAGCCCTCTTCAGTCAGAAGTGCCTGAATGCCTCCAGGGTTTTCTCTCAGCTCTCCGGCCCTGCCTCCCATCTTGGGAAAGTGGCCTTTTGCATGTGGTGTAGACTGTGTCCAAGTGGGGACTTCTCACAGCAATTGTGTCTCACCTCCAACCTTTATACACCACAGGCTCCATCTGCGCCTGGGGATCCTCAGAATTGTGGTCCTCACTGCATGCAGCTGTTAACAATTCATTAGGGATGTGGCTTATTTCTCTCTACCTCCATCTAGATTTATCTTCCACCTGCTTCTCTGCCAGGGGCAAAGCAGCCTATGAAGGTCTTGTAACATTTTTGGAATTTATTTAGGTTTCTTTGCCATCCTCATCTCTGGTGGATTTTTAAAAAAACTTATCTAGCAGTGACCGTCTCCTTCAACCTTCTATATCTTAACTAATTAGTTTTGATATTTTACAATAATACATATAATACAGAGAACTGCGGCTCTGATGTACACTGTCCATCTTAAAGTAAGATGGCAGGTTACTGCAAATGTGACTCGCCCACTGCAAGGAAAGTCCTAAATGAATACAGGTACTATTTAACCTTGAGACTTTTATTTGTAGCATTACTCTCATTTATATATATTTAAAAGGCATGCATCTTACCAGTCTATACTCAAAGAGAGCAGTGTAGAATTTTTTATTTTCATTATTATTATTATTTTTGCTTATTGTATTACCCAGGGAAGCCTATCATGTCTACATGGAAATGCTATTAATCATGGGACTAAGAAGTATTATAGTCTCATATATTCTGCTTGTCAGACATGAAAGCAAAAGTGCTTTGATTTCATAAACCTTCAGGGCAGTTCTAGGAGTTAACATTCATTTTAATAGGAAATGGAATGTCATATTTATCTTCTTGTATGTAGCATCCTTATGTTTTTTCTCATTGGGAAAGTCAAATGCAAAAACCATTCTGTCCTTAAATCTCCTTGAAGGTTACATGTTCCTACCTTTTAAAATATCATGGAAAATGTAAAATATACACCAAAGTAGAGAGACTAGTATGTGAACCCCACATACATGTCACCTAGCTTCAGAGACTGTCAACATGTTGCCCATCCTCTTGCGTATATCCCCCCACTTGTGTATTTGGAGAGGATGCTACAGTACTTTAAATTTTGAAATCAATCTTTTAGTATACATTCTACATTTAAGAGTTAGAAAGATCTCAATATAAACAGTGTCTCTAGAAAATGAGGTCCAGAAAAAATAGACTAAAATATTTTTCTATGAGATTGACCTCAGTTAAAACCCCTAGGGATTTGGTCCCATTTCCTTTACATGTTTTCTCTCACTACCCATTTTCATGGATGACCTGCTTTAACCCACCTGGTTCACTCACTGTCAGTTCCCCCACATGGTGAGCGCTCAGTGAGTTTTGAATAAAGGACTTACTGGATAAGTGAATGAAGCATTCTATGTAAGCAAGAAAACATCTTTATCATTTCATGTACATCTGTATAGCTTTCACTTCAACTGAATCTCTGTAAGAAAAGAAATACAGGCCCAGCTGGTGTGGCTCAGTGGCTGAGCATCGACCCATGCACCAAGAGGTCCAATTCCTGGTCAGGGCACATGCCCAGGTTGTGGGCCCGATCCCCAGTGGGGGGCATGCAACAGGCCGGCAGTCGATGTCCTCTCTTATTGATGTTTCTCTCTCTCCCTCTCCCTTCCTCTTTCTCTAAAATCAATAAAGAAAAAAAAATTAAAAAAAACAAAAACAAAAACAAAGAAAAGCAATACAAGAAATTTCCTGTTGGAATTGTTTTAATGCTGCTTATCTCTCTGGAAATTCTAGTTACAAAAAAGCATTCTGGACCTGGCTTGGTGGCTTAGTTGTTGGAAGTGTTTTCCCATACACCAAAATGTCATGGGTTTGATTCCTGGTCAGGGCACATACCTGGGTTGCAGGTTTAATCCCCCACTGGGGCCCGTACTGGAAACAACCAATTGATGTTTCTCTCTCTCTCCCTCTCCCTTCTTCTCTCTCTAAAATAAAAATCAATAAAAACATAGACTCAGGTGAGAATTTTTTTTACAAAGCATTCTGCTGATGTCAAAGAGCTATGATGAAATTATGGTAAATTTTTGCTGATTTTAAAACAAAGAAATGTGTTATCTATTATGACCTCTACTCTTTAAATGTATTCTGCTAAAAACATCCATATACAGAAATTTGAAAAACAAAATGAGACATGATTAATCACCTCTCAGAAGCAAAGTCTGATAAGAGTAATTATGCAATTCAGATATTTACAGGTTGAAGCTAATAAAGAAAATATATTTCAGGGAGTGATTTAGAGTTTATTTTTTTGTTGTTAAAAAAAAAGTGTGAGCACTTTACATGTTGAACTCTATGAAAATATAGAACTCTTCCTGGTCAGAAAGTCTTCTTTTATAGGTATGATCTGTTATAAATAGATCACTCATATCAATATATCCAGAGAATTTATTGAGCCCAGCCAGTGTGGCTCAGTGGTTGAGCGTTGACCCATGTACCAAGAGGTCGCCAGTTCGATTCCTGGTCAGGGCACATGCCCAGGTTGTGGGCCCGATCCCCAGTGGGGGGCATGCAGGAGGTGGCCATTCGATGTTCTCTCTCATCAATGTTTCTAGCTCTCTCTCCCTCTCTCTAAAATCAATAAAGAAACAAAAACAATTAAAAAAAAAGAATTAATTGACTAGTAAAGGGTATTGACAGTGTATTTGGTTTGAGGTAGAACTCTTGCTTCCAAAGAACAGGAGAAATGTATCTTTCCACACTTATTTGCAAGTTATTCTCAACTCTCCTGTTAGCATAAAATATACCCCTTAGCCCTGGACCCCAGAGGACGTTCAACATCACGATGTCAGCAGATTCAGTATCTGGTGAGGACCTGCTTCCAAGTTCATAGACAGACTTCTTTTCACTGTATACTCATATGATGGAAGGGGCAAGGGAGCTCACTGGGGTCCCTTTCATAAGAACACTAATCCCATTCATGAAGGCCCCACCACCATGACCTAGCCATCTTCCAAAGGTTTCACCTCTGAATACCGTCACAGAGGCAAATATGTTTAAACATGAGTTTTAGGGGAGCCCAAATATTCAGTCAATAGCACCCCATAGTGTGGTCAGGTATGCAGGAGGGCATAACACTCCAGGTGAGGGGGCTTTTTTGAGGCTGAAAGCAGTTCTCCAGAGAAGGAGGTGGGTGTGAGCTGGTCACAGCAGGGCCCATCAGCATCTTGTAGTTTAATTCCCTGCGTTACCAACTCTAGTTATTTAGAAAAGAAACAGCTCGTTTGTGAATATGCTGGGTAGATGAGTAGTTAACCTAATAGAACTTTTGGAGCATTAACCATGGGTCCTTAGCTTGAAGCATAAGGAGCTGTTCACAACAAAAGTAAGTACTTTTGAACAACAAAGTGTTTCAGAGAGTCGCACATTTTAAGACTTAGGATATTACTCAGTTTACTCTCAGGAAGGTTGACAGGAGAGAAAGACTTAGTGGCTTGTTTCTGTTGAACCGGTGAGTGGTTGTCAGGTTGTAGCTCAAACTAGATAACAGACTGCATCGTTCTCTTTGTATTTTCAATCACTGTCGCCTCCTGGGTCCCCTCCCCTTACCTGTTATTCTGTTAACATCTCATCCAGTTTCATTCTGCAATGGTTACCTTCAAACTGTTTTCCAGAAACTTTTAGCATAATCCCTACATAGCCCATCAAGTATCAAAAGCTGCTTTTGATGTGTCAGTGGGCTCTAGAAAATGTTTAATGTTTTTCTTCTTCAGTACCATAATGCTACCTTTGACTGGGCAGTTCTGTCGAAGAAGGAGTGTTTGAAGTATGGAGGGAAGCTCGTGGGGAGCAACTGTGATTTTGTTCCCGATATCACACTCATGTCTTTCATCCTCTTCTTGGGCACCTACACCACCTCGATGGCTCTGAAAAAATTCAAAACCAGTCGTTATTTCCCAACCATGGTAAGTACCTGAGCTTTAAATAATTTTTATTTAATTTACACTGTATCAACAAGAATGCAATTTTATGTAAGGAAAAGGGCACTTGTAATTCAACCTTTCCAATATAATTTTGTGCATTTAAAAAAATTGCTTTCCAATCTTTGTCCATATGCATATAAATTTTTAAAATAACTATAGTTCAGCTTTGAAAAACCTTTCCAAGGATCTTGCTCACATAATTCTGTCATAAATTCTGACTGTCATAATTCTGACTGTACTAAAATGAAAAAGTGGAGCATATTCTATGTAAACATTCAAAAATTAAGAAAATACCTTTTACATCCATAGTGTTTGAGTGTGTAAACAAAAACTCATTTTATATTGATCAAGAATTTTGACATAGAAGTTTCTGCTCATCAGCTGTCCATTTGAGTAATTTAGTAGTTAAATTATGGGCTGTGGAAGTAAACTTAAACTGTGTTGTTAACACAAGTATTGGTATAAAATATTAGTGTTATCTTAGCAAAACTTTCCATCCTGTAATAATGAAAGTTGTAGTATGGAAAAACAGATCATTGAGCTGAGTGGGCAGACATCCTGTCTCTCAGTAATAAACTTGGGTGAATGTAAAGTCACAATTGTGATTCTTTGAGACAGTACAAGATAAGATCAACATTTAGTTAATAGCATTTTGTGTGTGTGTGTGTGTGTGTGTGTGTGTGTGTGTTTTACCTGAAGAATAAAACTAAGATAATCCTTTGTTTCATGGTTCAATTCTTAGTGTTCAGGATGTCAATAATTCTCAGGTAATCTTGATAATACCTAATTTTTACCAGTGAACTATTCTATACTGGAGCTTCACGAAAACTTTCCTCTTATATTTTGTGTACAAGGAGTGGGTTAACTTTAAAGACACGAGATACAGCTGATGAAGTTCCCTTTTTCAATATCTAGTAAATGCAACTTAAAATTAGTATATTATTTTCACCTAGGAAATATTTTGACTCTCTGATTCTTATAAAATCGAAAATAAGGGAAGGGTTGATCATTGTCTTGTCTGAACTGCTGTGACAGAATGCTGTAGACTGGGTGGCTTATACACAACAGAAATCTATTTCTCAGTCTGGAGGCAGGGAAGTCCAAGGTCAGGAGCTGTCCTGATTGGGGAGGCCCTCTTCCTGGTTCTCTGTCATCACCTTTTTTAGTGTCTTCATGTGGCAGAAGGGCTAGGAATCTCTTTGGGGTTTCTTTTGTAAAAACATTGATCTCATTCATAAAGTCTTCACCCTTATGACCTAAGCACCCTTCTAAGGCTCTGCCTCCTACTACCATCTTCTTTGGGGATTAGGATGTCCACATAGGGATTTGGGGGTGACATGCATTCAGACCATAGCAACAATGAAAGGTTTGGATTAGCTAGCCTAAGGAATGAAACATTTCCACAAAGTGAAATGTAGAAAGAAGTGTTCAACTTAGTCTGCCTAAAAGCAACATCACAAACTGGTGGTCCACAGGCAGAATTCAGCCCCCAGACATTTTTTTTTGTACACAGGAATACACACGCATATTCACACTTGCGGCCTTAGGGAATCTGTACTTTGCAGGTAGTTATTGTGCCCACAACTCTGTGTTGGCCAGGACTTGGCTATTTCACATATTCAACTGCCTATCCCAGAAGACGTTGGAGCTCGCAACACGTTCACACACGGGGATGCGTGCTTACTTGATCCACCTCTTCAATGGTGTAAGTTTCCTGCAGAACACGCTCCTGAGGAAAGGTCTTTTAGGATGATTTCTTCTTCTCTATTGAGGTGTTTCTCTTTCTTAATTGTTAATTAATTGGGCATCTTGGGACTCATCACCCACTTTCCAAAGTCTAATATTATTTAGACATAGCAGGTAGAAAAGTGAAAAATGTATGAAGCACTTTTAGCAAAATAAACTAATTTCAGCCTTAAAATGAATAGAGATTTTTTTTTCATCCTCACCCAAGGACACTTTTCCTTATTTTGTTCAGATAGAGTGGGAAGGAGAGAGAGAGAGAGAGAGACATCGATGTGAAAGGGACACATCAAGTGGTTGCCACCCACACAACCCAACCAGGGCCGGGGACAAACTACAAGTGAGGTACGTGCCCTTAGCGGGAACGGAAAGCGCGTCTCTCTGGACCGCAGGCCGACGCTCTAACCACTGAGCCAAACCGGCCAGGGCAGTTGAGACCATTTTAACTGTCTATGTAGACATCACCTTTTTCTTCCAGCAGTAATTTCAAAATCAAAAATATGTCTTCAGACTTAAAGGAATTTTGCCCTAATGAGAGTCCAGGCAGGTATTTTCTCAGCCATTGATAAATGTTCTTGAGAAAATCATGCATGTATGAAAATAGAATAATGGTAGCATTGTAGTTATAATTCTGTTCAGAAGTTTCTCAGCATAGTTGAGAACTGTATATACCAGATCGTACAATAAACAGGGAGGAGGAAACTCATGTGATCTCTAAGGATCAATGTGTGTGGGGGCTATTCCTGTTCCTTACTTACTTCACAGGTACAGCTAACTACTAACAATGCACACATAAATTCACATATACATACATGAATAATAAGAACATTTTTTTTTCTTGCTCATTTGCCAAAATATGTTTTCATTTAAGCTGTCATTTAGAAGGATGGTCTCTACAGGTAGGGACAGATAGATTTATAGATTCTTACGCTTACATATTATATTCTACAACTAAAACTTATATGCTTAAACATGATAAATTAGATAGTCCTTGATTGTTGCAACAATAATTAAGCCTGTTAGCACTTCCTCACTCACATCACATGAAACCTCTGAAATCTGAAAATGTGAAACGAAGTGACAGTGCCCTTGTCTTACAGAATATTCTCCATTAGCTTGCATAGCCTTTTCTCTTTTGTACTCTCCATTCAAAACAGTTGTATGAGTTGTAGTCAATTAAGATTGTAAACTGCTGGAAAACCTTTATACTTCTGTTTTTTAAAAATATGTTTTTATTGATTTTTTAGAGAGAGAAAGAGAGAGAGAAACATCGACGCGAGAGAAACATCCATCGGCTGCCTCCTCCACACCCCCTACTGGGGATCAAGCCCACAACTCGGGCATGTGCCCTGACTAGGAATTGAACTGGGACCTCTAAGTCCATGGGACGGCACTCAGTCCACTGAGCCACACCAGCGGGCTACACTTCTGTTTTATTCCTCACATATCAATTAGCAAAAGGTTGGATGAGGCCTAGGTACTCAATACTTGTTGACTAATGGAAACTAGTCACGTAGCGATAATTGCTGCATTTTGTGAAAAGAGCACAGATGTAGGAACCCAGAAGCCACAGATTTTAGTGCCAGCACTGCCATTGACGAACACGTGCTCTGTGATTGCTAACTGTGGACTTTAGTTACCTAGTGAGGAGGAGCTTAGCTAGATGGCAGTTACCAACCTTTAAACCTCTAGTATTCCATAATTTTTAAGAGTTTTCTGACTCCATCTCCTAAATTAAATAAATTCTGTATATTAAACTAGTGCTTATAGTAATGATCAGGGCTCACAAACTTCCAAAACTTGATTCTTACCTGCATTTTTATGCCAGATTCACTTTTGTTGCTGCTATACCAGCATCTCTCTGAGGATGATCCACAGCTGTCACGTTGAAGAGATAACATGTGGTTTTTCTTCACACCTTTGAACATGCTCATCTTCCTGTATTCCTTATCTGAGCTAATAATATCACCTGTCCTCACAGCCACCCAAGATCAAATCCTAAAATTATATTTGTTGGATCAGTCAGAGTCCCAGCAGGAAGCAAATGACACCGTCAACTTAGATCATTTGAGAGATTTAACAGAGGCATTATTCACAAAGGTGAGGTTAAGGTTAGGGGAACCACAGGGAGAGTGTAGTGTCCAGTGCTAATAGCAGTGGGGTTGTTACTATCCCTGGCCCAAAGGATGTGAAAAGAGAGTGGTTGCTGGGACCTGGAAAAAGAGAGAAGGTAGAGAGAGAGCTGTCTTGAGAGGTACTGTGACATTGGATAGAGAGATTTAGCCAGCCCAAGGCAACCTCGCTGGGATACAGAGAAGGGAATCAATACTCTGATTTCTCTTCCCTCTGATGGCCTGTCCAAGCTGCTGTGGACTAAACTCAGCTGGAATTCAGAGAGCAAGGGAGCTCATTGTAGACCACACAGGTCACCCTCCCAATGCAGAGTGCATGGTGGAAAGGTGTAGAAAATGGATCTGTTCTGATAAAAGATGGTATCCATTGCATTTGCCTCTCCATTTTTTTTTGTTTTGTTTTGTTTTGACATCAAATTAACTTCATCACAGTCCCCTTGACTATCCAGCTATAATCGCTCTCCTTTACACTTGTAATTCTGTTTCCCTAGTTCTGTTCCTCATTACTTTTTCCTAGACCAGAGTCAGTTACCCATGAAGCCACTTGCAATCCATCAGTATGAACACTTAATGAAAGAGTTTGCCTCTGCTAGCCTGGCTGTCAGGACATTAATTTGTATGTCAGTCACTTCCAGAGAGTCTCAGTGCTCAGTCAATATGGTGGAATTCCAGTACTCCATGGCCTCCCCTTTCTTGTTAGAGGGGTGCATCAGTCTGCTGTCCTACACAGTTACTGTCCCACACAGTTACTGGTCTGCAATCAGCCTCAAGTCTTTTTTTTTCTTTATTGATTTTAGAGAGAAAGTCAGAGAGAGGGAGAGAGAGACAGAAACATTGATGAAAGAGAACATCGATCAGCTGCCTCCTGCATGCCCCCCACTGGGGATGGGCCCACAACCTGGGCATGTGCCCTGGCTTGGAATCAAACTGGTGACCTCTTGGTGCATGGGTCAACGCTCAACCACTGAGCCACACCAGCCGGGCCCAGCCTCAAGTCTTCAGTTAAAGTCTTTCATATAGAAACTTCCTGTAGGAGTATCACAGAATAATCTGTGCTCATCTGTGGCAGACGGATCAGGGCATCAAACATAAAATGTTCTTCTAGAGTCCCATAGCAACAAGTGACCCCATGCATGCAACAAGAATGCCATCCTGCATATCAGGAGGAAAAATGAAAGCAGAAGCATGAAGAAAGAGCAGAATTGTGATTTGTAGAATTTGTAAAGCTATAGAGCCCTCTGAATTAGGCAAAATTATTAGTATTTTAATATGTCAAATTCAGTGTGGCCAGCTGATGCATGTAATTGGGAAAATGCCTTTTTTAAGGAAATCCTTTATGTTCTCTCTTTCCTCTTTTTAGAATAAGTAACACTTCTAACCCTCATATGAATTGATGTAATGGTAAGATTCTTTATAAATATACCTCCTAGTTGTAATAGTCATTTAAATAAATAAAACTAGTAGACTCCAGGTGACATCAACAGCTATGACACCTTCTAGGCTTTGTTTAGATAACATTTGAGCAGAATGTTCTTTGATGTCTGTATTTTTTAAAAAAAATAGTATATTGTATAATTAGCAAGTTCATTCAGTATTGAAAAAAATTATTGTAACAATCCTAGACTGTAGGGATACAAAGACAAGTTAATTCATGGGCCTAGCACATAGTCAGAACTTTATATATTTGTTGAATAAGTTAGATTTTTGGGTTTTCAAATAAGAATGCCTCATTTTGGTCCTTTTACCCCATTCATGCTTATTATTTCCTGTGGGGTCACACTTCAGTGCCTTTTTTGACTTAAGTAAGCTGACAGTGGTCTTTGAGGACTGATTTTATGGATGAGATAAAAATATAAGGCCTCAGAAACTTCATTGAAAACATAATGAGCATTTTAGTTAGGTGATGCATTTGGTTTTTATCCATGTAAAACACAAGAAAGTCTAGAATTCCACAGTTGGCGTATATTTTTGGAAAAATGATTTTTGTTTGACATTTTGGCCTATGACAATTCTGTTAAAGTTGGAGTGTTTAGTTTATAAGCAGCTCTTTATAAAAATCAGGTGACATCTCCATTCTGTTTTCTTTTTCTTTCAGAAACTCTTTTAGTGAGTGGTAAAAACTAGCAAACAAAAACAAGAAATAACGGGCATGCATTCTATGTCTAATGTTACTAATGCTCGGTGACATTTGGCTGGTTATTGCAGAGACATCAGACCACATCATACCATTGAAACTCATTCAGAAAATGACTGCTGTCAGTGATGGAGAAACAGATTTTTCAAATTCTTGTGTTATTTTGTACCAACGAAAGTAATTTTTAAAGCCAAGTCACTTGTTTTTAATTCAAAGTTCTTTTCCATATTTATTTTCTTAACAATGACAAAGGGATATTTAGTTTTAAATACAACATACTCTAGTAAACATTTCACAAAGATTACAACTTCTTCAGTTCTTATGGACATTTGACAAAAAAAAAGTTGTCAACTTAAGTTGAGCCCTAAGAAAAATAAGGTTGGGGGTACTGACTGCCCAAATCATTTTGTGAGAGCTTTAATGTTGGCACAGAGGCAGTCTATGGATAGAAGTAATTTGATGGTGCTACTTTGTTGGTCTTAAGCACTTTCAGCTTATTTGTCCATCACAGAAAAGTCACAGGATTGAAATCCATCCATTAACACAAAATGGTCTCCCACTCCATTTCCAGATTGCCTAATTCATACAAATGACTTACTATTTTTTTTTGTACCTTAATATAAATTATAAAACCATCTTTTTAAGCTTGAGAACTCTGTATTATAATGATTTGGGGGGTATATACAAGAAGACCCCATTAGAGTCAAGACATTGTGATAATTGGGCCTTAATCATTGAATTTTAGTATTACAACTTTGAATACCACCTGTCCCAACGTTGCCTCCTCATTTCTGAAAAGTGGTCATCGGTGGGCTGCTTGAATGCTTCTTGGAGCAGAAGCTTCATGTCTCCAGAGGCATTCCTGATAAAAACACAAATCTGCCTTCCTACCCTCTGTCCTCGGGCTGCCCCCGCCCCTCTGAAGCTCGCAGAACACAGTGTTTCTTTCCTATGACGCATTTCACATCTTTGAAGACAGTTTCTTCCCACCACTTTTTTGAGGCCTGCAGTCGTTTTTTATGTGATATGTGTTCAGACTCTTGTTCCTCTGGTTATACTTTTCGGGATCAACTCCAGATTTGCAGTTTCAGTTTAGAATATAGGGACCAGATGGGGTCATCGCATCTCCCATGTGACGTGACCGTTTGCTCTGGCACACACTCATTTAGTTCTTTGTTCCGCTGCTCCTTTTTACGGCAGGATGGAGGAGGAGGTCTGTGATGGCTGCTGTCTCCTCAGCATCCCTGCTGTACCCCTTCATTAGGCCTACTCCCCTCTGTCCCATGCTTGGAAAAACTTTTTTTTTTTCTGTAGATTTCTGTTGGCATGTTTTAAGCTCCACCCAGATAAATCGTCCAATTGAATTATCTTCTTTGTTCCCTAAATCTCTTTAACTTGGAACAGAAAGCATCAAAATCCTGGAGTCTAAACCAGACATTCTTTTTATTGAATTCTAATTACAGTAGGTATTATCTATTCAAAGTGTGGTGTCTTACGATTGCTGTGGTGATATCAGTGCTCATTTCTTATACAGTACGTTACAGCATTGGCTTCTAGGGGGTCAGATTTCAACATTTTCTTCGTATGGCGTGCCTTCTCATGATTGCCAACAGCACATATTTGTCTGGCGTGCTATTTTTTTTATATACAATAAATGCTTTTTTACACAGTTGTCTTTAGCATTTTCCAAGCACCACAATCATGATTGGAATTGACGTCGCAAATTAATGTTTACTGAGGACCCACCGGGTGCCTGCTGCTGTGCTGGTCTCTGTAAGAGCTCCATCCATTGGGAACGCTGCGGGGTCACTGCCTTCCCCCGGTTAATGCAGCAGCAGCTGCAGCCCTCGCGCAGTGAAACCTAATGTGCTCTGCGGCCGCACAGGAACAACTTCATTTTCCCTCTGAATTAACTAGCTTCTCACTGTGGTGTCTCTATGATTATCACTGTCTTAATAATTAATACAGTAGCATGCTTCATAAAGAATATGATGTAATAGATTTATTAGGTTATTTTTACCCAAGAACAAGAGAGCAGCTTATAGTTATTATTTTTTTATTTTTATTTTTAATTTTTTAGAGAGAGAGGAAGAAAGAAAGAGATAGAAACATCGACGTGAGAGAGAAACACTGATCGGCTGCCTCGACACAACCCCAATTGGGGGGATTGGCTGCCTCCTGCACACACACATACTCTCACATGCGCGCGCTGGATTGAGCCTGCAACCCGGGCATGTGCCCTGAGGGGAATCAAACCAGGACCTCTCAATCCATGGAAGGACGCTCAATCCACTGAACCACACTGGCCGGACTAGTTATTTGAATTTCTCCCCCAATCCTGTTAGTTTCTTCTTTGCTTCAGTAGTTTATTTAAGCTGGTTGCTTTTTATTAGATTAATTGAGATATTTTGTAATTAATTTTGCAGAGGACAGAAATACTCTGTTTTCTTTTTATACTTAAAAAAAATGGTAAACAAAAATAGAAGAGCTCAAAACCAGTCTGGTATAAAAGAATCATAGTTGAATGAGGTAAACTTCCCTTTACCTCATTCATGCGTGGAGATAGGAATTATCATATGTTGTAGCACCAAACATTTTTAATGGCAAGCCTTTGCAATATATGAGTTATCTATTTTTTAAAAGTTCCTTTATCTTCTATTTTTCTATTACAGTTGACATTTAATATTATATTAGTTTTAAATGTATAGCATAGTGGTTATAAATGTGTATAACTTACAGAGTGATCCCCCCAATAAGTCTAGTTCCACTTGGCAGCATGAGTAGTTATTACAATATTTATCCCTTATGCTGTACTTTACATCTGAGTTACTACTTTGTAGCTGCCAAATTGTTCTTCTCAATCCCTTCACCTTTCCACCCAACCTCCCAGCCCCTCTCCCCTCTGGCAACCATCAGTTCATTCTCTGTATCTATAAGTTTGTTTCTGTTTTGATTGTTCGCTTATTTTGTTATTTAGATTCCACATATATGTGAAATCATATGATATTTGTCTTTTTCTCTCTGACTTATTTCACTTAGCATAATACCATCTAGGCCCATGCATGTTGTTGAAATGCTAAGATTTCATTCCCTTTTATGGCCGAGCAATATGAGTAATATTTCATTGTATATATGTATCACATTTTTCCCCCTAATCATTTATCGATGGACACTTAGGTTGTTTCCAGATCTTGGCTATTGTATATGAAATATCCTTCTTTTGTCTGTTATACCCGTTGTTTTAAAGTCTATTTTTTTCTGATATAAGTATTGCTACCCCATCTTTTAAAAAAATTTCCATTTGCATGAAATATCTTTTTTCATTCCTTTATTTTCAATCTGTGTGTGTCTTGGTTTTAAATTTTTTTATTGTTGAAAGTATTACAGATATCCCCCCTTTACCCCTTCACCCCACTCCCAGCACCACTACCCCTGGCCTTCACCACACTATTGTCTGTGTCCATGGGTTATGCAAATATGATATAAGTTATTTGGTTAGTCTCTTCCTACCCACCCCTTCCCTCTGAGATTCTTTAGTCTGCTCTATGCTTCCATGTCTCTGGATCTATTTTGTTCATCAATTTATTTTGTTCATTAGATTCCACATATAAGTGAGATCATGTGGTATTTGTCTTTCTCTGACTAACTCATTTAGCTTAGCATAATACTCTCCAGGTATTACGCTGTCTCAAAGGGTAAGAGATCCTTCTTTTTTTTTTACAGCTGCATAGTATTCCTGGGTAAATTACTGGGTAAATTAAAAGTACATTACTGGGTAAATGTACCATGGCTTTTTTATTCACTCATCTACTGATGGGCACTTGGGCTGTGTCCAGATCTTAGCAATTGTTAGTAGTGCTGCTATGAACATAGGGGCACATATATTCTTTCTGATTGGTGTTTCAAGAGTCTTAGGATATATTCCTAGAAGTAGGATCACTGGGTCAAATGGCAGTTCCATTTTTAATTTTTTGAGGAAACTCCATACTGTTTTCTATAGTGGCTGCACCAGTCTGCATTCCCACCAGCAGTGTATTAGGGTACCCTTTTCTCCACATCCTCACCAGCACTTGTTGTTTGTTGATTTGTTGTTGACAGCCATTCTGGCAGGTGTGAGGTGATACCTCATTGACATTTTAATTTGCATTTTTCTGATGATTAGTGATGTTGAGCATTTTTCATATATTTTTTGGCTGTCTGTATGTCCTTTTTGAAGAAGTGTCTATGCTCAATTAGTATTTGACAAAGGAGGCAAGAGCATACAATGGAGTAAAGACAGCCTCTTCAATAAATGGTGTTAGGAAAATTGAAAAGGTACATGCAAACAAATGAAACTACACCACCAACTTACACTATACTCAAGAATAAATTCAAAATGGATAAAAGAGTTAAATGTAAGTCGTGAAACCATAAAAATCCTAAAAGAAACCATAGGCAGCAAAATCTCAGACATCTCATGTAGCAGAATTTTCACTGATAAATTGCTTAGGGTAAGAGAAACAATGGAAAAAATAAACAAATAGGATTACAGCAAAATAAAAAGCTCTGTACAGCAAAAGAAACCAATAAACTGAAAGGCAATCCTACTGTATGGGAGAACATATTTGCCAATGATACCACTGATAAGGAGTTAAAAATATATAAAGCACTCATGCAATTTAACAAAGATGAACAGTGGAATTAAAAAATGATCAAAGGACCTGTGTGTGTGTCTTTCGATCTGAAGTGAGTTTCTTTTTTTATTTATTATTATTATTATTTTTTATCCTCACCTGAGGACATTTTTCTACTTTTTGTTCAGGTAGAGTGGGAGGGAGAGAGAGGAACAGAGAGAGAGAGAGAGACATCGATATGAAAGGAACACATCGAGTAGCTGCCACCCACATGACCGACCAGGGCCGGGGACAAACTGCAACCGAGGTACGTGCCCTTAGCGGGAACCGAACCCGGGTCTCTCCGGACCGCAGGCCAACGCTCTAACCGCTGAGCCAAACCGGCCAGGGCTGAAGTGAGTTTCTTGTAGGCAGCATATATGTATGAGACTTGTTTTCTTCTCCATTCGGTCTATTTCTTTTGATTGGAGCACTTAATACATTTACATTTAAAGTAATTATCGATAGGTATGCAATTATTGCCATGTTATTATCCATATTTAAATTTTTTTTTTCTTCTTAAAGGAGTCCCTTTAACATATCTTGTAATAGTGGTTTTGTAGTAATGAACTCCTTTAGCTCTTTTGTGTTTGGGATGAGTTATTTTAATTTGTGTTTTTCTTAGATTGAAATAGTTTACATTCCTGGGATATGGAAGCTTGAGCCTGGAGGTACTTAGCATTTGATTGGATAGTCATCTATAAACTAGGTTGTCTGTCCAAGCTAGCTTCGAGGACTCTGAATTCACAGAATTGGGCGTGAAATCTTGTGCAAACAGGTTTTCTCATGAAAACTTTGGCACTTCTAATCATTACCAGTAACAGCTAGTGGTGAACTAGGAACTATACATTCCTAACTTAATTTCTATATATCTATATCTATAGATGCTGTTTTGTAGTGTTTGAAAGAGATCGAGTTTGATGAACATGGAAGGTAAAATAAAAAATAAAAAATAAAAAGAAAGGAAATTCACTTATGTTTCTTTTCTAAATGTGTTTGGAAATGAGAAGGGCTCAAAGAGAGCGATTCTTATTTCCTTCGGTTTCCTTGAAGCCAGACTCACAGCTTCGATCACACAGGCCTCGCGTGTATCGAGAAGCTCCGTGCACTCCGCGCTGGACACTTGGGGCACTTTCTAGTTCTGCTGTCAGTTCTGCTTCGTTCAAATTACACGTCCTTTTTGGTGTAGGGCAGGACCTGAAGAGTCTGCTGAAACAGCACCCCTGCCTGCCTTCTCTAATTAGAGGATTTAGAGTTGAATACAAAAGTGTCCTGGGAAAAATCAATTTCCTTGACTATGAAGTTTAAATGGGACCCAGCATCTTAGAAATGAATGTCTTACAATAAACACTCTCCAGAAGTACCTGAACTGTACAATTTAAGGGGAAGGAAGGGGAAATAGAAGTCTATTATACAGAACATATCACCCTGGCTGTGCTTTTTAATGAGGTTAGACAATATTATTATAAGCAAAACCGAGTAGCCCCCCCAAATAATTATAAGAAATGTAATCCTGAAGTTTATTAGCATTTGACCTATGAGCTACTTTTTTTTTTTTTTTCCTCACCCGAGGACATTTTTCCATTTTTTGTTCAGGTAGAGCGGGAGGGAGAGAGAGGAACAGAGAGAGAGAGAAACATCGACGTGAAAGGGACACATCGAGTGGCTGCCACCCGCACAACCGACCAGGGCCGGGGACAAACTGCAACCGAGGTACGCGCCCTTAGCGGGAACCGAACCCGGGTCTCTCAGGACCGCAGGCCTACGCTCTAACCGCTGAACCAAACCGGCCAGGGCTGAGCTACTTTTATACTTAGAATTCAGTAGTGCCACACTTGACAAGATACCATTTTCGAGGGGCTCTCTCAGGTTTATATATCGATATATAAATTTGGGAAAGTAGTAACTATACTAAAATAGATCAACTGTGTATTGATTTATATTAGGTATCAGTTTCCCATGGCTGCAATATCAAATTACTACAAAAGTGATGATTGAAAACAACACAAAAGTATTGTCTTGAGATCTGTGGGTCAGAAGTCTGACGAGGGTCTCAGTGGGCTAGCATCAGGGTGTTGGCAGGGCCGTGTTCTTTCTGAAAGCTCTGGTGGAGAATGTGTTTCCTTGCCTTCTCTGACTCCTGGAGACTGCCCGGTTTCTTGGCTCATGCCCCTTTCCTCCCTCTTCAAAGCCAACCGTGGCCGTCAAGTCTTTATCACCTTGCGTCCCTCTGACACCGACTCTCCTGCTTCCCCCTGTCGCGGGTAAGCGCCCGAGGGCCCACCACGACAGTACCAGACCATTTCTCCAATCTCAAGGTCAGCTGCTTAGCAGACTTAATGCTATCTGCAACCTTAATTCTCCCTAGTCATGTAACATACATATTCATAGGTTCTGGGAATTAAGTGCATGGACATCTTTACGGGGCGTTGTTCTGCCTACCACCTCACCTGCCAGATTTCAGCATGATTGTGTTGGGTGATGGCCTGACTGTGCTGAAGGCGGGCGAGTGAGAAGCAGAGGATGAGTTAGGAAGCCAGTGCAGGAAGCCCCATGAAGTAAAGAGGTGGCTTAGACAAAGGTGTCATAACAGTGGGGGTGGGGAGAAGTAGCAGGATCCTGGATGTATTTTGAAGGTAATTTGCTGGCCTGTTAGGTGTAGGATGTGAGAAAACGGGAAGAGTCACGTGGCTTGTCCAAAATTTTTGGCCTAAGCGCTAAGAAAAAACAAACTGCCATTAATTAGGATGGAAAAAAGCTGCTGAAAAGAGGAGGTTTGGAGCTTCCGTGTTCAGTTTATGGAAAGCTGAGAATGCCTTCTTTAAGAAAAAAAAGAAAGAGCACTGTCTTTTTAATAACAACTTTTTAAACATCTAGTATACCTGAGTTGTCAAGAAGTTGGATTTACTGGGTAAGGATTAAGAGGGTGATAAAGAAAAGAGAACTTTTTTTTTTGGTCTTCACAACGACTTCTGTTATTCCAGTGACTTATAACCTGCTGGACCAGAGAGGTTGTTGTAACATCCTAATTCTTCCCTAAACCGCTTCACACGACCCTCTTTTCCAGATCATCCTCAACTCTCTCTCTGTCTTACTTGCACACAATTTAAGAAACAGGTGTTTTCCAAATTGACCACACTAATGCATGGTGTTAACAGTGGGAGTTGTGACAAGGGAGGTATATGGACCTCTCTCACCTGTCTCCTCGGTTCTGGAAGTCTAAGGCTGTGCTAACAAATACGGTTGATTGATTGAAAAAACAGAGAGAGAAAAGAAATGGGAGTGTTCTCCAGTATCGAGTCCCTAGGAAACGTGTTCTTTCTGTTGAAATTAGCTCTGAGTGGCAGTTCCATGTTATTACTGGGCTTTTATTTCTTATTTCTTGTATTTGAAGATTCCTTTCAAAGACTTCCTGACATTGGATTATTTAGTTATTCCTGTGGTGTTTGCAGCCAAAGAGGCCTTGTGGAACTTGAAAATTCAATAGTTAACATGTATTAGGGGGCGTATTTTATTCCAGGTACTAGGTTAAGCACTAACTACCATGGCTTATCCTATTTAATTCTGAGAGCAAACCAATGAATTCTTTAGGGATTATTGTGGCTACATTTTACAGGTGAGTCACTGGTGGTAAGAAAGGGTATTTACAGATAGGAAATCATGGTTCTGGAGTTCTAGCCCAGGTAACTGTACGAAACCGCTTCTCACCACTGTACCATATTCCATATTTTCTCCCCAGATTGATCCATGCCATCTATTTGTGCTTGAAATTATTGTGTGTGATGGGTGTTAACTTGCCCAGAACGGTCCCATAGCTGGCTTTCTGCTCCTCTGTGTGTACTCCGTAAGAAAGCTAAACCTAGCAGAACCCAGCTCTCCAAGAGGGACAGGAACTTCTGGCCAAAAGGGCCCTCTGTGATCCTGCTGCTAGTTAGTACCAAGGCTTCTGTCACCTGGTAATGGTCAAGAATTGAGCCCTGCCACCGCCTTCAGTGTACCCACATCATGGAGAAATTTCATTCTTCACTTCGGTTTCCATTGAACACATGACTGCAATAGTCCTGCTGCTCTTTTTTTAAAAATATGTTTTCATTGATTTTTTAGAGAGAGAGGAAGGGAGAGAGATAGAAACATCGATGTGAGAGAGAAACATCTATCGGCTGCCTCCTGCATACACCCTACTGGGGATCAAGCCCAAAACCCAGGCACATGCCCAGACTAGGAATCAAACCGGGACCTCTCAGTCCATGGGCCAATGCTCAGTCCACTGAGCCACACTGGCCAGGTGCCTGCTGCTCTTTTGAAAGACCCTGTCTCCTGAGAACTGTGCAGCCTCTCAGCCCATCAGTGATCTTCTTCGTCTGGCAGCAGCAGAAAGCTGACTGCTCACCCTGAGATAACTTGATAACTGCTCAGTCAACTGTGGTTTAGGAGCAGGCTTCCTTGTGTCTGACTTCAGTGTGAGCTCCATGAGGACGTGGATTGTGTCTGCTTTGTTCACTGTGATGTTCCTAGTGCCAAGCAAAGCATTGGGTACCAAGTTCTTGTTGAATGATCAGATTATGCACTACCATATGTACATACCTTATAGGGAAACTTGGGTGTCTTTGCTCCAGTAATGCTCTGAGGCTGCTGTTGTCTGTGCCACTAAACACTGCAGAGCAACAGTCAAGCTACTGAATAATCCTACGCTCCCCTACTGACTTAGAAATGGCCATTCGGCACCCACTCCATTGGAAAGATTTGGGTTTAATGCTGTCTTGACCTTTGGCAGGTACTTAGGGAGTTTGGAGTTTGTTGATTAACGACAATCCCACTTAAGAAATAGTAGAGAACAGATACTTCATATATAGGAGATTTTAAGGACTAATTTAGAGTGAAAAGTATTTTCTTCTTAAAAGTTAGTGAAGCCATCAAATTTCCATCTGCCGTCATTTTATAGTTCTCTGAGGTCTTGAGTCCACTCAGTGGACTGGAACTTATCTATGTTTTTGTGCAGATTTTTATAATATGCTCTGAGATTTCATCCTTATCCAGGTCTCTTCGTGCTGCATACAGGAAAAGTGTTTATACAGTATTTCAGGGATATATTACCTTTGATTTCCTCCCCTGCATCCACACATACTGTGGGATTAGATTATTACTGGCCAGGTGAGAAAATGATACAAAACAATAAAAAATAATAATAATCTCTTTGCAATGTGATACCTCCTTTCATTTGTTGATGAAGCTATTACTCTCAACTGTTAGCAAAAACAGAATTCTTCATTCTGTTCAAACACAGGCAAATGTATGTATCCAGTGCTAAACAGTCCCTGGTTTCTTTTTTATTTTTCCAGGCAAGAAAACTGATCAGTGATTTTGCCATTATCTTGTCCATTCTCATCTTTTGTGTAATAGATGCCCTGGTAGGTGTGGATACTCCAAAACTAATTGTGCCAAGTGAGTTCAAGGTAGGTGAACTTCTGTTTTTGGTCATTCCTGGAACTCTTTGTTTTTCTTTCCTTTCCTCTATTCTAGTTTGTCGTATCTCTCCTTGTTAGTTTTGTCCAATTATCCATTTCTCCACAAATTTCAAAAATACTCTCTTGCTAAGTGCATGTATACATTTTGTCTGTTTCTTTATTAACATCGAGCACCTGAATGGGATCAAATGCAAGGTTCACATTATATTGATTTTTATTGAAAAAATACCTTATAATAACATTATAAACTCTGCTTTATACTTTTAGAGTATTTTAAAATATCCAAAGTATTTTCATGCAGCTTATCACTTTGATCCATAAAGTAATTCTAGGAGGCAATGTAACTACCGTCATCCTGATTTTATGAAGTTGATGTTTAAGCTCATAAAAATTAAGTAAAATGCCCACAGTTACATTACTAATTCAATGCTCTTTTCCTGCTACCAAACTACCTGCCGTATATACACATAAAATGCAATATGCATTTTAATTATTACAAAGAAGACATAGGAATTATTTCATTTTATAAACATGTTGGTATGTGTAGGCCCAATGGCTAAAATTTATATTTCAGTCGTTCTTAAATATCCATACCTAAGTTTTCATTATACAGTTTTTACCTATTTTCTAGAACACTCCTAACCCCTCTCTCCATCATGGAGACCATATAATTGCTAAGAAAAACTGAATTAACTGATGTTTTAGCTTAATAACTACTCACTGAGCAAGGGATATCTGTGTTATAGCAAACGGAATATTTTTGCATTATCTCTGCCATCACATATTCATTAGCAAAGATAAGTTCTCATGCATTTAATCATTAGTTCATTTACACCATTATTTCCTGGATGTGTGCTTTGAGCCAGGCCCTATTCTGGATATTTGTAATACATTGATGATCAAGACAAAGTTTCTTTCTTTACATGGTCACAGTATGGTAAAGGTAGTCAAGTGTGGATGGATCCAGTGATGGAGTTATAAGCAAGCTGAGGTGAAAAAACAGAAATATCTTCAGAGGAGAAGTGAGACTTTTGTAATAGTAAACATGGAGGAAATGATTCATAGATAGGATTTTATTTTTGTTTATTTGCATTGTTTAAAGTTATAAAAAAAAGGCTAGGAAATTTTTTGTAGTAGTAAAGTTGTATGATCTGCTGACAGGATAGATTGGGAACTAGAAGAATAACTGTATTTTTTATTTGCTGTGATATTTCTGAGGATTTTACTAGTTATTCTGGGTTAGTTATCATATATAAAATAAGAAACACCAGAGTGTTCAAATAAGTTTGAGTATAACATATAAAAATATTTGTGGCTTTTTATATATTATATTATGAAATGATTACAGTTTGGCAGTATTAGAAACAACTTCAGTATAATTGCTAAGGTCCATGAACAAAGTTCATGGTAGTTTTGTAATTTCTTGCCTGTGACTACTGAATATTACATCTGGGTTTTTCTTATGGCCAGCCCTTAAATTTGAATTACTTTCTTCCATGTTGAGTCCTTATCTTAGATCATTTTTTCCACCCGACCTATATTCTTAGTCTCCTTCATTTAAAATATTGCCTTAAAAATAAACTCCGTTAGGAAACTTTTGGTGAATAATCTTTGTCTGATCTGTCAGTAAATCTCTTTCCATTTTTCATTGTGTTGGCTCTCCAAAAATAAAAGTGTATCTCCCCACTGATTTTTCACCAAGTAGTATGTATTAATATTGATTGTTTTCTCTCTTCCTCAAGCCAACAAGTCCAAACCGCGGTTGGTTTGTCCCACCATTTGGAGGAAACCCCTGGTGGGTGTACCTGGCAGCTGCTATCCCCGCGTTGTTGGTCACCATTCTGATTTTCATGGACCAGCAAATCACAGCTGTGATTGTAAACAGGAAGGAACATAAACTGAAGGTAAATGTTCATAATGGTTGTTATACTTTCTTTGAAGTACTTGAAAATAAATATTGATTCAAAATTTAGATGGTTTTATTGGGAGTTATAGCCAATGTTCTTTAAGACTTGGCAGAGTCATAGGATCACCTTGTGTTGACACATCTATATAACACTCGAGAAGGATTGCATTTAAATCGGCAAAAGTTATTTCACATTGTATTTCCTTAGCCACCGAAGACAGCAATATAAACTCTTTACCACTTAGCCACAGTCATCCTACATCTGATTTTAATGTGGTAATTGTCTTTAATGAAGACAATGACAAATACTTTTTCTGAGACTGTTGAGATTCATAGACAAACAACAGTATGGTGGTTGCCAGAAGGAAAGGGGGAGGAGGGGGAGGTAATGAAGGGTAAAGGGAGTCAAATATACCGTGACAGGGAGATTTGACTTTGGGTGATAAACACATGATGTAATATATCATAGAATTATACACTTGGAACCTATATAATTTTATTAACCAATGTTAATAAAAAAATTAATTTAAAATTTAAAAAAGAAACCATTGAGATAAAAATGTGGGTTTTCTTCTTTAATTGGTTGATCAGGTGAGTTATAGTAAAAGCTTTTCTGTTGTTGAAGCTACCTTGCAACCTGGTAGAATCTAGTTTCTTTTTTTATACATAGTTTGGTTTGGTATGCATATATATATATATTTGGGGAGTGGGGAATTTTTGCATCTCTGTTTAAGAGTGACATTAGCCTGCAGTTTTCCTTTTTTATAGTGTCCCTGTTCAATTTTGATATCAGGCATATACTATCCTTAATAAATCAGCTGGGGAATCTTTCTCCTTCTACCCCTATCCTATCCCATTCTCTCAAATAGAATGTAATCTTCTCTTTATTTGGTGCAACATGCCAGTTATCTTTTTTTTTGGAATGATCAACCATGCTTGTAAAACTAGCCGGGAGGTTTCTGCATGGAACTTGTAAAACTGATCATCAGAATGTTTAAATGATTATAAAACACTCAAGATTTATCTTTATTTCATTTTGTTTTCATTAATTTTATTTTAGTAACTTACACTTTTTTAGCTTTTTCTGTTTCCTCCATATTTTCAAATTTATTGACATGTTTATAATAGCATCTTTTGTTTTTCTAAATGTTATTTTTTTAAATTCCTAATATTATTGATTTATGTTTTTTGTTCTCTCTCTCTCTCTCTCTCTCTCTCTCTCTCTTTTCCTGTTATTTCAGATGTTTGTTTTTGGAATATTTTCCTTTAGAGCAGTGGTTCTCAACCATCCTAATGCTGCAACCCTTTAATACAGATCCTCATGTTGTGGTGACCCCCAACCATAAAATTATTTTTGTTGCTACTTCATAACTGTAATTTTGCTACTGTTATGAATTGCCATTGGAAATATGTGTTTTCCGATGGTCTTAGGAGACCCCTGTGAAAGGGTCATTCACTCCCCAAAGGGGTCGTAACCCACAGGTAGAGAACCACTGCTTTAGACTGAATTACTTCTCACACAGACCTTAACAGCCTTTTGAAATTCCCTCTTGTGAGAATCTTTGGGTGGTGAACCCTTCCATTTGTGTTGGTCTGAAAGTGTTTTTGTCTCACCCTCATTATTGATAGGTGGTTTCTCTGGGTATAATTTAGGTTGAAAACTACTTTTTCCGTACTTAGAAACTATTTTTCATTATTTCTGATTTCTTTGAAAGTGAACTGTCAGTGTGATTCTCATTCCTTTGTAAGTAATCATTCTTTTATTTTGGATGCTTTTATCATCTTTTTTGGCTTTATTCTGGAGTTTCATTACACATTTTTATATTTAGAAATTGTGTGTATTCTTTCCCAAATCTTCATGTTCAATTTTGTTAGTATCTAACTTTTTTATTATTCTTTTATACATTATTTTATTTATTATTTTGTATAAATGTTATATTTGAAAGTTTGATTCTGAACTTTGTTTTTTTGGTCAGACTTTTACTCCTAGTGGTGTTCTTCTTTATGTATTTAGTGCCTTTTTTTTTTTTAAGCCTTTCAGAGAAGTTTTTATTTGCTTCTGGGAAGTATAGGAAAGTTCAACCAATTCAGTAACACTGTATTTTTATTTATTCCTATAAAAAATCTTTCATTCTGGAAAGCTTTTTTATGGAAAGTTTTAAACATATACAGAAGTAGACAAAATGGCATAACTTCAAATATGTATCACCCACCTCTCACAATTATCAACTCATGTCCAATCTTATGTCATTTAAATTCTCATCATCGTATCCCCTTCCTATGACACTTTGAAGCAAATGTACACAGCATTTCATATTATCTGTGCCTTTTAGAGTGTATGTATTTTTAAAGATATCTTTTAAAAACCATGACTACAACATCATCAGTCTAAAAGAAGTTAACAACATTTTTTAATATCATCAAATATTCAATCAAAATTCAAATTTATGAGTGTATCATAAATATAATAAACTTTAAAATATATGTATTTTTAAACCAGGATCCAAATAAAGTTTAAACATTTTTATCTTAAATCTTTTATAGACTTATTTTAGTTCATAGATTGTTTTTCTTTATCAATTATGATGTTCTTTTTTTTTATAATTTGTTTGTTGAGGACAACCAGGTTATTTTTCTGCTTACTTCTAGCTGTATAATATGCCCCTTGAACACTTAGCAGTGTGGACGTAAGAATGTCCAAACCTATAGAGAATTTTTATGCATTTATTTGACTTTATGTGAGTCAAACACAGGGGATTGCATTACAGGATAGTTAACAAGATAATGAACTCTTTTGAAGGCTTCCAAGGGATCTGAAAAAGAGACATTTCAAAGGTCTGTTAACCTAGATGTCTACTTAGGCGAAGATAAACCTTTCACTAAAGAAGTTATATGCCTGAGGCATGACTACCCACCATGATCTGCCCAGTTAGGAATTTATGATCAAATCCCCCTCTGAGGTTACTTTTGGTTATATTTATTACAGAGCCCATTTTTTTTTTTTTTTTGTCCACATGCGACTTAAAACAACAATTTATTACATCTGTTGGATTTCTTTGTATTGGCAGGACTCTGATGGATACTTCTTGTTTGAGGTGTCTCTGCAGTTGCAGTTAAATAATGTCCAGGGCAGATGCCATCTGAAGGCTGGACTGGGCTAATTGTCCAAATTGGCTTCTTCACTTAACACACAACCCACACGTCTAATACCCTGATATTCCTTGGCACAAGTTCCTGTCTGTCTCTCCCTCTCTCATCACACGGCATCTTATTCTCTGGGGCCTTTCTGTGTGGCTTACACTTCTCACAGCATGGCATTCTTGGGTTATTTGTACTTGTTACGTGGCAGCTGACTTCCAAGAATTAAGTAGTGGGAGATACTAGACCATTTCATAGTTATACCTGCAGCTGACATAGCTCTACTTCTGTACTTTGCTATAGTTGATTGATCAAAATAATCATAGAGCCGGCCACCGTTCAAGGGGGTGAAGGATTCTACTATTTGATAAAGGAATGTCAACTTTACATTGTAAAAAAGATATGTAGGACAGATATTTTTCCATCAATTTTTGGAAAGTACAATCTGCACATTTGTGCTGAAGAACTAGCATAGATCTTGGCAATTGCCTCCATTTAGCATGTTCTTTTGTCTTCTGTATTTTAAATCGGTCATTGCATCTAGAAGCTTGATGCCATATAATTTTAATATCTTATATCTATATCTACAAGTTTTTTGAGGGTGGGGTTGCAAGACTTATTCATAGAAAGCTAGGAACTTGTACTACATTTTTGGCTGAAGGTTTTCCAGACCACAGAGTAAATATGAATTTCAGCCCCAACCCCGGTTGTCTGTTTATGGTTGGGAATATCTTTGGAGATGACTTTTTTTTCCCCTAATGGCATTAGATCTAGTGGAAAGGCCAAGAGAGGCGTGTGTTCCCATTGACTTTCTCTGTAGGGTGTTTGTGGGTTTTTTTTTTTTTTTTCCTAGTTAACCAACTTAGTGTGCTGTGTCTTCGTTTTATTTCAGGAGGTGTCTCCTATCTATACCTTTATCCACTATCCCTAGGATTGATCTGTCCATAGAGTTCAGAAGGTTGTTCTAATCTAGGCCTTAACCCCTCAAGGACTCGCATGCTCTCTCAGGGCAGGCTTAGGCTCCAGGGCTTACTGACTCTGTAGATTTACTCCTTCTTGTTGCCATTGCTTTTTGTGTCCAGTTGATCTCTTACCTTCTGTCTGATAAGCCATGATTTGTATACGATATTTTCTGTATTTGGTCAAGCATCTTTAGATGTTCTGTACTAGGAGGCGTTTCAGTGTTGATTTAGTTTGAAAGACTGAAAAGGGATATTGGCTAATTTATTTTATTCTGAAAAACATTTGGAAACATATTTTTAGTTTTGATATTTAGTTTAGTTTTGTTGGCCACATTTTCTGTGTATCTTTGGAGGTGAACACCTATTTTTATTTTGCTTAAGTTTTCTTATTAATAAAATTTAGAATTTTGAATTTAGCAAATTTAGGATTGATAAAACATAGAATTTTTAAAACTCCTGTTACCTATAGAAAACATTGGAAAATCAAGGCATATTAGGATTTACCTCTTAAAATAGGAGTTGAGTATTATATAAAAAATAAGTTTTCATTACTTTCGGAATTGCTTATTTGAAGTCATTCCTTTGAAGGATAACAGTTACAGAATAAGTGCCAGTTTTTTGACACAAATCTGATGGTACTAGTGGGGATTTCATCATGAATTAAAGGCTTTTCACTCTGGATATTGTTTTGTTCACATTTTGTTAGGCGAGGAATGCGAAAATTGGAGATTTTGTCTAAAATTATAAAGAGCCCTGACTGCTGTGAAATTGAGTCCAAAGAGAAACCTGAAACAGTGAGAGAGATGGACACATTGTGATATTACAAGCAGCATGGTTTTGGGTGGCATTTGCTTTGGCTCTGTGTCAAGTGGCGCTGGCTGGCTGGCTGCTCTATTTGGGATGGGATCCACCTTTCCACTCTGCCGCACAGCTCTGTATTGATGTAGGAACGCCAGGGCACTTGGCTTTTTTTTTGGCCATCACTTCGGTTAGTTTTTTCCCACGTTATCCCTGCAGAGTGCTCAAAAGCAAACCAGGTTCCGCAAGGTCATACCTTATCCAAGGTAATTGCAGAGGCAGGAAGAGTATCTGAACATCAGACCACAGAGCCGAGGATACTTCTCTCAAGGAAAGTGATTTTAAGTGTTATAGATAGGATGTGGGAGGGAGAAATAGTTTAGGATAGGTGTATAGATATTAGGTGGTTGTAGCAATAAATTTTGTCTGATATTCTCCATGGTAAAACCCTTAATTTGAGTGTGTTTTCTTGGATAACTCCAAAATCTGCCTTGCTTTCTTTTTTTTTTTTTTATCCTCGAGGACTTTTTTTTTTTTTTTTGCATTTATCTTCAGATAGAATGGGAGGGAGGGACAGAGGAAGAAAGAGAGAGAAACATCGATGTGAGACACATTGAGTGGTTGCCACCCACACAACCCCAACCTGGGCTGGGGATGAACCACAACCAAGATACATGCCCTTAGCATGAACCGAACCCGGGACTCTCTGGTCCACGGGCCGATGCTCTAACCGCTGAGCCAAACTGGCCAGGGCCCATTTTTTCTTTTTATTCCTGCTATCAAACCTTAGATCTTTTTTATTTTTATTTTTTAGTCCTCACCTGAGGATATTTTTTCCATTGATCTTTAGAGAACGTGGAAGGGAAGGAGAGAGAGAAACATCAATGTGAGAGAGACACATTGATTGCTTGCCTTTGCATGCACCCTGACCAGAACCGGGGATCAAACCTGCAACCCAGGTACATGCCCTTGACTGAGAATCAAACCCAAGACCCTTCAGTGCACAGGCCAACACTCTAACTACTGAACACACTGGCTGAGGCAAACCTTAGATCCTTTTTTTTCATGTCTAGACTATTCTACTTCTTTAGCCATGAGTTAATAACTAATCTCTCTTGCTTCATTCCAAAAGCCAGTGATTTTTTTTAAAAGTGTTGTTCTTATATGTCACTCCTAAATTTCTAAACCTTTACACGTTGGCCTCTAAATCTTTGCCCTTTGAAGAATATCAAATTGCTTTAGGCTGGGATTTAAGTCTCTTTGTGATATGATCTCAACCAAAATTTAAAATGATTCTCTTCACATACCATACAATGCTGTGGTCAAATGAATTGTTGGTTTCTCTTCAAGTCTGGTGGTTTCTTCTGCTAGTTATTCTACTCTCCACTCCTCGGTGATGACTTCTCAAAATCCTCACCATCCATTAAGATCCTCCAAATATGAAATTTTGTTAGGATAGCCTTTATTCCCAATGTAATTTCTATTGGTTTTGTTTTTGCTCTTAGTAAGTTTGTATGACTCTGTGGCACTGGTCATACTGTGTCTCGCAAGGTAGTAATTTTGTGTGATTACCTTATATTCTTTTCTGGGCCAACACATTTTTAAATGAAGTTTTAGTCCTGTTTTCAGCTCTCGTGGGCTCATCACATGATTTCCATATGGAAGACTCAGTAAATATGCATTGAAGAATTTTGTTATCTTGGGCCATATGGTTCTCAGAGTTGTTGCACTCTGAGATGGATGATGACTAAAACACACCATCCCATCTCCAGTTCTTACAGTGAGTGCTGAGATTATTCAAATTCCTTTTAGGTGTCATCACTGCAGGGAGTTTTTGTGAGTTCTTTCTAGACATAGTTAAACACTTAATCTTCAATACTTTTAGGTATCTTTTTCAAACTTCGTCGAGTGTGTATTTGGATTGAATTGTAATTTGTGTACAGATCTGAGTCCCCTCATCCTATTATGAGCCCCTTCATGGAAAGAACTATGTCATGGTCCTCCGTGTCCTCATAAACCCTTATTGTCTGGATCCTGGTGGTGGGGGGCTCCTAGCATGAATGTTTTACTCTGTGTCTGGGCATGTGTGTATACTACTATTCCCTCTTTGTAATGATACTCTATACCCAGATGGAAACTTCAGACTGTTAGGCTGGTCTTTTTCTCTCATAGATTTTTTTTTATATCGGTGGATATATTCCTAAATGCCTTTTGTTTTGTATAACAATGCATGTATAGTATCAAAAGGAAGTAAAGTTTCACTTCCTATCCTTTTACTTAAAATAATCTCCAGTTTTAGAAAGTAGAACATCCTTTGGATTTATATTCATAAAGACAAAGACTTTTTAAACTTTAAAGGACATACTTAACCTTTCAAGCATTTATTGAGTCCTTGCTATGCATGGAACATATATGTTGGATGTTGAAGATAAAATTATTCTAACTTATTGTCTTAGTCTAGTTGAGGTAAAGGAAGACTTTTTGAAAGGAATGATGTCAAGAGGCACAGAGTAATTATCTATTATTTTGTCTCAGAACTTTTATTTATTCTCGTGCTTTTGCAGTTACCTTTGTATTTTACTTTGTAAAATCCTCATACTACCCTGTTTGGTATTATGTTCTACCTTTTTGCTAGTTTCCAGGATATTTAACTCAAACTTCTTTTAGTTGAAAGACTTTAAGAAAGCATAGCTTGGGGTACCATGTATGGACTTTTCCGCAACAGCTATTTGTTTGACCCATTGATCTGGCTAGTGTGTACTTTTTAATTTTTTTTTAAAGAGAGAGAGGAAGGGAGAAGGAGAGAGAGATAGAAACATTGATGAGAGAGAACATCGACTGGCTGCCTCCTGCATGCCCGCCACTGGGGATTTGGTCCACAACCTGGGCATGTGCCCTGCCGGGAATTAAACCGGTGACCTCTTGGTGCATGGGTTGATGCTCAACCACTGAGCCACACTGCTTCAGTCTGTTCTTAACACAACAACCATAGTGCTTAAAACATAAGCAAATCATGTCACTCTTCCATTTAAAACCCTCCAGTGACTTCCCATGTATACTCAGTGTATGAGTCCAAGATCTTATGGTTCCCCTTAGTGCGTTTTACTGTTTAAGATACAGTGCCATTTACTTATTTATGTTGTTTATTGTTGTCTCCCTCAGTAGAATGGAAACTCCATGAGTGCAGGAATCTTTGGCTGTTTTCTCCAATATGTCATCAACACCTAGGACTATGCCTATTAATAAATTTGTAGTCAGTATTTGTTGAAAGGATGCATGATTGAACCCCCAGATATATCATGACAATTATCTCATTAGTCACTATTTAATGAGTTTATTTCCGCCATCCCCACCTTTGCCCTCCTTTCTCTACCAAACTCCACTCTCAATTTAAACCATCATGTTTTCAAACCAGTTACGCTGAAATGAACTGGTTTTATGAATATATATTAGCCTCTTTGTCTCCCAGGGAGATTTTTATTCTTAGTCAAACTTGGACTAAGTAAATTTATGCTTTTTGTTCTTGTGTCAGCTACCCTTGCCTGTGATGAGTTCTGTGAGAACATGATTAGACCCATGTGTGTGAGCCAGGGGTGAAATCTTGGCATTTCAGTGAGAAGACAGCAGTGTTCTGACTGTAACAGGATCTGAACCAAAACAGTCACTGGCTTCCTAGTGTAAAATCACATTCTCATTTTTTTAGAGCCAGCATCTCCATTCCCTCGGATTGGTCATATTCTGGCGCTTGGTGCTGCTGCTTTCCTGCTGCGAAAATGAACTGCTCTGTTTTCTCAGGCTCCATAGGGGCAACAAGCATTTGATTTCTTCACAAATAGAGCAGAGAAATAGAACCATAGAATAACACTGTGGACACATTTAACAATATTTGTTTAGTGAGTAAAAGAGTTAGACCTTCTGTTACGTTGTCTGCTCTCCCAGTCAATAAATGTTATTGCGACCATTGGGCAATGTTTGACATCAGCCTATTAGGATTAAGGAGATGTTAATTACCTTAATGATAACGTTTAGTAGATTTATAAAGTTATTTTCATATGCTATGAAAGGTGAGAAATGGTCTTCTACATGGCTCCTCAAGGTTGCTTTCAGATCTTTAGTCTGCGTATGCCGAATGCTGTCTAGGTGAACAGCATACTGCCAAACGGTCAAGCAGAGAAGACACAGTGCCTTCTTTTAAGGTGCTTTTTGTGCTTATGTTAACAACAACCACCACCACTATTGCTACTATCACCATTTATTGAGCTCCTACTATGTAACAACCACCACCATTTAAATTCCTGTAAGATGCTTTGCCTCTATTACTTCATTGAATGGTCCCAATAGCTCTTCTAGGTAGATGTGTATCTCTGTACAGTCTTCCCTCGTTTATTGCGGTTAATCTATTCCAGACTCTAGCGGTTGCACCTGGTGTTGAAGGATTCCTGGGGTGCTTGAATACATAGGCCTACAGTCCATATGTACAGTAGTGTTAATTTTAATTGTAATACAGGGGTGTATAATTGACTTAACCAAGCGCATGCTGTATCATTTTCACTGTCTTGATCAACTTTTTAATGAATATATTTGAAAAAACCGTGATAGAGTGAAGTGGTGAAAGTCAAAGCACGAAGTGGTGAGGGACAACTGCAGTTGATTATAAAACTGGATGCAGAGAAGATAAGTCACAATAAACAAATAATAAGTAAACTGTAACATTAAGCTAGAAGAGGTGTCCTGTGGCCACTTTGTGTTTAATTGCTAGGATGAATTATATGAGGACAATTAAGTCCCCTCACTCAAGGAGCTTCCCTTCTAGTAGATACCTTTATCAGGCAAAGTGAGTTGATTTCTTTTACTGATCTTAATTCCCATCTGAAACTATGACTTAATAACAGTATGAGTATTCTCCTCACCTGGTTTTGTTACCTCGATAGAAAGGAGCTGGATATCACCTGGATCTCTTTTGGGTGGCCATCCTCATGGTGGTGTGCTCCTTCATGGCTCTTCCATGGTACGTGGCTGCTACTGTCATCTCCATTGCTCACATCGACAGTTTAAAGATGGAGACCGAGACTTCTGCACCTGGAGAACAACCAAAGTTTCTCGGAGTGAGGTACGTTGCATGAGAATGAAATGGCTCTACAAAACGCATTATGCACACATCCACATGTCAGTCGTAAGGGAATGGGAAGATATGGACAGGGAAGGGCTGGTGATGATTAATTTATTCCTATACTTTGCTTTTCTAGAAAGGACCAAATTTTTCATCAGAAAGAGAGTCTTCAGTATTTTTTGAGTTTACGTCTTATGATAAATAAATTTTCTTTGATTTGTGAAAGGCTAAATGATACAATGTAAAAATGCAGACAGGTCACTCATTTTCTTCAACATGCAGGTCCTTTTGGTGCTTTGGTACTTACTCTATAACATTATATATGGAGGTCAGATCCTTTCATCTTCTGGTCCTTTGAGACTCCCTAAAACTCTTGAGTCTACTTATGACTTTTAAGATTCTATGAAGGGAAAATAATTCTTAATTTCCAGTTCATTTTCTGTCCCCATAAGCATTGAGAAACTTTGAGCTGCAGAGTAGCCATGAAGGACTATATGGGACCTTTACAGTGTTGTGTACTTTTTACAGCAAACCCTGCCCCTGAGTGCTGGGGTGATACAGCTCACAGGGCAGAGCCAGCGTTTCCCACGCCACAACAGTGGGTGATTCTTTCTTGGGGACCGGGGGAGGGGGTGTTGTATGGGAATCATATTTGTTAAAAAGTACTTTTGTTGTTGTAGATTTGGAAATTGGATTGATGGGATTTAATTGCACTTATGAAATTTCCCTGAGCTGTTTATTAATTAGAATGTGGGACAATGTAATATCTGTGTCCTATGAAAGAAGGTGTAATTACACAACAGTGCAAGTTGTTTAAAAAATAAGGACTTCAAAGAGGCCAGTAATTGGTGGACCAAGAGCAAGTGATTTTTTTCTTTCTTGATTCTAAAAGGAGCAAAGGATTTAGCAGAATCAATTTCCTCTTGATGAATTCAACCACATATTGCAATAGTTTTAAGGGAATTTTATATTTATGTTGAGCTTATATGCTACCCTTGAGGTAATAATTACACATGGTATCAACGCCTTTGCTATTTTAGCCAAACATTGATTCAGTTGATGTACTGTCTTTATTGAAGGTGGAAAGACAAGAGGTAGATTGGTAATCTTTTGATTTGGTTTCAGGGAACAAAGAGTCACTGGAACCCTTGTGTTTATTCTGACTGGTCTGTCAGTCTTTATGGCTCCCATCTTGAAGGTAAATATGTGAAATACTTCTTCCTCCTTCTCGAATACTGACAGATAACTGGATATGTGAAGGGTAGAATTTCTTATGAAATATGTGCAGGACTCTCATTAGTTCTATAACACTGAAGCACTGGTTAGATAGAATGAGGACTTTAAAAACCTTTTATCTTGATTTTCTTCTCATTCCTTTACTCCGATGATTGATGATGATGATGATGATGATGATGATGATTGCAATTATTTGGTTGAACCATATTGAACTACCAATATTCAAACTTTTTGACCTATGAAAATGGCAATATCATATAGTTCAATCTAACTGATTTCCCTCCATCCCATGTATTTTATTCCCCTAGTTTCCTTACATTTTTTTTCCCCTATCACATCACTTTCCATTTAGTTATCTCTAACTCCTGGCCCCCTCTACCCTCAAATTAGACTCCTGGGTCACGCCAGTGACTCAGGATAAACATTTTGCAATTTTTCTCTCATTAACTATTACTTACTGTTTCTATTTTCTTTGAATAAGAAGGTCTCATATTCACAAAGGGTGAATAGAGTAAAATTACTGATTTAGAATTTGAAAACTTAGACTTTAAAGTTGTAGAGGTAGTAGAAGTGAGCCCCTCGGCCGCAGGCTCAGGGAACAGGCTACAGAAGCAGAAGAAGGGCCGTGGAGCTTCGGAGGGAACGGGAAGGTGCACCTGCTCTGGGAGGGAGAGCTGCCTGGAGTCGAACCTTTGAAGAAGAAAAATGATCTGATGGGTAATTTTGAACGTTAGGAGCCAATATATAGGTTCGAATGGTGGGGTGAATGTCTGCCTAAATAGATAAATGTAAACTATATGTGAAAGCCTACTTAGAAACAGAAGTAGGACCAAAACAGAAGGTTTAGTACGTACTTGTCATGGAACTTCCAATTTTCTTTTGTGACACAAACATTTTATTTTATTTTCTATTATATAAACAATAGTAGCTGGTTATTGATCATTTGTGTCTTATGCTTTGAACCACAATGCGAATCACCAAAGTCACCTATAAACCTAACAGCTATTAATGACTGTTAACAATATGCTTCCAAATTTTTTCTGAAATTTTTTATTTTTAAACAATTCTAATTTGTAGGGTTTTTAAAATGCTTATTTAATTACACAAGTAATGGAGTAAACACTCCTGTGAAGAATTCAGACAACACAGGACAGGTGGTGAAGGCAAAAACCTTCCATTTCTTTCAGGTTAGAACATTTGTATGTCAATTGCCAGTCTAGTGAATTAGAAAACAGTGGAATTACAATGTCTTGACATATAGATAAGACTGACTTTGCCTTCAGCATACTTAGATTAGTGCATACATTGTGTGTAAAATACCTGGTAAACAGTTAAAAGATTTAAATATTCGTCTTTCGTACTCGGTTTCCACGGTATCAGTTAACTGGTTTAATTTCTTTTTGCTACAGTCAGGAAGGAATATGGATCTCATGTAACACATAGAGTAGTAAAATTAAAAATAACCTTAAAGAAGTCATTTCTGATAATAGAGAGAGGGCCTTAAAAGAGTATAGATCTTATGTTCTACAGCAGAGATTTTCAGCCATTTTCTCTCATGGCACACATAAGCTAATTACTAAAATTCTGTGGCACACTCAAAATATATTTTTTTTGCCGATCTGACAAAAAAAATCAAAAAGGTATAATTTTGATTCATTCACACCGGCCAACTATTGTGTTGGCTGTTGTCATTTTTTTATTTGACTAAGGGAAAAGAGGTCAGTGCCCCTGACTAAATAGTAAGGTTCTGCATGTTGTTGTTGTTTTAAATATGTTTTTATTGACTTATTAGAGAGAGAGGAAGGGAGAGATAGAAATAATGATGTGAGAGAGAGACATGGATCAGCTGCCTCCTGCACGCCCTCTGCTGGGGATACAGTCCCCAACCCAGGCATGTGCCCTGACCAGGAATCTAACCTGGACTTCTCAGTCCATGGGACAACACTCAATCCACTGAGCCACACCAGGCAGGTCGTACTGCATGTCTTAAAAATTCTTGCAGCACAGCCCTGGCCAGGTAGCCCAGTGGGTTGAGTGTTGTCCCCTGCACCAAAAAGGTTTCACAGAGGTTGAAAATCCTGATTCTACGGGGACAGAGGGAAATCTGTTATTGCTTTTGCCGGTGTATAGCAAGTTGTCGGGTAGGGTTGAATTTATCATGTTTCACAGCATCAAGTCCACTGCCAAAATGCTTTATATTCCTCTGTTGTCCCAGAGACACCAGCACATCAGCTAATGGAAAAATCTGGTGACAGCGTTTTACTGCCTAGACAGCAGGACCTCCTCTAGAGATCAGTTTTTAGAGAGGTCACTACAGGCAGTTATGACCCCATGTGTGGGAAACTGTACTGGGAATGAATCTGCTCCTGGGCTTACTTGACACACTGCAACGTTTCTTTTATGGGGTCTCTTGCACTTGGCCACTATTAGACAAGGACTGTTATACAAAGATCTTTCCATCAGTTCCTGTTTACTCATCACCCCCTCCTCCCCACACACATTTCATTTCTTTTCTTTTCATATTATTTCTTTTCAGTAGTACAGTATACAACCCTAATTCAAAAAGTCAGATGTGTTTAGAAATTCTCTTGTTGTCACAGCAAATCGGCCTTCATCATGGAGAATCTGTCAGCTCAGGAATCATGTATGATTCCAAAGGGACACAGAGAATAGATACTGTATAAATTGCTATTTTTAGGATGAGATACAAAACTCACATTTCAACACCACCTCTTCCAAACTGTTTTCTCTCCCTGCACCCAAATATGGCTGCAGAGGAACTAAAGCTGAAAACCCTTTTGTTCTTTCTTTCACAATGATTGTTTTTGCCTCGGATATGCAAAGCACCTTAGTATCCACAGGAACAAATTAGAATACAGAGAAAGGAAAAAGAGATGTAAGGGATCAGAGGGATCAATGAGCATGAGCTTGCTTTCCCTGTGACCTCCCTTAGGTAATCCACGCTTTGGCTCGGCCTCATTCAGCTGCTAGAGTCCGTAATTGTGACTATTTCCACCTCGCACTTTGGGTCAATGCAGAGTCATTGCAGGAATCAGCGAAAAAGGCAGTCAAGCCAATGTTTTTGTTAGGTAAGATTTTGCCCAAAATGTGGAACATGAAATAGTTTTGTTAATGTAGTTTCCAACATATAAAAAACAATAATAAAATGGTATAGCAATAACTACCGAGATTCTTTCCTTAAATAATAGAGATGATTCCTTACTTCAAGAGTCATGTCTGGTAAAGCCAGCTAATTTTAGACCATGTGCCTTTTTATCATTCAAATTTGGTAAGTTAGATGCATTTACCACAGAACTCTTGTAGCTCATTTGAAAACTCAGTTCAGGAAGAAGCAGGTGTTGAGGGTAGGGTTAAACTAAAACTTAAGTTACAAGTGAATCCAAGTTACTATTAAACGTTAAGATTAACAATTAATCTCAGAATTCACACAGAAAGGCATGACGGGTTACCTTGGGGGAGGGAACCTTTTCCCCCCATCTTGTGACTATGTGTGTTTTAAAGAAACAGGTGACAACATTAGAGAATGGTTTTACTCAAGAGTTCACCTTAAAAGGCAGATCAAATGAATAGAAAATGTGTAACTTTTAAACATAAAATTGCTGAACACCTCAATCCCTCCCGAGTTTAGTGGCCTCAGGTGATCCTAGTAATTCTCTCCCATGCATTACGCTGGCTTACTTTGAACATGAAGTTTATGACCTCTATTTTGATCTCTTTGCCAAAATCTGTTTTTTTTACATGGAGGAATATAAGGAATCATAGTGCCGTAGCTTTAAGTTGACCTCAGCCAGCCACGTCACACATGCCAGATCTCGCCACTGATTCAATACAGAACTGCTGGGAAACAGGCATAAGTGGCTTCCGGGGCTGGTGAACGGTTTCTCTCTGTGGTTCTGTAGTGGGAATATTGCCTGTTCAGCTAGTGCGCTGTATGGGAGACTTGGGGAGACTGAAGAGCAGTGGAAAGATGAAAAGAGTTCCTTGAGCTTACATTTTCTTTTTTTTTTTTTTTTGGCAAGCCTAGAGAAATAAAGATCATGTAAAGTTCACTGCTACCTCAGTTGTCTTTGCTTGAATTAGTTTATCTTTCACATGAGGAGTAGCCAAAATTTATCTTTCAGATTTGTTTAGTGTTCTAAAACGTGGAGGATAGCATTTAATTTATATTTGGCAAACATCGGTTGACCTCCGACAGTGTGCCACACACTCTGTTCATTAATATGGAAACAGAGATAAATGATGATGATGATGGTGGTGGTGGTGGTGATTGCAGTAGTAGCTCTTATTTATCGAGCTTGGCATTGCACCAAGGGTTCTGCACGGATTTTTTAAATGTAGTTCTCCAATAACACAAAACTATGTTCATAGTTGTATTCATTTTACTGATAAGAAAAATTATGAATAACTTGTCGGGTCACAACATTCTTAAACGGTAGAGCCAAGATTTGATCTTAGGCAGTTCTGGCTCCAAAGGCTGATTTCATAACCATCAGAGTTTGCCACCTTTTAAAATAAAACTGTCCTTGCCGTCAAAGAATTCGTTCAGTTTTGTTTCCCATGAGATGATCTTTCCCAGCCTCTTTGATCCGTTTCCCAAATCTTTTATGTAAAGAGAAATGTGGCATTTTCACAAACTCATCATACTTCACTCCATAGTTTTTCAGTGGCTAGGGACCAGTTTGCAAATCAGCAACTTTCCTATTAGCCCAGATTTCTAAGGCTTATAGGCAGTAGGGTGTTAGTTTAATAACATGTTTCTAAAGACAGCTGTTATCGTTGAAAGGCAATATTGTAGAGCTTAAGTAACACCAAGACTTCAAGTCTGACCTTTGCAGCCATCCGTTTGGACTATGCTCCTGTCCCTCACCTCGCCCCCACCGTGGAGGGACCAAAGAGAGTGTGCTTTGCAGTTGCAGGCTTTTGTCTTGGCAGTGAAGGTCCTGATGATAACTGTAGCAGGGCCACATCATTTATTATTATCAGCCCGGCCCGGAGCTAGTTGTGTGCCATGTAATCTTTAGCATACCTACCTACTACATGGATGAGAAGACCGAGGATATTTCACAACAGGTAGAGCCAGAATTGGAACCCAGGTCTGTCTGGTTTCTGTGCCCTTGCTCTTAAATGGGACCTCATTCAGGGTTTTACACACACACACACACACACACACACACACACACACACACAACTATTCTGCTGGGAGGCCTCATTCCTGTACTGAAATCTGTGCAAACCACAATCTATTCTTCTTATTAGACTTACCCTTTTGACATTTTTTCTTATGGAAATAATCTAACACTAGCAGAAAATCAAAGGGAGGGAGAAATGAAAAAGAATGGAATGACAGTCACCAGAATTTTCAAATTTCACTGACATAGTCTGAATCTGACCTAATCTGAATATGCTCATCTTCATTGACTTCATCTCAGTTTCATTATTCTGTCTGATAGGATCAAGCATTTCATTTTTCAGTTTTATGTTTATTAAAGGCATCATAATATTTATTTATAATTACACTTTTTGGTTTTCTGGTTATGATTGATTATATTTTTCTTAGCATAATTTTATCATTTGGCAATTCTTGATATGCCTGTAAACATAGTATACTTTTGTGTTTTAATTTCTCCTGTCTTGCTTTGTAAAAATGTCTACCTCCTATTACTGTGTATATTATATTAACTTAAAATGGGATCCCATCTTTTAAAAACACATTCTTCTTTCCTTCCTTGGGGAAATTTATATTGTGATGAATCTGATGTGACTCAGAAACCAAATCCATAAGACATACCCTCTAGTCCAGTAATTCTGTTCAATGTCATCAAGATTTCCATACTGGAAGATTTTTACTGAAACACTGCATTATTGTAAAAACAAAATGGTGAATTTTACAAGACATTTATATTACAGTGAAGTTGGCCAAAAATCAGATTTATGACCTTCCTTGTATATACTGTTTTCACTAAGTGATACTTTTTAAAAACATCTTCATATCTAAAGCTATTTTCCTCCCCATACCCCATGCCATTCTGAGTTATTGGTGACTTCTGATTTGATGTTGTGGTAGAGTCAGTAATATCTGTCATCATAAGTGCGGAAAGAATAGGCCTCGGCTCAAGCACAGTTTGCCTTCACTTTGACATAGAATCACATTAGAGAAAATATTCGCTCAGCCAAGGTGAGAGGTGGACATAAGGCCAGGATCACCTTTGTGATTATTTTCTTTCAAGCCAGGAAAACACTTTATACAGATGAAAAAGTAACTACTGCAGAGTTTCTAGCCATTTTCCTCCTAGAAAAGAGACGGGACGCCTCCCACCTTTCTTTTCTTCCCAAGAAATTGGAAATAAAATTACAAGAAGGAAATCATCTTATATTATAGAAAAATGGAAGCGCCCCCGCCTGTAGAAGATATTTAAAAATTAAGAAATAAGTCAAAGCTATAAAATGGTACCTTTGTTAGTTTCATTTTGTAAATTATTTGTATTAATATATACAGAGTGATGGTAAGGAAAAGAAACATGCACATTCTGAAAGAAATACAGGCACATGTCAGAACTCAAGCGGCTGGAACGTGATGTGTCCACCTCTTTGTGGTGACTGTGGGGTATTACACACTCATGCCTTCACCACCACACACACCACCCCTCCCACCCCTTTCTACATTCAATAGCATTTATTTTTCTTTGGGCTTTGGTCAAATTACCTAGGTTAAAATTGTTAGTCTTTTTTGGAAGCATGTGATGTTTTCTAGACGTAAGTATAATTATTCCTTATAAACCTGACAATTCCTCTAACTAACCAATAACAATTGGAGACACTCGTGACATTTTGGAATTTACTATTTTCCCAATAGTGGCCAAAGGATCTCAGATACAGAACTGTTTTAGATAATCACAGAGAAGGGCTGAAAGAAATTGTGCTTCACTTAATGCATGCAATAGTTCTTCAAACTCACAAGTCATACTGTTTTCTAGCTACAGTGGCTCCCTTTATGTAGGTTAGGTGAGATTGGACCTAAGTGATTGCAGTTTTAGTGTTTTAGCTTTCAAAACTCCTAGAGTTACTTAAGCTTCCTTTCAAAATAGAAGCTTGAGAACCTTTTGTAGTCCAGAGAGGACTTCCCAGAAACAGTCATCCTTCATTTGCTTAGTAACCCTGTAGTACTAGGGACGTTTCAAAGGTCTAGAAATAGATAAAACTTACGAACATCACAGTGGAACTTCCTGTTATTAAAACACTCTGTATTAATATAAAAAAGACTCGTGCTAATTAAAGCATGAAATGTATTAATTTAGTTTTTATAGTTGTGGATTAATCCCTGGGTGTAATTAATTGCTTGCAGATGCTTGGTGCTCCTTTCAAGCAGTGTTCTCATTAGCTAGTCCTCAGTATTCCTGAGGGGAAGAAAGGGGACAGTCGTTTGATGTTTTCTTAATTGAAAGAAGCATTTAAAGACCAAGCTGATAAATCATTTGGTGAAAATTATTAAGGAAAAAAGTCAACATACTGTTGGAAAAAGAACTGGAAGTTCTCAGGAGTGAGATGACCCTTCACCTCTTTCTGTCTCCCAGTCCCTGCAAGCATCTGACTTACATAGTCATTCCTTTTAAGGGGAAAGGGAAGCAAACGTGTTTTTTTTTCCATTAAAAAAATAATTATTAAGGTCATGCATGCTTATTGTTAAAAAACAAAATCAAAAACAAAAAAGAGGCATCAAATGAAAATCAAAAGTCTTCTCACCCTCCATTTATTTCAAGTACAAAGGGTTTAGAAGTTTATCAATGATTAGTAAAGCACATTAATTAGAGATGTTTATATAATGATGTCCTGTCCTTTAGTTTCAGACGTGGCTTTTATTTAAACTTTCCCTCTTCATTACTATCTTTACTATTATTATTATTTTTAACCGGTCTCCAATTTGTTTCTTTTCTAGTTTATTCCCATGCCTGTACTCTATGGCGTGTTCCTGTATATGGGGGTCGCCTCCCTTAATGGTGTCCAGGTGAGTTTCCCTTGGCAACTTAAGTATAGTCATGTTTTCCTACTAATAGGCCAGTAACAGATCTTTGAAGGGAAGTGATCATTATTTGCTAAGTTTTTAAAGTGCATTTGTTTTCTACTTTCTCTACTATTCATCTACTTTGCATTTTCTGATTTAATTAACAAAGTTAGCGTGTGTTAACAAATGTTATCATACACACCCATTCTTAAAATAGGCTGTTAAAGGTCACGCAGCCAGGAAAGTAAGAAAGCTATAGCCAATCTTTCTCCTTTCCTTCCTTCCTCCCTTTCTCCCTTTCCTCATTCCTTATCTTCTTTCTTTTTGTCTCAAAAAGGAAATCAACCCTTTGAGTGTGCTCTTCAAGATACTAGTTGCCATTTGCCTTTTACACTATACTCAGAACAGGCTAATCTTTTGATGTGCTTTTCACATGACTGAGTTCAGTGATGAAAGGTTTTGAACCAATAAAAGAATAAAGTCAGTGTGGTTTATATGCTACTTTTGTTGAAATCTTCAGCTATTCACTACTGGTAAAATTGGCCCCCTTTTAAAAAAAAATCATTAGGGAAAACCTTGTAAGGGGCTTTGTCTTTCCATCGAGGTTTAATGTAATCGGCGCCAGGAAACTGGGGTGTGCTGCTCTCTGGTACCTTGTTCGCTGTAGGTTATGTAGCACTTCGTGAGGTTTTCAAGGGAGAAGATGGCATGTTCTGTGAACATCATCACAATTTATTTAAACTCCTTCATAATAGACCTTGCTTTCATTTATTGAATTTAGATTAATTTGGTTTTAGAGTCAGATGGAGCTGAGCAAATGGCCACACTCCCCCGAAGAGAAAAGGCTTCTTCATTTTTCCTTATTTAGGCCCACTGTGTAGAGTTCTTCACCATTTGGATATTTGTTCCAAAACACAAGGTTGTTCTTCAGAGATAGGACTAGATGAATATGAATGTGTGTTTATTTATTCCCATGAAGCTTTTGGGAAGATAAATATATAAAAAAATATTTTATTTGTACCTGGCATTGTAAATAATTTTTACTCTTCTGAGTGGAAAAACATGAAATTAATATGACCTCAAACTAAGAGTTCTTATATTTGTTTAGCTTTAAAAGGTCAATCTAGATGAGAAGTTTGATTTTATGCATTCTGGGTACTTAATTGATGGTTAGAGCTCAGAACATGTTTATTAAATAGAAGAAAAATGTATTTTATAATGATGAGGGGAAATCCTTTGCTGAAGCGAAAGAGTAGATTTTTAAAATTCTGTGGTGCTCTTGTCCCTATTGTCTTCTCTCTTGTCCTTCCTTTCCTCTTGATTCTTCCTCTTTTAGAACTTTTGGCAAGATTTGTTTTAGCAAGATGTTTTTGTAACCCGATTTTTATAAGCAAGGCCCCCACTAGTCTAGTGGTAGAAATAGCTCTAGTGGTAGAAAGAAAACACTTTCATGGGGAAATCACTTCGGAGATTATTGTCTGTGACAGGCTAGTTTCCTTTTACACCTTTCCCTTCCCTCCAGAAAGAAAGCAGGGGTAGTTTTTCAGCATTCTTGTTACATAATCATTCAATTCAGCAGTTATTTTCTGAGCATCTTCCATCTGAAAGATCCTGGGGTAGGTACTGAAATGTTGTCCTTGTCCTCATCATCAGTGTACACGCAGCAGTTACTCTGAGGCACAGCACCTGGTCATTTCGGTGCCTGTTGTCTGTGCCGGTGTGATCGCCTCTCCTGGGTTCACATACCTCATTGATGACACCCTGAAACTCACTGTAATTAATATTCACATGGCTTTTCTCTTTTTAAAAAATGGTAACGCATTGTCGAAAGTATTAGGTAAGTTATGCCATAGATAATGTGGAATTTATGAAAATACCTATGCATTCTCATTTTCAACTTGGATACGTCCTTTCTATCCTTGAACTGTCCCTGAAATGTGTGTGGCGCATGGCTGCATCTCCTCCTCTTTCAGATAAGACAAAGGTAGAATAAGACACATGAGTTGGGTGCCTTGCATCAGCGTATCATTATTAAAATAGTCACAAGATTCATTGTCCCAAGACTCAGATAGTATAAGTAGAAAGTAAGAGATGAACATCTAGAATTTATATTTTGCTTTGTGACTTTATTCTTGGTGGCCACTTTATATCATATGTCTGCATAACATTCCTGCAAAATAATAAAAATCAGAAGACTCATATCGTGTCTAACTGTGCTAGACTAAATGTTTACAGTCTGATTACGGTCCTCTGAAAAAGACACTGCTTGCCCAAATTTCAGTCCAAATTACAGTGTATAACTCACTAGTGGATAGTTAGGCGTGATGGAAAGGACGGTGTAGCCGCTGTTGAAGTAATCGGTTGTTCTCTCTTCCCATTCCTCCCCAGTTCATGGATCGTCTGAAGCTGCTTCTGATGCCTCTGAAGCATCAGCCTGACTTTATCTACCTGCGCCATGTCCCCCTGCGCAGAGTCCACCTGTTCACTTTCCTGCAGGTGTTGTGTCTAGCCCTGCTCTGGATCCTCAAGTCAACCGTGGCTGCTATCATTTTTCCAGTCATGGTAAGGATTTCTTTCATTGAACCTGCCCATGAGGTCATACCAATATCATGTGATTACTGTAATATGGGACACAGGTACCTTTCATGTGTGGTTCCAGTTTTTTCCAGCTTTGACCAAATCACTTTGCTCAGTTGTCATGTAAGGCCCCTGTGTCTTTGATTAGTAAAATGAGGATGGCATTGCTGTTGTTATTCTGAGCATCAGTAACGAGTATCAGATATATAGCACAATGCCTGGCACATAGCAGACCCCAGTACAGATTAGTTATTGTAAAATTACTCTGTACATAGAATCAATCTAACACATAGAGCACATTGCAGTCCAAATAACAGAGAACAAATTGGGCAACTTATGAGAGGTTATCCAGTGAATGAAAGGAAACGGGGTGAGAAGCTTAGTTTTTGAGGTTCTTGCTAGTTTGTATTATGCTGAGTTTAAGTATGGGCTCTATCCTTGCTGTGATATGATGAGAAGCAAGGTAAAGTAACTAATATTTCCTTCTCCCATAAATGAGAGAAGGAAAAAAGGAGATGCCAACTCTGTATTTGGTTCCATTACTGAATTTTATACTTCACCATAGCTTTCCATTTCTTGCAAGAAAATGCATGTGCCCATCCTTGAAACGAGTCACAAAGCCAGCCTCGGGCCCACTCTGTCACCCGAAGACTTTGGAAACCAAATTTTCCTATATAAGACATATTTCATTTTTAGTAAAAATTCTCTTAGCTAGGATTATTATTTCATTTTATGAGTGTTTGTTGTTTATAACTGTTTTTTTTTCTCCAGGGAAACAGGAAAAATGGTATAAAATACTAATGATACTTGTTGAGTCAGATTTTTTTAATAATCCCTTATATCTTTTTCCTTTCTTTTTCTTTTATTTATTTTTTAATTATTTCAATTATGATTTACACTTAATATTATTTTGTATTAGTTTCAGGTGTACTGCATACTGGTTAGACAATCACATACTTTACAAAGTGTTCCCCGATACTGCCAGTACCCACCTGGCACTATACGCAGTTATTACAATAGTATTGATATATTCCCTGTGCTGTACTTTACATTCCTGTGACTATTTCGTAACTGCCAATCTGTGCTTCTAGTCCCTTCACCTTTTCAGCCAGTCCCCACCACTCCCCCTTAAAGTCTGTTAACTTACTAGAAAACACACTGAGTGTTAGAAACGACTCTCATTTGCCTGTTGGTATAACCTACCTATCTACTGGTTTTGCTGAAGCTAGGAAAACAATTAAATTAGACCTGGATACATTTGAAATACTTCTAGCAAATCACTTACTGCTTGTGCTAAATAATAATAATAAAAAGTTTTACCTTTATAATGTTTTTTTTTTTATCTTTTGAGAGCTTTTCTTTGATCAATCATATAATTTTAGTAAGGCAGATTTATTAACTTCTCTAGGAAATGAAGAAACTGATATCCAGAGAGCTTATAGGTAAAGACAACTGTTTATTTGAAGCAGAGTCATGACTCTTGTATCCTAGTGCATACAGATTTTACTGTTGAGCCAGGGACCTCTTTTATGTCCCTTCAAGGTTAATCTTCAAGAGCTATTTATGGAATCAAAGATCCAGAGTTTAAGAATACTGATGTTAGAGGCAGATGGCTGGGACCCTCTGCCGTACCTTTTTCTGGCTTAGTGATCTTGGATGACACACTTCTGTCTCTCAGCCTCAGTTTCCTCAGCTGTGAGATGGAGATCATAGTATCTACTCTTTGGGTTTCTTGGGGGAATAAATAAGAAAATACTGCCTAACAGTTTTAGCACAGCATCTGAAACACAGTCCGCATTCAGTTATCGGTAGTTTTGAAGTCGCTCAGTAGATGAAATGGTCTATGCATATTCAGCTACTACCTCTTTGTTAATACTTGGAATATATTTCAGTGTACTGTATGTTGCACAGATTTTCTCGATTTTTCAAAAACATATATAATGTTTTAATTTTGAATAATTAGAAATTGGATGCAGGCTATTTTTTTCCTTTAACTTTTTAGTTATTGAAAAGCTGACATGGAAGAAAATCGTTTAAAAACGAATCCTTTCACACTGAAATTCGAAGTGAATTTGATTACACATTTCAGTGAACAAAAACAAAGTGAGTTTCCATTAAGACTTTTCTGAACGAAGTTTCTCCATGAAGAAAATGTGTATGGTCCACTTAATAGAAGTTCATATAAGCAAGATGAGTTCCCTGGCCTTATACAAAATAGGTTTCAGCTGCTTTTGACAGAGCCGGATTTCTCTCCTGGGGACTCCATCGGACATGTTTTCTTTCATGTTGTTTCAATGTTTCTTCTTGCAGATCTTGGCTCTTGTCGCTGTCAGAAAAGGCATGGACTACCTCTTCTCCCAGCATGACCTCAGCTTTCTCGACGATGTCATTCCAGAAAAGGACAAGAAAAAGAAGGAAGATGAGAAGAAAAAGAAAAAGAAGAAAGGGAGTCTGGACAGTGACAACGATGACGTAAGGAACTTTCCAAAATTCTGAAGTGAAGCGAAAGAAATAAATGTGAAAAATCAAATTTTTTTATTGATGTGAGGTGTATGGCTGAGGTCCAAGAATATTTACTTGTCTGTGTTACATGTTAGTCTTCACCTTCCTTTGCCTTTTATTTTCGCTCTTTGTTTGTTTGTTTTTTTTAAATATATTTTCTGTAGCCTTTCTTTAACCATTAATACACTAAAAATGATAAAATGGCTTCTAAAAACCAGACAAAGAAAAAGCCCACCATGTCTAAAGAACTCCAGTCTCATAGATTAAAAGAAAGTTTGATTAGTGATGCCATAAAATGTATTTGGTTTGCTATTGACAATCCAGGATTTAAATGTGAGATAACTCTGCTTTATGTAATGTTAAGCCTACTGTGGACAAATGTTGGTGCCCTCACGTCCTGTGATCTTTGTTTGAGTAGGCTCTCAACCAAAGTTCTCTGCTATTGCACTTTGCATTGGGCTTTGACATGATTTTGGATTATTTCTCTGTAACCCTTCAATAAAAAGGAAAGGGAATGGGACTTTAGGGTCTTTTTATATAATTGTCATAGACAGTCTCATAATCTAATGATCCTCCTTCAGTTGGGTGATAAAGTTAAAAAATAAAATAATTGCCCATTTTTTCTTTAGGAGACCATTTCACAGAAATATAGGTGCTCCCATAGGAGTCTATAATTAGTGCTAGGAGCAAAGGTGAGATATGTTTCACACACACACACACACACACACACACACACACACACACACACATACACAGTAGCCTTTTGAAAGGACTGCCAGATTGACATTTTCTATGTGAAGATTTATTCTGGATTCTTTTACACAGTGCAGTATCACCGTTCCAATGGGATCCCCAGTATCTAAAGTGGGAGTGTGGTTCATTTTTGGTGTGTACTCTATACTTGATCATTTTGATTGATCATGCATACTTGTCCATAATTGCCAAAGCAGCTCTTTATAGGATGTATTTTTGTTTTTACTTTACAGATGAGGAAATTTAGACTGAGAAATGTTAAGTCCTTTTTCTAAGTGTACACAACAACACAACACACCTCAGCTATTTGCTGGGAATCTGGCGTATGGAGAGCTTTCCAGTTGTTCTGATTTGTAGTGATTTCCATTGGTGCAGTTCTAGTTTTAACTGGCTCACTCCCATGACCTCAGAAGAGAGGAAAACGAATGTGAGGGAGAAAGATGGTATAGAATTTGAAAAGCTAGCAAAGTGGGAGTGATTGTATCTCTGGCTTCTCTCCTTAGTACAACGTAAATGATCATAGGACAAGTGTAATCGATACTGGGAGGTAGGGAGGGCTGTATAGTAACACCTTTCTTAAAACTTACAAATTTCTTTCACAGTCTGACTGCCCATTCTCAGAAAAAGTTCCAAGTATTAAAATTCCAATGGACATCATGGAACAGCAACCTTTCCTAAGTGATAGCAAACCTTCCGACAGTGAGTAGAACTAACCTCTTGCTTATCTGCTTTAATATGATTTGCACTTGCGGAGAAAAACCTTTAGAACGATCATTTACATTAACTTTCTTTCTTTTTTCTATATGAAGATTTACACTTAATTATTTAAAAAGCTTCATTTTTACATTCTCTGAGCTTACCCTTTCTTCCTTGTATCCATAACCTTTTAAGTTTTTGTTTGATAATCTTTCCTCTGATCCAAGTTATCACCAGTTTCTTTCAGTTGCTAAACTCATAACCATGTTTTTAATTGATTTTCCTTTTTCCTGCTGGTATTCAGAGTTGCGGCTTCTAGGACTACATCACTGTCTGTTACTGTTTGTCTTCCTTAGGCTTCAGCCAATGACCAAATCAGCTCAAAAGAGAAATTGCAACATGGTCTCTCAATGATCAATGAATCAATAATATTGAGAATTTGGAATAATTTATTATTTTAAATTTAATTGGCAATCATCAAATATTAATGGAACTTTTTAGGTATAGCTTATAAGATTTGTGCATTTCCTCCCTGATTTCTTCATTTCTTCCTTGCTATTTCAAAATCACCTTTGTAACGGCACTGTTTTTTTCTGAGGTAATAGCCTGATGGCTAAGGTGTAATGATTTCTGACATGTCACCTTTTCTTTTTTAATTAAAAGACCCCCTAAAAACCGGGGAGACCTCTGTAGTAACATTACTGAATATATCTCAGGCGTTTCCAATAGCAAATAGCAGTTGCCTCCAGACTACATTCACTTTGATGAGTTCTCATTTGAAATGTATTTTTTGTTGTTGTTAATCCTCACCTCGTTGACTTTTAGAGAGAGTGAAAGGGAAGGGGGAGTAGACAGAGAGAGAAACATTGATATGAGAGAGACACCTTGATCGGTTGCCTCCCGCATTAGTCCAGACCAGGACCAGGGATCAAAACTGCAACCCAGGTACATGCCCTTGATGAGGAGTCAAACCCTTGAACCCTTTGGTGTGCAAGCCAATGCTCTAACCACTGAACGACACTGGCGAGGGCAAGAAAATGTATTTTTTAAGATCCAGGTGCACTTCAAAGTCTCCTGATTTGCTACAGGAAAAAAGACAATTGAGACATTTTTAATTCTATTTGACAATGCTCCTTCAACTTCTTTTTTAAAAATTTATATTTTATTGATTTTGGAGAGAGACGAAAAGAGAAGGAGAGAGACAGAAACATGGATGAGAGAGAACATTGATTGGCTGCCTCCTGCATGTCCCTCACTGGGTATCAGGCCCACAACCTGGGTGTGTGCCCTGATCAGGAATCGAGCCGGTGACCTCCTGGTGCATGGGTTGATGCTCCACTACTGAGCCACACTGGCCGGGCTGCCCCTTCAACTTCAGTAACAGCTTACCAAGACAAGTTTGAAATGAATGACTATTTGTAAAAATAGGTATATCAGCTTTTTATGGCTATATAACAAATGACCACAAAATTTAGAAGGTGAAAACAACAAATGTGTTTTCTAATACAGTTCCTGACATTCTGAAATTTAGGAGCAGCTTATTTGGATGGTTCTGGGTCTGGGTATCTCATGAGATTGTAGACAAGCTCTTGGCTAGGGCTGAGCCTGAAGGCTTGACTGGAACTGGGATCTGCTTCCAGACTCACGCATGAGGCAGTTGGCAGGAGCTTCCGTTCCTTGGCCTGTGGTCATCTCCGTCAGGGCTGCCCACACATGGTATGGCTTCCCCCAGAGCCAGTGATAACAGAGTGTGGAAACAGGACAGAAACTGCAGTCTTTTATAACTGAACCTCAAAAGTGGTATATCATCCCTTCTGCTGTCGTCTATTGGTCACATAAAGCAACCCTGGTACAATGTGGGAAGAAGTTATACAAGAGTATGAATACCAGGGGGCAGGGAGCAGGGAGCATGGGGATGTCTTGGAATCTGGCCACCACACTAGGTTTAAAGAATTAAAACACTCTCACTTTTAGTGTCCAATCTATATGGATCCTATAATTTATAACTGAGGTTAATTTCTTCTCAATCCTATAAGTGGGATTTAGTTAATATTTCTTTTTTTAATTTAACCATTTTCCTTTTTTTAATGAAACCATATTCTGGCTTCATTTTTCATCTCTAGACCATTAACAGCAAACAAAGACCAAAAGAGAGCCCTGTGTGAATGTGGTCCTTTGACATCTTACGCCGGTAGAGCCCTTCCGAGTACAGGTTGGAAGTTGCTTTAGAAAAAGAAAAAATCACCAGTTAGAATTTGAGGCTCCTGGGAAAAGTTTATGGCAATTAGATTATTTCGTGCTAGTTTTCTTCATTCTCCCCAAAACCCTTGAAAAAGCATCCTTTGAAAGTTGACATTAGAAATTTACTTAAGCAAACCACCCATGATCATTCAAGCTGAAATCTTTCTAATGTTGTATTTATCTTTTATAATAGATGAAAAAACAAAATTGATAGATATAGTACAAATAAATTCCTCAAAATCTTTTTATTCCTCCATAAATAACAGGACAAAATTGCGAATGCTGAAGATGTAAGGAAATCCAAGGGCAAGTAAAGCATTAAGTAGATGATATCACTTTCTAAAAATGATTCACTTACCTCCTCACTGGAAAAAAAAAAATCAGTGGTTCTTCCCAGAAAACCCAGAGTAAAGGAAACTAATTGATTCTGGTTTCATCACACTGGTTAGATTCTTACCTTGATACAGTGTTTATTGAAATTGTCTAAACTTGTCTTTCTTATCTTCCCAATTGTGAAAGATGCATCAATTTCTATGGAGATTTTTATTTTCACTCTAGTTTTATATATTACCAAAAACTGCTCTTTATGATTAACAAAGATTTTATTCCCCCCAGGAGAAAGATCACCAACATTCCTTGAACGCCACACATCATGCTGATAAAATTCCTTTTCTTCAGTCACTGGGTATGCCAAGGTAAAGGAAGGCCCAGTGTTTTCCCGGTGTTCTGTGGGATGATTGCCCCACAGAAATGTAGTCATGGTGGGTTATTGGCAGAACACCTTGTTCTCCTTCTTTGCAATTTATTTTAAATAAATTACCCAATCAGCAAACCTTGCCCAAGTTTTCCCTGGTAGAAAGCCCTCTATGAGCTACTTACTCTTAGAAATACTGAAATCTTTCAGGATCATAAGATAAAGCCCAGGATCATGTTAGCGCTCATCATTTCTGTACCACCTCTGATTTAAGGGGTACCTGCATTTCCAGTCAGCTCTTCTCCAGGACTTTTCTTCTCTCTTAACACAACTCTGGAGATTTCAGATACTACTTGATTATCAAACATGGGAAGTCCCTGAATGTTGTCTTCATGCAAGTCTTTTTGTCCTTTAAGTTGACAGTATCACCCACCTGGCAGTTCACCTTCTTAGTGTGTGAGTGGTTTTTTTTTTTGTTTTTTTTTTAAATTTAGGTATGAGAACTTATGAATTTTTTACTTGAATATCTTGACTCTGTTGGTACCTCTATCCCCATTTAAAAATGTTTGTTTTTAATACGTAAAGAGGAGATAAATATTTAAAGAGAACAAAGAAGGATACATTTGGCTTCTCTACAATGCATAAACATTTGACAGGTGATAAAGGAAATCCGATTTACTTACTGTTTCTTTTCTTTTCTTTTTCTCTAGTCCTCCTAGAACTCCAGTACAAGTTGTGCCTCAAATTAGAATAGAACTTGAGCCTGAAGACAATGATGATTACTGGAGGAGCAAGGGAACAGAAACTACATTGTAACCTGTTTGTCTTTCCTCAAACTAACAGCTTTTTTTTGTCCATGGTCTTGTTTTGTATCTGGTTGTTTATTTTTTAACTCTTGTTTTGTTTTGGTTTTTGGTCATTGGCCAAACGATACAGTGCTTTCTCTGCGTCTCCCTTGCATAGGTAAAATTCAGACAACAGTGCACCATTCCTTACGAACAACATCTGAAAAATCCCCTTTTCATTATACTCTCAGATGTATCCTCTGACAGCCAAATTCCTCTGTCACATAAGACATGCACAGACCTGTCCTTTACCTTTATTAAGCAGAGGGCAAAAGTATTGAGGATTTTATAACACCTTTTATTCAAATATTGAAGGAACTTACCACTTTAGCTTTGGAGCTGTGCTTACTGGCTTGTCTGTCTGGTAGAACAAACCTTGACCTCCAGGCGGTTCTTCTTGCTTCTAGAGCTCTCTGATTTGCTCTTGCTTATAAACCCTAACCCTAGAATTATCGAAGGAAGCAAAACTAAAGGTACTTTACTCCCTGTAGAGAAAATATTGCCATCATTGTAGCAGGTGTTGGAATGTCCCTTTTTCCTATGCAACTTTTTTTAACCCTTTAATGAACTTATCTGTTGAGTACATTTGAAGACTATTTTTCTTCCTAGATTTTGTTGTTTAAATTATGGGGCCTAACCTGAAACTTATTTTTTGTCAATTTTTTAAACTTTTTTTTAATTACTGTAAAAAAAATGAATTTTTTCCTGCAGCAGGAAACATAGTTTTGAGTAGTTCTACCTCTTATTTGTAGCTGCCAGGCTTTCTGTAAAAATTGTATTGTATATAATGTGATTTTTACACATGTACACACACAAATACACAATCTTTAGGGTAAGCCAGAGGGCTAGATCAGAGGAAAAACACCATGTTTCTAAGCATCCATTTTTTTCCCTTTAAAAGAAATTTATCTGTTCTTTGAAGGAGACGGGGGGAGAAGGGAGAAGCTCCTATGTAATGGGAATAGCTGATGTTTTGATAATAGTAGTATCCAGGCACAGATACTAATTAAATTACCATGTCGATGTCCTATGCAGTATTGTTAAGTTGATTTTTTTTTGAAATATTTGTGTTTGTGTATATACTCTGTGTGTGGCTGGTGCACATATGTGCAAAGTTAGAGATATTAATGGTAGGTGAAGGGCAGAGTTACCCAGCCTCTGGTGTCAGTTTTTATAAAACCCAAACCACATATGAAAAATCCACCAGAGGTCCAAGGGACTTACCGTTATGTACATGAGGGTGAATATATTTTATTATCCAGATATCAGTAACCATCACTAAAACAATAGCCCATATTTACAATACAAAATCCATAGAAATATCAATAGACCATTTACACATCTATAAAGTGTTTATGGGACTACAAATAGATCTGCACAGGTATGTGTATACATTTTAATAAGACACGCATTTTTTAGGATGGAAAAGCAATTATACTTTGTGATTGGGAGGTTCAGAATATATATATTTATGCATACACACTTCAAGGTACCATACTGAAAATTAGAGAAAAGAAAATTAATTTTTATTAACTAAATTACCACGTTATTTAAATATAATGCTTTTAATAGGTTGGATTATGTATTATGAATCTGCATTAAAAACATTTGAATGTTGAATCCATAGTTGGGAGTCATCCAGTCATGTTTTGTGATCTGTCCTAATCAAAACAGATTGTTGGACAAGTACAGAAACAATGAAACCTCCTATTTTGGTTTCATAATGTATACATATTGACTCCTACTTATTCTTATATTAATTAAATTATAATTCTGTTCTTTTGAAATTCTGATTATAAAAAAATTGATTCCAAATTAGCTATTATTTTTATAGATTCTAATCTTAAAACTTTCAATTTTATACAAATTAGACATAAGCGACCTGCAATTTTTTCATTCAGATGAGTGGCAAATTACCTGTTATTTGTTAAAACCTCACATGCTAAGTTTTAGCATCATGTTTGTATTTACAGCTATTGGTGAAATGATGACTCTATATTATATAGACTTTTCATTACCCTAAGATAAAATAAGAAGCTTCCGGCCCCCCCTTTATTTTTAATGATGGAAGTACCAATGTTTAGAAACCATGCAAATATGTTCAGCCTAACTGAGGATCTTGTTAAATTAATGACATTTTTTTTTTTTTATCCTCACCCAAGGACATTTTTTTATATTTTGTTCAGATAGAGTGGGAGAGGGGGAGAGAGAGAGAGAGAGAAACATCAACCTGAAAGTGACACATCGAGTGGTTGCCAACCAGGGCTGGGGACAAACTGCAACCGAGGAATGTGCCCTTAGCGGGAACCGAACCCGGGTCTCTCCAGACCGCAGGCCGATGCTCTAACCGCCGAGCCAAACTGGCCAGGGAAAATTAATGACATTTTTGTTTATTTTTTCAAAATCTCTAGATATGATCATTTATTTTTCTGACCATGAATCAAGTATTTGTTGATTCATGCCCCACTTTGTCCCTTTCAAAAACCTCCTAAAACAAATTAACTCAGTATCTCAGCCTTTGAGTAGATCTAAAAGCTATCTGTCTTCTGTTTATGATCTATATTGAATGATAGGTTGATACTTATAATATGGATGCAGAATAGTACATTATGTTTGCTAAAAGGATCAATTAATATAAGATCTTTTCAATATTTTGGAACCCAGGGAAATATTTTAAAAATCATGACTTTCAGAGGAATAGAAGTTGTTAACAAACAAACCAAACCTGAGGTCCACACCGAGCCACCAGAGAATCTCGATTTTAACTGAATTTACTCATTACTTCAGAACTAACCAGATTGTGTGGTTTTGTTTCTATGCAAACTGGACACACAGAATACACTGGTAAAATTTAACAGAGTGTTTCTCTCTGATGTGAATACGGAGAAAAAAGATGTAGGTTGTTAAAAGTAAAGAACTAAGTGTATGCTCAGTGAACCAAAAGTGTATGGTTATAGAGACTCGTTGTTGGAAGGAAAAATCACGAGGCCAAGAGGCTGCCTTAAAGGAGCAAAAAGGTCTCTGGTTTTGCATTTGGAAGATAAAAGTCAGTCTTCTCAACTATGGAAAACTAGGCTTTGGAACTCGAATTATTTTGTGTGCATAGGCAGTGGTGTTCCTGGTTGTTCTTCCAGCCCAACTGTGGAGCAGGGGTCAGGGAAAGTAGAGGAAAAACCCTTCTCTAATCAGCCCCCAACCTCAAAGAATGGGGGAGGGAGAGTAATTGTCCGCCTTCAGTAATTCAGTTGTGTATATTTTATGCACATGCACCCACACACACAGAGTAAATCTTTTATCAGCTCTCTATTAGTGTTTAATACAGAGAACGATTGTCTTCCGAGTTTTGGTTCTTTTTTTTATTTTAACTGTGTTAAAGTACTTGAATTGCATTGACTGCTGACTGTCTTTAAGAAACAAAACAAAACTATTTTAGTTGTATTACAGAGGTTGACGTTGTTCAGGGATGGGACAAAGCTTTCTTCAATCCTTTTCATACCACTTAATGATTTCGGTGCAGGAACTTGAGATTTTCTTATTTATTTCATATTTCACATCTGCTCTTCACAGCATGAGCATGAAGCCCAGTGGCACCAAGTGGCTGAATACAACCAAACGCTGTTTTATGGCACTTGACCATCTGAGGGGCCTTAGAAGTTTTCAGATGATGGTTTCATTGAGCTTCATTGCAGCCTGAAATAAAGTTTTGTGATATATGCAAACATCAAGTTGTGTTTTGACCAGATATTTGGATATGTCCTAGTTTTGGCCCATTTTTTTTTGTGTTCTATGGGTACATAGAAAAATCCTGAATTCTACTTCCTAGGCAAATATTGCAACTCAGGGCTAATGTCATCCAGTGGAACTTTTAGAGCCAGAAGTAACTTTGTCCCATTCCTACAATGTGAAAAGAGTGAATAGTTGCCTCTTTTTAGCCATTTTCATGGCTGGTACATATTCGTACACATTACTTTTCAGAATCAATACGCACTTTCAGATATTCTTATTTTTATTCTCTTAAGTCTTTATTTACTTTGGAGAAATGATGCATCTTTTTATTTTAAATGAAGTAGATCAACATGGTGGAACAAAATGATAAAGAACAGAAAACATTTCAATATATTACTAATAATTTTTTCCAATATAAAACCTAAAATTCCTATAACATAGTATTTTACAGTTTTATGAAGCTTTCTATTGTGACTTTTATGGAATTAAGAGATGAAGAAGATGAGATATTTTAGCATTTATATTTTTCAAAATTAAATGTATACTTAAAATAAAGTAACTTTATGCATTTATGAGTGTCAAGTGCTTCTGTTCAGCTCTTCAGATAATTATTACGTGCCCATTATTTTGTTACAAGGGGACCTGGCCCTTAGTGGGTCTGCCTAGGGCTGGCCAGTAGTGTGTGGGTTCTTGAATTCTTACAGGAAAGATTTCACTGTTCGAGTTGGGGTGGTTTTTGGTGGATGTTTATTAAAGCCGGGCTCAGTGAAACAAGGAAGGGCTTAGGATAGTGGGAGCAACAGGAAAGCATCAGTGAAGTTGCCTTGGCTCTCTGGAAATGTTACAGGAAAGAAATGAGCCTAGGCAGGGCTGCTTTAGCCCCCTGGGAAGTCAGAGGAAAGGGGGCTTTGGAGACAGATTCAGGGGTTAGCCCTGGACAAAGCGTAGCTGCCCATTGCCCTGGTTGCAAGCCTTGGGGGGTCCCTTAGAATTTAGGAGATGCATGTCTGTGGGGAAGGAAGAGGGGAAGGGGAAAAGCATGGAGCATTCTGGGTCCTCCATCCTAAAAGAAATTGTTTTTTTAAAGATTTTTTTATTGATTTTTAGAGAGAGAGGAAGGGAGAGGGGGAGAGACAGAAACATCAAGGTGACAGTGAAACATCGATTGGTTGCATCCTGCATGCCCCTTACTGGGGATCAAGCCTGCAACCCTGGCAAGTGCCCTGATGGGAACTGAACTGGCAATCTTTCTGTGCACTGGACATGCCCAACCAACTGAGCCACACTGGCCAGGGCAAAGACTTTAAGAGTGGAGAGCTTCGGGGAGGTCCCAGGGGAGGATCTCAATAGAATGCTCATCAGCTTTCCTGGTGGGTCCCTTCCAGATCGTGGTCTCCACTGATTGGTCTTCGCCAGGGCAGGGCCTCATTAGTCTATGAAGCAAGTCCTGAGGTCACTGTGGCATCACTTGTCTGGTTTTGCTGCTTTTCTGGGTCTGGAGCTGAAAAACAACTGAGGCCTGGATGTTACCTCCAGGGAGGAAAGGTCAGGGAATCTAAACCACATGACCAACAGTATAAAATGTCATCCAGCTTTGCCCCTGCCAGGCACTTAGGGCCTTCCACCCTGGTGACTCTGTACCTGGCTGTTTTATAGCTAGCTATCTCAGTTTCCCTCTTCCACTCGCCAAGGACTTTTCCTAGCTTCTTACTAACCTGCCTCAATTTTACTCCTTTGGGTCTGTGGCGAATACGAAGATGAGTGTCAGAGTTCTTGACCCCAGATTGCTTTGAATCACTCCAGGCAGGAGGAGAAAATTGTTTTAAATGCCTCAAAGAATTGAGTTGTCAGCTAAATGATAGCATAGGTTGATCCATTTATCTAACTGCATTACCTTTCTTTAGTAAAACCTCCCAGGTAGTTTTATTCACTCAAATAAAGGAGGCCAGCCATTCTATTTCTTTGTATCAATTTTTTATTTGATAGCTACCAATAAAACAGTTGTTGTGATGAGAGCTCCCTAAAAGAGGCCCAGTTCACAGGCTTTTCCAGTTCAAAGGATCCATTGTCTGGCCGTTGACCGTAGGATCTATTAATCTGAATAGCGAGTCAATCAATAAGCCTTTTATGGTTTAACCAAAGACAAAGGTCGAGATTCAGAAAATTTACTCCCAGGACAGTAAAAATCCTTCATTGCTGGAGGCGGTAAAGCAAGAAAGGTTAAGACGCCAAAGGCTCCTTATGACCTCAGACCCCCTCATGACAAACTGCCCTGAGAGCTGGCACGGCTGACAGGCCGGCACAAAGATCCCGGCTGACTGGTCAGCTGCCAGCCGCAAGCCCGAGGTACCTCCCTGTGTGTGTTTCCCTGGAGTGCCCGGGCCCTTCGGCCACACGCACCTGGGTGCGTGCACCTCCCAGCTGGTGGAGCCAGAGCTGTGTCCACAAAGCCCAGCTCTCAGGACACAGGAGGAGACGAAAGGAAAACCCACATCCTGTCTTTATGTAAAGACCCACAGCCAAGTTTGTCTAAATAGAGGCTGGTACCCACAGACTCATCGGTTTGCAGGGGGCTGGCCTGGACAACAGGTTTATAGGGTTGATGCCTTGTCCTCCCCAGTGAAACATCTTTCTAGAACAACCATACAACAGAGACAAGGAAAGGAAACAAACGAAATGAGGGCTCACCCCCCCCAAAAAAAAACAATATCCCTGTGAGCTGCTTGTCTCCAGGCACTTCTCATAAGCAGGACCCCCCCCCCCAGGGGGGGGAAGATTTGTTCCCATGCCGTTGCAAGCTCAAGTTGCTCGCTTCCTGGGGACCTTGCACAGGTGAAGAAGGTCTCTTGAGGGAGAAAACCCCTCGTGAGGTAGCAAACTCCCGTGGCTCAGCACCCAGGAGGCCTACCACAGGTGAAGGCGGTTTCTTCTGAGGAACCTCCCTCAAGCTGGAGCAACTCCAGAAGCCGCAGGGATGACCCTCCTGAGGCTATCATTACCCCGAGGGAAAATCCCTCCCACTGTCACCTAGAGGCTCTGACTTCAACCAGAAGGAGGAAGGTCTGGCCCAGGAAGGCTTCGGGGTCACGAGGTGTGCTCCGTGGAAGTGGCGAGTGCAGAGAAGTCTCCGCAGATAACGTCCCCATTTCCAGGGGATGTCAGTCCATCAAGGTGAGTCGGCTTCAGGTTCCTTTTCTTTTTTTTTTTGGTACGTGCCCCTAGCAGGTACCGAACCCAGGACTCTCTGGCCCGTAGGCCGATGCTCCAACCGCTGAGCCAAACCACTTTTTATATGTTTTCATTCATTTCAGAGAGGAAGGGAGAGGGAGAGGGAAAGAGAGAGGGAGAAACATCCATCAGCTGCCTCCTGCATGCCTTCTACTGGGGATCTGCAGCCCGGGCATGAGCCCTGACCAGGCATCGAACCGATGACCTCCTGGTAAATGGAAGACGCTCAGCTAACAGCCACACTGGAGGGCCAGGTCCCCATTCTGACGTTAGACGTGTTAACTAACCTAAAAATGAAAGGCAAAATGAGAGGCCACCAAAGTTCATTTGTGATCCAAATGAGTAACTATCCAGAAAGCACTGATTGAGGCAGAAACCCAAATAGTGTTCCAATTAGCAGGTGAAGGCAAGAAGTAGCTATGAGAAAGGGAAGGGGAACAATTACACGAATCGAAGAAAGGAATTGCTGTAGGTTCAGACAAGCTAATATAGTGATGCTAATTCTAAAGGAAGCCTATGATTTTCAGTCTGGTAGTCCTGTCTGCTTTCCTGTCATCTTTGCAAAGACTTGTTTGGAATACAGTGTTGCGTTAGGCCCAGGTCAGAGGTTATTTTGCTGGTTTAACATTCTGAAGTTTTGAAGAGTAAGACCCGAAAGGCAGTTCCTCTGGGACGGCAGCTCAGACTTCACTTTGAAGTGGCTTCATTTATATTCTTTTTTCACAATTCGTAGTGATATATATAGTTAATTAATTCTCACAGCAAAATAACTGCTAAGCAAAGCCTTTGTTAAAAAAATGAGTATTCAAATGAGCAAAATCCTGAATGGTATGTACCACAGAAGACACATGCCACACACTTCCTGCTGGGCTTACCCAGGGCGGCATGTACTACTTACAGCTCTCTAGGGAATTTCGGTTCATCCCTAAATTATAATCAGAGACTGGTGGTGGGGGTAGGGATGGGGTTGGGGGTGGCAAATAGAAGGGATGAGCAAGAACCCCCGATAACAGTAAAAGGTTGCATTGAAAACAAACAAACAAAAAGACAGTAAAGCAAGGACAGTGGCCAAAATGATCTTTCAATCTGGAAACTTAAACAGAGGCAAGTACTCTGAGCATCATGGTGGTGGTGGTTATGATGTGGGGAGGGGATGGTGTTGGGATTGTCTCACTGAGCTGGAAGAAATAGCAGAAGACATATAGAGAACTGATCATCATATGGGAGACTTTGATTAATTGTTCACATATCCACAGAGAATTCATCAAATATTGCCATGCCTAACAATAACTAAATTAAGAAATTAGGGTTCAGTTCTCCGTAGCATGTTATGAAGGGGAAATGTGCACCTCAGCAATCCTTCGTTACACTCCCTGACCTACCTCACCTACCTGAGAGCAAGGAGGCGAATCACAGGAGCGTCTGCGCTGCAAAACCACCTGACTCACGGGCCAGGCTCCCCCAGCTCGAGCACCAGAGTTCTGGGAGAAGAACTCAGAATCTATTTTATTCCAAATCCTTGAATTTGTTAGTCCTGGTCATCTGTAGATTTCTGAAAACATAGATGAGCAACCATAGAAAAGATGAATAGGAAAGCTGAGTTAGTAAGAACAGCTTAGTCCTGATAGGAAGAGAGAAGATAAAAAAAGAGGTACTGTATAAAACATACTTAGGAAGGTAAGAAACAGGCTATTTAGAGGTAAGGATACCACAACAGGTCTTAAAGGTAAAAGATATTGATTGTATGTTGAAATCTATTGATTAAATGTCTCAAAGTTAAAGAGTATTGCAGTTAATGCTCAAAATGACGATATGGGGCCAATAGAAAATATTGAACTCTGTTCTATTTTTGTTCATTCATTCATTTATAAGTATTGAATGGGGTGGTTGCTGGAGAACCAAACATAAGACATGCTCCCTAACTTCAAGTAACCTACAGTCAAGTGGAGAAGAAGTACATGAAGACAAAATGGTGAAATAAACACTTTTCACTGCAGTACAGGTATGTGTCAGGTACAGTGGAGGTCCCACATGAAGGGGTTACCGATTCCTTTTGAGTCTGAGGCCAAATTGTCAGGGAAAGTTTCCAAGGCTATAAGTTTGGGTGGGACAATGTTTGCCAGACAAATGTTGTCTGGAGAGGAATTAAGAAAATGGATGGACATTTAACATCTGAGAGGTATAAGCAGAACGGTGCGGAATTGCCATGCATTTGTTCAATCATTATTGGACCTACTATGTTCTAGACTCTTCTGGGTCACAGCAAACACGTAACAGCTTCTCAACGTGACAATGGCCAGAGGGGAGGGGGATGGCAGGATGGGTGAAAAAGGTGAAGTGGAAGAGGAGGCACAAAATTGCAATTATAAAATAAGTCACAGGGGTGTCGCGTTCAGCACTGGGGAGATAGTGGTGCTAGAACTTTGTATGGTGACACATGGTTACTGGTTTTATCACAGTGATCACCTTGTAAGGTATATGAGTGTTGAATGCCTCTGAGGGACACCAGGTGGGTACATTGGGTAGAAATAGAGCTTCTGGATATTTCAGGCTCCTGGATGTTCTCATGTTTCTGCCTGAATCTTGGAGTTTTTTTATACCCTTTTCCCTCTTTCTTGAACAATTAGATATCAGTGCTCCTTAAGTACTTTGTCTCTTTCTGCATCTTCTCACAAGCTTTTGTGAGCTCCTCTTCTCAGTATTAATATTAGGATGACTGTCCTTCAGGATTCTGCCTGATGCCTGACTCCTCCTTTCTAGGTTCTGTCGGGGCAGCCAGACCCATCCCCCCGGTGCCGAATAGCATCTGTAAGGGAATAACTACTACATCTGCACATTCAGCCCGGACATGCCCCTGATTTCAGAATATTTGGCCTCAAATAGCACAGTCTATTCAAACTGAACTCACTCACCTATCCCGCCAGAACACTCTCTCATATCCCTTATGTCAACAAATGATGCCATCAGCCACATAGTTGCTTAAGCCAGAGACCTGGATGTCATTCTTAATTCCCACCTCTTCTTCCTTTCACTCCTTCAGTGAATCACTAGTTCTTTTCTACGCTACCTCCTCAGGCATTAACTTTTCATAAATATCGTAGTCTAGATGGTCTTCACCTACTACCTGGATCACTGAACTAGCCTCCTGTTGGTGCCTGTGCCCCTAGGTTTGCCTGTTGAAAATTTATACTTCCTACACTCCTTCAAGAATTTTTTTTTTTTAATGTAAAAGTGACTTCTGTACAAACTGGCAAACTAATTTACAAGACTCCATTAAAATTATTGTGTAGGAATAAAAAGAAATATAGAATGTGGCACAGGTAAACCAGAGACTCCCACAAAATTCTAATGGTGAAAGGTATATGCAAGTTTGGATGACGAGTTGCAGCCTAGAACCCATGTGAAGGAAAATGCGATTAAAGCCATAGGTGAGTGGCCAGGAGAGTCTCAGGAAGGCTGAGACTCAGACGTGTCAGGCAGCACCAAGGATGGAAATGGGATGTGGAGCTGGCCGAGAGTGGATATTAATAGGGCGTATATGTATATAGAACCCCCCTCTCACCTCTGCTTGAGAACTAGCCTGCTGCCAAGTTCTTATCCTTAGGTAAAATCAGAGTTCTTCTCTAAGGTAATTGAAGAAATTGCCTTGAGAGAAACTGGGAACCCTGCTTGAAAAAACCAACAACTCTATTCATCTAACATTAATGACTCTTTCTGTACACTCAGAGTCAACAAGACTCACCCACAGACATAAAGTTCCCTGTCAAATTTTTTTCTCCTCATTCTAAAATGTGAAGATAGGTATGGAGAATAAGAATCACAAAACAGCCCTGGTCGGTTTGGCTCAGCGGTTAGAGCGTCGGCCTGCGGTCCTGAGAGACCCGGGTTCGGTTCCCGCTAAGGGCACATACCTCGGTTGCAGTTTGTCCCCAGCCCTGGTTGGTCGTGCGGTGGCAGCCACTCGATGTGTTCCTTTCACATCAATGTTTCTCTCTCTCTCTCTGTTCCTCTCTCTCCCTCCCACTCTACCTGAACAACAACAACAAAAAAAAGAATCACAAAACATTTGAAGAAATCCTCTGAACATTACAGAGAAAGACTGACAATAATAAAAACAAAATCAACCTTATGAAAACCAGCATTTCAAAGAGTAGAAAATAACTTTTAAAAAAATCATTCTAATTTGCTTTATACTTGGAAAACACTACCTGTAGGAAACTTGAATGACCCTCATAGAGAACAATCGAGGAATGAAAGAGAACATGTGGGCATTAAAAATACTATTTCCATTTTTAAAAATTTAAGAATAGTTGGAAGATAAAGCTTATAAAAGATCCCAAAATCTTGAATCAAAAGAAAAGAGAAAAATATGTAAGAAAAGGCAGAGGGTATCAATCTATAAAATAATAAAGATTTTTTTTCAGGAATAAAGGTAGATACACATTTATATACAATTCTGAATGCTCAGAACAACAAATAATTTAAAAATATATATGCATAGCACTGTGGAATTTTTGATTACCAAGAATAAAATTTCAGAACATAAGAATATTTGAAAATGATCCAGAGAAATGATGACCATCTTTTTGAGCAAAATAGGATGTAGATGATAGTGTAATGTCTTAAAAGTTTTAGGGGAACATTATTTTACACCTAAAATTCTACATTCAACTAACCTATAAATCAAGTATAAGGCATATATATATATATACACACACACACACACATATATATATATGAATCTGGAAGGTATTGGGAATATAGTGAAGAAGGCTTATGTTTACCTTTATGAGCAGTAAATACAGTAAAACCTCGTTATAATGCACTAATTTGGGTGAGGGGGTATCCATTGAAGCTGAAACTTTGTTATATGATAAAGCAGGTTTTCCAAATACATTTGTTAGAAAATTGACAGATTAGTTTACTTATGTAGACACATGTGGGTAACTAAAATTAAGTATGTACGAAAAGTTTAATTTCACAGAAAAGTTTTCTGTATTACTGTAATTTTAAATTTATACTGAATAAGTCTGGTAAATGTGTGCATTCACCAGTCACTGTGAGTAACAAGTGCACACGGCTGGGGCGTGGCTTAGTGCATGGGGGAACACCTGCTCGCTGGAGTTAAAACTGCTGCAAAAGCCAGCCAGCCGCGTGACAAGATAACCAGTTACCGAGAGACGCGGTGTGATCACGTGCTAATGATTCCTCGAACATTGTTTACAAGCGATGACTCTTGGATTTAAATATGTGGACTAAAGTTGTAAATGTGTAATATTTATTTATGTTTATAAATTTATGATGAAATTACTACAGTGTTTTTTTTATCACAAATTTGTTAAAATTTGTCTAAAAAAGTTACCTGTTATTTAATTATAAGCAAATCTTGGTGAAGAGCATTTAAAAATAAACAGGGTGTTAATTTGCACATATGTCATACAGACCGGAAATTTTGTCCTTAAATCCGAAGTCTGTTAAATTGGGATCCACAAAATCGAGGGTTTACTGCTCTCCAAATATGTAGTAGACTTAAATTTTGAGCTATTTATGGAATATAAGGAAACAATTCACTTGAATTTGATAATCTCCTGTAAGCAGCTCAAGTGGAACTATTTTGGATTTGTAATTGTAGTCCACTACTTGGTTCTACCAGAATATTAACAAAGCCATAATAATGGAAACAGTATTTATTGGTTTCAACATTCAGAACCAACCCATAGATAGCACAGAACATTAAGAATTGTTACAGAACCAAATGCAAATGAGATTACTTTTGACAATATAAAAGTCAGCAAACAGAATGTTGGGACCTAGAAGTGAGAGGTGAAAGACGAAGTATGGGAGTTCTATCAGTGAGCACTGTGTCTGGAACTGTTCAGTTTTAATTCTGGCCGAAATAGACAGCTTCCGGCTTTTGTTCAGTGAGTAGGTGCTGTCCGTGCCGGCCTGAGATGCTCTTGGCTTTTTCATTCATATTCACAAGATAGCTGTTACACTTCCAGTCATATTGAAACAGAAAGAAGTGGGTAGACAGGCAAAGGGTTTTTTCTCTTAGCTAGTCTTTGCCTTTATATTCAGGAAAGGAAGTTTGCCCAGTAGACTTTCCCTTGTGTCTCATTCGGTAGATCTGAATTACACATCCACACTTAGATCAATCACTGCCTGAAGGGAATTTGATTAGCATCTTCGGAGGTTAGGCTGGCATTGGGTTCTACCTTTTCTGAGTTCAAGGTATCTCAGTCGACTGCTTGCACAAATTGGAGGTGGTGTGATGGGGTAGGAGAATGGAGATTGAAAGGTGAAATACCACCATGTTCTGTTTTGAAAACAACCCTTCTCAAGTATCTGCAATACTGCTGTCTTCTTTTACCCTTTTTAACTTGATCTTGTAAATAGAATTGTCAACAGGGGGCATCGGTTGGCATTAGCAGTTATGGAGCATCAATTATTGATTAGGTTTCTCAACTGGCAGACACAATTTCTGACTTTGGGCAAAACTATAAGTAGCTATGAATTAGTGAATTAGTGACTACATATAAACTGATTTTAAAGGATCAGCTTTTTGAAAAGGGAGACTGTGATTAGATGCTATGATTTAAAAAGTGCTGAGTATATTTTAGATGCCATGATACATATCCTCATACCAAATATGTAATTTAACACAAAATGTACCTTTTTATATAATACTTCCAGAACACCATGCAAGCTGACATCTTCATTATGAATACGAGTTAGGTTTAACATTTTAGTATCTTACTTACTAGCTGAGATAGGAGGCTTGAGTCTTCCATTAAGAAGCTGAACAAACAAAAAGCTTCCGCAGAATGATTATGTTGGGCTATTTAAGAATATTTGTGAGGCAAACATGATAACCACTACTCTATGGAAACAACTGATTATTTAAGAATATTTGTGAAGGATAACACCTGTAGGCTACATTTTCTTTAAGTATAATGCTTAAGAAATTGAATGTTTCAAACACTTGGAAGAGCTGAGTGTGTGGGTGACTTATATGGAATAGCTAAGCATCAAGTCTTAGGAGTTGGCTTTGAATCCTAGTCTTGCAAAACCTTCTGAGTCTCAGGTTCCCACCTGTGCATAGGGATAATAACAGTCTAGTATCTATCTCTCAAATCGGTTAACATGAGGAGTGAGAAAATGCATGTAAGATACAGCAGCTGTCAAAAATTATACTTCTCATAGAAAGGAGTACGGTTCATGCTGACAAACCTCAGAGGAGGGAGCAGTGGGGGATGAGAAAACCAAAGAATTCACATGCGTGTATGCATAACCAATGGACACAGACAGCAATGCTGGGGGCGGGGCAGGATCGGGAGGAGGGTGTCTGGGGGGAAAAGAAGAAACATCTGTTACAAAAATAAATAAATTTAAAAAATATATACTTATTTAATTCATATGTCAGCAATTCAAAATAAATAATAATTTGACTACAGTCTGAGATAAATTTTATATTTGCATGATTACTAAAAAGCAACTTCCAAGCAAATAAATAATTTTCTTAGGATTTTCATGGAGAACTTCTAAACTACTTGAGAATTAACTGCTTTTAAATATTCAAAAGTAATTCAGAGGGACTATGCCCATAGAAACAATAGACTAATTATAAAACTCCCCTATCTATTTGTTAATGTATATTCTTTGAAAAACTCTAATGGACACTTATTTAACAATCACTCACATAGTCTCAGTATGTAATAGGCAATGTTTCAGATTACCCAAAACAACCCACTGAGAGAGGTACTGTTATTTCTCCTGTTTTATAAATGAAAACAAGGGACAGAGAGGCTAAGTAACTTGTTACGTGACTGTAGTGTGCCCTTCCCAGCACTTCAGCACCCAGGCTGTCATTCTAGGTGAGTTGGCTGCTGACCATCACAGTTGAGACCCTTCCCAGAAATTTCCTTTGGCCACAGGAAGCTGCATCATTCCAGGTTACTCCCATCCCACATTCAGTACCCCTTACCTCAATGCAGGACATCTCTGACAGGCTACTGCAGCTCCGAGCTCTCATGGGGATCAGCTGGGGCCCCTGAAACATCACAGCCCAATTTTCCCTTTCGTTCAACCTCCTTCCCTCACTTCCTTACCAGTGTTGATCCCTAGAAAGCCCCCAATAAGCCTCCTGCATGGAAATCTCTGCTTAGAGCCTGCTTTCCAGGAGCCCAACCTAAGATACCAAGTAGCTATTAAGAGCTGATCAGAGCAGTCTGGCTCCAGGATCTCGCCCCTTAACCACTGGGCTATACCATATATTATAACAAGTCAGTTTCATAACGTGCTTTGTAAAGTAAAAGTTTTCACTTGAAAAAATATATAGTCAACAATATTGTAATACCTATGTATAGTGCCAGGTAGGTACTTGAAATGTCAGGGGGAACACTTTGTAAAGTATATGATTGTCAAACCACTATGCTATACACCTGAAACTAATACAGAATAATGTTAAATGCAAACTGTAATTGAAAAATAAAAGTTAAAAAATTTATATAACATATTTTTTAGTAATTCAGCCCTTTTTCCTGTTCACCAGACAGGCAAGGTTGCTATTACTATTCCTTTTCTAGATAAATATTCTGAGATCTTTTAGCTCTAATTATTTAAAAAATTAATTTATTTTTGTTACAGATGTTTCTCCTTTCCCCCCCATTGACACACTCCTCCCAATCCCCTCCCCCCAGCATAGTTGTCTATGTCCATTGGTTACACATACATGCATATAAGTTCTGTGGTGTATCTCTTCCCTCCCCCTACCGCCATCTTCTGAGGTTTGTCGGTCTCTACCACACATCCATGTCTCTGGGTCCATTCTGTTAATCAGTTTGTTTTGTTCATTATATTCCACAAATAAGTGAGATCATGTGATATTTGTCTTTCTCTGATTGGCTTATTTCGCTTAGCATAATATTCTCCAGGTCCCTACATGTTGTCTCAAATGATAAGTGATCTTTCTTACAGCTGCATAGTATTCCATTGTGTATATGTACCACTGCTTTTTTATCCATTCATCTCTTGATGGACACTTGGGTTGTTTCCAGATCTTAGCGATTGTAAATAGTGCTGCTATGAACATAGGGGCACACATATTCTTTCTGATTGGTGTTTCAGCTTCTTAGGACATATTCCTACTAGTGGGATCACTGGATCAAATGGCAGTTCAATTTTTAATTTTTCGCGGTAACACCATATTGTTTTCCACAGTGGCTGCACCAGTCTGTATTCCCACCAGCAGTGCACTAGAGTCCCCTTTTCTCCACACCCTCACCAACACTTGTTGTTTGATGATTTGTTGATGGCCATTCTGGCAGGTGTGAGGTAATATCTCATAGTTGTTTTAATTTGCATCTCTCTGATGATTAGTGACATTGAGCATATTTTCACATGTCTCTTGGTCATTTGTATGTCCTAATAACCTTAAATGTAAACAAATTAACGCTATGATCAAAAGACACAAAGTAGCTGAGTGGATAAGAAAGCATGATTTCTTATCAATATATATATTGTTTACAAGAGACCCACCTCACAACAAAATACTCACATAGGTTGAAAGTGAAAGGATGGGGAAAAAATCTTCCAAGCAAATGGAAAAGAAAAAAAAGCTGGTATAGCAATACTCATATCTGATAAAACAGACTTCAAAATGAAGGCCATAACTAGAGACAAAGAAGGCCACTACATAAAATTGAAAGGATCTATCCAACAGAAGGATATAACCTTGGTAAACATATATGCACCCAACATAGGTACACCAAAACACATTTAAAAACGTCTGGAGGACTTCAAAGGACAAATTGATAGCAATATAATCATAGCAGGGGACTTCAGCACCCCTCTGAGATCTTTTAGCTCTATTATCCCCAGGTCCCACTGCAATGACAAGCCAATGGGTTCAACAAGTAGTTATCTCACTGAGATGAAAAAATATATGCTTTTAGTGATAGTTTAGGAGCCAATAAATGGGAAACTAGCTCTGCAGTAGAGGCTTCCTCCAGTCATCTTAGGCACTCAAGGCTTTTGTTTCTATGGTACCATATGAGTAATTTCAGTTTTCCAATTCGAAAGAAGCACAGGCATTATGCTGATCATTCTTCTAATTTCTTACAGTAGGTTTTTCATCTGTGTATGGTTCCCTAGGAATACATCCTGATCCCCAGCCACAGAGGAAGCCTGTTGAGCTAAGCTTCCGCAGGTCTCTTCCCAACCTCAGTGATGTCACGAACAGGAGAAAGCAAGTCTTCCTCCCCAACACTACAATTTGGTACTTATTCTTGCAGTACCGTACAGTGATTCATGTTCCTAACCAACAACTGGATTATCTGTTTGGTGGGGGTGAGATTACATTAGAAACTCACATCTCCTAAAAGTGCAGGGCTCAAGGACATTTTTGAAAAGGGCAGTATGTTCAGCAAAGCTCCAAAAAAGGAAGAAAAGCCCTATCATTCAGCTTGGGCAAAATTATGTTAAGGCAACAGAAGTTTTGAAAACTTGTAGGCTTATAACAATAAAGATTTATTTCTGACTTCTGCAACAGTCCGTTACAAGTTGGCTGAAGCTCTGCTCCATGTCATCTTTGCTGTGAGATGCAGGCTGATGGAGTACTCCCATCTGGCTCGAGCTGAATTCACGGCGCAGGGAAAACAGAGCACAAGTGAACTGCTGATGGCTATTAAAGTATCACATTTTATTGTCCCAGCAAGTCACATGGGCAAAGCCTAGGTCAACAGAGAGGGGTGTGTAATCCCTCCTCAGAGAAAGATGGCAAATGAAGAATAATGCAAAACACAAGCTAGAAGTCTCCAATTTCATTCACAAGTATTTGCTTCCCTCTGTTCTGCACATAAAATATACTCATTTTCCTCCTAGATGAAAAAGATCCAAAGTCCAGGAACAGCATCAAGATGAAAGAAAACAATTTTATGTTTGTCCTTACTATATCAAGTCTGAGTATAGTTTCTCTTCACCAAGAGACTCCACACATCCAAAATTCAGTGACAAAAGAGAGAGGATCATTGCAACAAATATTCTCTTTCAGAAAGAGAAATAAGGAGAGGCAAAAAAACAACTGTGAAATCACCCTGAGTAAATGTTTCAAGACTCCTCCACCCCCAACCCCTGAAGGTGAAGTCTACTCCTTAATTTGATCCTTGTTCTATTCCCAGAGAATAAGCTCCTAGAATGTTATCCTCTGTGGCTCTTGACTCTACCATCTGGAAAGTGTTTCTCTCTCCAATATCCTTCTTGGCCACAACTGAAGAGGACAGAAGAATATGTCCTCCTTCGGGCTAAGCAGCTTTCTCAGCCTACTTATGCTACATGGGGGACTGGGGGCTCCAATGGTCATTTTTTAAAAAATCCTTAACCAAGGACGTTTTTGCATTTATCTTCAGATAGAGTGGAAGGGAGAGAGGGGGGAAGAGAGAGAGAAAGAAACATCGACGTGAGAGAGACACATTGACTGGTTGCCACCCACAGAACCCCAACCAGAGCTGGGGACAAACTGCAACCGAGGTACTTGCCCTTTGTAGGAACAGAACCCAGGACTCTCTGGTCCGAAGGCCGATGCTCTAACTGCTGAGCCAAACCAGCCAAGGCTCCAATGGCCATTTTTAATCATAAATAGTCATAGTCATGTTTAGTCCTAACTAGTATAATACTCTCAGAATTAGGCATTTTTATTTACTCCATTCCAGCCTAATTTATGTGCCTATAGCCTCATTCTTTTTTATGTATTTATTTTTTAATCCTCACTTGAGGATGTTTTTATTCTTTTTTTTTTTAGAGAGAGAGAGAGAGAGGAACATCGATTGGTTGCCTCCCATACACACCCCTACTGAATTGGCTGAACAACCATCTAGGTGTGTGCCCTGACCAGAGCTGAACCCGCAACCTTTGTTGGTGCACGGGACAATACTCCAATCAACTGAGCCAGCTGGCCAGGGCTCATTCACAATTCTTTTTAAAACATGCCTCTTTCTCTAAACTTAATTACAGGTGACTTGAGCAAATCCAGGTTCCTGGAGAATCATGCCTTTAGTCTCTTATCCATGAAGTGTTTCATCCAACCAAAAGGATTTCACGTGATCTACCTTAATTAATTGAAAAGCTTTAACACAGGGTATTGTGGCCATATATTTGATGTGGTCCTTGAAATGAGGTGGATATTGTAGGCCAAATGGCCTCTCAATTTTGCCTGTTGTTTGTGGAAGAAAAATACATGCATTATTAATTCCATTCCCTTTCATCTCTGATTGCAAATTGACTTGAAAACATAACCAAAAAAACCTCCAAATTCATCCCTGTCTTGTAACAAATATACAGGGAGTAAGGAATGCCACTAACTTTGCTTACCAAAATCTATGCTTAAATCCAAAGCTCACTCAATACATTAGCTGTCTTCCATGTTATTTCAAGAAACAGTTTTACCCCAAATTTTCCAATTCAAAATATGGACTGTCAACTTTCCAGACTCCAATCACGAAGTCTCGTCTCCACCCACTGGCTGGCCCCTGAGCCAACGTCGCATAGCTTAGGTTTTGTTAGGGGTAGCACTACATTTCTGGGTACCAATTTCTAGATAAACCAGCTTAGTCTACATTATGCTATGCTAGCAAATCACCTTAAAATCTCAGTCTGTCTGTGTGCATGTGTGTGTGTGCATGTGTGTGTGTGTGTGTATTCTTTACATACATACACATATATATACCTGCATTATACATATTCTTTATGTATAATGCCTTTCATAACAAAAAAAATGGGGAAAAGTGGTCACTGTGCATTCTATGGGCACACATTGATAGTGTTGACTTATTCACTTGACTGTAATGTAGGTTCACTGGACCATTTATGCCAGGACCCCCAACTGTCACTGACTTTTCTTTTGATCTGGTCAGTTTATGCAGGGAGAAATGCTTTAATCCGCCTGACAGTGTTATCAGAGACAAATTAGGAGAGGGGGCTCGGAGGTCTCAAAATTCCATATAGAGCCTTTAATTTAATTCTCTTGTTTTTCATCTGCATTTCCATCCTTAGCTGAGCCTACCATTTCTGAGTCCAGAGTTCTTCCTGTTGAACTATGGAGAGTAAACACCCCTGTCCTGTGCTGGTGTAAGAAGGGGTAATTGCCTGGGCACACATGGCGTGAGAGGGGAACTACGGATCTAACTCCTTATTACATGCCTTTTATCCGTTCTCCTCTTTTTAGCCTACACTCCCATTTTCAGGGGTAGCTTGTGCCTCCAAATCTAAGTCTTCCTGGGGTTCTCCGATGAATTGGCTTGCTTTTATATTTCTTCCACTGCTGGTTGACATTTTGTTTTTTCTCAGTTTGTTAGACACTTTTTAGTCGGCCAATTCTTTTCCAGCTTCCACTATTTCTTGGCTGTCATTTCTTCTATTTCCTGCATCCTGGTGTTTTTATCTCTGCTTATAAGCACACTGCAAATAATCCACACCCTGTGTCCACATCTTGGCTACTAAATACTGTTCTCCAGTCAAAGGAGATAGGATTCACTGGGAAATGGCTGAGTTGAGGTTTGGTTTACGATTAACACAGTAGCTCCTGTGGCATCTTCTGCCCCAAAGAAAGGAGCTACTAAAAGACTGTGAATGTGGGGGTCTGTCCAAAAACAAGAGCTCACCTGAAAGAGCGTCCAATGGCAAATTTAGCAACAAAGTAAATAATGTTATATTAGATAATAACCCAAAATGCAAAATAAATATACATGAGTCCAAATTGAGATAAATAAATGATTATATAGATAAATAAAATGTGGAGGAGGGAAAAATCTTCCTTATAAAATAATTCAAATAATGTATGTAGATACTCCCCTATCCAGGCGGTCAAACTTAATTCCTCTCCCTTTGATGAGGGCTGGACATATTGACTCTTTCACAAAAAGGGAGTAAGATAAGGGAAAAATAATGACTTTGCTATTCCTGACAGATCATACCTTAACCAGGTGGTGGAGGTTCACATCAGCGGTGCTCTGTCATGGTGATACCATGTACCCCTGATTTGATACAATGAGGACAATTCACCTCTGTGATATTCTTCCCCCAAACCCATAACTCTAATTTAGTCATGAGAAAACATGAGATACATTCAAATTGGAATATGTTTTACACAGTACCTGACCAATTCCCTTTGAAATCGTCAGTTATGAAAAATAAGAAAAAAACTGATAAATTCTCATATTGGAGCAGGCTGAATTGAATCCTGGGAGAGAAAAAGGACATAAGTGAAAAAATTGGTGAAATACAAATAATGTCTGTTTTTTACTCAATAGAATTATACTGATGTTAACTTCTCAGTTTCTTAAAATATGTTTTTATTGATTTTTTTTTTTTTTGAGAGAGAAGAAAAGAAAGGGACAGAGAGAAACATTGGTGAGAGAGAAATATCCATTGGCTGCCTCCTGCCACCTCCTACCTGGGGATCTACCCCACAACCCGGGCATGTGCCCTGACCAAGAATTGAACCAGCAACCCCTTGGTGCATGGGACGACACTCAGTCAACTGAGCCACACCGGCCAGGCAACTTTGCAGGTTTGACAAGTGTACCATGGTCAAATAAGGTGTTAATATTAGGGGAAACTGTATTATCTTTCCAGCTTCTCTTTTGTAACTTTTTGTAAATCTAAAATTATTCCAAAATAAAATGTTTACTTAAATGTAAATCCCTGTAGAGGAGTTCCATGATGGAACCATGCCCTGGCAGGTTTAACTGGAAGTTCATAATCGTGGTAAAGTCCTACTTATGTTTCAAGGCTCAGCCAGGTGGTGACTGCCGGTGGGTTGCCTATCCTAACTGCCCCAGACATAGGGTTTCCATAGCACCTTGTATTCACCTCTTTTTGGTAACACTAATCTCAGCATCTCCCCAGTGGACTGGGCACTTTCAAGGGAAAGCACCAGGATCTTTTCATTATTTCGTGTTCAGTGTCTGGCAAAATGTCTCCAGAAGGCATATATGCATTTAATAAATTCATGTGTGTTTGAACCAATTCGTTATGAAGGAGGCCGGTTTAATGTAAGAAGCAAAGTGAAGAAAAACACCAATCATTACTTCCTTAAAAATCAGGTTCCTACTAGAATCTTCCTTTCTGCTTCCTGTTTGCTCTAAAGCACCCTATATTTCTTTGGAAATAAAATATAGCCCAAGGCCATTGCTTCCAGCCACAGGGAACTGTAGCAACCAGAGCTAGACCGTGATGAAAAGCAAAGGGTTAATTAGCCTTGCTCCAGTGACGTTTTTCCTAACAGTAAGCTGGGCGTCCTGGCAGTGCCACTCCTAATTACTAGGGGAATTGTGCCTTTAGAAGTAAACCCCAACCAGATGATGCTTAATGGGCCGGAGAGGCAGGAAATAATTGACATCGGTAGCCTCTCGGTGTGCTGCTTTTCCTTTATCTTTGTGGGGCTCTTTTCCATGAAGTGATCAAGAGTTACGGTAACCTTATTCCCATAGGCTGGAAACAGCCGGCTGAGCTGGAACCCAACGCAGGTCACGATGACTAAGAATTAGTGTGTGTTAGTGGAAGCACGTCGAAAGGAACGGGCCGCTCTCCTTCACGGCAGAGTGGCTGCTGCCTCCCCTGTGACTGACGTGCCGAACTGGAAGCCATTCCCTCTGTTCTCTGGCCATGACTGTTCACATTTTGTTTTTTCCAGAGTGCATTCGTTCACATGCACAGTTTTCACAAGTTAACAAAGCCTTCACGTTGAAGGTTAAAAAAAAAAAGTGTTTGAAAAACCCTTTGGCCTAACTACCTGTAGCAGTGATTTCCCATTGACTGTGATCCTGGCTTATTCCAATTATTTTGAGAGATGGCAGAAAGTGGTTATTACCTTTAAGTTCAAAGTTTAAAAACCTTTCAAATTAGTTTATATTTTACTGTATCACAGGGAAAAATGCAAATCATATAACAAAATGGTAAAGGACTGAATCCCAAAGCAGCTGTGCATAGGAAGTGTACTCACAGTGTATTCAGCATCTATCTCTTGAGTACCTACGATTACCAGGCATCGCGCATGTGCTTAATCAGAACTGGTGAATAAAAGAGCTGCTGTCCCCTCGCTCATAGGGCGTTCAGCCTGGGGGGGAAGAAATAAAAGGAAGTCCATGTTAGATTCACAGCTGCTTCCATTACTGCGTTCATCTACTGATGGATGGCACTCCCTCTGCTTCAGTCTGACTCTCCTTGAAATATAAGTCAAGGGTGCGCAGATATTTTAGAGTTGGTCAAAGTAGAACTTTGTCTATGTGGTCTGATTTGAGGGTTCTGTTCCATGAAAATCTCTCTTTGATCCAGGTGTAGCATTGGCTAATTTTCCAGTGATCCTATTTATTTATTTACTTATTTGTTTGTTTATTTTTAATCCTCACCCAAGGATATTTTTACATCTATCTTCAGACAGAGTGGGAGGGAGAGAGAGAGAGAGAAACATTGATGTGAGAGAGACAGATCGATTGGTTGCTACGTGCACGACCCCAACTGGGGCCAGGGACAAACCACAACCAATCCCTTGGCTGGAATCGAATCTCAAGCTCTTTGGTCCACGGGCCGACGCTTTGATCACTGAGTCAAACTGGCCAGGGCCAGTAACCCTCTTTAAAGCACAAATATGCCAGGGGTATTATCAACAGCTTCTAATAGGATCCCTCTCTCTTCACCTGCACCTTCTCCTCAACCAAGTGTTCTAAGGCTTCACATGGCCACCTCTGTGACAGGAAGGGAACAACGAATTCCAGTAAATGAAAGAGAACGAGAAAGTAGGTTACAGCACGTGTACCCATATCTGAGGTCTAGACCCTTGCTGGAACTAGATTCTGAAGGAAATATAAGAGCTATCTAATTGAAAGATAAGGTAAAATGAAGCTGGCAATAAGTTAATGACCTGTGTGTTCTGTGTGAGAAGACAGAGCAATCACACTTCATGCAGGTGTGTTGGCTGTTGGGTGCATGGAATTTGGTGTCATATCAGGATTTGATTCCTGCAATGGTTATGTGACCTTGATAGAGCTATTAATCTTCTTCCTGCCTCAGTGTTCTCATATATTAAATAGGGATCAGATTTCCTGTTTCATAGGATTGTCCTATGGACTACATGAGATGATAAAAGTAAAGTACTTAGCCCAGTGCCTAGCAAGTTAGTAAATGTTCAATAAATGTTAGCTGTATTAATACAATAAGTTATTCCATAACTATTATTAATAATCGCTCAGTAAATGTAGTTCATATTTTAACTTGACAAAATAGGCTCATCTCTGGAAAAAATTCTTTTTTTTAAATTAATTTGTTTTTATTACAGATGTTTCTCATTTTTCCCCCATTGACACCCTCTTGCCCCTCTATCCTCAGCTTTGTTGTCTATGTTCATTAGTCATGCTTACATGCATGTAAATTCTGTGGTTTATCTCTTCCTCCCCAACCCCCTCTCCTCCTCTGAAGCTTGTCAGTCTGTACCCCACCTCTATATCTCTAGGTTAATTTGTTCATCAGTTTGTTTAGTTCATTATATTCCACACATAAATGAGATAATGTGATATTTGTCTTTCTCTGCTTGGCTTGTTTCACTTAGAATAATACTCTCTAGGTCCTTCCATGCCATCTCAAAGGATAAGAGATCTTTCTTTCTTACAGCTACATAGTATTTCTTTGTGTACATGTACCACAGCTTTTTTATTCACTCATCTACTAATGGACACTTGGGTTGTTTCTAGATCTTAGCTATTGTAAATAGTGCTGCTATGAAATAGGGGTACATATATTCTTTCTGATTGGTGTTTCAGGTTTCTTAGGGTATATTCTTAGAAGTGGGATCACTGGGTCAAATGGTAGTTCAATTTTTAACTTTTTGAGGTCACACCATAGTGTTTTTCACAGTGGCTGCACCAGTCTGCATTCCCACCAGCAGTGTGGCAAGAGCATACAGTGGAGTCAAGACCGTCTCTTTAATAAATGGTGTTGGGAAAATTGGGCAGCTACTTGCAAAACAATGAAGCTAGAACTCCAACTTACACCATACATGAGAATAAACTCAAAATGGATAAAAACTTAAATGTAACTCGTGAATCTATACAAATTCTAGAAGAAAATGTAGGCAACAAAATCTCAGACATCATATGCAGCAGAATTTTCACTAATACACCACCTAAGGCAAGAGAAACAAAGGAAGAAATGAACACATGGGACTACATCAAACTAAAAAGCTTCCGCACAACAAAAGAAACAACCATAAAAACGGAAAGGAATCCTACTATATGGGAGACCATAATCGCCAATGATGTATCAGAGATAAGGGGTTAATTTCCAAAATATGTAGAGTGCTCATACAACTAAACAAAAGGAAGATAAAGAATCCAATTAAAAAATGGGCAGAGGACCTAAATAGACACTTCTCCAAACAAGACATACAAATGGCCAAGAGACATAATGAAAAAATTCTCAATGTCACTAATCATCAGAGAGATGCAAATTAAAACAATAATGAGGTATCACCCCAAACCTGTCAGAATGGCCGCCATCAACAAATCATCAAACAAGTGTTGGCGAGGGTGTGGAGAAAAAATTCTTTTTGAAACAAGATCTGTGCATTATCTGACCAGGGAAAAGTATGCTCAATTAGGCAACCTAACCTGTGATCATAAGCCATTTTACAAGGAAATTCCAACAAATCTTTAAAAAATCAGCAGTGAGAGAAAATGACAGAAGTTTGCTCACTATCACTCTTGCACTAACCAGAGACTGGTATGTAGACATTGTTGAAATAATATTTGCAAAATGAATAATTTTGTATAACCTGTCAGTATTTGAAAAAGTTTTGAGAGTACTTATCAAAATATGTCTTTAGTTACCACGGGTACATGCATCAGGGCCCGATACTTTCCTTGGCAAAGACAGACTCAACAATAAGGTTATTTTTCCATAAATGACCTGAGGCAAAGCCGGTGTAAAATTTATTCCAAGTGAAATCCCATGGTATTCAGGAAATGTTTTGACAGAATTATCTGAATGTAGATAGCATTTTTAAAAAAAATCTTGGAACATGTTCATATTATTTTCCCCCTTTGCACACTGGTCAGGTAAGTAAATGCCATGTAAAAAACAATCCCAAAACTCTGCGTAGAGTAGTCTGAAAACAGGTGGAAGTTTTAAAGACCTCTTTAATCCCAGCATTCTGTTCATGAAAATTCACTGTAAAAGTTAATAAACTGCTGGTTTTATCAATACTGCTTACTAGTTGCACTCAGAGAGAACAAATGGGTCTGCTCGTAGCATACTGATGTCTCTACCCTGCACCCCTTCCTTCCCGTAGCCCTTTGGGGAAATGCTTTCATCCAGGAGTTTCTGGTAAATATTTAACAACCTGTTCTCAGAAAAATAAAAAAAGTACTGGATTGCAGTTGTATGCTGTTTTCTGCTGTGTAAATATCCCCACCAAAGCTGATTTCAAGCTACCCATTTGGAGCTGGAAAGAGATGCCCACAGTCAACGCCAGACAGCTAGAGCTGGCTCCGGCCCACCACGCCTGCTGTCCCTTACCCAGCATTGACTGGTGGGGCTGACATTAGCAACACTCCACACACAGGAGACACATGAACCAGACATGGCCAGTCCTCATGCCCAATCCCTTTGCCTTAAGTATTGGTCCAAGGGTGGACGTGTGACCTGGTTTGGGTTATTCAAGGATAAGGAATTTGATATTAGAAAGCTAGAGAGAAGTTCTTTTGCTCTTGAATAATGAGCTGTGATGTTATAAACTCAATTTCTAGCACTTGGTTCTTCATGGATATGTAGCAGGAGAGAATGAGGCCCAGTAGAGAATGTGAGAGATGACAGACGGAATATGAGAAAGAGAGAGAGAGATTGACATCATCATATTTTCAGTATCCTTTGCAGCTGTATGAGCCAAAATATCCAATAGTTGCTTACGTTAATTTGAATTGAGTTTGTCTAACTTGTCATTTAGTATATAGCTGGCATATTCAAACAGTAAAATACTACAAAACTATTAAAACTATTTAGAGGCATAATAATTGACATTTGAAGATGTCCCTACAATCATCATGAATTTTATTTTAAATTTTAAAAAGTTTTTAAAAAATGCATATGGATTAAAGTCACATGTTTTCTGTGGCCTTTGGATTCCCACTGCCCCTTGAAAATTGGCATCTTAATGGCCACATGACCCACACTATGCATATATTAATTTTCCATCTAAACAGAAACATACAGAGAATAAGCTTGGAGCCTAATCTGAGTCCAAGACACAAAGGTCTGGAAAAGTGATCGATACAGATGACTACATTTTCCTTCAAAAAACAAAAGCAAAAGAAAACCTTTCTCCTGATACTGTACACAGTATCTTAGGATCATCCATTTCCCAGGCTGATCAGATAGATAGCTGTCTGATTCCTACGGTTGCAGAAGTTGAAATTTTGATTCTGAAAATGTCCACTCATTCTTGCACATTTTTACTTATTAATGAAGCTGCCACAAAGATCGGAGGGTTATGGCACTGCTGCTCTGTGGTTCAGAGCAGTCCCCAGCCATATGGTCTCGGGTAAGTACTCACCTTTTTAAGAATCAGTTGCCTCGTGTGTCAAATGAGAATTATTCATATTCTAGGAGGTTCCTATTTTCTATCTGTCCTGTAATCCTTGCTAGCACTTCTTCGGAAAATTTCCTTTTTCTACCCTGTAATCTACATGACCGTCCTGAAAGTTGCCAAGGTGGTGAAATGTGGGTGAGCTTGTCTCCTCTTCAGCCCACCCACATACCTGTAACCGGGCTTTTCCTTCCCACCGCTGCTGTTACTTGGTGGGTCAAGTTTCCTATGCTCTGTTTTGGGGGACTGATGAGTGTCCTGGACTGATGATAAAGGTAGTGTTCACAAGAGGCTCTGCAAAGGTTTGGGCATAACTAGATGCTCAAATGCTGGAGAATACACAGCTGAGGTGGAGGCAGCTGGTAATGGCAGCCATTCTCTGCCCAAGAGTAATGACAGCCGCTGACCTGGTTTTTCTGTAAGTACAAGCATAGTCTATTATCTCAGCTTCCACTCTGCTTCCTGGAGTCGGCCACTTTACGATAATAGGCCATCATGTCCCGCTTTCTCCTTCCTCCCATCCCTAACTCCCCTGTGATCCGTCTGGTCTGGAGGCTCTGTCCTCTTCTGAGACCTTGGCCCCACCATTCTCTTTCCTCTCTCTCGGCCCAATAACCCTCAGCCATCTTCCTTCCAAGTATACCAGTTGGAATCATTTTCTTCCCTCTTTTCTGCTTTTTAATCTTTTTTTTTAAACTATATAAACTCTTTGACACACTTCCTTTAGGGACTTCCTTTCAAGTCTCAAGAGACTAGTTAGGAAGCATTAAAAAACAAAACAAAACAAAATCCAACCAGCCAACAATAATCAAACTAAACTTAGAAATGAACACAAATGAGAGTTTTTTTCCTTTTACTTTCCTTACTTAAAAAATGCTAAATAGTCTGGATTTCTGTAACCAATGGAAGAGAGGATGAAAGCAAGTAAAGTCAGACCTAGTACTATTTTGATATGTTATTACCTGATATACCAGACGTAACCTACTGAGCACGGCTGGCCTGGGGTCGGGCATCTGAATACACCGTGGCCAATGTGGTTCTTTTCCAGGAATATTAGAATTGCAACTCAAAAAGGATAGCCTTCCTTTGGTATTAAAAATTTATGCTGTAGCCCTGGCTGGTTTGGTTCAGCAGTTAGAGTGACGGCCCACAGACCAAAGAGTTGTGGGTTCAATTCCGGTCAAGGGCACGCACTTCAGTTGCAGTTCAATCTCTGGGCCTGGTTGGGATCATGCAGGAGGCAACCAGTGGATGTACCTCTCTCCCTCCCTCCCATTCTATGTGAAAAATGGAAAAATATCCTTGGGTGTAAAACTTCAGAGTTATTAGTGGTCGTGTGTTCGGTAATATAGGCCTGAGAAACAAAGGAAATCCATCTTAGACAAAAGCGTGTGGGACAGGCAAAAAGGAACAGAAATGGAGACAGAATAAGAAACATGACAGTATTTGTTGTCAAACCCGGTATCAGTGGTTTCAGAGTTCTAACTACATTCTTAATACTGGATTCTGTATGTTGGGTACTGTCCCCTGTGACCCAAAGTACACTTACAGATATCTACTTCACAGGGTTTCTGTGCAGTGTAGACACAGAACACTATCAGTTCCTTAGTAGAATATCTAGTACTTAATAAGCATACTGAATGCTGCTGTTATTTTGAAAACAGTTAACTCTTTGTTATCTGACTGACTGAGGTCAGGATTTGTAATGACTATACATGCTTGTCTACGACAAAATGATTTTCCCATTTTCCAGCTATTCTGTCCATGTTTAGGTTACGGAATCATTCCTGTTCTTTTTCACCATTGCATGCCCTTAGGTACCATTCCTTACTGAGGCAGTGTCTGACATAGAGTAAGCATTAAGTGATGATTTGTTCATGGAACGCATTTGGTTTATGATATAGTAATAGTTGATTAATTTCTGTGATTTAAGAATAAGCAAACCAAGTTATCACTCCTAACTGTTGCCATATATATTGAAATCAAAACTTAGTGCTAATGACTATTTACAGTAGCTAAGATCTGGAAACAGCCCAAGTGTCCATCAGTAGATGAGTGGATGAAAAAGCTGTGGTACATGTACACAATGGAATACTATGCAGCTGTAAGAAAGAAAGATCTCTTATCCTTTGAGATGGCATGGAAGGACCTAGAGAGTATTATGCTAAGCGAAACAAGCCAAGCAAAGAAAGACAAATATCACATGATCTCACTTATTTGTGGAAATATAATGAACTAAACAAACTGATGAACAAAATACCCAGAGACATACATGGAGGTGGGGTACAGGCTGACAAGCCTCAGAGGAGGAGAGGGGGCTTGTGGGGGAAGAGATAAACCACAGAACTTACATGCATGTAAGCATGACCAATGAACATAGACAACAAAGCTGGGGATGGAGCGGGGGGTGAAGGGGAGGAGGGGGTCAATGGGGGGAAAATGAGAAATATCTGTAACAAAAACAAATTAATAAATAAAAAATTAAAAAAAGAATAGAGAAAAAAACAGTGCTAATGAAAAAGAATTCTGACATTTTCACAAAAATGTCTGATATAACTTCTGTTGACAAAGGATACTTTGGTGTTGTATTAATTCTGAAAACTGAACTATTCTTGCAGGTTTGGGATTTAATAAAAATCCATATAAGGTTATCATATTCTGAATTTATCTTAATTTAATGAAGGAAGAGCAGCTTTACTTGGGGCAAAAAATGCAGAATTCACCATTTTATGAAATTCACCACAAATTTTTTTACTATAAATCTTATTTTTATACTTCCATATTTGCAGATTTTTAAAGATATTTCAAAAATGGCCTCTGTTGTGCATTTGTTGCATGGTTTATGGTAGAGATGACTGTTTTCTAGGAAAGCATGTTAATATTAACCTCTACTATTTGAGGGACATGTTGACTTAACAAAGGTACTTTCCTGATGACTTAGCTGCCTTGACATTCTACTGTGATTCAATTTAGTACTACGAAAGTTAAACACATTATTTATTAGAAAATGTTTTACTTTATTTTACTGCTCCAGAGTGAAATAAAAGAAATCTCTAAAAAGATTTTAACTTTGGCTTTTCTTTAAGACCACTCTTCTGAACTACTTTTTTTCCCTTAATGAGTCCTTGTTTGTCTCTGTTTTGGAGAAGGGAATGTCAGGGTGTTACCTAATGGAAGCCGTTGGGGATACATATAGATACAAGGAAAAATCTGTGTTTGATCTTACCTGAAAACAGATGGAGGCGATCCAGAGTTTAAAGTATGGAATGAAAGAATGAGGATTGGTTTAAAGCAGTGAAAAATGTGTTTCACTATGGCTGCCTTTATTTCATTGCTTAAAGCTATGAACCCACCTCCTAGAGAAATCTACACATTAGTATAAACAAAATTCTTCATGACATTTCAGAGCCCACAAACATGCTGAAGCCTTTTGTGTATTCTCTGTTAAAAACACTTATTCTAAAGAGCAATTTCCCAATAATAAAGATTGTTTAATACTAAACTAAGTTGCTTTCCGTGAAGACTTGTTCAAATGGGAACACATTTTGTTTTACTTCTGAACTGACTTAATATCTGTTTATAGAAATATTGCGGTACTAAAGCTCTTTCAGCTCTGTGAATTCTTGCAAGATACGTTTTTCTGCTAAGTGTGTTTGCATTCATGTTACAAATACTGAAATTGAGGGAAGCGCCTGGTCTGTTTGAAATAGCACCTGCTGTAATGAGACAAGCCTCACAGTTTTGGGAGGAGAGTCAGTTTACAGAGTTGACTGTATAGGATTGGATGGAAAATAGAATTTAGTTTCATTAATCATAAGGAGTCAATGCACTAAAATGTTCTAAGTATTATCTTCTAATACCATAAAATTCGGATGAGTTGTTTTACATAAAGTAATAAATCAACAACACAAAAATGGCCAGGGATATTTATTGCTATTCTACCCCTCCCCCAAACATCTCAGCAGAAGGCTTCTGCTGGTGGTAATGAGTTTGTACCTGGTTTACCAGAGCATTTCATCCACAGGGACAGCTCAACCCCTCTAACAATATATACATTTAAAAATATGAATGGACAACATGGTAGACAAAAGATAGTTGATGATTTCTTTCACTAGTGTATGTTTAGAACAAAAAGCATATATATATATGTGTGTGTGTATATATATATATGCACACACACATATTTATATGTGTATGTATATGTGTGTGTGTGTGTGTGTGTGTGTGTGTGTGTATATATATATATATATATATAAACATATTACATGCAACTGTTTGCTTTTACTTCTCAGATAGACCAGAGAAGACTGATATTTTCAGAGAATTTTTGAAGGATCTGGAGTGTGTACCTCTTGATCAGTGTTTTCAGAGTTTTTTGACTAAAGCCCAGAGTAAGCTATATATATGACCTATTACATTATACATATACATAAAAAGGATTTCACAGAAATACACTTTTTCTCTCGGTAATATTTAAATAAATATTTGAATAAATTGTAATGTGCTTGAATGTTTACTATTTCATTATTTCCATTTTATTTTAATCTATTTTATTTAAAAAATGCTGTCTCCCTAAACTGATTTCACAACCTCTGAAGAATAAAAGATATTTTAAAAATCCAGCTCAAGCTACATGCAGAAAAATGAAACTAGACCATCAACTTACACCCTACACAAGAAAAAACTCAAAATGTTTAAAAGACTTAAACGTGACTCATGAATCCATTAAAATCCTGGAAGAAACTGTAGGCAAAAAAATTTCAGACATCATACGCAGCAGAATTTTCACTGATACATCACCTAAGGCAATAGAAACAAAGGAGAAAATGAACACATGGGACTACATCAAACTCAAAAGCTTCTGCACAGCAAAAGAAACAACCATAAAAACGGAAAGGCTACCCACTGTATGGGAGAGCATGGTTGCCAATTATATATCAGATAAGGGGTTAATTTCTAATATATATGGAGTGCTCATACAACTCCACAAAAGGAAGACAAAGAACTCAATTAAAAAATGGGCAGAGGCTGGCCGGTTTGGCTCAGCGGTTAGAGCGTCCGCCTGCGGTCCTGAGAGACCCGGGTTCGGTTCCCGCTAAGGGCGCGTACCTCGGTTGCAGTTTGTCCCCGGCCCTGGTGGGTTGTGCAGGTGGCAGCCACTCGATGTATTCCTTTCCCATCGATGTTTCTCTCTCTCTCTCTCTCTCTCTCTCTCTGTTCCTCTCTCTCCCTCCCACTCTACCTGAACAAAAAAAAAAAAATGAAAAAATGTCCTCGGGTGAGGATAAAAAAAAAAAAAATGGGCAGAGGAACTAAATAGACACCTCTCTAAGCAGGACATACAAATGGCCAAGAGAAGTATGAAGAAATGCTCAACATCACTAATCATCAGAGAGATGCAAATTAAAACAACAATGAGGTATCACCTCACACCTGTCAGAATGGCTGCCATCAACAAATCATCAAACAACAAGTGTTGGCGAGGGTGTGGAGAAAAGGGGACTCTAGTACACTGCTGGTAGGAATGCAGACTGGTGCAGCCACTATGGAAAATGATATGGTGTTACCTCAAAAAATTAAAAATTGAACTTCCATTTGACCCAGTGATCCCGCTTCTAGGAATATACCCTAAGAAGCCTGAAACACCAATCAGAAAGAATATATGTACCCCCATGTTTGTAGCAGCACTATTTACAATAGCTAAGATCTGGAAACAGCCCAAGTGTCCATCAGTAGAGGAATGGATAAAAAAGCTGTGGTACAGCCCTGGCCGGTTTGGCTCAGTGGTTAGATCGTTGGCCTGCGGTCCAGAGAGACCCGGGTTCGGTTTCCGCTAAGGGTATGTACCTGGTTGGGTCGTGTGGGTAGCAGCCACTCGATGTGTCCATTTCACATCGATGTTTCTCTCTCTCTCTCTTCCTCCCACTCTATCTCAACAAAATATTGAAAAATATCCTTGGGTGAGGATTAAAAAAAAAAAAAGCTGTGGTACATATACACAATGGAGTACTACGCAGCTGTAAGAAAGAAAGATCTCTTATCCTTTGAGACTACATGATGGAGGGACCTGGAAAGTATCATCCTAAGTGCAACAAGCCAAACAGAGAAAGACAAGTATCATATGATCTCACTTATTTATGGAATATAATGAACATAACAGTCTGAGGAATGGGGTAGTCCCAGAGATGTGGAAGTGAGGTACAGACTGATAATCCCCAGAAGAGGGGGTGGTGGGGGAGAGATAAACCACAGAACTTATATGCATGTATGCATGAACAGTGGACATGGACAACAAAGCTGGGGACAGGGCAGGGAGGGAAAGGGAGGGGGGAATCAGTGGGGGAAAAAGATGAAACATCTCTAACCAAAATTAATTAATAAACAAAAAAAGAGAAAAAAAAATCCAGCTCAAAGTTAAAAGTTCTAAAATTTGCTGTATATATATATAAAAAAAAAAATTCCCAAGGAAATCTTTCAAAATGTTGATTGTCAGGCTCACCTTCAAAGATTTGGATCTGCTAGGATTGTAGGTGTTTCAGGAATCTGCACTATTCAGTAGCTTCCAAGATTATTCTGAAGTGCATTATTAGAAATCGGTTCTATCTAGTAATCCATGTTCTGTTCTTGGATTAAGTCAGATCCGCTGAAAATCACACCCACACACTGGGCTGTGCTGGCTTTCAGCAGGGCTGCTTTGACTGACGCACACTTGGAGCCTTGTCTGCCGTTTTCCTCAAAGGCTGCAAGAAACTGAATGTTGCACTTTCACAGGTATGTCATTGAGATCGTCTTCACAGCAGAGCAATATTGCCTATGTAAAGCTTCAAGTGAAATTATTTTCAGTATTACACACCAGGGAAGCTTTACTTCCCTTAAAGAGTTGTTATTTTTTCTTATTATCAAAGAGAATCATATAACTGACTACAGTTGACCCTTGAACAATGCAGGGGGTTAGGGGCACTGACCCCCACCTAGTACAGTCAATAATCTGTGTATAATTTTTGACTTTCCCAAAACTTTACTCGCAGCTTACTGTAGATTGGAAGCTTTATTGGTAACAGTCTGTTCATGCATATTCTGTATATTATGTGTTACATACTGTATTCTTACAATTAACTAAGCCAGAGAAAAGAAATTTTTGCTAAAAAAATCATAAGTCACTTTTCTATCTCTATCTATTACCACAGAATTCTACAGTAATATGTTTCTGTGGTGTTTAATTAAACCCGCATTAGGCAATAAACTCAAACTTGACTGTGATTCACTAGAAATATATTTTTTTTCTTAGAAAATATGCCTTGTCATTCTTTCAGGAATTTAAGTCTGGTGTTTGGAAAATGTGACCCGAGACTGCTGTGTTGATGGTGAGGAGCAATTGCTCAGATACTTATAGCTGTTTGTTTTTATGTCTGTCCCAGCCCCTAATAGTTTTAGATAAAACTTCTACACATGATATTAATGATGGCTCTTCAGTAACTTCCAATGATACCTCTGTGCTGAATTTTAACTGTGGACTATTGGAGAAATAATTAAAGTAATTATTTCCCCCTAGAGACCTTTGCCTTTCTTTCACTTTGGCTCAGATTGCAGCCCTCGCCATGTTGACCTCACTCGTATTCCCGTTGCTTCCAGGTTCTCCTTGTTGGAGTAACAGTGGTCAGTAATGGATCAAAGAAAAAGTGAAAAGAAAAGGAGAATCTTTAGCAGAGTGGTCTGATAACTCTATATGATCCAGAGAAGCAATGAGGCATCGAATCATTGCAGAAAAGAACTAAATGTAATTCACCCTCACTCTTTATCCCACAATCTGAAATACCCTCCACAACCTGTAAACATGGTCTAGGTTTAATCAGTGTTTAGTATTATGTCTAGTTATACTTCTCTCTGTGGAAACATGAGGAAAGCATGCTCCCTCCAAACCTCAAAGCTAGAAAAGTCTGCCAAGATAGAGAGATTGTTTATACAGCAATATATGGAAATGCTTTATTTCTAATAAACTGCAGGCCCAGATACAAGGTTCACATCATTCAACTCCAGAACCTTAGAAAATATAATGGTGTCATACAGAGAGAATTCTAGAAATAACTTTACATTTTCTTGATGACTAAGCACCATCCTTTTTTTTTTTTTTTTTTTATCCTCACCCGAGGACATTTTTTCCATTTCCTGTTCAGGTAGAGTGGGAGGGAGAGAGAGGAACAGAGAGAGAGAGAGAAACATCGACGTGAAAGGAACACATCGAGTGGCTGCCACCCGCACAACCGACCAGGGCCGGGGACAAACTGCAACTGAGGTACGCGCCCTTAGCGGGAACCGAACCCGGGTCTCTCTGTACCGCAGGCCGACGCTCTAACCACTGAGCCAAACCGGCCAGGGCAGCACCATCGTTTTGAATATTAAATTTCCGTACCTTTCTAAAACAATTCTCTCTTTAAAATTAGAAAAATTTTCAATTATAGTTGACATACACTACTTTTAACTCATCTTAATTGTTGAATGTATTACAGACATCCCTCCTTTTTTCCCCATTGACCCCCTCCTCCCAAATCCTGCCGCTCTCCTGCCTTCCCCACACTGTCTGTGTCCATTGATTATGCATATATGCACAGAAGTTTTTTGGTTTAACTCTTCCTGTCCTCCCTCCCCCCTCCCTTTGAGATTCATCAGTCTAACAACACATTTGTATCTCTTAATTCCTTCATCTTTTTCACCCATCCCTCCAGCCCATACCCATTTGGCAAACAACAAAAAGTTCTCTGTATCAATGAGTCTTTTCTGTTCTGCTTGCTCATTTTGTTTGTAGATTCAATTGTTGATAGATATGTATGAATTCCCATTTTATTGTTCATATTTTTGTTCTTCTCCTTCAGGAAGACCCTTCAACATTTTATATAATACTGGTTTGGTAGTGATGAACTTCTTTAGCTTTGTCTTATCTGGGAAACTATTGATATGTCCATTGATTCTAAATGATAGCTTTGCAGGATAAAGTAATCTTGGTTGTAGGCCATTGATTTTCATCACCTTGAATATCTCTTGCCACTCCTTTTTGGCCTGCAAAGTTTCTTTTGAGAAATCAGCTGACAGTCTTATGGGAGCTCCTTTGTAGGTAATGGACTGCTTTTCTTTTGCTGCTTTTAAGATCCTCTCTTTGTCCTTAACTTTGGCATTTTGATGATGATGATGTGTCTTGGTGTGGACCTCTTTGGGTTCATCTTGTTTGGGACTCTCTGCACTTCCTGGACTTGTAAGTCTGTTTCCTTCACCAAGTTAGGGAAGTTTTCTGTCATTATTTTTTCAAATAGGTTTTCAATTTCTTGCTCTCTCTTCTCCTTCAATGATGCAAATGTTGGCACGCTTGAAGTTGTCCCAGAGGCTCCTTATGCTATCCTCATTTTTTGAAATTTTTTTCTTTTTGCTGTTCAAAACACTGGTTATAAGGTTTCTCAAGGAATTTAGTGAGACCTTCAAGAAACTTAAAGAGACTTCCAAGGAACTTAGTGAGAACATCAACAACATAAAAAAGGATCAGTCAGAAATGAAGGATGCACTCACTAAAATAAAGAATACTTCAGAGAATCAATAGTAGAGTAGGTAAAGTCAAGAAGCAAACCATCAATTTGGACTATAAGGAAGCAAAAAGACATATAATATTATATTAGTTTCAGTTATACAATATACTGATTAGACACTTATATAATTTACAAAGTGATCAATCAGGTAAGTCTAGTACCCGTCAGACATTATTCATGGTTATTAAAGTATTACTGACTATATTCCCTCAGCTGTACTTTATATCCCTGTGATTGTTTTTATAACTGGCAATTTATACTTCTTAATCCCTTCACCTCTTTAATCCACCTCCCCACTTCCTCTCCCACTTGTCAACCATTAGTATTTTCTCTGTATCTAAGGGTTTGTAAAAACAGTTCTCTCTTGATTGATTGTAAGTAGGTCTTATACTAGTAAAGGGTAAAAATACTATTTTCTGATAACATCCTAAATTAATTTGCTAGGCCTACCATAAAAAATAATGCAGGCTGGGTTGCTTAAATAAAATAAATGTATTTCTCCCAGTTTATTTCTCTCTCACTGTTCTGGAGGCTAGAAGATCAAGGTGTTGGCAGATTTTGGTTTCTTCTGAGGTCTGTCTCCTTGGCTTATAGATGGCCACCTTCTGGCTGTGTCCACATTACAGGGACACCAAATTGGATTATGGCCCAGTCTAACAGCCTCATTTTAACTTAATCACCTCTTCTTTAAAGGCCCCAATTTCAAATACAGTCACATTCTGAGGTCCTGGCAGTTAAGGTTTAAACGCATGAATTTTGGAGGGACACTATTCAACCCTTAACACATGCTTCGTCAATGACATTAGGCAAATTAATCTCTTGGTACCTAAGTCTTTGTAAAATGGACATGATAACATTAGCTAATTTATTGTGTAGCTTTAAGAATTAAAAATGTTTTGCATATGTAAAGTCTTAGAACTGGCAGCCAGTTAGCTGCTGCTGCTGCTGCTGCTGCTGCTTCTTCTCCTCATCCTTCTTCTTACTATTATTTTAGTTCCATGTTTTCTTCTAATGTTTTGACTCTTGCCTTAAGAACAGGTTGTCAGCGATTACTTCTATTTACAACATGTCTCCCTCTTATCATATTATCTCCCCCACCATATATATATATATATATATATATATATATATATATATATATATATATATTAGAGAGAAGAAAGGAGAGGGAGAGAGAGAGAAACATCGATGAGAGAGAACATCGATTGGCCGCCTCCTGCATGCCCCCCACTGGGGATCAGGCCCACAACCCGGGCTTGTGCCCTGACCGGGGATTGAATTGGCGACCTCTTGGTGCATGGGTCGATGCTCAACCACTGAGCCACACCAGCCAGGCTCCCCCGCCTTTTTCTGATGAGAAAATGAAAAATGGCCCTGATGACAATCAGACCACAATGTTCTCCATAGAAATAAATAATGTTAAGAACAAGCCATCCTCAAGGCTACTACATGACCACAAACCTGACTAAACACCCCCCTCTTCTGACTAACACGAATTATTGCTGCTTCTTTATTGATGGTCATTCTAGGCTTGCTTTAATCTTCCTACCTCTTAGACAAAATGTGCGAAGACTCCCAATCACTGAGTTTCCCTGCTTCCTGAGAGCTTCCCACCCAGGACTGGTCCCTGCTTCCTGAACTCCTTCTTGGAAGCATCTGGCGTAAACTCAAATTCCATAAGAAGCCTTTCGCAACTCTCCCTACAGAGATGCCCCTGTGGTTCCTATGGGGTGCAGTCACCCTTGCTGTTGCGAACCAAATACATGGGACCTAATTTATTTTAATAGTGTGTTCTTGGTAATTTTTGGTCTGTCAGCCTCAGCAGTGGTTATGTAGTAAGTAGTTGGCTGAGAAGATCCAAAACCAAGTTTAATTTGTTAGAAAGTGTTAAGTGATAAAGACTATGATGTTTAGTGAGTTGCTAAGGGAAATAGTACGTTGCCAGGGGTTGGAAGGACAAAGATCCACCTGTATTACATTTCAGTTCAAGCTGAGTTCTGGAGACTTGAGCTGACACATCCTCAGACCACATTTAAATAACATCCTTTAAAGCTAAAGGGTGCAGTTGAAAATGACATGCTGCAGTAGTTACTTGTCTTATCTCTTTCGTCTACTTTGATCTGGAGCAGCTCCTCAGTCTTTCCTTCATGAGCAGTTCTGATACTTTGGAAGATTATAGGCCACTTGGTTTTCAGAATGTCCTTCTATGTGTGTCTGTCTCCTATTCCCTTATGTTTGGATTCTAATTATGTGTCCTTAGCAGAAATATTGCAAAAGTGATACTCCATTTCTTTGCATTTTATCAGGTGGGGCACAATTTCATTTGTTTTCTTGCTGGTGGTGGTCACTTTAATGATTTGAATGAGGTGGTGTCTGCTAGGTTTTCCACTGTGAAATTTCTTTTTCCTCTCTCAGTTTAATAAGTTTGTTTGTTTGTTCAGGAAAATGTAGCTTGAGATTATGTAAAATCCTCTTTCTCATAATCGATTCAACTTTGTATTTGTTTGCTTATTTACTCGCTTATATAAATATGGACTCATGATTTTCTATTTTATCTTATTTATTTTTTAAAGGCTATTTTTAAGAACAGTTCTCAATTTACAGCAAAATTGAGAGGAAGGTACAGAGATTTCCCATATCCCTGCTGACCCCATTCATGCATAGTCTCTCTCATAAACATCCTTCACCAGCATGGTATATTTGCTACAGTTCTACTTTATTTAATAGGTTATCATCTGTTGCTTTGCATTTATTCTGACCTTCACATTATCCCTGACTTGGACAGTGGAGCTCCTTCCATTTGCCTTTTGTGGCTTCTGACAAGTCCTCCTCATTTTTCGAATACTTCCTCACTTTCAGATACAATAAGATACAGGCTCGTCCTTTTCTTTCCCAGACTTGGAATCAGCTGTTTCTTCCCAGAAGCCTTATTTTCCAGTGGAGAAAGGTCATTAGAAACCAAGGTCTGGGAACGAGGTGTGCGTACCGCTTTTGGCCTCGTCATACCCTCAGAGCTAGGGAACCTATGCACACATCCACACACATCTCTATTTATTTCTCCATTTGTCATATAGATAATTTTATACAGTCCCAAGTTTGCACTGAAGCCGTCAGTCACAGTCAACACTATAGGGTTTCTTCCTGTAATTCTAAGTCCATTCTATGGCAGCGAAAACCTGCACCGCTACCTTTAAAATACTTACTGATGAATCTGAATGGCGTGACTCATTGTCATCACTGTTCTTGCCCCTTCCCTCCCAGGCACGTCCTCCTCACTCCACTCAGCTTTTAAGACTTCATGCTGGGCTACCACCACCTGCCCTCTGCCTTGGGCACCCTCTTTATTCCAGCTGGGCTCTTACACCCCTACTGGGCCACTCTCCACACAGAAACCTACTTCAGCCCTCTTGGGTTGTGCCTCCCTGCACTGAAGCATCCCACGCAGATACCTTCCTCACCCACCTGAGCGCCAGTTCCCCACACGGGCCACGGTTTCCTCACAGACTGTCCTCGTTCTGCATGGCCTTTCACACCCTGAGCCAGGATCCTCCTCCATGGGTGTCTTCCTTACCCTCCTCAGCTTCGCTGTCCTGCCCGGGGCTACGCCTCTGGGGACGTGCTCAGGCTCCAGGACCTGGTGCCAGGCTGCCTGCAGCAGAAATGCTCTTCTCCCCCCTCGGCCCCTGCGGCTCCCTGTGCTAGTCAGACTCCTGCCGTGCTCACCGCATCTCATTGTCTTGGACTGAGGTGTCAGGAGAGGAAGTGAAGAAAAGAGGGACTGGATTGTTGGTTTCCTTTAAGAATTTCTAACTTTTTGTCCTTCATTTCCATGCATTTTAATAAGACAGGCACTTTTGTTTTTCTGTGGTACTATCTATGGACCTAGCATTCTAAGACAGGAAGTTACCTGGAATATTTTTACTGTGTAAGACCACATTTATCATTGGCTTTATTTGGGTCAGATCAGATTTCACACAGGACTTTCTCAGCCTGGTTCCCACCTCCGTCTCTGCCTCCTCTCATGTGCTTTCTGCCCTGTAGCAGCACTAGACTCCACCCTACCCCAGACTCCACCCTACCCCAGACCTGCCTGCTCTTTCACTCACCTGCACCTGCGTTTCCTGCTTCCGAGTTTGCTCTCACCTTCGCTTCTGCCAGAAAACCCCTGACTCATTCTCTAAGATGCAGATTACAGGTCACTTCTCAGTGAAATCTTTCCCAACTCTCCCTTGGACAAGTCGGTCCTGCCTGCCTCTGTAGAGAGTATTCAGGGTACAGGACATTAAAATTCTGCCACCGACTGGCTGGGTAACCTTGGACAAATTGCTTAACCTTGCTGAGTCTGTTTCCTCATCTCGGAAGTGGACAATAATACAACAGAATCAACTTCATAGAGTTATTATACAGGTGAACTATGATAATGGATAATCCATCACAAACTGTCAAAATGCTAATTATTTCCATTATGATGATTGTCTAATTATATGTCTGCCACAAAAGATAGTGTTAAGTCTCAGAACTTAATCCAACAACCCAAAGGTAATGTGATAAACATTTTCAGGAGGAGTTTATTCATTCTGCAACTATTTTTAAGTGTGTCCTTTGTGCCAGGCATGCCTTATGCATTGTTGTGACCAACACCGAGGTGTATTTTGACCTTGTGGGATTCATGGTCTAGTGGGAAACAGAGAATTTAACAAAAAAAGCACAAATGAATAAATATTTGCAAACTGCGATAAGTAGGAAGGATAATAATGGTAAGATGAGTGAGAGAATAAAGAGGGTGGTAATTTAGAATAGGAGGTGAAAAAGTATTTCTGAAAAAGTGATATTCACCTGAGACCTGAGAGTTGACTAGACATTAAACAGGTAAGAAGTGCACGTAAGACAGTGTGGGTGGAGGCGTGAGGCAGGGAAGACTTGGCTCCATTGGGCCAGGTTTCGGAATTCAGGGAATGAGGATGACAGAGAGGAACAGTATAAGATGAGATGTAAGAGGTGGTCTGGGACTGCGGCATGCCGAATTCAAGGGGTTTTGTGGATTATTTAACCTACAATGGAAAGCCATTGAATGTTGTAGTTGGAAGAGTGACTTGATTTTAGTCCCCCCACCACATCCTCTGGGGAAAACGTACAGCAAGGGCACAGTTGTGAGGGCATGGTGGCCCTGGGGAGGGGGAGACCAGAGGGTACCAGTGGACGCAGAAGAGGTGGAGAGTGGAAATGCATTTGGTTGGGAGAGAATAGGGGTAGGTCCGCTGATGGCTTGGGCACAGCTGGTATTTGCGGGGAGCTGTTCAGGATGACCAACCTCAGGCCTGAGCGGGACGAAGGGCAAGAGCACAGGGGCCGCTTCCACAGATGGCGGGAGCTAGAGAAGGGCCGTTTTTTGAGAGAAGGTAAGAGTCCAGTTTTGGACATATCCATGTATTTGAAATGACTGCAAGGTGTCTCTAAGAGGAAATGTCAAGTACCTTGTTGATTATGTAATCCAGCCAGAGAAAGATCTGAGCTCAATATATAGTAGGGGAGTTGCCACTAAAGAAGTGAAATCCCATTCCCCCTCTCCTATCTCTCCTTATTGCCAAACCATTCATCTTATTTCCTATAATTTTTCTGGCTAATTGTCATGCTAGATGTGCAGAGGTGAGTTGTACTTGCAGAAAGGTAGAGGTCGTTTCTGAAAGGTAATATTTGCATTCCTCAGAATGGAAGTGCCGTGCAGGACTGCAGCAAAGACCGCAGGGCTCACGGGAGAATGGATCACAGTGCTCAAAACCGTCATTAGGGGCGTGCAAAACGATGGTAAGAACCTAGCAAAAATGGCAGCGTGGTTTTATTTGTACATGTTAGATGGTTAAGAAATGCATAAGTACAGCAATAAACATGGCACTTTATCTCAAAAAGAGCCTGAAGTTTGCTTGTGGAGATGGTATCATCTAAAATGCTTAAAGAGCTTGATGTGAAAAATCAGATAGAAAAAGTCTAGAAGAAAAGAGAAATGAATACATTACTGAATGTCTGTGTTAGGAAAGATTTTCCAGACTTAAAAATAAGTCATAGATACAGTTTCTTATACCCTGCTGGTTGCACAGCAATATTCTTGCAACCAGCACCAATGGCACCTTGATGCTGTTGTTATATTGTAAGCTTTTATTGCAAAATTGTAGATTTGAAAATACTGTCACTTAGGTTCTGGGAATATTCTTTAGTGATTGAAACCTGTTTGACTGTCACTACTGGCAGTGCCAATGGCAGAGACCTTCAGAGGTCGCACCAAGATCAGGCATAACTCATGAGTCTCACTGTTACCAATAAACAGTACGTACAAGCTGGTACAAACTTCCCTGAAACTCCTTGGACTCATGGTACAAAATAAATCATATGTTGCATGCCTTGATCAGGAATCATAGATTTTTGGTGGGTCTTTTATTTGGTAAAATAACTCAACCAATTCTAGCCTTGCTGGAATTAACCCTTGTACAGTCTGAAATATTAGAAGATGACCTGGCATGGAGATCCGATATTAGATAATGAGATGACCATTTTTTTTTGTTACTCCTCACCAGACGATATTCTTTTCCATTGATTTTCAGAGAGAGGGGAAGGGAGGGAGAAAGAGAATCAGAGAGAGACAGAAAGACATTGATTAGTTGCCTCCCACTTGCACCCTGACTGGGCCTGAGGATTGAACTTGCAACCCAGATGTGTGCCCTTGACTGGGAATCAAACATGTGACCCTCCAGTGCACAGGCTAACACTCTAACCACTGAGTCACACCGGCCAGGCTGGGATGACCATTTTTTCCAAAAGAGTGTTGAGCATATCTGCAATCCTCCATGGTCCATTAACAGATGCAGCTTTAGATTGTACCGCTGACTGCATGTCTGTTTTGCAGCTACTACTGCTGATGGGCATAGGGAACCTATCAGGAGCATCTGGATCGCTCATTTAAAGGCAAATTGGACTCACCAGCTCTTGTTGCTATAAATATCAGCAGCTTTAAGGAGACATTTCATCCTTGTGATCAGAGATGGTATAGACAATAAATTTTACTTTATAAGAAAGAAATGATCAGAAAGTATAGGAGGAATATTTCCTTCAAATTCATCTATTTCACAGCAAAAAACAAAGACAATCCCAAAGACTTTTAAACAGAATTTAAGAAAGTCACAATCAATTGCTTCAAAAAACTTTAGCAAAGTAGCTATCATCACCAAGATGGATAGAGTCAGCAGTTTACAACAATATTTGGTAGATTCTATTTGCGGCAGTGATTTTGTTTCATAAGTTAGCAAAACTGTATGATGGAGTCAATAAATTAATCTCCGACTCAAAGTCATCGGGGTTGATAAAGCCAAATTTGCGTGGATTGTTTTTAATTTAACCAAAATTATTTTTAGATTATTAACTTGGCCTTCTCTTTTACATGGCAAATATTTATTTCTCAGTCTATGTTCCTCTTGGAAAAAATATCATCAAAGTATTTCAGAACACTTCGGCTTCTGAAGACTGGAACTCTTGCATGCATGGACTGATTCTGACTTGTCATGACTAGGGCCTCTTTTGCAGCATTTTTGTATTTAGTAAAAATTTATTGAATTAAATTCAAATGTCATTTGATTAAACAACAAGTTGTTATCATTTTTTAATTGAAATCTCACTTCCTGGAATCCAAGTCTTTTTTTTTATTTTTTATTTTTTTATCCTCACTCGAGGACATTTTTCGATATTTTGTTCAGATAGAGTGGGAGGGAGAGAGAGAGAGAAACATCGACGTGAAAGCGACACATCGAGTGGTTGCCACCCACACGACGCAACCAGGGCCGGGGACAAACTGCAACCAAGGTATGTGCCCCTAGCGGGAACCGAACCCGGGTCTCTCGGGACCGCAAGCTGACGCTCTAACCGCTGAGCCAAACCGGCCAGGGCTGGAATCCAAGTCTTAATCATTGAAATTTCCTTAAATAATACTTATGAAAAGAGACCAAATACATGCAAAAAAGTTCTTTCTATTTTAGAATGTTTAGATATATTTTATGAGTATATTTAGCCTTTTAGCATCCTGATCCCATAGCAAAACTTGATAAATAAATAAATAGATATCAATTTTTTTTTCAAGAGGCTTTCACCTCTGGAATTTTCCTAAAATTTCCAAGAGAAAACGTCATCATTTGTTAGAATTATATACATTCTAAATCTGCAATACAAAATCACTACTAGGTATTTTCTAAAGTACTTCACTGCTCTGGGTCTGTTATATAAAGTTAAAAGTCAATGTTCAAGTATCTTCATAATTATGTTTGTTATAAAATTATAAGTGATGCCCTGGCTGATTTGGCTCAGTGGTTAGAGTGTCGGCCTGTGGACCAAAAGGTCTCGGGTTTGATTCCCCGTCAAGGGCATGTACCTGGGTCACAGGTTCAATCCCTGGCCAGTCAGGGTGGTGCAGGAGGCAACCAATCCACGTGTCTCTCTCACATCAATGTTTCTCTCTCTATGTCCCCTCTCCCTCCCTTCCACACTGTCTAAAAATCAGTGAAAAAATAACCTTGGGTGAGATTAACAATAATAACAATAGAATTATAAGTGATGATATTCTGGGAATTGCTACCTATTAATTACACTCAAATCTCTTAGAAAGGAATTCTAGTAGTATTGTATTAGGTAGTGGTTCTTAAACTTTAGAGGATATCAGAATTACCTGTAGAATTGATTTAAAATTCAGTATGAAGGATATCTACTAGATTTTTCTGAAGATATCTATAATTTCTCTTTAACTTGATTACTGCTAAGTACTTAAGTTACATATCTAAAAGAAGGAAAAATATATTAACTGTATTTTTTATTCCTTCACTTCTCTAATTCTCATTTTCTATTAGTCAATGAGTCCTACAAATTCCACCCCATGAAGAGCTTTCAAATCTGTCCCCTCTTCATTCCACCTGTAGTTCCTGCCTTGGTTAATGCTCTGGAGATTACTGTAATAGCTTCCCGACTGGTTTCCCTTTATTCCTTTCAATTCATCATCTCTATTAAACATAAATGTATAATTATGTTATGTATATATATAATAGTTTCATATATAGATATATAGATATATAATAGTTTCTATAAATAAGAATTATTTTAATGTTTAAAAGATTTTTGTTGAATGTATTGGGATGAGATTGATTAATAAAACTATATAGGTTTCGCCAAGCCTGTGTGGCTCAGTGGATTGAGTGTTGTCCCATGGACTGAGAGGTCCTGGTTCAATTCCTAGTTAGGGCACATGCCCAGGTTGTGAGCTCGATCCCCAGTGGGGGGCATGCAGGGTGCAGGCAATTGATGTTTCTCTCTCACATCAATGTTTCTATCTCTCCCTCCCTTCCTCTCTCTCTAAAAATATAAATAAAAACATATTTTAAAAAGTTATATAGGTTTGGAGTGTTCAATTTTACTATACGTCATCTGTATATTGTATTGTGTGTTCACCACCCAAAATCAAGTCTCCTTCCATCATCTTTTATCCCCTCTTTTCCCTATTCTACCTCCCCACAACCCCTTTTATGTCGGATAATCACCATGCTGTTGTGTGTGTCTATGAGGTTTGTTGTTATTGTTGTTGTTTAACCATTTCACCTTTTTCACCCAGTTCCCCAACCCCTCTCTTCTCTGACAGCTGTCAGTCTGTTCTGTGTATCTATAAAACTATTTCTGTTTTGTTTGTTAGTTTATTTTGTTTATTAGCATTAGATTCCGCATATAAGTGAAATCATATTATATTTTTCTTTCTCTGGCTTGCTTATTTCATTTAGCTTAAAACTCTCCATGTCCATCCATGCTGCTGCAAAAAGTTTGATTTCCTTCTTTTTTAGGGCTGAGTAGTATTCCATTGTGTAAATGTACCATGGCTGTTTTATCCATTCATCTACTAATGAACACTTGGGCTGCTTCCGAATGTTGGCTATTATAAATAACACTGCAGTGAACATAGGTGTGCATATATATGCTTTTAAATTCGTGTTTTTGGTTTCTTTGAGTGTACTTCCAGAAGTGGAATCACTGAGTCATAGGCAGTTCCATTTTTAAGTTTTTGAGGTAACTCCATACTGTTTTCCACAGTGGCTGCACCACTCTGCATCCCCACCAACAGTGCATGAGGATTCTCATTTCTCCACGTCCTCACCAGAACTTGCTGTTTGTTGATTTATTGATGATAGTCATTCTGGCAGGTGTGAGGTGATATTTCAATGTGGTTTTAATTCACATTTCTCTAATGATTAGTGACATTGCACATCTTTTCATATGTCTGTTGGCCATCTGTATGTCCAAAGGGCCAGAAGTGTCTATTCAGGTCCTTTGCCTATTTTTTCATTGGATTGTTTGTTTGTTTTTGGTGTTGAGTTGTATACACTTTTTATAACAATTCTTTAGTGGTTGCTTATCACTGTCTTTTCCAGTCTGTGGAACGCATAGTACTAGTGAAAGAAAACAAGATTTTTAGGTAGGACCTGATAACTATTAAAAAAATAATTGTTAAGGATTTTGTGTATATTAAAATGTACTTTGCACCTTTCGTTTAAGGCTGGAGGAAGAGGTTATCAGTACATGGTTGTGTAGCAGGTGTGGTCAATACCCTGCCCATATTTCCTTGGCCCACCTGGATCTCACCTGTAGCTTCTATGGGCAGTACAAGCCCATTTTTTCTGCCTCACTGGCTGAGGTAGAGCTTGGCCTGTGCCTGGGGGTAGACCTGAATGGGACAGAGAATTGACTCCTTCAGAGCAACTAACAATGAGGGTCAGAAATTTGTGAATAAATACCTCAGTGTCCTTGCCCCTTAGTGGGGCAATTCTGAGATGTATTCTAAGATACTAGAGAATATCAGTTGTGTTACACCAGGTACACTGTGCGTGCCACACTGAGATGAAGCACACGGCCTATGGCAGAGCTCCAAGTAATCTGAGCTTCCCGCTTGTCTCAGCCTCCCCCCCACCCCCCGCGAAAATTCTCAGTCACCTCAGAATGCCCGAGGTTCAAGCAGGGAGAGTGGTCACCGACTCATCCTTGCAGCCACAGTAGCCTAGGCTCACAGCCATGCCGTAAAAGATTTTTTAAGACTCCAGATAGCAACTTCAATGAAAAAGCCAAAGTTAAAATCAGTCATCCATTTTTCTCATCCTGTCCTGCTTTAGCCTGGCTTTTTCCTAACCTGAACTTTGTGGACAAAACAGGACCACATGCTGAACCTGGCAGGCTCCGGGGAGGGCTTCTTGGGGGCCTTGTGACCTGGAGGAGACCTAAAATAACCACAGAGGATGGTCTGCAATTAGCACTGTTTAACTAAAAGCAGCTTATGGCGAGTAGTCATGTGCTAGGCTATCTTTCCTGACAGAGGTCAACTTTCACCCTAATTGTGCCTATTGTCTTTTTGCCTCTATCAAAAAAGGTCAGGGTAACTTCCCTTTTCCAGACCCCTCTGGGCACATCCAATGCACCAGGGCAGAGACCACAAATCTCCTGTTATTATTATCATGTTAATTGTTGACTGTTAAGTATCCAGTACCCACCCATAAAATAAAATAATAAAATGAAAAATATAAAAAAAATAAAGCAGTTGGTAGCAAAGTGACCATAGAAAACAGACCGTTTGATTGAAAGACTGAAATTTGACCATTCTCTGGTCAGATAAAAAAGATTGCATTGCTGACTAGTTGGATGGTGATCATCCTGGCATGCTGAAGCATCGCTATTACGAATTTGCAAAGAATCCTAAAGGTCAGCAGAAGCAGTCTCTCTCTCTCTGGAAGCTGCACAAAGGCATCACTTGAGGACCTTCAAGATGATGCTCACCCTCTTCAACATCTGCTTGCACATTTGCTCATTGTTTCTAAGCCAATAACTAGGTCAAATCTTAGCATGGAAGGAACGGGGAAATAAGGTCCTGCTACTGGAAGAAATGGATTGTTAATGAAAGAGCTGCAGTACATGGCTAACACTGGTATAGGATGGGGCAGGAGCAAAATATAACATTGTACAGGGAAGAGTTTATTGCATGGAGATACTTTCTCATGACTCAGACTTTAACATACTGGCAACAGCACTGCTTGTATCACTCCTTAATACTATGGAGATAACAATGATAGAGAAAGTAAGGTAGAGATGCTCTAACTGCCTTAGTAGACAACTGAGCAAGGGATCAGAAGACTCAGAGGAGTGACCAAGCTAGAATAAGTTTATTACATAAACTTATACAGGAAACACAGCTGACTGTGTTCCCTGTATGTGCAGAGGACACGTCCTTCACTTAAGCAATAAAGAAAATATTGGTGAGGGGGGTATTGGCATCACTGGGCTCAGTGAGAGCTGTCCTCTGTGAGGAAATTGGTGGTAGAAGTTGCTACTATGGAACTAACTCTGTAGTATCAAAGGGGATAATAGGATTCTAGAGTAGAAGAAGCCCAGTGGTGGTGCTTAACCACCAGGGGTATAATTACTGAAATGGGCAGCACAATTGAATAGCAACCAGGGGCCTGGATGTACAGGGATCTGTGACAATGGCTGATGAACCATGGTTTCTGAGGGACATTAGAGATGGGCAGCCAATGAGAGTATTGTTTGAATTATATAACCAAATGATATTAAGAACTTGCTAGTAGAGGCTTGAAGTCAACTGCTGCAATTAAAAAAAAATTTCCCCTATCCATTTTACAGACCTGAACTTATTGACTGAAAAGAGAAAGCCAGCCCCCCTGAGGAAGGTATGTGTATTACTACAAGATATTTCCAGAAGCTATTTACCACTTTATTATCAAAGGGCCCTGTGGCCATTTACCAATATTCTGTACACTGGGCTTGGGGAAGTACTCAGATCTTGTAAATATTATTGGATATGAAGGCTGAGCCAATACTGATACCACAGGCTTCAAAATGCTGCTAAGGCACCCTTGTTAGACTTGCTAAACACGAGGGCCAAGAAGCAAATGGAGTCCTGGCCCACGTTCAACTCATTATAGGTCCAACCCGTAACCCATCTGTGGTTATCTCTTCAGTTCCTGAGTGCGTCATCCCGGTCTCTGCACTCAGCGAGCGGCAAAGCCATCACTTTGGTTCTCTCACCTGTGCAGTAAGACCCATTGTGTTAGGAAAGGCCAAATGGAAGCCTTTGAAAGTACCTGTCCTTCTCCACCCCATCCCCCAACTCCCACACTATACTCTGGTTGACATAGGGAATCAGAACAGTTCCACAGTACTCCATCCAAGGAGGAATTGCAGGAATTCTACCAAAGACGAACAAGATATAAGGGCAGTAGTCTTCATCATATTGCATTCATTTGTACAGCCTTTATGAAAAACCAGATGCAGGTGAACTAAAAAACAGAACCGTGCTAGCTAGTATGAGTCATTATTATTGTTTTCATTGCAGTTATCCTGGAAGCTAAATGAGGAATCTGTTTCCAGGAAAAGGAAGTGACCATCTATGTCAAGTGCTGCAGATACGTCACCTAAAATGAGAACTGAGACTTGACTATTGGATTTAACAGCATGAAGGTCACTATTGAGCTTGACCAGAGTTATTTTGGTAAAGTAGTTAAGGCAAAAGCCTGACTAAGTCGGGTTCAAGAGACAGTGAAGGAGAACAGTTGGACATAGGAAATCTAGGCAACTCTTGTGAGGGACTTTTCTATGAAAAGAGAAGCTAGAGGCAATGTGAGGTAAAGATGGGTTTATTTGTTCATGGGAGAAATTTTAGCACTTTTATGTAGATGGAAGATATTCAGGAAAGAGGACACATGTACATGGGTTAAGGGAGAATTGTGGTAACAATTTTCTTGAGTAGATAAAAAGAGTGGGAATCTGGTGCATAAGTAAAAGGATTTAATCTTTAAAAATTGCTTTTGAATTGAAGAAATTCAGTTTTTTAAAATTGTTTTTGAAAAACAATGAGGCAATGTGTAAATGAATGAAAAGTATTCTCTTTAGATAGGCTGTGGTTAAGTTAGTGTAACCATAACTCTCATGCTTTCTTGTTTTCTTTATTGATTTTTTAGGCTATGTGTCCAATTTTCTTTCTTTTTTTTTTTTTATCCTCACCCGAGGATATTTTTCCATTTTTTGTACAGATAGAGTGGGAGGGAGAGAGAGGAAGGGAGAGAGAGAGAGAGAAACATCGACATGAAGGGACACATCGAGTGGCTGCCACCCGCACGACCCAAGCAGGGCTGGGGACAAACTGCAACCGAAGTACGTGCCCTTAGTGGGAACCGAACCCGGGTCTCTCCAGACCGCAGGCCGACGCTCTAACCGCTGAGCCAAACTGGCCAGGGCTATGTGTCCAATTTTCAAGAGCAACTCTCTAGGAAATGATAAGGTCTTTGATAATTTTGCATAAGTTACAAGTATATGAGGAAGAAGAAAATCTCAGGATGACTGAGCATCTCTAGAAGCATTGAGAAACGGAAAATTTTCTGGGGTCAAGGACCTCAGAACTCACCTAGCTCAGCTCCCTGAGTTTGCACATGACAGAGATTAGGTTATTTACCCTGAATGACACGATTAAATAATGGTTGAACCAGAGTTAGAGGCAAGATTTCCTGACTCACAATGCTCTGTCTACCACACCTTCCCTTTTGATTGTAATAAATTTGCAATCAAGTTAATATGTCAAATTTTCATATGGACATAATTATTTTTCAGTGTAATAGTCACAAAGAAGTTTACATAAATGGCCCATGAAATATTTCTTCTATACAGTCAATTTTTATTTTAAAATAAAGTAATTTGTAATTTAGAAAGATTTTGGAACATGGTATAAATTAGTTTGTCAAAGAGTGACTTAGGTTGAGATATTTTTCCTGTTTTGAGAGAAGTAGCATGTTAGAGACTAGGAAACCATGTTGTCTTAAAGCAGTGATTTTCAAATGGTGACAAGAATTTTTAAAATGTGCAATACCTGACTATTTTGTCAGGGGCTCAGACCTCTTTTCCTTTAGATTATCAAATTTAAAAAATGACAACAGCCAACACAACACAACAGCCAACACAACACAACACAACAGCCATCCAGTGTGAATGAATCAAAATTATACCTATTATTTTTGTCAGATTGGCAAAAAATATATTTGTGTGTGTGCCAAAGAATTTTAATAATTAGTTATGTATACCATGAGATGAAAAAAGGTTGAAAAGCACTGTCTTAAAGAGAGGAAGGAAGAAAAAATACTTTCCATTAGTTATTATGGTTGGGTGACTAAGCAGCTTTATGAATAGGCATCATCTCCAATGTACATGTAATGCAGCCAGTTCACAGATACTGAGTAATGGTTCCAAGGTAACACATCAGGAAATGAGGAACTGGTTGGTATTCCACAAAAGAGAAATTTGTGAAAGAAAGGAAAACATGGAGAGTATTATCCTAAGTGAAACAAGCCAGTCAGAGAAAGACAAATATCACATGATCTCACTTATTGGTGGCATATAATGAACAAAACAAGCTGATGAACAAAATAGGCCCAGAGACGTAGAACTAGAATACAGATTGACAAACCTCAGAAAAGGAGGGGTGGGAGGAGGGAAGAGATAAACCACAAAACTTATATGCATGTATGCGTAACCAATGGACATAGACAACAATGCTGGGGCGGGGCTTGGAGGGGCCAGGATGGGGAGGAGGGTATCAATGAGGGAAAAAGCAGAAACATCTGTCACAATAATAAAATTGTCAAAGGAAAAAATATATATAATAAAATAAAACATACAGTTGAAAAAAAAAAAGAAAAACATTAGTGACCTCACAATTTTGTGCAGGTCTGGCTGTTCTCAATGACTTTGTTCAAATTTACCCCACTGTGAATAATGGCATATACATAAGAACCAAAAGGTATGGGAATTCAGTGAATAGCTGATTAATTGATTGATTGATTAATTAGTTAATTGATTGACCATGTCTGTTGTATTTTCCTTTACCAAATTCTTTGTGACTATAAGAAAGTCATTTAACCTCTCTCTGTCCACATCTAATTATTGAGATCAATTTTGAGTTCTAATATTTATGAGTCTATGGGCTCATAAATCTGAGAATTTCAAAATGTCATAGACTAGACACAATGTTTGTACCATTGAATAATTTTGGTGAGTATTCTGATTCTATTTCTATAGAGGAAGTATATGGATATTATACAAACTGGTAATTTGCCAGATACATTGCCTGATTCATATGCTATGTATTTATTTTTTATTTTATCCTCACCAGAGGACATTTTTTTATGTTTGTTCAGACAGAGTGGGAAGGAGAGAGAAGAAGAGAGAGAGAAAGAGAAACATTGACGTGAAAGGGACACATCAAGTGGCTGCCTCCCGCAGGACCCCAACCAGGGCTGGGGACAAACTGCCATGGAGGTACGTGCTCTGAGCAGGAACCGAACCTGGGTCTCTCTGGACCGTAGACTGATGCTCTAACTGCAGAGCCAAACCGGCCAGGGCAATTCATATGCAATTTGAAGAGACACGGATAAGTAATTTAGAAAAAAAAAAAGAAAAGAGGGGTGTGTGTGTGTGTGTGTGTGTAAAGCAGGAGCAAAAATATATAATTTAAGAAAATTATATAATATATAGTAATTTTCCAGAAGCTTCTATTATGAGAAAATAGCTGGTACATGAGGATCCAAAGGTAAATTAAATTAGAAATCAATAAGAAACTGTCAGTGAAATATTTCTTGTAAAAGTCAGTGATATACATAAAATTTAAATACACCAAACCTTCAGTAGCACTTCAGCCAATTTAGGATGTAATCAATCATAACATTAGAACGTATAGCAAAAGAAAGGAAATCGAAAAGTTCTTCAACCTTGATGTACCTATTTAAAGAACTCGTCCAGCCCTGGCCAGGTAGCTCAGTTGGCTAGAGTGTCATCCCAATGTGCCAAAGTTGTAGGTTTGATCCCCAGTTGTGGCACTTACAAGAATCAGCCAATGAATGCTAAATGGGTAAAACAACAAATCCATGTCTCTCTCTCTCTCTATCAAAAAAAAAAAAAAAACAAAACTCTTCCTAGGACAAATCATGAAAAGTGAAAAATATAGCTTCAGTCTCTTTCCTTCCCTTTCTTTGATATATATCTGTTTAAGCACCTATAAAACAAATTCTTCAGAGCTTGAGAAATTTTAAAATTGGAGAAAAATTACTATCTTCAAATGATTAAGGGTCTAGAAGGAAATAAGACAAGTATACATGTAACTGTAATGCAAGGGGGAGGATTCGAAAAGTCTCAGAAGTATGGTAAAAAAATCTGATGGAATTTTGGTTGAGTTGACATTGAAATTATAGATGTTAAGTCACCCAACCATGATTATGGAGCTTCTACTCCATAAAGTTCTTGGGCATCCCTCATAAGGTTAATTACATTTCCTGTTGCTGTTGTGAATGGACCTCCATCTTGTACTTGGTTATTGCTGGTGGAAAGAAAAGCTGTTGATTTTTCAAAATGTTTTTTTAAAACTTTCTGATTTATTTAAATTGTACTGGTAGAAGGTTGTTCATGTTGGTACAGAATGTTGGTGGCCAGGCATTATGAAATTAAGGGAGTAGTAAGTTTTCTATTACTGGTCTCAGAAAATGTTTTGCTTTGTTTTAGTTTTTAAGTAATAGACCAGTATTTTATGTATCATTAGCGAAATCACATGAATATCCTGTTTGCATAAATTAATTAGGTGACTTATAATTGGTAGACTTTTCTGTTATTCAATCTTTTTTTTCAATCCTGAGTTAAACCTTACTTGATCATTATTTTTAAATGAACTATTAGAGCTGGTAGGCTAATATGTTGCCAAATCAAGTTCTCAGGGCAAAAATATGACAAACAAACAAAAACAACAATAATTGTCCCTGGAAGAGAAAGGATTGATAACTAGTGGATACCCAAAAGCAAATTCATCATTTACAATTCAAAGATCTAATTCTTACAATTTTTTTTTTACCTGCCAATCTCAATTAGGAAAGGATGGGTAGATGTAAATGTTACGTTCCTCTCTTCACCAGGCACCACAGATAGAAATGGAAAGAATTCTCACCCTTGCCAGCTTCTGCTGTTTTCCTAGGATCTGTCTGTAGGCTCTGGGGTGAATGGTGTGTCCCAGCAGTCATCCTGGCTATCAGAACTGTGGAAGAGGAAAGTCATTTTCCCTCTACCCTTGATGGTGAGTGCATTGCTGAGACCTCTTTTTCTCTAGGACAACTCATAAATGGATAAGCTTATCTATTAAAAGTTCTCCATTGTGACCCCTGTAATTCAAGATTAGCTTTGGTAAAGTTAATCTGCTTGTTCAGCCTTAAAACAAAATTTAGTTCATCTGAGGTAAGTCGACTGGTCCAACCCTGGACCCAGTCTGGTTTCCCAGTCTGATCCCAGACCTAGTCCAGTTTTTAAGTAGGACCCAATCTGTCCCCAGCTGGTTTATGGACCCAGTCTGGAAAAATAAATGCTCAAAGTCCGAAAGCTCATAATGCAAAAGCTACGGAGCTTGGATCTGAGAGGGACTTACCCACCGCCTCCCAAAGTAGCGAGTTCAAGGGGCTCAACAGGTACTTACCTCGGGTTGGTCATTGCTCCTGGTGGTCATCAGGATCTCCTTTGATTTCTTTCTCCAACCCCAGAACACTTAGGCATATTAAACATTTTAAGAGTTTGAGCAAAAAGCAATCCAAATCAGGTGGCATCCAATCTAACAGATAGAAAAGAACTCCTTGGAGTTGTAAAAATGACTTTTATAGGAAAAAGAAATAAGAAAGTTGTACTAGTGAAAAGCAGGTTGGTTATTGCAAGGTTCACTTCCTAATAGGGGATGGCGTGGGTCTATCATACACATTCCCTGACTAGTGCTGATCAGGTGGTTCCTGATCGATTGGTTTGAGATTCTGTTCCTGGGAGAGCCAAAACTCTAATCAAGCTAAGTCTCTGTTTGGTGATGTGGCGCTTAGCATAAGTGACTCCATTTGGGGCCTGCTATTTTGTTTTTATTTTTTACTTTTTATTTTTATTTTTATTTATTTTTTTATCCTCACCCGAGGACACTTTTTGTTCAGATAGAGTAGGAGGGAGAGAGAGAGAGAGAAACATCGATGTGAAAGGGACACATCGAGTGGCTGCCACCCACATGACCAACCAGGGCCGGGGACAAACTGCAACCAAGGTACATGCCCTTAGCGGGAACCGAACCCGGGTCTCTCGGGACCGCAGGCTGATGCTCTAACCGCTGAGCCAAACCGGCCAGGGCTGCTATTTTGTTTTTAACAACTGTTACTTTTCTTCTTCTGGATTCTTGGTGAAGTCTGTCTGTGGTGAAAGTATCTATGCTTTTTCTGACTTCTAGATGCAGCTCCACACTTAGACCTGGGCAAGAGAAGACTCTACTCCGCCCCTACTCCACCCGTGCTCCTCCATGAGGTTTAGGAGTTCATAGGGTCAAGAGGATGGGCCTATCTGAATCTGTTGCCACCCCTCCCTCTGCTGCCATCGAAACTATGTTCTAGATGCTTTGGCCTCTTGAATTCCTCATCCAGACATACCTGAGCCCACTTCGAGGGCCTGATTATTAGGACGGCTATGTTGCTGACCCTGGCTATTTGGATGGGAGCTTGGGATGGGAATGGGGAGGGGCTTTCAGGCTGGGGACTGAGGCTCGGGATGGAGGAAGGATCTTCCCATCAACTTCAGGTGTAAACTCCAAGAAGTCCAACCATTCTAAATTCAAACTTGCCTTTCTAGCGTTAGGGTCCTTTGAGGAAACTTAAAGGCTGACACTAACCTGGAAAGAGGGCTGGGACACTGTGGAGAGAAATTACCCAGCTTGGACTGGATGGAGTTGGGAGGAACCTCTGGACAAATGGTAGGAGGGTCCCTGTGCACGGCATGGCTCTAGCTTTATCATCTCTCATTTCTATTCTTACTAAAACTAACAAACATAAATATTTGATTCCTTTCATTTGTTCTCTTAGAGGCACTAAAATGACACAAATAAAAGGTTCTTTCCAAATGTTTTTAATAATTTTTGCAGCAACTAATTTATCCTTAAGACTATTTATTTATTTATTTTAATCCTCACCTGAGAATATTTTTCCATTGATTTTCAGATAGAGTGAGAGGTAGGAAGGGGGAAAGAGAGAGAAACATCAATGTGAGAGAGACATATCGGTTGGTTGCCTCCTGAGGGCTGGGGTTTGAGGTACACGCCCTTGACTGGGAATCAAACCCGTGACTCTTTGGTCCAAGGGCTGACACTCTAACTGCTGAGCCAAACTGGCCAGGACAAGACCATTTTTTAAATTACCTACTTTGATCAAAGAGCACATTGTATTTCACAAACTTCTTTGATGATTTTTAAAACATTTTAAAAAATGCATGAAATGATGATTTTAAAATGTTTTATGGTCAAATAATTGGCTAACATGGTTATACCACATCCAAACCACATCAAGCCCACATCCCTCTTCAAGACTTCTAGGTAACCATCTTTATATTACTGTGTGTTGCCAAACTGCTCTATATCTCTCTTAACTTGCTCCATTGTGCTCCACCTGAACCTCCCAGGACTGTCAGCTGTGGTCTCCAAAACTCGTGGCCTGTCACCAACAAACTGACTCACATCTTCAGTCTCCTCTATGAGCGTTCCTTTCACCTTCTGACTCCGACTGAAAACTGCTTTGAGAGGACATCGCACTTGCCCTGCGATTTTTCTCCCCACGCACCAGGCGCCTCCGATCTGGGGTGGAGACAGATGCCCTTGGTGACTCGCTTTGCTGTGAAGATCTTGTTCCTCACTAATGCTTAAATTATTCCGTTTCTCTTTGTTTGCACAACTAACCTGAACTCATTAACTGTCTCTAGATCCTGCGGTGGCCCCCTAACTGCATTTCCTGTCCCCAGTGTGGCCTGCCTTCCATCTGTCCTCCACACTGCTGTGATATCGATCTTCTTAATCATGCCATTTCCTTGCTTAGAGTCCTTCAATAGCTCCCTGCGGCTTTCACGGATAAAGTTTGAACTCTGTCATTTAGTATCGAAGGCCTTTCGTGACCCCATTTCTGTCCCTATTTTCAGCTTTATTGTCTGCGACTTTTTCACATTCACCCTTTGCTCTGGCCACACTGAGCAATTTTTGTTCTCTGCCATTTCCCGGAGAGCCAGACGACGCTCCAGAACAGCTCCCTCCCAGGCCGACCGAGGTGCGCTGTGCCTCTGCCCCTACCTCCCATCCATCCACCTCCACCCATCCATCACAGCTCTGATTGCTCTGTGCCTTTGATCTGTCACTTCTTGAGGGCAAACGTCATGTCTCAGTCAGCTCTGAATCCCTGGAACTGGTACGCGTCTGTCGAGTAAACGACTGAAGGAAGGGAGAGTCAAGGCTGCTCTACCAGTATTCATGGGGCAGGATTTTGAGGGGTTTTTTTCCCTGCTCAGAAGTGGAGTTGTGTTTATATTGGTTATTTTCTTTTTACTGGTTTCCAAGAAGTTAAGTGTTATATGTATAGGATGGGTGGTGGTGATGGTGATGGTGAGAGTATATGGCTGGCTGTGTGTGTTTTGTGTTTTTGTGGATGGGAAGGCTGCATGAAAACATTATTTTCCTAACGATGCCTTCAAAAACCTGGCTCTCAGGAAGAGTGGAAAATAAAGCCCTGGGATTAGCTGTTAAATAAGCCCCTGGAACGACCTGTCTTGGAATGTCCTTAAGGGCTAGGATGAAAGTCTTTTAGGGTTCTTCACCCTGGTTTCTCCACCCTGGTTTCTCCGTGCACATTCTTTTGGCCAGCTATCCAATTAACACGAGGTTCTCATTAACATCAAAATCTAATCAACCAAATTTACTGTTCATAGAAATAACCCTCAGAGATTTGACATGGGCTAACAAGTTAATGAGGATAATGGGCTTTAAAATCAGGCTGGCTTGAAAACTGGGCAGTGAACATGTCTTTCATGTTCTTCCCGTGGCCTGGAATGTCCTCTCCTTGCTTTTCTGCTGGGCAAACTGATTTGTTCTTCAAGACTTCTCCGAGTTGCCCAGACTGACGTAAGCATCATCCCGTGTTTCCTTGTACCCTGTGATACTTATAGCACTGACTAAACTATGAATTCTTTAAGAACAGGGACTGTGTGTGTGTGTGTGTGGGGGGGAGGGGTTTTTTATCCCCGGTTCCTAGTATTGTGTCTAAAGCATAGTAGTAGCCAATTAATATTGCTTACAGGTCTGATCTTGGGAGATAACAAAATCCGGTGATGGCTCTAGGGCTTGATCAGAGAAATTACTTGCATATGCAATATCTATATATTTGTTTATATGAAAATAACACACTCTACCTGTAGAGAATTTGGAATACATAGAAATATACAAAAAAGAACATTTAAATTCCCTATAATCTTCACACCTACCTAGGATTAATTATTATTAACAACTTGAATACTTTACTTCTGTATACGTACAAAATTGAGGATCTAATTTAAATATTTATAACATGTTTAAATATTTAGCTTAACTTCAGATTGAATCAATAATCATAAAATGTGACTCACTTCTAAGACATCAAATACTCCCTTTAGGCAAAGCAGTTTCAAGGACAGTAGGGACATGTGAGTTTTAAAAAAGGAGGTTCAATTTAGGGAAGCATTTAGCCTTGAAGGAGCTATTTACCCAGTATGAGTGAGCATTTTATTCTGAAACCAAATCTTATTTGTATAGGATTAGTCTTTTGACTTTTTCCTACTTTTAAAAACCTGTTTTATAAAGATTGAAGAACCAGTTATTCCAATCTACAAGGATTTGTTTCTCAAGCTTACTAGCTGAGGGGTAGCTGGCAGCCAGGATGAAGATAAATTATTTGAAACTGAGTAGATATTCCCAGGTGGTTCTCGGATATCAGCCCTTACAATGATGCCCCTATTGATCCTATATTACCAAGTATCTATCCTGGCCTCTCAGTTTGGTCGGCGGAGCAATAACAGTGACATCACCTGAGCATTTCTTAAAAATGCAGAATCTCCATCCCACCACAGATCTACTGACTCAGAATCTGCACTGTCATATCACCAGGTAACCCTAACCCCACTGAGTCAGAGAAGCAGGGAATGGTTACAAATGGTACACAATGACACCACAACTTCCTGAAGTCCTTTGAATTACAGTAGCAGACTACAGCTATTTGCTGGTTTTGGCTTTTTTTTTTTTTTTTTAAATCCTCACATAAGGACATGCTTAGAGAAAAAGAAAAAGTGAGAGAGAGAAAAATATCAGTCAGTTGTCTTCTGTACATGGCCAGACCAGGGATTGAACCCGCAACCCTTCAGTGCACAGGATGATGCTTAACCAACTGAGCCCCTCTGGCCAGGATGGTTTTGACTTTTAAACCATCATCCAGATCTGGCCTTGTGGACAGGCCCCATTGGGCCCACACTGCTGTCTGGAGAGGTTACTTGATTCTCAGCTTTTTCTTTTCTTCTGCACACAGCCTGGTTGTTGTCTGAGGCTGAGTCCATCACTGCTGCACTTTTTGAAAACCTTTGTTCTATTGAAATTACCGGCATTCATGCCCTCCTGGAAATGTCCCTAGACGCAACACTTCTGCGGGTCTCCCGCATCATCAGCGGGCTTCTCCCTCAGTAGGGCATGCTAGTGGGATTCTAGTGTTCCTGGCCAGGGCTTGTTTATCCTTTTACTCGCATGGTTGGAGTTCTACCTATCTGTCTGTATGAGATGAGGCAGGTGCTATGTAAGTGTTATTCTCATTCTATAGATAAGTCAGGTTTGGAGGAGATACAAAACTTGCCCCAAATTAGCAAGACTTAATTGACAGAACCAGAACAAATATTAACAAAGCTTCCCAAAAACACCTTGAGGTAGCAGGTCTCCAAAATGGCCTGCTCTGATCCCTGCCTTCTGGTATTTACACTGCTGTGTAGCTCCTTCCCACTTTGTGTCAGGTTTTTTCTATGTGACTAATGGAAGATGGTAGAAGTGATGGAGTGTCACTCTGAGACAGGGTTAGAAAAGATACTGTAGCTTCCATCTTAGTTCCTTTCTCCTTTGCATCATACACTTGGGAGAAGCCAGCTGTCAGGTCACGGGCAGCCCTATGGAGAGGTCCAAGCATTGAGCAACTGAAGCCTCCTGCCAACAGCCATGGAGCAAAATTGGAAGCAAATCCTCTATCCCAGTCAAGGCTTTAAAAACTGCAGCTCCAGCTGACATCTTGACTGCAACCTCCTGAGATACCCTGAGCCTGAAACACCCAGCTAAACTGCTTCCTCAGAAACTGTGAGATCACAATGAAGTAGCAGCAGCTGATTATCTAATACACTGTCCATATTTGCCCTTGTCTCTATCAAAGTACAAATGTCCTGAGGACTTTAAACAGTAAACTCTATATAGGACTATAAACAATTATAGTGGCCACACGATATAACTGAGTCTCAAGCATTATTTGAGACAAAGTAATATAAAATTTCAAAAACAAAGATAAGTACTCCCTTAGAAATTTAAGCGGAGGTAGCCATGCCACCATCGTTCTTTTGGGTACAGCCTATGCCTCACCTGGGCTCACCAGGGCTGTGCCAAGGTGGCTGAGAAGCAGGAAGCTGGAGTGCTGGGGGCAGAGCCTAGGATGTGAGGCAGCACCAGGCAGGATGCACTGAGATTCCACGACGTGGGTGGTCCCTCTTTTGAAACCCCCCTGCCTCACCCCCTGCACTCTGGGCCTGTGGCGAGACCAGCAGCTCCGATGACCTGTCAGTTGCCTTCAGTCATTCTTCTGTTGTCCTGGACAAGAACTATTAGCTGGATAAAGAACTATTAGGTAGCTAATCCATACTAATCTCTTTACCAAATGGTCCCCTAGCCACACCCTCAGTGTTCAGACCAGCTTTCTCATTTTTTTTACAATATAGACAGGCTACGAATTTTCAGACTCTTTAAATTCTGCTTGCTTTTTGCTCAACAATGCCATCTTTTTTTTTTTTTTATCCTCACCCGAGGACATTTTTCCATTTTTTGTTCAGATAGAGCGGGAGAGAGAGAGAGGAAGAGAGAGAGAGAAACATCGATGTGAAGGGACACATCGAGTGGCTGCCACCCACACGACCAACCAGGGCCGGGGACAAACTGCAACCGAGGTACGTGCCCTTAGCGGGAACCGAACCGGGGTCTCTCCGGACCGCAGGCTGACGCTCCAACCGCTGAGCCAAACCGGCTAGGGCGGCAATGCCATCTTTTTTTAAATTTATTTTTTATCCTCATCCGAGGACATTTTTGCATTTATTGTCAGATAGAGTAGAAGGAGGAGAGGGAGGAAGAGAGAGAAACATCGAAGTGAGAGAGACACATCGAGTGGTTGCCACCCACACGACCCCAATCGGGCCGGGGACAAACTGCAACCGAGGTATGCACCCTCAGCGGGAACGGAACCCGGGACTCTCCGTTCTGCAGGCCAACGCTCCAACCACTGAGCCAAACCGGCCAGGGCTCAACAATGCCATCTTTAAATCATGTTTTTCTTCTTACATTTTGCTATAAGCAGTCAGGAGCAACCAGGCTGCTCCTTCAACACTTTGCTTAGAGATTTCCTGAGCCAGTTTTTCAGTCTCATCTTCACGAGATCCACCTTCCACAAAATGCTAGGGCACAAACACGGTTCAGCCGAGTTCTCGGCCACTCCATCACTAGAATTGCTTTTCCTCCGGTTTCCGATAACACGTTTCTCACTTCCTCTGAGACTCACCAGAATGGCCTTGACCATTCTGATTCCCACCCACGTTTTGCTCAGGTTTACTTAGATGTTCTCTAAGAAGTCTGAGGCTTCCTCCACCGCTCTCCTGTTTTCTTTCTGAGCTCTCACCAGAACCACCATGAAAATTTCGTCCGAGGCACTTTGGATTTTCCTAGCATGTATCTCAAAGCCCCTGTCCATTGCTCACGTCCACAGCTACTTCCACATTGTTAGGCATTTTACAGCAACCCCCAGTTCTCAGTACCAAGTTCTGTCTTAGTCTGAAAGGGTTGCTAAAACCTAATAGTACAGTCTGGGTGGTAAACAACGCAGGTTTAGTCCTCACAGTTCTGGAGGCTGGGAAGTCCAAGATCAAGGCGCTGGCAGGTTTGGGGTCTCTTGTGGAGTGCCTGCGTCCTGGCTCATAGGCAGACACCTTCTTTATCTTTTTGCTTTATATAGTAGTTCCCCCTTCTTCCCAGTCTGACTTGTCTCAGGTTTAGTTACCTGCAGTCAGCCGCAGTTCAAAAATATTACATGAAATATTAAAAAACAACCCCCCTGCAACAATTCATAGGTTTTAAATTGTGCACCATTCTGAATAGCATGAAGAAATCACATGCTGTCCAGCTTTGTCCCGCCTAGGACATGAATCATTCTTTTGACCAGCAAATCCATGCTGTATATGCACCCACCTGCTGGGCACTGGGTAGCCTTCTTGGTTGTCATATAAGATTGTAATCTCCAAGCTAGAAGGAACTATAGCTCATGGACTCACTATAGTTCCAACACATTATCAAATATGAAAAATAATAAATAGTGTAGTGATTACTACAGAAAAATCCATGGAAATGTATTTGGGAATCTAATTTACTGGATACTGTACAAAGCAAATGGCCTAATGATGCAATTCTGAATTTTCTATCCTAGGAAATAGTATCAGGACAAGAAAAACCTAATTACTGTTTGGTCATAAAATAACTCTGGGGAGTTTTCTTTAAAAAAAAAATGTATAGTTTTCTTATTCTGTTTCTTATCAATGTTGGAGGTGTCTACATTCACAGTGGAGAAGTGACCTGATCCGGAGTAGGTGAAGACCACACAAAACAGGATTAAAAGCAGAGATGACTAGGAGGATTGTTTCAACCAAGAATCAATTTCTTTCTTAATTCTCAATTTCCTTTTAAGGCCCCCTTTTCTCAGGAAATCTAATATTCCTCATCCCACAGTTAAGTCCAAAATCAATAGAAACCTTAGGCAGTTATTTCTCATCTTATGAGTCCAATGTCATTAAGTTCACCTAGACCCTTCTGTAGCCAATTCAATTAGATGAAGGTACTAAGGGTAAGAGAATGATTCTATGAGTTTATAGGAAGAAAGCAATATATAAAGTAACACTAGCATTTACTCATTAATTTAATAATTCATTCAATACATATTTACCATTCCAGATGCTAAGTAGTGAATAAAACTGATAAAAAGAAATTTACATCTTCATTGTGCTACAATTCTAGAGAGGGGAGAAAAAGAATGCATAAATAAAATACATAGGATATCCAATATTGATATGAAGAAAAATAAAGCAAGAAGAAGGAATAAAGAGTGGCAGGTGGTAGGAGTATGTGGGGTTTGCTCTTTGAAATAGAGTGGTCAGGAAGACCTCAGTGAGAAGCGGACATGGAGCAGAGATCTAACAGAGGGGAGGGATGGGACTCGTGGAGAACTGTGGGGAGGATAGCCCGGTCAGAAGAAACCGCAAGTGCAAAGGCCCTGAGACAGGGGAGCGTTTTGCCTGCTGGAGAAACAGCAAGAAGGCCCCGCTTTCAGAAGTGGAGGCAGTAAGGGAGGGCAAGAGAAGTCGGAGGTGACCTTAGAGAAATGAGGTGGACCAGGACTTTGGAGACCGTTTTGAAGACTGTGGTTTTTCCTGATGAGGAGAGAGAGGTTTTGAGCAGAAGAAAGGTGTAAGCTGCCTTATGTTTGAACATAGTCACTTTAAGCGATGTTTTGAGAAGAGACTGTGGGGCAGATCTGGTCCTGTCGGGATGCCCGCTGGGATGCAGGAAGGCGCTCTCTCAGGCGTGGGCGGGGGGAGCCTGCGGGTGGCTGTGAGCTACGGGGCATCCATCTCTGCCGAGGGCTGCTGCTGTCTCTGCAGCACAGCAGGGAGGGGACGGGTTTCCGTACCAGAAACACTCGCGTTTGATTTTAGGTCCTTCTTTTACCTATTGAGTGATGTTTTCAAGTAATTGAATCTCAGCGAGCCTCGTTTCCTCAGCTATAAAACAGAGTTTGGGAGAGAGTCAAACAAGATAATTATATGAGTTCATACTGTAGCATTTCCACACAGTAGGCACTCAATAACTACAATAATGATTGTGATCCTTGCCCCCGGTCACACTTGGAGCCCTTGGTGCTTCCTCATGCTTTAGTCTCGCCTCCCTCTTGTGCTCCGGGTCATGCTCCCTGCCCCGGGGGCTGGCTGTGGCGGACAGTGCTGCAGGGACAGGGTCTGAATATCTCAGTCAGACTGTGATCCTGGGCCAAGGTGCTGAACTCCTAGCCCAGGAGAGGAGGAGCAACCTTGGGCTGTGCCTCTCGGAGTTTCTTTCTAAATCTATAGTCTCTAACTATAGGCACTGGGGGAAAAGAAAAGCTATTAGTTTGCATCTTCTCTATAGATCCTTTCCAACTAAATGTACTCAAAAGAAGTTACTTAGGCCGATGATTCATAAACTTTTTTACAGCGTGGCACACATAGACAACAGTGATAGTTGTATAGGCCATTTGGGTAAAGGGAGGTGACTCCTTGTGATGGGAGTTATGGATCCAGGAACTTCAGTGACCCCAGGTCCTGCCCTCCTGCCTCTAGAGCGAGGGCACTGGGCATTGGGCATTGACATCTTGACCCAGTCATCTTATAGCAGTAGAGCAAATAATCGTGGTTTACACAGAATTTAGAGGACCTAAGTTGTGGGATTTTCAGTGCTAAAACTGGGGATGTCCTAGGCAAACCAGGACAAGTTGGTCAGCCCACATACCAACTGGGAGGCTCTGGACTAGACCACAGCCTGCTCCTTTTGCTGAGTCTATGGAGGAAGCAAGTACATGGGGAGGGAGGCAGAATGGAACATCTAGAGAGGCCAGTTAGAGTCACACCTCGAAGGGCAGAGTCACTGGTGGAAGCAGTCTGGAAGGGGAGAGGAAAGGAGCCAAGAATTTAAAGATGCCTTTTGGGAAGCATTTCAGAGAGACTACTTTTTTGTGTGGAAGGCTTAGAGTGGACTAAAAGGAGACCTTGAGAACAGATGTTTTCCGAGTATTTTTTGGATCCTAGCGCTGTTAGTATGACCAGGCCCGTGGTGACTCAGCTTTGTGTAGGTAAGCCTGGGAATTAGACTTGAGGCCTCAAGGGTTGGGTCAGGGGTTATCTGAGGAACACACTCTGTGAGCTTCTCAACCTTGCTTTTCTTTCTGACAAAGCATTTTCTTTAAACCACATGTATTTAATTGATTCTCACTCTTATGACCACAAAATGTTCTTTCCCAAGATCGTCCTTCGCCTGAAAGCAAATGAACTCCTGTAACATCTGCTCAATTCATCTGGTGTCCGAGTCCCAGCTGGGATGCAGTTTAGGTGCCAGCTGGTGCCTCAGGTGTATCGTGATCAGCACCTTTCCCACACCTCCCCCTCTGTCCATGGTCAGCCTTTGGGACTTTAAACACCTTGTAAACTTCCTTTAAATATTCTTCTTTTTTTTTTTAATGTTCACCCAAGGATATTTTTTCCATTGATTTTTCAAAAGGAGTGGAAGGGAGAGGGAGGGAGAGAGAGAGTGGAGAGAAGAGAGAGAAGAGAGAGAAACCTATGTGAGAGAGACGCTTCTACTGGTTGCCTCCTGCGCCCTGACTGGGGCAGCAGCGGAACCTGTAACCCAGGTACTGCCCTGACCACTGGGAATCAAATCCAAGATGCCTCGGTGCACAGGTCGACGCTCTAACCACTGAACAACGCTGGCCAGGGCTCTTTAAATATTCTTTACACTTTTTCCTACGTGCTGTACGTAACTTGAATACTCCTCACTTAACTGAAGGAGGGAATTTCTGAGCAATCACTTTTGTAATTCAACATACATGGTTTTACTTCTCTTCACTTACATTGTATTTACTCTAGGCCAGGGGCACGCGAGGAAGATTGAGGCAACACGTTTTCAGGAGCATGACATGCAGCTAAGCCGTTTCTGTGGTATGGAGGAGAGAGCTGTGCAAAGTTAACACCCATTACCGAGTAGTAAACACTCAGGCAGCTGCCAGAATGCTTCCCAAAACCTTAGGTCCTGAAAATTAGGTTGTACTTGTAGTTTTCCTTGGAGTGCTGTAAGATTTACTGAAAGCACTTAATACATTCAAGTGTTTCTCCCATTAGAAGTTGCTTCGTGGCACTGAGTTGGATGGAGAGGTAATAATTTAGAAATAGCGATAGGCTTTAAGGAAACTGGACAAACTGAGGAGAAAAGGCAAAGGAGAAAATTTAAAACAGGGAGCAGAGGAAAGCTAATGCGGTTAGGAAGGGGAACATATCTCACATTCAAGGAGAGGTAGGACCCAATTATTTGGAAGTGTGATGATCAAAGATTTGGGGTTTTAGCATACTGTAAGGGAAGTGGAGATCCTATACTAACTCTGTTCCTTAATGTGTTGGTTTCTCTCAAATGTGTGGGTTTAAGTTAGAGGGCCTGGCTGCATCTTCACTAGGACACTCGAAAATGACTCCTTGGCCTTTGACTGGAGTGGCCCTGAGTACGGCCTTCAGTGTTGATGGACAGTACTTACGTGTCCACATGCGTTCTCCAGTTCCTCCACGGAGGCAGCGGTGTCTGTTACCTGGCCTCCTCCCTCTAGTCTGGTTTGTTTATTCCATGAAAGTAATTCCTCTTGGCTTAACCCAAAGTGGTGTTGGAAAGACCGTTGTCCTCTGATGAAAGGCAAATCCTAAGGAGAGAAAATTCATGCATTCTTGTTACACATTTCGGTACGATTGTAGTGTGAAGAAGTCTGAGGTTATTTCCCGAAAGCTGTCTGAGAGGGTGGGAGAGAGAAGGCAGGAGGAGGAAAGGCATCAGGGCTGGAGGAGACCAGCTATTCCAGAGGCGGCTCTGCTGTGTCTGTTTCCCCGCCTCCTCACCTGCCCTGGCTGAAACAGGAACTTCTTGGAATCCTCCCAAGTGTTTTCCTGACCTCATCGTGGCTTCGTGGTATTGACTGTGTAGCTCTCTATTGTTTGAACTTTGTTTCAAAATAGTACTGTATTTTATTAATATTATTTTTTAATCCTCACTCATGGATATTTTTCCATTGATATTTTTAGATAGAATGGGAGGGAGGTAGGAAGAGAGAGAGAGAGAAAGAAACATCAATTGGAGAGAGATCCATCGATTGATCACCTCCTGCACAAACCCAACAGGGGCCAGGGAGGGAACCTGTAGCCAAGGTACATGACCTTGACTGGGAATCAAACCCGAGACTCTTCAGTCCTCAGAATGACACTCTAACCATTGAGCAAAACTGGCCAGGGCATAAAACAGTACTGTATTTTAAATAATTACATATTTAAAAGAATATAATCCAAATGTGTTTATCTCCAGAAACCAATAGGAAAATAGTTTTCGTGAGGTTCCCAAACTCTTCTGTCTAGAAGAGTTATGCCAACGTGATTTCAGGGATCTGGGACGATGTTTGTAACGGAAAGTGCACACACCCAAAGGTGCAGGTTAAAGACAATGCAGGAAATCAGGCTCTAGAAAGGGCAGCAGTTGATTCTGTGGTCGGGCAGGTGGGCATGTCATCAGGGCTCTGTGTGGATGGGAGAAAGGAAGCCAGCAGACTCCCCTGGGCCAGGCTGACTTTCCGGTACAGAGTTCTTTTTGGGGCAGCTGTAAATATCTTCCTTCATCCCTGGGGAAACTTGTCTAGTGTGGAAGAGAGAGTGGAAGGAAGGTGGGGGTGGGCTTGAAGATTGAGATAGGATGAGGTTATAGATGACATATGATAAAATCTTCTCTCTTGGATTTATTATGGGAAACTACAAATCATTTGTGGGACTTGTGGTCAAACACAATTTCCTCAGAGCTGCTTTAGATGAGAAGTAATGCCAGAATAAAATGTTTAATGATTCTTTCTGTTAAGAAATACCCTTTTTCAGGTTTATCTTAGCCAGCCTTAGAGAAGGTATTCTATTTACTTTTAAAATTCAACCTGTTCTGGGTTTCTCATCCTTGAAAGAACTCCTTTCTTTTTCATCCTGTCAGTGGGTCAGACATGGATCCATCCAAAACATATTCGAGAGCCTACAGCGCACCAGACATGATGCTAGTGCAGGAAAAACAAAAATGGATCAGGGCCTCCGATGCTTTCCTGAGGTGGTTATGCTTTAACCTATAAGCCCTGGGGAGCCATAAAAGATTTTTTAAGTAGATGAAGTACATGATCAAATTTACAAGTTAGAAATATGTTAGTTTGGAGAACATACTCAGGAGAGAAAGACTTGCAATATTCTAGATCGATTTAGAAAAAAATTTTATATAAATTTCCAATCCAGAAATATGGAATATATTCCTGTTTCTTTTGATCTTTTTAAATTTCTCTTAGCAATGTTTTATTGTTTTTATTACATAGTTCTTGCACATGTTTTATTACGTTTACTCCTCAGCATTTCATGTTTCTGATGTCCTATGTTCCTAGCAGTGCTATTCATAATAGCTAAGATCTGGAAACAGCTCAAGTGCCCATCAATAGATGAGTGGATAAAAAAGCTGTGATACATTTACACAATGGAACACTATGCAGCTGTGAAAAATAAGGATCTCTTACCCCTTAAGACAGCAGGGATAGACCTGAAGACTATTATGCTAAGCAAAATAAGCCAGATAGAGAAAGACAAATATCACAATATCTCACTTATAAGTGGAATCTAAAAAACAAAATAAATTGATGAACAAAATAGGTCCAAAGGTATGGATGCATGGAACAGAATGACAGATCTCAGTGGGGGATAGGGTGGGGGCAGCTAGGAGGGAGGGGACAGGACGAGATTAATCAAAGAACGTACATACATATATGCATAACCCATGGACACAGACAATAGCATGGGAAGGCCTTGGCCAGGGTGGGAACCTGGGGGTGGGGGATAATAGGGAGGAAAAGAAGGGGAACATCTCTAATACTCTTAACAATAAAAATAAAAATATTATTTTGAGATTTTGAAAAGAAAAATTTATATCCTGATTGGAAAAAATCTGATTGTAGTTGTAAAAGAAAGGTAACTCTCATTTAAAATATTGTTTTAGATAAAAGTTTGTTAAAATTTTGATTTATTGTGTTTTTTAGAGACATAGAAATCCTAATAAACACAGGTTTTTATGTAATTAGAATGTAAATAATAACATGCATCAATTTAGTAACTACTAAAATAAACTAAAAACTGAGCCTTTGAAATTCTTTCATATTTAGAAGACAAAATTATGAAATAAAGGACTGATATTTGAGAAAAAACTTTCAATTTCCAATTGCTTGTTGCTACTATACAGACATGCAGTCGATTTGAGTATATTAATGTTGTATTCCTTTGATCATGCTAAACTACTAGCTTATTTTTTTCTTATAAACTCCAAGAGTTTTACACTTTTTTTTCAAATTTGGGTATCTTTTTTTCCTTGCCTTTTGTACTGAACCCACCCCTACAGTTCTGAGTAGGAGGTAGCAGTGGATATTCTCACCTTCCTCCTAATCTTAGTGGAAAAACTATTCATCTTTTACCATTAAGTATTGGAGTTATTCTGGCCTCTAGAGATCATTAAACAGTTGTTTTATTTATTTATTTTTTTGCGTATGTGTGTCAGTCCCTGCTTTGTTGGAATAGAGAAAATAGGCAACAGGAATCACACGTGGTCCGGCAGCTCTAGGTCCTGTGCCCCCTCCCTCTCGGCCCCATGCCCTGGGGGACGCTTGGCCCCGAAGGGCTCTCCTACTTGTTTGGACCAGGAGAAGCCTCCATTTTGATAAATGGTCCTGGGTAGGAGCTTCCAATGTGTACTTTGCTACCAGCTGCATGATTAGCATTAAACACCCACTGAGGACATCAACAGCAACAAGACTGGACTCGGCATTTCAGGAAAGGACACATAAAAGAGTAAATAAACCTGCAGCACCATGTATTCACAGTGGTCCCCAACAGAAGACCTGGCACTGGGGTGCCTGGCCACTCCACAGCAGCGGCAGGAAACACCCCACAGGAGGCTGAGGCCACACAGAGCCCTGGAGGGAACCTGCTGCTGTCCCTCCCAGTATTAGACAGAATTAGCTGACCTCCTATGTTCACATTCTCTGGGAGCACAGTCAATTTGGGGGTTAATTCTTACTTTTCTGTTCTCCGAAAAAGTGTGTGTAAGATTGGCATTCTTTATTTCTGTAGATGTTTAAAATAATTCACTAGTGAAGCCAGCCATTGGGTCTTGAGTTTTCTTTGTGGGAAGATTGCAAATTATATATTAAGTTCTTTAACAGACTTAGGGTTACAGCGATTTTCTATTGCTTCTTTAGGCAGTTGGGTAATTTGTATCTCTCAAAAAATGTGGCCATTGCATCCAAGTTGTCGTTTTTTTGGCCAATTTTTTGGTAATATTTTCTCTTTATCCTTTCAGTGTCTTCAGAATATATAGTGATGCCCTCTATTTCATTCTTGATATATTTTTCTCTCTTTTATTCCCTAATAATTTTAGCCTGAAGTTTATTAATGTCATTGTTTTTTTCCTAAAGCAACTTCCTTTTTATTTCTTTGTTTTTCACGATTTGCTTTTCACTTTTCTGTTTTCCTTGGTTTCTATTATTTATTATTTTCTTCCCTCTACTTGAGTTTAAGTGTTCTTATTTTTCTAGCTTCTTAAGGAATTAATGCTTAGGCCATTTAGTTGAGATATTTTCTCATACAATCAATTAAAGCTATAGATTTCTCTATAAGCACTATTTTAGCTACATCCCACCAATTCAATATTCTGGGTTTTAATTTTTATTAATTAAAAAAAAATTCTAATTACTTTTGTGATTTCTTCTTTGATCAATATGTTACTTAAAAGTTTATTTTCTAGATGGTTATTCTGTTATGAATTTCTAATTTAATTTGATTATGGTAAAGTAATATATGTGGCATAATTTTAATCCTAAATTTGTTGAAACTAGTTTTTATGGCATGATATTTGGTCTATTGTGATGAATGTTCCATGTGTACTTTAAAAATGTAAAACATTTCATGATACCATCACGATGTTTAATTTGTCTGATTTTTTTTTTTTCATTTTTTTTTTTTTTTATCCTCACCTGAGGACATTTTTCTATTTTTTTTGTTCAGGTAGAGTGGGAGGGGGAGAGAGGAAGAGAGAGAGAAACATCGATGTGAAAGGGACACATCGAGTGGCTGCCACCCGCACGACCAACCAGGGCCGGGGACAAACTGCAACCGAGGTACGTGCCCTTAGCGGGAACCGAACCTGGGTCTCTCGGGACCGCAGGCCGACGCTCTAACCGCTGAGCCAAACCGGCCAGGGCTACTTTGTCTGATTTTAATATAGCCACTCCAGCTTTCTTATGATTAATGTTTGCATATTATATTGTCCTTCCATCTTTTAAATTTTAACCTGTGTCTTATCAGTAAAATAGATTTCTTGTAAATAGTATATAGTCGAGTCTTATTGTATAATCCATTCTGACTATCTCTGTCACTTAATTTAAATATTTAGACTATTTATATGTAATGTTATTGTTGATATTGTTGAGTTTAAATCTACCATCTTGGTATTTGTTTTCATTTTTCTACCTTATTTTGGATTAATTTAATGTTTTTAGGCTTATATTTTACTTCCACCAAGGGTTTACTTTTTATTCTCTCAGCTCTTGTTTTTCTGATACAATTTAATTTTTTTCTTCTTTCCACCAAGGATATTTTTATGAAATGCAGATTCTCTGTTGATAGTTTTTTTCTGCGTTGTCCTATCTATAGCTTTGTTAGTTTCTGACAGGATATCTATGGACATTCTTGTTTTTGTTCCTCTGTACATATATCTTTTTTTCTGTGATTGTTTGAAAAATGTTGTCTTTTACACTTGTTTTCAGCAGTTTGATCATAATATACCTTTGTGTCATTTTCTTATGTTTGTCTTGATGAGCTTTTTGGATCTGTCTATTGATAGAAGTAATTAAATTTGGAAATATCTTAACATTTACTATTCAAATGATTTTTCTGACCGCCCTTCAGACTCCAATCATATTTATGTTAAATTACTTGGTATTATTCTGTTGATGTTTTTAGTCTTAATGTTTCATTTGGATAGGTTTATTGCTCTGGCCTCAATTTTATTGGTTTTTCTTCTATAGTGTTTAACTGTTAATTACTTCTAGTAGATTTTTTTATTTTACTTGTTGAGATTTTTAATTGTTCTCATTTCCACATGTTTACATGTTCATTTGGTTCTTTTGTATATATTCCATTTCTTTCATTGTTATGTTTATTTTTCCCCTTTGCATTTTAGGGTATGTAGAGCAAATGTATGATAACATTTTAAGCCCTCAATCCTCTATCTGGATAATTTTTGGGTAGGTTTCTAGTGACTGATTCATCTAGTCATTTGTTATATTTTCTTGCTTCTTCATATATCTAATTTCCTTTTTATTTTTATCTCAAATAATTTTAAAAAATTTATCTATACTAGACCACTAACATATACCATACACAAGAATAAACTCAAAATGGATAAAAGACTTAAATGCAAGTTGTGAAACCATAAAAGTCCTAGAAGAAAACCATAGGCAGCATATATAATTTCCTCTTTTTTTAAATTTATTTTTTGTTACTCCTCACCAGAGGATATTCTCCCATTGATTTTTAGATAGAGTGGATAGAGTGGAAGGGAGGGAAGGAGGGTGGGAGGAAGAGAGAGAGAGAGAGAGAGAGAGAGAGAGAGAGAGAGAGAGAGAGAAACATCGATGTGAGATAGACACATCAATTGGCTGACTCCCACATGACCCAGACCGGGGAGGGGATCAAACCTGCAACCCAGGTACATCCCTTTGATTGGAATTGAACCCAATACCCTTTGGTCCATGGGCAGATGCTCAAACCACTGAACCAAAATAATCAGGGCTCTAATTTTTTTTTTTAATTTATTTATTTTCAATCCTCACTGGAGGATATTACATTTGATATTAGATAGAGTGGGAGGGAAGAAGAGAGAGAAACATTGACATGAGAGGGACACATCGACTGGTTACCTCCTGCACATCCGCAACCAGGGCCGGGGACGAACTTCAACCGAGGTACATGCCCTTGGCTGGAATCGAACCCTGACTCTGGTCTGGGGCTGATGCTCTAACTACTGAGCAAAACTGGCCAGGGCTCTAATTCTTTTTAACAGTGTCTTGATACTAGCTCTATTTTTATGTAACGAAGTACTAGATATTTTTTTGTTAATTTAAAGAGCTTTGAATTTTTTTCAAAGACAGTTAAGTTACTTGTGGATTAGTGTGATTATTTCACAGCTGGTTTTTAAGCTCTTTTATCCCGCGTGAATATAGAGTTGCTTTTTTTGGTAGAACTAAATTTTTTCCCACCTCTAAGTTATGGCCCTTCTGCTGTTTACTCTCTCCATTTTGTCTGGAGGGAATTCAAACTATTCTCGGCCCAGTTTTAGCTCTAGGAACTATTCACTTTTCAGTCCCTGGTGATAGTTTTTCCTCAGAAAATTTTCTTGTCTGTCCTCAAGGGATTTCACCCTATAAATGGGCAGATTGCTATTTAGGCAAAGACTCAGGTAAACCTTGCACAAATTTCTGGAGCTCTTTCTCTATGTGGTGTTGTACTTTCAGATACGTTGCCTTACAAATTCTGGCAACTCTGACCTCCCTAAACTCCAGTCTATGCCTGTTGAACACCATGAGCACTCTGGATTCTCTGGGTTCTTCTTTCCTGTATCACACTGATTGATAGTAAGGTTCAACTAGTTCTGCTCCACCTCACATCACCTCCGTTTCTCAAGGATCATAATGATTGGACTGCCTGTTATCCAAAATTTGAAATAATTGTTTTCTGTATTTTGTATAGTTTTCTAGTGGCCTAGAGGGTAATTCCAAATAGCCTTATTCTCTTATGGACAGAAATAAATATTTATTTTGCCTCTTTACCCTTAGCCTGTTTCCCATAGCCATGATTCTCCTCACAACCCAAGACCTCAGCATTTGTTTTTATCTTACTTTTTGGGAGGGACTTAGACCTCGTGCATAAGTAAAGGGAGATAAGGAAAAGAGAGCAAAGCATCTACAAGGCAAGCAGTCTTTCCACGTCTAAGACTGGTTCCGCCATTAACAAGATTCCCAATCATTATTATGCTGAAAGATTCCCTGTCCCTCCTTTTCAGCCCTCCTTAATATTGCTGAGATTGTTCCCTTCTCATATTTCCATGCTAAAAGAATCTCTGACATTTTTTCCTCTGCTTTAAGAAAACTATCTTGTTATTTTGTTAGTGTCTTATGGCTCAGAATCCCAAAATAGAGACCTCAGAAGTGGGTGAAGAGTGGAGAGAACATAAAGATGCTACAGAAGTGCCCTGGCCAGTTTGGCTCAGCGGTTAGAGCGTCGGCCTGCGGTCCGGAGAGACCCGGGTTCAGTTCCCGCTAAGGGCACGTACTTCGGTTGCAGTTTGTCCCCGGCCCTGGTTGGTCGTGCGGGTGGCAGCCACTCGGTGTGTCCCTTCACATCGATGTTTCTCTCTCTCTCTCCCTTCCTCTCTCTCCCTCCCACTCTATCTGTACAAAAAATGGAAAAATATCCTCGGGTGAGGATAACAAAAAAAAAAAAAAAAAGATGCTACAGAAGTTGGAGGAAAACTGGGTCTCGGGCACTGTGGTTATGAGAACATTCTTCTTCAAGTTCATGTTTGTTTCTCATGGAAGCATAGTTTTAAGGTCTGCCCACAATCATTTACCATTCATACTGCTACCTGGGAGAGTATTTATTTAAAAGCTAAGGAGGCCAGTACTAATGCGTACCTTGGGGAAAGAACCCAGACAATAAAGTACATTTTTCCGTATGACCTGCTTTTTGCTATTTTTTATTTTATGACTTTGACGCAACTGGTTCTTCCTTTACTTTTCTCAAAAGATACTAAGGTTACTTTTCATAGGCACTGTTTTCTTTAAGTATAATGACATTACTTTAATAAACTAGTTAAGCACTATATTTACAAACATGTCTACACCCTTCATTTTAAGAAAATGACGTTTAACACAGACAAATCCTCTTTATACGATGTTGTAGTTTTATTTTCCATCGTACTTATTATGCTATGCACTCAGTTGGTTCTTACAGACTGATTCCTCTGCTCCACTGCAACCCTTCCTGCTTGCTCTCCACTCCTCCCTCCATATTCACTCTCTCTTTCTGCTCTGCTTTGACCCTTGGGTTTACAAAATGCATTGTCTCGCCACCACAGCTGGCTCTCATGCCTGATGGTTGGGTGCAGAAAACTGAGTGACGCAGAAGACTGGAGGGAGAAAGAGAGAGAGGAGGGGGTCCTTGTTCGCCCCTCTTCCTTCCCACAGTCTGGTAGTGGTACTTATAGAGTGATTTTCTTCTCTCATTTCAGCTCTGCCAGGGCTCGGGTACCTTCTGTTTGTCTTTCCAGGCATTGGGGTAATAATAGCTCCTGTCTGTTGCTGGTCCCTGCATAATGCACTATCCCTTGTTAGCTGCCTTAATCCTACCCATGCTCTCTATGTAGTCCCTTCATTAGACTCTCTACAGTTAAACCCTTTTGAGTGTGGCTCTTTTTCTTGCTATGACCCTTTCCCTGTGTTGTCCAGAGAGCTCTTTTTAAAACCTAAGTCACGTAAGGTCATGCCCCAATTCCAAAGTCTTAAAAAATCTTACTTTACAATTAGAATCAAATCCAAACTCTTCGTGGCAGAATCTCTCGGTCTTAACTGTCCAATTTCATCGTGTTCTAACCTCTCCCTCTCTTATCCTATCCTAGCCACGCAGCTCTTGTTTCTTTCCCAAGAACATGTCAAGCTGATTATTCATGTCTTGGAGACTGTACACTTGCTCTCCTCATACCTGGCAAAGCCTGATCTTTACATAACTGACTCCTTCTTATCATTCATGTTTCTGCTCCATTTTCACCTCCTCTGAGAGACCTTCATTAATCAACTAAATCAATCTCCTTCTTCAATATTCTAAATCCTAGTATACCACCTTATCTTCAAATAGCAATTATTATATTAGAAATAATTTCATTTACTTCTCTAGTTGTTTATTGTCTGTCTATTCTAACTGACATGTAAGCAGTTATGTTCAGGACCTTTGTATATCTTGTTCACAATTGTATTGTCAATGCTAAGCTAGGGTGTGGGTACATCATGTACCTTCAGTAAGTGTTTATTGCATGCATGAATGAAGGGTTCATTTAATAAAGATTGAAATAATAAATGAAGCTTAAGAAGTCAAAGAATTCTTGAGCTGAGTATATAAATCCATTCTTAGAAAATAAAACCTGTTCTGTATACAATTCTGGTTGGAGGGACAGAACCCACTGGTAGCAGTGTAAGCAAGTTTGACTTGGGGGAAGAAAAGAAGGTTGAGCAGAATGGAGCTGAGAATGTAACAAAAACTGTGAGCAGGAGAATGATTGTCAGCCAAGGCTTTAGCAGAAAAAATTGCCCTGTTTTAAAGGGGAAAATGCAGCAGAAAATAAACTCCAGCTAGATGGGGAATGGGCAGTCTCAGTAAAGGCCAAGAAGAGCAACTGGAGCCATAGAACCAAACTGATTTGAAGTCAGCAGAATAGCTCAAGTCATGGGAGTATGAGAAAAGTACCCACATAAGACCCAGACAAACAGGCCTCTGAATGCTCTAAGTGTAGTTATGTGTTTCTCTGCTTCTCCAGTCCAGCATCTATGCCTGGGTGATGTGTTCTCCCAGTCATTGGGTCACCCATGCCTCTCCCTGATCACCTAGATGTCAGCAGGGAAGCCTTGGAGTTTCTCAGTAGTATTTGTCATTACAGGCCTTTTCCCCCCAGCAGAGTCAACAATTCTTGCAGAAGAAATCCCTTCTCTTGAGATGCCCACCCCCTGTTTAAAGATCAGTAGGCTCTGCACAGATGGACTCTTTCAGGAGCAGAGCCATGGTGTCTCTGGAGAGTCAGGCATCCTACCTTCTACTGCTCATTTGAAGCTCTGTTTCTTCCCCTTGCTCCAGGAGACTCCCAAACCCTGCCTCTTCTCAGACACAGTAACCATCATGCTGACTGCTATGTCAGAGGTCAAGAATCAGGTGCTACCTAGCTATGTCCAGAGGTCAACAATAGAGTGGTTCATCCTGAATTCAGACCCATTGCTTATTTATCTGGAGGCTGATGAGGCTATTCCATTGTCCTAAAACTTAATTTCATTAGTCAATGGGTGAAAAAATATCAAATTAACTCAAGATAGTGAAATATTTTTGTTACTGATCCTCATATAAATGAAGAAATAAAACTGAGCCTTTCTCCCTAGCTCCCAAAGATCTCAGTGGACTTTACTAGTCATTAAGCCTCTTTAGTAGATGAGAGGAGGAGCTGAGCTGGGACCTTCCCGCACTCTCTTCCCACACCAAAGTGAGCAGAATTACTTCAAAAAAAATCAGATAATTACGTTTCCCTGAGGGACTTCTAGAATATCACAGTTTAATAGAATCTTCTTCAATGATGAAAATGTTCTATATCTGTGCTATCCAAGGCAAGCGATACTAGTCGCATATGACTGTTGAACATTTGAAATGTGAATAGCACAGTGAGGAACTAAATTTTACATTTTAGTCAATACAAGTAATTTAATTTTAAATGTAAAAGACCACATGTGGTTAATGGCTACCATAATAGACAACACAGCTCTAGAATCTGCCTACGAATATGCCACAGCCCAAGTGCAAACTTGTAGTTCCACTTGTTTATGAGGTATGATCCAATGGGGGATTGGAAAGCATCATGATTATTTTGCAAGAGTACCACACATAAATAAGAACATACCTTATTTAGGCACAAATTTGTAAAGGATGTTGCTTCTTGGTCTGTTCACTTTGGAAACTATGCTGGATAGAGGCAGATAATGTATTTCTACTTTTTATCACCAATTACTTCTTTATGTGGCGCTGATAAAACTTGTGGCCAGTGTGGCTAAGGAAGTCTCTGATACTGCTCTTTCTTTGTTTTGAGTCTGCACTGACAGTTCATTCACAACTGCACCTCACGTGAATTTTTCTTCTATACTTATGTCTGCTGAAAAGTCAGCATCAGTTCTGACAAATACAAATGCTATTACCCTTTCTGGCATTGCTCAAAACCCATCCTTTAAAGTACAGAGCCACTCTGCATTGGCTAGAAAGTTGCATTAACTATATTCTAAAGTTTTAACTAGCTCTGTTGTTTTCTTAGTTTATAAAGTTGTCTCAATCCTGGTCTCTGGCTCTTTTTAATGTAAGTGGACTCTTGTACTAACTGTAAAGCATTCTCTTTGTGTCCTCCAAAAACATGGAATTAAACCTGTATGAAAGGGTTCTATTAGGGGAAGGTATCTATTTGAAAGAAAGTAGGGAGGTACCCAGAGAAACCTGGGAGAACCATCTGACCCCTATGCAATTTGGGTTAGTGGCCATCTTCTTGCCGCCTTTCTGGGCTTTTCAGTTAAACTTTTAACATACCCATTTACAAATCGGTCACATTGGATCTGGCCAAGCAGGGCTGCATTAGTAATGCTTGGGGATGAGAACACTGGACCAGTATTATTTCTTAGACCTCTCTTTATCCAATTCTAGTCCTTTATTTCCAGAATACATCAAAAAGAAGCTTTTTCTTTTTGTGTGTCTTGCTTGCAAGCTGCCGTTAACAACTTATCTGCAGTTTGGGGGTCTTAGAAGGGACCTAATAAGTAGTATACTGCTTTCTCATTCGGTTTCAGAATAATTGAAACAAAAAAGAAGAAAAGAGTCAGTAGATAGAGGCCCAAAATGCCCTTACTCACTGATAAAACTACTACCGGAGAATTTGACATATTTGTGGATGCATTTGCTTCTTAACGCTGTATCTAGAATTGGGAGATGCACCTGTTTGTGTTGTCTGCACTGAAACAGAGCAGGCATCCCCTTCTCCAGGCATAGACCCAAGCTTAGAAGAGAGACATTTCCTGGGAGCTTCAACAGTTTCTCAAATTCACCAGTAAAAGTCACTCCTGCTATTCTGGAACTAAGTGAGTGAGAGAGGCGGAGGGAGACCGGGAGTGGTAGATGGATGGGAGGAGGGACCAGCCCCGGCCGGGGAAGATGCATGCCCTCCTTCACTTAAGAGACAAGTCCCAAGGCACATGTCAGAGTATGCAGAGGCCCAGTAATAAAACAGAGGCCAATTATTCTCTTGTTTTGGGGTGGTCCTAAAATTATTTCAAGATTTCTGAGTTCAGAGGGGGAGGAGGGTGTTAGTGGGGGAAAAAGGAGAAACAACTGTAACAAAAATGAATTAAATAAAATTTTTAAAAAATTTTAATTTTTGAGTTCAACTAGTAGTAGTTACATTTGTATACCATCTTCTCTCTGGACCCTTGAAAATGTTTTCCTTTTCTGTTTTGGTTCAAATTTTGGGGTCAGAGTATTTTTATAGAAGCTCACGAAAGCTATGGCTTCTTCCCTAACAAAATGGATGCAAACTCAGTTTTTGCCTTAGTGATTAAAAAACAGATTGCTTTTTTGACTCAAACTCCAGGTCTCTTTCTACAGTTTTTATTTTATGCGCGCGCGCGCGCGCGCACACACACACACACACACACACACACACACACACACCCCTATTGGACTTGAGGTTTGAAGACCCTTTCTTTCATTTCTGTTTTTGTTAAACTGACTTGAGATAAGCCAAAATCACCAAAATCCTGACTTTTGAAACTTGGGGAGCTTATGTGAAATGGTTCATAAACTCATTCTAAGAAAATACTACTACTGCCATTTCTGTATTACTGTGAAATTAAATCCCCTTTCTCAGACGTACTTTTACATATCTTTCCCGGGTCAGAAGCTCAACCTGAATTTTATGGATTTGGGGGAAAATGATAGTAACTGAGTCATTGTGTGTTGTGAGTTAGTATAATGCACTGGAATTGGGCACAGCTGTAAATAAACCCTAGCTCTTCCATCCTGTTCACACTGCCAGACCTCTCTGGGATTTAAGTTCTTCATAAAATGAGGACAGTGATAGTACCTACATCATAGGGCCACGGTGAGGATTAAAGGAGAATAAGTATGTAAAGCATTTACTAACGTGACTGACATATAGTCAGCACTCAGTAAGAATCGCTATTCTTATAGTTGCTATTATTTTTATTCACCTTTGCATTAACAGCATCTGTCACAATAGTTGACACAGAATACGTGCTCAAGAAATATTCACTAAATGAATGACTGGGACAAGTGGAGTAGGTCTTACTGAAGTTTATGTCATTATATGATGGAATTCGAAACAGACTTGCCACCCTTTAGTTCTCCTGTGACCGTGGACCCATTGAAGACATGATACTAAATAATGTAGTATCTCCAGCTGTTATCTCATTAAGAGAATACCTTTTTAAAATTTATTTTTATTATTGAAAGTATTACAGCTGTCCACTTTTTTTCCCCCATTGACTCTCTCCACTCTGCTTCTGTCCCCGCCCTCTACCCCAACCTCCACAGCACTGTGTCCATGGGTTATGCATGTTTGCATATCACTTCTTTGGCTAATCTCTCCCTATGCTATCTTTTGAACTCACATTGACTCAGAAACTTTTCTTTAGGATAAATCAAAATGCTTCTACTCCGTGAACACACGCACTAAGAGCTCACTACCAAGGTTTCTGGTCTGTCTGTTTGAGTGGACTCTTTTCAAGGGTTGATGTAATTCTTTGGGAGTCCAAAGTCAAATTAAGTTAGAATTGACCTGAGAAGTTGAAATATCTTACCTAGAACAACCTGTTCTTTCCTACAACCTTTTACAACTATATCACTTTAAAAACAGAGAGGAATATACATGTGTCGGTATTAACTTCCACAGTCCCATAGATTGTAGATAATTCTCACCAACTCCTTTCACCTTGGTACCTCACCAAAAGTTTTCATATCAGGAGACATGGGTTAAACAAACATTTTGTTTTAAAAAGTGCTTTACTTCTTTAGTGTTCTCTCGTACACAATTTCCCTCATCTGCCTTGCTGGACAGATAGAATCTTATGAGGATGTCAGCAGGCCAAATAATTGAAATTCTTTTCAGTAATATAGGACCCAAATTAAAAACATTCCTGGAGACTAGTATATTTACATGTTATTGCTTATACAGATGTGTGGTGGAATGAAATAAAATGTTAGGTATGACAACAATGAATTGCAGAAATATGTGGCTGCCTTCAGGCACATGAATATATACATGAGGATAGAACTATTTTGGTGGGGATTATTATTAAGGATATGAAATTTTTGAAACAATATTTGGGGACAGAGGATTGCAAGTGAAAACCAAGGGACCCAGTCAATAAATATTTCTTGAGCTGTAATTATGTGCCAGTCAAAGTGAATAGTTATGAGTGAAATAAACACAGTCCTAGCCTGGATTTACAGCCCAATGCAGAAGACAGATACTATGCAAATAATGAGATACTTCAGGAGGGCACAGTTCTTGGAAGAAGATCAGGGTCTTGTTGCATTTATTTTAAGTGTAGATTGAGGAAGAGAGCGAAGTTGCTCTGTTTTGGTGTAGGGAACAGCATGGGCAAAGGCCCCTGCAGAGAGTTAAGAGAAACCCAGTGCATTAGTTTCCTAGGGTTATTGCAACAAATTGGTGGCTTAAACAACAGGAATTTATTGTCTCATAATCCTGGAGACTAAAAGTTCAAATCAACATGTTGTTTTCTTCCAAGGGCTGTGAAGAAGAATCTGTTCCGTGCTTCTCCCCTGGCTGCTGGTGGTTGGCTGGCGATGTCTGGTGTTCTGGGCCTGTGGAAACCACTTCCATGTCTGCCGACATCTTCACATGGGATGAGGTCCAGAATTACCTCATCCTAACCAAGTACATCTACAGTGACCCTATTTCCGAAGAAGGTCACATTCTGAGCTATTGGGGATTAGAACTTCAACATATGACACTTTTGGGACACAAGTCAACACACACTGCCCAGTGTGCCTAACCTGCAGAGGAGCAGGGATTGCAGTCTGTTGTGATATCAGGGAGATAATTAGGGTCCAGGCACACAAACCATTTTTTAGTCAAGTTAAGATTTATTATTATTTTTTTAAGGGCCATAGTAAACCATTTCTACATTTTAAGCAGGGGAATGAAAATAATTCGATTTGTGGGTTTTTGAAAATATGTTAGTATTGATTTTTTAGAGAGAGAGTAAAGGAGAGATAGAAACATCAACGTGAGAGAGAAACATCCATCGCTACCTCCTGCACAACCCCTACTGGGGATCAAGCCCACAGCCCAGGCATGTGCCCTGATTGCAAATCAAACCAGTTTTTAAATGACTAATCTGGCCGCAGTGTGGGAGGTAGCTTAGTAGGTGGATAAGACACAGTGTTGCATCCCTCCACTTTTCTGTTTTAGAATTCCTTTAGTCCTACACCTAGATATACTTCTCCCAACTCCAAGGCCATGGATGCCACTGAGGTGCCCAAATCTCTCCCTTTTGTGAAATGTTCTCTTGGGAAATTGTCTATGCTTCAGAATTCATCTGTCATCCATAATGTTTTTCTCCTTGAGGCATAGAGAGATACCAGTTTACATCTGCAGAAAGAATTTAATTAAGTCAAATAACTCTTGGATCTTTTCAGACCATTGAGATTTCTCATTATAGTTCAAATGAAAATATTGCTAATAAAAATGTTTAGCAATTAATAACAGGACACTTTGTGTGTGGGTGTAAAATTTGTATAGAATACATTATTTAGGTCTAGGCTTTTGTAAAGCCGTAAGAGAGTTCTTCAAGTTCTTTCTTGGTCAGTGACTTGTACAGGCAAAAGCAAGTCAGCTTCAGGTGACTTTCCCAGAGGTCCTTCTGACCCCCCCCCCCCCATGTAAGCTGCAGGATTTCAGGTTTCAAACCCCACATCATGGGCAACCCCCACCCCCCAGCTGCTTTATGCTGATAGGCACAAAACCACTCTCAGTGATCTAATCTCCTCATAGGATTATGCCTGGGGATAATAAAATGTTACTAAATGCCCGTGAGAATTTAAAGATAGCCTTTGTAGTGAGGGTAATCTATTGTCATACTGCATGGTAGTAAAATGGAATGATATTGAAAATGATTAACAGAGCAATTAGAAGGTGTAGTGAAGGGGCCTCTGAGGCTGAGTTGCTGAGAAAGAAGGAAAGACCATCATTTAAAAATTTAAAAATTGATCTTAAGCCTCATCATGTGCTTCTGTGACCGTCATTGGCAGGATAACAAGGCTTATTCTGCTTTTTGCTTCAGTCCCCAAGTGAAAAGTTCTCTACTCTGTTACTTAACATTCAGAACTGACACATTCTTCGGCAATTATTTGTTCAGGACCTTCTGCATTAGCTAGGGTACAGCCTAAGCCAATGTGACAAGGAGAATCCGAACCCACGTCTAAATAAGAGAAGCTACTTTTTCTTCTCTCACACATGAGAGTTTAGGGGTGAGCAGTGCAGAGCTGGCGGGACTTCTCTGCTCTGTGATGCCCTCAGGAACCCAGGCTGGGAAGGGAGCCTCTGCCATCAGCATGTAGCTCCCGGGCTGCGTCCAAGGTGGTGGCCCCAGTTTTGTCATTTCCCAACCAGTGGGGGGGCGGGGAGTCCAGGTCAAGTAGCTTCATCTTTAAGAAAATGATATGAAAATTGCAAAATCATCTTTGTTATTTCATGACCACTCCTAGCTAAAAATAAACCTGGGAATAGTCTCTAGCTTGGCACTCTTATGCCTAGCTAAAACTTGGGGGGTTATTACTAAAAGTGATCCTGAGGCAATTAATCATTTCACTATTTGATGAGGAAATCAAAACCCATACAGGGGAATTGACTAACCCAAACTCCCACAGCTATTGAAACTTAGACTTTCAGACTCCTGGGAGGGGGCACACTTTACTAACTATGCCTGTTGTGCTATTCCCTCCATGCTGCTGATATAAAAATGCAAAACACAAAACTGTGGACAAAGGTCAGGAGTCTGTCATTTGGTCTCCAGGAATTTCTAGGAATTAATTAATGTTAAGTATTAATCTGAAAAACCCTTTCAATTTACTAAGGTGCTTGTCAGGATAGAAGATAATGGTAAGTTACCTTTACTCTAGTTTTCTCCATACCAATGAGCTGCTCTGAACCCTGAACACATATCACCCCATTGTTGCTTCTTTTACAAATTTTTAAATTTAAAAATGCAGCTTCCTGAGGAAGTCTGTCACTGTTTACCCACATTAGCTTTTTTACATATTATCCTTCATTCTGAGATTATCCACTGTTTGCTCAGATACACGAAGTCGCACACACACTATCCTTCCTGCCATCTCCTTGGGAGAAACGTGGATCGATCAAACAGAATTAGGTAAGTATTAGGTCTGGCATTTTGTAAGTGAGGACAAAGAATTATATTTCATTCTTCTTTAAACATAAGTATTAAAAGTAATACTTTTCAAGAAGACCTAATTTATCCTTGTTTTATTCTTAGAATTGTATTTCCTTGGAGAGGTTTTGACTAAACTTAGAAAATCTGTGTCTAAGCGGTGACACTTCCGTCTCTCTGGGCTTTTTCAGGTAATAAGATTTCTGTTTTCTCTTGATGGGTCCTGGGCGAGATGGCTTCCTCTTTACAGAATATCAATATTTCAGCTCCAAGGATGGTATCTGTCTGACTTAACGTACTGTAGAAACCCCGGGGTTGTATTTTTCTGAGACGAAGGTGGTTCAATACTATATATCCCCTTACACAACTGTTCAAGATGTGTTTGTGACTAAATACGAAGTCTTTAAAAGGCCCTCAGGGAAATAAGTGTTAGGATAGTGTTTGTTTTCCTTAGATATAATAAAGGTGGTTTTTCTTGTCCTTTTCTTAAGTTTGTGTATTGAGTCTTGCTAACTCTAGGAATAACATCCAGTGAGGGAAGTGAGAATGGTGGTACTCAAAATGATGCTTGAATTATTTCATTTTCAAATTCAAACATTTATTATTCTTATTTTGGTTCTTTTTTTATTTAAGAGAACTTTGTCCTCACCTCGCCTACCCCTCCCTCCACAGCAAACTTCATACTTCCGCCCTGTCTCCTCTCAGCCACTCACTTCTACTACCTACTCTCATCCAAACCTGGACACATCGTGCTGGTTTGTCTGTTTCAGTGGGAACCATGTCAACTCCAGAAGGTCAGACAGGAAGCTGGCAGAGTGGGAAGCCGCTGTGGTGGCCGTTACCCAGCAGCTGTGCCCAAACCTCTACCCCCCAGACTTCCCTGTCCACTGTGAGACTGTGAACTACTGATCCCTCAGGAGCCTTGTGTACTAGAAGTAATGGTGCTTCCTCTGCCCATGGCTCCCAGGGCTCCAGATGCACCTCACGTACGGGCTCCGAGCCCCTTCCTGAGTCTGACCCACTTCTACACCCAATCCTCACCCTAGGTCCTTAGTCTTGTCCCAGCTATCCTAGTGATCTTGGGTCCATGACCAATATTCTTTCGTTATTTTTAAGTTGTGACCAAGCAGTTCTGCCATGTCAGGGATTTAAAGAGCTTAGAGAATATGTAGTAACATTGCTTGTTCCAATAAACATTTAACGATAAAATCAAGTCATGTATTTAATTATACGCATGGTGTTTGTTGTGCTAGGAATCACATTTTATAGTAAGCTATCCGTTTTAAAAAAATAATGATATTTCTATGCAGCTAAGGTAAATTGGATAATCCAGAGAGTGGTTCAGATATGGGAGAATACAAGTCTGTTACTTTAGGCTTCTCTACTCTTTTAATTTTTCTTTTAAATACTCACCTGAGGATATTATTTGCATTTATCTTCAGATAGAATGAGAAGGAGGGAAGGCAGGAGAGAGAAAGAGAGAAACATCGATGTGAGAGAGACACATCGACTGGTTGCCTCCTGCATGACCCAGACCAGTGCTGGGACCCAGCCACAATCAAGGTACATGCCCTTACTGGAATCAAACCCGTGACTCTTTGGTCAGCGGGCTGACGCTCTAATTGCTGAGCCCAACTGGTCAACGCTAGGCTTCTCTACTCTTGATCAATTTCTTCTTCCCTAAATCCCAAGTTTTCTGCCCATATTCAAGCATTTGCCTTAAAACCACCTTAAGACAAGACAAGATATCATTATCTACCTGTTTTAAATTTCCAAAAGCTGGGATGAGTAGCAAGTTAGCCAAGAATTAAAAATTCAGATTTAAACTATGCTTAGTTTAGTTTTCCAAGGGGGAAAAAATAAAGTCACCATAGAGAAACTTATTCAGCTAATTAGAAAGCTAAGTTGGCAGTTGATAATGAAGAAGGAAAAGAAATAGTCTACCTATTGGAGTATGTTTTTTTTTTTTTTTAAATATTTCAAAAAGTATTATTTTTATTGTCTTGTAATTCCAAATTATTATAGAAAAATTAGAAGATGCAAAAAGAAAATACGTAATGCAGAGACTACTACTGCTGTGGGGAAATTTTACCCACACGAAGTAGAGGAAGAGGTGACATTAGTAGGGAAATCAGGAAGCAACCCAAAGCATCAAGGCACAATATAGCAACATTTTCACAACGCTCAAATGCTGTCATTGAATCAGATTGCTTTCCCAAATCCAACTTCAGAACATGGCTATGTGACTAAGTGAAACTGAGTAAAGAGGTCATTTTGGTATGGGGACAGAATGTAGAGGATTAGGAGTTTTTATGGAGAGAACCATGAAAATGCTAAAGGAGGGAGCCCTAGTCTGGAGCCAGGAAACCACACTCCCCCACGTGGTATTGTTGGTCCCTCCAGGCCTTGCTCACACTCCTCTTAGACACCTGGACATTCAACTCTTTTAAGTCAGTTCTTATACTGTCTTCTCTTTCCAGTACTCTCCCCTACCAAACGCTCCCACAACCTGGGCTTTTACGAGTAATAATAATGATAATATTCCAAAATTGACTAATGCTTACATAGCACATTACAGCTTAGAAACACTTTCATGCATATCATCTAATGTAGTATTTGTGTTAACGTTCATTCATTCAACTAATATTTAATGATCACTGGCTAACTTTCTAAGTGAACAGACGTCTAGTAAAAATAGGTGTCATAATCCTTCCTTTATATATGAGGAAGTATTGCATAGAAAGTTTAGGAAATTTTCCTGAGCAGACACAGCTTTTTTTTTAAAATCCAGAATTCAACTCTAGGACTGCTTACTCTAAGCACTATATATTTTTTCCATTGTATCTTGAATATGGAGCTAAAGGGTCAGTGAGTCAGAGTTTCTGTGACCAGCATCCTTAATGCTCTATAAAAAGAATATTTTTCTGATGGAATGTTAAGCCCTGAAGTTTGTTTGTACCTAATTTTTAGTGGATATCATGTCTGCAATTCATTTTCATATAAATATCTTATGCTGATAGGCAAATGCTGAAGGATTTCTTTGATTCAGACATAATGTCTTACTGTATTAAATCCAAACAGCTTTTCTAAGATTCACAGACAAAAATAGTAAATATCCTGCACCAAACAGCATGACTTAATTTCTTACTCCTTATGTTTGAATATACTGTATATAAATTTTATTAGAGGAAGGCTCTTGAGTGTTTTGTTCAGAGCAGTATTCCCAGTATCTAGATAGTGATCCACAAAATATGTTCAATAAATACTTTTTTGAATGAATGAAAGCACACAGCTCTTTGTTAGTATGGAGGCAATGATGAATGTAGAGTGTTTCGCATATATCATTTACTCAACAAGTTAAGCACCTGGCCAGACACCAAGCTAGGAACTAAGGATAAAATGGATTATGTACTGGTCAAATGATTTTATAACTCAGAACTTTCACATTGCAGGTAATAAAAGTCTAATGAACTTACTAATCAAAAAGAAAAATGATATATATGGCTCAGGTAGCCAGAAAGTTTGAGCAGTGTGGCTGTAGACATGGCTTACCGGGGGGGTTCATGTGCTATGAGGCATCTGCCTTCTCTTCACTCCTCTGTTCTGCCTTCTCTGTGTCAGCTTTAGGTAGGCTACCCTTAGCGAGGATGGAAGGCAGCAGCCCTGTGCCTTATGTCCCTGGTACACTTTTAGCAAGTGACTGCAGTAGCCTTCTTGAGAATTGTAATATAGATGAGAGATGCTGATGATCTGAACTAGGTTAATATCTATGGGAATAATAAGAGGTGAACTAATTTGAACAATATTTACAAGTGGGACTGATTGAATATAGGAGAAGAAAGAAAAAGAAGAATCAAAGATGACTTCAAATTTTCGACCAGGGAAACCAGTGAAATGTTAATGCCATTTACCAAGACTGAAGGTTGGCCAAATATTTTGAGGAAGAAGACTTTAGTTTGGGATATGTTGCGTTTGAGGTTTCAATAAAATTTTTCAAAAGGGGTTGGCACTGTGATCCAGAAAGTAAGGAAGAGATCTGGGCTGAAGACATCTAGTTGGAAGCCATCAGCATGAAGATAGTAATCGATGCCATGAGAAAGGTTAGGAGAGTGTGAACCAAAAAATCTTCATACAGAACCTTGAAGAACTCTTATGAATGAGGAATGGATAAAGGAGGAGTCCACAAAGGATACTGAAGAAGCAAAACCAAAAAATTAGAATTCTGTGTCATTAAAGTCAGGGGAAATGGTACTGAGGACAGTGTTACCAATGTTATCAAATATTGTTGAGAATTTAAGAAATATAAGGACTAAAACATATTGAAAATAGGGGTGGAGGTCTTGTCAAGAGCACTCATGATTTTGTCAAAAGCACTTCCGTGGACTAATAGGAGTGGAAACCAGATTGCAGTGTGTACTTATTAAGAATTGAGGAAACAAGTAGAAAGCTTCCAATATATATTTCTGTTAGCGAGAGGCAAAAATAGGATAATGACTGAAGAAGGACATAGAATTGAGGAAGCATTTTTGTATTTATTTATTTATTTTTAATCCTCACTCGAGCATATTTTTTCATTGCTTTTCAGATAGAGTGGGAAGGAGGAAGAGAGAGAAACATCGATGCGAGAAAGACACATTAATTTGTCCCGCATGACCCCAACCAGGGTCAGGGATAGAACCCCAACCAAGGTACGTGCCCTTGACTAGAATTGAACCCGAGACTCTTTGGTCCTTGGGCCAACACTGTAACCACTGAGCCAAACCGGCCAGGGCAAGGGTTGTTATTTTTAATTAGGAGAGACTAAAAAATATTTGCATGCTAATGGAAAGGAGCTAGTAGAGAGAAGCTGGAGAGACAGGAGAGAGGAAATAACAGAGCAAGGCTGAAGAGATGAGAAGAGATGGGTCCAGAGCATAAGCAGAGGGATTTGCCATTGTGGATGATAGAGTTGGGGTGGAGTGAGGGGGAGGCATGACCTCTGTGATTCCATAAACAACGACCGATTTTCTCCTTTAATGATGGATTGGGAAATGATTTCCACTTTCAAGAGGGTTATGTGTATGCAAGGCTGAGGGTCGGGGTGGTGGGGGTGGTGTGAGGGAGATAGGGGAGGTGGAGAACCCATCTGGATTCCTTGAAGTGTTTAAGGAAAAAACCTGGATCTTCAGAGTGCTCATTGGCACATGCTAAAGATGAATCCTATCACATTTGCGAGAGAAGGAGTTTTGAGTTTTGAAGTAAGCATTTGCATGAACCTTTGATTATGCTAAGGTAAAATAAAATCTTATTTTGAAATGCTGGATTTGAAATATAGTAAACTCAACTGCTCCACAAAGCAATGTAAACGACTGTTTTCTGTGGTCACACCAGCATTTCTAGATTATTACAGTGTTAACTGATTTTATTTCTCCTGAGCAGCTAGAACAAAGTAAAGATGTATTTTTCTCAGTGGGGAAAAATGAATGGATCCTAGGAATTTAGTTGAGAGCTGAGGAATGACTGATGGATTTTAAGAATAGATTTTCCTACTCTTTTGCACTGTGATTACATATATTTTCATAAATGTTCCATTTATTCAACAGGCCTTTACTAAGCATGTACTATATATCTGGCAATATTCTAGGTGTTTGAGATACATCAGTGTCAAAACAAAGACACCCAGTTGAGGGTAGCTTCTATTACAGCAGAATTCCTTTAGTGAAGTCTTGTGGAGAATAGTCTCATGTCAACTGTGTTTTGGAGAAAGGAAGGCGATATCTAGTTTTGGAGTGAAGTAGAGCAGAGACAATGGAGAGTAGTCTCTGGCATGGAGAGTAGTTATGAGATGATGGTGGTAGGGAGAAATGACAGGGAAACCTGGCAGTTACAGCCAGGAGAATGTAGGCTGTATTACTGATTCCCAGGACTTGTGAGGGAGACCCAGATGCTAATAATTTGGGTATCAAAAATAGGGAGAATGCAAGAAGCTAATGGGCTCTTGTGTATGCTTATAATAACAAAATAAGAGTCTTAAGTCTCAGACTATCAATTATATTACCTGGATTGGGAGAAAAATAGGTGGCATCAGAAATGCTGTTGGGGGAATTGAGCTTAAATCTTATTTATATCCATTGCATATAAGAATGCTGTCTTCTCTCATGAGTGCTCACTGTGGATGGAAGGTTGAGAATCATTGGTGCTTCTGTTCACCGGGGATTCACTTGTCAATATAGTTTATTGAAAAGCAATGTAGAGATCCTCTAATAGAAGCCTAGATTACATTCCTCTTGAGCTGTTGCCAGATGGAGATGTTTTTATACGGGGTGGTGTAAAAGTGGGTTTACAGTTATTCGTATAAAAAATAATACAATAATAAATAAATAATAATACAAAACTAAACTCTGTGTTTCATGTACTCACAATCGTAAACCTACTTTTGCCCCACCCTGTGTTTAATCCAAGGTTATTGTCCTTGTAAATATTCTTCCGTCCACACTACATGGTCATAGTTATATGGTTAATCAAATGATTCTTCTTGAAAACCACAAATTGTGTAAGAATAACTTAGGTTATTATATTTTATTCTATTTCTTTCCAGAGTTTTTCTTCACTAACAAAATTATATTCATTTTATTCCAGGTACATCAGTAAGTAATGCCTTTTTGTGTTCTCTGATTACATTTACGATGTTAATATGTACTTCCAAATTCAGTTTAGGCTTATATTTTATAGTATATGATATATTTGTTTGGTTGTCTAACTACATAGAACAAAAAATGGACTTTCATTTATTTTATTTTTTTAAATCCTTACTTGAGGATATTTTCCCATTTGTCTTCAGATAGAGTGAGAAGGAGAGAGAGAGAGAGAGAGGAAGAGAGAGAAACATTGATGTGAGAGAGACACATCAATTGGTTGCCCCCTGCATAATCCCTCCCAGGGCTGGGGACCAAACCACACCGAGGTACGTGCCCTTAGCTGGAATTGAACCCACAACTCTTTGGTCTGCAGGCCAACACTCTAACTGCTGAGCCGTACCAGCCAGGGCCCAAATGGACTTTTAATTTAACCTCTTGCTTATGGAGTTATTGACCTAAAACAGTTATTGACCTTCTGGGTAACATTAATACGATTTGAAGACTATATAATAACAAAATAAAAACATTTAAACTGTCAGACATACATAAATGTTTTGTTTGGCCTATGTGTGAAGCTCTCCCTTAGTTTCAGTTTTGCTTTAAACATCTCCACATCTTTTTCAATTCCATATCAGATTCTTAAAATTCATGTTAGTAAGGTCTGCTGTGCTATGCACCATAATGCCACTCCCCCCAAAAGATCTCCATTTCCTAATTCCAAGGACCTGTGAATATGTTAATTACATATAACATATGTAATAACAAAGGGGAATTAAGGTGGCTAAATAGCTGGATTTAAAATAGGGAGATTATCCGGGTGGACACAATATGATCATAAGAGTCCTTAAAAATGAAAGGCGACAGCAGAGGCATCAAGGGGGAATGCGATTACAGACCAAAGGCACAGGGGTATGAAATGTTGCTGGCACATACAGGAAGGCAGTCATGGGCCAAGGAATATGGGTAAGGAAAAGGATTCTTCTCTAGAGCTTTCAGAAAGGAAGGAAGAGCTGCCGACACCTTGATTTTAGCTTCAGACCTCCAGAATGTTGACATAACACATTGAGTCATTTTAAGATACTAAATTTGTGTTAATTTGTTATAGCATCAATGGAAAACTCATATACCTGCCATTTGCAAGATTGTGATATTTATATTTTGAATGCCTTATCTTGCTATTTGTACTCTCTCTGCTTCTTTAATGATATGTCCCGTGAGAAGCATAGATAAGTCTGAGTAGATAAATTTGGGAGAATTGACATCTTTACTACATTGAGTTTTTCAATTAATGAACATGGCATGTCTCTTAATTTTATTAGGTATTGTTTGCTTTCTTTCATTTATGTTTGTAATTTTCAGTGTATATATATTCTATATATCTTTTGTTAGACTTATACCTAGTATTTCATTTTCAAATTATTGTAATATTTAAAACATTTTTCCTTTCTAATTGTTTATTGTCAGTACATAAAAATATGATTAATATTTGTGCATTGACCCTATGTACTGAAACTTTGCTAAAGTCACTTAGTATTAGGATGGATCACTAGAGACTTTCTATATGAAAAAATATTATCTATAAATATAAAAAGTTTTACTTCTTCCCTTCCAATCTAAATGCACTTCCCTCCCTCCCTCCCTCCCTCCCTCCCTCCCTCCCTCCCTCCCTCCCTCCCTCCCTCCCTTCCTTTCTTTTTGCCTTATTGCATTGGCTAGGATTTTCAGTATGATAATGAATAGTAGTGGTGAGAGTCATATTTTTGCCTTGTTCCAATTCTTGAGAAAACATTCACTCTTTTATTTTATTTTTTAAAAATAAGTTTTTATTGATTTTAGAGAGAGAGGAAGGAAGAGGGAGAGAGAGAGAGAAACAAGGGTATGAGAGAGAAACATTGATCAGCTGCCTCCTGCACACCCCCTACTGGGGATTGACCCTGAAATCTGGGCATGTGCCCTGATGGGGAATCGAACCATCAACCCCTGGTGCATGGGATGACACAACCAACTGAACCACACCGACCAGGCAAACATTCACTCTTTTAAAGTTAAGTATGGTGTTAGTGGTATTACATTGAGAAACTTGCCTTCTATTTTTCATTGGCTGAGAGGTTTTTATAAATTATGACTGGATATTGAATTTTGTCAAATGCTTTTTTGCATTAATTGATATAGTTTTGTGAGTTTTTAAAAAGTTTATACACTGTTAATATAGTGAATTACATTGGTTGAATTTTGAATATTGAACCAGACTTGCATTCCTGGGATGAACTCCACTTGGTCCATGGTGTGTTATTCTTTTTGTATATCTCTGCATTAAATTTACTAATATTTTATTGAGGATTCTAAAATCTGTCTTCCCAAGAGATATTGGTTTGTAGTTTTCTTGTATTATCTTTGTCTGGTTCTAGTGTGAAAATAATGCTGGCCTCAAAATAAGTTGTAAAGTGTTCTCTTATCTTTTAATTTTTGGAAGAGATTATGTAGAATTTGTATTCTTCTTTCAGTGTTTTGGTAAGATTCACAAGTGAAACTATCTGGGCCTATGGATATTTTGTTTGAAATGTTTATAACTATAAATTTAATTTTCTTAGTACTCATGCCACGATTCCAGTTTTCTGTTTTATCTTGGATGATTTCAGATAGTTTGTGGTTTGGAGTAGTCCATTTCTTTATTGTCGTCAAATTTATGTGCATAGATCTCTGCATCGTGTGCCCTGTTTTTTCTTTCAGTGTCTGCAGAGTCTGTTGTGACATCACTTCTTTCATTCTTATTTTCAAAGTCTTTACATTTAGATCTGACCTGTGCCTATATCATTAGTGGCAAGTTTGAGACCAGGGCAATGATCTCTTAGTTTAGTTCTGTCTTTCCTGTGCTGACTAGTGTCAGATCCATACCTGCATACAGCCTGAATAGGGGTGAGCCTCGATATTCACAGCCAACTTTATAGGATTGCTTTCCTGAGTTTCTCTCTCTCTGTGATTTTCCTATTACTTTCCAGGTCCCTGAGCCTTCCCTTTTCAGTCCTGCTGCCTGAAAGCTGAAAGTAGATTTACTCTGCTCCGTTGGACATTTCTCATGACCACCAGTGTTTGTGGCCTGGTGGTCAAAACACAGAGAGTGCAACAGGGAGAGCACCACTCTTTAGGTCTTAGGACCACACTTCCTCTTAGTAGGGAGAAAGTTTCCCTTCCCTCAGAGTTTTAGGCACCTGCAGGTCCTCATGCACTGTGCTGTTAGTAACCTCTCATCCGCTCCTCAAGCCTAAACTAGAGAGCTTTTCTGAACTTCTTCTGTCTTCACTGATGCTTACTTCTAGGTTTGGGCGTGCTTGGAATTTAGGCCAGGGATACCAGTGGTAAAGAAAGGTAAGTATACTTCCCGTGGTACTCCAAATCCAACCTTCTTTCCCGATCCACTTGCTCCGAGTCTTCAAATAGCTGCTCTGTGCATTAGTCTAGTGACAGAGACAGGATACAATGTGTTTATTCAGTCTTACTCCTAACTGGAACTGGATAGGAAATTTTCATTAGATTGGAAGGCAATGTACTTTGAACTGATGAACACTTGCAATTGTAAATTTGATGGAGGACCAGCAGTGGTCCTATGGGATGGTGGTGATGGGGGGGTTATATGAAGACCAAAGTTCAGCTTCTTCTTCATAACTTCACTCAGAGCTGCCCCAGCTTCCAAATTAATTATCCCCTGCCCTTGTCCCTCCCTGGCTTCCTTAAAGGCCCCGATTATAAAGATTGGAGTTCTTTTCTGCTCAGGGACACCATTTACCATGAGTCTTAGTGTCATAAGATTACAAACTTATCATCATAGAAATCTACCTCCATAGCCTATTTTTCTATTGATGGTCTCATCTGTCAATGTTTGCTAATTATCATCATTTTTATGACGTCTTTAGTAATCTTAAAGACAACTGCATATAAAATTTCTTGGATAAAATACAAAGAAACTTATATCTTTATAGCTTCACTTTAAGCTATTTAAAAAAGTTTTTTTGACTGTTAGTTAACCAATTCAGTAGCATGTGAGAGTACACACTGCTTCAGAGCACAAAGAAAGATGATTATATGTAATTTGCTGGAATCCTCCTTATGTTTATGTCACCAGTAAATCTCCTGTAAGCAGTTTAGTTGTTCACACACTGAAAAATATGTGGATTAGGGAGAGTAAAAGACTGTGTGGGAATTTACAAAGATCAGGAACGCTGGCTGGTCCCACTGAATCCAATTTTCTCTTCTTCAAAATCAGCTTAGAATCAGAATATAATTGCTGAAATGGACTAGTATTGGGAAGTTAGTCTAATTTATGAAAAAACAGGATTAAATTACTTACTCCAGGTTACACAGCCAATAGATGCCAAGACCACACCTAGGCAATAGGTCTTCTGACTTCCAGGCTATTGTATCATGTTCATGAAACAATTCTAAAGGAGTCGCCGTTAGCCAGAATGATATTCAGGCTGCCAGGGGCCACCAAATATAAGAGGCATGCAGGAAGTTTATGTTCTTTTGAAGCCTATATCCTGACTTTACTTCTTGCTTGGGACAGTTGAATTCTTTTGTGTGCTTATGTATACATTCAGCTTAAAGGTCAGGAGAAGGCTAAAGGTCAGGGGATTTATGACTCTGCATTTGGTCACTCAACAGGACACTATCACAAGCATTTGCTTTGGGTATAAACCCAGCTGCGTCATCCACAGCAACCATAATGAAAGCAAATATTCATTGAGAGCATATGTGTGCCAAGCATCAGATTGGTCACTAGTGATAAAAAGGGTGGGCCAGGTTCAAACCCTGCCCTCTGTGAGCTCAGTGTGGTGTGGTCTTCATCTGCAGAATTTTTCCTGAGCTAAAGAATACATAATTGGAAGTCAATTTTTTTTTCCTTTTCTCTGTCTTCTATTTTGTATTCATTATTCTTTCTAAATGTGGGATATCCCTTTAAGAACTATTTTACTTGCCTTTTTGAAGGCCCTGAGACATCTTTGGTGAATAAAGAACCAGTGGTATAAACAGACAGATTCTTCATACTGCCTCTTTAAAGGGGGAATCACACTTATTTTGGTTTCTTTAACACCTCTGGCAGCCTCAGATCTAGGAGTGCTGCTATGTCTCTAGGTTCTTGTCCTCATCCCTGCTAACATCTAGAGGGTGCTGGATAGCTCTAGAATCCATCTCTGGTTCTGCTTTCTCAGCATCTGCTCTGATCTTGAATGGCTGGGCTGCGTCCTCTACCGCATTTGACCTGGGCTGGGCCGGACCATGTTCTCTGACTCACCACCTCCGTCAACATTGATATCATTACTAGTCTTACCCTGTTACACAGATAAGTCATCAACATACATCTGTAATATGCTGAAAAATTATATGCTATACACTGAATTACATAAGGAAGGAAGGAAGGTTAGGGTGCAGAACACACAATACAGAGTACAGATGATGTAGTTATCGAATTCTATACCTGAACCTTATATGAATTTATTAACCAATGTCACCCTATAAATTCAATAAAATAAAAAATACAAATTATAATTTCTACCAGTTATTATTTATTCTATGTATTACACACACAGACACACACACACACTATGTTGTTTCAGAATATATTGAATTTATAGATTAAATTGGAGAAAAACTGACATTTTGCAATATGAAATATTTACCTCAATGACAATGGTATTTCTCTTTAGTCTTCTTTTATGTTCTTCAGTAAAAATACATAGTTTTCTCTATAAAAGCTTTACATATTATTCCCAGGCATTTTATAACTTTTGTTACTCTTATGAGTGGAATTTGCATTACATATTCAAATTGGTTATTGAGGTTCAGGCTGCTATAACAAAAATACTACAGAGTGGAGGGCGGGGGGTGCTTCAAGAACAGCCATTTAGTTCTCACCGTTCTGGAGGCAGGGGAGTCCAAGGTCAAGGCACAGGCAGACTCTGCTTCTGGTGAGGACCCTTCCTGGTTCATAGAAGGCTGCTGTCTCCTGGCTGTGTCCTCACATGGCAGAAAAAAGCAAGAGAACTCTCTGGGGGTCTTGTATAAAGGCATTAATGCCATTCATGAGAGGTCTCCGCCCTTATGACCTAATTGCTTCAAAAGACACACCTCCAATATCACCACTTTGGGGTTAGGTTTTCAACATATGAATTTTGAGGGAACACAATCATTTAGTTCATAATAGCAACTCCTCATTCTAAAGATATTAAAACAAAGAAAAAGAAAGTAAAATGAAGGTAAGAAGGAAGGAAGGAAAGAAGGAAGAAGGAAAGAAGGAAAGAAGGAAAGAAGGAGGAAGGAAGAAAGGAAGGAAGGAAGGAAGGAAGGAAGGAAGGAAGGAAGGAAGGAAGGAAGGAAGGAAGGAAGGAAGGAAGGAACAATAAAATGAAATAGAATAAAGAAATCTGTTTCATTGTGGTTCTTTGGAAAAAGGTGGGGTGATTAAAAGGATGGTTTCTGGTAGGAACTATGGCCGGTTTTTGCTCTGCTTTGCACCTTAATTCTGCTAGATTATAACATCAAGTATTTTCAAAGTGATGACAGCTAATGAGGTCAAAGAAGTACAGTGGCTCCCAGAGATTTTATTTGTTCAATGACTTGATGCCTTTGGCCTCTTTAGTATTTTATGTCTTCAAGGCTTTAAACCCCAAACCTAAGAGAACATGGCAACTCTTATCACACAATATATAACACAATATTTTTATTTAGAAGTAATATAAGTGATGATTGTGGTGAATAAATAGGGCCAGTTCAAGGAGGAATCAGACACATTGGCTTCTACCATCTAGATTAGGTATCTTCCAGAGTTACTGGTCGTTGTAGTGTTTTATTAAGATCGGAAGCCCACTATGTTTACCTGGAGGCCTTCAGCTTGACTCCCCATTCCTTAAGGGGGAAATCAAGAGACTACAGGTTGGAGGGCCCTTGGTGCTCCTCCAAGGAGTTTCAATGAGGATTGATTAAGGCAGAACACCTAGACTCCTTTAGGACTTACAGATCCAAGGCCTGGGACTTTTTGTAGCAATGCAGACAAGAGGATTTCATGAGGTATTTCTGCACATCATGTATTGTTCTGTGAAGATTCTGACGCGTTAAGTGAGATTCAGCCTAAAGGCTTGGCTTATACCTTGGAATATCAGGAGAGAATGATGGTAGGGATTATGGTCTGAGGGAGTCTAAATGCCATAGAAAAATCCATAATAATAATAACAACAACAACAACAACAACAACAACAACAACAACGGATAACATTTATTAACTGCTTTACTTGTCGTATCTATTTGTTCATTATAATACCCCTGAGAGAATTGTTTTCCCATTTTTACAAATGAGGAAACAAAAAGATTGTTAATCACTCAAGGTCCCATAGATAGAAAGTGGAATTTTTCTTTGTCACACATGCAGACTGTTTAAATGACTCAAGGTAGAAAAAGAAGATAATGCTACTTAAATGTGTTTTATTCTTGCAATGGTTACAATATTCAATCATAGTTTTAGATCTGGAAGATGCCCTTTGATTTTATGGTAGATGATCAGAAACCCCAAAAGGCTCATTTGACCAAGATTATACAAGTGACAAATGGCAGAGCTGAGATTAAAACTCAAGTCTTTTGACAACAAAGGCAAAGTCTTTCTATTAAATTTTTTTTTTTTTGCAAAACAATCGAAAAACATTTATTATACTGAAATGTATACATCCTACTATTAAAAAAACCAAGTAGTCAATATGCTAGTGCCATAATTTGTTTCACTGGGACGGACTACTGTTCAACACCACTTGGTATAATTTCAAGTTTGATGATGGTTGAATTCAGAGAAGTTCAGAAAGTTGAATTGGCTGCCAGTAATCACATAGTAAACAGGAATCTGCTACCATCTAGTGGGACAACTGAGTAATATTTTTGAAAAGTTTCAGATCCTGTACAAGTATACCTTGTCAGAGAACATGGGTGAATAAGGAATTATAGAGGTTCTGCCAACATTTTACAGAAGAGAAAATGAGGAGATTGAATGAAATCTCCAAGGTCATACAAGGTGGCAAAATTAGAATAAAATTCTGGTCTCTTCACTTGTGGTTCAAGTCTCTTCCAGTATTCCACCAATAGTAAAGGAAAAGTCCTTTCAATTCACAGAAGCCAAAGTCAAAGTATTTTTCTAAAGCATTGTGAGGATTTCAGTGCATATAATGTCACTGAACTTTGTATTTTGGCAGTCAGTTCTTAGTTACATTAATGGAAAGAAAACTGGTGTATGTAATATGGACATGTATCTATACCTCCATATTTGTGCACTTTATGGCTATTTCTATCCCTCTATCTATATAATCCTTTTTCTTAGGCTAACACTAGAATAAATTTCTTTTTCTTGGGTACTTGATAATTTATGATAGCCTAGAATTACACTGAATGGCATTAGACTGCTGATCAGTATTTTTTAAAAAGTCAATAAAATTTAAGAAGGTTAATAGAGTATATAGTGTATCTTATATAAAATAGACCTTAAGCCATTATAGCCATAGCAGTAGAGGAATTTTGTAAAAAGCTTCAAAGATGCTTATTTCAAAAACAGATTTTTATTTCTATTTTTGATAAATTTATTTTGCATTGCTGGGAGCATATAAGATCTACCACAATAGACTGATAAATATTCTTTAAAAACTGGGTTCTTGAGTCTGTGCATGAAATGGGCAATACCTTAAAATCATGGAGGTTCCTCTCTGTCATATTTTCTAGCTTGTTTCTTCAATTCTTTTGTCTGAAACAATGTACTGAATATCTGGGGGAGTAAGAACTATTTATTTAAAATAACTATTGTTCTTTTGAAAAAACATAAGGGGAGCTGAGACAGAGAGAGAAACATAGACTTCTCTCAGGAAAAAGCAATTCTTGACTTTTTTTGGATGATCTCATCCATATGGGAGATTTTGGAGATTTTCTTGATTTTCACCTCTTTTCTATATTTTCTGGATATACTTCTCTAAGCCCTTCTCATAGGTGGAAGTCATTCTTAGGTGTCGTATAAAAAATCTTTCATTTATCAGGAAGTTGGACACATTTAAACAATTCCACTGTATTTTCAGCAATTTATAATAATAACTAAAAGAAAGAAAACTTTAAAACCCATGAACCCAGACAAAAATACATGAAATAAGCCTGACAATTAGAATATGTAGGTAGAAAAAGCCTTTCTGATCAAACCATGAAAAGTTTCTTTTATCCTAATTTTGGGCATAATTTATAGAAGCTGCTCTTTCTTAATTAACCACCATGCCCGATGGGCAGAGACAGTGGGGTGTACAAGTTGAGTACATGGGCTCTGAGGTTAGATTGCCCAGCTTGAACCCCAGCTCCACCACGATTTACTATTGAGTAACCTTTAGCCAGTCACTTAATCTCCCTATGTGTCAGTATCCTGATGTATAAAATAGGCCTAATTATTGTAGCTATTTCACAGAGGTTTATTTGTGTGTGTGTGAATAGGAGATAATGCAGTTGAAGTTTTTTGAACAATGCTTGACAAATAGTAAACAATCATTTTCAGCTATTAAAATACTTACTGCTGAGGGTCTCTAGTCAGAGATCTTGAAGAGGTCCAGGTCTAGCTTAGTGGCTCCATGAATCAGATACCTTAAAAAAACAAAACAAAACGAAACAATCTCCATTCTATCCATTTAGAAATAATTATGTTCCTTGGAGAATAGTTCTTCAATGTCTTCGAAACAGCAGTGTCTCCTCTGAATGTACTGAATCTGACACTACTCTGTACTATGGGGAACGGGGTGGAGCTATGCAAATTAGTCTAAAGTTAAGGAAGCCATTATCTTTCTCAACTATTGTTAGATATCAGAAGAGTAAAAGACAATTAGGCCACTGTTCAAGAGTACGTGGACAATGCCAAGTTCTGGCCTCGTCCTTGGCTTACTGGTCCCTGGGCAGGAGATGACATGCACAGTGGTCTCTGAGAGTGATGTCTTCAGGCCAGGCTGGGCCTGTGCCAAGGAGACATGGGCACTGGAGTCTCAGAAGATTTACATTGGAGAATTCCTTGGAATATCACATCATAGCCTCCTCATCTCTCTCAACTATTGTTACAGACCATGGAAGAGGTCTTGAAAAAAAGCCATGGACAGTGGGGCCCTGGACTATACCTCATGTATAGCGGTGAAAGTCATGGAATAGCACTTTGAGATTTGATACCTTATTTTCATATCTGAGTTAGAATATGTTTTCTTTCTTGTTGGATCTCAAGTGCAGAAAGTTAGTTAATGATATTAGTCACACTCTTTAGTTAATGCAAGTCCCTGTCTTTGGTTTACACAAGATTCGGCTCTTCTTTAATTTATCCATTTCCCTCTTTCTATAAGTAACTATTTTATGTGCTTTCTATGTATATCCTTGCATTGTATGTGTTCTTATGAAATATAAAACTGTGATTTGCATGTATGCATTTTTAATTTATGTAGATGGTCATGTGTAAAAAATGTCATTGTGTTGATTATATTTTCCTTTTGTCAGTACTATGAATTTAAGATCCATGTATGTTACTGTATATACATCTCCTGGTATTTTTTTAAGTCCTCGCCCAAGGATATTTTTCCATTTATCTTCAGATAGAGTGGGAGGGAGGGAGGAAGAAAGGGGGAGAGAGAGAGAGTAAGAGAGAGAGAGAGAGAGAGAGAGAGAGAGAGAGAGAAAGACACACCAACAGGTTGCTTCCCACACAACCCTGACCAGGGCCAGGGACTGAACCATGACTGAGGTATGTGCCCCTGACAGAAATCAAACTCTCAACTCTTTGGTCCATGGGCCAGTGCTCTAACCACTGAGAGAACTGGTCAGGACTCTCCTGGTATTTTTAATGTCTGTATAATATTCGGTGGTATGCATCCTTCACATTCTACTTGTTTATCTTTCTAGGCTAGGGCTGGATATCCAGCTTTTGTGTGATGCTCTTCCTACACAAAGGGCACTACCAAAGCATCCTCATACATGTTCTCTTGTAGACCCATGAGAGACTCAATCAATCTAAATATCATCTACCTGTGGCTGTCTGCCTGCCTGCCTGCCTGTGTGTGTGTCTCTATCTGTCTATCTTCAGGTACAAATAGGGTCAAAGTTTAGGCATATATATAATTCACCAAGGGCCTGCAGATTCCTTCCAGAACACATACACAGAGTGCACTCCAACCGGCATTGCGCGAGGGTTATTAACTGCATTATCTTTGCCCTGGCTGGTGTTGCTCAGCGGTTAGAGAATCAGCCCATGCACAGAAGGGTCCTGGGTTCGATTCCTAGTCATGGGCATGTACCTGGATTTCAGGTTTGATCCCTGTCCCTGGTTGGATTGTGTGTGGGAGGCAGCCCATGGATGTGTCTCTCTCACATCAATGCTTCTTTCTTTCTCACTCCTTCTCCCCCTCCCTCCCTTCCACTTTCTCTAAAAATCAGTGGAAAAAATATCCTTAGGTGAGGATTAACAACAACGACAAAACCCTGCATTTTTTAATTAATAGGCTTTAATTTTTTAGAACTGTTTTAGATTTAGAAAAAAAATTGAGCCAATGGTTTGAAGCGTTCCCATACTCCCTCCTTCCACTCCTGCACACAATTTCTCCTAGTAACATTTTATATTAGTACGATACATTTGTTGCGGTTAATGAACCATGGTTTATTCATATTTCCTTAGTTTTTACCTACGATTCTTTTCTTGGTCCAGGATCCCACACAGGGCGCACACTGTGCTCACTGTTCACGTGAGCTCAGCTCTTCTTGGCAGAGGCAGCCGCTTGGACTTCTCTTGTTTTTGGTGACTTTGAGTTTTGAGGAGTATTGGTCCAGATATTTTGTAAATGTTTTCCTATTGAAATCTGTCTGCTGTCTTCTCATTAATAAATTGAGTTTATGGAATTTTAGGAGGAAGATCAGAGAGGTAAAGTTTCATTTTAATTCTATTATATCAAGGGTACATATTATCTACGTGATTCTGACTGTTGAGGTTGGCTTCGATCACCTGGTTGAATCAGTATTTTTCAGGTTTCTCCATTGTAAAGTTTCTCCCTCCTCCTCCTCCTTTTTTATACTACAATCTTTGGAAGGCAGTTACTATGCAAAGCCTGAATTTAAAGAGTGGGGAGTTATCCCTCCCGCCTTTGGGGGGGGGGGGTGGAAATCTACATAATTCATTTGTAATAGTTTTGTAGGGGAGTTTTGTCTCATCTCTTATTTATTGACACACACAAAATTGTTAACATGTTATCCCCGTGGGAAATAACTTTAGCAAATGAAGTATATTGCTTACCTTTAGTTCCTTTTGACTTTAGTCTTACAGACTTTATTTCTGAAGTTATATAAGTTGACACCTTTTCCCCCAACCACTTTGGTGAATTTGTTTCATATAATTGTAACACAGTTAGACTCTCTTGTCATGCTCTGCATTCGTTCCTGGGATTCTCAGCCTCCTGAATGATGTGATTCCATTGCATACATTGAGGCTCACTATTTGTGTTGGGGTTTGACAAGTGCATAATGTCACCTACGCACCATTATGCTATCATACGGAGCTGTTTCACCGCTCTAAAACTTCCCCGTGCTTGACCTATTCATTTGATTTGATGAATTTTTCTTTTTATTTGTGGATTTTGTTATATTTTCTACATTTTAATACCTTGTTGGTTTTAGAATTGCAAATATATTTTTTATCTGCATGTGTCTGTGAACTTTACCCATCTGATTAATTTTATAATATCTAAACTTATTCTATGAACTACTTCTCAGATTACTGATATAAAAAGTAACTTTTTAAAACATTGGTGATTTTGTTTCTGCTCAGCAAGTCTACATTGGACTTAGAGTTCTGTTCACATCATCTCACCAGCCTTAGACAAGTTCTGTCATGTTTTGCATGGCTACTTCCAATGGCAAATGTGTTGATTTAAGAATTTCTAAATGAGCAACTTGTATCTCTGATTCTCTCGCTCTATCTTTTGGTGCCCCTTCTCCTTCTCCAAGGCTTTCCCCAACAACCTCAGTTACTCCATTTCCTAAAGGCCAGGGAATATTCAGATGGACACCCCACCCTGGCCCCATCAGTGTGGCTGGGCCAGTTGCCATTTTGTTCATGGTCTTCTGTCCTTATTGTTCAGTGTCCCATTCTGATTTGTCAGAACTTATGCCGTAACAATTGTTGAATACGTTGAATCTCGCCCCCGTTAAAGGCCATTGCCTCATCCCTTTCCTAACAAGAGTATCTTTTAAGAAAGTCTCTGGGGTCTAAGTTATTTATATATATATATTTATGAATTGGGTCAATGTTATGTTTTCTTTCCTTAAATTAATTAATTTGTTTATTTATTTATTTTGAGAGAGAGAGAGAGAAACATTGATTTGTTGTTCCATGTATTTATGCACTCAGTGGTCTTGTATGTGCCCTGACTAGGGATTGAACCAGGAACCTTGGTATATTGGGACAGTGCTCTAACCAACTGAGCTACCTGACCAGAGGTAATGTCACATTTTCGAGGGCACTGAATTGAAGATGAGTTGAAAGAATTTTGTTCCAGGCAGGGGTAATTTGGAGGAAGGGGTAAGATCACTGCGGGATTAGCTGCCTCACAAATAGGAAGACGGTGCATGCCCACGTACTACAGTCTGGTCTCCTGCAGTGTCTACTGTTCTCAACTATTTTCTCCCACCCATGTGCTTCTAAAATGTGGGTTACCTATTGAGTCCTTTGGCTTCTATTATCAGACAATATATATTTTTTAATCCTCACCCAAGGATATTTTTCTATTTATCTTCAGATAGTGTGGAAGGGAGGAAGAGAGAAGGGGGGAGAGAGAGAAACATCAATGTGAGAAAATAAACATCGATGTGGCTACCTCCCACACGAGTCCAACCAGGGCTGGGGATGAACTGCAACCGAGGTACTAAGTGCCCTTGACCAGAATCAAAACCACAACTCACTGCTCCATGGGCCCACGCTCTAACCACTGAGCAAAAATGGCCAGGGTGAGCCAATATATTTTTTTAAGAAAATAATTTTTTTCTGGGAAAGAGAATACCAAATTAAATCATCTTAAAGTATTAACCCAGTTTAAAGACTGGATAAACTTATCAAATGTAATAATAAAAACACAAATACATTGTTATCAGAACACTGGAAACCTTGAGAAAATTTTGAATAAAGAGGGGGATTAAGTAAAAAGCACAACATTCCAGAGCTGAGGGCCTTCGGAGCCATCCTCTGTCTCCTCCCTGCTTGCCCAGCTAGGTGGTCCAGACCCTGACTGTGTACAGGTGGCGCCAGGCCTTGTTTTAAGTATTATTATTTGATGTTCATCTTCCTATCACTAAAGTAGACAAGAACTATAACACCAAACAACTTATGGTGACTTTTCAACTAGAGGCTGGTGACTGATGCATCATTCTCGTCCTTCGGGGCTTCACTTCCCAGATGGAATTTCAGGAAGACTGACTTGGCTGGTGCCGTGCAGGAAGCAAAATGGCAGAAGGCGTGCTCCTTGCACTGGGCGAGAAGGGCTACCATGTAACCTTCCTGGAGCTGACTTGAGTAGCAGAGAGCTTGTGCTGATACTCAAATTTTAAAACTTCCCACTGAGTTTCTTCTCATTTTCGCCTCAGGGTCCCCTTCTTTCTGCCTTTGTCATTTACCTCCTGTCCTTCTTAGGGGAGAGGGGTCCCTCTGAGGATAGGGACTATGCTTTGTAAATGCTGAATAGAGGCTCAATACTTATATATTTAAAAGATAATGTGGCTTGGAGAGTATTATACTGAGTGAAATAAGCCGTTCAGATCTCACTTAATTATGGTTTATCATGAACAAGATAAGCTATTGATTAAAATAGATCCAGGGACATGGAAGTGGGGAACAGACGGACAAAACTCAGAGGAATGGGTGGTGGGAGGGGTAGGAAGAGGTAAGTCAAAGAACTTATATGCATATATGCACAACCAGTGGATGCAGACATTAGGTTGGGAAAAGAAGGAAGGGGGTGGGAGGAGGAGGGGGGTCAATTGGGGAGAAAAGGGGGGACATCTGTAATACTTTTCAACAATAAAAAAATGACAATGTATTCTGTAAAATATGGCCGAGCTAGATAGGCTCTTCTTGTGGAAATGGGAAAAGGGAAATATAAATATAAGCTTTTCTATTTTTTAACCTGATTAAGGTTGATGGTGAAATATTCTTCAGAATTGCCATGTGTATCCAGCTACTCATTTCAGTGTCAATAGGGTGTGTATAGAGGTTACCAGTATATAGGGTCTGGAGTCAAAGTATCTGAATTTAAAAACCCTAGCAGTGCAAACTAGTTTTTGACCTTGGGAAGATAATTTAACCACACTGTGCCTCAACTCCCACATCTATAAAATGTGGGTAGTAATAGTACCTACCCCATGGAGGTCTATGAAGCTAACGTACAGATGGTGGTTTTAAAACATCCGCAATTTATTTGATTCTCCATTCATCAAAAATGCAGTTTATTTCCTCTCTGCTTGAAACTAGATGGGCCTTTGCACTGCTCGTTGAATAGAATGTGGTGGAAAGGATGCTGCCAGACGTCTGAGGGCCAACTAGAAAGGACAGCTCTGCCGCTACAATAGCCCGCCCTCATCCTCAGGGAGTGCACCCCGAGACCCTCAGTGCGTGCTTGAACCCGTGGAGAGTACCAAGCCCTAGGTATTCAATGCTTTCCCCTATGCATACATACCTATGGTAAAGTTTTTTTTTTTATCCTCACCCGAGGATATTCTTCCATTTTTTGTACAGATAGAGTGGGAGGGAGAGAGAGAGAGAAACATCGACGTGAAGGGACACATCGAGTGGCTGCCACCCACACGACCAACCAGGGCTGGGGACAAACTGCAACCGAAGTTACGTGCCCTTAGCGGGAACCGAACCCGGGTCTCTCCAGACCGCAGGCCGACGCTCTAACCGCTGAGCCAAACTGGCCAGGGCCCTATGGTAAAGTTTAATTTCTGTATTAGGCAATTTTATGGACAGAAGATATGTTATTCAAAATAATTTTTAGTTTATTGATTTTAGAGACAGAGGAAGGGAGAGGGAGAGAGAGAGAGAGATACAAACATCGATGACAAAGAACATTGATCGGCTGCCTCCTGCATGCCCTCCAGTGGGGATCGCGCCCACAACCTGGGCATGTGCCCTGACCAGGAATAGAACCGGCTACCTCTTGGTGCATGGGTCGATCCTGAACCACTAAGCCACACAAGCCCAGCAGATTTGTTTTTACCATAGATCTTAGCAACCTTAGAATACTTTTTTTCTTATTAAGTTGAGAACATTTACCTTTTCACTTAAAGGAAGCACTTTCCAGCTTTTCTTTGTCATATCTGAATTGTCAGCATCCCTATCCTTGAGCTTTGGGAGATTACTAAGTAAAATAAAGGTTACTTGAATACAAGTACTGTAATACTGGGACAGTAGATCTGATAACCTAGATGACTACTAGGTGACGAAGGGGTGGGGAGTGTAAACCTAGTGGATACACCGGACAAAGGAATGATTTACACCCAGGAAGGGATGGAGTGGATGGTGTGAGATTTCATCATGCTACTCAGAATGGTACAGAATTTAAAGCATATCAATTGTTTATTTCTGAAAATTTCCAGGTAATATTTTCGGACCACAGGTAACTGAAGCCATGGAAAGCAAAACTGTGATGGGTGGCAGTGAGGGACTTCTGTGTGTTGGGAACCCGTCTGAAAACCTTCAGCCGCCATATGAAAGGTCTGGCTGCGCTGAGGCTGCTGTGTGGGGATCGCCTGAATAGAGCACCTCGGGAGAGATGTCCAAGGAGCCCCGCTGTTGCAGGCTGCAGCTGTTTGATTTCTCCGAGGCCAGGTGAACTCCTAGGAATAAAAAGCTTTCAAGACGCCCCCAGCCCCAGCCACTGCTTGACAGCAACTGCATGAGAAACCCTGAGCCGACCCCCAGATTCAGGAACAACTTTGTTTTAAGCTGCTTTAGCTTGGAGCTGCTAAGCAGTAGATAAGTGTTTGTTATTGTTAGACCCGTTTGTTGTTAGTTGTTATTCATGTGTTATCTCATGGAACCCATTTTATCTATAAATTAGATGAATCAGGACCTGTATTATTTGCCTCCTGTGATTGAGATGAAGACTAGATGAGATCATGTAAGAAAGTCCTTTGAAAAGGAATACCGTGTGTAAAAAGAGGTATTTTCCTATTTTTTACATTTGTCTTAGTCATCTGAGCAGGAGTTTAATATGGAGAAGATATTCGTACTCCATCACTAATGCTCTCATTTTCAGAGGTAAAATGGATTGACTATTTTCTCACATTTATTACCATTCTCAGGAACTACATTAAAAATTTAGATGAATCATTTGGTCTGTACAAAGTTGCCAAATGGATGCAGTTGTCAAAATCTCTGAGAATAAAAGTGGAAAAATCTGTATCTTGCTACCCTGGCTTTAAGCTTTTCATGTTCAAAATGGAGCTGTAGCACAGTCAGCCTTTTCGAAACACTGTGTGCTGTCGATTTCATTAAGGTCCCGTTCCAGGCAGATTTCTGCACAGCCATCTGTATTTAGACCTGCGATCCACAAGGTGGAGGCAAAGATTTTTTATTTGAAACAGGAGGCTTTTCAAGCGCAGCACATGACTGATGCAAAGATCCATACCTCTGATGTTGAGGATGAGGCCACAGACACTTAGTTCATTTTTAGAAAATTTCTTGCTGCAGTAGATAAAATATAGGAATCCCAAACCTTTGACTTATGAATGGGTAAATAGGTACTATCATTAACGGCAAACTAGAATTTTCCAAAAAGCTGAAGTTAATGAAAGTAGGAACCTTGTGGTGGTGGGTGTGGTGAAGGAACAGTTAGTTACCCTCTTGGCTTAGTGAGAAAAGATGATTTCAGAGCCTGGAAGAAATGGAGGGGGCTGAAGTAGCCTCTGGGAAAAGCCGTCTTTTGACTTGATTATCTATGACTGGGTTTTCTTTAACGGGAGAAACATTCATTCCATAACTGACACAGTTCTCATAATGCAGTGGCAGATTGAGATAAAGACAGTTAGATTTATCCTTGTGTGACGTAATCAGTCACTTAGCCAACCGGTGCTTAATTGGTTAATTTCTGATGCTTTTCTTTTTTAAATTTGGGTGCTGGTGCCAAGCTTCTAAAACAGTGATTCCCGGGCTTGTTTGCACAGCAGTTTCCAATTAAGACTGATTAAACGTGAACCTCTGAGAGGGGTTCTGGGCGCTACTACGTTTTGTTTTGTTTCTCTTCAAAATTCTTCCAGATGATTCTAGTGTGCAGCTAGGTCTGAGAATCACTGGTGTAGAAGTTGGGTGGGGGTGAGGCTTATGTGGTGGAGTGAGGTGCACAAAGGGGGAGACCAAAAGCATAAATAGACAACCTTCTGAGCCATTATTTTTGGCTATTTGTTTCCAAATTGAGTAAACTGTCAAGTTGATTACATTCTTGTTTTATTAGAGCATATTGCTGTTGAATTAAATGACAAAATACAAATGCTTTCCCTTGTTATGTTTTCCAATTAAAATCTCCATAAACAGGAGTTTTGCTGTTCAAGAATTTCCAGCTGAAGCATTAATTAATACATTGCTCCTGTGCAGACCATTTAAGGGAATAGTTCTCAGCTGATGGTTTAAGACTCACCTGCGAGATGACTTAGAAATCGAGAAAAACACAGGAAGTGAGTATCCCAACTTGAAAGACTTTAAACCTTGTGAAGGACAACAACAATAACGGAAGGTTTGTGTGGCCCTTGCATTTTATGTGTCAGCTTGGCCAGGCTATGGTGCCATTTGGTTAGCCACGCATCAGTCCAGATGTTGCTCTAAAGATGTGATCAACATCTATTACCAGCTGCCTTTATGTAACAATTACTTTTGATGATGTACATCAGCCTCATTCAAAGCATGGAAGGTCCTAGAAGCAAAAGCAGATGGTTCGTATGGAAGAACGCTTCAAGACTGGAACGTTCACCCAGAGTGGGTTTCCACGCTGTTGGTCTGCCTTATGGACTTCACACTTGCCAGCCCCACAATGGGGTAAGCCAAGTCCACAAAACAAATCTCTCCATCTCGCTGTCTCCTATTACTTTTACTTCCTTGGCGAACCCTGATTGAGACAGGTGGTAAATGGCATTCTTGGAAACGAAGCAGAACTTTGCTTGTTTGTGTCTATCATAGTGAGGACCCAGATTCTTGAATGAATGTGATATATAAGGTATAAAAAATTGAGAACTACTTATATGTGACATGAACCAGTCACATGAGCCATGGCTGAGAGGGGGCAGAAAGTCAAAAACATTTCTTTAATGTGGGGAAGCATTTAGAAAATAAGCCTAGATATGGGAAATATCTTCTGAAAAGATCTCAGCTTCCTACAAAATGGAACAGATGCAGGCATAGCTATGCACATAAACTCTAAAATTTAAACTTCTGTACTAAAATGATGAAATATTTGGCTCTGTGATTCTTTTTTTTTTATCCTCACCCGAGGACATTTTTTCATTTTTTGTTCAGGTAGAGTGGGAGGGAGACAGAGGAACAGAGAAAAAGAGAGAAACATCGATGTGAAAGGAACACATCGAGTGGTTGCCACCCGCACAACTGACCAGGGCTGGGGACAAACTGCAACCGAGGTACGTGCCCTTAGCGGGAACTGAACCCGGGTCTCTCAGGACCGCAGACCGACGCTCTAACTGCTGAGCCAAACCGGCCAGGGCAGCTCTGTGATTCTTAATATAAAACACTGGTAACAGGTGTTCAGAGTTCCCAAGAAAATATGTCCAGGGGAATCATGAAAACGCTACGTTAACCAATCATATTTATTGAATACTTTGTGACAAAAATAACCTGGTTCTACCTGCTCAGTCATAAAAATACTTGACCAAAATGAACTCGTTTTTAGTACTTCATGAACAATTTGTAAATGTAATTTCTCAAATAAGAACACTAGAGTTTTCTAAAATTAATTTCTCAGAGCAATAGTTCTGGGTGATAGCCCAAGGAAAGGGGTCAGTGGTTACATTTGGAAAATACTAAATTGTATGCAGTAAATCGTGACTCTTCAAGAGAGACATACTATGTTGTTTCCAAAACCAAAGATCAGGGAATGCATTCTGTAAGTACTCCCATTCACCTTGCATAGCAAGCTGGAATGGAAAGCTGCATCTGTTTTTTTTTTTTTTTTTTATCTTTCCTGACTCTATTACCTTTATTTGCCTTTATGGAGTCTCGTTCTTCTTATGTTACATCAATGACACCTATATCTCAGAGTTGGGTTGAAACTTCAGCAAGGTAATTTTGGAAGTAAAAAAGAACTTTAAAAAATGCTGCCTATGTGTTTTTGTTGTCATTGATTTCTAGTTTCATGCCATTGTGATCTGAGAACATGTTTGATATGATTTCAATCTTCTTGAATTTGTGGAGATTTACTTCGTGTCCTAACACGAGGTCTATCTTTGACGATGTCCTGTGTGCACTTGAGAAGCATGTATATTCTGCAGCTTTGGGGTGAAATGTTCTGGAAATATCAGTTAAGTCCAGCTAGTCTAGTTGGTCATTTAAGGACTGTGTGTCACTGTTAATTTTTTGTCTAGAAGATCTATACAGTGGTGTCAGTGAGGTGTTAAAGTCACCCGCTATGATTGGATTGCTATTGATCTCTCCTTTGAAGTCCTCTAGAAGTTTTTTTGAACATATTTTGGTGCTCCTATGTTTGGTGCATATATGTTTACCAGGGTTATATCCTCTTGATGGATTACTCCTTCTAATATTATGTAGTGACCTTCTTTGTCTCTTATTATGGCCCTCGTTTGAAGTCTATCTTATCAGATATGAGTATTGCTACACAATCTTTTTTCCATTTGCCTGGAAGATTTTTTTCTATCCCTTCACTTTCATTCTGTGAGACTCTTTTGTTGTGAGGTGTGTCTCTTGTAGACAGCATATATATGGGTCATGTTTTCTTATCGAATCAACTACCATATGTCTTTTTTTTTTTTTCTTAATTAATTAATTTTTTTTACAGATGTTTCTTCTTTTTTCCCCACTGATTCCCCCCTCCCCCTCCTTTCCGCCCTCTCCCCAGCTATGTTGTCCATATCCATTGTTCATGCACACATGCATATAAGTTCTGTGGTTTATCTCTCCCCCCATCCCCTATTCTAGGGCTAGTCAATCTGTACCCCACTTCAACATCTCCGGGACTACCCCATTCCTTAGACTGTTATGTTCACTATATTCCACAACTAAGTGAGATCATATAATACTTGTCTTTCTCTGTTTGGCTTGTTTGGCTTAGGATGACACTTTCCAGGTCCCACCATGTCTTCTCAAAGGATAAGAGATCTTTCTTTCTTACAGCTGCATAGTAATCCATTGTGTATATGTACCACAGCTTTTTTATCAATTCGTCTACTGATGGGCATTTGGGCTGTTTCTAGATCTTAGCTATTGTAAATAGTGCTGCTACAAACATGGGGGTACATATATTCTTTCTGATAGGTGTTTCAGGCTTCTTAGGGTATATTCCTAGAAGTGAAATCACTGGGTCAAATGGAAGTTCAATTTTTAATTTTCTGAGGTTACACCATATTGTTTTCCTTAGTGGCTGCACCAGTCTGCATTCCCACCAGCAGTGTACTAGAGTGCCCTTTTCTCCACACCCTCGCCAACACTTGTTGTTTGATGATTTGTTGATGGCAGCCATTCTGATAGGTGTGAGCTGATACCTCATTGTTGTTTTAATTTGCATCTCTCTGATGATTAGTGATGTTGAGCATTTCTTCATACGTCTCTTGGCCATTTGTATGTCCTGTTTGGAGAGGTGTCTATTTAGTTCCTCTGCCCATTTTTTAATTGGGTTCTTTGTCTTTTGTGGAGTTGTATGAGCACTCTATATATATTGGAAATTAACCCCTTATCTGATATATCATTGGCAATTATGCTCTCCCATACAGTGGGTAGACTTTCCTTTTTCATGATTGTATCTTTTGCTGTACAGAAGCTTTTGAGTTTGATGTATTCCCATATGTTCATTTTCTCCTTTGTTTCTGTTGCCTTATGTGATGTGTCAGTGAAAATTCTGCTGCATATGATGTCTGAAATTTTGTTGCCTACATTTTCTTCTAGGATTTTTATGAATTCATGAGTCTTTTATCCATTTATGTATTTAAGCCTTTTATTCATTTTGAGTTTATTCTTGTGTATGGTGTCAGTTGATGGTCTAGTTTCATTTTTTTGCATGTAGCTGTCCAATTTTCCCAACACCATTTATTATAGAGGCTGTCTTTACTCCATTGTGCTCTTGCCACTTTTGTCAAATATTAATTGAGCATATTGCATTAGGTCCATTTCTGGGTTCTCTGTTCTGTTCCACTGGTCTATATGCCTGTTCTTGTGCCAGTACCAGGCTGTTTTGATTACAGTCGCTTTGTAGTAAAACCTGAAATCTGGTATCGTGATCCCACCTGCTTTATCCTTCTTTTTCAAGATTGCTGTGGCTATTCGAGGTCTTTTTTTTGGTACCATATGAACTTTTGAAGTATTTGTTCTAGTTCTGTGAAGTTTGTTGTTGGTATTTTTATGGGGATTGCATTGAATCTATGGATTGCTTTGGGTAGTATGGACATTTTAATGATGTTAATTCTTCCAATCCATGAACAAGGTATGTGCTTCCACTTTTTTATATCTTCCTCTATTTCTTTTTTCTATTACCTGTAGTTTTCTGCAAATAGGTCCTTTACTTCTTTGATTAAATTTATTCCTAGGTATCTCAATTTTTTTTTGCCGCAATGATAAATGGGATTGTTTTTTTAGTTTCTCTTTCTGTGAGTTCATCATTGGTGTTTAAGAATGCCATCGATTTCTTGACATTAATTTTGTATCCTGCTCCTTTGTCAAATTCATTTATTAAGTCTAGTAAATTTTTGATGGAGTATTTGGGATTTTTTATACGTATAGTATCATGTCATCTGCGAATAATGAGTTTCACTTCCTCCTTTCCAATTTGGATCTCTTTTATTTTTTCTTCCTGTCTGATTGCTGTGGCTAAGACTTCCAATACTGTGTTAAATAAGAGTGGCAAAAGTGGACATCCCTGTCTTGTTCCTGTTCTTAAGGGAAATGTTTTTAGTTTCTGCCCATTGAGTATGATGTTACCACATGTCTTTTGATTGGAGCATTTAAGCCATTTACTTTTAAGGTTATTATTGATAGATACTTATTAGTTGCCATTTTTATTTTACCTGTCCCCCCTCCCCCCAACTTTACTTCTTTTTTTTCTTTTTACAATATTTCTTGCAGTGCTGGTTTGGTGGTGGAAACATTCAAGCACATGTAGGCTAAATGGCATGTTACTAAACAATGAATGGATTACCAAGGAGATCAAGGAAGAAATTAAAAACTTCCTAGAAACCAATGAAAATGATGTGTTTTCAACACAAAATTTATGGGATACAGCGAAAGCAGTCCTGAGAGGGAAGTTCATAGCACTACAGGCCTACCTCAAGAAACAAAAAATGTCTAATTGACTATCTAACCTCACAACTTAAAAAACTAGAAAGCAAACAAAAAGAAAACCCCAGAGCAAGTAGAAGGGAAAAACTAGTAAAGATCAGAGCAGAAATAAACAACATAGAGACCAAAAAAACAATTCAAAAGATCAATGAAACAAAGAGCTGGTTCTTTGAAAAGATAAACAAGATTGATGGACCCTTACAGGACTCACCAAGAAATAAAGAGAGAGGACCCAAATAAACAAAATCAGAAATGAAAGAGAAGAAATAACAACTGATACCACAGAAATACACAGGATTGTTAACAAATACTATGAACAAATACAATGACATATTGGCCAATCTAAGCAAAATGGAAAATTTTCTAGAAACACATAGTCTCCCAAACCTGAACCGGTAAGAGATAGAAAACTTGAACAGACCAATAACAACAAGGAAATTGAAGATATAATTAAGACTCTCCCAACAAACAAAAGCCCAAGCCTGGATGGCTTCACGGGGGAGTTTTACCAATTCTTCAAAGAAGAACTAATATCCATTATCCTCAAATTATTCCAAGAAATTCAAGAATAAGGAAGACTTCCAAACTTGCTTTATGAGGTCAGCATAAATCTAATTCCAAAACCAGATAAAGACACTATAAAGAAAGACAACCACAGGCCAATATCCCTGATGAACATAGATGCCAAAATCATCAACAAAGTATTAGCAAATCGGATCCAGCAACACATTTAAAAAATTATTCACTATGACCAAGTGGGATTCATAGAGGGATGCAAGGCTGGTTCAAAACTCACAAATCAATAAATGTGATATACCACATAAACAAAATAACAGATAAAACCATATGATCTTATCAATAGACGCTGAAAAAGCATTCGACAAAATCCAGCACCCATTTCTGATAAAAACGCTCAGCAATGTGGGAATAAAGGGATCATATTTCAATATAATAAAGGCCATATATGAAAAACCTACAGCCAACATCATACTCAATGGGCAAAAACTAAAAACATTTCCCTTAAGAACAGGAACAAGACAAGGATGCCCACTTTCACCACTCTAATTTAACACAGTACTGAAAGTCTTAGCCACAGAAATTAGACATTAAGAAAAAATAAAAGATGTCCAAATTGGAAAAGAGGAAGTGAAACTGTCATTTGAAGATAACATGATATTGTACATAGAAAATTCTAAAGACTCCATAAAGAATCTACTAGATTTAATAAACAAATTTGGCAAGGTAGCAGGATACAAAATTAACATCAAGAAATCGATGACATTCTTAGACACCAATAATTAATTCACGGAAAGAGAAACTAAAAAAAAAAAAAAATCCCATTTACCATTGTGGCAAAAAATTAAGATACTTAGGAATAAACTTAACCAAAGAAGTAAAGGACCTATTTGCAGAAAACTGCAGGACATTGGAAAAAGAAATAGAGGAAGATATGAAGAAGTGGAAGCACATACCTTGTTTATGGATTGGAAGAATTAACATTGTTAAAATGTCCATACTACCCAAAGCAATCTATAAATTCAATACAATCCCCATAAAAATACCAATGACATACTTCACAGAACTAGAATAAATACTTCAAAAGTTTACATGGGACCATAAAAGACCCTGAATAGCCACAGCAATCTTGAAAAAGAAGAACAAAGTAGGAGAGAGCACAATACCGGATAACAGATCATACTACAAAGTCACTGTAATCAAAATAGCCTGGTACTGGCACAAGAACAGGCATATTGATCAATGGAACAGAACAGAAAACCCAGAAATGGACCCAAGACATTATGCTCAATTAATATTTGACAAAGGTGGCAAGAGCATAAAGTGGAGTAAAGACAGCCTCTTCAATAAATGGTGTTGGGAAAATTGGACAGCTACATGCAAAATTATGAAGCTAGACCACCAACCTACACCATACACAAGAATAAACTCAAAATGGATAGAAGACTTGAATGTGACGTGTGAATTCAAAAAATCCTAGAAGAAAATGTAGGCAGCAAAATTTTAGACATCATACACAGCAGAATTTTCAGTGATACAATGCCAAAGGCAAGAGAAACAAAGGAAAAAATGAACACATGGGACTACATAAAACTAAAAGTCTTCTGCACAGCAAAAGAAACAACATCAAAATGGAAAGAGAACCCACTGTATGGGAGAGCATAATTGCCAATGATATATCAGATAAGGGGTTAATTTCCAATATATATATAGAGTGCTCATACAACTCAGCAAAATGAAGACAAAGAACCTAATTAAAAAATGAGCAGAGGACCTAAATAGATACCTCTCTGAAAAGGACATACAAATGGCCAAGAGACGTATGAAAAAATGCTCAAAGTTACTAATCATCAGAAAGATGCAAATTAAAACAACAATGAGGTATCACCTCACACCTGTCAGAATGGCTGCCATCAACAAATCATCAAATAACAAGTGCTGGCGAGGGCCTGGAGAAAAGGGGACTCTTGTACACTGCTGGTGGGAATGCAGACTGGTGCAGCCACTATGGAAAACAATATGGTGTTTCCTCAAAAAATTAAAAATTGATCTGCCATTTGACCCAGTGATCCCACTTCTAGGAACATATCCTAAGAAGCCTGAAACACCGGTCAGAAAGAATATATGTACCCCTATGTTCATAGCAGCACTATTTACAATTGCTAAGATCTGGAGCAGCCCAAGTATCCAACAGTAGATGAGTGGATAAAAAAGCTGTGGTACATATACACAATGGAGTACTATGTAGCTGTAAGAAAGAAAGATCTCTTATCCTTTGAGATGACATGGAGGGAACTGGAGAGTATTATGCTAAGCGAAATAAGCCAGTTAGAGAAAGACAGATACCACATGATCTCTTTTATTTGTGGAATATAATGAACAAAATAAGCTGATGAATAAAACAGACCCGGAGACATAGAAAAAAGTAGGGTTCAGACTGACAGACCTCAGAGAAGAGGGGTTGGGGGGATAGATGAGATGAACCAAAGAACTACATGCTTGTACGTGTAACCAATGGACATAGACAACAATTTGGGGGCAGTAGGGGTGGGGGCAGGATGGGGAGGAGGGTGTCTATGGAGGGAAAAGGAGAAACATCTGTAACAAAAATAAATCGATAAAAATTGAAAAAAAAAAAAAAATGCTGCCTAAATATGGAGTGGATAATTTGTTGCTTTTGTTACTTCACGGTCTGATGAACTCTATGTTTGAGGTTAATTTCCCATTTTGAAATCTTTGTGGGAGGCAGGACTATACCTTCTATAGAAGTTGCAAGGAGTAGGCATTTCTCAGGTCCTGCAGCTTATATCTTGGGTGCCTGGCCTTGGCTTTGTTCATGAACTGCTCCCTACTGAGACTTAGAATCTTGAGGAGTGACCAGGGATGACTTTGGTTAATGTGACTCCAGTTATATTTGCTAAAACATATGTTTCATCTCTACATATAACTCTACATCTACCATTAGATGACCTCAAGTTTCTTGAGGCAATTAACTATAAATAATTATGTTTTCCTTGGCTTGTATTGGTTTCAGAGAGGCATTTATTCTGAAAATATGATCTTTCTTTCAAATATGTTGTTAGAACACCTTCATTTTCTCTGGGCAAAAAAAGTTCATAGAATATAATTTATAGTGTGTATACATGTATATATAATAGTTAATTAAATCGTGCTGAAATCAAGATGATTGTAGAACTATGACTCAATAAATTGCTCTTAGGAATCATTTTTAGCAAAACTTTATTAATGCCATACAATTTGCAGCTGGGAGCAAGAAGGTAGTCTCAGGAGCTTTTTTGTTTTGTTTTGTGTTTAGAAGTGAGCTATCTTAGGCTATTTATGGTGGAAGGCTGGCCAACTTTTCCTTAATAGTACCTAAGTCTGAAAAGCAATCAAGGTATTGAGCTTAGTGGGCTGAGAACTGTAAAGTGGATTCTTAAAGTTGTGAATCTTTTGGAGAGAGACAACAGAGATCTCGAAGAAAGCAGGGGCATGTGAGATACTGTCTAACTGCAGTATCTTCGTGAAACACAGAGCAATGCTGAAGGTCAACATTGTAACATAATCCTCAGAAGCATTTATGGTTTGCACTATATTTCAATTTATTTTGATAGCAATCATCATATTTATCATTGTACAAAGATATTGTAGCTGATAAAAATCAGGGAGTACCTAGCTGTCTCCCCAGGACCTCTGGTTTGGCCGAGGTTAGGTCTCAGATGGTATCTCCAGGATGGTTTCAACGCTAGTCTATGAAAATAATGGAAATAAATGTTAAAAAAAACAGAGCTAGTGGGCAACATTCATAACACTGCTCAACAGTCAAGTTATTTTATGTTTAAAGAAAAACCTGTCTACCATGACCATATATCTACCATGGCCCACCTAATGAGTCCAGAAACACCAATCAGAAAGAATATATCTACCCCTATGTTCATTGCAGTGTTATTTACATTAGTCAAGATTTGGAAGCAGCCTAAGTGTCCAATAGTAGATGAGTAAATAAAACAGCTGTGGTACATATATACAATGGAATACTACTCAGTCGTAAAAAGGAAGAAAATGTTACCCTTTGTGACAGTATGGAGAGACCTGGAGAGCATTATGCTAAGTGAAATAAGCCAGTCAGAGAAAGAAAAGTATCATATGATTTCGCTCATAAGTGGAATTTAATGAACTAACTGAACAAGCAAAATAGAGACAGGCTCATAGAAAGCAGGCAGACAGCTTTGGTGGAGGGGTGTCGGGGATGACCATGGAGGGGTTGAGCAAAAAAAAGAAAAAAAAAGAAAAGAACTCATGGACACCAGCAACAGTGTGGTGATTCCAGGGAGTGTGTGTGGGTGGAGGTGGAAGAGGGTATGGGGGGATAAATGGTGATAGAAAAAAATTACATTACATTTTGAAAAGTGTAGGAAATTCCCAAAACATGCACATAAAACCATCACTAATGCTTAGGTTCATTATATACTTAAAAAAAAAATGATGTGCATAACTTACTGCTTTATGAGAGTGAATACTCACTGTCAGAGCAAAAAAAGCAGTGACCAATGGCACATGAGCAGCCCCTCCCCCCTCCCAGTCATGGGATTGAGATAATATTCAGTGTGTATTTTAGTAAAACACAGAATGGGAGTTGTTATCAAATCATCTACTTTGTAATGAGGTACATGTATTTTCCCCTTGATTTTCCCCTTTTCTAAGACAGTAGAGCAGAGTTACATCATACTTCTATTTGCAGAGTGCAAGTAACTCCATCTTTCATTGTTCTCAATGAGTTTATGCTTCAGAGTGAGGTTTCACCCACAGTTTAAGCACCTGGCTGTGCTGAGTGTGATTCTGACATTTAAAGTATTTTCCATTCAACCTGGTTCTCCAGGGAAAGCCAACTTCTTTATTCATTGGCAACCGGGGGAACACTAATTGTTTCTAGAGCTGCAGGGGGAAAAAAAGATAACTGGCTTTGTGGGCCTTATTAAGAGATCGTGATTCTCTGTCCAGTGGGCCTGCAAATGTGGCCACAATCAATTTGGGGGCTTGAAAAAAATAAGAGGACCAGTAACTGTCAGGATGACGACTCAGGCTTATACTAAGACTTTAGCTAAGAATGAAATAGCATGAAGCTGTTGACTGGAAGATGGGAAGTGGAGGTGTCCGGGAACACGGGCAGCAGAGGCTTGGGCTTCTACAAGCGTGTGAGTCCCTGAGGAGGGGCCGGCTTTCATTGAAAAAAAATACCTGGCCAGCCAGGGTTGGTTTAGTAGTTGTAGAAGCCGAGGAGAAGCTTTTCTCCTAGAATTGGGTGAGGTTATAGAGTTCATACAAGCCACAGTTTTCTCCCGAGAGTGGGATGCATACAGAGGGCTTACAGTGGCAGAATGCAGCAAACGAACCTCCTTCTATATGTGGATTGTATTTTTTAGCTTCTGGTCTTTCTGACTAGTGGTCTGGAGAGAAATTCTGTGTCCAGAAAATTTTATGTAACTTTTTTTTTTTTTTAAAGAACTTATTGTGTATATTTGTCAAATAGAAACCTGGGCTTTAGCTTCCCTATAAATAGTTTTAGGAATTGCTTCACAAGAAACAACATGTGCCGTTTCTGCCACTGGGGAGCTCACCTGTTACAATAAGAGCAGAATCAAAGAAGCAGCAGCCACAGGGAGAACAACGTTGCTAGTATTACTGCTACTGTTTGCTAGGCATTTTGTATACATCACTTCAATCATTACAACAATGCTGACAGGCAGATATTTCCAAGCTTTAGGAAATTTAAATAACTTGCTCAAATTCACAAAGACAGACAGTTGGAGTGGGGATTCTAATCCAGATTGGGTAATTCCAAAAATGAGTTTCCTTGACCACCCCCGTTATACTGCCTCTCAGAGTGTTAATTTCCTTTTTGTACTGTTTCAGATCATTTGAATAGTTGAGAGTTGAAAACCTGAATATGAATGAATGATTTAATTTCATTAGTCAATAGTTTTTGCTTCTGTATCATTTTGGAGAAAGTTTCAGTAAATCAAAATAAAAATTTTACATCACTGAAAAGCCTCAGCCCATTTAAGATCTGAGATAAACCCAAGCCATTACTTTTATAATTTTTTTAAGTCTCAGAAGTAATATCTTTGCAATATCTTTTAAATGAATATGATTAAATCTGGAAAGGAAATATTTTTGTTGAAATATGCAAAGTTGAGGTCATTTTCAATGTAAGGTATGGAATTCTGTCTAAACTACTTTACACACTTAGTATCTCCAGATACTTTTAAATATCTGTAGGCATTTTTAAATGGGTCAAAATGTAATATCTGAAAGAAGCAAGTGATAATATTTCAATAGTATTGCTTTAATTTGAAGAACGCTTCTTCCTTCCTAAGAACACAACTGTGCTACTTTTAAGACATGATGGACTCTGTCTTTAAACACATATATATTTTTTTCTACTGAATGCATCAAAATCTCTGAAAAGATCTCCGTGAAGTCATTATCTTAGACGTGAGGTAATGATGGATATAGCACCAGGCTGCTGACCCAGATTCTAGTCCTAAGTGTGCCAGAAGTTGATGCCTGTGTAAGCTCCTTAACTTTTCCAGGTACTTCATATTCTCATCTGTATAATGAATTTGAATAGATAATAGTATTAATGGGAAGAAGACTTTCAAATGATTTATTCTATGATTTTTTAAATAAATTGTAGAGATGGGTTGTTTTTTTGTTTTTTGTTGTTGTTTTTTGCTGCCTTTAAAAACAATACTTACCTAAGTATAAACAATACTTACACATGCATCAGGACTACAGGTTATTTTTCATTTCAGCATCAATGCTGAAATGAAAAAAAGAGTTATTTAATTATTCATGAATCATTTTATTTGTAGACTACTAGATCATGAAGATAAACAAAATTGGAACCTTGATTAGAGAAAAGGATTCTTGTTAAAATGTGGTTTTATATTGAACTTTTTATTGGTCATCCTTCATAGTCATTTAGCTTTACTATCCTGCCCTTGAAAAATGTAGTGTTCTCTGAAAACCAGACAAGGAAAAAACAAGTGCTGATTATTGAGAGTACACAGAGTGTTAAGGGGCAACAGAGAGCTTCAGTGCCAGGCAAGGATTCCCAGAGGAGAGGTCTAAATTGAATCCTGAATCTGGGTGAAAGATAGCCAGGTTAGAGAATGAAGATGGGGCAAGCCAGGGTGAGTCTTCATGTGCAAAAGCCTTAGGGTTAGAGCAAGTTTAATGTATTGAAAACAGCAAGCAGTATGGGGGAACCCAAGCAGGAAGAATAAAGAGCAGTGCTCCTCAAGGCTGGAGAGGGAAACGAGGGTTCAAACTCTCTTGATTAAAAAAAAAAATTGGACCCCAATTTAGAAGCACTGTAGAGCAATTAGAGGAACATATGAACCATTTTGTGCTTTACAAAGGTTATTCTGACATCAGTATAGAGAAGGGATTGGGTGTGAGGCATTGTGGGAAACTGGAGATGAGTGACCAGTTGGGAGGATGCAATCCAGGTAAAAAAATTGCCTAAATGTGCTTGGCGGGTGTGGCTCAGTGGATTGAGCATCATCCCATGGACTGAGAGGTCCTGGTTTGATTCCTGGTCAGGGCACGTGCCCGGGTTACAGGCTTGATCCCCAGTGGGGGTAGTGCAGGAGGCAGCTCATGGCAGTTTCTCACATCGATGTTTCTCTCTCTCTCTTTCCTTTGTCTCTAAGAAATAAAAAACATTTAAAAAACGATTGCCTAAATTTAAGTATCAATGATGTAGAAGAGCTCAGAAGGAGGAGATTGAGAAATATTGAGGATTGATAGGATTTGGAATATGTTTGGATGTATATGAAAAAAGGAGAAATTAAGGATCACTATTTTTATCTTGGATAATGAATGAATGAATGGTAATGATAGTAATAAATTTAGGCAATGCCAGAGGAGGTTTTAAGGGGACTATTTGGGGCATATTGAGTTTGAATTTCTTGTGGAACAATAGAGTCATTAATTATTTGAATTAACAACTTGGTACTATGGGGAGAGATCCTGACTGGAGGTAGAGATCTGGAGATTAAAGGCATATTTGTGGATGAGAACAGTTGGGGGAAAAGTAATGTCATTTAAAGTGAAGAAGAACATGAAAAAAATCTCTGGAAAACATAGAAAGTTAGGTGTGGCTAGAAGACACACCTTATGACACAGAATAAAAAGCAAATAATCATAGAAGGATAAAAGATAGAAATGATAATGGAATCCAATGATACTACTGACCTGGTGTCCTTTTTGCTATTTTAAGAATAATTTTGGACTTTCAATCAATAGTTAATAGTTTTTGGATATGAATGTTTTGCTTTTGTTATTTGTTAAATTAGAGCCAAGGTCTGACAATGACATGGAGAATGACAGACTTGTGTGAAACAAATATCATTTTCCTAACATCATGTAGTCTCGTATGTCTCATTCAACCCTTCTGTAAAAGGGGAATTAAAATGCTACCTAATATTTAGAATTGTTTTAGATTATTCTATAAACACTTACATACAAGGCGGTCAATATTCTGCTTAACAAATAGCATTGACTTAATAAATGCTAGCTATGACACTGAGTATCACAAAATCTAGTTCTACCGAGAGAGAGAAACTCTAGTAGATATGCCAGTTTTCCTGAAATACGAGAGAGGAAGAGAGAGGGAGAGGTAGGAGGGGATGAGAGAGGAGAAGACAGTCAATCTCCTCTTTGCCCAGTGTCCACTTGGCTATTTACATTTGTCTCTATGTTGTCAAGATTTTAGTGATCAACTCCAGCATGTTAACAGTGGCTTTCTGAATACTTAGGGGCATCGCAGTTGATGCCCACTGGCATCCTTTGGGACATCTCAGTGGAAGAATCATGGTGATGACTTCTCAGAAGAGTGCACTGGGGATGCCCTGCCTGAATGATAGCGAGGAGGGAAAAAAATAATTCCAAGTCTAATTGTGCAGCAGTACATTTTCTGCAGTCAGTGGACCTCAGTGGCATAATAACGAGTGCCATGATGATGCCAACAGAAGATTACACTGGCTGCTCTGTTTCTTGGTTGTTTCAAGATCAGGGTGAGGGTAAGGCTAGATTATCACATAAGAAACACATGTATGGTTCACTTTGCCACTCCAAGTGACAATGCCAGGTCTAGAGTGGCAGATAGAGATAGATCCCTGGGTATGTCCTGGAGTGAATGGGCTTTACTTTTTTTTTTTTTAAATCTTCACCCAAGGATACTTTTTTCCATTTATTGTCAGATAGAGTGGGAGAAAGGGAGGGAGGAAGGAGAGGGGTGGGGAGAGAGAGAGAGGGAGAGAGAAACATCAACGTGAGAGAGACACATCCACTGGTTGCCTCCCACAAGACCCAGACCAGGGCCAGAGGCCGAAATGCAACTGAGGTACATGCCCTTGATCAGAATCAAACCAGCAACTCCTTGGTCCTTGGGCCAACCCTCTAACCGCTAAGCCAAACCAGCCAGGGCAATGGGCTTTACTTTTAAGGAAAAAATTTGTCAATCAAATATAGGACAAGGAGATTTAATGATAAATTATAATCTGAATGTTATAGGATAAGTGAGCCAAACCTTCATACTAAGGATTGAGAATTTTAAAGCAAATGCTGTTTTACCAGATTTTGCCCCAACATGAAGACAGGAAGCAGAGGTGATCTTGCCTACCTAGCTATCAGATCAATGGAGAAAGACAAGCAAACAAGGTTGATAGAAACACTGGAGGGTCTAATCTCTGGGTGCTCTAAGTAACCCAACATGCACAAGTGTCTCAACTCCATTCATCTCCCTCTTCTCTAGCAATTACTGAGATTGGCTACTCGGCCACACCACTGCCATTCATTTGCTGGTTAATCAAGCAAGAAAATAGAAAGTTAAAAAGTTGCCTTCTCATCATTGCAGTTGAAAATAGTTTTTAAATGGCAATATGTTATAATGAAAAATACACTGTGGCTGAGCGGTTGAGCATCGAGCCATGCACCAAGAGGTCGCCGGTTCAATTCCCGGTCAGAGCGCATGCCCAGGTTGTGAGCCCGATCCCCAGTGTGGGGCATGCAGGAGGTGGGCAATCGATGTTCTCTCTCATCGATATTTCTGTCTCTCTCTCCCTTTCCCTTCCTCTCTCTCTCTCAAATCAATAAAGGAAAAAAAAATAGAAAAAAAAATACACTGAAAGGCAACTCAAAGAAACAAAAGCGCAGGGCTTGGAGGAAGGAAGCATGCATTTTGTGCATAAAGCTGTTTGTCTTGTGTGATGTCAGAAAAGGAAACTGTATTTAGACAGAGATAACAAGGCCTGGGGAAGAGTCACAAAAGTGATATATTTGACAAAATGTAAAAAAAATACATTTAGAGTTTCCTCCCTTTTTACAATAACTGAATTAGTCCCTCAGAGCAACTTCTGCTGGTAAGACGATTTTGTTTTTCTGGGATAAGGCAACCTAAATTTACCTGTTACAGTATCAAAAGCAAACTGGCAGAAAAGGAAGGAACTGCTCAATTTAATTGTTTAATGCTAAATGTTTTAATGTCTATGATGACTAAAACATCCCAACACTCTAGCTTTCAGTTTTTGTTGTTGTTGTTAATCCTCATCTGAGGATATTTTTTCATTGATTTTTCTTTTTTCAGATAGAGTGGAAGGGAGAGAGGGAGAGAGACATCCATCCATGTGAGAGAGACACATGAAATGGTTGCCTCACACAGGACCAGACCAGGGCCAGGGATGAACCTACAACCCAGGAATATGCCTTGACCAGGTATCGAACCCTTTGGTCTGATGACTGATGCTCTAACTGCTGTGCCAAACTGACCAGGGCTCTTTCAGGATTTTTGTTTGTTTAGAAATTTGGTTAAAAATTTTTTTTTTTTAGCAAGATGGGGAGAGGAAGGAAGAGAAAGAGAGAAACATTGATGTGAGAGAGACATTTCACATCCCACACAACCCCAACCAGGGCTGGGGACAAACTGCAACAGGGGTACATGTCCTTAGCAGGAACCGAACCCAGGTCTCTCTGGACTGCAGGCCAACGTTCTAACTGCTGAGCCAAACCAGCCAGCGCATGGTTTGAATTTTAATAAAAGTTAAATATATATTTCTCAGCTGAATTTAAAGAAGGGGCATGTATTCTATTTTACTCATTTCATCTGGCATTCTGACTTTATAAATTGTTACAAACAAGATTAGCAATTAAGTTTGGAACTAGAGAATACATAGAGAAATTAGAAGAAAAATCACAATCTCTAAAAGTAGAAAGAAAAATAAGATGATGTAGCTCAATTTGTCAAACTGATTAAGACTGTTAGACACTGTTCAGTGAAAAACAAAACCAAACCTCACTGAAATATTAAGAGAACTGGTATGCAAAGCGCAAGCCTTTAAAAAATACTTTACACAGCCTAATTTTTAAAATATCACTTCAAGTATAAAAACGCTGCTGTTGAGAACAGGGAATACACTTTTTCTGAGTGATTAAGAAAACCAGAAATTATAAGGGAGAATATAATGGCTTATTTGTAGAATAATATTCTCATAAGTGAAGCTGTCTGCCAGTAAAATGGGCCACCTTTAGGAGAAAATTGAGTGTAAGTACTGAAATGGAGGCTGAATCATTTCTGGAAGGAATTCCTGAGTGAAAAATTATACTGGATGATCTTAATAGTCTTCTTCCCACAGTTAAACTTTTGTGATGTTAAAAATTAGGTTCCTGGATATTTTCAATGTGCTCTAAATAGAACAGTAAATAGAGAAAAAGAATTAAAAAATAATAGAACAATAAAGTAAAACCAGGCTTCACTGCTTTCACATTTTAATAAATGAATAAAAATTCATATGACTTCTTGGGGGGAAACATTCTTTAATGTATAGTGAAAGCTTCTAATTGGCATTAAATCATTAGCCTAAGTGGTATTTGCTTTTACATGACAGGTAAATTATTTTATGTGCAAAAAAATGAGTAAAAATGTATAAAAAATAAAAATGCTTCTTCTCTAATGCATGGCAAGCAATAATAAAACCCACTCAAAAACTCTCAGCCACCAGAGTAGGGGAAGGATGCAATTTAACATCATGACCTTCAGAAAGCAGTAGACAAAGGACACACTTTGATATGGCATCAAGTTGGTCTCCCCCTTGGATCTATACTCCAGAAATGGAATGGGTAAGACCACAGCATTCGTGGAATTGCCACCAATATCTCCAAGATAGCAGTATAGTGAAATAAAGTACTTATCTTTTGACTCTTCTAAACAATTGAATTGACTACTGGAGAGTTACAGGCCAAATGGATGATGTGAACAAATGGGCTGAATGTATATGGGAAAAGCTATCAAAGATGTCCCGGTGGAACAGGATAGAAACTGACTTGGTGGAGGAAATCCTAGGGTAAGACATGTAACAACATGTTAGAGACAGCACAGATCAGGTCTGCTAACCATGGATCCACACAGCCGGAACGGAGCTCACCTCCCTTCCTTCACATTCAGTCTACATAAAGATAGAATCCCAAGTGGAGCCTCACATTAGTTTTATAGGAAAAAAATAATTAGCTCAGATGAGGTGAAAGGGGTACAGTAATTCACCCACTATTAGAGAAAACAAAAGGTCTGGCTGGAACTTCACAGGGTAAAAAAGCAATGATCTGGCAACTATGCAACTACATTTAAAGGAGAAAGAGAAATGGAGAGAGGATATGGGGAGGAAGGAGACAGGAATGGGAGGTATTTAGGGGGCAAAAGGGGGTGGAAATCATATTTAGAGAAAGATGAACCCAAGAACTAACAAATTAGTAGTGGGGAGGGAAACTAAAATATATGCATTCAAATTTCTTTATCTTTCAGAGTTGGAAACCAATTGGTAGTATCTAAAAGAAAAACATGTAATAAAAAATGACTCCAACATTTTAATATTAATATAATTTTTTAATTTTTAGAAAATAACTTTTTTTTTTTTAATCCTTACCAGAGAATCTTTTTTCATTTATCTTCAGATAGAGCGTCAGGGAGAGAGGAAGAGTGGGAGGGAGGGGGAGAGGGAGAGGGAGACACAACGAATAGTTGCCTCCCGCACAATCCCGACCAGGGCTGCGGTATGAACCACGACTGAGGTATAAGCCTTTGGCTGGAATGAAGCTCCAACTCTTTGATTTGAGGGCCAATGCTCTAATGGCTGAGCCAAATGGCCAGGGCAAAAATAACTCTTACAGTAAAGAAATATTTGTGTGACCTTTAGAAATTAAGTTGCATTTCTTTTTCTGGTGTAACATTAAAACAAAATTAAAGGGTAAAGGGAATCAACTATATGGTGATGGAAGATGATTTGACTGAGTGGTGGGCATACAAAGCAATATACAGGGTCCCTCATGTACCATAGAAATGTACACTTGAAACCTATGTGATCTTATTAACCAGTGTCACCCCAATAAATTCAATTTAAAAATTAAATTAAATACTTTTTTCCCTAAAAGCATCTTTTTAAAATCAGTCTACCTACTGCTACCTATATACATACATATGCATATACATATATATGAAATAAAATTTGCTTGAACTATTTAACCACACTCTGTTAGATGTACTAATATTTCTACTGTCTTCTTCTTTTCTCTTCTTTCTTTTAAAAAGGTTGTGAATAGGTTATAACCTACAGTTTGAAAAACACTGCACTGTCTTTTGCTGCCTGTATTCACATTCTTTTTCTTTAAAAGTGTAACATTTCCTAAGTCTTGATTTGCTTTTAAATGAGCATAACATGAATATAGTCTTCCTTTTTTTAAACTTTCATTGTAAAGAAATCAAAGTTATCTTAGCACCAGGAAAAGACATAATGGCATTTCAATAACAAAAAGAAATGAGTGCATCTGAGTGCAGGAGTCTTTAAAATACTGTGGGGTGGTGATGGATGATGGAATCTTCTTACCTCGGAGTCACAGTAGAGGGGAGGGGAGTTGACGGAACAGCACTTGGAGGCGAAGTCGGAGCGCTTGTCCACCAGCTCCTCCAGCTCCGATTCCGGGGCGTCCGGCAGTGCCGCTCTCAGGCGCTCTGCCAGTCTGAAAGACGATTTTAAAGAAGTTTTATTATTTTATTTTTTATCTTTATTGTTGTAAGTATTATAGACACCCTCCCCCCATTGACACCCTCCCCCTGCTCCCATCCCCTCACCTCACTTCTCTGTGTCCATGGGTTATGCACATATGCATACACTGTCTTTGGTTTCTCTCCTGCCCCCCTCATCCCCCCTCCCTCCCTCAGGTTTGTCAGTCTGATCCCTACTTCAATGGCTCTGGATCTGTTTTGTTTGTCCGCTTATTTTGTTCATTATATTCCACAAATAAGTGAGATCATGTGGTATTTGTCTTTCTCTGATTGGCTTATTTTATTTATCATAATGCTCTCCAGGTCCCTCCATGTCATCTCAAAGGGTAAGAGATTTTCTTCCTACAGCTGCATAGTACTCCATTGTGTACATGTACCACAGCTTTTTTATCCACTCATCTACAGATGGACACTTGGGCTATTTTCTAAGACCATTTTTTGGTAAGGTTTTACTAGATGTATTCTATAAACATTTCTAGTGGAAAACATAGCCATTTCACATCTGATACAATAAACAATGAAAATAGAAATGCTTGCCCTTCTCAAGAAAATTATATATTTATCTGGGGAACTATTTTTAGTGACTTGATTTGAGGTTAGAATGTGAAATCTGCATCTCTTTTAAGATCATGAAAGTAAACACACAAATTGCTGCTGAATTTGAATTCCAGCCTTTCCCCTTTCATCTGCTTAATTATACCAACTTGGATAACTTCCTCCTCTAGTTTCTTTAACCTTTTATCATCTCTCTAGTTCTAAGTTTCAAGCGCCTTAAAGGATATTTCCCTATTAGAAATTCATGCCACTGCAATGCTTTTTTCCTCTCAGATTTTGTACAATTTTCCTCTGTTTGCCTACTCAACTCTGCTGGGAAATGCTGAAACAAGGTCAGAGACCTTTGGCTCTTGTTTTTAACTCCACTATTAACCAGCTCTCCATCTCATTGTCAAGGTGGTGCTAGGACTTGACTTCTCTCGATTCTTTCCCAGTTTGAACTGTCTTCGGTCTTGGTGACTCTCTACCCTCATGGTGGACAGCTCAGCCTGGTTTTATGACTTTCTCTAAAAATACTTGCCAGCCCAGTAATAGACAGTGGGAAATGGAAGAGACCCAAATTTATCTAGAGTTGGGGCTGGCAAGGTGGATGCTGGGAAGGGATAAGTGCGTCAGGGGGACTAGTTTGCTCCTAAAAGTATTATTGAAACGAGTCGGTTCCAGCTGGAAGGAGAGGCAAGTGAGACCAGAAGGCACGCAGAGGATGGGAGAGAAAAGCAGGGGGTGGGGTTTCAAATAATCAGACTGAACAGCCTCATTCTTCTCTAATTTTATAACCTTAAATGACAATTCTACTACTTGTTCATCTGCAATACAGATTATATAAATTATCAGTCAATTTCCCTAGGCAAACCTAGAGTTCAAAACTATTGAAAAAGGACTTAATCTTTCATTGTGTGTTTAACGTTGTTCTATGCTACCTTCATCCTATTCTATTAATTGTATAATTTTCTGGCAACTGTTAAACAATTTTGAACCTAAGGCTTTCACGGTTTTTCATTTTCTTTTACAACTTTGCTCAGGTTGATTCCATGGGGTCATTGAAGGAGGTGTCCAACTTTGGGAATTCTTTAGGAAGGTCTTTTGGTGGAGGTTTATTTGTGCTTACTTGAGGCCTGTGTTGTTCAAGATTATTTGAAATAGATCTAAGAAATCTACTTAATGAAACTGAGAATAACATGGTCTTCTCAACAGAGACATTTTACAGGAACCCAGTGAAGAGACTTTCATTATTATGGCTCCTTATTTTAACGTTAACACCCATTTGTAAAAATATGCCATCTCTTAATCGAGAAAAAGGACTATTGTACAGCATTATGGATGATCAGTTAACATTTGTATTTATAATTTATAGAACTTGCATATTTAATTGAAAGTTTATGTCCTCTTGTCAGCCAATATGCTCTTAAATTGTATAACATTTTCCAGCCATTTTATAGTTTCTTAATTACACATAGCAACATCTACCAATTAATTTAGGGCAAAAACATTGGTAAACTACAGACTAATTTTGTTTTCTTAATCAAGTCACTACAGATCTTGTAATTTATATATTTTTGGGCTGTGTTCTAACCTGATATACATAACTTTCTCCTCCCAGAAAATAACTGTTTCTTACGCAGATAATAGATTCTACTTTTTAAAACTCTTTTAATTGAACCTCCTCTTTTTACTGCTCATGTAGCCCATCTTGTCTTCAACTGTGCTTTCAAAGCACAATGGCAAGCGAATACTGACAACTTTGGAGGACAGAGCTGGAACTGGTCCCTTACTTTTTCTTGTACTCAGTAAATGTGTTTTCTGAATAATCTGCACATAGTTCATGTCCCTTGTCGATGAACGAAGAGAGCTCCTTCTTCAGTTGAGGGACCTGTAAGAAAATAATAATCACATACAACTATTTATCTTGACACTATTCTGGGAGGCGTTGTTGATGAAGCAACCTAGCGAATTGTACCTTCGCATGAAAACAGGCAGTAGGATCTTCAGAATCACAGCATTCTTTAAGGCTTTTCAGGGTTGGATCAAGTATTTTACTGAGAAATACTTCTGGAACATGGGTCCTCCTACTTAGTTCAAATATATACCTGGCATGAGAGGAAAAGAAGATAAGGTTCTTTAACATCCAGGGGTGCACTTGTGGATATGTGTCACGTTTTGAAATTTGATGTCTATAACAAAGGCAGAGCACCTGATTTCTGTATCTTAATTAAAAATAAAAGATTTTAGCTAAAACTGAATCCAGATGGAGAGGTTTAGGATTAAAAACAATATTCTCATTGAAATAGAAGTTATTAATGGATGATTTGAAATTATTGTGACTAGTTAATACTGAATTATATATAGATATGTACTTCTAATGCATACGTCCTTTGTGTAGCTATAACACAATTCTATATAAAGCATCAAGTAGGTACTTTATTTATTTATTTATTTACTTTTATCTCACTCGAGGACATTTTTTCATTTTTTGTTCGGGTAGAGTGGGAGGGAGAGAGAGGAACAGAGAGAGAGAGAGAGAGAGAGAGAGAGAGAGAGAGAGAGAGAGAGAGAAACATCGATGTGAAAGGGCCACATTGAGTGGCTGCCACCCGCACGACCAACCAGGGCCAGGGACAAACCACAACCGAGGTACGCGCCCTGAGCGGGAACCAAACCCGGGTCTCTCAGGACCGCAGTCTGATGCTCTAACCGCTGGGCCAAACCAGCCAGGGCTCAAGTAGGTACTTTAAATGGCTCTTCTGTGGAAATAGATTTGCATACATTTTTTGATTATCTTATCCTATTGTTATCTATGTATTTATAAAAACAGTGAGCATTTAGACAAATATGGTTTCAGAGCCGTCTAAATTCTGCTCTCTGATGTTGATAAATGATTTCCTAACCTGTAAATTCACCCTACTTGTGAAATTAATTTATGCCATGAATATGCATATAGTCGTCCCTCGCCAGTTCACGCTTCGACTTTCGCTATGCTATATTTGAAAAAAACCACGATAGAGTGAAGCCGTGAAAGTCAAAGCGCGAATTGGGAGGGACCACAGTGTATAAATAAAGAATCCTACTGCTCGGCAAATTAGTTATCGCAGTAGAGTCTGGAACTGATTAACCGCGATAAACAAGGGCCGACTGTATACTATTCATAGTGTATGCAATTCATGGTGTCTTTGTCTTAATTCTTTTCTTAGTGAAGCCAGGTAAGAGTTTACCATTTCTTCCCCATCTAGCTTCTTTGTCACTTCATGCTAGTGAATATCAGTACTGTCAAGAAACTAATCAGATCAGCTCTACTTACCTGTCCGTGGCTTTGGTGTTTCCTTTGCCACACACATCTTTACTTGTGGGCAGCTCAACTTCTGGCAGCCCTGGTGACTGAGCAGCTGGTGTGAAGTAAGCACACATAAAAATGTCCATGGGGGTTTTTTCTTGACAACAATCCTTAAACTTATCATTCTTTGTGGATAAGTTGTCACAGATTTTTACTGTGTGTTCAGGCAGCTACAAAAGCAATTGTGATTTTATGCATCGTTAGTTTTCTTGTAGGTCCACTTGAAAATAAGGAAGGTTTATATAGGCTTACTAGCCCTGGCATGGTGTATAAAAAAGTCAGTGGGAATGCTCCTAGAAAGTAAATTGGTATAAATTTTATACTGTCATTATGTACTAAAAGCCTTAAAATGTATACAATTTGACTTCTAATAATTTCTCCATATGAAGAGAAGATTTAGCTATAAGTCTCTTAAGGACAGCATTACTTAAAATACAAAAACTGAAACACCTAAAATCAATAATAGGGACTGGTTAAATAAAATAAGGTATATCTAGGAGATCAATGTAATTTAGATAGATAGATAGATAGATATAGATAGAGACATACTAGCCATTACAAGTCAGGTATAGAAAAACACCTATTAACACAGACATGTATTCTTAATGGAAAGAGACCAGGCAGCACAATATTATTGTTCCTAAAGAGGGCAACAGACATGGAGAGTGACATTTCTCTAAAGCAACTGTTCAAATTTGTACCTACTTGAAAGTATTGTGTAAATAAAAATGGTGGAAAAACTGAAAAGACCATCAAATTATGACAGGTATAATAAGGTCAATTATGATTTCTAATAGTATAATGGTTACAGATTGTGTAACTTTGTGGTGATGAAAATTATCTGTATCTGTACTGTCTAACACTAATGAGCATTTGAAATGGGGCTAGTGTAACTGAAGAACTGAAGTTTAGATTTTATTAGTTTAATTATAAACTTAAATTACCATGTATAGCCAGTGGATACTGTACTGGGCTCTGCAGGTGCACTAAATTCTTGGGAATCAGATAATCTTGTCTTTATGTGTGAACTTTGCTACTTACTAGTTGTGTGACTTTAAATATTGATGCTTGATAATATTCAGTTTCCTCATCTTTAAAGTAGAATTAAGGTATTTGTTTCATAGGGTACGTGTGAGGATCATTGAGATGATGCATGTAAAAAGCAGCTTAGATGAGTGCTTGCCACTTAGTGTGTGGCACAAGATGGTGACAGTGATGGTGATGATGATGATGGTGATGGTCATGATGCTGATGGTGGGGATTCCCTTACCTCCTTGGCCATGCAGTCTTCAGAGGTAGACTCACAGCACTTGGAGAGGATGGCAGTAACATCCTCAGCTAGTGGCAAAACATTCTCCAGATCAGCCGTAGGTGCTTTTTGGGCTAATTTTATTAGATGACTAAACAGTTAAAAAAGAATTTGTTATCTTACTCCAAATCACAGTTTCTTTGGTTTCATTATGAACACACACACTAGAGAAATAATATAGTTTCAACTCTTTTTCTGCAACAGCTGCATGGAGCACATCTGCTCTGCAAGGGATCCTATGTGTTGAAGCTACTACTCAACAGTCATTCCCAATGAGTCCTTCTAAATTTTCAGTATTGACATGCAGTTTCTCTTTTGACCAGATCTACATAGTTGAAGGATGCCTTTAAAATGGCAATAAAGCCCTGGTGGGGTGTCTCAGTTGGTTGGAACGGCTTCCTATATACCAAAAGTTTGTGGGTTCAATCCCAGTTGATTCGGGTGCATATGGGAAGCAATCAACTGATGTTCTCTTTCACATTGATGTTTCTCTCTCTTCCTTCCTCTGTCTCTAAAATCAATGAAAACATATCATATCCTTGGGTGAGGATTAAAAAAACCCCCAATAAAATGGCAATAAAAAAAGCACTAACTTCTCTTTATTCATAAGGCCAATGTGGTGTTTTGGGAGCCTCGAACAGTCTTCTTAAATGTTTTTATTAATTCACTGATAAACTACAGTACAAATAAAGTAAGTAATGAAGATCTTTAGCCCTAAACCAAAGAGTTAATACATGTTGATGTTTTGGCGTGAAACCCTTAAGTATTTTATAAGGTTTGCAGGATATTAAGTATTTTCTGAGGGACTATGCTATACTATTGATAAATTTATCCTTTCACTCAATGTATCAGGAATATGTTTTATATCATTAAACATTTTTTTTTCTTTATCGATTTTTAGAAAGAGAGGAAGGGAGAGGGAGAGCTAGAAAAATCGATGAGAGAGAACATTGATTGGCCGCCTCCTGCATGTCCTTCACTGGGGATCGGGCCCACAACCTGGGCATGTGCCCTCACCAGAAATTGAACCGGTGACCTCTTGGTGCATAGGTCAATGCTCAAGTACTGAGCCACACCAGCCTGGCTAAATAAACATTCTTTATGTGGTAAAGAGCACATGCCACTGAGTTTACCATCTTAATCGTTTTTAAGTGTACAGTTCAGTAATGTTAAGTAAGTTCACATTGTTATAACTTTTTGTGTCTTGTAAAACTGAAACTCTATATCCATTCAATACTGATTCCAGACCCCTTCCTTGGCAACCATGTTTTTACTTTCTGTTTTTATGATTTTGACTAATTTAGGTACTCCATATGACTAGAATCATATAGTATTTGTCCTTTTGTGACTGCTTATTTTGCTTCCCATAATGTCCTCAAGGTTTATCCATATTGTAGCATGTAACAGGATTTTTAAGGCAGCATAATATTCCACTATATGTATATACCACATTCTTTATCCATTCACCTGTCAATGGACAGGGGGTTGCTTTCATCTCTTGGCAGTGTGAATAATGCTGCAATGACTATGGATGTGCAATATCTCTTAAGAGTCTGCTTAGAATTGCTAGGAATATATACAGGGTGGGGAAAAAGTAGGTATATAGTTGTGAGTACACAAAACAGTTTATTCTGTATTATTATTTTTTAATTATTGTATTATTTTCCATATAAACAGCTGTAAACCTATTTTTGCCCCATCCTGTATGCAGAATTGGGATGCTGGATCATATGGTATTTCTATTAATTTTTTGAGAAAACTGTACTGTTTTCCATAATGATTATACCATTTTGCATTTCTACCAACAGTGCACAAGCATTTAAATGTCTCCACATTCTCAGAGACACTTGCTATTTTCTGTTCTTTTGGTAGTGACGATCCTAATGAGTATGAAGTGGCATTGTGACTTTGCTTTGTGTTCCTCCTATGATTAGTGATGTTGAGCATCTTACCATATGTTAGTTGGCCATTTTTTATATTTCCTTTGGAGAATTCTCTATTTGATTTTTTAAAATCAGGTTATTTGGTGTTTTTGTTGCTGAGTTGTAGCAGTTTCTTATGCATGCTGAATATTAAACCCTTATTAAATATATGATATGCAAATATTTTCTCCCATTCCATAGATTGCCTTTTTACTATGCTGATTGTTCTCATTAGTGCTAAGAAGTTTAAGTTTGATGTAATCTCATTGGTTTGTTATTGCTTTTGTTGTCTTTGCTTTGGAGTTAATTCCAAGAAATCATTGTCTAATCCAATGTCCTGAAGATTCCCCCTATGCTTTCTTCTAGGAGTTTTATAGTTTAGGGTCTTATGTTTAGGTTTTTAATCCATTTTAAATTGAGTTTAATATATGGTATAAGGTAAGGGTTCAACTTCATTTTTTGCAAGTAATATACCCAATTTTCCCAGCACTCTTTGAAGAGACTGTCCTTTTTTCATGTGTAGTCTTGATTCCCTTGTCAAAAATCATTTGTCTAAATATATAAAGGTTTGTTTCTGAGCTCTCCATTCTGTTCCATTGGTTTATATATCTTTTTATACTAGTACCACTGCATCTTGATTATTGTTTCTTTGTAGTATGTTTTGAAATCAGTATTAGGCCTCCAACTTTGTTTTACATTTTCAAGATTGTTTTGGCTATATTGAGTCCCTTGAGATTCCATTTTAATTTAGGATGTCTTTTTTTTTTTTTTTTTTTCTATTTCTGCCCGCTAAGAAAGTGCAGTTGGGATATTGATAGGAATTGTACTGAATCTGCAGATTGCTTTGGATAGTATAAACATTTTTAACAATATTAATTCTTCAAATCTCTGATCATGGAATGTCTTCCTATTTATTTTGTTTCTTCAATTTCTTTTAGTAACAAGTTATAATTTTCATCAATCCTTTCACATTATAACTACAACAACTGTTTGGCCTTCTCTTAGATGGATATATCATAACTGATTTAAGTATGCTCCCTAGTCTAGGGACGTTTAGAAAGTCTCTGTTTTTTTTTTTTTTTTTTTTTTTTCGCATAAAAGAAAAAGGGATAGCAATATTTGTAGCTAAATCTTTGTTCACATTCAATACTATTGTCTTCGGGTAATTTTCTAGACTTTAATGCAAGTATAAATTAATGATTCCGATAGATATATCTTATAGGTGCTTTTATATTATAAATTCCTATGATCTATTTGCCAATTACACTATTTTAATGCAAAGGAAAACTAAATTGAAGGTCTAGAGAAAATGCCATTTAGTATTTGAGTAGTCCTAATGGAAAATTATTTTTAAAGGACTAATGAAAGTAGTTTTTATTCCCACTGGGGAAGCTTAGAGTTTCAGGCCAACACAGAATAAAGTATTTTATTCCCAATGATGGAAAAACGTTTGTGGATTAGAGTAGAAGGAATAAAAGAGACTGTAAATGCTGCAAAGATAAGATAAAGATGGCAAATCTAGATGTTTGAGCAGATATGAGAGAAGCACAAACATAGAAAATGTCAAAATTAAAATATGGAGTTAATAGCAACTATACAAAAATCAAAGTGAAAGTTAAAAATAAAGTAGCTAAGTAATTAGCATAAATTCACAAAGCTTAAGAGATAACTTATTATATAGCACAAAGCTTCATATAACAAGTAAGAATCTAAGACATCTTATCCTAAGACAAAAATGGGCAAAGCAAAGAGTAGATGATAAAGAAAACTGTTTGTTTTTGCTTTTGTATTTGTGAGATATGCTAATATGAATGGTGAGGAAATAATTTCTAGTGGTCTCCCAGTTTTCCCTTATGAGTATATAAAAAATATTGATTAAGAACAAATCTTTTATTTCACAACATAACCTTGTTTCTTTTTAAAATGTTTTTAATCCTCACCCAAGGATATTTTTCCATTTATCTTCAGGTAGAATGGGGAGGAGGGGAGAGAGAGAGAGAGAGAGAAACATCGATGCGAGAGAGAGACATTGATTGGTTGCCTTCCGCATGACCCCAACCAGGGCAGGGATCTGAACCACAACCAAGGTACGTCCCCTTGACTGGAATTGAACCCAAACTCTTTGGTCTGAGGGCCGATGCTCAAACTGCTGAGCCAAACAGGTCAGGGCTATAACCTTGTTTCTTGTTCATATTCTGTGTAGAAAAAGGAACTGGGCATACTTTTGAGGATTATTGGATTGTAAGGCTAGAGTTTGTATCTCCTAACACAAACACTCTTAGAAAATCCTAATATTGTGGATAGATAGTGCAGAATTGAACAGCTAAACATACTGATGCTTAATATTTACCTGACCCTTGATTTCTCTTTCCCATAAGCGGCGTATTGTGAACAGATTCTATTTGACATAGTGGTGAGAAGCGATAAATGTTTAATCTGGAGTCTCTAGAAAATAAATGAGAGAATCTCATTAGGTGGTTAAGAGCCATTGAAAATAGTGTACAGGAGTGAAAAAAAGAGACTATGAATATCATGATCCTTTTTAAAAAAATTTATATTTTATGACTACAAAACTGAATTCTGACCAAAGAAACTTACTGATATTTCTTTCCCAGAGGTGATGGCATGTTTGTTTTTCCAATTAACAAAATGCAAAAGAGAACTGTTAGAAACTTTTACTGATTCCAGAATCGGAACTTCTACCATTTTATTTTATTTATATATTTTAATTTTTTTTCTTTATTGATTATAGAGAGAGAGAGTAAGGGACAGGGAGAGAGAGAGATTGAAACATGAATGAGAGAGAACATCGACTGGCCACCTCCTACATGCCCTGCACTGGGGATTTGGCTCACAACCTGGGCATGTGCCCTAATGAGGAATCAAACAGGAGACTTTCTAGTGCATGGGTTGATGCTTGACCACTGAGCCACACTGACCAGGCACTTCTACCACTTTATAAAAGAAACATCACTAATAGAGGAATAAAAAAGAACATAACTATGTAATAAATGACACCTACCTCTTTCAAGAAGCACACAGTGGGGCTTGATGAGGTACAGCAGGACCCTACCATGGAGAGATAACTCTTGGTATAACTGACTAAAAGTGGCAGAGGAGCTTGTCCATAATTAGTGGTATATTCATACATAAATCTGTGGGGGGAAGAGAACATTGGTCAAAACATTTGTGGGAAACAAACTCTTTTTTTCATAAGTATTTTCATGGAGAGGAGACATATGTTAAGTTATAGTTTTAATATCTAAAAAGCACTAAGAATTTATAGAACGGGTTATAATACCAGTCACTTTCAATCAATAGTTTCATTAAACAAAAATAGGTTCTTTCCTAAATTTCCATGTGGATTGCTTGTTCGTTTATTCAGTGTCTACAGGTGCATGGCCCATAATAGATGCTTATTAAAGTTAATTGGATGAATTAAAACAAAGGTAATTATGGATTTACCTTTCATTATGTATCTCTGTTTTCTATTCTAGACAACTGCCCTGTGTAGGTTTACATATTTATTGAAATCTTTTTTAACTTTTAGGAGCATAAGCCCCTGTGGACCTAAAAGTGACTCTGAAATCTTGGGCAAAATCCTCTCTGAAAATTTACAGGGATGGACAAGCCAACCAATTTTTATAAAATTGTGATCTTAATTTCATACTTTTAAAGCATATTTGAATGCCATTGCTTTTGAATTTATATACACACACATATATATTTTTTTTCTATTATAATCGATTTTCCACATTTTTGTTCATTTTTATGATTTTCCAATACTAATGTAAAGAACCTCTATATAATATGGCTTCTAATGAATGTCAAACAATGAGAGAGTGAAAGTAATATGTTCACTTATGTAGTGCAACATGCATCCTATTCACAACTGTTTCTTGGAATGTGAAAAAAAAAGCTGTTAATTTCTTCGAAAGCATAAGAAATAAAGTATTAAGAAAATGCATAGCAATGAAAGTATATCAGATGGCGTATGCAAAGGTCACTAGCTTTTGGGGAAATACTATCGCTGCTGTAAATATTTGGAAATCTGTCATGAAGACTGTGGATGCAAGTAATCCTGCTGCGAGTACTAGATAGGACCAACTGGGTGGGAGTTGAGGAAAGCTGATTTTTATTTTTGTCTGAGAAGAGCATTTACAATAGTTGACAGTGACAGAGATGGACTGTCTTGGATGAAAGTCAAGTTCTTGTTGTCCAGGTTGCTGTAGAAGAGATGTTTGTATAGAGTAGAGTTAGATGAGATACATTTCTGATATTTTATGCCTTGAAGTTCTACTTCTGATGAAAGCAACTTACTGGTTAGCAAATTCCTTGGGATCTTTCCTGAAGGCTTCACAGATTTCATCGTTACTTGGCTCTACGTAGGTAGGAAATTCTTGGGGCTGGTGCTTCAGGGTGGCCATACAGAGTTTCCTTTCCAGGCCCTCATGGGTACAGCACTCGGCAGTGCCTGGGTGTGCTGGGAACGGAGAGTCGCTTTCACAGGACTTACTCGACAGTGCTGACGTCTAGAAAGAGAGAAGGAAAACAAGCAGACTCATATCCAGGCTTGCTCCATTCAGTGTAACATCTTTAGCCTTCAATTTAAAAAGTCTCATTAATAACAAGCTGTCCATGCCAAAGGCTCCACGAGATGATTTGTCAACATGGCAAGTTGCATAATCATAGTTACAAGCAAGTACAGGGTCTTATTTATATTAGTAAATGACTTTCTTCAGAGTAGGAGAAAAATCGAACCTTCATTAATAAATGGACTGTGTTTTATTGCAGCCACTAAAAGCTTTATCCTCCAGTCCCGTGTTTCTTCACAGGGATATTAACATCTCTGAGGATAAGGGAGGTCATTTCAAATAGTTCTCGTATGATCTCCTACCTGATTTCTTGCTGCAAATACCCCATAGAGAATGCAGACCTCCCCCTGCCCTTCTCCCCTCCCTTTATTACAAAAGCAAACTCTTCATTGTTAACTGCATTAGTCTTCTACATTGATTTGCATTCTCTTACTCAGCTCGCTTTTGCATTGAAATCTCTCATGAAATATATAAAAATAAGAAATGCCTGGGCTGCACAACACAGAAATTTTGAACCAGTAGGTCAAAGATCAAACCTTAGGATCTGTTTTTTGCCCTGAGGCTTATTCTCTTGTGTAGCATGGGTTGAAAACCACTGGTACAACGTCATCTACTGCCTCAACACTGATACACTTACAGTCGGGCAGACTGGTACAACGTCATCTACTGCTTCAACACTGATACACTTACAGCCGGGCAGACTGGTACAACGTCATCTACTGCCTCAACACTGATACACTTACAGTCGGGCAGACTAAGCCCATGGTAAGAGGACCACCAAAGCAATTGTAGCCACAAAATGTTCTTTTTGGAGAGAATTAGGAATGAAAATGTAGAGCAGAAATAGTCATCATGGAAAAAATTATTTTGGGATTTACATGGGAAAAAGTACTTTGAAATTCTTACACTTATTTTACCTATTAGTCATCTTTTCAAGGGAAAACTTCAAAGGATGTTTCCTATCAGTGAAGGAAAACAATATGATGAATGAATTATATAAAAGTAAACATCTCCCATCCTCTCCCATATTGAACTTCTATTGGACTCTCAGAACTTAGGAAATCTTAGGAGCTCTCTTTTATCCTCTGTCTCTTTTCAGTGACTCTCTTCTTCTATTCCATTTCTCCCTCCGTCAACTTGCCTGTTGTTTTTTTTTTTTTATAACCCCCTTTCAAATAAAAAATTTAAAAAGAAAAAGCATCAACACATTTTTAAAAAAATGCTCTGAAGAAGCAGGGGAAACAGAAAGGCTGTGTGCAAACGATGTCAGTGCTAACTCTGTTCTTCTGATCTGTCTCTGCAATCCGTCAGCTTCTCTCTAATCAAGGCATGGGTAAGCATTATATAAAATAAAAGTGTGTTTTGTTATCCTGATCATGGTTGGTAGTTTGATGCTTGTTTATTTATTTATTTATTTTAATCCTCACCTGAGGATATTTTTCTATTTGTCTTCAGATTGAGTAGGAAAGAGGGAGAGAGAGAGAGAAACATCAATGGACCGGGGATGAAACGCAACCGAGGTACGTGCCCTTGGCTGGAATCAAACCCATGCTCATTGGTCCACGGGCGGACACTCTAACTGCTGAGCCAAACCGGCCAGGGCGATGCTTGTTTATTTTAAGGTGGTTCAGAAGGTCAGGTTGAAATGACGGTTGTTTATGAATTTAGTGATGGAAGAAATAAACTATAACATTCTTAGAAAGTAGATAAGGGCCAGATAAAACAATAACCGTAAGAATAATCGTTGTACACGTTATGGTCTAATGGTCTCTGGAGCGCTGTTTCTGCAGACTAGCTGCTGCAGGCTTGGACAGGGAGCCTTTGCCAGTGGAGGCCTTTATCAAGATGCATGTAAATGCCGTTTGCATCAGGCCTGGTGACTGCGTTAGCAAATTGTTAGAAACACATGTGGTTTCATCTTTGTTCAGCTACTGTCTGTATTTTGAACCCTGTCATTTCAGCATTTTAATTTCTGCATATATACTTTAGGGAAGAAAACCCCAAACTTTGTGGTTTATGTATATAGGGCAATTAATTTGAGGCCAACAGTAAATTGCTCTGGGTCAGTCACTACCAGGCTTGGCATGATAAAGGTATGTGTACTTTATTTTTTCTTCAGGTTGCAATACGTTCACTTTATTGATTGAAGTTTATCTTCATTGTTGAAGTATTACAGACGTCTTCCCATGCTTCCCCCCAGTGACCATAGACTTTTAAGATACACGGAATCTATCAGAATTGTTTCCTAAGTCAGTATATGCCTCAGTTTTCTCATTTGAACCTGTAGGACTAGTGGGCAAGGTTGCTTCAGTGTGCTAGAATAACCCAGGGCTCTAGGATAATAGGCTTCGTACTTCTCCCCAAACTGGAGTTGCTGACTAGGACTTCCCTAAGATGGCATAAAAGCTTCAAGCTTCTGTAGGCCACTGTAGACATGGCCAGGCCCCGGAAACCTACCCTGTTGTCATAGCAGTCAGGGTCGGCCCCTTCCGCACAGCAGGCTTCTGTCAGGGAGACAACCTCCTTCACAAGATGACTGATCTGTTCAAATGTTCCACTGGGAAATTTTCTGCTGTATAGGACCATTGATCTGAACGGACAAATAAAACCAGTACACTAATTAGAATTAATTTTGTGTCACATTTGCACATGTTAAAATATAAAATCTGTCCAGTTTGTTTTTGTTGTTGTTGTTAATCCTTACCTGGAGGATATCCCTCCACTAATTTTTAGAGTGGATGGGAGGGGGGGAGAGAGAGAGAGAGAGAGAGAGAGAGAGAGAGAGAGAGAGAAAGAAAGAGAGAGAGAAAGAGAAAGTGAGAGAGAGGAAGAGAGAAAGAAAGAAAGAGAGAGAGAAAGAAAGAGAAAGAAAGAAGAAAGAAAGAAAGAAAGAAAGAAAGAAAGAAAGGAAGGAAAGAAAGAAAGAAAGAAAGAAAGGAAGAAAGAAAGAAAGAAAGAAAGAGCAAGAAAGGAAGCAAGCAAGAAAGAAAGAGCAAGAAAGGAAGCAAGAAAGGAAGAAAGAAAGAAAGCGAGAGAAAGAAAGATTGGTGTGAGAGAGACACATCGATTGGTTGTCTCCCACACTACCCCAACGTGGGGCAGGGGATCAAACCTACAACCCAAGTACACACCCTTGACTGAGAATGGAACCTGGGTCCATGGACAGATGCTCTAACTGCTGAGCCAAACTGGCCGGGGCTGTCCAGTTTTTTTTTAAAGGAATAGTGCACGCATTTCTTGACGAATGAAGTTGCCTTTTAGTTTTTGTTTTAGGTAAATCGATCTTGTAGGGTAGAAGTTGGACTTGAGAGTTCTATCAGATGATACTCACGTTCTTTCGTTTCTCAGGCCTCCCCAGATGAACCTGTTCTGTACTTTATTGCCTTTGTTTGCCAGTCTAGCACGTACTGTTTTCATTTTTATTTACCTTAGAAAACTGCTTACTTATTCTCTTTTAACTCATTAAGAAACATACCAGTAACAAATTCTTTGACCATAGTAATGGTACTTCAACTGGAATCTTTGATGTTCTCCATTTGCCTGACTTCCTTGCCTATGTTGACCCTGGACTCCATCCTGTTTATCTTAGCAGAAATCAGGTCAGCCCTTTATACTGAATTTAAAGGACCTATGTGCAGTTTCATTCCAGGTCAAGTAACAAGAAGGTGAATGACTACTTCATACTTACAAAGATGCAAAGTCATCTTTTCCGAGATTGTTGATTTCCTTGCAGACTTTTTCCTTCTCATAATTTCGGCCTAAGAATGAAAAAACAGAAATTTTGTATATATTCTCTCTTTTTTTTTTTTTTTTTTGTACAGATAGAATGGGAGGTAGAGAGAGGAAGGGAGAGAGAAAGAGAAACATCGACGTGAAGGGACACATCGAGTGGCTGCCACCCGTACGACCAACCAGGGCCGGGGACAAACTGCAACCTAAGTACATGCCCTTAGCGGGAACCGAACCCGGGTCTCTCCGGACCGCAGGCCGACACTCTAACCGCTGAACCAAACTGGCCAGGGCTGTATATATTCTCTTTTAATGGATGTTGCATTAAATGCATATATATAAAGGGGTTCTTCACATGACTTATCTATGGTGAGACCAGCATTTTCTATATGCAATTCCATATTTTAGAGCCTTTCTAGTTGTTTTATAAAAATGTATCAGGCCCTGGCCGGTTTGGCTCAGCGGTTGGAGCATCGGCTTGCGGTCCAGAGAGACCCGGGTTTGGTTCCCACTACGGGTACGTACCTTGGTTGCAGTTTGTCCCCGGCCCTGGATGGGTCATGTGGGTGGCAACCACTCGACGTGTCCCTTTCACGTCAATGTTTCTCTCTCTCTCTTTCTCCCTCCCACTCTATCTGAACAAAATATCGAAAAATGTCCTCAGGTGAGGATAAAAAATAAAAAAGTAAAAAAAAAGTATCAGAATTGTATGGCATACTATAAATTTTGATGAACAGTAGGAAAAAAAGTGAACTAATACTGAAAAGAAATAAGTCAAATGATCTATGACAACTAGTGAGTCAGAACCTATTGATATGACAATCATTTTTTTTAGGTCCCATCTTTTTATTAATGCTAAAATGGGACATTTTGTCCCTTCCTTATTTATCTTGAATTCACCTAAGGCCTCAAAAGAAACAAGACCAAAAAACAAGTGGAGAGTACTTCTACATCCCAGAGTGAAGAGCTAGCCCCGCTAATGCAGGGCCTGAGAGGGAATGTGGGAGAGTATCTCTATCACCAACCTCCAGACTCTAAGGGAGGCTAGGAATTCAGCTGTGGAAAAAGATGAAAGTTAGGCAAAAAATAAATAAATAAATAAATAAATAAATAAATAAATAAATATATTTAAAGCTGGTGGTATGGTGGGTTTGGGTGAGTAGTAGGGAGTGCTTCTCCTCATTTCAAGTGTAGTCAAAGGGACTTCAAAGAAAACACTCAGGGACCTTGATAGGTGACCCTGGGGGTGTGGAGTTCAGTGGACAGGTGTCTGATTCAGACCAGAGAAAGCTAAAGGGTTAGGGGGCTGATTCGGTGGCCTGGGGCAACAAAGCAGAGGGCTGTGAGTGGGAAGCTGTGCTCTGGCTTGTGCACCTGATATAGATCAAACGGGAGCACACGGGCCTGGAGTGGTCTTAAATGCACCCCCACCAAAGGGCTACCTAGCGGGCGGTGGGCCTCCAACAGTGGGATGCCTCTGTGCAGAGGCAGGTGGTTTGAAAACCAGAGGGCCAAAGGGAAGTTTTAAAGTGCCAGCTGGATGTAAGAGGTCCCCAGGGACGATGAGAAAGAGATCTCCACCAACTCCAAAGAAGCCACAAAGACAATGTCAACGTTGGACATCTCCCATAAGCAGAGGAAACACCGCTAGGTCACTAAGCTGCCCACTGTGTTAGTTTTTCCTGCTGCTTACCTCTCCTGTATTTGAGGGGAAAAAAAAAAAAAAAACCAAAACAGCCCAAAGAATCAGAGGAAGGGGAAGAGGAGGGCAGCAGAGAAAAAGAGAGGAAGGTAGACCTGTCTCCCTTTCACACCATGGGCAACAGAACTGACACAGGCCTGATCTTGGGGAATAGCTTCACCTTTAAGCGAATTTACAAAATTTTGACTGTTGAGCATAAGAAGATATTCCCATGACTATTATGAGGTAGTTATTTTGAGGTTCAAGGGGACCAGAGGATCTTTTATTTGAGAGTGAGAAGAAAAATTGAAGAACCCATTCTTCAGTCTACTCAAGAGATTGGGAAGAGCTAGTTTGCTCAGGAGGAGATGAGCTTTCTATTGTTCGTGAGACCCACTTGTTCAACACGCCTTTTACATGCGCAGTGGGGTGGACACATGGAAGGTAGCCAGTGTTCTTCTTCCCCGATATCTCATTTATGCAAATAAGTCTAGAAAATTTTCCGACATTTTATGATGCTCTATCTTTCAAAAAAATGTAAAAAGTATACAAATGGCTCAGTTTCCATTCTGAGCTAAGTGGTTTTAACTTCTAGTGACTTATCATCCTGGCTTTAAATATTAGGAGATCCATCCCAGGCGATGACAATGGCTGTCAGTGCCCTTACTCCCCTAACAGTTACAGTTCTGTGGCTGCACATAGACGAGCGTAGAAATGTTTGTTTCATAGTGTGGAGTGAAGGATGGTGGTGGTTGGATACAGGCTAGAGAATTTTTTTTTCCTTCTTTTATAAAAGCTTCTCTGTCAGATTCGTTGGATTTACTGGTGACAACTCCCCGCAGAGGAAGCTGCTGTACCTTGTGTCTTTCAGATGGACACCTCAAAGTATACTGCTGAGATGAGACGAGGCAGAATTAAGGACAAAGACATTCCTAAGCAGCCCTTTGTAATAAGGGACCAACTCAAATACCATCCAACTCACGCAGAAGAGCCCCTATGTTGGAATTGCATGTTACCTTGGAAAGCAGGACAAACGCAGTAGGACTGATGAAGCTAACGGTCAGTGAGGAGCAAAAGTCACTTGCAGCCAAGCTCTGCTCTAGCTGAGAACCTGCAAATCTAGCACACTTCCTGGAATTTATTGACTAGTTCGCAAAGTTGGATATCGTCACAGTTTCAAAAGGTCAAAATAAGGCAGAAAATTTCCACTAATCATTAATGGTATTCTGTGGGACTGGGGGTTAGGGTACAGAGGGGAAGAATTTAAGGTAGAACTGTCCTCCCGTAATGAAGAGCTGTAACCTCAGGATGTCTACAGGGTGGGTTTCTGTTGCTCTGAAGGTAGAACCAGAAAAAGTGGCTGGCAGGAGATTTTGGTTCAATGGGAGAAATTGATGTCACCATGACTAAATGCTAACTGAAATGGTGAACAGCTTCTTGGAGAAGTGAGTTTGTTTTGTCAGTGGAAATATTCAAATGGAGCTTAAGTAACCATGTATATGAAAGATTTCCAACCTTAGTACAAGCTTGTATCCTCTTGATGTTTAAGATTACTTCTGAGGGGTTACAAAATGATCCCTTTTAGAAGTAGTAAGAAATTATATAGAAGCCTTTTGGCCCCCAAATCTTACTGTTTACAAAACAATAGCTCTCTCTCTTTATAATGCATAGGAGAAAACTGCAGAGATTGTTTCTGTTAATACTTTTTATTGTGACTACTCAATAACATCCAAAGGGAGAGCCTATATTCAAATGTCACCTCTGATGAACATTTTCGGAAATAATTTGTTTCTAGTCTTTCAGATTCAGATTTCTGACTACAGATAAGAGTAGTTTTTGTTCAGCGTGTTTCAGGAATGTGTGAGTACATGTGAATATGGTGTAAATGGCCACTACAGATTATCCCTTGTTAAAGAGCTTTAATGAAATCAACCACTTGTGTTTGCACCGAAGTCCATTAGAACCCACAGACGTTATGAAGTGCGTTAGCTAGACTGCAAAATTCTTAGGGAAACATGGAGAACTGGATTGATTACAGAAGACTTTTAAACCATATATTTTTTTTTTTGCTGGAACATTCAGCCTTGGGCATGACAGAAGCAAGGAGGAAGCCCAAAAGGGAGGCATTGAGAAATAAAATAAAAAGGGTGAAACTGCTCTTACAAGACCAGCCTGCAGAGGCCGCTGTCGCACCATGCATCTTCCAGGTGGACGAAGGGAAATAGGTTTCTGATTTTACAAATCGCCTTCATTCATTTATCCAAAGTGAATATACACAACTTAAGGCTAGGCAAATACGTTAATCATTTTATCATCTTCTGAAAAACAACAAATACATACTGAAGTTAATTTGCAGTGTGATTATTACAAACTGATTTCTGTATTGCTTAATAAATACATATTTTTTTCATTCCTGTTGAGTCTACTTTGATTCATATAATTAAATGACATACTCTGTTCTTTAAATGCCACATGGTTATAAAGAGGGCCGTCTGGACTTAGACATGGCCCCAGCAAATATTGGCATGATCTTTGTGACACTGGTGACATCTTTTTCACACAGTTACCTCTCAGCACTGTTTACAGATTATATTAACAGAAATTTTACTTTTTGCAACAGCATGTCTCTTTCTATCTGTATTGTGAAACTCTCTGGTAAGTTGTATCTAATTCTGGATTTAAAAAAATAAATTAGATTTGCTTAGGGAAAGTCTCTAGTGCTCCATGTAACTCACCTCTCAACACAGCTGACAATATACATTGATGCATGTGACGCACATGCCTAAAAGATTTCCTCTGTGCCGGGCACTGGCTTCAGTATTGAATATACAAACAGAGAGGAAAATAGACATATCCTTGCCCTCATGGAACTTCTGATCTGTTGGGGATAGATAATAAGATACTCACTATCCTGGTACAAACTTTACTTTAAAAAGGTATTTTGAATGCCTTAACTATTATTGTTTTAATCTGTCTCTAATACCAGCTTGCTCCCCTAGAGAAACTGTTTGTCCACCAGGAGCAGTGGATGGACCCTAAATAACACTGACTTGAATACATGCTTATGCAGAGAGCTAGGAATTGTCTTAGGTTGCTGTTTTACAATTTTGTTCTGAAGAATCATGGGGTTTCGGAGCTTGTTGGACATTTTTATATTTTTGCAGTTTCATTTCTTTGACCTTTTTATTTCTCTTATACACTGACAGGCTCATCTGTGCCAGAAAAACTCAGTATATTTGTTTTTACTTTTTGGGGAAAAGCTTTATTCTAAGAATGTGGTTTGCAGTGCTTATTCAGTCAGACTAGATATTGGTGATTTCAGAGTAATGGTTTTATTTGAAAAATTAAACATTTCTAGGCTGGTTTGGGAAGCTGACCTGATTATTGGAGCTAAAAAAAAAAGTGTAAATATCATTAGGGACACTGTCAATGAAGAAGTAGCAATCAAATGAACATTTATTCTATTTTCAGGTTTTTTTTTTCTTTTGGTTTCATCTCCATTGATGTTTTAAATCATTATATGAAGCATTAATCCAGTTTTCATATTGATGTTGATGTTTGCAGGCAGGTGTGCAATTTTCTGAGTTTGAATCAATGGGAAGAAATTCAATTCTTTTAATACTAAATCTAGAGAGCTACATAACATCTACAGATGAACTGCTCTAGAAGAAATTAAATGTACCTCTTAGTATGCCATCCGTGTAACAAATGGGGACTTTTTTTTTTCAGATTTTGAAAATTAAAAAACAGTAGAAGATATAGAATAAGTGAGTCAGTTGCCTAGAAACTACAGTTGCAATAGTGGCCTGATAGTCACTGAAATGAAAGTGTTTGGGTTCACCACGGCGGTAGCCCGTGTGGATGACACTCGAAGTCCCAGAGCGGGCATTCTTCCTCCACGCATCTCATTCCACCTCCCGCTCCTTTCATGAGTTGGGTACTTTGTCAACAATAACAAATTAAGTTTCCCTCTCCCACCTTTGAGATCGGTGAGGATGACGTCCCCTGCATCCTGACTTGGAAACTTAGAATGCATTGCAGGGCTTCGTTTTTAAAGCAATGTAAGAATAAATAATATCATGATAATAGTTCACATTTGAGTACCAACAATTAGGCAGGCGCCTAATATGTAAGTATTTTGCATATTAATCTCAATCACAAAAATCCTGTAAGACTTGTGGTTATCACAGTCCACTTCCAATATTAACTACATATTTCTGTGTATCACTTTAAGAACTCCATCTCTGTGTATAAATTGTTTATAGGGAAAATTGTGTTAACATCTAAATAATTGAACAACATTCACTTTTTGGATTTAAAAGTAAAACATTGATTGGCTGCCTCCTGTACGACCCCTACCGGGGATCGAACCTCCAACTTTTTGGTGCACGGAAAGATGCCCAAACACTGAGTCACACTGGCTTGGGCAGTAGTCTCTTTTTGAAAACAAACTTGCAAAGATTGATAAACCTTGCAAATAGAAAGGTAAGCACATTGACTGAAATTCTCAGTCCAGTGCTTTGGTCTTTGTGGAGACAGGGACATATAGTAATACTCACTAGGTATTTGCTAATAGATCTTAGAAAGGGGGCCAATACTAATTGTTTTCTTTAAGTAACATCAACTTATTTTCTATAAAAATTTCTTTAGTGCAAAGATCATATTTGTAGGTCATGTGTACCTGGCACAATTCTAGAACACATGAGTAATCAAAAAGCCAATTCATTAAGCATTTATTATGAAATCTGAAGAAATTAGTGGCAAAGTCATATTGTACACATTTGAACTGATATAAACAGGAAGTAGTGATGATTCTGCTTCATTGGTTAGTTATGCACTTTATCTCTCAGGGAGGGAGGGGGAAGAGAGAGAGAGAAATATTGATTTGTTGTTCCACTTATTTATGCATTCATTGGTTGATTCTTGTATGTGCCCTGACCAGGGATCAAACCTGCAACCTTGGTGTATGGAATGATGCTCTAACCAACTGAGCTATCCAGCCAGGGCCTGCACTCTATCTCTTGATTAAAAAAATTTAGAAACTATTTGACACTGATTTTCCTTTTTTATCAATCCACATATCTCAGAGGCTATTAAAACTGTATGATTTCCATTTATACAGTTAATCCAATGGCAAGGCTTTATCATATATATATATATATTTACATTTATATTTATATTTATATATATATTACTTTCTTTTTTTTTATTTTTTATTTATCCTCACCCGAGGACATTTTTCGATATTTTATTTAGATAGAGTGGGAGGGAGAGAGAGAGAGAGAGAAACATCGAGTGGTTGCCACCCGCACAACCCAACCAAGGCCGGGGACAAACTGCAACCGAGGTACATGCCCTTTGCGGGAACCGAACCTGGGTCTCTCCAGACCGCAGGCCAACGCTCTAACCGCTGAGCCAAACCGGCCAGGGCAGTACTTTCTTTTTTATCAAGAAGATATCTTGAACCATTGAAATGCATTTTTAAGTCCAACAGGTTACCATAAATGGCATCATTTTATAAATGGAAAATTTTAAATGTTAGTGATCATTCTCTTCTATTATTAATAAAGCTATTTGTATAAACTTTTTACAAGGACAAAACATTGTTATGCTGAATTGTTATGTAATTGTTATGCTGAAGTGCTAACAAACTTTTTTTCCTTAATGGAATACAATTTTGTAATGACTAAATTCCAGTGGAAAATTAGACTCATCATCAGACACTATCCAAGACACCAAGGATGACAAACTCAAGCACCCTTAGGATCTAGGGACTGTGTAACTTAACGTTGATCTCAGTGAAGAAAGCAAGATGCCCAATGTTGTTTCCATGCTCTGGTTGAAAAAGGGCAGTCATAATTCAGCTCCACATCATCGCTGCCATGTGAACATTTTACCCAGTTGCCACGTCTTTTCTGGAGAAGCTAGAAATCTGGACTTTAATGTGAAATCTCAGATTTGAAATGTTGATAACAAGTGAAGTTAAAGTTTAAAGACACTTGAGGCTCAAAGTATGAAGGCCAAAGAAAACATACCCATGGGAGGCTCTATTTTGTCCTGATGTAGGAATGAAATCCTCGATCCAGGTCTCTGCTAATGGTGAGACCAGGGGCAAGTTGCTTATCCTCTCTGTTCCTCCTTGGTCTTCTCATATGTAAAATGGAGACAGTTATATCTCATAGGATTGTTGTGAGGATTAAATTGGTTAATATATGTAAAGTGCTTAGAACAGTGCCTGCCCCTCCACAGTAAACAGCAAATATTTGTCAGTTATTATTATTAGCCAAATTGAGTTGTTTGTGATTACTATTGTACATATGCATGAGACAAATTTATATTGACCATATATGAGAACGAGGTACCATGCAAAAGAAAACGTGGTAGCCATTGTACTTAAGGAAAGGAAGTCTGAGAGTGGAGAGACATACACAGCATCAGTGGAGATCACTGTCATGGAAGAGATTGAAACAAAGCACTACGATATTTTTGGAATAGAAGAGGGCTTTCATAAAAGGAGCTATTACTTGAAGTGGGCCATGCGTGATGGGTAGGATTTCAACAAGAGTAAATGAATTAGAAAAGAAATTTTAAGTGGAAGGACAACATGAAGAAATCTACCTGAAGTTGGAAAATCACAAGTCATGTCTAGAGAATAGTGAGTAGTCCAATAAAGAAACTGGGGTATGGCACTTAAACTCACAAAGACTTGACGGTCAAAGTTTCACTTATTTTTTAAGGTAAATATACCCATGGAGGAGAAGTGTAACATTGGACTTAGGATAAGTAGTACCTTCATAAGACTGTTCTATGAAACGTGTTAATCTATATAAAAATGATTAATACACTCCTGCATAAGGTATAGTAAGCCCTCAATAAAAATTAGCAACTCTTTTTTTTAATCCTCACTCGAGGACATTTTTGCATGTTTTTTCAGATAGAACCGGAGTGAGAGAGGGGGGAAGAGGGAGTGAGAAACATCGAGTGGTTGCCACCCACACGATTCCAGCCAGAGCTGGGGACAAACCGCAACCAAGGTACGTGCCCTGAATGGAAACCCAAGCTGGGACTCTCTGGTCCAGGGGCCGACGCTCCAACCGCTGAGCCAAACTGGCCAAGGCAGCAATTCTTCTTATAGTAAAGTCCAGTGATAATATATAGTATCAGATTTTATATATTCCTGTGATATAGATATGTGATTTCCTCCAGTCCTTCTCTCTGGTGGTGGGATAAATTATCTCTGTTCAGAGAAATATGCAAGAGAAGGTAAAGATAGAAAACTTCCAGGAAGCAGGGAAATTAGTTAATATGTACCCTGAACATTTCCTGGCCAACTCTTCCTGGATCTGGCCAATAAAATGGTGAGCTGCCTTGCCTCAATGTTCCTTTCCCTCAGGAATTCCCCGCCAGTCACAGGACCTAGAAACATACTGTATTATATTTCTATTGCTACTGCAACAAACGATCACATGGTTAGAGGCTTAAATAACACAGATTTTAGTACCTTACAGTTCTATTGGGTAGTCGGACACAGGTCTCAGGGTGCTAAAATCAACGTGTCAGCTGGTTTGTGCTTCTCCTGAAGGCTTTAGGGGAGAATCAATTTTCTTGCCTTTCCCAGCTTCTACAGGTGGCCTACATTTCCTGGCTCCTGGCCCCTTCTTCCATCTTCCAAGCTAGCAACTTTGCATTTCTGTGACTTTATCTTCAGTCACATCCTTCTCTAACTGACCCTCTTCTGTTTTCCTCTTTCACCTTCAGGACCCTTGCAATTATATTGGTCCCATCCAGATAATCCCGATTATTTTTCTATTTTAAGGTCAGTTTATTAGCAACCATTATTCCATCTGCAATCTTAATTCACTTTTGCAATGTAACTTAACCTAGTCACAGTTTCTGGGCATTAGGATGTGGACGTTTTTGGAGGACTGTCATTCGGCCTAACACACACTCATTAATTTTTCAGCCAGAGGTCACACCCAGCATCAGGTGACTCTGAAGAGAGACCGGAATTGGGGTGGATTTGTATCAGACAGCCTGACCCCTGGAATCCCACCAGCCAGCTGCCCATGCCAAACCCCATCATTTCATTAATCTCACATTAGTAATCCTAATTTTAAAAAATATAATCAATTTATTTATGGACTTCATTTAACATATCATGTTAAGTTTTTATTGTATTTTAATAAATTGAATTGGTTGTACAAGGGATGGGAGGTAGGGATTCAGTTGGGAAGCTATTACAGTAGCCAGGTAAAGGGGAACAAGGGCCTGGATAAGGACAGTATGTGGACATGCAAAGGAAACACAGGTTTGAGAGGTGATTTTCACAGGCCTGGAGAACCAAGCATATGTAGGAGGTCAAGGGGAAAGACAAAAGAGAAGCTGGGGAGATTTCTACAGTAGAATGCTTTGTACAAGGCTGATCCATTCAAGGTTGAAATTTACAGAATGTGGAAATGATTGAATATGGATAATAAAAATGAATTTAAAAAAACAGAGAAGGCTCTCCAGGACTGAACATAAATGATTCAGATATGTTGGTGTCAGGAAAACGGAGTTAGGGGACAGAGTCAGTTTTATGGGATAGTGATGAACAGGTGTTTGGATCAGTTGGGTGATTCCCAGTAAGCAGCATAAGTTTCACTCAGTGCCACCTACAACAGTGCTAGTGACTGGCATTTCTCTTATTCTTTGTCTTTAATGAAAGATTTTATTCGAGGTATCTCAAATAAGGCAGCAAAATAGTGATGTCTTTGTAAACCCAACTAGCATAAAATTCTGGCTCTATCAAAATTCTACATTTTAATTTGTTACAGTAAACAAGAGAACAGCTAGTAAGATCCAAGTGCTACAAAATAAGAATGAAGCGTGGTAAGGGGATAGAGGAGAGCACAGAGGGGCGGTGATATGTGAGATAAATTAGTCACGGGAGCCTTCTCGGTACCTGGACTTGGAACAGACACCTGAAGGAGTTGCGGAAGGGAGCCGTGTGGATATCCGGGATCGAGGGGTCCAAGAGGAGGAAGGAGCTGCTGCAGAGCCCTGAAGCCAGAGTACGTAGATTTGGGATAGTGTGGAGGCCAGTGTGGCTGGAGCAGAGTGAACTGGGGGGAAATTGGAGAGAGAGAGAGGGATAGCAGTGGGCAGAATAAAGAAGTCAGGTGACTGTAGATACTGAGGGAGAGTGTAATCAAGTCTTTTGAAGAATTTCATCATTTCCTTTCTCTAGAGATTAACCCTAAAGAGGGTGGCCTTTTAAAGAGTGTGCCCACGGAAGCCTATTCCACACACATGATGGTGAGTGCAGGCTTGGCACCGCACCTCACGAGAATGGCCTGGCATCGGTATTGCTCTCCAGGGAGGTTAACGTTGCCTTTGATGGTGAAGTTTATGACTTCTCTGGCTTCAGCTCTTTTTCCTGCCTCTCTTGGCTAAAGCCTCTTTCATGCTTTTACTCCGGCTTCTCTGTGAACTTGGATCAGGCCATGCTTGTTCTAAGCCCAGAACTTTTGCACCCGAGTTTTTTCTGCTTGAAACTCACCTGTAGATCTTCACATGGTTGTGTGTTTTTGTCATGTAGTTCTCACATTCTACATCTCCTCCTCAATACCGATTATGTAGGTTTTGCAGAAAGTGTATAAAGATATTTGGGAAAATAGAGAGGATGTCTACTTATCTGAAATTACTTCTCCCTGGCATTCTGTGCAGCTATGTTCCTAAATCAAAGTCAAGGCAACTTTATTTCTCAAGTGGTGACTGATGCAGGGGCAGGCAACTTGTATAAAAGAGAACCTGGGTGACTCAGTGGTGGCTTGGGAGGTTGGGATAACCCACACTATCTAGGCTGTTTTGATGGGCAAATGGAAGAAGGAAACATATAGTTTACCCACAAACCCAAAGGAGACTTTCTTGCTGGTTGGTGTTATGTTTAGGAAAAATATATATGTTAAGAATGAAGTGCTTGAGGCAAAAATGAAAATATTCACAGAAATATTCATAGAAAACAGCTCTTATAAAATGCAGTAATTGATTTCCTGTTAGCATTGTTTCCTTGGTAACTATATGGCTGTGTCAGCACCCTTTGTTGATTGTTTTTTTGGGGGGAAGAGGGAAAGAAACATTGTAGATTAGCCTACATTCATCTCAGTCCTGGAGACAGAAACCAAGTGGAGGCAATCGGAAAACACTGTCTTTGTGTCTTTCAAGGTATAGATAAAGTGGGTGTTTTCTTATGGCATCATCCAGATTTGTCGTATTTGGTAAATCCTTCTCTCCCTAGATGTGCTGAAGGGTTTGTGAACTCTGTATCCCCAATGATGCTTGATAGGAGAGGGCTGGCCTAACTGCAGCTGATGTCCATGTTGAGCTATAGCAGTATCCACTGTAGAAGTGAAATTTTCTGAAGAATGCTTTCATGGGATATAGGCAATTAGGGCAAAGCCAATATGTTTGGGAAACTCTGGGTTAACTAAGGTTTCTTTCTTGTAGGACTTGTCAGAACATTTAGGAAAACAAAGGCATTGATTGTGAACCAACCAAGAAGAAGTAATGTATGACTTATTTTTTCAGTGTGTTTGGCCATAGAAACTTTTTTCCAAGATGAGTCTTAAAAATAAACTTTAGAAAAGGTGTTCGAGACAAATGCTATGGTGGTCAGTTAGCTGTCTAGAACCATAACAAGCAAGAGAGAACTGCAGCTGTATCCAATCCCCCACCACCCAAGGTTCTCTCAACCCCTTTAACCCATATATTTTGCAACTTCCTGCCAAGAGGGCACACAGCTAGCTTCCAGGCCCATCACTGACTTGGTATTTGGGTCCTACTCAGCTATTATTGAATAGAGGACTGACGGGTCCGGACCACTATCCCAAAATACTGAACATTTATTATTTACAAATGTATTTTATGTCTCAGGGAATATATTAAGATCTATGATGCCTGGGTGATTTGAAGTTCATCGTGAAGTTTAAATCTTCAAGCCAGCTGACTTCAGGCTTTTAGCATCCAATTCATCACAGCCAGAGAATGCTGAAGGATGTCGAAATAGAAGTTGCAGAATACTTTGTTATTCTTCAAAAGACACTGACACTCTTTCAGGTGAAGGCAATGTGCACATACTGGGTCAGCAGTCCAACATGGTGACTCATGTCCCACCTTATAATGTGCACATATAATTCCAGGACCTAGCTATTACTGGAAATTCTTGTTTTTTGAACATCTTAATTGAACCCTTTTTCAGTAGGAGTTTTCAGGTTCAGATCTAGTCCAGGGAAACCCTAGGGAAAATAATGAGTTTTCAGGGTTTCTTGGGTCTTGGCCTATTCAGAGGTTTTGTAAGGGACATGATTTATTTTACTTATTTATACCCCAGTATATGTCAGACTTTGTAGTCTTATATAAAGAGTCATAGCTTACTCAGAATCTATTGGTGAATGAGACAAAATTTTAAATAATTTGAATGACAAAAGTAAAACCAAGAAGAAGTGAATATAAACAAAATGACTCATGTCACACTTAATACCAATAATTTCTGGGTTATACACCTTTTATTCCACAGGTTAAATACATTACTAGTATGAAAATCTATTTTTCAAAGAGGGATGAATGAAGATTCCCTTAGAAGCATTAAAAGATCATGCAGAAAAATAAATTAAAACTGACTATAAATTTTTCAGCTTGGGAACTTTCCATAAGTTTTATACTTCACATAATTTTAGCTTGTATCATTTAACGAGATTTTTAAACATTGCTAAAATATGACACTACTTGAAGAATAATCTTAATAAAATATAGCTCAATTATCTGTTAAACATGTTTTATAGCTACTAAAATCTTTTATGTGAGATATTTTAGAAACTACAACGTATTTTCAAATATTACTTGTCCAGGATTCCTTTAACCTCACCCGAGGACATTTTTCAATATCTTGTTCAGATAGAGTGGGAGAGAGAGAGAGAAACATCGATGTGAAAGGGACACATGAGTGGTTGCCACCCGCACGACCCAACCAGGGCCGGGGACGAACTGCAACTGAGGTACATGCCCTTAGCGGGAACCGAACCCCGGTCTCTCTGGACCACAGGCCGACACCCCAACCGCTGAGCCAAACTGGCCAGGGCCAGGATTCCTTTAAGAGAGTCAAATCTGTTGACCTCATGCCTCATTGATATGGTATATTATATTCTCAGTGGCAGTATATATGTGTAGTCGAAAAAAAAATGCTCAGTCAGTGATGCATTGCAGCCTCCATCTGCATTATCTTCTAACAGTTTAAAGATTCTAATTCCGGAAAAAAAAATGCTCAGTCAGTGATGCATTTCAGCCTCCATCTGCATTATCTTCTAACAGTTTAAAGATTCTAATTCCACCCTCGCTGGGTAGTTCAGCTGGTTTGAGTGTCGTCCTGATACACCAAGGTTTTGGGTTCAATCTCTGGCCAGGGCATATACAAGAATCAACCAATGAATGCATAAATAAATAATAAATAAGTAGAATAACAAATTGATCTCTCTCTCTCTCAAATCAATTTTTTAAAAAAAAGATTGCAATTTCAAAACATTGTCCCTAAGTCTTGGTTATCAAAAAAGCAGGGAAGAATAATTGACAAATTTTATAATTCTTCTTTCTTTCCAGCGATTATCTTGATTTCCTGGCTCTTCCGGTTGGAAGTGCCATGCCACATGCTCAGATTAACCCCTCTTTGATTCTTTCTTCTCTCCCCAACATAGTCACCAGTTATTCTGTTTTTTACCTTTTGTATTATTATTATTATTATTATTATTATTTTATTATTATTTATCCTCACCCAAGGACATTTTTCCATCTTTTGTTCAGATAGAGTGGGAGGGAGGGAGAGGAAGAGAGAGAGAGAGAGAAACATCGACGCGAAAGAGACACATTGAGTGGCTGCCACCCGCACGACCAACCAGGGCCGAGGACAAACTGCAACCGAGGCACAAGCCCCCAGCGGGAACCAAACCCGGGTCTCTCTGCACCGCAGGCCAACACTCTAACCGCTGAGCCAAACCGGCCAGGGCTGTATTATTTTTTTAAAGGGGTAACAGTTCTGGTAAGCGGTCACAGCGCTGGACGTCTTACCTCTCTCTAGAGCATGCACAAACACCACAGCAAGCAGGAGAACCAGGGCCCTCTTCATTGTCCTGCCAGCAAGCTCTGCAGCACCCATTCCCTGTGGGTACCCAGAAAAAATGGCAGCCAAAGGTAACCAATCCTCTTTTACTTAGATTCCCACTGTGAACTAATCAATCATTAATCTCTATACCGAAGCCAGGGCATTCATCCTTGGCCCACAGAGATAAAATAATATCAATATCAAGGTAAATAGACACCCTGGTGAAAATGTGACAAATCGAGGAGATTTTAATCATTAACTTTTGTCAAACTGCCAAAGAGTCCGTGTATACATGGGTTATTTTCTACTGCTGCTTTTTACTGCAATGTATTTAATGTATGAGTAGATACATTTCCTCCCTCATTATAGCATTACGTGTCTTTCTGGAAGTTCCCTACCCTTCTCATGTGTAAATGGAAACTTGGAGCTTATTTCTCTCTTTCTCTCCCTCTTCTTCTCCCTCTCTTCATCCCTCCCTCTCTGTTTAAATCTACTAGAAATAAAGATTACCTACAATTATTACACACTAGGTATTTTAAATAATGAGGAAAAAAGAGTAAGAAGCCCATTTATCATAATTGTTCAAATCTATAATTTTAATGCTCTAAAATATATTGAAGACGATGGGCTAGTACTTTATATTTTTGTGCTATATTATACTTTTTGAAGCTACCAACATATAAAATAACAACAGCCTTGAAGTGAGGCAAATATTAACTGGAGAGGTTAAATGACTTGCCCCAAATCATAAAAGTGAATAGTGAATTTTGGACTTTTATAGTTAATATAAACTTCTTTCTGCTAATACTCTACAACTGCTATATTTCAGTATACTGTAACCTGAGCACACACACGTGTAGAAGGTAGAATTCAGTATCTTCACTTTACAAGAGAGGGAACAAAGCCCCAGGTAGATTCTGATCATTCATTGGAATTAGGACAGCTCCTGGTCCTTGAGGACCCTCCTTTCAGGAAACAGGGTCAGGTAGGGGTTGGCTATCCAGGTTCTAGAATCAAATTTCTGCACTGCTCTATTGGTTGTATAGCCTTGGGAAGTTATTTTCTCTCTCTCAGACTCATTTCTCTCACATACAGAGTGGTGATAACTCTTACTGCCTTTGTCATAAGATTGTTGTGAGTTTAATTAAGATAATCCATGGGCAGATTTACCATAACATCAAACACATGATAATATGCATAGATGTTATCTAGTAGTCTTATTGTAGTTATCACCACTTTCTTCACTGGCTTCCCAGATTTATATCTGAGAAGATCATTGGAACTGATGAGGCTTAGAAACATCACAGAGAAGTGATCTAGAAATCCATGATCAACTTAGTAGCCAAGGATTAACTGTATAGGCAGATTCCATCAAAATCTCAATAAACGACACCACAGTTACAGTTGTAGTCAGAGCCTCCATCTATCTTGAAGATATTTGGGTGTTAGGTTCAGAAAATAGAGTTTGTTTAGTTGGAAAAAGATAGCTAAGCAAAGCAAAGCAATCTCTCTCAGTCAATGGAACCCCGTCTGGTGAAGGAGATCTGGCTGGAGGAAATAATGGCAGATACTTTTACTGCTCAAAGATCAACGTCTTGCCTACTAGAGATCTCCTCAACTTTTCCTTTTGCTACACGCCTATTTTACTTTGCAAGTTACTGAAAAAGTGTGTTAGTCTTAGTGTAAATGATTTGGAAACCAAGGAATTCTAAACAAGTGTCAGAATTTAAAAAAATAATTGAGAAACCCGCAACTCAGAGAATAACACATTATAGTTTTCATTTTCATTTAAGATAATACAACTTATGCACTTTTGTAGGTTTGTATTTAACAGTTGACATTTCAGTCATCTTCTGGTGATTAATTTATTCAAACATACAACTAATTGTTTCCAATGATTTTGCTATACAGTTTAAGTCCAGCCTGTTTTTTAATTTAAAAAAATTTATAACTTTATCTCTGCTTTTGCAACAACATTGACCTCTTTTGTTTAATGATAAACTACATGTAGCAAGAATTGCAACATCTCATTTAGGTGTCCTCTTGAGAAATCTCTACACTCTCTGCAAATGTATTCTCTTGGCTGAATTTAACTGAAAATTGGCACCCACATACTAGTAGCTAACTACATGAACCTTTTCTCAGTCTTATTTATGTAATTCTCCTTAGTCTTTCAAATACTGATTGCTTACATTGATTAAAACTGGAAAGAGCCCTGGCCAGTTTCGCTCAGTGGTTAGAGCGTCAGCCCCAGGGCCAGAGAGTCCCAGGTTCGGTTTCCACTAAGGACATGTACTTCGGTTGCAGTTTGTCCCCAGTCGTGTAGGTGGCAACCATTGATGTTTCTCTCTCTTCCTTCTCTCTCCCTCCCATTCTATCTGAAGATAAATGCAAAAAAAAAAAAAAAAAATGTCCTCAAGTGAGGATAAAAAAAAAAACAACTGGAAAGAAAAATTATAATTGGCCTAAGAATAGTCTCATGTTGCAAAGTCTACTCTAATAAGTCAGATGATGGGGATAAAAAACAAAAACAAAAAAACGAGTGGAAAAGACCAAGTCAAATCGTCTGACACGCTGTTATAGCCATCGTTGCAGCAACTCAAACATTTAGTACAGAAATATATTTTTAAAGAATTATTAAATATTTCAGCTGCAAAATTTTACAGGAATTGTTTTGCCCCCGAAAAACTGATTTGAAGTAGTCTCCCTCTTCTTTCTCTGTCTTGCCGTTGGCTTCAGAAGAAATTTAGGCTTTCTTCCTAAACAAGGAGAGCTCTAAGCAAAATAATGAAACAAAGCCCATCTTTAGTTATTCTCCTATTACATTTTTCTCTTCCTGCCATGGCTGCTTAGAAACTCTTGCATTACGGCATTGCTATCTTGTATGTGGTGTGTCTTTTCTCTCTGGTTTTATCCAAGATTGTAACTTCATTTTTGGTTTTCAATAGTTATCCTCTGTATATAGTGTTTTTGTATCTGCCTTGATGAGTGTCCATTAAACATGTGTCTATAAGTCAGTGTTCTTCACCAAATTTGTAGAATGTTCAACTGTTATTTCTGAAGAACTTTTCTGCCCCGTCCTCACTCTTCCCTTTCGGGTGTTGATTACTCATGCTCCCAGTGTGAGACTATCTGACATTATCCCATGTGTCTCTGAGTTCTACTCAGTTTCTTTAACCTTTGTTCTCTTAGTTATTCAGTTTGGATAATTCCTGTCCATTAATCTGAAGTTTCTTCTTCTTCTATTTACAATCTCATCTTTCAGTTTTAGCATTTCTACTCGATATGTGTCATAGTTCAGTTTTGCACCTGAGATTCTATTTATTCATTAAGAACATGTTTGCTTTGAAATTTTCAAACATATTATTCTTTAAACCTTCCCATATTAACAAAAGCTTCTGTGTAGTCTTTGTCTACTACATACTATGTTTGAGCCACCTCAGAATTTGTTTTTATTGACTTTTTAACTGCATTACGGGAGACATTTTTGTTTCTTTTCATATTTAGTAATTTTTTTCACTACACTGGATAAGCAATGTAAAAACAACCTGACAGTGTTATATGTTTTAATTTTTAAAATTCCCTATAACATACAAGTTGTTTTTACATTGTTTTTCTCATTCTTTTTTTTTTTTTTTTTTTTATCCTCACCCGAGGACATTTTTTGTTCAGATAGAGCAGGAGGGAGAGAGAGGAAGAGAGAGAGAGAGAGAAACATCGATGTGAAGGGACACATCGAGTGGCTGCCACCCGCACGACCAACCAGGGCCGGGGACAAACTGCAACCGAGGTACATGCCCTTAGTGGGAACCGAACCCGGGTCTCTCTGTACCACAGGCCGACGCTCCAACCACTGAGCCAAACCGGCCAGAGCTGTTTTTCTCATTCTTGATATCCCAGAGTTTAACTAGTACTATTCAGACACCCTCTTGACTCAATTGATTGGATAACAGTCAAATTGCTACCCAGTTCAGTCAAACCATTAGGAATACTCAAATATGTGACTAAGAGTGGGATCTGATGAACTCTGGTTTATGTCAGACCTCAAATCTAATTTGGTTGGGGATAACAAGAACTAGAAAAATTATTTTTAGTAACAGAGAAATTTTTATTCTCATTCTATTTCTAACCTAATTTCTTTTAAAAATTTGAATCTGTGATTATTTATTAGAAAGTTCATTCCTGCCCAGCTGGTGTGGCTCAGTGGTTGAGCGTCGACCCAAGCACCAAGAGATCGCTGGTTCGATTTTCAGTCAGGGCACATGCCTAGGTTGTGGGCCACCAGTGGAGGGCATGCAGGAGGCAGCCAATCTATGTTCTCTCTCGTTGATGTTTCTCTCCCTCTCCCTCTCCCTTCTTCTCTCTCTAGAATCAATAGAGAAAAAAAATTTTTTAAGAAAGTTCATTTCTGATTTTTACTTCAAATGTGGAGATTTTAAACAGGAAGTTAATGCATAATCAATGACACCAGATAACTTTACATATTTCTCCCTTTTCTGCTTTATTCAAATTACTGTCATGTAAATTCTATATGAGGTTGCACTCTGAAAGAGGAGCCCAGTTAAATATAAAAGAATATAGTACAATACAAATATATATAGTAATTTTACTTCATGTATCTGGGACTCTATTGCATTCCCACAAAGAAAATTTGGTGTAAATTTATTTACAGCTCTTGGAGAAAAAGTCTTTTTGACAATAAGAATGGTTAGAAGTGAATACTAATACCACCTACAATATCATATACTATAATATAGCTTTCCAGTTTATATTCACTTTCCTATACTTAGAATTTGCTCTGGACAGCAATGTTTGCATTGGTAGGCAGAACATTATACATTTACAAGTAAGGAAGCCGAGGCTCAGAGGGCACGGGTGGTGCTTGAAGTTCTTCAATAGTAGAATACAGAACCTGACTCCAAGACCAGAGTGCTTCCCACTAACTGGATTCATCCAGATCATTACTGTCAGTAGATAGGGTAGATGACTTTCTTCTGGTGGAATAAGCAATCTCATAGAACAGTAAAAAAGTGCATGAACTTTGGTTATAGGTAAATCTTTGTATGCGAGCTTTACTAATAAATTTTGATGAATACAATAACAATGAGGTTAATAATAAGTTTAAATGGAAAAATTTACTTAAAGCATCTTGCCAAACACAAACATTCAATTCAAACCACACATACACACAGTGTAACTTTCTTTCTTTTTTTAAAGAATAAACTGTTTTTCTCAATCATAGCAAATTCATGTGTAATGTGCTAAGTTTTTTAATTCGGCAAATGTTGACTGACATAACAAGTTAGAAGAAATAAAATAAAACTACCTTGTAAAAAATATAACTCTGCCTACTCTATAGTCATGTGGCATAGTATAGTAACACATTGTTCTTTCATATTCTTTGTCATGGTGTCAATCATTGTTTTTATTTTTAATTTAATTTTATTGTTGACAGTATTACATATGTCCCCCATTCCTCCCCTTCACCCAGCTCTCACCCCATCTCAGGCTTTCACCTGTCTGTTGTCTGTGTCCATAGGTTGTGCATATATGCCTGGAAGTTCTTTGGTTTATCTCTTCCCACCCTCCTTCCCACCTCCCCTCTGAGAGCCATCAAACTGTTCCGTGTTTCCGTGTGTGTGGATCTATTTTGTTCATCAGTTTATTTTGTTCCCTAGATTCCACATATAAGTGAGATTATGTGATGTTTATCTTTCTCTATTTTATCTCACTTAGCATAATAATCTCCAGGTCCATCCATGCTGTCTCAAAGTACAGTCATTTGACTAGCGTCAATCACATAATATTTATTCATTCAAACATTTTTATTGATCTAGCCACTGTTCTAAGTTTGGGGGCTAAAGTAATGAAAACACAGGCAAAAAGATTTGTCCTCATGGACTGTAATTCCAGTGAGATAGAATAGATGATAATTATGTTTTCATAAATAGTTATATGTTAAGTAGTGATACTTGCTTTCTGGTGCAGACATTGTTAGTGGGCCTTTCTTGTGGATAATTTATGCCATGTGCGCTGGGAGAAGCTGACGTACCCACGTGCTTCTGGACGGTGCAGGGCCTGTCTGGGGGGCTACTCACAGTCCTCGAGTTGATACGAGGATATGATTTTTATTTTTAGGGATCATTAATAACTGTTTACCCAAGGAAAATAGTTTCATAATGAGCAGTCTATCCCAATACAATTTGTTTTTTAAACTTTTGCTCCTGTTTTAATTAAAAAAAGTCACTGAGTACCAAAGAGAATTAGACTTGTGATTCTGCTGTACATATTTTTACTCTTCTTGTCAATAAAAATATTTCTAAATCACAAAAGTAAAAAGTAGAACATCTGTGGGGAACACAAAGAATAAAAACACATGGATTTAGCAGCATATAGAAAAGGAATAGCCACATGAAAAGTGTATACACATTAGATGATACAACTCATTTTTTGGTGGTGGGGGGGGGGGTGGCTAACAATAAGAAAAGGAGAACAATTGCTATTTTTCCTTGTTGTCACCTTCAACTCTTGTATTACTTTCATGATATATTAGCTAATGCATAAGAATTTAAATTAATTTTTCCAAGGTTATCTAAAAGAAGGGTTACTGTTGTTCTTTTTTTATTTTATTTATTTTTTTATTCCTCACCTGAGGATATTTTTCTACTTATTATCAGATAGAGTAGGAGGGAGGGAGAGAGAGGTACAGAGAAAAACATTGATATAATAGAGCCACATTGACTGGTTGCCTCCTGCATGACCTGACCTGGACCGGGGACAAACCACAACCGAGGCACATGCCCTTGATTGGAATCGAACCCGCGACTCATCGGTCCATGGGCTGAGGCTCTAACTGCTGAGCCAAACCGGCCAGGGCTGTTCTTATATATGCATTACAAAGTTTACAAATCAGAATCTAGAATCCCCATTAAGAAGATTCCTGATTTATAGTATAACCAGAGAAGTGGTGAAGATTATTTTCAAAGAGAATTTTTCTTTAATTATAGACTCATGTTTTGAGTTATTCTTACATGTACTCCAAGATTGTCAAATTCTAATAAAATCAATTGGCTTTTAACAATAATTATTAATGAACTAGCCAAAAAATGTCCGATACTGCATAGACACATATGTAATATCTCTATTTCTACTCTACAGCTATGGTGGTCAAAATACTCTTTGCTCAGCAACCTGGACTGTATAGATTAATGAATACCAAGGAGTGAGAGCTTCACATTTGCCACGTACTATGCTGAACACTTTACATAGATTGCCTCATTTAATCTATATAACAGCATGTGAAGTATGTGATATCATCATCCTCTTTTTTATAGGTGAGAAAACAAGCCTCCGAGTTTTCTAATAAGTAGAGTCTAAATTTTAAAATCAAGCATTTTGAGGCAAATGCTCTATCAGCAAGTAAGCAATGACTGTAAATGAAACCCATGTTTTCTGTAAGACTATTTCAATTAGATTTAACGCTCTTCTGGTTATTGAAATGCAAGTTCATTGAAAAGAACTGAATTAAGAGGAACTATCAAGGATGGGAGATGCTGATAAAAATTTTAATAGTAAAAAAGGGGTTGCATCCTTGAAAAAGTTGGGAGCTATAAAATTAGGAGTTGGCAATATTGATCTCGGGGTCATTGGCTTAAAGTTAAGCCAATTAGCGATATTCTCATAAAAACAAACAAAAAAACACTGTATGGCTATAGTTTCAGCATAACTAGCTATCTTAGATATGAAAGCTTCTTGTCTTAAAAGGGACACAAAAATTAGAGCACTTTTGCTGAGTACACAGTGTGTGGCTCGCCTTCTCTATGGCGAATTGGGCTGGTGACTTGGGACATGTGGCCACTCATTATCTCAGTTCCCAGTCTCTTCCGCCTCCTTCTGGAAACCTGCTTCTCTTTCCATCACCTGTGTGACTGACCCCAACTTCATTCTGACTTGGCTTTTCCTAACGCACCCCCAGCACACAGGTTTACACATGGACTTCAAAGTCACTCGCCAGCCACCTAAGTCAATAGCAGAGAATATTTCTTTAAGCCTTTGATCTATTCTGTGAACTGCAACTATTGACCAGGCTGGTCTCCAGTTACACTGAGAGGGAAGGTGTTCCCTGCAGTGGATTTCTTTTATCCATGTTCCTGTCTTCTTTACATGCCATTCACCAGCACTTCTAAGATTGCTTTACAAAATAATGACTTACAGGCATTTGCAAATGATGAGTCAATTCTGAAGTTTTTTCATGCGATAGAGGCAACTATAATTGGTTGAGAGTAAGCTGAAACCTTATTTTCTTATTTTGTTGTTGCCTTCATTCTGTCAGCCTGTCATTCTCTCTTTCAATATATACACAAAATACATAAAAATATACATTAGGTAGGGGGTTTGGAGAAGCTATGTAGCTTTGTGCTTATGCTATACTTGTGCATTGCTTTGCTTTTAAATTGGGCAGAACAAAACAGAACATTTTCCAAAATCAAACTGACTACATCTGCAAAGGTTTCTGAGCTACCTTAAACTCTACTTCATTTCAGATTAACTTGTGTTAAAGAACAATCCCTGAGTCATTATTTAAATTTCCCCTGTTTGTTCTGTAAATACAGGTCAGTTGACCCTATATTTGAATCTGCCTTTTTGTCTCTATTGTCTGTCTGCTATTGAGATATCATAGAGATTGACCCTGGGTAATGTGTGTTTCATAAAGTGGGGTAAAATGTTTCACTGTTACTTGATAGTGAGGGGTCCTATATCTATGTATTTAGTAGGTAAGGTACATACTTTAAAATTATATTCCATTCAGAATTCAACTGTGAGCAGCATTGCTCACTTATTAATTTGTTCCTTTACTCATTTATTAACAGATATTTGCTGAGCACCTACTATGATTAAGCACATCCTCTCCACAGCCTCATGAAGTGTACAGACTGTGACCCTGTTATGTATTTAACGGACTGTGTGGTACACCCAACCAGTGTTTACCAGGATCTGCAGACTTCCTTTCCTTTCAGGAACATGGCCTGCACTGGATACTGCTTGTGCCTTATGTCATCCTCTCAGCCCCCAGTCCCCCAAAAAAACACTGCTGTAGAAACTTGGTGTGAACAGGTGTAATCTGACAGCACCTTACTTCGGCTGCATTGTGGCTCTCTCCTTTTCTACTTTAGGGCTTCTCTGCCAAGCCTGCATGGGACACCCATCACTCTGATGAACGTTCAAAGCTGGAAGGATGAGAGAGTTATCAGCCCATGAGATAAGCCTGGACAATGGGAATAGGAGTCGGTAGATAAAGACTACTCTTTTCCCTCCATAGGCAGAGAATTTTGAGGTTCTAAATGGTTTCTCTGTGGGAACCATTTTCGTGGGTGAGCACATCTCACTGTAAAAACAGGTATACGAGCCCAATTAATCTCTGCTTTCTGGGAAACCCAGGCTGGAATAACTGGTGCAGCAGTATTTTTCTGACAGAAATCATGGTGGGATTCTGGAGTGGTGTTTCACTGGCCACACAGTGATGGGACACCGCTGCTGGTGGTAGGGCAGTCTAAGTTTTGGCATGCAGTAGCAACAGTATAATTAAGAGTTTGATGATGGGTTGAGAAGAAGTAGAGATAAGCCATTGGCTTATACCATCAATTTTCAACCAGTGTGCCACAAAAATTTTTAAAACATGCAATACCACACTGACCTAGCCAGTGTTAGGGTCTGAGCAGTGGTTAGTGTTAGCCTGTGCACTGAAGGGTCAAGAGTTTGATTCCCAGTCAAGAACATGTACCTGGGTTGCAACTTCAATCCCCAGCCCTGGTAGGGGCATGTGCAGGAGGCAACCAATCAATGTGTCTGTCTCACAATGATATTTCTCTTTCTCTCTCTCCCTCTTCTTCCCTCCCTCCCTTCCACTCTCTCTAAAAAATCGATGGAAAAAATATCCTCAGATGAGTGATGAGAATTAACAACCCCCCACCACCAAACACAAAAACATATAATACCTGAGATAGATAGAGAGAGAGAGATAGAAACATTGATGTGAAAGAGAAACATCAATCAGCTACTTCCTGCATGCCCTCTATTGGGGATCGGGCCTGCAACCCAGGCATGTAGGCCCTGACTGGGAATCAAACCAGGACCTCTCAGTCCATGGGATGACTCGCAATCCACTGAGCCACACTGGCTGGGCAAGTTGATTGGTTTTTAACTGCTTTAGAAACTTTGATGAAGACAATGAGTGGCTCAGCTTTTCCAACCATGCTGTGCAATTCAGAAAGCGTCTGTGCAGTGTGGAGAGAGCTGTGTCTCCCGTCGTCACTGCACAATCACTCTCCCATCCCAGACTTACATTAACTCTCCTGTTCTTGGTAACATTGTAGTCTGAAGACTGTGGGCTTCTTGACACTGTGCATAATATCATGCTGCTTCACTCTATTATTGGCATCAGGCTAATGGGACCTGTTGAGTAGGAATCAGGATATTCTCAGATGTATGTAGGATGTAGGAGGGGTAGTGTATGGAGGATAAACTCCAGGAAGATCCAGGGGCCTATCATATATGTCAAATATTTAGAAGTCTATAAAATGGAGACCCTGCACTGGGTCTCTTTGGATTTTGGAGGTGGCATGTATTGCACTTGAGAATGCGTCTCTGACCCATTTATTAGTGATGTTATAGTTGGCTAGATATGAATGGGGTTAAGAGCAAGTGATATCTTTGACAAGAAGCCAGCTTACCAGCACACAGCTGATTTGGGGGTTGTCCTTGGGGATGCAGTACATAGACTGAAACAATGGTTTGTAGACTGTGATATAGGGTGCTGTGTCCTCAATCATAGATCATATGGGAAGGGAACCAACGGGAGTGTTGGCTCTGCTCATCAATATTCCAAGTGACCTCTTAGAATTTGTGCTTCCCAGTTCTTGGCTCTGCTGGAACAGAGGTCCTGGATCCTCTCAGGGAAACACTTCTACTAGCGTAATGATTCAGATGGCCTGAAGCCCTACTACTACTTTATTATTTTAACTCTTAATGCTGCTGACTCATCAGACAAATTAAAGAGTTACTGAATGACTACTTATGACAGCAATAGTACACAATGGGGACAAGAGGGATATATCTGGCATCCAGGAGAATATCTAGGTGCTTCTATGCCTGGTCCTCTATAGGTAGGTCTTTGAAGAAACCAAGGTTAAACCACAGTGGAGTAACTGAAGGCCTTGACTTCTCATGGAGGTCTAATTATCCCCCTAGGCAAGGAATCTGGTGCTACTGAATTGTTGCCCAAGGATTTGGGAAGTCTAAATGTGTGGTGGAGAGAAATAATAAATACCAGCGGTAGCTCTGGGAGGAGTTTCAGCAGGGACTGTAGCTCGTTTTTCTGTGATGTGCTGGACGTAATGTAGGCACAAGTGGATCTGAGCAGTACAAGTGATCGGTACTGAGAGACTCCTGTGCTCCATTTCCCAGTCTCTCTGCCCACCTGTCTAGTCCAGCTACTGCAGTGACAATCCACTGAGAGGTGTGACTCGACAGCAACTTGCCTCAGCTGCATTGCTTATCTCTTGCTTTTTGCCCTGGTGTTTTTCTGTGAACCAGTGTAGAACATCGGCTAGAATCAGCTTAGCCATTCTGATGCATACACCGAGCAGGAAGTGTGGGAGTTATTACCATGGGGGCAATTCTTAGCTGATGAGGTTGGAGGCAGGTGGATAAACAGTTCTTTTTAACACTCACAGGGGCAATTCTGAGATACATTTTATATGGCTCCTGTGTGGCTTCCCAATATGACCGAGCCTCCCAGAGACAATCAGCTTGCTAACAAACCCCAGCCTTTCCCTCCCTCCCCGCTGTGGTATTCACCCCAGTCTCCTCCTGCTTCTAGGATTACTGTACAAACTGATGACTTTCAGGCATGAACTCGACTCAGTTCTGCTTTTTCGAGGGAGGGTAATGCAGGCTTAGACGGGACTTCTCGGAGTGAGGGATGACCAGGTGACGTGTTTGGCATGCTGGGGAGCGCTGGAGACCCCTTGTGCACTTCATTATGCCCGCTCTTTGTTCCTCATGGTAACTGCACAAACTTGTGTTGATAGGAAGCCAGATGGAATGTGGAGGCACCACAAGGAAGCCGGCTGCTCTGCAGGAGTAAAACCAAACTTTAGTTATGCCATGAGCAATTTGGGGTTGGTTAGTGAAGCGGAATCTAGTCCATCCTGGCTAGTTTAAATAACATGAGTGAAACAGGTTAGAAGGAGGTAATAGCACTACTGTCTCCTCTCCCCACCCTCATTCTCAGCTCCAGGAAAGAGAAGTCTAAATTCTGTTTAATTTTCCCTGTATTATGAGTTATTCCAAACACGTTGTGAGATACAGGAAATCATCTAATTAAAATTTATGTACCTGTCACATAAAATATGTGAAGCACTTTTTCCCTGATCACGTTCTCCTAACCTCTGAGGTCACCAGCATCACTTTTTTTTTTTCCACTCCAGTGACTGTTTTCATATTTTACTCTAAATGAATGATTCATTAAACAAGAACACTGTTGCGCATGCTTCTGTACTTAAATGATGTCAACACCATAGGCTACGTTTTGCAACATGCCTTTTCTTCCCTCAAAAACGATGATTCTGAGATTTACTTAGGTCAATGCTAGTAACTCTGCTTCATTCATTTTCCCAGCGATGGAACAATTACATGGATATGCCACCTTTTATTTATCCATTTTCCTGTCAAAGGGCATGGAGGTTGTTTACAGAATTGACCTGAAGGCCTGAGCTCTTCTCCTGTTCCCCAGAGAAAGTAAAGAGCTTTGTGGTTTATGCCCATTCAGGAGGATTAAATCATTTACCTCTGTGAGAGCTGCATCTGTGAATTGTTGGGGCAGAGGCCAAACACAGTAGAGTATGAGTGACAAGAGGTGAAGAAGAGAAGGGTCTGACAGAACCATTAAGTTTCTGAGTTAACTGGTCTGTGGGGTTTAAAAAAGGAGTGTATGGTTTAGAACAGTGCTTGGCCAAATATCAGAGATGATCCATTCTACTTATTTTCATAAGGCACAGACTATATTTTTTATTTTATTTTATTTTTATTTTTTTAATTAATTTATTTTTGTTACAGATGTTTCTCCTTTTTTCCCCATTGACACCCTCCTCCCATCCCCCCCACCCCATCCCCAGCTTTGGTGTCCACATCCATCTGATATGCATAGGTGCATATAAGTTCTGTGGTTTATCTCTTCCTTCCCCCCACCCCCACTCCTGAGGGTTGTCATTCTGCACACTACTTCCACGTCTCTGGGTCTTTCCTGTTCCTCAGACTGTTATGTTCATTATATTCCACAAATAAGTGAGATTATATGATATTTGTCTTTCTCTGCTTGGCTTGTTTCGCTTAGGATAATACTCTCCAGGTCCCTCTATGTCGTCTCAAAGGATAAGAGATCTTTCTTTCTTACAGCTGCATAGTACTCCATTGTGTATAGGTACCATTGCTTTTTTATCCATTTGTCTACTAATGGACACTTGGGCTGTTTCCAGATCTTAGCTATTGTAAATAGTGCTGCTATAAACATGAGGGTACATATATTCTTTCTGATTGGTGTTTCAGGCTTCTTAGGGTACATTCCTAAAAGTGGGATCAAATGGCAATTCAATTTGTAATTTTTTGAGGTAACACCATAGTGTTTTCCATTGTGACTGCACCAGTCTGCATTCCCACCAGCAGTTTACTAAAGTCCCCTTTTCTCCACACCCTTGCCAACACTTGTTGTTTGACAATTTGTTGATGGTGGCCATTCTGACAGGTGTGAGGTGATACCGCATTGTTGTTTTAATCTGAATCTCTCTGATGATTAGTGATGTTGAGCATTTCTTCATACGTCTCTTAGCCTTTTGTATGTCCTGTTTGGAGAGGTGTCTATTTAGCTCCTCTGCCCATTTTTTTTATTGGATTCTTTGTCTTTCTTTTGTGGAGTTGTATGAGCACTACGTATATTTTGGAAATTAACACCTTATCTGATGTATCATTGGCAATTATGCTCTCCCATACAGTGGGTTCCCATTCCATTTTGATAGTTGTTTCTTTTGCTGTTCCAAAACTTTTGAGTTTGATGTAGTCCCATGTGTTCATTTTTTTTCTTTGTTTCTGTTGCCTTAGGTGATATATCAGTGAAAATTCTGCTGCACACGATGTCTGAAATTTTGTTGCCTACGTTATCTTCTTTTATGGATTCACAAGTCACATTTAAGTCTTTTATCCATTTTGAGTTTATTCTTGTGTATGGTATAAGTTGATGGTTTGGCTTCATTTTTTTGCATGTAGCTGTCCAATTTTCCCAACACCATTTATTAAAGAGGCTGTCTTGCCCTGGCTGGTTTGGTTCAGCAGTTAGAGTGTTGGCCTATGGTCCAGAGAGACACAGGTTGAGTTCCCGCTAAGAGGCACATACCTCAGTTACAGTTTGTCCCCAGCCCTGGTTGGGTTGTGAGGGTGGCAACCACTCGATGTGTCCCTTTCACGTCGATGTTTTTTTCTCTCTCTCTCTCCCTCCCACTCTCGTTGAACAAAATATGGAAAAATGTCCTTGGATGAGGATAAAATTTTAAAAAATGAAAAATAAAATAAAGAGGCCTTCTTTACTCCATTGTATGCTCTTGCCACCTTTGTGAAATATTAATTGAGCATAATGTCTTGGGTCAATTTCTGGGTTCTCTGTTCTGTTTCACTGGTATATATGCCTGTTCTAGTGCCAGTACCAGGCTGTTTTGATTACAGTGGCTTTGTAGTATAACCTGATATCTGGTAATGTGATCCCACCTACTTTGTCCTTCTTTTTCAAGATTGCTGTGGCTATTCAGGATGTTTTTGAATCCATATGAACTTTTGAAGTATTTGTTCTACTTTTGTGAAATATGTCGTTGGTATTTTGATGGAAATGGCATTGAATCTATAGATTGCTTTGGGTAGTATGGACATTTTAATGATATTAATTCCTCCAATCCATGAACAAGGTATGTGCTTCCACTTTTTTACATCGTCCTCTATTTCTTTTTTCAATGACCTATAGTTTTCTGTGAAGAGGTCCTTTACTTTTTTGCTTAAATTTATTCCCAGGTATCTTAATTTTTTTGCTGAAATGGCAAATGGGATTGTTTCTTTAGTTTCTTTTTCTGTGAGTACATCATTGGTGTATAAAAATGCCATCAATTTCTTGACGTTAATTTTGTATCCTGCTACTTTGCCAAATTCATTTATTAAGTCTAATAGATTTTTGATGGAGTCTTTAGGGTTTTCTATATATACTATCATGTCATCTGCGAATAATGACAGTTTCACTTTCTTCTTTCCAATTTGGATCCCTTTTATTTTTTCTTTCTGTCTGATTGCTATGGCTAAGACTTCCAGTACTATGTTAAAATAAGAGTGGTGAAAATGGGCATCCCTGTCTTGTTCCTGTTCTTAAGGGAAATGCTTTTAATTTTTTCCCATTGAGTATGATGTTGGCTGTAGGTCTTTCATATATGGCCTTTATTATGTCAAGATATGATGTTTCTGTTTCCAAATTGCTGAGCATTTTTATCAGAAATGGGTGCTGAATTTTTTTGAATGCTTTTTCAGCATCTATTGATATGATCATGTGGTTTTTATCTTTCATTTGGTTTATGTGGTGTATCACGTTTATTGATTTGCAAATATTGTACCGGTCTTGCATCCCTGGGATGAATCCCACTTGGTCATGGTGAATAATTTTTTTGACCTATTGCTGAATCCAATTTGCTAGTATTTTGTTAAGGCTTTTGGCATCTATGTTCATCAAGGATATTGGCCTGTAGTTTTCTTTCTTTGTAGTGTCTTTTTCTGGTGTTGGATTTAGAATTATGCTGGCCTCATAAAATGAGTTTGGAAGTCTTCCTTCTTCTTGAAATTTTTTGGAATAGTTTGAGGAGAATAAGTTTTAGTTTTTCTTTGAATGTTTGGTAAAACTCCCCCATGAAGACATCTGGGCCTGGGCTTTTGTTTGCTAGGAGAGTCTTGATTACATCTTCAATTTCCTTAGTTGTTATTGGTCTGTTCAAGATTTTTATCTCTTCACGGTCCAGTTTTGGGAGACTATGCATTTCTAGAAATTTTCAAATTTTTTGCCATATAATTGTTCATAGTATTTGTTAGTGATCCTTTGTATTTCTGTGGTGTCAGTTGTTACTTCTCCTGCTTTATTTCTGATATTGTGTATTTGGATTCTCTCTCTTTGTTTCTTGGTGAGTCTAGCTAAGGTCCATCAATCTTGTTTATCTTTTTGAAAAACCAACTCTTTGTTTCATTGACCCTATTTCCTTCCTTGTACTTGCTCTAGGGTTTTCTTTTTGTTTGCTTTGTAGTTCTTTAAGTTGTGAAGTTAGTCTATTAGAAATTTTTCTTGTTTCTTGAGGTAGGCCTGTAGTGCTATGAACTTCCCTCTCAGAGCTGCTTTTGCTGCATCCCATAGATTTTGTGTTGTTGTGTGTTCATTTTCATTGGTTTCCAGGAAGTTTTTAATTTCTTCCTTGATCTCCATGGTAACCCATTCATTGTTCAATAACATGCTATTTAGACTCCATTTCTTAAAATGTCTTTGCATGTTCTTATTACAATTGATTTTTAGTCTCATGCCATTGTGACCTGAGAAGATACTTGATATGATTTCAATCTTCTTGAACTTGTAGAGACTTCATTTGTGTCCTAACATGTGGTCTATCTTTGAGAATGTCCTATGCGCACTTCAGAAGAATGTGCGTTCTCTAGTTTTGGGGTGTAATTCTCTGTAGATATCTATTAAATCCATTTGGTCTAGTGCTTCATTTAGAGTCTGTGTTTTTCTGTTAATTTTTTGTCTAGAGGATCTATCCAGTGAGGTCACCGGGGTGTTGAAGTCCCCTGCTATGATTGTATTGCTCTCTATTTCTTTTTTGAAGTCCTCCAGAAGATTTTTTAATATATTTTGGTGCCCCTATATTGGGTGCATATATGTTTATCAAAGTTATATCTTCCTGTTAGATAGATCCTTTCAATATTATGTAGTGGCCTTCTTTGTCTCTAGTTATGGTCTTCACTTTGAAATCTATTTTATCAGATCTGAGTATTGCTACCCCAGCTTTTTTTTCCCCTTTCTGTTTGCTTGAAAGACTTTTTTCCATCTCACTTTCAGCCTATATGAGTCTTTTGTTGTGAGGTGGGCCTCTTGTAAATAATATATAGATGAGTCATGCTTTCTTATTCAATCAGCTACTCTGTATCTTTTTATCTGAGCATTCAAACCATTTACATTTAAGGTGGTTATATTTTTCTTCCTATTTCTTATGCTAAATACTGCAGTCCTGTTAACATTTCTTGCAGTGCTGGTTTGGTGCTAATGTATTCTCTTAGCCTTTTTTTTTGTCTGGGAAGCTCTTTATTTGACCTTCTATTTTGAACAATAGCCTTGCTGGATAGAGTAGTCTTGGGTTCAGATCCTTGTTTTTCATGGCCTTGATTACTTCATGTCATTCTTTTCTGGCCTGTATTGTTTCTGTTGAGAAGTCAGCTGAGAGCCTTATGGGCGTTCCTTTGTATGTAACCTGTTGCTTATCTCTTGCTGCCTTTAGGATTCTCTCTTTGATTTAAATTTTTGGCATTTTAATTACTATGTGTCTTGGTATGGGCCTGTTTGGGTTCTTCTTACTTGGGGATCTCTGTGCTTCTTGAACTTGAATGCCTTCTTCCCTCACCAAATTAGGTAAGTTTTCTGTCCCTATTTCTTTAATATATTCTCTAACCCTTGCTCATTTTCTTCTTCTTTGAGGACTCCTATGATGAGAATGTCATTATATTTCCAGTTGCCCCACAGTTCTCTTAAGCTGTCTTCCTTTTTTTTAATCGTTTTTTCTTTTTCGTTTTCTGATTGGTTGATTTTTTTCTACCCTGTCTTCTAATTCACTGATCTGGTCCTCAGCTTCTTCTACTCTTCTGTTTAGTCCTTCCAATGTGTTCTTTATTTCTGCTATGTCATTCTTCATTTCTTCTTGGTAGTTTTTCATTTCAAATTGGTTGATTTTCAATGCTTCTATATCTTTACTCATGGTGTTGATGTCCTTACTCATGCTATTGAGTTTCCTCAAGATCATGGCTCTGAACTCTACCTCTGATAACTTGCCTAACTACATTTCATTTATCTCATCTTTGGTAGAGGTTTCTTGTTCTTTCATTTGGGATTTGTTTCTTTGTTTCACCATTTTGGCTATCTCAGTGGGTTTTGGAGCCTGCCAAATTTTCCCTGTGGGTGTTGGTGTTCTGTTGTTTGTGCCTCCCTCTACTGGGTTTGGATGAGTGTGGGAGGACCCACATGAAACACCAGTGTCAAGTCTTACTTTCCTGGGTAGATTTGCAAGTCCAGGAATGATTCAGTTATCCTCTAACTTTTTGACTGGAGGCTAGTGGTGTCGGTTACTTGAAGAGCCTTGGGTTCTCAGTTGAATGAAAAACTCCTGCAGGTGTTCATCATAAGAGGATTTCCCGAGTGTGGGGCAGAAGCTGATTGTTAATGAGTGTCAATTTGCATTTCTATGGTTCACCTGGGTGAGGTTGAGTCTCTGAGGGATGGGCTGCCACTTCTCCCCAGAAACCTGGAAAGGAGTAAGATGGTCACCGTCCTGTGTGGCTGCAACTCAGCAAAAGCTCTGAGCACCCTCCAAATCCCTAGTGTCCCCACACAATTCCAGTCCAGTCCTCCTTCCCTCTGCCGAAGCCCAAGGTGAGTGCCTCTAGCCAATCTAATGCTCTGTCCCAGCCCTCTGCCCTGTGGAGCTGGAAGGGATTTTAACCCTGTGGGTGCTGCTCACAGCTAAGACTTGCTGTCTGTGGGCTCCCAACTTCCCTCTCGTGCTTCTGCAATCCTACCAGGATCGATTTAGTGTTTCTGGTTATATGGTCCTCGCAAGCTGCTTTTCTGTTGCTTTTTCCTGACAATTTGTCTTTATTTTAGTTGTAATTCCAGTTTGGTCCTGGGAGATGGTCTGTGTAGCTTCCATTCACTCTGCCGCCATTTTGGAATCTTCAACTATACATTTTTTAAAACCTGAGGTTCTGGGAGTCCTTGTGGGCTACAAGGGCAAAGTTTGTCTGAGGCTGGAGCCAAATCAGAGGAAGCTGAGCCGAGATGTGGTATAATCACACCCTTGTAGGTCGACATAAAGTCAAGCTTTCAATGTCTTTATCAGAGAAATCACCTGCTTCCACATGTCCCCTCTCCACAGCACCTTGACTTTGGGTGGTTTATGGAGGCCAACTCCTTTCTTGCCACCGCTCTTTGGTCTGAGTTTCCAGGGGCCACAGACCTCACCCACCAGGGCCCTAGGCAACCCAAGCTGGCCTTGGAGGCTAAGGCAGAAGGCCCTCCATGGTTCCAGACTGCCCCTGAGGCCTGAGCCCACCCAGACCTCCACACCAACCCTGCGCAGCCTCATCTGCTGCTCCATGGAAACTCTGGTGCCATCCCACCCCCCACCCAATGTCCTGGAAATTAAGGTTCGAGGACCCATGCAGCAATGGTGCAGCCTGAACTAGACTATATTTTTTAAAAGTTTCAGAACTCTAAGAGCCAGCTGTTAGAGGTGCTTGTAACAGTTTTCTATCTTCCATTCAAGATAGCATGAAATAATCATCTAATATCATGTCTATTGGGTTCTCAGGGCTCTGTTGTAAGGTCTCATTGTTTGAATTGTTTCAATGATTTGAGCATAAATGGACATTCCTATACCCCTCCCCTTGTCTTAGGATGAAAGAATAGAAATAAATAAAGAAGTTTGTATTTCATCAAACTCTGTGGACATAGCCAAGTCAGTGCTTCTCGATGAGACATCTCATGTTTTATGTACACCTTGGTAGCAATGACTTCTGTTACAACTTTTCTGTTTCTTACCTGGGAAAAAGAAAAGGTGAACTTAATTTGTTTGATGATACATCTGAAAACGAAGCAAGCATGGCGATATTTTCATGATATAGGGCAAGCTATGAAGACTGGAGACTATTTCACATGTTTCCCCCTTTCTTACTGATAATCTCACATAAATGACCTCCTGGGAGTGAAAGAACCTAAGACTTGTTAGACCAGCACTCTATTTAGCAGCACCATACGTTCATAGGTGAAGCCACTGGTCACATAGCACATAGCCAAGAAACCCCCACTCCCTGCCCCCACAGAATTGTTCTGAGTCCCTGGACTCTTATGAATTGATTACTCTTTTTTATGTCCAAGCTAAAGATGAGTAAAACAGAATAGTAACACCTTTTGAACAGTAAGGAGGAGGAGGGTGAGGAAGTAGATTGTGGTGCTTGTAACAGGAGCTAGAAAGGGTTGTCAGATATTTTCCTCTCAAAAACTGAGAAATATTCTCAGATTATATGAAACACTTGACTTGTGGGATTCAGCAATCTGTTTCCTTGCAGCACCCCAGGGAGGTAGCAGAACTTCAGGTGGAATCAAAAGGTCCTTAACGAGGACCTGACTCCCCTCATCAGCAGGATCCCGGGGCTCAAGATGCCCAGCTTTCCAATGAAAGAGCAGTGTCCCTGCTTTGTTTTGAGCATGGGACTTTCAAGCGTGGACTATGAAAGGTCCTTGTTGAATGTTTTGGAACAAATAAGACCTTGAAGCACTTATATAACCTTACAGAAGGTCCCTCCAAGCTATGAGATTGAATTTCTTGCTGGTCAAGAGTGTGGAGATTCAGAATCTATTTAACTAGATTTAGAAAAATAAAGAAATATGTCATCCCTTTATCTCTGAGAGTTGAGTAATACATTTCATAGCTGCTATAGTGGAAAAGAATAAATGTAATAAACATGTCAATAAAAAGCTGAATATGTGCTTCGAAACTAATGCACGTTATTCCACTAGACTCAATCCAATCCATTAGGTTGGCACAACCTGATTACAGTGCCCAGCACATTGTAGATCAGATATTTTAAAAAAGTTTATCACCAAGTCCTGTCATTTATACTTCCAAGATGATTATTATATAGTGATGGCAATAGAGAAGCTTTATTAAGGTCTTTCTCTGTGCCAAGAATGCATCTAATTACTCTATGTGTATTATTATCTTATTTAATCCTAACAGAAGTGTTAGGAGGAGGAGTGTATCAATATCACAGTCTTCCAGAAGAGAACACTGAGGCTCTGGGAGAAACTTGACTATCTCTCATTCATTCATTCCCTCTTTTTTCTTTGCTGCCAAGTAATTTCTTTCTTTGATTACGGCAACAACCTCCTAATGGCTTCCTACTCTCTTCTCTGCCTTCTCTTCATTTCCCACAGGACAACCCTAGTGAATTTCTAGAAAGTACATTGGATTCTACCTGTTTCCTTATCTTTCAGGGACTTCTCATTGCTTTCCAGTTACTATGGTGGCCTGGACTCAGTTTATATCCCCAGTGTCTATCATCCTATAGTGTATAGCCATCCTATAGTATTTCTTCCCTTTCGTATTAATTTTTAGTCAAACTAGTCTTTGATTCTGTTAACACTTTCTCAGAAACTTTGCACACACTCTTGCTTCAGTTTATTTTCCTATTCTGGTTAATATTAGATTCAGCAACAATTGACAGAAAATTCCAACTAACAGTAGCTTAAACTGGATAGGATTCTACTCATCTCGTGAAGTTTCTGTGGAGGGCTGATGTCTCCACAGTGTCGGGGTCAAGTTCCTTCTGTCATTACTCTGCTAACTGTGGCCTTCCTTCATGACCCAAGTTGGCATCAGCCATGTTCTTGGTATTAAGGTGAAAGAAGGGCCAGCCCAGAAAATCTCTCCACAGAGGCAGAAGAGGAAAAAAAAAAATTATTAAATAAGTATTTATAAATAAATAAATAAATAAATAAATAAATATGCATTAAACCAGAATGTGATGCCATCATGGGCAATCTGCTGAAGACTTTGCAAACACAGGAAGGAATTGCACACCCTTATGTAGCCAACCAAATATAACCCATTACATAAACATTTTCAGGATAAAGAATTAGCTCTCAAGTAAGAGGACAACACCATTTATCACACGTAGTTCATTCTAAATTCACTGGTTTTGGGTCTCTTCCAAGACTTTCTCTTTCTTTCTCATTAAAATTCCCCAGCTGAGTTGATAGACATTTAGCTATAGTGGGAAACAGAAAACTGGTATTTGTGTAGAGTAAATATGAAGGAAGAAGAAGAATAAACAGTGTCTGAGAATAGACACTGGAAATGTTGCTGTTCGAAAATATTCATGAAACTTCATAACTTGAAGAATTTAAAAAAGAGAGAGTAATAAAATTATTGGCTGTATCAGGGAACAGTTAATGAAAAATATTTTTCAATCTTTAAAGCCTCAGGGACTTTCGAGAGGACTTATTAAAAATGGGTGGAACTAGGAAGCAGGAGCAGAACATAGCAGAAGTAGTATATGAAGGACTGAATGAGAGTGTGCCTTTGTAGTCAATGCAGAGATTGTACCTATTTCAACTCTGGCTTGATCGCTTATATTCTGTTTCTTATAGACTCTTGAAATAATAACTTATAGGAGCTAACACATTCTGCTTAGAACAAAAACTGAATTGAGGACTCAGGGAATCTAATTATTGAGTTTATGAGGGAATAAAATCTCACCAAACATGTACTTACTGTCTGCACTGTGTTACTTTTTCTGGGCAAATTTCAAATAGCAAATACAAACTCTGGTTCTTAATAATACTATTGGTGATGCTTCCTCCAGCCATGAACCAATTTAGTTGTGATAACTCCTGCTAGACAAAATTGCTGCTTCTCTGCTTTATCAACCTCTAGTTGCCCCAGTAAATTGAGAACATTATTTCTTTTTTTTCAATTTGTCCCAAAGGGAGAAATGAGGAGGAAAAGCAAGAAGTTTAATGATGTGCCACTGTATCCAGACACCATTAGTTGATTCCATCCTGATAGTTCATTACACCTTGTGTAACAAGTCCTTCCAGTTTCCCACAGCTTCTGTTCCAGCCTTCATTTGTTACACGGCAACTATTGTGTTTAGGTGAGATTGGTCTCGTGTCTGGTAAACCTTGTCAGGAAACAGCCTATGAGCATAATTAATCCCCTGTTTGCCACATTTAGAAATAATCTCCTGCCCATAGGGATTATTTCAGGAAAAGGTATGTAACCTAACTTAAACTAGTCAGAGTAAGGCCTTAATGAGGTGTTCCTCAGACGTGGTTTATGGATGACAGATATGGAAGTATTTCAGTCTTTGTTATCATAAAGCTTATATCCAGTGATGAGCAGAGTAAAGAAAATGAGAGAAAGTTGAGTTGGAACCCCCCTGATGAAAAACATGCTTAAGCCTGGTAACTCTATTTTTAGCTACATGTGCAAATAAATTACTCTTGTTTAAACCAGTTTGAGTTGAGATTTTGGATAGTTGCAACCAAAAGAATTCTCTCTGATAAAAGGCTATCATCTTTACTGTATAAAAGATAACCATTCAGTAAGGCTAGGCATGGTGTAATATATCACTTGATGTCATTTAATTCACTTTGTAAAGGCTCATCTCCTTACTTGGATCCTATCTCTTTCCACTTATGCAGAATTTTCACAGAGTTTACATGTATCCGTTCTTATAGATTCAATCTCACCCCAACTATGTTTATCCTAATGGCATTGTGTGTCTTATTAAAAATAAAACACAACTTCAGTCAACATCTTATTGTTCATCAATTTTTGTTACCTTCTCTCTTTTTCCTTACAGTTGTATTAAGATATAAGTGACATATGACATTGTATTTGTTTTAGGTATACAACATGATTTGACAGAGAAGCATTATTGTAGAATGATCAACTATGCTTTTCATGGTGAAACCAAGTATAATCCAAAAAGTATGTATTTTTAAATGTTGAGATTTGTGAATCTACCACATACTTAATTTATATATACTAGAGATATGCCTCTCCAGTCCTTGTAATTAGATGAAATTAAGCAAATGGGTTTTCTTTAGGGACTGCTGAAAAGAAGGTCATTATGGTTATTATGTATGCATTATATGTCATGTAAAAGAAATCCATTTGCTGAAAGTACAGTTGCAAATATAGCTTCTAATTTGATGTGAAACGCTAGTTAATTCACCACCCAAAAGCCAGCAACCCAGCTGCCTTTTATCATGAGCCTATCTTTATTTTTGTTTATGTAGAGATAACCAAAGCAAGTGTTTCTTAAAAATTGCTTCATTTCAAACAAAAAGGCATTTCTCTTCAAAAGAAAAGTTCAATAACAGATTTTCAAGATGACTGGTTATAAGTTTATAAGTATGGAGATTTTATTTTTTTCTTTGAATTGCTTTTATTCATTCATTTATTTATTATTATTGAAAGTACTACAGATGTCCCCCTTTTTCCCCCATTGACCCCCTCCTTCCCACTCCACCCTCTTCTTGCCTTCTCCAGCCCAGTGTCCCTGTGGATTCATTGTGCATAGGTGCATATATTTTCTTTGATTTATCTCTTCCCACCCCTTCCAGCCCCCATCCCTCTGAGGTTTGTTGGTCTCTTCCCTATTTTCTTTTGGTTGACAGCTTATTTTGTACATTATGTTCCATAAATAAGTGAGATCATGTGGTACTTGTCTTTCTCTGCCTGACTTGTTTCTCTAGCATAATACTCTCCAGGTCCCTGCATATTGTCTCAAAGGGTAAGAGATCTCTCTTTCTTATAGCTGCATAGTACTCCATTTGTGCAAATGTACCACAGCTTTTTTTTATGCACTCATCTTAGTAATGTGCACTTGTGCTATTTCCAGATCTTAACGATTGTAAATAGCACTGCTATAAATATAGGGGTGCATATAATTTTTCTGACTGGTGTTTCAAGCTTCTTAGGATATATCTCAAGAAGTGGCATCACTGGGTCAAATGGCAGTCCCATTTTTAATTTTTTGAGGAAACACCATGTTGTTTTCCATAATGGCTGCACCAGTCTGCATTCCCACCAAAAAGATAGTCTCTTCAATAAATGGTTCTGGGAAATTGGACAACTCTATGCAAAAAAAATGAAAATAGACCAACAACTTACACCATATACAATAATAAACTCAAAATAGATAGAAGACTTAAATGTAACCCATGAAACCATAGAAATTCTAGAAGAAAATGTAGGCAGAAAAATCTCAGACATCATAAGTAGCAAAATTTTCACTGATAACATCACCTAGGGCAAGAGAAACAAAAGAAAAAAATTAATAAATGGGACTACATCAGACTTAAAAGCTTCTGCACAGCAAAAGAAACTAGCATCAAAATGAAAAGGGAACCCACTCTCTGGGAGAACATATTTGCCAATGATACATTGGATAAGGGGTCAATATCCAAAATACATAGAGTACTCATCCAACTCTACAAAAGGAAGACAAACAATTCAATTAAAAATGGGCAGAGAACCTGAATAGACGCTTTTCCAAACAGGACGTAGAAATGGCCAAGAGACATATGAAAAAATGCTCAACATCTCTAGTCATCAGAGAGATGCAAATTAAAAACACGATGAGATATCACCTCATACCTGTCAGAATGGCTGCCATCAACAAATCATCAAACAACAAGTGCTGGTGAGGGTGTGGAGAAAGGGGACTCTAGTGCACTGCTGGTGGGAATGCAGACTGGTGCAGCCACTGTGGAAAACAATATGGTGTTTCCTAAAGATGGAGATTTTAATAAAATTAAAATGAGAGAAAACTGTTGGGATAAAATATTATTCACATCTCAGGAATGGGTCATTTGATTCTGAGGACATGTTTTTGTTGTGAAGGTGGGAGGTATAGAGTACTTGATCACATTCAGATAGTTAATTTTTTTACCCTCTGAATAACCTTTTACAACATAGGAAGGTGAGTCAGAAAGATAAGGCACATAAAATAAGTTAAAATCTTTGGAAAAAAATTGAAACAGGGTCAGTTAGGAAAGCCTGAGGTCGAAGAGTTGGCTTTTAAGATACCCTTTCTGAAGATTAACTTTTCACCTAGATAAGAAATGTCGGAATGGTAGAAGGGAAGTTTGCAAAAAGGAAATTAAAAACTTGAGACAAGGATAGCTAAGTAGAAAGGTGATGTTGAGTTGCCAGTATTCTGAACAGTTATCTGATTAAACTAGCATAAAACTAATTCATCTTATTAATTGCTACAGTATGTTGCTGTTTCCAGTTAATGGCAAATGTTGCAAATGTCTAATAGATGACACCTAAAAAGTTATTTTTTTCTCAAGTGGCTTTCAAGTGGCTAGTAAACTAAGATGATAGAAAGAAGATGTCCAACAGTCATTTCATTGAATATTCAGTTATTAATATGCTAATGAGGAACCTGTTAACCTTTTTTTTTTTTAATGTTTTTATTGATTCTTTAGAGAGAGGAAGGGAGAAAGAGAAAGAGAGAGAGAGAGAGAGAGAGAGACTTTGATGAAAGAAGCATCAACATTGATTGGCTGCCTCCTGCATGCCCCGAACTAAGGATGGAGCCTGCAACCCAGGCATGTGCCCTGACCAGTGAAAGGGTTAGTAATGTTTTAATGGGTAAAGGTAAAAGTTTTTGTGATGCTTGCATGACCTTTGCTCAGCCTATTGTTGAGTATGGATAAGAATTCTCTGGATTATCAGCAAGACAATGAATAACCCAGCAGATGCCAGAGGACATACCAGACCAGCCCAACTTGCAAGGTGGACAATGGGCCATGCAGAGTACTCAGCAGGAACTGCCTGAAGCTAAAATTAGCCCTGGCTGGTTTCGCTCAGCGGTTGGAGCATTGGTCTGCGGACCAGAGGGTCCTGGGTTTGGTTCCCGATAGGGGCATATACCAAAAAAAAAAAAAAAAAAAAGAAATTAATAATTAGGGTATATATCTGACACCCCAACCCTAATTTGACACTGATTCTTTCTCGGCTCAGCCTGCCTGCACCCAGGCGTATGCAATAAAGCCATTTTGCTCTACATTGGCTTTGTGTTGGGATGTGATCTCCCCCCAGCTCAGATCTTTTAATCGGGAATTGAACCAGTGACCTCTTGGTGCATAGGTCAATGCTCAAATGACTGAGCCACACCAGCCAGGTGAAACCTGTTAACCTTTTAACAGACAGTGCACTGAAGGTTTCATGTTAATTAAGTTTGGCTAAGAGGAAGCCAAATTAATCCATTTAAGTATTAACAGAAAACACTTTTTTTTTTTTTTTTCCCAGAGAAAACAGTGTGGGTTTAATTTGTTTGCATTTATTTCACACATTTCATGGAACACTTCCTTAGTTTCATTTCTAAAGAGGCATTGTAAATAATTCAAGGGGTCTCTGATATGTGAGCAGGAAATGTGATCTAGCAAATGGAGCTCTTACATTTTTAGCATTCGTTGCAAATTTTGTCATCCAAACAACTAGAAAGGGAGATTTCTACTCTCACTACTTGCCCTGGAGTGCTAAAGACTGAGTAAAGTTCAGCAAAACTTGGTAATAGAAGGGATGTTGAAAAGCCTCACAGAAGGAAAGTACTCAGCATCAAGTGGAAGGAGCAGCTATCAGGACAAAATAATGGTCTAGGTCAGCAGTTCTCAACCTGTGGGTCGCGACCCCTTTGGGGACCTAATGACCCTTTCACAGGGGTCACCTAAGACATAACAGTAGCAAAATTACAGTTATGAAGTAGCAACGAAAATAATTTTATGGTTGGGGGGTCACCACAACATGAGGAGCTATATTAAAGGGTTGTGGCATTAGGAAGGTTGAGAACCACTGGTCTAAATTTTCTTTTTTTAAGCCACATTTAAAATCTATTGTTGCAGCCTTGGCTGGTGTGGCTCAATTGGTTGGAGTGTCCTCCCATGCAACGGAGGGTCAAGGGTTTGAGTTCTGGTCAGGGCATATTACTAAGTTGCAGGTTTGATCTGTGGTCAGGATGCTTCCTCCCTCTCTAAAATCTAAAATAAAATAAATTTAATTTAATTTAATTTAATTTAAAAGTACATACTCCCAGTGCTGGGGTCACACCCCAGACCAATTAAACTACAACATCTGCAGATGCAGCCAGGCATCAGTACTTAAAAAAAAAAATAAAAGATTTATTGTTGCATAAGTTTAGATTTGCTTCTATTTCTTATACCTTCCCTAATCTATACCTTCCCTAATCTAATCTAATTATAAAAATTCTTTTCATAATGATAATCATACAGACAAAACACACTGTATATTATAGCCCAGCTGCTGTGGCTCGGTGGTGGAGCATCAACCATGCAACAAGAGGTAGCCTATTTGATTCCTGGTCAGGGCACATGCCCAGGTTGTGGGCTCGATCCCCAGTGTGGGGCATGCAGGAGGCAGCCAATCGTTGTTCTCTCTCATTGATGTCTCTATCTCTTTCCCTCTCCCTTCCTCTCTCTCTAAAACCAATAAAGAAAATTTTTTTTAAAAGCCTACACTGTATAGTTAAGCATATAATTTTATTCAAGCAATTGCAATAAAGAGTATATTCATTAATGAGTAATGTTAAGGAGAAACTATACCAGAGAGAATAAAACAGGCCAGGAACACTTTGTTAGGACTATTGCAATAGGAGAGAGAGAGACTGTTGCAATGGGGCAGAGAGATTGAACTCAAGTTCACTAAAACATCAGGTGGGACTTTGAAGTGCTGGAAAGAGCTAGTGGAGGACCTGCAGGTGAGTTGGTCAGTGTGGTTAGACCAGTTCTGCTTGCAAACTGGCACTTATAAAAGGCTGTACCCTCCCACAGAGACTGGGACGTTGGGGTGCTCTCTTGATGATTACATTTCAAACGATGGCCCCAGGTACTTGAGAAAGACATCTTAGGTTATAAAACTAGCAAGAGTCTGGGAAAAGATTTGCATCTCAAAGGAGCACAGAAAGATTTTATAATTGCAAGTTTTCTAAAGTAAGTTCTCTAAGAAAAAGGACCTCAGGGGCCTGTCCTCAGGAGAAAACCTGTCTTGATTTAGTCAAGTTGAAGGGAAGGTTAAGGCCATTTTGATCAGGAAAGGCTCAAAGAAGCAGAAAACTTGGGGGTTTATAAAACGAGACCCATTGAGGGAGAATGATGGTGGGTCCTCACTAACTGAGACCTGTCTCAGATATGTAAGGACCATTTCTCAGAACACAAACGGATGGAGGGATTTTCTAATCCTTGATTTCTAAACCATCCCATTCCTGGAGCACAGGGTCAAGTTCAACACTGTCAAACCGATAAAATATCCCCTTTCATCAAAGAATGATACAGTCACTTTTTCTTTATTGTGCTTTCTAGGTAGGAACCTTTCAGCAGAATTTCCATCATAGTGATAACCACATTGATTAGCATGTAACAGAGTCAACCTAATCTAGGCACAATATTCTGTTGTGAAAGCATTCTATTAATCAAAGTAGCAGTTTTTTAATTTTTTTATCCTCACCCAAGACATTTTTCCATTTTTTGTTCAGATAGAGTGGGAGGGAGGGAGAGAGAGAAACATCGACGTGAAAGGGACACATCGAATGGTTGCCACCTGCACGACCCAACCAGGGCCGGGGACAAACTGCAACCGAGGTATGTGACCTTAGTGGGAGCCGAACCCGGGTCTCTCTGGACCACAGGCCTCGACGCTCTCACCCCTGAGCCAGACTGGCCAGGGCTCAAAATAGCAGTTTTACTGATAGGCACAAAGAATTCTTCTGTTTATGGTATTTTCTTTGCTTTTAAAATGTTTTCTTCCTTTTGTTTTTAGTGGCTTGTTTTTGTTTATGATTCCTTGATTATTCTTTAGAATATTAACCCCTCAAATTTGTATTGTGCTCTATATATTGCAAAGCTTTGATTTATATTATCTCATTTCATAATTATGTCAACACCATGTGAGGTGATCAAGAGCAGGGATCTGTAAACCTTTCCTGTAAAGGAACAGATAGTAACTATTTTAGGCTTTATATGCAAAAGGTCTCTGTGATAATTACTCAATTCTGATTTTGTAGCATGGAAACAGCCATAGGAAAATACGTAAATGAATAAACATGAGTGCATTTCAATAATATGTTATTCACTGACACTGAAATTTGAATTTTATATTTTCCCTGAGTCATTAGTCTTAAGATTTTTTCCCCAACTATCCTTAGTTTGTGGGCCATAGATAAACAGGCCGCAGGCCAGATTTGGCCTCTGGGTTGTAGTTTGCTGACCACTGGCTTGGAGGGTGATAAAATGTGAAGATTTGGTTCTCATCTCTGCTAATGGCTAACACAGAAGTCTTGGTTACATACTTTAATTTGATCTGCCATTTTACACATTTTCACAGTTAGAAATAATAATGTCTACTTCAGAGTTTAGCTAGGAGGATAGAATGAAATGAGAATAAATGAGATGAAATAGAAAGTTTCTGTCATCAGTAAGTTCTCAAGTACTTTTGTCTTATGTATATGTTATGGGCGAGGCATCTAAGTCTTAGAAGTTAAGTGCTCTGTCCAGAACCAGAGAGTTGTCAGTGGGAAGGCGGAGACCTTCAGTTCAGCTCTTCGAGAAGTTTGGCGGACGCCACCCTAGCGGCCTTCTCGAAGGGGCATTGCGCCCAGTGGATCCCTTTCCCAGCCTCGGCCGTTCTCAGACGCTTCTGCAGCTCACTTGCTTCCACTTCCTGTCTTCATCACTCAGTGGTCTAATTCACTCACTATCCTAAAGCAAATGGTTATTTATTTGTTTGTTTGTTCATAACCCAAACCACTAACCACAAAATCGAGAAATAGAGCTTGCTAATTGAGCTAGATTACCCTAGGCGGCTACCCCTGGAGACCACTGGGTTTCTTAGCGCGAAAAGGCTCGATTGTGTCACCTGTTATTATGCTTTCTGTTTCAGATTATGAGAAGAGTCTCTTCTGGATTTTATAATAGACACCTGGCCATGGAAAATTTGAGAGGATTAAGACAATAGAGTATAAAATGCCATACTGTGTTTGAAAATGCTGGCTCAACCTTTCAGCAACCTTTTGCATTTTCACTAAAATGTGAAAAATAGTTGGTTACATCTACAAGGCAACTAGCTGTCAAATGGGGCTAAAATGTGTAGTCTAATGTTGAATATATTCTAGTTCCCGCATGTTCAAATCAGATGATTTTAAATAGTATTATTGCTGAAATACCTTTCTGATAAATAAATGTTCAGAGCTGAATAACATTTGGTAACTCTAGCAAGAAACTGAACCTGAGTGCAATCAAACTAGTCTTACAAACATGAAATGTTAGTAAAAATTCCTTTGGTTTATTTTCTAAAACAGCCTCCTTTTCCCCTCTCTTTGGTCCAAATTGTGCTTCTCTAAGAGATAGGATAACACTGGCTAATGGATCAGGATCTAGCTCGTTCTAGAGGTAAGAAATGATACCCTTCTAACTACAACCAATCCAAATTCGGGTAGTAATTCCAAAGCCCTCTTTCCCAAGGTGTGAAGACTAATTTAGCCAACTATTACTATGTGTTCCCTGAAAAATGTGCTCTAGGGTCCAATGTTTGGGGAATTCTGCTTTCAACAACATTAAATGTATATTCAAAATGTTTAATATTTTAATATCATTTGTGAATCTCTAAGACGGAGGTGTCTTAGGTAGTATTTGTCTTTATACGGGAATCAATACTTACAAGAGTCATCCTTGGGATGATGTAGTGCTCAAGACAATTTTTAGAAGGTGGTAGGAGCATTCACATCCCACTTTCTAGAATTTTTCTATAGAAAAAATTAAATGAATTTTTATTTACTCAAGTATATATGCACACACTGTGTATGTGAGAACAAGAGAGAGGCAGCCCCGCTAGCTCTCACCGGGCTTATGGGATGATCTGGGGTCCTTTGTGCCACCAGTGAGGTAGGCTTTTCTTTGGCTGTTGCTTTGAGCCACAGATCATTTACATTGTACTAGCACAGATTCTTGAAGTCCTAGAACTGACAGTAATTTTCAGATTCACCGTATTTTAGGATAGTGGGTTCCAAATGTCAATCCAAATGTGTGTTACTTTTCTCAGTTTCCAATATATATATATTTAATATGTTTTTATTGATATTTTAGAGAGAAAGAAAGGGAGAGATAGAAACATTGATGTGAGAAACATCTATCAGTTGCCTCCTGCATGCCCCCTACTGGGGATTGAGCCCACAACCTAGGCACGTGCCCTGACTGGGAATTGAGCCAGGACCTCTCAATCCATGGGACGATGCTCAGTCCACTGAGCCACACAGTCTCGGTTTTTTCCAGTTATATTTTGTTGTGATTTTTACTTGTAGATAAGATGTGGTCAGTATTTCAAATATTTGAAATCATTGAAACTGTAATGCAAAGAAATGTTCAGTTTTCATAAGTGTTTCATGTCTGTTTTTAAAGGATATATGTTCTCCAATGATTGCTATGTTCTGTGTAGGAGCATTTGATCAAAATTCAGGTGGATTGTTCAAATCTTTTATCTTTATTGTCTTCTTTATTTTTGTTTTATCATGAGAGAAATGGATTAAAATCACCCACTATTCTGGTTTATTTGATTATTTCTTTTTGCAGTCTTATTAATTTTTCTATAATCTGAAGCTCTATACAGTATATACCTTATTTTGACCACATATGGGAGGTGCGGGGGTGTAGGGGTGGAGGAGTGTGCATTTAAGGAATGGATATTCTTAACTCTATTGGGTCTTGTAATCCATAAACATAAAATATCTCTTGATTTCTTTAGCTCTTCTTTAATAATTTTAATAATGTCATTTTTCTGTGTACATATCTTTTATTAGATTTATCCTTAAGTATTTAATTAAAAAAAATTTTTTTTTCTTTATTGACTTTAGAGAAAGAGGAAGGGAGAGAACGAGAGAGATAGAACCATCAATGAGAGAGAACATTGATTGACTGCCTCCTGCATGCCCTACCCCCTGGGGATTTGGCCCACAACCTGGGCATGTGCCCTTACCAGGAATCAAGCCGGTGACTCTTGGTGCATGGGTCAATTCTCAACCACTGAGCCACACGGGCCGGGCAGTCGATGGTACTGTTAAAGGTATTGTTATTTTAATTTCAATATCTGATTATTTGTTAATACAGAAAATTCAAATGAATTTTAAAATTATTGATCTTATATAGCCTGAAAATTTGCCTAATTCCCTTAATAGTTCTAGTAACAATTTCAAAAATTGTATGGAATTTTCTACATAGATAATCACATTGCCTACAAATACAGTTTTATTTCACCCTTTCTAGTCTGAAAGCCTTTTATTTCTTTTTATTACCTTTTGCATTGGCCAAAATCTCCAGTACGAAACTGAATAGAAATGATGAAGGTAATATTCTGGCATTGTTTCAGATCACAAAGAAAACACTATCTTTTATCATGGAGCAAGTTTCTTTCTTTCTTTTCTTGTAGATGCTTTTTATCAGATGGAGCAATTTAAATTCTATTTCATGCTTCTGAGGGTTTTTTCGGGGGGGGGGGCACAGATATTGATGTTGAATTTGTCCAATGTTCTTCTGAATCTATTGAGATGATCATATGTTTTCCTTTTGTAGTTTGTTAACATGAATACACTGACTGAAATACAAATGTCAAGCTAACCTTGTATTTCTGAGATAAACCCCACTTGGTCATGATATATTATTCTTTTTACAGATTTTGGATTCTATTTGTAAAATTGTGTTAAGTGTTTTTGCCTCTCTATTCATGAGGGACATATTTCTGTTGTTTTCCTGTAATGTATTTTTCTGGTCTTTGTGTCAGTGTAATTCTGGCTTATAAAAAAGAGTTGATAAGTCTTCCCTTGTTTGTTTTCTAGAAGTGTCCGTGTAGGGTTGGTAATAGTTCTTCCTTCAGTTTTTGGTAGTGGGCCCAGTGAAGATCTGCAGATTTAAGAGCTTGTTCTCTCTGAGTTGCTTTCTTTCTGGCCCTCTTTACTGCGAAGCCTGGCTGCTTTCATCTCCCCAGGTTGAGTTCAGATGTCTGTCGGATGGCTCCTGGAGTTCAAGTTGAGTGACTGGATTGAAATACAAAGGTGTTGTATGTATGTATAGCATGGGACAGCATGATATTACTAAAGGAATGAATGTTGACAAGGAAGAGAAAACTAAGATGTTGAGCCCTGCGGGACTCCAACATGAGGAGGCTGGGAAATAAAGAGAAGCTAGAAGACAGAGCAATGCTATTATTCTGGCTTAATGTTTTCTGTACTTTACTGTCATCTTATATATATTCACACACACACACACACACACACACACACACACACCTTCTGTTATCTAGAAATTTTAGATAACCTATAATATAGGGTGTTTCTTACCATGCAGGGCATCACATTGCCAACAGTATGTCTTCTTTCACATTAATTTTTATTTACTCTTTTTTAGACTGAGAATTGTCTCTACAATAAATGGTAAGTTAATGGCATGTCCTATTTGGATCTATTTTTTAAATTTCAGTCTTGCATTAGACTGCTTCTAAGGAAAGATATTCCTGGTATTATCTAAGGATTACATCTACCTGTATCAGAATTACTTATGGTTGCTTGTTAAGAATGTTGATTTCTGGGACCTATCTCAGATTTAGAAGAGAACCATTAAATGCTCATTTTTATCAAGATTATCAACTGATTATTAGGTACTTCTTACTAGAGAACCTGTGCCTCATCCCGTCAGGGGTTTTGAACCCTCATTGCATACTACAATCATCTGGAGGCTTTCAAGAGTTTCGATACCTGGGCCTTACATATAAACATTTTGATTTAATCAATTTGGTTTGGGGCTTGATTTGTATTTTTAGGCCTTTCAAGTAATTCTGATATGCAGCTAGATCAAGAACCATTGTTAAGGTGGAATATGAGGACATGTAAATGGGTCTTTAAGTATATAGCAGAAATATGAAATTTTCTTTTAAACAGGCACTGTAACTGAGTGCAAAGAAAATGAAGGAGAGAGAACCTAGGTATTGTCATAGATCAGGCAGGTTACAGGTAGAATACAGAAATCAAACTAAAGTTAAGAATGAACCTCAGGAAGAAATGTGTTCATCATATAGTCACAAAGGATTTTACATGTGAGCTTGGAATCTGGAGTGTAAGAGAGTCAGAGTATCTTAAGTGAATAGAAAACTATAACTTTATTGCTGATCTTAAGGTAGGGTTTTAAAAATCCTGTATTGCAATACTTTCTGTGTGTATGGCTTAGGGCTCAGAGACTTGTCTTTATACCAGATAATGTGCACCCTAATTAAGACAGTGGCACATGTGTATAGATTTATGTCAATGAACACAGTTTTTAAATTTTTCTAATTTTGTCTTTTCTCTCTCTCTTTTTAACACTTTTCTTGACTTTGATTATATTCCCTTCATGAAGTTTTTAAAGCTGCTTTCAGAAAAGAATTTGACCCAGAAGAAGGCTTGCTTCTTTGAGGTTATTTTCACTCTAATGGGAGACTTTTTAATCAAATATCTCTCTAATAGCCAAGCAATTGAGTATTTTAAGAGCATTAAATTTTTTTCTTGGTGTCCCTGAAATCATACCCCACAGCATCTGCCCTAACTAGTGTTTAAATCCTTCTAAATTTCATGGGGCCATGGTGGTGATCAGGTCAATGGGGTGGAGCCCTCATGAATGGGATGAATCTCCTTAAAGGATAATGAGAAAGTCTAATTCTCCTGTCTCTATTCTTTGCCCTGTGAGGATACAGGGAGATGTTGGCAGTATGTAACCTAGAAAAGAGCTCTCATCAGAACCTGACCATGTCGGCCTCCTGATCTTGAACTTCAGCCTTCAGATCTATGAGAAAATAAATTTCCATTGTTTGTAAGATATGTAGTCTGTGGTAATTTGTTATAGCAGTCCAAACAGACTAAGAAAGCAAACATCTACTTTAATTACATGCATGACCATCTCTTTATCCACATACTGTGCACAAACACATGGTATATTTAGCTTTGTGGGAGTGTGAATTAGAGGGACACACAGATAATGTCCACCTTTCTCTCAGTCTCCGTAAAGCTTGCCACTCCCATAGTTTCACTGCTTGCTCTGAGCTCCACAGTCCAAAGCGTAGCTGGCTTCAGTACAGAGCTTTCATGCCTGACAGCACTGGCCATCATCAACCTGTGGTTTGATTATGCTGTATGTTCTGAATTGCTTTTGAGATGTCTGGATCTAAGTAAGCAAAAAAAAAGTTCAATTTCATTTTCATCTTGAAGCCATCAGTTCTTGTACATAAATCAGCCCAGTTGAGTTTAATCTTGCTGTATAATGATGACTTCATTGACTTTGGAGTAATTGCACTTGAGAAACTGATTCCAGATTATGTGGGTCTACCAGCTGGAAGGAATGTAACAAGTAGGCAGATTTGATTAAATGCTTTCACGAAAAGAAATGCATTGTATAAAAACTGTAAGCGTTCCATGTGTACTTCATTTATGCAAGGACAGTTTGAAAAAGACACCCATATGTAGAAGACCACTTTGTTTTCCAGGAAATAAAATGTAGCAACATCTCAGGTAAAGATATTATGGACAAGTTCATGTTGATTGTAAACATAATCAATATGAATTTCAAAGATGAATCTGGCACTCAAGTATATTGTAGGCACAAGATTAGACTTTTACCTAATTGCTTCAAAGAGATATAGGTAAACTGTTTTATTTCCATAAACTTCATTTTATTTTACTATTTCTTTTATAATTTACATTTTACATAATCTTCAAATTTTATTATTTTTGTATTAGATAATACTACCAACCTAAATATTTTTTGAAAAAAAAAAAAAAACGGAAAAGATATTACCTACAATTAATATTTTACTGTATTCTTTTAATTTATTCTCCTATACAAATTAGTTTCTTTTTAAATATTGCTATACACCTCTGCAGATTTGGTCACATCTCTGTATTTGTAAAAATTAAAGAAATGCTATTTTAAGAGTAGGTATGCCAGTTTGATGAGTAGGAAGTCTGTTTCCCTCTCGTTTAGTCCCTTCAAGTTTGGGGTTTACTCAGTTTATAAGAAAGTGTGTATGAAAGTATACCCAAGGAGACAGTGCCCTGATTCCTTTTTTAAAATTTTTTAATTTTTATTTTGTTTTAGAGAGAGAAAGGGAAAGAGAGATAGAAACATCAGTGTAAGAGAGAAATATTGACTGGTTGCTTCTTGCCCGCTCCTCACTTTGGATCAAGACTGCAACCTGGGCATGTGCCCTGACTGGGGAATCGAACTGGGACCTCTCAGTCCATCTGCTGAGCCACAATTCCTAATCCATTTACCATTACCTATGGTACTATTGCCTCTTTATGTTATATAGGGTGTTTCTTTTGATTAATGGTGATTTCTAGTATGAAAATCTTGCTACTTGTGTCTTGCTGACCCAGCTCCCAGTACAAACCAATGTGGTCTTTTGAGGCATGTGACTCCCAGAAGTAGTTTCTTTTTTCAGTGTTAGACATAGCTGAGCTGCCCCATACATTCCTTATGAAAGAAAAGTCATATAAATGGAATCAAGCACCATATAGCCTTTTGGGATTTTTTTTCACTGAGCACAATTGTCTGGAGATTCATTTAGTTTGTTTTATGTATTGATAGTTCTTCTTTATGGCTGGGTAGTATTCTGTGGTATGGCTGTACCACAATCTGTTTAACCATTGACGATATCAATGAGAGGTTGTGAAATTTTTTCCCATAAAGTTGGTTTGATAATTTTCTTTCTTTTGTTTTCTATGTTCTTTTTGAATTCTTATTAGGTACTTATTTATTGATTTTTCTAACTTCTGACTTTTCTCCTGCAATTCTTGTTAACTTCACCTTTCTTTTTTAATTTTTTCAAACTTGTCTACTGATTTAAAAATAAATTTTTTCTTTATTGACTTTAGAGAGAGAGGGGAAGGAAGAGGAAGAGAGAGGTAGAAACATTGATGAGGGATAACATTGACTGGCTGCCTCCTGCATGCCCCCCAATGGGGATTGGGCCCACAACCTGGGCATGTGTCCTGACCAGGAATCAAACCAGTGACTTCTTGGTGCATGAGTCAATGCTCATCCACTGAGCCATGCTGGTCAGGCTAAACTTGTCTACTGATTTTTAAAATTGCTATAATCTTTTCAGTTTTTCACAGAATTTTATAGTTCCTCAAATTCTTCAGTTCTTGTGCCATGTATACAATGTATTCTGACTTTTCTATATATATTAATTATAATGTTTATTTGTGATGGTTAATTTTATGTTCAACTTGACTAGGCTAAGAGATGCCCAGATATCTGGTAAAACATTTTTCGGTGTATCTATGGAAGACTCCCTGGAAGAGATTAGCATTTGATTTAGCAAACTGAGCAAAGATCCATTCCACCGAGGTGGGGTGGATCATCCCATCTGCTGAGGGCCCAAATGGAACAAAGGGGCAAAGGAAGGGTGAATTCTCTGTTCCTGAGCTGGGATGTCCATTTTTCCTGCCCTCAAACATTGAACCTCCTGACACTTGGGCCATCAGACATATACTGAATTATACTACTGATACCATTATAATTAACCCAGTCATTAATAACCTGAAAGGAGCAAAGGGAAGGCCAAATATTCTAGGCATGTCATTTGGGCAGCTTTGCTAGGATGCTGCAGCTTTACACTCCCCAGGAACCACCGGTCTACTCTCCACAGATCACTGGGAGAAGGGACTGGACAGGGGGAAGACAGACGCATGCCCAGAGAAGTTGGGGGACGAGCAAAGATGCTTGCTGTCAGTCCCACCTGGGAACAAGTCATTGGCCAGAGTAGGGGTGGCCACTGCAAGCATAGGAAGATTCCATATAGTTAATCCTCTAAACAAAGGGGTTCGTGCTCTTGGCTCTTGGCATATTGTGCTTGACTCCTGGCTTGTGGGCTCTCTCGCTCCTGCTTCCTGTATTTGCCCACATGACCATGTGGATCCCATACACAATGGACTGCAACTAGCCTGATGCTGAACTGGACCCGGTTACAACATGGAATGGAAACTCTGGACACTGGCTTTACTTTTAGCTCTACTGAATCCCCAGCTACACTTCTTCCAGGACTGGATTAGGGAAATGGGACTTTGGAAACCCAGGGATGTAATTCCACACAAATAAATATCACTCATCCTCCTGTGAGAGTCTCAGAAAATGCTTTTTCTCAAGGTATCATGAGGACTCCACCCCCCCATACTCAGTGGGGAAGATGATACCCCAACTTCCTTGATAACACTACCGCCAGCTTTCTCCAGCTTGCAGATGGCAGCTTGTGAGACTTCTCAGAGTCTATAGCTGTGTGAACCAATTCATGCTTTATTTATGTGTTTCCATATACATCACACATATATACAGTTACATATACATACACACACATACATTCATGTGCATATATAAACACAGATATACATATATTTTTACTCCTATAAGTTCTGTTTCTCTGGAGTACTTTGACTAATATATTACTAAGAGTATTCTTTTATTTTCCCTATATTGTCTCTGTTTACTCCACAATTTTTTTCCTTATTTTGTGTGTTTCTCTAAATCATATTGGAGTTTTCTAATGTCTCATGATCCATGGCTATTTATTTATATTTAAGTATCAGGAACTAAAAAGCTGTGTGGATTTTCTGGGCATATGTGCAAGTTTAGTTGACTCATGGGCTTCAATATTCATAAAAACTGCAAAGTACAGTCGTCCCTCATTTATCGCGATTAATCGGTTCCAGAGGTCGCACCTGGCATTGAAGGATTCTTGGGGTGCTTGAATACATAGGCCTACAGTCCATACATACAGTAATTAATTTTAATTTTAATTGTAATACAGGGGTGTATAATTGACTCAGGCAACCGAGCATGCACTGTATCATTTTCACTGTCTTGATCAACTTTTTAATGAATGTATTTGAAAAAACCGTGATAGTGTGAAGCAACGAAAGTCAAAGTGCAAAGTGGTGAGGGACGACTATATCTCTAGGTTATCTCTCGTGGGAGAATCAGTTTCTGCAGGGAGAAGTTGTCCACTTTCTTGTCTGGGTGGTATAAGCCTGGCTACCAGTATTTTAATTGCTGTGAGGGAAAAGCATTGAAATGCTTAGTATCTTCTTAATCTTCCTGTTTTGACTGGCAGCTGACTTCTGCCCTCTGCAGGGTCTGCTGGCCCTGATTCCAGGACCTCACTGTTGCTGGGAAGGGAAGTTTAGTTGCCTGTCTGCACAGGCTGGGGAGGGGATCCAAAGGTCCATCTGCTCCTTATACCAATATTCAGACAACTCTATTTTCAGCCAATTTAGTATCCTGTTTCCAGATACATGTGATGCTTTCAATTCCCGAGTCTCCAGAGATCTGCCTGCTGCTGCTGGTTTCCTCTCCTCAGGAAGGGAGATCCAACTTTTTCCGCCTTGCAAAGTGAGGTTGGAAGTCACCCATCTACTTTCCCATCTTGCAGAAATGATTGCCATCTTTATCTCAAGTTACCTTCTCTCCTAAGTTATTTATTCATTGGCATTTAAAACTTTTATCTCTTTATTTGTGATTAAAGGGTGAATCACTCCCATTAGTGGTGATTCATGAGGTCAGTCTATGTGTTCAATCTCTCATATAACTGGAAAATATTGTTGCTTAAACAGACCAGTGTTCCACAGCAACTAGTGCTATTCGAAAAAATAAGAGGATAGCTTCATCAAGCAGCAACCTATTCTAGGGTAATTTCATAAAATATTTAAGGCTATCATTAGACTTGCTTAAGTTCCATAATATAAGCTGCCAGTAATGAAGCCCAAGTTTTTTTTTTAACTTCCCTTGCAATAACCCAAAACAGTACAGTCTTATCCAGTCTTATGGGTTTTTGTCTTAATACAGAAGAGATGTGAAATTTTGTCTAATTATCTGAAATTGTAACATAGTTAAAAAAATTAGTGGACAGAAAACTACAAGTCACTGAAAAAAGAAATAGTGGAGATATAAGAAAGTAGAAGCATATATTTTGTTCATGGATTGGAAGAATTAACATCATTAAAGTGTCCACACTACCCAGAGCAATCTATAAATTCAATGCGATCTCCATCAAAATACCAACAACATATTTCACAGAACTAGAACAAATACTCCAAAAGATTATATGGAACCAAAAAAAACCCTGAATACCAACCTTGAAAAAGAAGAACAAAGTAGGAGGGATCACAATACTGGATATCATGTTATACTACAAAGCCATAGTAATCAAAACAGCCTGGTACTGGCACAAGAACAGGCATATAGATCAATGGAACAAAACAGAGAACCCAGAAATTGACCAAAAAGACATTATGCTCAATTAATATTTGACAAAGGTGGCAAGAGCGTATAGTGCAGTAAAGACAGCCTTTTCAATAAATGGTGTCGGAAAAATTGGACAGCTACATGTAAAAAAATGAAGCTAGACCACCAACTTACACCATATGGAAGAATAAACTCAAAATGTATAAAAGACTTAAATGTGACTCATGAACCCATAAAAATCCTAGAAGAAAATGTAGGTAACGAAATTTCAGACATCACATACAGCAGAATTTTCACTGATACAATGCCTAAGGCAATAGAAACAAAGGAAAAAATGAACAAATGTGACTACATCAAACTATAAAACTTCTGCACAGCAAAAGAAAGAACCATCAAAATGGAATGATGGGAGAGCATAACTGGCAACGATATATCAGATAAGGGGCTAATTTCCAAAACATATAGAGAACTCATACAACTCAACAAAAGGAAGACAAAGAACCCAAACACTAAAAGGGCAGAGGACCTAAATAGACACCTCTCCAAACAGGACAAACAAATGGCTAAGAGACATATGAAAAAATGCTCAATGACAATAATCATCAGAGAGATGCAAAGTAAAACAACAATGAGGTATCTCACACCTGTCAGAATGGCCGCCATCAACAAATCATCAAACAGCAAGTGTTGGCGAGGGTGTGGAGAAAAGGGGACTCTAGGACACTGCTGGTGGGAATGCAGACTGGTGCATTAGAGAAAACAATATAGTGTTTTCTCAAAAAATAAAAAATTGAACTGCCATTTGATCTAGCGATCCCGCTTCTAAGAATATACCCTAAGAAGCCTGAAACACCACTCAGAAAGAATATATGTACCCCTATGTTTATAGCAGCACTATTTACAATAGCTAAGATCTGGAAACAGTCCAAGTGTCCATCAATAGATGAGTGGATAACAAAGCTGTGGTACATATACACAATGGAATTCTATGCAGCTATAAGAAAGAAAGACCTCTTATTCTTTGAGACAACATGGAAGGAGCTGGAGAGTATTATCCTAAGCGAAACAAGCCAATCAGAGAAAGACAAAAATCACATGATTTCATTTATTTGTGGAATATAATGAACAAAACAAACTGAGGAACAAAATAGACCCAGAGACATGGAAGTGAAGTGCAAACTGACAAACCTCAGAAGAGGTGGATGTGGGGAGAGGGAAGAGATAAACCACAGAATTTATACGCATGTTTGCATACACAAGTACATAGTCAATAACTCTGGAGGCAGTGGGGGTGGGGCGGGATTGGGAGGAGGGTGTTAATGGGGGAAAAAAGAGAAACATCTGTAACAACGACAACAACAAAAAATTAGTTGGCATTTTATAAGGTATACAATTGTCTAATTGCTATGCTGTATACCTGAAATGAATACAAAATAATATCGACTATAATTGGAAATTTAAATTTTTTTCTAAAGCAGATAAATAAATACATAAATGTTTTGAAAAATATCAACCAACAAGACACCTCTCCAAACAGGACATACAAATGGCCAAGAGACATATGAAGAAATGCTCAACATCACTAATCATCCGAGAGATGCAAATTAAAACAACAATGAGGTATCACCTCACACCTGTCAGAATGGCCGCCATCAACAAATCATCAAACAACAAGTGTTGGCGAGGGTGTGGAGAAAAGGGGACTCTAATACACTGCTGGTGGGAATGCAGACTGGTGCAGCCGCTATGGAAAACAATATGGTGCTACCTCAAAAAATTAAAAATTGAACTTCCATTTGACCCAGTGATCCCACTGCTGGGAATATACCCTAAGAAGCCTGAAACACCAATCAGGAAGAATATATGTACCCCCATGTTCATAGCAGCACTATTTACAATAGCTAAGATCTGGAAACAGCCCAAGTGTCCACCAGTAGACGAATGGATCAAAAAGCTGTGGTACATATACACAATGGAGTACTATGCAGCGGTAAGAAAGAAAGATCTCTCATCCTTTGAGACGACATGGAGGGACCTGGAAAGTATTATCCTAAGTGAAAGAAGCCAAGCAGAAAAAGACAAATACCACATGATCTCACTTATATACGGAATATAATGAACATAACAGTCTGAGGAATACAGTAGACCCAGACACATGGAAGTAGGGCACAGACTGACATCCCTCAGAAGAGGGGATGGGGGGTGGGGGGGTGGGAAGAGATAAACCACAGAACTTATATGCATGTATGCATGACCAATGGACATGGACAACTAAGCCGGGGACAGGGTGGAGGGGGTGGGGTGGGGGGTGCCAATGGGGTAAAAAGGTAAAATATCTGTAACAAAAAAATAAATAAAAATTCATAAAAAAAAAAAAAAAAAAAAAAATATCAACCAACAAATGCATAAATAAGTGGAAAATAATTAATGAGCAAAACATGAAAAATAATTAACAGTTGCCAGGTACTTTGTGTTTATTAACTGATATATATCTTCAAGGTAGGTACAGTCATTATCCTTATTTTACAGATAATGAGTCTGTATCAGTCAATTTGGTCTGCCTTAACAAAATACCACAAACTAGTTATTAAACAGCAATTTATTTTCTAAATTCTGGAGGCCAGATGTTGCAGATTGAGGTGCTGGCAGATTTGGTTTCTGGAAAGACTCTTTTGCTGGCTTGCAGTGGGCCACATCCTCGCTGTGTCCCCACATGGCTTTTCCTCAGTTCGCACGTGGGGAGAGGGAGGTCTGGTGTGTTTTCTTCTTATAGGGAAACAGTCCTATGAGATTAGGGCCCCATCTGTTATGACTTCATTTAAACTCGAGTTACCTCCCTAAAGACCTAGTTTCCAAATACAAACACACAGGGGGTCAGGATTTCAATATATGAATTTTAGGAGGATACAGTTTAGTTCATAAAAGAGACTGAAGCAAATAGGAGGGTTTCACAGAGTGTAAGTGGCAGAGGACAGTTTGGCTCCAAAGTTTGTTTAAATATTAGGCTTTAGTGCCTCAATAAAGAGTTGATTGTGTGGAGAAGGCCTGGGTGGGGTACGGGCTGTGTGGAAGGGGCAAAGGAGGGGAAAATGGGGGACATCTGTGACACTGTCAACAATAAATTTAAAAAGAGTTGATTGGCTAAAGTTTTAAAAAATCGTTTATTGAAGTAATGATGAAATCATTACTACGGTATTTTCCTGTCTCGTGTGCAGGCTGTGGAGGAAGTATCTTCACCAACCAGCACTATCGTTCCCTCCTCGGGTCAATAAGAATAGTCAGCTCATATGAGGCCTTTTTCATAGCGATGTGAAAACATGTGTTGGCTTGGGTAACAAGCTTTATTAAGCAGAAAGACTCAGGCATATGAAAAATCTCTCCAGTGTTATATATATCTGTTGGAAAATAAAGTATTTGAGTGAATACGGTTAATATTTGGGGAGAATAGAATATTTTTTATTTTCTTACAGTATTGTGCATATTAAAAGGATTGCTTATATCAGAGAGAGACATGTTCTGTTTTCAAGTTGAATTTTTAAAATTATTTTTTAAATAAAATTACCCTATTTTGAAAAGGTGTTATAGGTCCATGAGGAAAAAATTGAAGAAGTTAAAAGCGTAGAGTGAAAAACAAGATTGTTTCTGATCCTCATTCCCCATTTAGCAAGTTTTCCTCTCCAGAAGCAGTCAAGGTTATAGTTTCTTATTCATTGGTATGATTTTTAATTGTATAATAGGTCAAGCACTTATAGCACAGTTCTAATTTTCAAAATATGAATTTAGCCAAATGGAATGCAAAAAGAACATAATCACTCCATCTCTGTTAGGAAATGCTTGGTAGAAGTACTGATGATTATTAAACTAAAAATGCGTAAACCATTCATACGTAGTGGTAAGCCCTCATTGCAAGATTGGTTATAGTTGTTAGTCATGTTTCCTTGGTAAGATTATCTCTTGGACTATATAAAGATATTGCTAGTTAATGTGTTAGAATTATGCTTTTTTTTAATATGTAAAAAGACAAGAGCTTCAGCCTTGTTACTTTCACAATGAATTATTTATATGTTTCTAATAAGAAAAGGTATCTGATTCCCTCAATTCTTTTTTTAAAAAGTTTTATTTATTGATTTTAGAGGGAGAGAGAGAAAGAAATGTTGATTTGTTATTCCACTTAGTTGTGCATTCATTGGTTGCTTCTTGTATGTGCCCTGACCTTAAACCCACATCCTTGGTATATTGGGATAACACTCCAACTTAGCCACACAGCCAGGGCCTTATTCCCTTGATTCTTTTAATTTTTTTTTATTTTTGTTTTATCCTCACCCGAGGACATTTTTTTCATTTTCTGTTCAGGTAGACTGGGAGGAAGAGAGAGAGAGAGAGAGAGAGAGAGAGAGAGAGAGAGAGAGAGAGAGAGAAACATCGACGTGAAAGGGACACATCGAATGGCTGCCACCCGCACGACCCAACCAGGGCTGGGGACAAACTGCAACCGAGGCACGCGCCCCCAGCGGGAACTGAAACCGAGTCTCCCTGGACCACAGGCTGATGCTCCAACCGCTGAGCCAAACTGGCCGGGGCTATTCCCTTGATTCTTAATGCAAATGAACACTGAAGAGAATACTTCATCTGCTTTGTTCATATGATTCTGTTTTATTTAGCAATCTTTGGTGGCAAAACTGATTTATGCAGATATTTAACTGAAAAGCTCATTAGATAAGACATCACACTATAGCTCAACAAGGTTTCCAAAACCTATTGGTTCTTCTTTTTTTTTTGTAATCTTCACCTGAGGATAATTTTTTGTTGTTGATTTAAGAGAGAGAGAGGAAGGGGGAGAGAGAGAGAGAGAGAAAGAAAGAAAGAAAGAAAGAAAGAAAGAAAGAAAGAAAGAAAGAAAGAAAGAGAGAGAGAGAGAGAGAGAAAGAAAGAAAGAAAGAAAGGAGAAGGAAACATGGATCAGTTGCCTCCTGTATGTGCCCTGACTGGAAATCAAACCCACAGCCTTGTGGTGCACAAGACGACACTCGAACCAACTGAGCCACCCAAACAAGGCAAAGACTTATTGGTTCTTGAAAGATATCTGAAGTATTGTCACTGTGATTTAAAGGAAATCAATGCTGTATATTAAACAATATATGCTTATGACAGGTTTATGTGGGATTTTAAACAGTTTTCATGTTTAGCCTTGAGTGGGCTAGACTGAGTATAATATGATATAGCAATATAGAACTACTTTGGATAGGAGACTTGTGGGTTCAAAGCTACTAAGATTCTTTACTTTCCCCCCATTTTATAGGAATGATCTGCATCCCAGTTTTAGTAGTTATTGTCTAAATCTTTTTATGCATGCAGTGAATTTTAACAATTTCCTATTGTTGGTGTGATATTAAATGAGACACTAGATGGAAAATTCTTAACACAAAATATGAATTACATTAAACTCTCATAACAACTACTAATATTGTTATTATTATCCAAACAGTTATTTTACTTTCGTGGAATGCTGCAGGACCTTTTGGTCAAAACTCTTCTTGTCATGGACTCATTCTCTAGGTGATCTGCTTAATGAAGTCCAAGTTTGTATCTTCTACTTAGAACTCCCTCCCATGTGCTAAACTTGCTTTCTTAGGCTCAAAACCTTGCAATTTTCCTTGACTGTTTTTTTTTTTTTTTCCTGTTACACCCAATTCCAACTCATTGGCAAATCTTGTTGGTTCTTCCTTCAAAATATATCCAGAACGTACATGGCTTCTCATGCCTCCACTGCCGTCACCGTGCACAAGCCACCATCATCTGTGCCATCTTGGCTGCCATAGGTTTCTCCTTCTCACCTGTGTCCCCCTTCACATGTGCACCTCTATAGGTCATTCTCCACGCCTCTGCTGAAAACCCGCCAATAGCTTTCCATTTCACTCACAGTCCTGGTGGTATACGAGCCAACATCACCCCTGAAGTCATCTTTTATTCTCCTTATGACTCTTTTCACTCCGCTCAACAACATCAGTCTCCCCTCTGTAATTAACACTCAGCTCGTAGAACGTCACTTTGGGGTTTTTAGGCTTACTTTTTTGCCGGGGACACAGTTTTTCTGGCTTACATTCCCACTTCATATAGTTCTCTGCTATAACAGAGTGGCCTTCATGTCTCCTTTCCTAAAATAACCCCTTTCATTCATTGCTATTTATGATCCTGCTTTTGCCTGATTTCTTCATAACACTTACCATCATTGGATAGATTGTGCATTCATGTGTCTATTTGTTATAACTTGTTTCCCCACTACATGTAAGCTGTGTGAGAGAAAGGAATATTTTTTTGCCTGTTGTTGTTTAATGAATATTTAGAATTGGGCCTTCTACATAGCAGATGTTCACAAAATGCACGTATATGAATATTTGGGGCCTATGCCTATCTCTGGCCTTTGGTTTGTAGAGAGAGCTCAATGGGCTCTGCAAGAAGACTCATGTCCTTCTATTTCCACCCACAGCCATTTGATTAAAATGAGCATTTAGAATTCTATTCAAGGACGCTAGTGTTGAAAGCACAGAAGCTGTTTGTCTCCTACAAAAGGGAGCTGGAAAGGGTGTGATGTTTTACAGCACAGGAAGACTAACAAAGCCCAAAAGACCTCCTGGAATTACATTTCCCTTTATTTTTAGGATTCCTCTCTTGTCAGGATGTCAAGATTTAGTTTTAACCTTTTCTTGAGAATGCTAATAAAATGCATATTTCAAAACAACTTGAAAATGTTTGTATAGGACCAGGCTGTGCAGAAGTGGCTCATCTATTCTGGAACTGCTTACAGAGAGAAACCTTGCTTTCCTTTTTCCCAAAGTCATACATGCTGAAAAGTGTATGTAATGACTGTTGTTATGGTTTGAATGATTTTGTCTCCCCCAAATTCATATGTTGAAATCCTAACCTCTGATATGAGGCCTTTGGGGAGGTGATGAGGTTGGTGCGACCCCATGAATCTTCCTTACCAGTTAAAATAGGTCATATAGCTCAATATCAATGAAAACAGGGTCTTCAGGGGTTAAATCCCTTATATAAGAACTATTGAGAAAAAGGGTGATTATCTCCAGTGCTTGTCTATTTAATCGTCCGATTTGGCCATACGTCTAAAAGCAGTGAATTGTGCCTCCCAGTAGGTTATCACAGTCTTCATGTTGTGGTTTCACCTATTTGGGCCTGCATAGCCAATATTATTGAAATGACTGATTGATCCAGTGAGTAACTGCTAAGTAAGTACCTTGCAGTCATCACTGTTGGCTAATATGACCTGTTCAGTCTCTATTACAGGAGCCTCCCCACTGCAGCTCACCTTTACCTTCAAAGGAACACAGTATATTTTACCTGGCTATCCACGAGGTATCTCAGCAGCTCACCATCGCACACAATCTTTGCAGGCACGATTTTAACCTGTCCAGCTTTCTCGGAGCACAGGTGTGGTATCACACTGTTAACATCCTCTTCCAAGGACATTCATTTGACATACTCATTCAGGACACACACACATTCAGAAAAGAGTTGACAAGAAGGAATGGGCCACTGCCACGCGTAAAGTACAAGGTCACCAGGGCCACTTCAGTAAAATGTCTTGGCATTATTTGATTAGTCAGGGGGTACTGTGTTCCTGAGGCTGTCAAAAAGCAACCATTGACTCTCTCAGCACCGTTAACACTAAAATAGCTCAGCCTTTTGGATTCTGGAGTTTATACATTTCACTTAAGCCCGTTATGTTGTAACTTGTGAGTTGACCAACCTTGAATGGGGGTCCCTACAGCAAAAAATCTGGAATCTGACCAAATTATAATGTAATTATAATAAATTATAATACAACAGTGCCTGCCAGAGACTCCTGCATTACAGAGGTTTTGACAACATCCTCTTATGCCTCCTGGAACCTCTGGACCACCCACCACGGCCAAGAGTTGCTCCTGAGCTTCCAGTACAAGAAACATTCCTCCTCAACATTAAGAGCTGAAATTGTTGCCTGCACACTGGGTTTTCCTGGACACAACTCCCACAGGCCCCGAGTCCACGACTCACTGTACCCAGTTGCCCATTATGCCTCGGGACATGGAACCAGCATCTTGCAAGCTCAGAATAGCCACTGAGGCCTCTAAGCTAAAAAAGAGCTATTACCTGTAGGGTAGAGCTAAACTGGGGCCCTCAGTTTATCACACCTACAAGAGGGGTGATCTCTTTCGTCCTTAGTCCCTTGCCAGATGCCAGTGTTGGAGGAGATCACCCCTTTCCCAGATCACTTGGCTACACGGGGAACCTCTTAGAATAAGCTGAGTGAACTGCAACAGAATTTATACATTTTACAGGTGGAATAGCCCCCAACACATGGGACGGAGTTTGCTGGAGTGCTGCTGCTTTTGTCCCTTCCCTGGGATGTCCCTGACAGAATGGGCCCCACGGGTTAGCACAGTTGGCTGAACTTCATGCCCTCATCTTGGCATTGGATGACGGGGCTGTTGTCTAAAAGTTCATAGCAATCACAGGATATTTCATTTATGGAGAGGTATACTGGCTGATTCTTGTACATTTTTTTCTTGAAAATCGCCGATTGTGGTTTAAAATGTCTCAGTGATTTACTTCATCTTTTATGGATGCAGCATGTTCTCACACAAATAAGGCAACTACAGGTGTTATGAAAAAAGAATATCCATGACAGATGAAATATAGGTTAGGTAAAAATATAGGTTAGGAAAATGTGATTTAAAAAAATGTTTACACTTAAAATCAATCATGGCATTGACAGTTTTATGTGGGAAAGGTCATTTTGTATACTTACAATTAGAGCAATTAAGAGTAAATACAATGTTTACTTAGGTGATTTTCTTGGAGTATAGTCTTATTGGAAAATTACTATCTTCCAAATTTCAGGTATCCATTAACCACTGAAAAGCAGTGAAAATGAGACTTTCTGACTGTTTTTATTATTCAGTATTTGCTTTTTGCCAAATTAAAATAAATATGAACTATAAAATGAAGTAACTGCTTTATTCCGTGGGTTTTATATAGTATAGTATTGAAGGCATTGATTGGCCCCCGTTCTTTAGGCCCTAGCAGAGTCCAGATGAAAATTTAGTGAGACTGTCTGAACTATGTCTGGCCAGAGGTACTTTGGCTACTGTGGTATCAAACTTAAGGGAAGCTATCCATGGCACCATGTAAGCCACGAAGAGAAAAAATGTCTGCCCCACAGTAGCAAATCTTTTTTTTTTTTTCTGTCTTATGTAGAAAGTTGGAAAGAATGGATTCATTCATTGCTTAATGTGCTTTTACATGTTCAAATCCATATGAATATATTAGAGTAAAAAAGAGAAACTGAAACAGAAATCCTTAACCTCCCCCACCTTTGAAATAATTTCTTTTACATTTAAATAGTTTTTCCTGTAACTTCTACAGAAACTTCTCTATTGATTTGCCTGGTTCTCAGATCAGACTTCTCTGTTTCACTTGAGATTACTCCCCATTCTGGGGGTCGTGCTTGTTTTACATCAAAATGCAGCCATTGACATGAGTCATCTTTCTTAGATTTATGTACCTTCGTATTTTCTAAAGAACTCTAGGAATTTCCATTTGCTATTGATTCTTTTGTGACTGATAAACTATTTTAAATTCCTAGAATAAGCAGACAGGTGATCTTTCTCTTCCGGATTCATTATAACATAATGGTGTGTGTGTGTGTTTGTGTATATATGTGTATACATACACACACACATTTATATATATTTACACACACACACGTGTATATATGTGGTTTTTTATTTTTTGCCAAAACACTCTTTTTTCTACCTTGAGGCTTATGTAACTTTTGGTTGAATATTTTTACATTTCTTTTTCTTAGCTAAATTGATTTCCTGTGGTGACTCCCTATAATAGCCTTATGTTTTGCAATCTTGAAGCAAGGTTTAAATGAAAAAAGAAAATTATGGCATTTCAGGCATCACTGATTTCTATTCTCCTAAGCAATTATAATTTTCAAACATAAGGTAGTTCTCATAACCAACTTAATTTTTTTTAATTTCAAAATAAGTTGCTTTAAGATATGGATTTTTAAAAACATACTTAAAATAACGTGGTATAGACACTGGGAATAGCAAAAAAAAATGTAACTTTGAAATGAAAATCAATGGTACAATCTTTTTTTTTTTTTATCCTCACTTGAGGACATTCTTCCATTTTTTTTGTCCAGATAGAGTGGGAAGAAGAGAGAGAGAGAGAGAAACATCGATGTGAAAGGGACACATCGAGTGGTTGCCACCCATACGACCCAACCAGGGCCGGGGACACACCGCAACTGAAGTACGTGCCTTTAGCGGGAACCAATCCCGGGTCCCTCTGGACCACAGGCCAACACTCTAACCACTGAGTCAAACCAGCCAGGGCAATTGTATAATCTTTTGATGATACATAGAACTTTATATTTGAAATCTTTTATATTCTAGTTGAGTAAATGTATGACTTGAGAATTTCTCTGAAATCTTATTTTATTTAAAATCTCTCATACCCTATCCAATAATTTAATACATTAACATGTCTGTCAAGCCAATTTACTTATACACAACTCAATGTAATTTCTATGTGTTCAATTCTTTGTAAATAAAATATTTGAAATTGTTGGGTATCAAGAATGTTTGATAGCTTTCAGATATGAAGTTGACAATATAAAAAATCCTACTTACATGTTCAAATAAGCCACAGAATGAAGCTAAAATCTACAATTGCAACCTTTCTGATCTGCATAGTATTTGTAATTGTGATGAATGTGAAATCAGCTCTGTCTCCAGGACACAGTCACTGACAAATCAATGTAAATATATTAGGGATTAAAGATTATAGTCCTTAAATCTCAGAGGCATTTCTGGGTTTGGTTTATGAGTTTTCAAGTCTGAGGTTATTGATCAATTTTTAGTGCTCCCTCTTGTTTTTAATTCAGAACACATTCGTCTTTTCCTTTGGCACATATTCTGTCTTTGAAATGCTCATTGTCTTTAACCCTGTGTCAGGTGGCACATGAGGAGTATAGCTTACTGGTCACCCTTGGGAATTTTCCCACATAAGTAGAAAAAGAGACATGATGAGATTGTGTACCAATAGGCACTGTACAAATGTATATTGATTATAGAGGTAGAGATGAACTTAGTTTATAAAGGAAAACTGCTTCATAAGTGCTCTATTTTTTCTCTGAACTTTTCTACCTATAGTTTTATTTTGTTTTCTTTGTATATCTGAATGATGACTGTGACTTTCTAGGCTTTACTTCTAGGTTATAGTGTGTGTGTGTGTGTGTGTGTGTGTGTGTGTGTGTACACATACATACACATTTCAGGAAACTGAATATTAATGGATCAAGGTTATTTATTGATACTATACTAAATTCAGAGATTTTATTAAAAATAAGTAGTTGGAATTTATTTTTTCTATAAGGAACTAATTTATTTTTGCAATATTGTCAAATCTATAGAAAATGGCACATATCAACTTTCCTTCAAGTAACAATCATCAAACAGTCACTTTTAAATCACAGAGGGTACTTGTTACAATGCATATTCCTGGGATCCCACCAAGAGTCCAATTGAGAAAATCAGAGGTTGGAGAGAGTGTTAGAAATATGTCTTATTCAGAAAGATTGCAGGAAGTCTGAATTGGTAGTATGTAGGCTCTGAAAACACATTAGCTTCCCAAACCTTAAAGTAAATACTAATCAATTAAATTGCAGACTTTGTTGAGTGGATCTAGAATGGAGCTTGAGATTCTGTATTTGATTCTTGTCCAAAGCCTTTTGGGTAGCAGGCTCCAGGAGAAGCAGATTCAAAGGGTCATTCATTTTGAATGACAGAAGTTCTAATAACCTTATTCTAAAGAGGTTAAAGAAAATGGCTTTACACATAGTTCTCTTTCATAAGATCCCTTTGTATTTATCACACACATTCACTCATTCTAAAATCATTTAATTCATATATCAGCATCTACTAAGTATATACTGTGGGGTAGGCATCAAGTATGGGGTGAAGGTCATGCCTAGCCCTTCATGACAGTAGGAAGTTACACAGACCACTGTTATTGTATTAATTGTATTTTTAAATTCTGAGATAAATCTTGGTTCCTTGAAGAGAGGTGTAAAACACATTGGAAATGCTAAAGGCTCTGTTAATCTGGGTCCTGTTGAGAATGTGATGAGAAGAAAGGACAGGCTTCTTAAAGGGTTCAGAGGAGCTGAAGAAAGATGCTGGTGAGAGCCTGAAGCATTGCATTTATGTGCTTAGTGGGCAGTCCTGCCTCAGATACAGTGACTCCACCAGTTGTTGCAATACCAGTGGTCCATGAATACCTTAGAGGTCAGAAAAGATTCTGACCTTCTATTCCTTGTGATCCCATTTGTATTACTCCAAGTTATTTCGATTGTTTTTTTTCTTCTAGCATTTCTGACAGTTAGACCAACTAGTAGTAAGAGTTTATTGTGACATTATTCACTTGCTATAGTTTATTTCAGCTTAGGTCTCCACATTATATTACAATTATGGATAAGATGTCCTCTCACAGTATTGGTGGCCTTGTTTCCAGAGAGGACAAAGGACCCGAGCAGACTTGTAAAAGGGGAGATTTGTATTTGGGTCTCAATGCCCATTTCTCATTAGCATTCTCTTCTCCTCTCCTTTGTACATCTTCTCTAACCTGTGACCTGGATCCCTCGCATGTGCCCTCAGTGATTTCTGGTTCAGTGGAAAATACCAGACTTTAGCTTGAGCTCCCCACCCACAAACTGTGCTGCATTGGGTCACCTCTCTTCTACCTTAAAAACTCATTGTCAATGGACAAATTTCTAGAAACACACAGTTTCCCAGAACTGAACTGAAAAGAAATAGAAAACTTGAACAGACCAATAACAACTGAGGGAATTGAAGATGTAATCAAGAAACTCCCAGTAAACAAAAGCCCATGCCCAGGTGGCTTCATGGGAGAGTTTAATTGAATATTCAAAGAAGACCTAATACCCATTATCCTCAAAATATTTCAAAAAATCCAAGAAAATGGAAGACTTCCAAACTCATGTTATGAGGCCAACATAATTTGAATTCCAAAACCAGGTAAAGACACTACAAAGAAAGAAGACCACAGGCCAATATCCCTGATGAACAGAGATGCCAAAATCCTTAATGAAATATTAGCAAATTGGATCTAGCAATACATCAAAAAAATTATTCATCATGACCAAGTGGGATTCATGCCTGAGATGCAAGGATGGTACAATATCTGCAAATCAATAAATGTGATACACCATATGAACAAAATGAAAGATAAAAACTATATGATCAGCCCTGGCCGGTTTGGCTCAGCGGTTAGAGCGTCGGCCTGCGGTCCTGAGAGACCCGGGTTCGGTTCCCGCTAAGGGCATGTACCTCGGTTGCAGTTTGTCCCCAGCCCTGGTCGGTTGTGAGGGTGGCAGCCACTCGATGTGTTCCTTTCACATCGATGTTTCTCTCTCTCTCTCTCTGTTCCTCTCTCTCCCTCCCACTCTACCTGAACAAAAAATGGAAAAATGTCCTCGGGTGAGGATTAAAAAAAAAAAAACAAACAAACAAAAAAAACTATATGATCACATCAATCGATGCTGAAAAAGCATTCAACAAAATCCAGCACCCATTTCTGATAAAAATGCTCAGCAATCTGGGAATAGAGGGATCATATCTTAACACAATAAAGGCCATATATGAAAAACCTAGAGTCAACATTATACTCGATTAGCAACAACAACAAGCATTTCCCTTAAGAACAGGAACCAGACAGGGGTGCCCACTCTCGCCACTCTTATTTAACATAATACTGGAAGTCTTAGCCACAGCAATCAGAAATGAAGAAAACATAAAAGGAATCCAAATTGGAAAGGAGGAAGTGAAACTGTCATTATTTGCAGATGACATGATACTGTACATAGAAAACCCTAAAGACTCCATAAAAAAATCTACTCAATTTAATAAGTGAATTTGGCAAAGTAGCAGGATACAAAATTAATGTCAAGAAATCAATGGCATTCTTATACAACAACAACAAACTCACTGAAAGAGAAACTAAAAGAGCAATCCTATTTATATTGTGGCAAAAAAAAATTAAGATACCTGGGAATAAACTTAACCAAAGAAGTAAAGGACCTATTCACAGAAAACTACAATTCACTGACAACAAAAATAGAGGAAGATATAAAAAGTGGAAGCTTATACTTTGTTCATGGGTTGGAAGAATTACATCATTAAAATATCCATACTACCTAAAGCAATCTATAGATTCAATGCAATCCCCATCAAAATACCAACAACATATTTCACAGAACTAAAACAAATACTTCAAAAGTTTATATGGAACCCCAAAAGACCCCAAATAGCTATAGCAATCTTGAAAAAGAACAAAGTAGGGGGGATCACAATACCGTATATCAAGTTATACTACAAAGCCACTGTAATAAAAACAGCCCGGTACTGGCACAAGAACAGGCATATAGATCAGTGGAACAGAACAGAGAACCCAGAAATTGACCAAAGACATTATGCTCAATTAATATTTTACGAAGGTGCCAAGAGCATACAGTGGAGTAAAGACAGCCTCTTCAATAAATGGTGTTGGAAAAATTGGACAGCTACATGCAAAAAAATGAAAATAGATTATCAACTTACACCATACACAAAAATAAACTCAAAATGGATAAAAGACTTAAATGTGAGTCATGAATCCATAAAAATCCTAGATGAAAATGCAGGCAACAAAATTTCAGAAATCAAACGCAGCAAAATTTTTACGGATACAATGCCTAAGGCAATAGAAACAGGAAAAAATGAACACATGGGACTACATCAAACTAAAAAGTTTCTGCACAGCAAAAATACAACCATCATAATGGAAAGGGAACCCACTATATGGGAGAAAATAATTGCCAATGATACACCAGACAAGGAGCTAGTTTACAAAATATATAGAGTACTCATACAACTCAACAAGAGAAGACAAAGAACCCAATTAAAAAATGGGAAGAGGACCTAAACAGACACCTCTCCAAACAGGACATACAAATGGCCAAGAGACATATGAAAAAATGCTCAATGTCACTAATCATCAAAGAGATGCAAATTAAAATGACCTTGATGTATCACCTCACACCTGCTGTTATCAACAAATCTTCAAACAACAAGTGTTGGCGAGGGTGTGGAGAAAAGGGGACTCTAGTGTACTGCTGGTGGGAATGCAGGCTGGTGTAGCCACTATGGAAAACACTATGGTGTTCCCTCAAAAAATTAAAAAGTGAACTGCCATTTGACCCAGTGATCCCACTTCTAGGAATATACCTTAAGAAACCTGAAACACCAATCAGAAAGAATGTAGTACCCCTATGTTCATATCAACACTATTTACAATTGCTAAGATCTGGAAACAGCCCAAGTGTCCAATAGTAGATGAGTGGATAAAAAAGCTGTGGTACATTTACACAATGAAATTCTATGCAGATGTAAAAAATAAAGATCTCTTATCCTTTGAGATGACATGGAGAGTATTATCGTAAGTGAAACAGGCCAATCAGAGAAAGACAAATGTCACATGATGTCACTTATTTGTGGAATATAATGAACAAAACAAGCTGAGGAACAAAATAGACTCAGAGACATGGAAGTGGAGTGCAGACTGACAAACATCAGAAGAGGTGGATGTGGGGACAGGGAAGACATAAACCAGAACTTATGTTCATGTATGAGTACACAAGGACATGGACAATATGGCCGCGGGGGCTGGGGGATTGGGAGGAGTGTATCAATTGGGTAATAAAGGAGGAACATCTGTAATAAAAATAAATAAACACGACAAAAAGAACCATATCAGAATTCATTCAGTTAACTGGGTAAATGCTTTAGAGAAATACAGAGTGTAATTAGAAAATATATGAGTGATGGTTGTGGCAGAATAGTCAGAATGCTTTTCTGAGGTGTGAACTTGAAGCCAAAATCATGGGAGTTAAGGTGGAATTAACGAGCTGAAGAAGTGGTAGTGAAGGTTCTGAGTCATTAAGGATCCTATATTGTTAAATTGGGTGTGTGTATGTGTGTTGTCTGTATCCATCCATCTGTCCATTCATCCATCCATCCATACCGGTATCAGAGAAAGAGAAGGGTAAATATGCAGACTATGAATTTGCGCTGCTACTTCTGTACCACAATTTCACTTGGTATTTATGTGTCATTAAAATCTCCAGGGGGATGCCCAGTCTCACTTAAATTCATAATCAGAAATATCAGTTAGGTCTTGAGGAAAGCCAGCAGTGCTGTGACTGTTCCCTTGTAAGAATCTTCTCCTTCCATGCTACACATCTGTCTTCAATCTCTCCTCTCCCCCAAACTAGAAATATCATATCGGCAAATGAACATATTTTCTTTTGCCAAAATAAAAAAAGGAAAAATGCAAAGAGAAAGTCCATATGCTCCTACCACAAAAATCTAGCAATCTGTGGCATCTGTACTTAGATGCTTTGTTTTCTTCCTGTTAACAGGGGTGGGGAACTTCTGGACCATAGGTCATATAAGGCCACAAAATCAATACCAGCTAACATCGCATGCCTCACCAAATATACCAGGCTAATTTTTTAGTTGATAATTTTGTGTGGCCCATGAGTGACATTATAACTATCCAAATGGCTCTTGGCAAAAAAAAAAGAAAGGTTCCCCATTCCTGAGTTAAGGCCTGTAGTCCCACCCAAGGTCAACTGCTCCATCTGTGCTCCAATTCCTAGCCCCTTCAAAGGTACTGCCCCTGCCTTTTCCACCCCTTCCTTCTACATTTTCAGAATTTCTGTCTCCACTATATTGTGTCCATTGCATGCAAAAATTATGTAATTATTCCCATCTTAAAAAATAAAGTCTCTCCTGATACATGTTTCAGCTAACATTTTTTTTATATTTCTTTTTTTAAATCATGTTCCTTCTTATATGTATCAAAACTCATACTGAATGATGAGCTCTGGGTTGCAAAAGAGGATTTCTTTTTCACACCTGTATGTCGTCTTTGACCACAAATTAAAAACAAACACAAATGCTCTAAATTTTAAAAAGTGTGTGTGTGTGTATTGTCTGTGTCCATTCATTTCTCTTCTCCCCATTTCAGCAAAACTCATCCCACCTTCTTGTACATCCACCTCAATCAGACTTTTATGTTCTCCTTTCATCTGAAGGCTCTGATCAAGGGCATTACTAATTTAAACAAGACAAAGATTCTCAGGTCTTTTTTTAAATTTAAAAGTTTTATTCAATTACAATTTATATTTGTTATTACTTTGTATTAGTTTCTGGTGTACAGCATAGTGGTTAGATAATCATATACTTTATGAAGTGTTCCCGCTGATGTTTTCAGTACCCAAATGGCACCATACATGGTTATTACAATGATATTGACGATACTGTATTTCCTATGCTTTACCTTATATCCCCGTGACTGTTTTGTAACTACCAAACTGTACTTCTTAATCCCTTAATCTTTTTCACCCAGTCCCAAACCCCTCTCCCCTGTGGCAACCATCAGTCTGTTCTCTATATCTATGAGTCTGTTTCTATGTCATTTGTTTATATTGTTCTTTAGATTCCATGCATAAGGAAATCATACAGTATTTATCTTTCTCTGACCAACTTATTTCACTGAACAAAATACCCTCTAGGTCCATCCAGGCTATTGCAAATGGTAAAATTTCTTCTTTTTTATGGCCAAGTAAATTCCATTGTACATACATACCACCACTTTTTTACCCACTTGTTTATTGATGGGCACTTGGGTTGCTTCCATAATCTTAGCTATTGTAAATAAGGCTGCAGTGAATATAGGGGTGCATATATTCTTTCAAATAAATGTTTTGGGTTTCTTTGTATAAATCCCCAGAAGTGGAAATGCTGGGTCATAAAGAAGTTTCATTTTTAATTTTTTGAGGAAGCTCCATACTGCTTTCCACAGTGGCTGCACCAATCTGCATTCCCACCAATAGTGCACGAGGGTTCCCTTTTCTCTACATCCTCTCCAGCACTTGTTCTTTGTTGTTGGATTGATGATAGCCTTTCTGACAGGTGTGCTGTGATAGCTCATGGTGGTTTTAGTTTAAATTTCTCTGACAATAAAGATGCTCAGTTCTTTGGTGAAGGAATCTAGCAGGATCATAAGATGTAGCAAATCTTTACTGAGAAAGGGAGAAGAAGAAAATCTTGTAGCTCTTTTGGCTTAAAAAAAGAGCCCATTTTTATTTAAGTCTCTGGGGAATAGAAATATTATTTTAATATCATTACCATAGGAAAACTAAAGCAACAATAAAGAACTGTAAAGTTTTAGGTATTAAAGGTAATATTTCTCAGGACATTAGGAATAATCTTTTTAGCAATATCTTGATATACTATATGCTTTGTGTCAATAATACTTCAAGAAAAATGGAACAGAATTATATATTCATACAAGACTTCACATAGGACAGGCAAGTGAGATAAATTCTTTTGTGCCATTTTCAAGTTATTACCTTATAACTGGTTTTACGATGTAGAATGCAGTCTGCTTTCCTGCTGCTTTAGGGGGAGATAAAACGTTCTCTCCTTATGTTTTTTGAGATTCTTTTTGCCGTTATTGAGAAGGACTGCAGTTTCAAGGACAAGCATTGCAATTAACATTGTAGGAACTAAATAAAAAAGCAGACCCAGGAATCTTTAAATGTACAATATTGAAGTGTAAAGGGCAAAAGAGAAATTTAACAAATGAAACCAGAAGGCGTGTACTGTAGTGATTTGCTTTTGCAGTCACTGGTAAGCTTTAAATGTCAGCCTGCAGTCAATGGTCAGTCCTCGGCTAGCTGTCTGCAGCACTGGGCGCGTTTCATCACGCTTTCCTTCTTGAAGCCTGCTAACTTCAGGACACGCTCTCTTCCTTCCTCTTCCACTCCACTGGCCATTCCTCCTTCCTCTCCTTGGTGGCTGGGTGTAATTTTTAAAGGTTGAAGTGCCTTGAAGCCAGCTGTGTGCTAGACCAGGACCTTCTTCCCAGTCAATCTACCTGTGCTCCACAGGTGACCTCACTCGGTTCCATGGCTTCAACACCAACTGTGCTTATTTTCATCAGATATCTATTATCCATCTATTAACCCATCTTTTTAATATATATATTTCAGTGCAAACTAATGACCTCTGTACACTTCCCTTTAATTCAGCATGAAATTTATTCATGTTTAATATATAAATTTACAGTTGTTTTTGTTTTGTTGTAATATTTCTGTATAATTAAATGTACACATCTAAAGTATGCATTCCCTCAATTTTGACCCGTGTGACCCAAACTCCTGTTAAGATACAGAATGTTATCATCATTTTAGGAAGTCCTTTCAATGCCTTTCCAGCTGATTTCCCATTCTCCACCCTGTGGTGACCATTGTTTGGATGATTTTTCCCACCATTACTTTTAGAATTTTAAGTAAAATGAATCACACAGCTATAGTCTTTTCTGTAAGACTCTTTTTCAGTCAGCATAATGCTTTTGAGCTCATCATGTTGTATGTATCAATAATGATTACTTTTTATTGCCAGTCATGTGAACACATTAATATGTTTACTCATCCTAATACTGATGAAACCAGGGTGTGTACACACACACATCTTATATATATATATTTGGGCTATTACAAATAAAGCTGCTATGCATACTATATTATTCAAGTAGTTTTGTGATAAGTACGTAGAAATGGAATTGCTTGATCCTGTGATAGGCTAATATCATTTTATAAGAAAATTACAAATAACTTTCCCAACTGGTTGTATTATGTTACACTCCCATAAATAAGGTACAAGCATTTTATTGTTCCATATCCTTGTCCCCATATAGTATTTTCTTTATCCTCATCCGAGGACATTTTTGCATTTATTCACAGATAGAGTGGGAAGGAGAAGAAGGGAAGAGAGAGAGAGAAACATTGATGTGAGAGAGACACATCGACTGGTTGCCACCCACACGACCTACACCGGGTCTGGGGACAAACTGCAACTGAAGTACGTGCCCTTAGCAGGAACTGAACCTGGGACTCTTTGGTCTGTGGGTGGGCTAGTGCTCTAACCACTGAGCAATCAGCCAGGGCTCCATATGGTATTTCTAAATCTTTTAAATTTTAGCCATTGTGGTGGAATAGTGATGTATCAACTATGGTTTTAATTTGTTTCCCTGAAAATTAATGATGTTGAATACTTTATTCATGCATATATTTGTAATTTATATATCTTTTATGTCAAGTGTCTTTTTTTTAGATCTTTTGCCCATTTTGTATTGAGTTGTCTTTTTATTACAACCCATGTATCAGCCATTTAATCTCTCTTGCCAAGAAGAAAAACTTTTTTTTTCTTTCTCAGAAAGTTCATGAAAAGACAGTTTCTCATTCTCCTGAAACAAATGTATACTTCTTAGAATAGAGGCATCTTTTTTCCTATAAAAACAAAACAAAGGAGGATGGTTACTAAAAATTTGTATGTTTTATGATAGGTGACTTCCTGAGAGCATATCTATCAGTGTTTGTAAAATCGTATGGAATATAAGAAAAACATGTAAGTAAGAAATGGAGATCTGTGAAAATGATGCAGGGCTACTTTGCATAAATACATGTACGTGTTGGGTTTTTTAGGCTAGAGTGAGTTTAGTCAGACAGGGCTGCCTGGGGCTGGATGATGGCCATTAGCGGCCCTAAGTGCCAGACCAAGGCTGCATTTCTCCACCCCACTGTTTAAAAAAAAAAAAAAAAAGGCATAGAATCATAATAACAGTGAAACAAAACGAACAAAAACACTTGTTGATGACTGCAAACATTTTTGAAAATATCAAATGTTAACTTCTTTAAAAAAATAATTTTATATTTTGGGAAATCCCTGTTTTGCTGGCAACTTAGGCACATGCTTAATTTACCTGATGCATATTTAATACTGGCACTGCCTGATTCCAGAACTATTCAGGAAGATGCGAGACAAACCTAAGAGGAGGTGTTTTAAAATTTATTTTAAAAATGTTTAAATCGGCCTGGCCAGTGTGGCTCAGTGGTTGAGCATTGACCCATGCACCAAGAAGTCGCTGGTTTGATTCCTAGTCAGGGCACATGCCCAGGTTGTGGGCCTGATCCCCAGTGGGGGGCATGCAGGAGACGGCCAGTCGATGTTCTCTCTCATCAATATTTCTATCTCTTTCTCTCTTTCTAAAATCAATAAAAAAAAAAATTATGTTTAAATCGATGGAAAAATATTCTTGGGTGAGGAATGAAAAAAAAATGTCAATAGTAATAGTATGGCATAAGTTCTAGTTTATACCCTGGAAGATGTCACCTTCTCTAATAGAGGATTCATATTCAATAGGTGGTGAGCTAGCATTTAGTCTAAAGAGCACACTTGAGTAGATTATTACAAATGTTTCAGCTACCTCTATCCCCAATTTACATCAAGCTTTTTGTTATTAGCTTAGCAGTTGGTAGAAGTGTCTTTTGATAGGTGGAATTCATAATATTCATGATATATAGGTTGGCCAGAAATAATGTAGAAGACACTACCATAGATGGGATGTAAGAATCCTGTGATCTTGATGATTGATTCATAAATAATGCTGATCTCAGCTACTAATACAGTCTTCTTGGACTCCTGCCTCTGCCTAGGTGACTTATCAGAGTTTGTGTCTAGAGTATTGCCATAATAACCATGCATTTACCATTTAGGCAATATTCTGCTGGAACAACTACAAGGACAGACAAAGAGCTGGGCTTCGCCATGTGGTATCTATTGGTAATAAATGTCTGTACATGTACATTTGTCTGAGACTTGCCTTCATTGTATCCTTGTAGGAAGGCTATAAAAAAGTGACCTATAACTATCATTTACCCCTAAATATAGACATTTACCAAAAATATCTGAGAGATATATGACTAAATTGACTTAGGTCAATTTTGCTACACTAATTCTTTGATGCTGACTTTCATAATATAATCCTTGATGTCTCTATCAAATAGAATATTTTCGTGTAGAGGTTAACAGCACAGAAGGCCTGGATTCAAATCTCAGCGTGATCATTTACTAATTGTTTATCCTTTGACAAGTTATTTGACTTCTATTTGTTTCATTTTTTTCTCAATGGTAAAATAAAGGACACTGGTGGTACCTACTAGAGTTGATAGTGGAGGTTAAATAAGTTAATGTTTGAAAGCACTTCAAACAGTTCTATGTAAGAATTTGTTCGATGAAAATATCTGCTATGATTTTGGAGAGTTGCAGTGAGAAATTATTTGTTCTAATGTATTCATTTTGAGATTTGAATAGATTATATAGAATTTATTAAGATTAAAATAGATTATGTAGGATTTCTTTCGTCAAGCTTTCATGGCATGGAATAGAAATATGTTACTTGACCTTTACTGGTAGTAGAAGATGTACATATCTGAAGTCATTGAAAGGGCTCAACATTTTATGGCCACACGCTAAGAGAGTGAAACAAAAGTCTACAATAGCCTCAGGAAGCAGATTTCTTCTACTTCCCTGACATTTAAAAGCTGTTTTCATCTCTGCTTGCAAGCAGAGAGAGACAGCAATTGGAGAGCCTGGAAGCAAATGTTTCTAGCTGGTTAATTATCAACTGAAAGAAATATATTGAATCTGAAAATTACATGAAACCAAAATGAAATGTGAACTCCAGCTAATATATGAGAAAATATTTCATCATACATACAATTTACGAAGGGACTAAAATGAATATTTTTAAGGTTAAAATAACTGTAATAGCTAACAGAATTTCATATAACAGTTTGGGACACATAACAGAATGATAAAGTCCGTTTCCCTCTATCTTTCCTGGGACTGAAATATGAATTTTTTGGGGAGAAAATTACAGTATAACTGTTGGTTAGGCTTATTTATATTGGTGAGAGCTCATATATCTATTCCTCGACTTAGAACTTAAAAATATTTTACGTTCAAAACTTAACGTGGATGATGAGGCTGTAATATGATGAAGATGTTGTATGGCTGTGTAAAATCTTTAATTTGACATAGCACACACTCAGTTTTATTTATTTATTTTTTCTAATCATTTTGGGTGATAATTGTTACAGGTTTTATGACCCATTTTACAGATGAGGAAAATGAGGTTCATGGACATTTCATAGCTTATATAGTATCATATGACTTCCAAGTAGTGAAATGGGTAGACTATTTCTTTTTTTTTTTTTTTAAATCCTCACCTGAGGACCTGCTTATTGATTTGAGAGAGAGAGAGGAAGGTAGAGAGAGAGAGAGGGAGGGAGAAAAAGTGGGAAAGAGAGAAACATTGATGTGAGAGAAACATTGATCTGTTGCCTCCCAGATACGCCCCAACTTGGGATAGAACCCACAACTTTTTTGGTGTATGTACTGACACCCAACCAACTGAGCCACACCAGCCAGGCCTGAGTATATTATTTCTGTTATTGGATATGTATCCTGAGTTTTCAATGATATTTCTGTGGCACTGAGAAATTATGAAGAATAACATTACATTCCTTTCCGGTTTGATCACATGAAGGCTGACTCGTTGTCCAGGGCTTTATAACAGTTTAGGGAATAAGTTAAGCAGATGTCTGCATAGTGAGCCCATATTCTTGAGTGAGAGGACAAAATCCACACACAACCACGAAAGTCACCCTTTAAAATCAGGTCATGGCCAGGGTACCCTGGCTGGGTCACTCAGTTGGTTAGAGATCATCCCAATACACCAAGGTTGCAGGTTCAATCCCCTGGTCAGGGCACATTCAAGAATCAACTAATGTGCAGCAGCATTATAATAGCCTGAATGAGTTGGCCCTGCTTCTTTGTTACCCTATCCTGTACTTTTCTTTTCGCTTCATTGCCCTTCAGCCATTTCCCTCTAACAGCTTGGAATGGGCCAAGCTTGTTCCTGATTTAGACCCTTTGCAGCAGCTGTTTCCTTTACCAGGGGCATTCTCTCCAGAGGCTTTGTGTGGTGGGCTCCCTTCTGTCATGCAGGTTTCATTCTGAATATAACCCCTTTCGAAAGGCCTTCACTTTCCAACCTCAGAAGTGATCTCCTGCTACAACTCAGCCCCACTGTTTCCCCTGGAGGCTACCATATTAGAGAATACAACCAAAGGAATCAGGCTTTGATATGTTAAATGCATTGTTTTGTTCCTTTTTTAAAGAAATTGATTTGAAGGAGAGAAGGGAAAAAACACATCAATTTGTTGTTCTATATATTTATGCATTCATTGGTTGATTCTTGTATGTGCCCTGACTGGGAATTGAACCCACAACCTTGGTGTATTGGGACAATGCTCTAACCAACTGAGCTACTCAGCCAGAGCCTGTTTTATTCTTTAGTAATAGGCAAAAGGACAGCAGTGACCAAAATAAAACAATCCTTTCTATATTCACTTGGTCAAGGTTTTGAGTGGAACTTCAGTTTTATGGTCAAACTGCTTGATTGCCAGCTCCAGCGATCAGAAGTGGAATGTGATGTTCAGGTCTGATTATTTCTGATTAACATACCAAGCCATAGCTTCTTTCCAGCAGGTTACCAACTTGTAGACAAATTTCTCTTTTGTCATTCTTGATTTTTCACTGTTTCTCATTTTTCTTGGTCTCTCCATGAAGAATTAGATGGCCAATCGCTCTCCAAGGGGCAATTATTAATGTCAAATTGGTCCTGGGTTTTAGACCCTCGAGAATGTGAGGACAATCATTTAGCATATTGCTTGACAAAGGGTCTCTTACATTATGTATTATTGTACTCTGGAGAATTCACAATATGGTATCTATTTCCTATCAAAAATGTAAAAATTAGTTTGATATGTTGCCTTTAAAGTATTTGATAAAATGACTGTGTAAGGTAAGAATTTTAACTATTATCTATTGTCTAGTTTTACTGATTTAGGAAAAAGTTGGTGTGTAAGACTTCAGCTCTTTTTTCCCACATGTAGGAATGAATCAATTACTTCAGGATAAAAGGCTTAATATTATTTTGAATAAATTAGTATATAGACTACTTTAAAAGAACAACTTGCTAAAACCAGAAACAAAAAAAGGAATGGCCTGAAAATAGAAACATAATAGATTTGTACCTTTAATATTCTAGAAGTTCTTTATCTATTTTTGATATTAACCCTTTATCAGATATATGGTTTGCAAATATTTTGTCCCATTCTATAGGTTACCTTTTCATTTTGTTTATTGTTTCTTTTGCTGGGCAGAAGCCTTTTAGTTTAATGTACTACAGGTTGTTGATTTTTACTTTTGTGGCTTATGTTTTTAGTGCCACAGCCAAAAATTCATTGCCAAGACCAATGTCAAGGAGCTTTCCCCCCTGTTTCCTCTTAGTAGTTTCAAGTCTCAGGTCATATGTTCAAGGCTTTAACTCATTTCAAGTTAATTTTTGTGAGTGATAATGAGACAGGGTTCAAGTTTGCTTTTCTGCATGTGGTTATCCAGTTTTCCCAGCACCATTAATTGAAGAGACTATTCTTTCTCCATTGAATATTCTTGGCTCTCTTGTCAAATATTAGTTTACTGTATATAGGGGATACTTGTTTCTGGCCTCTCTTCTCTGTTCATTGTTCTATGTGTCTGTTTTTATTCTTGTACCACATTGTTTTGATTACTATAACTTTGTAGTATAGTTTGAAATCAGAATGTGTGATGCCTCCAGCTTTGTTCTTTTTCATGACTGCTTTGGCTATTCAGAGTCTTTTGTGATTCACTACAAAGTTTAGGATTTTTTTCTATCTCTGTGAAAACTGTCATTCAAATTTTGATAGGGATTGCATGAGATCTGTAGATTGCTTTGGGTAGTGTGGACATTTTAACAATGTTAATTTTTTTCCAGTCCATGGACATGAGATATCTTTGCATTTGTGTCTTCTTCAATTTCTTTTATCAAAGTCTGGTGGCATTCACTGTACAAATCTTTCCTTCCTTGGTTAAATGTATTCCTAAGTATTTTATTGATTTTGATGTTATTATAAATAGGACTGTTTTTCTTATTTCTTTTCCAGGTAATTCATTGTTATTGTATAGAAATGCAACTGGTTTCTATACCTAGATTTTATATGTATTACCATCGCAATTAGATATTTTGTTTTTCATAGATTGAATTCTTACAGATGTTTTATTACCTTTGGCATTAAGGTAGATTTTGTTTACTACATTTTAGATGAGCAATGATGTACAAATAAAACATAATTCCCTTGACTGAATCTTTTGCATGAGGTCCTGTCCAACCATTGTGTTAATTTAACTTCATTCCCTTTCTCAAGTACAGGGACTAAATAAAATGAATGGTGGTGAGGATTAGAGAAGGGGTTATCTTACACTTTCCAATTAGGATATTTTGTCTGCTGATTTTAGAGTTTACTTTGAAACATTGTCCTTTTGGTACTTCTGTCATTTTTTGAGTAAATTCTGAATTTTTCAGATTTTTCTACTTCTTCCCCCAAGATGTCAGTACATTTATATCACATCCTTACAATGAGAAAGATTTCTCAGATTTAGGACTGAGCCTTCCCTAGGGAGTCTGGTGTGTTGCAGTACTTGGCTGCTGTCTGGTGGCCCCATAATTGTGGTTATCACTTCCTGCTTTCAGTTTTAAATTTCATTGAACAACAGCAACATTGTGTTTATTATTGTCATTGTTATTATTCTTTTTGATGATAAACAAAGTACTCCCTCACTGAATCCCAAACACAATATTTAAGTAAATTAAATCCATTATTTTGTATAGCTTTAAAATGTTATTTTTTCATATCTCATTACCTACAGAAATATTTATGGCATAGAAAGAAGTTCATGAAGAAGAAAATAGTTTTTTTTTATAATTTATTGATAAACCTTCTTAAAATGGCGCCTAGGGAATCTATTTGACGACAAATGACTTAAAGGCTTACAGAAGTATATACTCATAGAAAATGTATTTTGAAGACAAATTATGAATAAAATAGTTGATGAATCAATGTCACATATAAAATTAATACAACATAAAATGATTTATTTCTTATTCTTATTATTAAATTCTGCAGTTGTAGAAAACAGTAAAGCTGGCAGATTGATCATTTAAAGTGACAAGATAATTATTGACGTTAAGTGACCTTTGGGAGTGGGTAAATGTTGATTTTCTACAGTCTATTTGCTATGAAGTCTCTCAAAACCTCTCCACAGAGGCTCATTCTGAGGCTGGAAGGGAAAAAATATTATGTACACCAGCAGGCAGATGAGTACTACTGAAAAAGACCCTTAACACTCAGTAATGTTGCACCTCTAAAGAGACCTTCAGCAAACAATCAGCAAGGCTTGTATGCAGTTTTTGGACATTACAAATAAAGCTGCTATGCATATTTGCATATAGCTTTTTGTATGAACCCAAGTTTGCACCATATCTGGGTTGTATGTGATTGCATGTTTAATTTTATAAGAAACTGCTGACCTGTTTTCCAGAGTGGCCGTACGATTTCACATTTCTACCAGAAATATGTAAATGAGTGAAATTCTTTTGATCTTTGGCAGCATGTGGTGGTGTCCCCATTTTAAGTGTTAGTCTGATGTGTATAGAAATGTCTCACTGTTTTAATTTGAAATTCCCTATTGGTTAATGATATGCAACATCTTTTGATGTGCTTATTTGCCTTCTATATATCCTCTTTGGTGAAATTTCTGTTCATTCTTTTTCCAATTTTCTAATTAGGTTGTTTTTTAATGTTGAATTTTGAGGGTTTTTATATATACTTTAGATACTAGTTTTTGATCAGATATGTGGTTTGTAAAAATTTTCTCCTAGTCTGTAGCTTGTTTTTTACATATTCATGTGAACTTTCACAGAGAAAGTTTTTAATTTTGATGAGGTTCAATTTATCAATTTTTCTTTCTTTTATTATTTGATGTGGTTTTATTTTATTTTTTTATTGTTGAAAGTATTACAGATGTCCTCCCCTTTTTCCCCCACTTGACCCCCTCCTCCTTGCTCCCAACCCCCTCCTGCTTTCCCCAAACTATTGTCTGTGTCCATTGCTTGTGCATATGTGCATATAAATTCTTTGGTTTATCTCTTCCCACCCCGGAGTATTCTGTTGGTGTCAGAACTAAGGACTCTTTGTCTAGCACTCAATTCTGGAGGTTTTCTCTTGTGTTGTTTTCTAAGATGTATAGTTTGTGTTTTACATTTAAGTCTGTATCATTTTGAATTAATTGTTGTATAAGTTGTGACACTTAGGTCAAGGTTGGTTTTATATTTTGCGTGGGGCTCTCCAATTGTTCAGCACCATTTGTTCAAACAGAAAACTACATTAAAAAAGTAATTGTTTTATAAATCTGACTGTATTACTTTAGCTTCAATAAAGGCCTTTCTTTGCCATCTTCAGAGCAATGCCGTGTGTGGACCTATATGACAGGGACCAGTCCCACTGGTCAGAGTGACCGGGTCATGACCTGTAATGTTCACATACTGCATATTTTATTTCTGGTCAAAAGTAACAAAGATATATCTTTCCCTGTGTTCATTTATCTAGTATTTATTTTTTATTCTTTTGGTAAATCTCTTCCCAAATACCTGTCAGGATGTGATTTATCTGTGTTTGCCCTTAGATTGGAGAACACTCTACACAGCAGCCATTTTACTTTAATTATAGCATGTGGTTTTGTCTGTTTTAAAGTGTTGTGCTTCTCTTTAGACAGAAGTTATTTTGGATACTATTTCTATGATCATCAAGCTTCATAGTAGCAGAGAATAAAGGGGAGGATCTATTTTATAAGCTTTAAATAAGACAATAACTCCCTGAATCTTATTTATGAATTCCCTACATGATTGCTTGGCTAACAAAAGCCTTCCCTATAAATGTGTTGGTTGAATTTTTTTAGTAAATGGATCAGTTAATTTTGAACCTCATTTGAAAGCATAAATGATCCAATTCATGCAAATTAGAGTGTAAAATTCTCCTGGCAATCTAGCAAATTACAGTGACAGGAACTCTCTAATGCATGAGCCCTTTGCCTGTCGAACTATCAACATCATTAGTTGCTAATGTCTTTGAATCACATTGTGAACTTGCCTCCTTTAGAATGGGCTTTAATTAAAAGCACATTTGTCTTACTCATGTCTCCTGCCCAGATTACTAACAATCAGATTCACTCATTAGTTGTTCTTTTTATCTTTGACTTGTCTTGGTAAAATGCAGTCTCTGAAGCAGAGACAGCCAAAAATTAAAGGCCAACCATTGGAATCAGTGACTTGTCCCTTGGGCCCTGCAACGGCCCAGGCAATATACTTCAGGTCACTGTACCATTCTCTGAATCGAATCAGCCTCGATTATCACCAATTATTTCTCTACCTGACAGACTGGGGTTCTTTGTCCAGAAAGATGAGCCTGCGTGTGGTTGTGCAGCTCTCTTCCAAGCTAGCCTTGGTAGTGACGGTTTCTATAAGACCCTTTCATATTCTCAGTCAGAAAGAAAACGCTTGTCTCCAGGAAACATGAAGGTCACTTTGTGACAAGAGAAATTCACTGCTTACTCCAGGGATCTGTGACTCAGTCCCCTTTGCTTTGAATCAACCGGGGATGTTTGTTCAGTAGTCTGGTCAAGGTAGTCTCAATTCCACTTACTGTTGAACTCTCTGTCTCATCTTACGTTTCTCTCTGCCTTAAAGATTCAGTTCTGTACTTGTAAGGATGTCTTGACAAGAATGTGTTGAGATGCTTTTCCTATTTATCATAATGTAAGTTTCTGATTCCGCTTTTTATTCTAGGTTTCATTATAGACCATAGTTGAAAACCTCCAATTACATCCTCTTTAGTTTTTAAAGGGTATCTTCCAACCTGTAATCAATTAATAGGATGTAATGTCAGCTATAATAAGCTATAAAATAATTTGTTGTAAGAAACTGAGTTTTGCCCTGGCCAGTCTGGCTCAGCGGTTAGAGTGTCGGCCTGTGGTCCAGAGAGACCCAGGTTCGGTTCCTGCTAAGGGCACATACCTCGGTTGTAGTTTGTCCCCTGCCCTTGTTGGGTCGTGTGGGAGGCAGCCGCTCAATGTGTCCCTTTCATGTCGATGTTTCTCTCTCTCTCTCTCTTTCCCTCTCTCTCTTCCTCTCTCTCCCTCCCACTCTGTCTGAACAAAAAATGGAAAAATGTCCTTGGGTGAGGATTAAAAAAACACATAAAACACAGGGTAAACTTCCAGAAAAAAATTTATGTATAAATTCCTGAATCTGAATTTGTATATACCCAACAACCTAAACAAAAAATTAGGTCTTTCTGACTTTTAAAAGCTCTTAACATGGTAATAAATCTACAAATGAGTTATAAGGTCTATACAAAAATAAGAAAAATAGAGGTCTCTTTTTGTTTAGGATTTGTGCTGATTGCTTTATTGTGTTTGGATTTTTTTTTTGCTTATATTCAGAGATTTTTATTTCTAACACATTTTGTAAGATTTCACTCTCAAAGTGAAGCCTCAGCAAAAATGGCCAACTTGTCAGCATTTGAAATTGAAAAACATAAATATCTCAGGATCATACTGAATGTGAATGCCAACTAGTTTATTAAATCTCCTGAACAACTTGAGGATAGTTACATAAAGTATCTTTTTGCAGAACAATGGCACAACATAACTTTCATGTTTATCTCGGGAAGTGAGCTCTGTAACTAAGTTTGGAAAGGCTGTGAAGTTAAATGGGTGACCTTAGCAAGTAGTTTAACTTGTTTAAACTGTGGTTTCTTGAACCTAAAGTAAAATGATTTTTAGTTGGGAATAACATCTTTGAAAGCAGGTTCTAAATTGTATTAGCTAGAAATAGTCAGAATTTGAAATTAGAATTCCTGGGGTCAGGTCCGGGCATCTCTATTTCTCTACTTGTATAGAAAATTGGACTCTCTGAACTTCTCTTTCCTAATTTTACTTATTTTTACTTATGATAAACTGCACAGGATTGCTCATGTCAAGTAACTGCCAGTTTATTCTATTAAGTACTGAAGCTTATAAACACTACACACACAAAAATAGATCTCGTGTTATATAACCTACTCACCGTAAAGTATACTTATATACTTGAGCTCTTATTCAATTGCTCAGAATGCCCATGATGTTCTTTGAATAGAATTTACAGCCACTGTGCAAGTCAAACAAGAAAATTAATCTTATAACCATATAATTATACTTTAAAAGAGGACATTAAACACTGACAAGCTAAGATCAAAATATTAGATTCCTCCCACATGAGCTTTCCAAAGCTCATTCTGGAAATGAAGCTATAAGAATATAATTATGTATGACTTGGAGTGATTCATTTATTGTCATTTAGTCTCAAGGTCCATTGAAGAAGGAACACAATTAATTTTAATAAAAATATGTTTCTGATTGAGGCAGGGAGGTAGAACAGGGCAATGGGAGTGATTTACAAATGGATAAATAAATATACCGGCATCACAAATGAAATTGTACTCCGCCTGTCTGACACTGATTCTAGAAAAGAGGTTGAATTCGAGAGTTAATTCAGGAATGCTATGATTGCTACCTTATATTTTATAGATTAGGTACCTTGTCCTCTGAGAGCTTAAGATAATCACCTGAAATTTCACAGCAAGCAGGTGCCCATGCCAGGATTCAAATCAGTGCCTTCTCACCCCAACCTCCCTGCTGTAGACTCATGGACCTTAGATACATTGCGTGGATTTGCTTAAAAATAAAATAGTCTAAACAGAAAATGTATTGTTGAGTCGATTTTCCGTCTTCCAGTTTGGAAATATATCCAGCAATGCCCTGACAGAGATGTAAAGGAAACACGCCTCCCATTTATATGCCAGTTTTCAAACATGTCTAGCTTTATTCCTGAGCTTGACTAGAGAAGAAACCAAAACTCCTACTAGGATCTTGTAGGGTCAATAGCCTTATTTCTTCATAAGGTTAAGAAAATTCTTGTAAAGATCTTAGTTTCCTCTTTTCTCCCTAGTTCATTATGACCACATGCATTTTTGAGAGACAATTTTATAATGGACTAAGAGCATAAAGAAAGAGATGCTTGCTTTTTTCAAAATATGGATTGCTATGTTAGAAAGACCAACAATTCCTCCTGGATGAAGAGGTAGGTTTGCATATTTAAGCAACTGATTATTTTATTGTGTTCTCCTTTGCTCTCACAGTGGGAACTTTTTAGATACACCCACTTTCTTATAAAAAGTACCACTGAGTTTTTAAATTTAAGTATCAAATCAGGCTCTCCTGTAGAAGTATGATATTAAAACAATAAGTATACATGTTATATTTGAACAGTAAATGTAGTTCTTCCAGGAGTCAGGCGAAAGAAAAACTGTAATACATTTTTAAGATTCTCATCATAGAGAAGAAATACTAACATACATACCAACTCATCTCCTCTTTGGAATAAATACAGTGCACTGATCATTCATAGTAAAATCTCAGATGCATGTGACTTTTCTACTCCCCATTCCCACATTTATTTTGTTTACTGTTATTTCTTTTTTATTTGAGCAATGAAAAATAGGGGCAATGAAAGGTGACTAGCATGACTGCCAAGTGACTTCATGACCACTAGTATGTATGCCTGCAAATCCCAGCTTTATGTTTTCTCTTCCAAGTATGTTCCTCTTGTTATATTCTTTAGTTCAATGAATGAAACTGTCATCTCTAGATGTTTAAAACAGAAACCTTGACATAATCCTTAACTCCTTTTCTGACACTGCTCTATCTTCCTGTGGTCAGTCATTAGGATATGTTGATGGTATGGCTTTAACATCTTTCCAGTTTTCTCTGTATACCTCTTAGCACACATGTCAATGTTTTAGTTCAGATCATCACCCTCTCTTGCTATGACACTCCGGTAATGTCTAGATGATTTTCTTCCCATTAGTTTTGCCTTACTTCATTCAATTCTGTTTCTTAGCATTTATTATTGGCTTTTTCTCTTGTTGACAGGAAATATTTACTTTCTTCTCTGTATCAATAATACTAACCATTTCTTTACTAATGATAACTACTACTTCAACTATATCCCATTTTTTGCTTGAAGTCTTAGTTGGAGACCACTGAATATCTGTTCTAATTTGCACATAGCTTTTTAGAACTGCTGCAAAACTCCTATTCTGGTACATAATTTTTTAAATGGGAATTCCTGGTTTCATGCCACTGTTTCTTGTAGCCTACATAATTTATTCTTTTTATATATCGTTAGAGAAGTCTGCTTTTATGAAAATTCTTCAGAAGGGTGAAACTGTCAGTAAAATTTGATTCTTCATATATATATATATATTTGCTTTTACATGTACAATTTTATGTTCAAAATAGTTTCCCTTCAGAATTATAAAGACATTGTTCCCTTGTCTTCCACCATACAGTGTTGGGATGAGAAGAATGTAGTGTCCTCAAATTTAAAGAATTCAGTAGGAATTATATCATATCCCTGATGAAATTTAGCAAGTTTTCATTCATCAGAACTTTTATTCTAGGTAAACCCATGTCCTTGAATGTTAAGGATGTTTAATGAGAATCTCATTGAGAAAAAAGTGTTGGAGCTAGAGTTTATCATCCCAAAGCCTCAAATGTCATGAGAAACCCAGATCTAAAATCTCTGTAGAGATTAAGATGAATTTCTAAAATTGTATGTAACTAGAATCTCACAGTAAGTATTCTTCTTGTTTGTTTGGCTTTTTTCTCTCAGCATAATTATTTTGAGATTTACCTATGAGGATGCCAATATCAGTAGTTTGTTATGTTTTAGTGCTGAATAGTAATTGTGTGGAAATAGCACAAAATTGTTCATCCATTTACCTGTTGATGCATAGTTGGGTTGTTTCCAGTATTGGATACTTTAATTATTTGTATATAAGTTTTTGTGTAGACACATGTTTTATTTCTTTTGGATTATATGGCAGGCATATGTTTAAGCAATTGCCAAGTTGTTTTCAATAGTTGCGTCATATTACCTGACACCACCTATGTATGAGAATTCTATTTGCCCCACATCATCACCAACATTTGGTATGGTCTGTTCTAATATTAGTAGGTGTGTAATGCTATCTCAGTGTGGTTTTTGTAATTTCTTAATGACTAATGATGTTGAACATTTTTTCATGAACTTATTTGTCATCTGTGTGTCCTTATTTTTGGTGAGTGCGTTTAAAGCTTACCCACTTTTAAATTAGCTTGTCGTCTTTTTATTGAGTTGTAAATGTTCTTTATTTATTCTTGATATAAGTCCTTGATCAGATTTTTATTTTGCAACTACTTTCTCCTAGTGTGAATTAAATTTTAATTTTCTTAAAAGCATTCTGTGAAGAGCAACAGCTTTCAATTTCAATGAAACTCAACTTGTTGTTTCCACTTACAGCCTGTAGTTTTTATTGTTTTTATTCTCACCCTAGGATTTTTTCTATTGATTTTTAGAGAGAGTGGAAGAGAGGAAGGGAGAGAGGGAGAAAGAAAGAGAGAAACATTGATGTGAGAGAGACACATTGACTGGTTGCCTCCTGCATCACCCTGATGGTGCTGGGGATTGAACCTGCAACTCAGGTACGTACCCTTGATTGAAAATTGAGCCCACAACCTTTTTGGAGCACAGGATGATACTCCAACCAACTGAGCCACCTGGCTGGGGCTTGAGTTCTTGACTTACAACCAAATCAGGGCTTGGGACTAGACACATACATCAGTATACCTAGGCCTTCTGTGATGTAGACCTATCATCATTAGGATGGGATATTGCCTACTTTTGTATGTTGTTGCATCAGTCACAGCACTATTCTTTGTCATATATAAAATCATGGTTCTAAAGAATCATTTAGTTCACATAGGCCAACCAAACATGTTTTGTTAGAATTTATAGCTGGTTGTACCGTGTAAACCTACACACCTCTACTGACAAGTTACTCAGTACTTTTTAAGGGAGTTTCTCCATGTTTCTAATGTAAAAAGTTTCGGGGAGCTCTTATTTTTGGAGTCAGACAGTCATGGCTTGGTTTATGGTTTTGACACTCACTGTGTATATTAATATGAGCAAAGTAAAATTCTACTTGAATGTCAGTTTCTATATCAGTACATTTTCTAAATATGTCACCTTTAAGCTATATATATATATATATATATATATCCTCACCCGAGGATATTTTTGCATTTATCTTCAGACAGAGTGGGAGAGAGAGATGGAGGAAGAGAGAGAGAGAAACATCAGTGTGAGAAAGACACATCAATTGGTTGCCACCCACACAACCCCAACCAGGGCCAGGGACGAACTGCCACCAAGGTACGTGCCCTTAGCAGAAACCAAACTCTCAGGACTCCCTGGTCCATGGGCCGACACTCTAACCACTGAGCCAAACCAGCCAGGGCTATTTTAAAAATTTTTTAAAGTCTTCTTTATATTGTTATTCCTCTATTTTTTAAAATAAAGTATTTTTATTTTTTTCTTTATTGATTTTAGAGAGAGAGGAGGGTGAGAGAGAGATGGAAACATCAATGAGAGAGAACATCAATCAGCTGCCTCCTGCATGTCCCCCACTGGGGATCAGGCCTACAACCTGGGCATGTGCCCTGACTGGGAATCAAACTGGCAACCTCTTGGTGGATGGGTCGATACTCAGTCACTGAGCCACACAGGCCAGACTTCTCTATTTTTTTAATACATGAATCTCAATTCAACCACTTAGAACAACCCTTTTTTACATTCTGCTAACTCGTTCCCACAGGCTTTAAAAAGTTTGATTTTCCTCAGAGATCACTGAGAGATTTAATTTACTAAATCTTTCATGTCTTAAATTTTTAATGTTAGGATTAAATTTATAATTCATATGCTACTTAATTCTTAATAAGTATATCAATATATTCATCTACTCATAGACAAGTTTGCCTTTTGCAGGAAAATTCCTTTTGATAAGAAAATGTCTTTTCATAATCTTAATGTTTTGATGAAATGTCACTTAAGATACCCTCTCTTTTATAAAATAAAAATAAAGATTTTCTTTTATTGCCTGGCTGGTGTGGCTCAGTAGATTGAATGTCATCCCATGTAACAAGAGGTTGCTGGCTCGAGTCCCAGTCAGGGCATATGCCCAGGTTGTGGGCTTGATCCCTGGAGCAGGGGCTGTGCAGGAGGCAGCCAATCCATGTTTCTCCCTCATCAATGTTTCTATCTCTCTCTCCTTCTCTATCTAAAAATCAATAAAAACATATTCTTAGAAAAATATTTTTCTGCCCTGGCTGGTTTGGATCTGTGGCTAGAGTGTCGGCCCACAGGCCAAAGAATCGTGGGTTCAATTCCGGTCAAAGGCACATAACTCAGTTGTGGTTCCGTCCCCAGCCCTGGTGGGGGTGTGTGGGAGGCAGCCAATCGATGTGTCTCTCTCACATCAATGTTTTTCTCTCTCTCTTTCTCCCTCCCACTCTATCTGAAGATGAATGAAAAAAATATCTTCAGCCGAGAATTAAAAAAAAAAAAGATTTTTCTTTGTTATCCCAAGAAAAATGTGTATATTAAAATCAGAAATATCTTCTGACAACAGAAATTCAAAAAGCATTGGTAAATATTGCCTAGAAAAACAATGGAAAATGGAATGTTTTAAAAATTTATACAAATGTGGTTTTTAAAAAATTTTTATTTACTTATTTGTTTTTGTTACAGATATTTCTTATTTTTCCCCCTTTGATACCCTCCTCCCCTTCCCTTCTGCCCCCATCCCCAGGTTTGTTGTCTATGTTCATTGGTCATGCATACATGCATGTAAGTTCTGTGGTTTATCTCTCCTCCTCCCAACCCCCCTCCTCTGAAGTTTGTCAGTCTGTACCCCACCTTTATGTCTCTGGGTTAATTTTGTTCAGCAGTTTGTTTAGTTTATTATGTTCCACAAATAAGTGAGATCACGTGATATTTGTCTTTCTCTGCTTGGCTTGTTTCGCTTAGCATAATACTCTCTAGCTCCTTCCACACCATCTCAAAGGATAAGAGATCTTTCTTTCTTACAGCTGCATAGTACTCCATTGTGTACATGTACCACACCTTTTTAATCCATTCATTTACTGATGGACACTTGGGTTGTTTCCAGATCTTAGCTATTGTAAATAGTGCTGCTATGAGCATAGGGGGTACATGTATTCTTTCTGATTGGTGTTTCAGGTTTCTTAGGGTATATTCCTAGAAGTGGGATCACTGGTTCAAATGGCAGTTCAATATTTAATTTTTTGAGGGAACACCATATTGTTTTCCATAGTGGCTGCACCAGTCTGCATTCCCACCAGCAGTGCACTAGAGTCCCCTTTTCTCCACATCCTCGCCAACACTTGTTGTTTGATGATTTGTTGATGGCGGCCATTCTGACAGGTGTGAGGTGATACCTCATAGTTGTTTTATACAAATGTGTTTTTGATATTTCTTTTCTTTGTTTACATGAAGTCAGGGGATGTGACTGAAGAATCTTTTGTAGTCACTTTGAATATACAGTCTGTTGGAACCTACAGTCCTCCCCCATCCATTCTTCCTCACTCCTACCTTGTTCTCATTTCCTTACTTAGCTCAAATTCCATAGCCAAATATTGAAACCACTCCACTGTGTGTACCTTCAACTTATCTTCCATTTTCTTTTTTGCCCTGTGTTTTTTAAAAAAATCTTTATCGTTAAGAATATTATAGATAGCCTCCCCTTTTCTTCTCCCATTGCCCCATTCCTCCTGGTTCCCACCCCACCCGAGACCTTCACCACCCTCACCGTGTCCATGAGTAATGCTTATATGCAAGTAAGTTCTTTGGTAAACCTCTTCTCACCCGACCAACCCCCACAGACACCCACCTTCCCTCTAATGTTCCTCAGATTGTTCCGTGCCTCTGTTTCTATTTTATTAATCAGTTTATTTTGTTCATTAGATTCCACAGATAAGTGAGATTACGTGATACTTGCCTTTCTCTGACTGGCTTATTTTGCTTAACATAATTCTCTCCAGGTCCTGTTCTCAAAATTTATTTTCAAGACCTCAGATTTGGTTTTATCTCCTTCTGTTTCATGACTGCACCCTTAGAGAGGAAGTTGTCTGAAGAAAAATACCAAGCCCTATTTTCTTCTCAGTTCACATTCATGGCAGAAAATATTAACAGCAAGTTAATATTAATGCTTCCTTACATGAACACTGTTTTCCTAATCATTTTATCTTTCTGTCCCTCAAGAGTAACTTTTCCTCATTTTCCCAAATCCAACCCTTTCTCCCTCATCTTTCCTCTTGATCAGTGACCTTATCGCCTCTTTTATGGGGAGTATATGGTCATCAAAAGATAATTTCCACTCCCACATTCCCCACTCCCAGCCCTGCCTTTCCCTCTGCTACCGGGAATGAACTGTCCCTGCACCTCAGGCTGGTGCCTCCACTCACCCATCAGATCCAACCTCCGCTTGGCCACTCAAGGGCATTGCTCCAGTAATGTATCTTCTCTTTCCTGCATCACGATTATTTTTGTATTTTTACTGGCTATTATCCATCAGTGCACAAACATGCATGCTATCTTTCCCTTTTATTTATTTTTTTTAAATCCTCACCAGAGGATATTTTTCCATTGATTTTCAGATAGAGTAGGAGGGAGGGAGGGAGGGGTAGGGGGGAGAGAGAGAGAGAGAGAGAGACAGAGAGAGAGAGAGAGAGAGAGAGAGAGAGAGAGAAACATTAATGCGAGACAGACACATCGATTAGTTGCCTCCCCCCACACGACCTTGACTAGGGCCAGGGACCAAATCCTAACCAAAGAATATGCCCTTGATTGGAATTGAACCCACAACTCTGATCTGCAGGCTGATGCTCTAACCATTGAGTGAAACTGGCCAGGGTTATTTTTCCCTTCTTAAAAATATGTATTATATAATTTTACCTGCTTACTTCTCCAGTTATTATCACATTTCTCTGCTTTTCTTTATGATAGATTTCTACAAAAGGCAGGTGATATGTTTATATTTTTATTCCAACTCCTCTCCTTCCAGCAGAATGTTGACTCTGCCACTTCTCCAAAATTATTCTTTCCAATTTCACTTGTGATTTCCTTTTTGTTATAACCAATAGGTATCAATGATATTAAGGCATTATAGTCAACTTCTTTATCTAATTGCTGTTTTTTGTCTAAAAGTGTGTTAACCAGATGTAGACAGTAGTGGATATCTCTGTCTTATTCTTGACTTCAATGGGAAAGCTCTTACTAGTTCCCTATTAAGTTAACTGCTAAAGTTTTTTCTGAAAACGAGACATTTCATAATACAGTTTTAGTGCTTTGTCAAATGCCTTTTTTGCTTCTGTAAGATAATTATGTAATTTTTCTGTAGCTCCATATTACAATGGAGTATATAAATTATTTCCTTACATTCTACCATCCTTGCATTCTGAGATAAACATTGTGCTAAAATGTGACATAGAAAATTTTTGCTAGTATTTTTGTTAATATTTTTATTGATATTTTTATATGAGATTGGGCTCATTTTCTTTGGTCTGGTACTTTTAGTATGTCATTCCTATCTTCCCAAATAGCCATTGAAATTTTTGTTGTCTTCAAATGGAGGGTTATTTTATATCACCTAGACCACCATTACTAGAAGCAGATGTACTCTTATTCATATAATTTTTTGTTTTTATATTTTAAAAATTAAATTAATTAAGGTTGTAAGTCACACATACTGAAGTACACAAATCTTAAGTGTACAGTTTGCTTGATGTTTAGCATGTGATCACAACCGTGACCATGGTCAACATTTCCATCACTAAGAGGCTCACTTGCTCATGTCCCTTTGCACTCATAGGCTTTTAATACTACTATGTTATACAGCTCTTTTGAACTTCTAACTAAATTAAGCAGCTCATGAATAAAAGAAAAAAAATTAATATGAGACAAATACTATTTGTGACTAACCTAGTACATAATAGCTGCTAAAAATATAGTTAATTAGTCTTTATCTTTTATGTTTAATAGTATTCTTATATCTGTTTGTTTATAAATCTACGTTATGTTTGATATGATTGGAAGCACATACTGTGAGATCTGGAATTGGTCAATTGGTCATCTAGATCATCATGGTCATACAGTCCATTCTCTGCATTTTACAGATGAAGCAGCTAACAATAGTCGTTGCCTAGTGCAAATGGATGGGGTTAGACAGTGAAAAGACAGAGCAGAAGCAGATCTTCTGTTTCTGATCTAAGCTTGTTACACTTCACTATATTAATATTTTTTCTAACTCTGACAGCTAATAGCAGGTAGTCAATTAATTAATTGTTCAACTAATTACTTCAGGCTATATATATATATATATATATATATACTAGGAATGTGCACCATTCTGTATATTCCTTTCAAATTTTGAGATCCAGTTTCTGCAAGCTGGTTGAGATAGTAAGTTGGAAACTAAGACTTTTTTTTTTAATTAAGAGAACTTACCATATATGTTGTCTATGGTTATTGTGGTTTAGAATTTTTAGGGTGTCTATGGTTTTTAAAGTACCTCTAATTTCCTCAGCATGTATTTCTCCCCATATTCTCTTATAATCACTGAGAAGGAATGATTTGGCATTTCCGTCTTTTGGGGGCTGTGTTTAAAGGTTTCAATTTTGTTTTCACTTCTACAGATTGAGAATATAATTAATGTACTTTATATTATTGTATTCATGTAGAAAATATTCCATTACAAAGCATCATTTTGAACACATTTTGCACTAATAAGATATTTGCTGGTAATCTTTGGTACTCAGATGTTAACTCCTAAAGGTAAAAGAAGGCATGAATTTTTTTTACTAAAAGTATATATAATTTTCCACTAAGTCTTGTTGCTTCTATATATATTCACACAAAATTGTCTCATCAATTTTAACTAGTACATTTCATATGCATATATGTGTGTGTGTGTATGTGTGTGTGTGTGTGTGTGTGTATGTGTGTGTGTGTTTTGAGGAACTGGGAGATAAAGACAAGTATAGCAAAAAGAAACTAGCCTGACAGGATTTAGAGAATGAAGTAGGGTAAAATTGAGGAAGGGAGGAAAGAAGAAAGGGCTATACAACAAATGACACAATAGAAGAAAACACAGAAAACAAAGTTGGGAATAAACTAGATGACCAGGGACATCATCTCTGGTTTGCTGTAGGCATAGGCTGCAATGAGACAAGGTCAAGCATGGACAGAGAGCTCTGTGGTCCATTCATTCAGTCAAGGATAGATTTAGATAGAGGCATCTAGGGTCCTGTATATGTATGTGCCTGTAGGAAAGATGCTTTAAGGTACTTAGTTTTTTATCTTTGGAACTAAAAAACTCCTGGGCTGACTCTAAATCTGAATAAAGCTCTGATTTAAATGAAAATTCTCCAGTCCATGGTATGGGAGAATATCTTTAGGTACAATATGAAATAACATGGATGAGTCTATATTTATTCTTAAGGGACTTCCAAAGCTGGATCACAACTTTTGTTGTCATGAGCTAGATGGCATTTGATGTCATGAGACAAATGGAAGACTGGAATCTTGTGCATGTCCTAGTAAGACTCATAGCCTGAAAAAAGGAAACAGGGAAGAGGCAAGGGGGAGAAAGGAAGGTGCCTTCTGTTGGACATGGTGTGAGTTTTGTTTTTTGTTTTTCTGTAAAATCAGTGTGAGTTTCCCCCTTCTCACTTTTTAAAAAGTGGTAAAGTATACAAAGTGTGGTAAATACACGTAATATAAAATTTACCATCTTAAACATTTTTATGTGTGTAGTTCAATGACATGAAATAATTCACACTGTTGTGCATTCATCACCACCATCCATCCTATAACTCTTTTCATCTAATAGAATTAAAACTCTATGCCCATTAAGCAATAAATCCAATTTTTCTTCTCCCCTCTGTCCCTGGCAGACACCATTGTACTTTCTTTCTGATTTTGATTATACAGTATTTGCCTTTTTGTAACTGGCTTATTTTGCTTATCATAATGTTTTCAAGGTTCATCCATGTCGTAGCATATAGCAAAATTTCCTACTGTTTTAAGAATAAATAATATTCCATTTTAGGTATATAGCATATTTTGCTTATCTGTTTATCCATTGATAGACACTTAGGTGGCTTCCCAATTTTAGCTATTGTGAATAATGCTGCAATAAACATGGGTGTACATGTACCATTTTAAGACCCTGCTTTCAATTATTGTTGGTACATACCCAGAAGTGGAACTGCTGGATCACATGGTAATTCTATGTATAATTTTTTGAGTAATCACCATACTGTGTTGCATAGCAGCTGTACCATTTTGCATTCCTACCAAGTGTGCACAAGGGCTTCAGTTATTACACATCCTTACCAAGACTCATCTTCTGTTCTTTGGTAGTGGCCATTCTAATGGCTGTGAAGTGACATCTCATTGTGGCTTTTGTTTACATTTCTCTTACGATTAGTGATGCTGAGCATCATTTCATGTGTTTATTGGCTATTTATATGTCTTTTTTGGAGAAAGCTTATTAAGGTCCTTTGCTTATTTTAATTTTTTAAAAATTGAATTTAGAGTGAGGAGTGAGTGGGGAGAGAGAGACATCATTAAGTTGCCTCCCGTATATACCCTTTTGGTGTACGGGATGATGCTTCAACTAACTGAGCCACACTGGCCAGGGTGGTCCTTTGCCTACTTTAAAATCAGGTTGTTTTTAGTTGTTGTTGAGTTTTAGGAGTTCTATATAGTATATTCTGAATATTGATCTATTATCAGATATATAATTTGCAATTTTTTGTGTGTGGGCTGCCCCTTTACTCTGTTAATAATGATGTTTGATGCACAAAATTTCAAAATTTTCATGAAATTCAGTTTTTCTATTTTTTTAATTTTGCTACCTGTGCCTTTGGTGTCATATCCAAGAAATCATTACCATATTTAATGTTGTGAAGCTTTTGTTCTATGTTTTCTTTTAATAATTTTATTGTTTTAGGTCTTACGTTTAGGTCTTTGATTCATTTAGACTTCATTTTTGTATAAGGTGTTAATAAGGGTTTAACTTATGTTTTTGCATGTGGATATTCTGTTTTTATAACACCACTTGTTTAAAATCTTGTTCTTTCCCTGTAGAATGATCTCGGCACCCTTGTAAAAAATCATTTGGCCATAAATGTGAGGATTTATTTCTGGGCTCTCTGTTTCAGTCAGTTGGTCTGTATGCCTTTCATATATATATATATATATATATATATATATATATATATATACACACACACACACACACACACACATATATATGTGTATATATACATACACGCACACCAATACCACACGATTTTGATCATTGTAGTAGTATGATTTGAAATCAGGAAGTTTCATTTCTCCAGTTTTGTTCTTCATTTTCAAGTTGTTTTGGCTATTCAGGATCCCCTGAGGTTCCATATACATTTTAAGATGGGTTTTTCTACTCTGTAGTAATAATAATAATAATAATAATGTCATTGGGATTCTGATAGGGAGTGTGTTGAATCTGTAGATCACTTTGGGTAGTAGTGACATTTTTAATAATATTATATATTATATTATAAATAAAATCATTTATGTAATTTCTTTTTCAGATTGTTCATTGTTTGTGTATAGGAATGCGACTGATTTTTGTGTGATGACTTTGTATCCTGCTACTTTGCTGAATTCATTTATAGTTCTAGTAGGTTTTTTGTGGAATCTTTAGGGTTTTCTACATATATTATTTGCAGACAGAGATAATTGTACCTCCTTCCTTTCTAATTTGAATGCCTTTTATTAATTTTTTTCTTGCCTAATTGCTCTGGCTAGAACTTGAACAGATGTGGTCAAAGCAGGCATTTTCACCTTGTTCCTCATTTCAGGGAAAAGCTTTCTGTCCTTCACCACTGAGTATGATGTCTGCTGTGGTTTTTACATATATGTTGAGGTAGTTTATGATGTTGGGGTAGTTTTCTGCTATTCCTACTCTGCTGAATGTTGTTGTTGTTTTTTAATCGTGAAAGGCACAGAATTTTGCCAAACGCTTTTTCTCTCAGTTTTTGTTTGTCTAAAAGTGTCTTTTTTACCACTATTTTGGAAGAATATTTTCTATAGTTTTAGAATTCAAGTTGGCAGTTATTTTCTTTCAACACTTTAATAATGTCATTCCATTGTCTCTGTCTTTGATTATTTATTTTGACAGTTTAACTATCAAACTTACTGATACCTTTTTGAAGGTATCTTGTTTTCTCTATTTTTTTAAGTTAATAGAAGAAATAGAAAAGTATAAAAGTAATAGTAAATTCAAGAAGGAGCTTGACATACGTAAGAAACAGAGAACAGGGTCGATATGTGAAGTGAGTGAGAAGAAAGTGGCCAAGAGGGATGAGGAGAGCTAGGCAGGGACTACAGTGTGCACATGGTAAGGAGCTTGAGTTTTATTAAAGCTCCTTGATGGAAATAATATGACTATATATATATATATATATATATATATATATTCGTTATATATATAACGAATATCATAGTTGCTATTGCATGTAAAAACAATTTAAGAATCTGAGAAATTTGTTGTCCCAATCTCAGAGAGTGTCTATGGAGATAGAAATGTGGAAAAATTGGGCTACATTTTAATATTAGAATTGACAGACCTTAGTGATGTACTTGGATATGGGAGTGTAAGAAAGAGATGGATTACATTTGGCTTCTGGGTTTTGACTTGAGCAACCAGTGAATGATATTGCAATCTACTGGGATATGGAAGATGGGAGGAAGCAGGGTTATGGGCAAGGTGAAGATCAATAGTTCCTCTGTAGCATAGTAAGATTTACATGATTCTTCAGAAGTCAAGTGGAGATATTAAGAATAATTAATCTTGTGCTTAGGGTGGAAATCAAGGCCAGAGTGAAAAATAATCTGAAATAGAGCATGCCTACTTCTATGCCTAGTGAAAGAAAGAGAAAGAATATCCTTCCTTACTCAGTGGGGAGCCAGTTTCCATTTTTTAATGTTACATAAATAAATTCTTTTAAAGGATATCGTACAAGTAAAATAGGTGAAGAAGATTAAGAGGTGCAAACTTCCAGTTATAGCATTAGTAATGGGTATGTAAAGTACAGCACAGGAATATAGTCAATACTATTGTAATCACTTTGTGTGGCAATAGATGTTAACTCGATTTATGGTGATCATTTCATGATGTATAAAAAGATCAAATCACCATGTTTCACTTAAAATTAATATTTATATCTATGATTCAATAAGAACAATATTTTTATTAGACATTTTTATTTTCTGAGTACTGGGTAGGCATTAAAGATTCAGCAAGTATTACCAGGTAACTAAAAAATCTGAGAAGACTTTTAAACTGCTGTTTTATGAACTTATTCCCACCTTTATTCAATTTCCACTTGTTTCTGAAATGGTACATAGATAATGAGTTTTCTTTTCTCCAGATATTGAGGTAAATAAATGAGTAAATATATTTTGAGGTAGAGGATTAATTTTTAGTGGCAGAGGAGAAAAAAATACATTTGAGAGACTTATATTATCTAGGAAGTTATATTAATCTAATGAATAATTTAGAATATTTGTCTATGAAAATTATAGATCTAATTTTATGAAGGGAAAAAAAGTTTATATATTGTATATATTTGGTGGAAAATAGCCATAAGTGTGATGATGAGGGTAAGTTTAGAGATGACCTCCCCATAAATTCAACATCTGCTTTGTGACAGATTGGTTTTGTCACTTAATCAGCTACTTGACAGATTTAATTCAATAATTATGTTTTAGTAAAGACTTAGTGAAGGCCTCCTGGTTTGGTTAACTCCTTATTTGTCTTTAAAATATTATAGTACATTTAAAAAAACAAACCAGAGTTTTAAAATCTTGTTTGGATATTTAAGTCATTCGTTGTGATTCTGTCCTACAGAAAGTTTTGCATGGTTGATGTTTTTATGAGTCAGAGGACAGAATTTGTTATCTCTTTAAATGTGATGCTTGGTTTAGTTATAGGCATGGCAAGTTATATGCTTCAGTCAGCGTCTTAGACTACGTAGTATTTGCAATTGGACAGCAGAAGGTTAGGATTCTAAAGAGAGACATATAGGCAAAATTGCATACTGATGTTATTAGTGAAAGATAAAATAAAATGATTAATATTTCTCAAGTGATTTACTTTGTTTTATATGCCCTGTATTAATAAAAATCAAATAATTTATTGGTAAAATCAAAATAGTTTCTTATAAAATAATTTACAATATGTTAGGTAAAACATGTAGAAGTACCCTGGGTTCTGGAACATAGCCTAGGATAGTATTTCTTTCCAATAAAGATTTTAAATTTCAGTGCACTGTGCTGTGTTTGAATTCTTACCTAGCTTTTTCCCAACTATGCAAACCTGAGAAAGTTAATTAACTTCTCTTAGGTTAAAACAAGGATAATAATAAATTCTCCCCAGATTGTTGCATTAGAAGCAAAATATGTATCAGGTACTATGGCAGACATACCCATTAAAGGCATATAACATTATTTCAAATGGATATTTTAGAATGAAGTTAATATTTAGAATTCATTTTTATTAAGCATTTTATTTTATGAGTAACAATCACTCAGTAAATATTGAATTTTAGTATGGGCTTCCCACTGTGCTACATAAGAGTTAGGGCAAAAAAAATAAATTATTTGAATAATCTCTTAAGAAATGCCTCTTCAATTATTAATAAACATATTGATTTATCCCATAGCACCAGTTCTGCCAAAAGGGGCCTACTAGGCACTCATACCTTATTCTATATTCATGTCCTTCTACATTCATATTTTTGCAAAACTATATTTATTAATTCCATGCCAAATCACCTCAAATCACTTGTAGAAATATTTGTTTTTTTCTTATAAAATATTTTTATCAAAATAAATATGCCTGTAGGAATGTGTTGAGCCTGTAAATGCCATCTGTTATGAGTGCTTTTGTGTAAATAAAGTGTAAGAATCTCAGATATAATACATAAATGCAAGGTTTTCTCCAGTACCAGCTATCACATATAAATCTAAAAAAGGAAATGTGTTAACATAAATAACCATTTACTACTATAACTCTTATTTTAAGGATAAAGAAATTTTTGTACATAAGACTCCTTCACAATTGAAGGTGACAATAATCTTGACAATCAGAACTCATCTATAATCCTTTTAGGGAAAACAAAACAATGACACCGAAAGAAATACTGGATTGATTTAAATGAAATTCTAAGTCCATTATCATGCTATGTTAGTAATGAGAGAAATTGTTGTATTTTTGTTTCTCTTTGGATACATTGTAATCAAGTCGAAATAATTATTTGTAGAAGGGGTGCCCCATAATCATATATCATTAATAATGGTTACTATTGAATTTATTTAAAAAAATTTTTTTTTCTTTATTGATTTTAGAAAGAGAGGAAGTGAGAGGGAGAGAGAGATAGAAACATCAGTGAGAGAGAACATCAATTGGCTACCTCCTGCATGCCCCCCACTGGGGATTTGGCCCACAACCTGGGCATATGTCCTGACTTGGAATCGAACCGGTTACCTCTTGGTGCATGGGTCAATGCTCAACCACTGAGTCACAGTGGCCAGATGGTTACTATTTAATTTAAATATAGAAATGTGTCTTAGAATACCAACATAGTTAAACTGCAAAATGACCAGGGACAAAGCAAAATTAATCTTTCTTAGGAAGTGTGCTACATTGTTTGGAAGCAGTTAGCCCGAGCAGGAAGCATTAGTTATTTTTTGTAATGTAGGAGGAATTATCAATTTGCAGCATGTGTAGGACTTTCGGAAATGTCAGTTATGATCTCATGGTAGCAAATGCTACCAGTTAATCTCCTGCATTGTCAAGATGACACGGAGGGATGATTTTGTAGGTTACTTATCTCTTCCTGATTTGGTTTATAGCCATCCTTTCCGGCTTTCAGACATGTGTGTTAGACATACCATGTATTTAGTTTGCTGGAATGGTTTCTTTATATTTTATTTAAAATTAAGAGTTTAGACCCTGGCCAGTTTGGTTCAGCGGTTGGAGCATCGGCCTGCGGACTGAAGAGTCAGGGGTTCAGTTTGGTCAAAGGCACGTACCTTGGTTACGGTTAGGTCTGGCCCTGGTTGGGGCCCTGCAGGAAGTAGACAATCCATATGTCCCAATCACGTCGATGTCTCTCTCTCTCCCCTTCCCACTCTATCTGAAGATGAATGGAAAAATATCCTCATGTGAGGATTTATAAATAAATTTTAAAAAATAAATAAAATTAAAAGTTTAGTTAAATATTACTGATACTACTTACTTATAGCCCCATAACTACATGATGACGTATTTCTTTAGAAGTTTAAAAATGTATTGATTGGTGTTCTTTAAAATAAACTTAAGCTGGGCTACAAGTTGAATTTTTAAAAATGTAATGATAGATGTAAATGATTATATTTTTATAATTAACTGAAATTAAAGTAAATTATTTAAATTAAAATCAAGATGGTTTGGATATGGTTCTAAATAAATACAAGTTAGAACAAATTTCGACAAAATTTCCAGGTGAGTTTTAGTTGACTCTATGATTTCATACTTGAATATTTCTCATGAGTCTCTGCATAGAACTGTGTCAGGTAGATAATAATGTAAATATCATTATTAAAAGCATATTACGTACCAGATATGCATTCAGTGCTTTGCACGTGACATTTTATTTGGAAGTTGATCCAACAACTATTACTGTTGAACTTCATAATAACAATGTTTGGGGCCTGAGATCTATACATTTCCTCCCCATGTTCTTAATTTCCTTTTGTGAGGAAAAACCTTGCCCAGAATTAGCTGCAAGTTTTGGTTTTCTTACTGGAAAGTTTTGTTTTTCTTTCTATTATATATCACCACAGATGATTTTTACTATTCTGTACATTAGTTGCTGATAGATATATAAGTCATTTCAGCTTGAAGAATACTTGATAAGCGAGAATATGCTTTACATTGGCTCTCAGACTTCGGCGTGCCTCAGAGTCACCTGGTGGGCTTGCTTGAACACTTACATTTGAGGCTTTCTGATTTGGCAGGTGTGAGGCAAAAATTTCAATTTCTCAGGCGATGCTGATGCTGTTGGTCTGGATTCCATAGTTTGAGAACCTCTGCTCTTTGAATATGTAAATGAGGGAAGGTTATGACATCTTTTAGCACTGTTAATTTTATTGTAATTATAACATAAAGTTATAATTAGGTATAATTAAAAACAAATAGGGACTTAAATGCTACAAGCGCTCTGTATGTATCAGCTCATCGATTCCTCATTATAACACGGAGGTGGGTACCCTTGTGAGTACATATAAGTAAAGCAGGGCACATAGAGTCTCAGTAACCTGTCCAAAGTCACACTGATAATCCAGTCAAGAATCAAACTCAGGCAGTCTGACTCCAGCAACTATGTTCTTAACCACATCCCTCCATGTTATATAGGCATTGCCACAGCATATGAGGCAGCAGAAGACTGAGAACCTGTATTATGCTTCTTTATACCTGATCTTAGCGCAGTGACTGGCAAAGAGTGGGTCCTGCCTGAGCCTTCTCCTCCTGAATGGAGCATTGGTATCACATATTCTAATAAATTCACATTGCAGAGCTAACTAGAAAAACGTCTCAAGGCCCTTTCTACTCTTTATGGGGAAAGATCCTGCTTTTAATCATTGGTTAGTCATTTAGAGTTGCCACATCAAAGATTTCCATATTTATGACTCTGAAAACCAGCAGCTGTGACCCATCACTAATTAAAATGCTAACCTTGAAGAACCTGTGTACTGTGTAGTATAACTCTTGGTCTGTTTCTGCTTTTTTGAGACAGTGCCTGAAACATGATAAATAGATAGGATTTTCTGAATTAATTTTAACAGATATTTTGACATTCACATTCATATACTATGTATAGAATAAATGCTAGAATGCTTTCTTCATATTCCACACTAAGATTCTTTGAAAAATATTAAGAAGAGCCATGAATTAAAAAATTGATATTTTGTTCTTGACAAAAGTATAAATTGGAATAAAAGTGGGCTTTATGATGAAATTCATGGACATTTAATAGTAAAGGGAAACCTCTTCCTTAAATTACTAAGGTTAATGTAAAACTGAAAACCTTAAGAATGAGAAGGGAAATAAAGACTAATATGTGGACAAAATTTAAGAAAAATCTTTGGGGATCCAAAAATAACAGCAGAATAATGTAGGCTCTATTAGCTAATTTCTATATATTTGCAAATGTAAATTTTTATAGCTTAATGAAAAAAATTTAAATATATGAACTACAGGAAAGGAAATACTTGCGACTGTTAATTCTGGGGGATGAGAATGAAGATACAATGTTAAATGAATGTGGAAAATTTGTATCTTTTAATGTTTAGTTCCTCCCTATTCAATGTAATTATTTGTTCACCTGTTTCTCTTTCCTAAATGGGGGCAACTCTGAAATGTGATGAGCAATGTTTTCAGAGACTCCTGTGGGGTTTGACCCAAAGCTACCGTCTGTGAGACTGATTGCCAAGTCTTTCTTTTCCCTGTGTACCTCCTCACTTCCTTACCAATATTTCCTGGTAATACCTAATGTATTCCAATACATGATATTCACAAAAATCCTGTGCTAAGGGTCGATCCTTACACCAACTTTGGCCATAAGCAATTAAATTATATTGGTCTTTGCAAAGTAGTACATATACAAAATCCTTATGGATATTAATCTGTGGTCTGGTCAAAAGAACAAGCAAAAAGGAACATACTCTAGATGAGATTAAGCAAAACTAAGAAAAATGCCAAGTCTTCATCTCAGAAATTGGCCTCTGTCTGCAAGTATATGCTTTAAAATTAGAAATGAAAAACCCTCTATGTTAGAACTAAAATAGTGGTTAGTAGTTTGGCTACCAACCAGGTGAATTTCATGCTTAAACTACAAGAAGGAAAGCAAGAATAACAAATGATAACAGTCAAAAACAAAGCAACCAGGAATACAATGTAATACACAATATAGAAAAAATAAATGCCAAAATGACCAACAAACCAAAAATCAAATTTAATGAAGAGTGGTAGTACTTTAAGTACTATTTGGACATACCAGATTCTCTCTGAAGGGGTCTATGTTTTCTGAATAATTAAAGGTAGTCTAAAATAAAATGAAATCAGCCCTGGCCAGTTTGGCTCAGCGGTTAGAGCGTCGGCCTGCGGTCCAGAGAGACCCGGGTTCGGTTCCCGCTAAGGGCACGTACTTCGGTTGCAGTTTGTCCCCGGCCCTGGTTGGTCGTGCGGGTGGCAGCCACTCGATGTGTCCCTTCACGTCGATGTTTCTGTCTGTCTCTCCCTTCCTCTCTCTCCCTCCCACTCTATCTGTACAAAAAATGGAAAAATATCCTCGGGTGAGGATTAAAAAAATAAATAAATAAAATAAAATAAAATGAAATCAGATTTAAATTCATCTTTTGTAAAAATTATTTAATTAATTTATTTTTGTTACAGATGATTCTCTTTTTTCCCCCACTGACACCCCCCTCCTGTTCCTGTGCCCCACCCCTTAACAGCATTGTTGTCTGTGTCCATTGGTTATGCTTATATGCATAAGTTTTTTGGTTTTCTCTTTCTCCCCCCTAACCCCCTCCTATGAAATCTGTCAGCCTGAACCCTACTTCTATGTCTTTGGGTCTATTTTGTTCATCACCTTATTTTGTTCATTATATTCCACAAATAAGTGAGATCATGTGATACTTGTCCTTTCTCTGACTGGCTTATTTCACTTAGCATAATACTCTCAAGGTCCCTCCATGTCGTCTCAAAGGATAAGAGATCTTTCTTTCTTACAGCTGCTTAGTATTCCATTGTGTACATGTACCACAGCTTTTTTATCCACTCATCTACTGATGGACATTTGGGCTGTTTCAAGATCTTAGCTATTGTAAATAGTGCTGCTATGAACATAGGGGTACATATATTCTTTCTGATTGGTGTTTCAGGCTTCCAAGGATTTGCTACTCTTCCTGGCAGGCTGAAGCAGAAAATACTAAACATGTCTGTGGATAACATTTTGAAAAAGCTACAGTCTCTCAAAAAAATTATTAAGATCTTGGCCAATTTGGCTCAGCAGTTAGAGCGTTAGCCTGCGGTCCAGAGAGACCCGGGTTCAGTTCCTGCTAAGGGCACATACCTCGGTTGTAGTTTGTCCCTGGCCCTGGTTGGATGGTGCAGGAGGCAGCCACTCTATGTGTCCCTTTCATGTCGCTGTTTCTCTCTCTCTCCCTCCCACTGTTTCTGAACAAAAAAAGAGAAAATGTACTCCAGTGAGGATAAAAAAGAAAAAAATTATTAAGACAACTTCTTCAGGAGACATTTTTTCCCCCCAGAAACCGAACCAGGGACTCTCTGGTCTGCAGGCCCACGCTCAACTGCTGAGCCAAAATGGCCAGCCCCCCCCACCCCCCACCAGATTTGTTGAAATAGTATTAACATATAACCCATGTAAGTTTAAAATGTACTGCAATGAACATAGGGATGCACATCGTCTTTAGAATTCATGTTTTGCCTTTCCACAGATATATACCCAGAGTAAATTCTTAAACACAATCTCCTTAATGCTATTTATCTCTTGTTTAAAGAAATCCATAGCATATTTACATAAACACATAAAAGTTCTTCCTAATTTCTCACTTAGAAAATCATATAATAGAGTTGCTTCATCTAGGGGAATACTAGAAAGCTTAAGAAGATGAGAGAGCTGCAATTTAGAAATAATGAGAAGTAAAACAGAATTTTACAGATCATTTTGATGTTCGCTATTTTATTTCTATCAACTTAGAGTTTCAATTATAGATGTTAGTTGAATTTTATGCAATGCCTTCTGGTACCTCTATCATTATACAAATCTTGTTTTCCTTCTTTAACATGATGATATAAACAAATTACAGTTGTTCCTTTCCAAGCTTTAGTAATTTGATTTTGTTTTCTTATTATTTAGTTAATAACTGCTAATAAGATGTTTATAGCAGTTGTAACCTTCTATCATATTACATAATTTATTTTTTATTTTAAAAGTTTAAAATAAAACTTGAGTAGAGCTTTGAGCAGAGTTTTTGTTGTTGTTTTTGTTTATAGCTGTATTCCTAGGCCCCAAAATAATGCTTGACACACGTTAGGTACATATGATGCATTTGAAACATAAGAAATCTTACTTTTCAAGAAATTAACTTAGAATAACCATTTCATTATTTTTCTGAGATAGGAAGCTAAAGTACATCTTTAAATTTGTATATCCTTAGGCTTTTGACATTGATACATTTGCAGTCAAATTTAGATCTTGTTTTGGTATAGTAATTTATGGAGGTACTTCAAGAAAGTTTTAAAGGATATTATTTTAGGTAATAGGTATAATTAAAACATCATCTGTGAAATCTAAAGTCTTTGGCATCACATATTTATTGCAAATAACTTTCTCTAGAACAGGGATGGGGAACCATTTTCTGCCAAGGGCTGTTTGGATATTTATATCATCATTCACGGGCCATACAAAATTATCCTCTTAAAAATTAGCCTGCTATCTCTGGTCAGGCTACTTTGGTGAAGTGTGTGATGTTAGCTGGTATTGACTTCGCAGGCCATAGGCTGGCCGGTCATTCACCACCCCTGCTCTAGCAGAGCATGTGCCCTGGTTTGCCAGGGACTTCCCACTGCCTGCCTCTTTTCCTATTCTACTTAGTAATATAAGTTCCTTCAACTCTCAACATCATCCTTGATCAGAGGACAACTTATATAGTCGCTCTAATTCCCTGTCACTTGAGGAATAATTCAAAAGCGCCCCAAATTCAAGTTCTAAAATCAATATCCATTTAGATCTTCTTGCTACTATTTCTTGTCGTAAGAGTGGTGGGTGTGCGCTTCTGCATCCTTTTCTCTTCTCCATGTGGCAAGAGAATTAAACCAGTCAGGAGGGTTTGGCTTCATACTCTGTTGGTGAACCAACCCGAGTCTTCATAAAATACTCCACATTCTGACCAACCCAAACCCTGTAATGTACATTTCCTACTGCGGCTGTCACTTGTTTATGCATATATGTTTTTATTTTAATGCAAGCTGTTTCTGGAGTTGGGTGTTGTCCACCACGGACCACTGAGTGTCTGGAGAGGGATGTTTCAAACTGAAGCCAGACTATTAAAACTGTTTTTTAAAAAATCAACCAGATGACTTGTCTATTTTAATGTCAGTTAAATGGTTTGAATACTTTCTCACTGACCTGGTAACCTTTTTATTTTGTTTCCCATTATCCTCCACACATCTCTTCTCTTAGCTGATCTATAACTATACGCTTAGGTCCCTGTTTAAATATGATTTCCTCTGGGAAACATTTTGTGACTTAACAACCTGTCAGTGCCTCCGTGGTCTGTGGTGCTAGTGCCAAGGACAGGGTCTCGGACACAGCAGTGTATTGAGCGGAGAGGGGAATGTATAGTCCGGTGTCAGGATTTATAGTGCAGTTTTGGCCTCTGCAGAGGGAAGTCTTAGGAGACTCACTTTGGATGGCCAGGGCAGGTTCTCCTGTGAGAGAATAACAGAGACTGGCAGGAACAGTGGCTCGTCTGTTAGTTGATGCACCAGTGGAATAATTCTGCACACGGCTTGGAGAAGTAGCCTCTAAACCAGCACACACGTGTGTGGCCTGGGTGTCTCCATTTTTCCCTCCCTGTGCCAGTCAGGGAGGTTACAGCCGCATCTCGGTAGCTTTCTTTTGCACAAATCTTTTCTATTAAAGCTCAGGATGTGAGGAGGGAAATACCTGTGTCTATAGATGAGGAATGGATAAGGCCTGCTCCCAGAGGAGGCTACCTGCTCAGAATGGTACACAGTCGCATCTTTTATGTCTCATGTGCATCCTGATCCTTTTGCCTTTACCCAATTTTGCTACCTGTTATACTCCTACTCATCCTCCAAGACCCAGGTGAGTTTTTTTCTTTTGGAGACTCCCAAAGTCCTCCATGAAGTTTGGAACTCTCATTTCTGTTTTCCTCTAGCTCTTTTATTCACATACCTTATAGTATTCACTGTAGTGCAAGTCTTTGTTTTTTCTTTTTTTCACTTCTATAACCACATGATGAACTTATTTACGGCAGAAGAATGTCTTTTTCTTGCTCTATCATAGAAATAGCTCAATAAAATATTCATGAATATATTAATACATTCAAAATCACCAGTGGGGATAACAAAAAAAAATGTAGAACTATAGGGAATTTTAGAGACATCTATTTAAATTCCATATTAAAACCCTGGCTATGAGAACCTCTTCTTAGAGATTTGGATATAATTACTTTTATAATCCAAAAGGCACTGGGAAGAACTGAGAATGAAAAAATATACTGTTTCTCATTTAATCAATAAAAATTTAAAGCTTTCACACCAGATTTTGAAAATAGTGAACTTTTGAGGGAATTTGTAGCATAGTGACAGTGCATTTAATAAATATAAAGTTAAACACATGAATGTGATTCTTGTCACATTTCAGCAACATCCATTCCACTTCCTTTTGCTGGGGAACTTGGAACTGCTTTAGTAGAATAGCAACGTGACCCCAGAATTGACCTTCTGAAACTGGCATCACTTACCTTCAAGTGGTTGTTTTGAAATATCTATAGATAGTCCTTATCTAGGACAAATGCTTAATTGTTTCACATATTACTCAGTAGCTGTTAACTGAGCAGAATTCAAGGCAATGCAACACAAAGATAAGCATGACCGTGCCTATGATATAGTGAAAACGAGAAATAGACTAGAAAGTTACCATTCAGTGATACAGGTGCTTGTACAGAGAGGAAGGGGTTGACTCCTGTGTTGGGGGAACAGATGGTGGCTTATTTCCACTCCTCCTAGTCCCCATGTACAGCTGCAGAAGTTGTAACCTAGTTTCTTCTCCCGTTATTACACCGCCTTCAGTTCAAAGTCACAATCTGTCACTTTCTATCACGATGTTGGGCAGCGACTTAACCCTCTGAGTCTTCGTTTCCTCATTTATTCTATTTAAAAGTTTACTTAGTAAAGGAGCATGATGGTATTTTTCTTGCAATGTGACCACCAGTATTAATTGAAATATTGTGTTTTAAACACTTAGCATAGTTCTTAAGAAGCATATAACAATTCTCAACAATTTTTATTTTTTCTAATCCTCTTTACTCTTTATTTTTTCACCGCTGGAAGTTAAGAGGAAATATTAGACCACGTATATGCTTACTACATGGTTTGCATCAGCAAACACTCTGTGATCACTTTTCCCTTTTCTACAATCCACTCTGTGATGCTGTGAGTAACTCCAGGGCAGGGATTGTGGCTTTGCAGTCACAGAGCCTAGTTCTGTGTCCAACACAAGTGCTCAGTAATTTGTTCAGGGATTAGGGGACCCGTGAATTCTATTTATTTTTAAAATAGGCATGAAAACTGAACAAATTTGTAGATTATATCATAATCTAAGCACTATAAAATCTGTGTAATTTCAAATTCTGATTCTTCCAATTATAGTTTACTGACAAATTTTTGCAGAAAATGGCCCTCATGTCAGTGTCAGTATACAGTGGCAAGATAGGCTCTCATTTGATTTGGTTTAATCAAGAGCAAAACGACCTGAGAGGTTCTGATCCTTGGAGCTTTCAAGTGATGCAGTGATGTAAAGCGAAATCAATTTCATTTCCAGAAATTAGGTCCAGGAGAAGAAAAACATGTTTCAGATTGACAAGTGCAACAAGAGAGACAGTGATAATGGATTTATGATCAAAATCGACAATGTGACACGTCTTCAGAAGCTCTAAATCACTTCTAAACGTTCTATATTTAAGATCTCATCCTCCCTGGTCAGTAGTGAATTTTAAGTTCTTTCTATATGCAACCAAAGTGGCAGCCATACTCACAAATTTCCTTGAGTGTGCCTTGAAGGTGTTTGCATGAGCCATCTGTGCAGCCACTTAATAAATGTGGTTTGAAATAGGAAACTGTTTGTGGACATCCTGATTCACCAGAGAGGGGCTGAAAAAAAGGCAATCAAAACTTAATGTTGTTACCACCCCTCCGCCCACATTCCTAACAAAAAGCGAATCCGTACACTTATTTTCTCTGAAAAAGAAATGGGAACTTCTAAGTTTTGCTTTTAAGTAATTATTATCAGACTGGAAAAAAAAAAAGTATATCTTCTTTAACAAAAGCCACCCAGAATATTTTTCAGCCTATTAATAAAAATGATTATTTTTGATAGTAATGTGTAGATAAAATTTGAGTACTTAGTCTATTCTAGGTACCATTATAACTGTTATATAATTTATCTTAATATTTTCAAATCAATAAAACAGATTAGCTATTTTCCCCCTTATAGGACTTCAAGAAATTAAGTAACTTTTTCTAGTTTATAAGTTATACATTCATTTGTTTGATATAGTTATGAAGGCTGGAGGTGGGGAAATCTATGCACCTCCAAATAGCTATAAAAATTCCAGGCTCATCAGTAAACTCAAATTCTCTCATTTCATACACAGACATGCATACACACTCCACAAAATGAAAATGACAGAAACTTAGAGAGTAAGATCTGTCTTGTTGACTGATTTAACTGGCTTTAACTCCAACTGGTTTTGCCAGAAGGTTAGATCAATATCCGTAAATCTTTGTCAGGGTTGCAGAATTCAATGTCAAGACAAAGTTGAATAAAACTAGATGAGTGTGGGAGGGACACACTTATATTTTCCTTGAAATTAAAAAGATACATTATTTTATATGAAATTAATGCTTAGTGTTGTATTTGAGAGTAAGACTATTCTCGGGGCTCAGAGATGGGAGTTGTGGCAGTCTCCAGAGTCGTGTTTCTGAATGTGCATTTCAATCAGTGAAAATCCCTGCTATTCATAGCTCAGTCAGTAATTAAAGGACCAATCTGTAAATCTGAATTTTATTGTCTATGACTACTCATTAAGCAGCAGTTAGAAGATAACATTCAATTTACATTCAAATGTAAAAACATTATCTCAATATATTTTTAGTTGTTATTCAGTTTTCGCTATAATTACATTTATAATGCTTGATGTTTCTTTTGAGCTCCTACCAGTGAAATTTTAATTCTAAATGCCTTTGTGTACTCAAAATAGAGCAAAGTACATTTCTTGAATATTCTTTATGTGTAATGGTGGATGAAATAGAACTGAAAGTGAATTTTTATTTTCTACCTGGACCACTGCTCTTGAATCTCTGCCTTCGGTCTCTCCAGTTCACCAGGCACCCCAGTGGTTTGAATTGATTAAAGGATGATGATGAAAGGAGAGAAATGGGGAAGATTGCAGAAAAAATAAACACTCCATTTCACTGTCAATCCTGTTGTTTTCTTTTTGTGTTTTCACATTGCCTATTTTAAAAAACAAAACAAAATTTCGGAAAAAAAATCACAGGTAAAGATAAAAATATGTATCACTGATATCTCTATGACACAGAAATAATTATTAATAACGCAGTGGTTTTAAATTTTCACTTTTCTTTTGATCTCATTAGCTGTTCATTTTTACAAATGTACTCATAAACAGTTAATTGGCGAGAATATTACTTTTTCTTATCTCCTTCACAGTTTTTCTGGATGAAACAAAAGTGAACTCTTTTGAATTAATAAGTGCTAGTCACCAAATAATTTTGTTTCTTCTCACTTCTGAGCATATGGGAGTATTTCACTTTCTGTTTATTTTTAGTCATATGAGGACATGTTCTAGACAATTATTTATGATCAGAAGTGATGTATGCCATTATGGACTTAGGTCATTTATTTGTAAATGGGTAACCCTCCAGAGAGTTCATTTCCAAATCAACAAGCACACAATAGCATTTCAAAATGATGGCTGTTTCATTGGTTTGAGCCTGGGATTAGCTAAAATGAACAGAACTCATTCCTGATAGCTAAGAACATACACCATGACGGAGAAGTAACCCTGTGTTATTTTAAGCCTTGGGATTTATAGGTTTGTTACCACAGCAGAATTTAACATAACATGACTAACACGGATCTCATTTCTCATTTGGTGCCAAATGACTTCAGTTTATCCTCATGAAAGGAGGTAATCTGAGAAATCTCCTAAAGAAAACAACAGGAGACATCTGGGTCAAAAAATACAAATATTATGAAAAATTATTTTTATGACAGATTTCTCTGTTATAAAAAATGTACTGTGTGAGTTAATAATAAGGAAGGGATTTTGCCTTGTTTTATCAGGAGTATGCATGTAGTGATAATATCTCTATAGCAGTAAAAAATATAAGAGAGCAAGGGCTGTTCTCATGCAAATGATAAAATAACAATGTGTTCCTAAAAATAGGCAAAGTTATAGTGATAGAAAGAAAAATAAAACTAATAAACCATTCACAATTGGGGGATAAATGGTAAAGGAAAGAGACTAATGGTGATCACACAATACAATATACAGAAAATATATTATGGAAAAGTATACTTGAAACCTATATAATTTTCTTAGCCAATGTCCCCTCAATAAATTCAATAAGGTTTTTTTAAAGGCACCAATTACAAATATCAGGAAGAAATAGGGAGATAATCACAAAACCTATAGAATTTTAATTAATATGAGTAGTATATAAATAATTTTTGCCAATAAATTTAAATAAAATTAAAAAATTCCCAATATATTTATAAAGGTGTACAAGTAATAAAAATTTACCTAAGAATAAATATAAAAATCTTAATTCTCTAGTAATTATTTTAAAAATGAACCCAAAGTCTAAAATTTTCTCAAAAATATGATTCACGGGTCATATTGAAAAGTGTACCAAACATTTAAAAAAGAAATAATGATCATACACAAAGCTTTCCCTCTAATGTCAAGAATGGGACAAGAATGTTTGTGATCACCTTTTCTTTTCCATGATGCACTAAAGATCTACCTAGTGCAATATGTCAAGAAAATAAAATAAAAGAAATAAAATATAAAAAGGAAGAAATAAAACTATTAGTATTCAAACAAGGTGGAATTTTGTACATAAAAACAAGAATTGACACATAGATTCTACACATGTATTTTATATGCATTCTTTTAGAAAGGTTACTTGGTACAAGGTCAGTATGCAAAAAAAAAATCCTTTGTACTTTGACGTGACATCAACAAATGTTTAGAAAACAAAATGCTATTACAATATCTTAAATTTTTCAATTTTCTACTAATTGAGAGAAAAATGATATATAAATTGAGGGACAATTATAGATTGCAACATTCAGTAGTCTAATCGGTGATTTTCAAGATTTTTTATCTCATGCCACAAGCAAACTAATTACTAAAATTCTGTGACACACCAAAAAATATTATATTTTGCCAATCTGACCAAAAAATAAGTATGATTTTGATGCATTCACACTAGATGGATATTGTTGTGTTGGCTGCTGTAATTTTTTTTTCCGGACAATCTATAAAGAGGTCAGTGTTCCTGACTAGTCAGGTTTTGCATGTTTTAAAAATTCTTGTGGCAAGCCTGTTGAAAATCACTTGTCTAAATATGCTAATTCCCTGAAATTGAGCAATGGATTCACTTCAGTCCCAATCTAAATGCTAGTAGAAGGTACAGAAGAATTGGAAAAGGAAGCCAAACAAGAAGATTTTGGTAGAATTAGAGTGTGTGGAGTCAGTGAGTTCAAGGAATATGGTCAAATTACTAAGACTTCATGGAAACAGACAAAATAAGACACTGCAGAGCATGTGCATTCTTACCACTGCAAGGGTGGGATGAAGAAACATAGCTGGGGTTTGATCTAATGGAGGAGCAGCAACAACTCAGTGACTTTGACCACAGAATTAATCTTCATAATAAATGTAGAATGTAAAAAGTGTGTGAAAATAGACCTTAATTGGGGCCAGAGGGGCCAGAGGGGCAAGTGTAGATAGCCAACAATATCCCCCTTGAACAGAGTTTTGGGGAAGTTTGTGGAGCATCTGCTAACTTCTCTTAGACTTGTGAAATACTTTTGTATATTTTATTTTCTCCTCTGATTTAGTCTATGACATGTGGGTTATTTAATTAAATTTCCTTAATTTCTAAATATTGGGTGGTTTTCCAGGTACCTGTCCTATTGATACCTAGTTTAATTCTGTTGTGCTTAAGAATATTACTTTGAAATTTACTGAGACTTATTCGATGGCTTAGAATACTTGTGTATACATAGTGAAAATAACGTATGCTTGGCTGTTATTGGATGGAGTATTCTATAATGATCAATTTGTTCAAGCTAGTTGATAGTATTGTTCAAGAAAATAAGATGATAATTCTGTTATCATTCATATGTTTGTTTCTCTGTAACAATATGTTTGTTTTGTCCCTTTGGCTGCTTAAGATTTTCAAGTTTAGTAATTTCTAATGTGCTTCAATATGATTTTCTTTATGTTTATACTGCTTATGTTTTATTGGCAATTATTTTTACCTGTGAGTTTATTCTTTTCATAAAGTTTGAAACATTTTTGACAGTTATTTCTTTAAATATTTATCCTTTCTTTCTACTTTCTCTCTTCCTGGAACTTCACTTGTCTATGTATTGTTCTGTTTGATAATGTGAAACACATCACCGAGCCCTGTTCATTTTCTCTTGTTGTGCTGCATTTTGGACTGTATGTGATCAGGTTTAGTGGTATTTTATTTTTACTTTCTAATATGTTGTTAACCCCATGCAATGTATTTCTTATTTCAGATATTTTTTTATTTCTTGAAGTTCTATTTGTCTTTTTAAATATTTTACATTTCTTTTCTTATCATGTTCATATTCCGTCACCTTCCTAAAAATATGGAGTATATTCATAATAGATTTTTAATGTCCTCCTCTTTTTATTTTTCTTTATTTTATTATGTTTATCATAAAGGAGAAATGACTCAAAGATTAAGATAGAGATGAGGGTCAAGTGTCCTATTAATGATACCTCATTGTAATTTTGATTTGCATTTCTTTGGTGATTAGTGATGGAAGCATCTTTTCAGATACCTGTTGGTTATTTGCATATCTTCTTTGTAGAAATGTCTGTTTAAGCCCTTTGTCCATTTTAATCGGATCATTTTTTTTTTTTTTTTTAACTATTGTACTGTAGAATTTTCTTATATATTTTGGATACTAACCCCTTATTAGCTATGTGGTTTGGAAATGTTTTCTTCCATTCTGTAGGCTGCTTTTTGACTATGTTGTTTGTTTACTTTGATGTGCCAATTCTTTTTAATTTGGTGTAGGTCCACTTGTGTATTTTTGCTTTTGTCATTGTGCTTTTGGTGTCATATTCAAGAAATCATTGCCAAGACAAATGTCATGAAACTTTTTCCTTGTGTCTTCTTCTAGAAGGTTTATAGTTTCAATTCCATTTTAATTTGTTTTTTTGTGTGTAGCGTGTGTGAAGGTCCAGGCTTATTTTTCTCCATGTGAATATTCAGTTTTCCTGAACCATTTGTTGAAGAGGGAGTTCTTTCCCCATTGTATCTTCTTGGCAAGTTTGTTAAAAATCGGTTGACCACTCGATGTGTCCCTTCACGTCGATGTTTCTCTCTCTCTCTCCTTCCTCTCTCTCCCTCCCACTCTATCTGTACAAAAAATGGAAAATGTCCTCGGGTGAGGATAAAAAAAAAAAAAATCAGTTGACCATATTTGGGTGTGTACATTTTTGGACTCTCTCTTCTGTTCCATTGGTCTATATGTCTGTCTTTATGCCAATACCATAATATTTGTAGTTCTGTAATGTTTTGAAGTCAGGAAGGCAAGGCCTCAAGCTCTGTTCTTCTTTCTTAGATTATTATGGCTAATCAGGGTCCTTTGTGGTTCCATTTAAATTTTAGCATCTTTTTTTAAAAATTTTTTTTCAATTTTGTAAAAAATGCCATTGGCATTTTGGTATGGATTGCACTGAATCTGTAGATTGTTTTGGGAAGCGTGGAATTTTAACAGTATTCAGTTTTCCAGTGAATTTTGGATATCATTTTATTTATTTGTGTCTTTAATTTCTTTTATCAATGTTTTAAAGTTTTCATTGTACAAGTCTTTCACCCCTTTGGTTAAATTTATTTCTAAAGATTTTATTCTTTCTGATGCTATTATAAGTGAGATTGTTTTCTTAATTTTCCGTTTGGATTGTTTGTATTAGTCTATACAAATGCAACTGATATTTCTATGTTGATTTCCTGTCTGTCACTTTACTATATTTGTTTATTAGTTCTAATAGTTTTTTTGTGTGCAATCTTTAGACTTTTCTACATATAAGAATATATCTCTATGAACAGAAAATTTTCTTTCCAATTTGGATGTATTTTGTATCTTTTTCTTGCCTAATTTGATATTGCTTTGACATACATTGTGATCATTTTTCTAGAAATTTCTTTTTATTGTATTTTACAAAGGTATTGATCTTGAGAGATTAAAATTTAAATAAAGAAACTGATCTTTTACCATAGATAGTTTAAGATGTACTTAGCTGTGTAAATTAATGTGAAACAAATAATCTTATTTTGAAATCAATTACAAGTATTTAATAATATATATTTTAAATTTTATTGTTCGATCATTATATCATATTCTTGAAATATTCCCAAATCCAATTTTAAGAGGTCCCTTTATCAAAGTAATGCTCTTTTATCTATATAGATGTTTAGATTCTAGAAGTTCTGGTGATATGGCCAACATTTTATATTTAAACATTCCTATTTAACTTTACAATGGTGATTAAAATATTGAAGACTTAAAGGACTGTGATTAAAGAAGGAACCAAATATGAATGGAACATTACAAAGTAGCCTTTTCATAAAAATTTTTATTCAATTTGTTTAAACTAAAAAAAAAAAAAAAAAAGGCAGTTCAAAAATTTCCTTTTTTTACTGAATTGTGCCCAAACACTTGAACAGCATAATTACATTGTGTCAACTTTATGGCACATTATTCTTTTCCATTTCTGGGTCTCTGATATAAAGATACATACTCTGGTGGATGTTACAGAACAGTCTCCCAACACTTCGCAGGGGAGTTCTTCGTGATGTCACTGCCTACATAATATGAATCAATTCTCATGTTAGTAATTAAATTTGTCATATTTTAAAAATGTGAACCTATAATTCTTACTTGAAATGTTTTTAAAATTATTCTCTGATGCAGAGAAATAAAAAATTGTGTACAAAAAGACTGCTTGTTACAGGAGGTGTAACAGATTACAAAAACAGATTTTCAAAAGTTATTCAGAGGGATTGTTTAGATTAGAACTTGAAAGACTTTTGATTGATATACAAGGCTTTTCTAGATAGACTGAGAAAACATCATTATGAAAAACAGAACTGCGAAAGTTTTGTTGTGTGAGGCAGCCAGATGGCATGGAGGGATACATTAAAAAATAAGATTTAAGATGTGGAATCAGACAAGATTACGTAGCAATCCTCAGGGCCAGTCTAGTGAGTAGTTTGGGCTCTATTACTTCAACAAAAGGAGGGAAACAGTTAGGATCCTAAAGAGATGGCACACGCCAAAGGATAATTGAGGATAATTTAATGAATGGATTACTTACAAATGTGTAGATAAAGTTAAGAAAAACCTAAAAGGGATAATGAAATCAGAAATACCCAGAGCTAGCAACTGTGGGAAACTGTTATCATCCCTGAGTCTTAAAGGGTAAGGAAAGTGAGTAGTTATTCAAACCCCAAGAGAAGTGTACTGTAGCACGAGCTGTAGCACAGGGCCACCTAACAGGCTGTATTTTCACTAGAGCAATGTAGCAACTGACAACCCACAATCCAGTAAAAAGGGAGCCAGGGAACAAAAGTCCCAACCTCAATCCCCTTCTGCCCTCTGACCCCTTACCAATATCATATACAGTTCATACTCAGTCCAGGCGTTTACACCAGGTAGAGAAGGCTGGACAAAAGATCTGGAGACTCAGAGACAATGTCTAGATCAGTGAGGCTCTTGAAAAGAGTATCAATATGCTCTTACCTGTAAGAAAGGGAAGTGAAAGGCAAACAATGAAAAGCAGAGAACAATTAAGAAGCTTTGCCTAAAGGGAGGTTAAAAAAAAAGGGAAGGACTTTTCTGCAGTAACATTTTAATAGAACTTTGAAGATTTCCATTTTATTAGCAAAATAATTGGGCCAAAATTAAAATTTCTGGAAATTCACATGTCTGCAATGATCTCATCCAATTTTTCTACATCCCATGATTCAGACTTCACAATCAGAAAATAATATTCTCTCATAAATTGACTCGTAGTATAGCTTCAGTAAATTCTTTATCCATTTTAAATATACACAATGATAATTCTCTAGGTTTCTAGCAATGGATATGGAAATGTTGGGTTAGGTTTTGTATATGAAGTAGAAAGTTTGCAGAATTGTGTCACTACCTCTCAGGCACATCTTTGGAAGTGAAATGGACTTATCCAAACAGACAGGTCATAGTAACTGATAATTCAGAGCAGACAGTTTTCTGTTGGAATGTATAAAGTCACACAATGAAGAATGGCTGGCAATAACTCTCATTGGTCTTTTCTAGATTTCTAGATTGAATATTTCAAAATAACTTCCCATACTTTTCCATGACTACTGAAGGTATGATCAGTTTATAGGTCCCATTTACTTGCAGACATTCTGTCATCTGTTAAGAATAATGATACTCGAATGAGGTTAACAGTTAATCGTGAGGAGTGGAAGGGTCTCAAAGCTCCTTGTTAATGTTCTGTTCGAATGTGTTCTTTGGTCTTTTTTTTTTTAATTTTTTTTTTTTTTTTTTATCCTCACCTGAGGATATTTTTCCATTTTTTGTACAGATAGAGTGGGAGGGAGAGAGAGGAAGAGAGAGACAGACAGAAACATCGACGTGAAGGAACACATCGAGTGGCTGCCACCCGCACGACCAACCAGGGCCGGGGACAAACTGCAACCGAAGTACGTGCCCTTAGCGGGAACCGAACCCGGGTCTCTCCAGACCGCAGGCCGATGCTCTAACCGCTGAGCCAAACTGGCCAGGGCTCTTTGGTCTTTTTTGATCTAGTCTATGACAATCCATTTCTCCTAGATGTTCAGGCAAACTGGACTTCTCTTTTTCCCCTCATAAATCCAATCTCTCAGCAAATTCTCCCGATTCAACCTCCAGAATATCCAGAATCTGACCATTTCTCACCACTTCCACTGTTACCGCCTTGGTTTCAGCTGCCATCCTATCTCCTAGGTGGAGGCTACCCCTTCGGCCTATTCCTAGCTCAGCAGCCAGAGTCCAACTCAAAGCCTTTTAATGGGGCATAAGGTTCTAAAGGTTCTGGCCTCTACTCTGAGTTTATCTGTCATCATTCTCCCCTTGCTCATTCCATTAAAGCCTCATTGGCCTAGCTGTTCCCCCTTTAGGACACTTACACAGACATAGAGTACTTTTTCATACCTATCCCCCTGTCTGGCTCTCTCATCTCCTGCAATTCTGTACTCATACGTTGTGATCTCGATGAGGTTTTCTCTGACCATCAGTTCAGAGAAATTGTAACTCTTTCCCTAACACTGTTTTTCTTTGCTTTTACTCTTTCCATATAATTTATCACCATCTAACATAATATATGTCTTCTGTATGTGTTTATGTATTTGGTGTATTGTCTGTTTCCCCAGTTAGAATGTAGGCTGTGAGAGCAAGGATTTTTGTCAGTTTTGTTCACTCTTTTATCTCCCAGATTTCCTCCTTCCCTCCCTCTATCCGTCCCTTTCTCTCTTTTTCCCTTCCTTCCTTCTTTCCGTCCTTCCATTCGTTTACTTACCTAGCTGCCTACAGACCTAGCTGAGGCCCATGGTGTTATTGCAGGTGGAGGAGACTGAAGATACAAACCAGCCTCTGATAACACATAGACCCTGTACTCCTTTGACCCTCTGGATTACCAGGCCACACACAGTGATAATGCAGTTTGGCAGAGTGTTGACTGCTTTATAAACGTGTCCTGCCCATGACTATGACTTTAAATAAGAGACTGACTATCTCTTTGGGCTGTGATATAGTAGACCTTTTATGAATGCCAAAATCTCTGGTAGGTTCATCAAGTCCTTAATCTTTGATCTGATGAATCTACTGATACTATGACCCCTAGGTATATTTTATAATTTATTAAACTTTGGATATATAATCTTTACTAGCATTTATATTGAATATTACACACATAATTATTCACTATATTATTTCCTATAGTTTTATCATGCAGTTTTCCTCTTGTCTATATAGATTTTGTCCCCATTAAAATAGATGTATTTAATAATAAATACTGTAACTGTAACTACAGTTTGGGGTGTCTTTTTCTTCTCTACAAAATACAGTTAGAAATGAGATTCATTTTTTTTTTCCCAAGGGATATCTGACTCCTGCCAGCACTTATTCTGTTACTTGTATTTTTAAAGTCACTAGAACTTTATTTACATTGATGGTTTTGTTCTTTTGACCTTATAGTACTATAATTTGCTTTCAAATGTATTATTATGTTTTCAATACCATATAATTAATTATTTTTCTAAATGTCTCTGGAGCTCAATCTGAAGAAAAAAAGCTCTTATTTTTTAAATAATATTTGTTGCTATTGATTTATCTCTTAGGTCTATGAATGTATTCCATCGGTCTATCTGTCTATCTAAACTTTTTATTTTCTTTTTTAAATATGTTTTCATTGATTTTTTTTTTTTTTAGAGAGAGAAGAAGGGAAAGAGATATAGCAACATCACTGTAAGAGAGAAACATTGATCAACTGTCTCTTGCACACCCTGCAATGGGGATTGAGCCCGCAACCCTGGCATGTGCCCTGACCAGGAATCCAACCAGGACCTCTCAGTCCATGATATGACACTCAATCCACTGAGCTACACCAGCCGGGTTAAGCTTTTTTCTTTCTAATAGTTTTCAATTTATAAAAATATTGCCAAGACAGTACCACCGTTCCCATATACCCCACATCCATCTCCCACTTATTAACATTTTACATTAAGATGGTACATTTATCATAAGTAATCAACCAATACTGATACATTATTGTTAAGTAAAGTTCATAGTCTATTCACATTTCCTTAGTTTTTACCCTACTTCTTTAATTATTATGGCTTAATAGTCAGCCTTGATCTTCTTCAAATGCTTTTATTTCTATCATATCTCTTATGTTTCTATATAAATTTTAAAGGTCATCTGTTATAGGTGCATGTAAATTCTTGTTGGTATTTTTATTGAAATTGCATTAATTTTAGAGATTTATATAGAGAGAATTAATTTTATGACACTGAATTTCTGATCCCTGAACATGATATATCCCTCCATTTATCAAGATCTTTTTGTTACTCAGTAAATTTGGTAATATTTTTGCAGATGTTTCAACTGTGTGATTTTATTCCAATACAATGAACACTTTTATTGCCACTTACAATGGGTAATTTTCATATTACATTTTACATGTGTTTTTCTGGTATATAAAAATCTTATTGAGGTTTTTTATATTTTTGTATTTGGACTTCTTAAGAGATCCTCTTACTAGTTCTGATGTTTGGTCCCTTGAGTGTCTTTGATTTTATATGTAGATAATTGTATAAATTAATTTCAGACTCTGCTGCATGCTAAAATAATTACACTACAGTAGCTAAGAAAATGAAAGGATGTATTTGCAGTGAGGAGCTTGGAGGGAGGCAGTCTAGAGCTCGTGTAGTGGCTCAGCGGTTTCTCTGAGGACCAGACTTTTCTAACGTTATGTTTGCTCATTTCTTTCCTCTTCTTTAATACAAGATGGCCACAGTACCATCAGGCACAAAGTCACCATTTGAGTCAGAAAGAAGATGAAAGGACAAATGGACAACAAGCTAGCTGGGGCTTCTTGGACCTCTAAACTCTCTTTAACCTGGTGAAGCTGCACTTATATATAATTCTCTATAAGGCCTGTTGTAGTTCTCCATGAAGTCACTTTCTGTGTTGTAATGTACTTTCTTACCTAGTTGCAGACAACTCACTTTCCAGATAACACCTAATAACAGCTGCCTCCAAGTCCACATTGCCTATTGTCCATATGGATGAAATATCTTCCCAAGGTTAGGCAGCTCTTACACTTAGCCTTCAACCTGTCAAAGAGGAGACCTAAGAGGAAGGTTGGCTCAGTGCAAATTCAGCAAGTAAAGATGTAAGATCTCTTTCTTGCTCTCACTGATGCATGGTTTTAAAAATTTCCCTTTCACTAATAGAACTTACCCCTGGGCCCAACTACACATATGTGACATTGTGGAATGTGTCTCGAGCTCTGTTGCACAAGGTGATGACCATGATGGGATACATTTTATATAACTCTCTAGCTAGCATCACTTTGGTTTGCATTTTTTCCCCTTTGGTCTGGTTGCTTGGCTAATGCCCCAATAGAGATTCAATAGGATTAACAGTGGGCATCTTGATTTTTCCTGATCTTAAACAAGATGAGTTGAACAGTTTTCTTTTAGGTATAATATTTACTCAGTGTTCTCAGTATAAATCTTTCACATATGAAGTTTCCTTCCTTTCTGAATTTCTTATAAATTATGTGTTTTCTTTTGCCTATTTGGGTATTAAATTTTGTGAAAAACCTTTTCTACATTGATTGAGAAAATAGTATGAGTTTCTTATTAGGTTATTAAAGTGGTGAATTATGGTGATAGTTTTTTTCTAATATTGAATTATTCTTTATTTCCAGGGATAATGCTATTAAGCATGATAATTATTTTTAGTAAACTAATGTAACACATAGAATATTTTATTTAGTGTGTTTGTTCTATACATATGTATGAAATTATCTTATAATATTATTTTCTTGAATTATTCTAATATGATTTTAGAAGCAAGAGTACACTAGCCTCATTAAATAAACTGAACACTATTCATTTCCTTTCTATTTTCTGGAACAATTTGTAAAGGATGGGAATGAACTTTTGTTATTGTGAATTATATTTTTCTGAATTATATTTCTAAAATACACATATTTCAAAAGAAGTTACACTTTGAATTATTCCAATTTTAACACTAATTTCATATCTAACAATATTGCTAAGCTCTCTTATTATTTTCAATAGTATTTCCATAGACATTTCTTAGTGTTTTTTTGTTATATTATCTGTAAATTAGGACACTTTTATTTATTAAATTGTGATTTTATACTCTTAAATTCCTTTTTCTAATCTTGCTAAATTGGCTAGGACCTCCAGTGCAAAATGGGGAGGGAGAGGACCCTGGATAATCTCTTTAGTATTATGAAAAAATAATGAACACATTTTGAAAAAATATTACTCTCACAAAATAGAATTATCTAGAGAATCAAATATAAGCAAAAATAAAACTCTAAGGTTTTAAGGTAGTCAGTTTATTTGTTAAAAACCTATACAAAATTCAATGCCAATCTATACATACATATGTAATAATTTTGAAAACACACTAACAAATAAATCATGTTAAAAATGAAATGGGGCTTTTTAGTTATTGAAGACTTTTAACAAATTTCTGAAAGGCAAAAACATGAAAATTTATTTTATAAATGAAATAACTGAATTGAGGAACAACAGATGTGAATACATATAGAACTGCTGCATTGGAATTTATATTCAGTCTTCCTGAAAGAACCATTAAGTGACAGCTCAGGGTGGGTAGAGAAGAAATGAGAAAAAGTACTATAATTTCAGCTATTAGGGGGAAATGTTACATGAGCCCATCCCTTTGACCTCATTAACCCAGGAATCTAGACCTACAGGAAGCCAGATGTTGATCCACAGGTAAAGCAGATGTGTATTAGGGAATTAAAGAGGATTAGAGTCTGAAAGTTGCACTTTTGAGAAAAATCTTCTGGAAGTCTAACTGCTATGAGATCACTCCCCTCCTTTCTGCAATACAAGTCATTCTGCTCTATATTTTTGTCTGATATGCACACGAATCCTATAAAACCATAGCAGGGCCTACATCGTGTAAAGTTCTCCCTGAGGAGAACAGGTCTGGGTAAGATTGAATAGAAGTGCTTTGGCTCTTCAAGGTGGAGGAAAGGTACATCAACTCCACTCTTTTACTCTTATATGAGAAGCCTGTGGATCAGCAGGTAACTGGCCATACTTGCGAGAAGGTGTGCTTCTCCTGATCTTGTCATAGGGTAAAAACTAACAGCCCAGACACAAGTCCTTTGCAGAATAGGAAAGAGTTTCCTTGACACAGGAGACCAAGGTTTATGAAATTATACATTTATAATTCTTAGAAAAAATTTAAAAAGGTAAATCCTGCTTTGTTATCCTCTTCTAAGTAACTTTAACAAATAAATCTTATTTGTTATGAAATACAATTTATTTTAAAAAATGAAGCCAAATTACTGAATGTGATATGGTGTTACATATATAATATTGATGGGATCCTGGAAGAGGAAAGGACATTAGGTAAAAACTAAGAAATACTAAGTAAAATGTGGACTTAGTCAATAATAATGTATCAATATTCATTCATTAGTTATAACATTTTTAATATAAATGTTAAGTATTGGTGTGGGATATATTGAAACTTTCTGCATAACCAATGGACACGGACAACAAAGTCGGGGATGGGGTGGGAGAGATTGGGAAGAGGGTGTCAGTGGGGGAAAAAAGGAGAAATATCTGTAACAAAAATAAATTAATAAAAAAACAAAATAAAATAAAGAAAGAAACTTTCTCTACTATCTTTTATTTTTTTCCTGTAAATCTAAAACTATTCTGATAAATGGAGTTTATAAAAAATTTGAAGTCTATCTTCCCATGCAGTTCATACTTCTGCTCCTGCTGAAACTCAATCTTGGAGGTATTACTTAATTTTTTTAATAGACCATTGCTTAGAACATCCATATTTATGACTTGGCACGTCTAACATAATACAGCTCAAATGGATGGTCTAGCCATATGTTGACTTGATGTTCTATGGTCAGGTTATCAGCCTCTAACAGGACCAATAGCGTGCCAGGATTTCTTTCCCAAAAGGCAATTAAATTACTGCTGCAGAACCATTTAGAAAAGCGTTTCTCAACCTGTGGGTCACGACCCTTTGGGGGTCATACGACCCTTTCACAGGGGTCGCCTAAGACATAACAGTAGCAAAATTACAGTTATGAAGTAGCAATGAAAATAATTTTATGGTTGGGGGTCACCACAACATGAGGAACTGTATTAAGGGATCGCAGCGTTAGGAAGGTTGAGAACCACTGCTTTAGAACCTTAGGGCCTGCATTGTGATTCTCCCAATGGGACTTGCCATAAACTCAACACTGTATGTCTTTTTTTTTTTTTTTTTTCTATCCTCATTCGAGGACATTTTCCATTTTTGTTCAGATAGAAGGAGGGAGAGAGAGAGAGAGAAACATCAATGTGAAAGGAACATATCAAGTGGCTGCCTCCCGCACAACTCAACCAGGGCGGGGGACAAACTGTAACCAAGGTAGGTGCCCTTAGCGGGAACCGAACCCAGGTTTCTCTGGACCACAGGCCAATGCTCTATCTACTGGGCCAAACTGGCCAGGGTTACACTGTATGTCTTAACACCACTGCCACACCTGACACCATAGATTCTGCCCCATTGTGTGGCCCTAGTGGAAGTGCTGCTTTTAGTAGTCTTCGAATCTTCCGGAGTAACAAATATATGAGCCAGAGTAGTATTACTAGGTGTATAATGCATTGCCTCTACTGGCATTGTTTTGATTTTAGCTAACCAGTTTGATATTCATGTTATGGGTCAAGGTGATGTTCCACAAAATACCCAAGGGGTCCAGGTCTCTTTGGAGCATATTGTTCAGAAGGGGAAAGAATGGTGTAGCCACTATGGAAAACAATATGGTGTTTCCTCAACAAATTAAAAATGGAATTACCATTTGACCCAGTGATTCCAATTCTAGGAATATATCCTAAGAAGCCTGAAACACCAATCGGAAAGAATATATACACCCCTATATTCATAGCAGCACTATTTACAATAGCTAAGACCTGGAAACAGCCCAAGTGTCCATCAGTAGATGAATGGATAAAAAAGCAGTGGTACATTTACACAATGGAATACTATGCAGCTGTAAGAAAGAAAGATCTCTTGCCCTTTCAGATGACATGGAGGGACCTGGAGAATATTATGTTGAGTGAAATAAGCCAGTCAGAGAAAGACAAGTACCACATTCTCATTTATTTATGGAATATCATAAACAAAATAAGCTGTTGATCAAAATAGATTCAGAGATATGGAAGTAGGGGACAGACTGACAAACCTCAGAGTAAAAGGGGATGGGGAGGTTGGGAAGAGATCAACCGAAGAGTTTATAAGCATAACCAATGGACACAGACAATAGTTTGGAGAAAGTAGGAGTGGGGTGGGAGTGGGGAGGAGGGTCAGTTAGGGAGAAGGGGAGTGGGCACATCTGTAATGCTTTCAACAATAAAGATTAAAAAAATAGAGTTATGCCTGGGCAAAACTACAAAAGAATATTGTTATCCTCATCACTGTGATAGTAGTTATGTTGCTCCTCTTAACTCTGATAGAATAGAATGTGTTTTCCTAATCAATGGTTGCATACCACGTACTTGTAATCTTATTTTTCTGTTTTTTGTTTTTTTTTTATTATCCTCACTCGAGGACATTTTTCCATTCTCTGTAACTGATACCATGTCTAGACTACTACTTAGTTGATCCTGCAGTAGTTAGAGTAGTTATTGTCCACCTTGTTTTCTTTAGGGACCATTTTCCACAAGTACCAGACTATCAATTTAAGTGGCGAGGGGAATATGTTACGGTATCATGTACTTGCCCGTTGGAGGAAGACCCACATTTAGTTTATGGTTTGTAGGATAAAATCCACCATACTGGGAAACTGAAAGTGGAAGCTTCTTAAAATTCTCCTTCCCCAGACAACATAAAAATTGAAAACAATATTGTATCCCAGAGGAGATGACAGAGATTACATATCTAAGAGATGTAGGGGTGGTGGTCCCTGTGGTATCACCCTTTTTTAATTCAATGTTATTCAATGTTAAAAACCAGTTGTTTTATTTATTTTGTCCCGTGTCTAATGGTGTATGGTTAGAGATTAAATTAGGTCTCAGATATTCCATTATGTCCTGACGTGGAATTGCTTTTGCTCTCAGTTCTGGTCCTAGGGAAGTGTTTTAAATGTGGAATTTGGTTCAGCCTCTTAAAGCAGAAGGACTGGAGTTGCTTGTTAAAATTACAGATTACTGAGATTTATCTAACCCTGGGCAAAACTGTAATGTTTCAGTTTTAACAAGTGTATGAGCTTCTTCTTAATTGCTCAAGTGGAAAAGTCTGCACCTCCCTAAAGCAGTTTACCTGAATCCTCTTGTACTTCAAAATGTCTTGGGGAGCTGTAAAATTAATTTGTACCTAGTCCTACTTTGAAATATAGTAAGCATTTAAAAATATTTATTGAATGAAATAATGACTGTATGAGTGATTATATCCATAAACTAAGAAAATTTCAATTAATGTTTTTGTGGGTTTTTAAAAAATTCTCATAAATTGACTCCTAGTATAGCTTCAGTAAATTCTTTATCCATTTTAAATATACACAATGATAATTCTCTAGGTTTCTAGCAATGGATATGGAAATGTTGGGTTAGGTTTTGTATATGAAGTAGAAAGTTTGCAGAATTATGTCACAACCTCCCAGGCACATCTTTGGAAGTGAAATGGACTTATTCAAACAGACAGGTCACAGTAACTGATAATTCAGATCAGACAATTTTCTGTTGGAATGTATAAAGTCACACAATGAAGAATGGCTGGCTATAACTCTCATTGGTCTTTTGTAGATTTCTAGATTGAATATTTCAAAATAACTTCCCATACTTTTCCATGACTACTGAAGGTATGATCAGTTTATAGGTCCCATTTACTTGCAGACATTCTGTCATCTGTTAAGAATAATGATACTCGAATGAGGTTAACAGTTAATCGTGAGGAGTGGAAGGGTCTCAAAGCTCCTTGTTAATGTTCTGTTTGAATGTGTTCTTTGGTCTTTTTTGATCTAGTCTATGACAATCCATTTCTCCTAGATGTTCAGGCAAACTGGACTTCTCTTTTCCCCTCATAAACATCAATTCGAGAAAGACACATTTATTGACTGCCTCCCCCATGATCTGACCAGGGCTGGGGAGAACCACACCTGAGGTACGTGGCCTTGACCTTAATCAAACCTGTGACTCTTTGATCTGAGGGCTGACGCTCCAAATGCTGAGCCAAACCAGCCAGGGCCAATTAATTTTTTTAAAAAAATTTATCTTCATTGTTGAAACTATTACAGATGTCCTTCCTTTTTGAATTAACTCTCAGCAAATATATTCATATTTCATGAAACAAATATATTTTTAGAGGACATAAATTAAATATTTGCTGGACATTGCTAGTATATTTTTATAATAATACTTATTAAATGAAGAAAAAAATTCCTAATTAAAAAATTCTAAATATCAGTCAGCTTTCTTCTGTTGTTTATCTTAGTACCTGAATTCCCAAGTTCACTTGCTTTCCATCACACTGTTGTTCTGCTCAAGTATGCTTTGGTTTACTCTCCAAATTTTTCCTAGAATTTTCTTCTCCAGTTTTTGACCATATAGAGATTAATGCTCTTCTTGGTTAATACAGCCCCTGCTGTGAAGCCCTCATTACCATAACCCTCTGTGGGTTTCACGAATGTCTGTATTCTTAGAGCACTTATAATCTGAAACAAGTGATTTAGCTCTGGGCTATGTGTTATGTTACAGTTTCTTTTTATAAAATTCACAAGGCTTTTGTTCATCCAAACCTGTGAATTCTTTGGAAGAGGGAATCATGGCTTCTTTCTCACTCTCTGTACCGAACCTGGAAAAGTGCTCAGCAGAATAGCTGCTACACAAACCCTTGTCAAATAACTGGTTTTAAAAACTGCATTCAGAAGTCTGCAAGCCATTTTCTGGGTGTCTCTCTTAGTAGTAATTATTTCTCCCTGAAATTAGAAAAGTAATCTCTCCATCTGCAATATGAGCCTACCTTATTGCCGTGGAAGGTAAAAAATATTTTTGTTTTGTGTAGATATCAGGGTGGGTATTATATGGTAATATTCTTTCAAAATAATAACTTCAGTAGGATATTATTGAGTTTAATTAGAGTAAAAATTGTCTGGTCATCTTAGAAACTTACTTGAGATAATCATTATTCTAAGCTTGAAAAATATTCACTTTATTTCAAGGCAACCGTGTTAATATATTTGGTTATACTCTAGTGGTCCCCTTGGGCTGTAAACATGTTGAACATTTTCAACATTTTAGCTTTCTAACTTATAAACAAATAAAAAAATGTTCAATCCCCTAAGGAGACATTTTATTTGTGAAGTTTCATGAACCTCTTTCTGTTTTCTCCTCAGGGCCAAGAGCATTTAAGTGGCTAGTGTTATATAATCTATAATGTGGAGAAATTACTAGTTAAAGAGATTCAAATTGATTATTCGCCCAGTCATATCTCTCTCTGTATCTCCCTCTGTCTCTCTCTCCCTCTCTCTCTCTCTCTCACACACACACACACACACACACACACACACACACACACACACTTCAACACTGCTCCTTGTTTAGAGTAAATACACAAACCTTGCTTGCTGGGAGCTTACAATTTATAAGAGATAAGAGATATATTATAAATAAGATCTAAACTAGGGATTTAAATAACATGTGACTGTACAAAAATTTTAGTCATATAGAGGCAGAGAGATGATTTCTAGCTTTACTTATTACTGAAGATTTAATGGGAAGGTAGCTTGGCTAAAATGTCCATAAATGCAGAGGAAAAGAAAAGTCCTTCAGAGATTGAACTGAGCAACATGGCAAGCAATTTAATGGTATATAACTAGCAATAAATTGTAGTTGCAAACACATCTGTTATGTTAAATAAGGAGTGAGCAGCAACAGTGATAGAAATGATTGGATTAGACTCCACAATTAGAATTGATATCGTCCCTTTTTCCTATTTTTGGTTTGTCTTCCATGCTTTTGATTTTATATCCAAAAAAATCAGTGCTATAGTCACTGTTATGACGTTTTTCATTTATGTTGTCATCTTGGAATTTTATAGTTTTGGAGGCTATGTTTAGGTCTTTAATTGATATGGAGTTAACTTTAAGAGTACAACTTTATTCTTTTGCATGTGGATACACAATTTTTCCAGCATCATTTTTTAAAGAGATTGTCTTTTCTTATTGAATGATCCTGACATATTTGTCAAAGATTAGTTCAATATATAAATGAGGTTTTTTAATGGGTTTTCTTTTTCTTTATTTTTTAAATTTATTTTTGTTACAGATGTTTCTCCTTTTCCCCCCATTGACACCCTCTTCCTCCTCGCTCCCCGCCCTGTCCCCAGCTTTGTTGTCCACATCCATTGATCATGGACACATGCATATAAGTTCAGTGGTTTATCGCTCCTCCACCCCCCCCTTCTGGGGATTGTCAGTCTGTACCCTACATCCACATCACTGGGACTACCCTGTTCTTCAGCCTGTTATGTTCATTATATTCCACAAATAAGTGAGATCATATAATACTTGTCTTTCTCTGGCTTGTTTCACTTAGGATAATACTTTCCAGATCCCTCCATGTCGTCTCAAAGGATAAGAGATCTTTCTTTCTTATAGCTGTATAGTACTCCGTTGCATATATGTACCACTGCTTTTTTATCCATTCGTCTACTGATGGACACTTGGGCTGTTTCTAGATCTTAGTTATTGTAAATAGGGGTGCTATGAATGGGGGGGTACATATATTCTTTCTGATGGGTGTTTCAGGCTTCTTAGTGTATATTCCTAGAAATGGGATCATAGGGTCTAATGGAAGTTCAATTTTTAATTTTTTGAGGTAGCACCATATTGTTTTCCATAGTGGCTGCACCAGTCTGCATTTCCACCAGCAGTGTATTAGAGTCCACTTTTCTCCACACCCTTGCCAACACTTGTTTGATGATTTGTTGATGGTGGCCATTCTAACAAGTGTGAGGTGATATCTCATTGTTGTTTTAATTTGATGATTAGTGATGTTGAGAATTTCTTCATATGTCTCTTAGCCATTTGTATTGCCTGTTTGGAGAGGTGTCTATTAGGTTTCTCTGCCCATTTTTTAATTGCACTCTTTGTCTTCCTTTTGTTGTGCTGTATGAGCACTCTGTACATATTGGAAATAAACCCCTTATCTGATGTATCATTGGCAATGACGCTCTCCCATACAGTGGGTTGCCTTTTCATTTTGGTGGTTGTTTCCTTTGCTGCGCAGAAGCTTTTGAGTTTGATGTAGTCCCATGTGTTCATTTTCTCCTTTGTTTCTCTTGCCTTAGGTGACATATCAGTGAAAATTCTGCTGCGTATGATGTATTAGATTTCGTTGCTTACATTTTCTTCTGGGATTTATATAGATTCATAAGTCACATTTAAGTCTTTTATCCATTTTGAGTTTATTCTTGTGTATGGTGTAGGTTGGTGGTCTAGCTTCATATTTTTGCATGTAGCTGTCCAATTTTCCCAACACCACGTATTGAAGAAGCTGTCTTTACTCCATTGTATACTCTTGCCACCTTTGTCAAATATTAATTGAGCATAATGTTTTGGGTCCATTTCTGGGTTCTCTGTTCTATTCCACTGATCTATGTGCCTGTTCTTGTGACAGTACCAGGCTGTTTTGATTAAAGTAGCATTGTAGTATAACCTGATATTTGGTATTGTGATCCCACCTACTTTGTCCTTCTTTTTCAAGATTGCTGTGGCTATTCGGGGTCTTTTTTGGTTCCATATGAACTTTTGAAGTATTTGTTCTAGTTCTGTAAAATATGTCATTGCTATTTTGATGGGGATTGCATTGAATTTATAGATTGCTTTGGGTAGTATGGACATTTTAATGATGTTAATTCTTCCAATCCATGAACAAGTTATGTGCTTCCACTTTTTTATATCTTCCTCTATTTCTTTTTCCAATGTCCTGTAGTTTTCTGTGAAGAGGATCTTTATTTCTTTGGTTAAGTTTATTCCCTGGTATCTTAATTTTTTTGCTGCAATGGTTAATGAGATTGTTTTTTTTTAGTTTCTCTTTCTGTGAGTTCATTATTGGTGTATAAGAATGCCATCGATTTCTTGATGGTAATGTGGTATCCTGCTACTTCGCAAAATTCATTTATTAAGTCTAGTAGATTTTTGATGAAGTCTTTGGGGTTTCCTATGTATACTATCATGTCATCTGTGAATAATGACAGTTTCACTTCCTCCTTTCCTATTTGGATCCCTTTTATTTTCTCTTCCTGTCTGTGGATAAAAATTCCAGTACTATGTTAAATAAGAGTGGGGAAAGTGGGTATCCCTGTCTTCTTCCTGTTCTTAAGGGAAATGCTTTTAATTTTTTGCACATTGAGTATGATGTTGGCTGTAGGTCTTTCATATATGGCCTTTATTATGTCAAGAAATGATCCCTCTATTCCCAGATTGCTGAGCATTTTTATCAGAAATAAGTGCTGAATTTTATCAAATGCTTTTTTAGCGTCTATTGATGTGATCATATGATTTTTATCTTTCATTTTGTTTATGTGGCATATAACATTTTTGATTTGCGAATATTGTACCTGCCTTGCATCCCTGGGATTAATCCCACTTGGTCAGGGTGAATAATTTTTTTGATGTATTGCTGGATTCGATTTGCTAGTATTTTGTTCAGGATTTTGGCGTCTATGTTCATCAGGGATATTGGTCTGTAGTTTTCTTTCTTAGTAGTGTCTTTTTCTAGTGTTGGAATTAGAATTATGCTGGCCTCATAAAATGAGTTTGGAAGTCTTCCTTCTTCTTGACTTTTTTGAAATAGCTTGAGGAGAACGGGTATTAGTTCTTCTTTGAATGTTTGGTAAAACTCCCCCGTGAAGCCGTCTGGGCCGGGGCTTTTGTTTGCTAGGAGAATATTGATTACACCTTCAATTTCCTTTGTTGTTACTGGTCTGTTCAAGTTTTCTATCTCTTCCTGGTTCAGTTTTGGGAGACTGTGTGTTTCTAGAAATTTGTCCATTTTGCTTAGATTGTCGAATTTGTTGCCATATAATTGTTCATAATATTTGTTCATGATCCTTTGTATTTCTGTGGTGTCAGTTATTATTTCTCCTCTTTTATTTCTGATTTTGTGTATTTGGGTGCTTGCTCTTTGTTTCTTGGTGAGTCTAGCTAAGGGTCCATCAGTCTTGTCTATCTTTTCAAAGAACCAGCTCTTTGTTTCATTGATCTTTTAAATTGTTTTTTTGATCTCTATGTTGTTTATTTCTGCTCTGATCTTTACTATTTTTTCTCTTCTACTTGCTCTGGGGTTTTCTTTTTGTTTGCTTTCTAGTTTTTTAAGTTGTGAGGGTAGTCAATTAGACATTTTTTTTGTTTCTTGAGGCAGGCCTGTAGTGCTATGAACGTCCCTCTCAGAGCTGCTTTTGCTGCATCCCATAGATTTTGTGTTGTTGTGTGTTCATTTTTATTGGTTTCCAGGAAGTGTTTAATTTCTTCCTTGATCTCCATGTTAACCCATTCATTGTTCAATAACATGCTATTTAGCCTCCATGTGTTCAAATGTCTTTGCATGTTCTTGTTACAATTGATTTCTAGTTTCATGCCATTGTGATCTGAGAAGATGCTTAATATGATTTCAGTCTTCTTGAACTTGGAGTGACTTAGTTGTGCCCTAACATGTGGTGTATATTTGAGAATGTCCCATGTGCACTTGAGAAGAATGTGAATACTGCAGTTTCAGGGTGTAATTCCCTGTAGATATCTATTAAATCCATTTGATCTAGTGTTTAATTTAGAGCCTGTGTTTCCTTGTTAATTTTTTATCTAGAAGATCTATCCAGTGATGTCAGCAGGGTATCAAAGTTCCCCGCTATGATTGTATTGCTGTTGATTTCTCCTTTGAAGTCCTCCAGAAGATTTTTAATATATTTTGGTGCTCCTATATTGAGTGCATATATGTTTATCAATGTTATATCTTCCTTTTGGATAGATCCTTTCAATATTATGTAGTGGCCTTCTTTGGCTCTAGTTATGGCCTTCATTTTGAAATCTATTTTGTCAGATATGAATATTGCTACCCCTGCTTTTTTTTCCCTTTCTATTTGCTTGGAAGATTTTTTTTTTTTTTCATCCCTTCACTTTCAAACTATGTGAGTCTTTTGTCATGAGGTGGGTCTCTTGTTAACAACATAATTGTGAGTCATGCTTTCTTATCCAATCAGCTACTCTGTGTCTTTTCATTGGAGCATTCAGTCCATTTACATTTAAGGTGATAATTGATATGTACTTATTTATTGCCATTTTTGTTTAGTATGGTTTTATTTTTCTTCCTATTTCTTCTACTAATTACAGCAGTCCTTTTAGCATATCTTGCAGTGCTGTTTTGGTATTAATATATTCCCTTAGTCATTTTTTTTTTTTTTCTGGAAAGCTCTTTATTTGACCTTCTATTTTGAATGATAGCCTTGCTGGATAGAGTAGTCTTGGATTCAAATCTTTGTTTTTCATGACTTGATTACTTCATGCCATTCCCTTCTGGCCTGTAGTGTTTCTGTTGAGAAGTCATCTGAGTGACTTATGGGGGTTCCTTTGTAGGTAACCTGTTGCTTATTTCTTGCTGCTTTTAGGATTCTCTCTTTGTCTTTAATTTTTGGCATTTTAATTATTATGTGTCTTGCTGTGGACCTGTTTGGATTCTTCTTACTTGGGGCTCTCTGTGCTTCTTGAACTTGAATGCATTTTCCTTCACCAAATTAGGGAAGTTTTCTGTCACTATTTCTTTGAATATATTCTCTAAACCTTGTTCATTTTCTTCTTCAGGGACTCCTATGATGCGAATATTATTACGTTTCCAGTTGTCCCACAGTTCTTTTAAGCTGTCTTCCTGGTTTTTAATTGTTTTTTCCTTTTGGTTTTCTGATTGGTTGATTTTTTCTACCCTATCTTCTAATTCACTGATCCAGTCCTCAGCTTTTTCTACTCTCCTCTTTAGACCTTCCAATGTGTTCTTCATTTCTGATATGTCACTCTTGATCTACTTGGTGGTTTTTAATTTCCAATTGGTTTATTTTCAGCATCTCTATGTCCTTACTCATGCTGTTGAGCTTCCTCAAGATCATGGCTCTGAATTCTAGGTCTGTTAACTTGCCTATCTGCTCCACATTGATCTCATTTTTGGTGGAGGGCTCTTGTTCTTTCATTTGGCTTTTGTTTCTGTGCTTCACCATTTTGGCTATCACAGTGAGCTTTGGAGCCAGCCAAGTTTTCCCTGTGGGTATTGGTGTTTTGCTGTTTGTGGCTCCCTCTCCTGGGTTTAGATGAGCGAGGGAGGACCCATGTTAAACACCACTGTCAAGTCTTACTTTCCTGGTTAGAGTTGCTAGCCCAGGAATGGTACTGTTATCCTCTAGCTTTTTGCCTGGAGGCTAACAGTCCTGGTTACTTGAAGAGTTTTGTGTTGTTAGTTGATTGAAAAACTCCCTCTGGTGCTCAGTGTAAGGGAATTTCCTGAGGGTGGGGCAAATGCTGGTTGTTAGTGAGCCTAAATTTGCATTTCAATGGCCCATAGGGTGGGGTAGAATCTCTGAGGGAAGGGTCGCTGTCTCTCCCCAGAGCCTTGGGAAGGAGCAATATGACCACTGTCCTGCGTGGCTGCAACTCAGCAAAAGCTCTGAGTACCCTCCAAATCTCGAGTGTTCCCACACAGTTCCAGTCCAGTCTGCTCTCCCTCTGCCGGAGCCCAAGGTGAGTGGTTGTGGCTATTTTAGCCTCTGTCCCGGCTCTCCACTGTGGAGCCACTTGGGAGTTTAACCCAAGGACGCTGCTCACAGCTAAGGCTGCTGCTCACAGCTAAGGCCACTGCTGTGCTGCCAACCATGTGCTCCCAGCCCCCATTTCACACCTTCGCAATCCTACCAGGATCAGGTCAGTGTCCCTGGTTATATGGTCCTCACAAGCTGCTTTGCTGTTGTTTTTTCCTGTCGATTTGTCTGTGTTTTATTTGAATTCCAGTTTCGTCCTGGGAGATGGTCTGTGTAGCTTCCATTCCCTCTGCTGCCATTTTGGAATCCAACCTATGGGTTTTCTATTTTATTTCATTGTTCATATGTCTTACTTTAGCCAGTACCATACTGTTTGGATTACTGTAAGTTTGTAATATATTTTGACATCAGGCAGTGTGAGATGGCCAACTTTGTTCCTTTTTAGCTTGTTTAGATTATTTGTAGTTCCATGTACATTTTTATTTTATTCTATTTTTTTATTCTTACCAGGGGACACTTTTTCATTTCTCTTCAGAAATAGTGGGAGGGAAAGAAGGAGGAAGAGAGAGAGAGAAACATCAATGTGAGAGAGACACATCGACTGGTTGCCACCCACATGACCCCAACCAGGGCTGGGGACCAACTGTGAATGAGGGACTTGCCCTTAGTATGAACTGAACCCGGGTCTCTCTGGACCGCAGCTGATGCTCTAACTGCTGAGCCAAACTGGCCAGGGCTCTATATACATTTTTAAATGAATTTTTCTAGTTCAAAAAAAACGCCATTGGGATTTTGATAGGGATTATATTGGATCTGTTAGATCACTTTAGGTAATGTTAACATGTTAATAATATTAAGTCTTCTAATCAATGAACATGGGATATCTTTCTATTTGTTTCTTCTCTAATTTCTTTCATCAGTGTTTTGTAGTTTTCAGTTTATAAGAATTTTGTCTTCTTTGTTAGGTTTATACATAAGTATTTCATTATTTTTAATGTTTTAGTAAATGAGATTGTTTTCTTCATTTTCTTTTCAGATTTTTCATTGTTAGTGCATAGAAACTCAACTGATTTTTGTGTGTTGATTTTATATTCTGAAACTTTGCTAAATTCATTTATTGACATAACTAAGAGTTTTTACAAGTTAATATTTTGATGCAGGAGATGTCATGAGAATAGGTTTAGTGAACTCTGCACTGTTTAGAATACATGTAAAAGATAACATTTGATTATGTTGACAATTTAAGAAGTCTGGTAAACTGCATAATGTCCTGGAATATCAGGATTCAATTATTTGCTTTTATATAAAGGCAGATCATTTTGTTGTATATGAAGCAGATTTGATATCTGTTACTATATATGAAAAAGGACAGACCATTAGGTGGATGTTAAACAGAAGCAATTTCTACTTAAGGAATTGTCTCTTTTAAGAATTCTCAGGGTTCCAAAATGGTGATGGAGTGAATGGAAGCTACACAGACCATCTCCCAGGACCAAACTGGAATTACAACTAAAATAAAGACGAATTGTTAGGAACAAGCAACAGAAAAGCAGCTTGCGAGGACCATATAACCAGGAACACTGAATCAATCCTGGTAGAATTGTGGAGGCGTGAGAGGGGTGCTGGGAGCCCATGGACAGCAGGAGTCTTAGCTGTGAGCAGCTTCCTAGATTAAAAAAAAAAAAAAAAAAAAAAAAGCTAAGGGTATACATTAGCATCAAACCAGCACTGCAAGAAATGTTAAAAGGACTGCTGTAATTAATAGAAGAAATAGAAAGAAAAATATAACCACACTAAACAAAAATGGCAATAAATCGGTGCATATCAATAATCACCTTAATTGTAAATGGATTGAATGCTCTGATAAAAAGACAGAGTAGCTGATTAAATAAGAAAGCATGACTCATATATATGTTGTTTACAAGAAACCCACCTCACAACAGAAGACTCACATAAGTTGAAAGTGAACAGATGAAAAAAAATCTTCCAAGCAAATAGAAAGGGAAAAAAAGCTGGGTTAGCAATACTTATAGCTTATAAAATAGATTTCAAAATGAAGGCCATAACTAGAGACAAAGAAGGTCACTGCATAATATTGAAAGGATCTATCCAACAGGAACATATTACCTTGGTAAACATATGCACCCAATATAGGAGCACAAATATACTAAAAATCTTCTGGAGGACGTCAAAGGAGAAATCGACAGCAATACAATCATAGCAGGGGACTTCAACACCCCACTGACATCACTGGATAGAGCCTCTAGACAAAAAATTAGCAAGGAAACACAGACTCTAAATGAAGCACTAGACCAAATGGATTTAATAGATATCTACAGTGAATTATAACGCAAAACTGCAGAATTCACATTTTTCTCAAGTGCACATGGGACATTCT